>NC_072834.1:5600000-6821250 GCF_027744805.1 Dunckerocampus dactyliophorus | reverse complement strand
AGGTAGCTGGCCAACCAAAATGACCCCAAGAGCGCAGCGACGACTCATCCAAGAGGTCACAAAAGACCCCACAATAACATCCAAAGAACTGCAGGCCTCACTTTCCTCAGGTAAGGTCAGTGTTCATGACTCCATCATAAGAGAGTTCCAAGACGAAAACCACTGCTGACCAAAAAAACATTCAGGCTCGTCTCAATTTTTCCAGAAAACATCTTGATGATCTCCCAATAAGATCCGTCTCTGAAGCGGCCGAAAGAAGTAGCCAGTGGCTATGGATCACGCGCAAGGACACTTGCTGAGCTCAAAGCAGAGGGGGGCACACACCTGGGAAGCCAGGTGTTGCCGATGAGCTCTCTGGAGGTGTAATGGGTTTATCAGTGGGCCTATCATCAAAACACCAATGAAGGAGGGTGCCCACCAGACGACCCTAAAGAAGTTTTAAACCCACCCCCTTACCCAAGGGTGGGGCGTGGGGGGAAAGGGGAAGGCTGAGCGACAACCCGGTGGGCGGGGCAGTTTTTTGGTTCCAGATCGGGACTCTACTGCCTACTCATGATTGGGCATGGGACACAGGCTCAGGCTTGATAACCCTGTAGTTGGCCGCTTATGATGAGGGTGTCTAGTGTTGAAAGGCCGAAACACCCACTGATTCAAAAGGTACACTACTGATGATGTGTCCTAAAATGTACATCCTTCACATGGCTGAGATAAAGTTCCCACGCCACTCAACATCCATGCTCATGTGATTACCATCTATCGGCAAAAGGACATTTCCATCAAGTCCTTTATTTGTACGAACGAACATCACAACAGACCTGTAATAGGTGTTGTCAGTGCAGGGCTCATGAACTTGAACGATGATGAAGACGTGCTGGAAGTGAGAGCGGATGGACTTTGGAGTGAAGGGTAATGCGCCAGGCTCCTGGAACACGATGGTCACAATGTCGTTGCCAATGTGTCGTTTCCTCAGCAGCTGAAACCAAAAATTGTAAGATTGTTATACAAGCACTCTAGGCTTTCATAAAGCCAACAAAGTATCATGGTTTTGACTAGGGATGCCCCGATCGATTGGCCACCGATCAGTATCGTCTGATTTCCGTGAAAAATAAGGTGATCAGCATATGCCGATAAATGCCTTTCAACGCCGATCACCTGTGGCTAGCACTATTGCAGACCGCAGCGATCCATGCGTGCAGTGTAGTGTCTTACCCTAACATAGTTTTGGGCATTTCGAACCCAGATCTTCCCGATCTCCTGACTCTCTGGCCAAGATGTTAACCACTAGGCCACCGTGCGGCCCCCAATAACACTTATCAAAATAAACTGAAAAATGTATAATTAATCCATGTGATTGGTATCGGTATTGGCTGATTTCAGTCCTGGATGATCGGTTTCGATTTGACAGAAGAAAACACTGGTGTTTCTTTGCTATCCCTGTTTCCAGAAGTCAATAATAATAAAAAAAAAATCCATTATGCATTAGAAATGAATACCACTTCTACAGCTAAAAATAGATTGTAATGCATTAGCTACAACATTAGCTACACTTACACAATGAGATCAATACAAGAGCTGTATTGAAAAATCTCCCTTAATAAAGATAATGCAGTACATTACACTGAGAGGTATTTCTACTGTTTCAGCACCAATAATTAATATGACTACATTAATACCGCTCTGACTGTGTTACTCAATAACAAACATTATTATCTTTGTAATGGAATCATTTTGATACAGCTCCTGTATTGGCTCTCATTCGATGGTGCAGGTGTACCTAATTAAGTGTGTGGTGAGCGTACATTAACAGTCAGTATATTCAGAAAATAACAGCTTAAGATCCCAAGCTGTCGCAGCCATTAAGCAGACAGCTAAACATGATATCTTCTGTCTTTTACAAGTTTTTGTGTTAATCTACACCAATATGCCGTATCCAGATTGTGCACTAAAGGCTTAAACTGCAGACAGCACACAAGACGCTGAATATGTTCCTAGTAGGTGTGAACACTGGGGGGCAGGATTTTCTTGTCATGTACATTGCAGACTACAGAGCCTCCTTGTGAAGCATTTAACCATCTTATGTTTTTATTGAGACTTATGCTTTTATATTTTACAACCGACGTGTGAAATGTCTGCTGTCTTATCACTGTGAGTGATTTTTAATTACCTGTTGGGTGTTGTTGGCTGTGTAGGGCAGCATGGTGGACACATGGAACATGATCTCATAGTCCTGGTAACGCGTGTAGAGGGAATGTGTCCCTGTTGAGTCGGCTGCACAAGCAAGACACACGTCAAGATGCAATACTGAATGTAAACCACCTGTGAGATAATCAGCAGTGATGGTGCTATTGTGCATACATGACTCAAATGATGATGGGTTTGTGTTATCTCAGGGTTCCACTCATGCCCTCCTCATAGTGCCTATGCTAAAATGTGAGACACAGCCAATAGATCAGAGTGTGGTGAGTGTTTTTAGCTCACTTTTGTTGTCCAGCTGAGCTCGGTATTTCTCCCAACCCTTCAGTTTTACGCGATCCCCGAGCAAGTCCAAAAACTCTTCAAATGCCGGCCCGGCGCTCTCGTTGTTGTACATGTCCTCCTCAGAGCTCTGGCCCGCCCGGCAGTACATCACACCGACCTTTCGCTGGAAATTCAGCTGGATTACACAACACAAAAAAGGTAAAAAGGTTTATTGTAAACATTTATAAACACGTCACTTTCAGATTTCGGCCATTTTTAATAACTTTGTGTGTGTCCAACTTCAAGTCTGTGAAGTCTACAAACGGAGATTTGTTGTAATGTGCAGGTATTCTTTCTGTGCTGTGCTGGTAAATTTGGTGTGAATTTATACATATACATTAAAATTCAAACCCCCATATTATATCTTGGGCAAAAAAAATAGTCACTTAACATGGAATCATGTTGGAGTTTATTTTTAATAGCTGAAAGGAAATTCTAAATTCTATTTGCAAATGCAACTGTTTCAGGTGCAAAAAAAGACTTCAAAAGGTGACAAATATTTAATCATTGGCTGAGGACTGCACTCTCTGGGTGCAGTTTTTTCAAAATGCCAACTATTATCAGGTCATTAATAAATATTTGGACCTATTTTGATCTCAAAAGCTGTTTGAAAAAGACCAATTCTACAGTGACAATGTTATTCAACGGTGTCGCTCACATTAATCCTTTTTAATCCCCTTCATCTTCCACCTCCAACAACTCCTGCACAAAACTAATTATGTACTTGTTCAGTTCAAACCGCTGCTTTACATAGAGAAAGTCTGTTTTTCTCGCTTTTTTGTGTTTGTTGCAAAACTATGGGCTCTGTAAACCTCTTAGATGTATGTACAATAGTATGGTGGGATGTTTATCATTTTATATCATGTTTAATCATTTGTCACTGTTGTTTGTCGACTATATCTGATTCTAAAGGCTAAAAGGAGGTAAACTTCATCCAGATAAGGTAAGAAAACTTAATACAGGTGATCCTCGGTTTACAGTGTTCCAAGTTTCGGCATTTTGTGGTTATGTATACACTCCCACAAATAAATTTTAAAAATTGGTCCGTGACAGGAATATAGCAACACTGCTCTCAGCACTCAACTGTCATGACCGTCACTAAGGATAAAGATTGCATTGTAACTAGGGATGCAGCGATTAGGGTTTTATGCTGCCGATTCCGATCAACCAGGACTGAAATCGGCTGATACCGATACAGATCGCATGGATTAATTATCATATCACACACATATGGGCGAATGTTGGCCACATGGCTGCATTAGCTGCCATTTGAATGATGATCACACTGTAGGCCTCGAAAATTCACCATACTCGTCGCGTGTTGTTCTTCAAATGCCGTATTAAATTAAAGCTTTTTCACGTGCTACCCCAGCAAGATAGTTTTCGTGGCATGTGTTGGCAGTTAAGTTCAACAGTGCAGACGTTGTTTGTTTTGTTTTGGCACGCCTGCGCAGTGTGAAGGAAAGTGGGAGGACGACGCTGCCCAAGACGTTAGTTAGGGCAAGACACTACTGTACACTGCCCAAAGGGATCGCTGCAGGCCGCAATAGCGCTGCTAGCCACAGGTGATCCGCCTTGAAATGCATATTCCGATGACGTGATTTGTCACGGAACTCATCCGACACTGATTCGGTGGCGCATCGATCGGAGCATCCGTAATTGTAACGTCTACTTGGACGTTGGCAGGACGTAAACACTCCACATAACTGCCAGGTCACTACAGTATCTCTGAGCATGTCACAGGATCAGCTCCTGTGAAAGCGACCGTAATAAGCAGCGTAGTGGTCTTACTATTGACATAAGAAAATTATATTATTAATAATAATTAATATATTATCAATTATTAATAATTATTGTTGGAGAGCTTACTAGTTCTTTGGCTTTTATTTTTATCACTTTTTATTTTTTATTATACTGTAAATTAAGGGGTTTCCACTACATGTATTATATGTCTATTCAAACATGTTAGCTGTATTTAATGACAAATGACACCACACTGAGTGCAGATGTGCTTTGTAAATAAAGTGCAATTTAAATGTTGGCAGTCACATAAAACACAAATAACTCACCTCTCCTTTCTTTTTGTCAAAGTAGCTTTAATAGTGCTGAAAGTTAGATACACCTGTGCTATCATAACCCTGGACTCTGAATTTGTACTGTTTATACAGGACACATGTCTATAACAAAAATATTGAAATTGTTTATTTTGTTAATTGTGTTATTTTCAACTAAAAAGTATATTATTGAACAATTGATTTCCCATGTATTCGTATCACTCTATAACAGGCATCAAATTCAATTTAGGTTTGTGTCAAACAGCACAAAATTTTGTACTTATGTACTAGTCATAGTATTGTTAGACTAAATACTGTAGGTCGGGTAACAAAAGGAGGCTCGAAATTTTAGACTCTCAGTTGAAGTGCTCTCAGCAACTTTGGCATTAAACTAACAGTTTTTCAATGTTCTCAGTTCATGTTCTGCTGGTTCTTGAAAAACGTTAAATGAAGTTCATAAAAAGAAGTCATAAAAATTATTATTTGTCATAATAAAAAAAAATTTTGCAGACGCAGCAGTCCCATGCAGCCCACCACCACATCTTCAGAAAATCCCAGTGGAAACCCTGATATTATTACTGTTTTATTTAATTCTTGCATTTAGTGTTTTATTGCTGTATTACAGTGTGAGTGCCTTTGGAGTTCATTTAGCTAGAATTTAGGTATAATATCCCACTTGCAGCATAACTCGACTTACATCACACTTTAGAAACGGAGCTCGTACGTAACAACCTAACAAGAACATGGGAAATGGGAACATTTTCATTGAATTCCCTACCCATATTTAAAAACTCCAGGTTGATCCCGTTAACTGTAGACAGGAAGAGGCCGTACTTGATATGGTTCAGGCTACTCCAACGTTACGGTGATAGGTGCTCACCCCTTGTTCATCCAGCTTCAGCAAAGTGTCGCGGACCTTGGGAGAGTTGGAAGCCAAGCGAAGGCAATGCAAGTTGAGTTCTGGCATGATAAATTCCAGCAGCCTCTTGGGAGACAAGCCTCGAGGTGTTGTGTGACGGGCCGCAGAGGGCACAGACTCTTCCAAGATGGAACCACGCAGCGTCTTCATCTGAGAAGAGGATTCAATCCCAAGTCATACCTTCCATCATCTAGTGTGGTGAGCTAAGAGGTGAAACGAAGTTGAAGTTTACCTCTGTGGTGCGAAAGATAATTCTATAGTTGTACTGAGCTCCGCTGGTGCCTTCTTTCTCCTCTCTGCGAAAACTGATGGCCACTGGACCTAGGCGATCATCCATGCCGAAGAAATTCTGATGTTCTGTAATGATAAAATACACACATTTAATAAACTGCATCTTTATGAAGGCAGAATATTTGATACAGTTCCCAAATCAGTGTACATGTACATTTATCCATCAAAAGATTTGTGTCCATACTGATTACTGCACCCAGGTCAGTAAGAATTTTGGTTTAATTTTTACCAACAAGATTAACTTGACCTTTTTTGGTGCGTTTCTTACCTTTCATGTAGAAATATTTACGATAGTAATGCGCCCCCAGATCTGCATGCTCTATGAAGTAATTGCTTTTTCCCTGTTGCTGGACATGACTCTCTCTGGGCTCCTCCAGGACCGACACTGCGTCGTTGGGGGTCCGCGGGCTCAACCACAGTCCCCGCTTGGCTGGGAATCGGCCCAGACCCACCTGCTCCTCTCCCCCTGTCTCATTTCGGAAGTGGGGGCAACTGAGTAGAAGCTCGTTGTCATTGCCGTCACCTTCGTCCAGCAGCAACGACTGCTCAGGGTCATCCACGCCTCCCACATTGCCCACTCCACCTTGTGCGGGTGAGGAGGGTGTGGCCTGAGAGAGGGGCCGCATTTGGGAGGCGGCGGAGGCCCCCGAGGTGATGTTCTTTTTCCGTCCAATGCTGTCTCTGTTTGAGGCAGCCTCCGTGAGGTCAAACAGGATGCTCTGAACGTCGTAGTGTGCAAAGTTCCTCACCCAAGCGCCACCCCCGATGTTGTCATAAGGAGTCGGCTGAGGGATTTGAGGGGGCACAGATTTGGACTTTTTACTCAGTCCTTCAGGCTTGGGAGGTTTGGCAGGTTTTGGAGAGTCCCCCGTTGAAGAAGACAAACCTCGGAAGAATCCGTCTGGCTCTGGAGGGTTTCCTTGCAGTCCTAAAAGCAGGAAGGGGTCTTTAAAGCGGAGAGCATTAGGGCTCAGGGGATCCTGGTTCACAGTTCCTAACTCTTGGACTTGAGTCTGTCTCTCCAGTGAGGACAAGCTGCCATATTCCCTGTGCAGCAGCACACCCGAGTCCCCCTGAACCCCCACGCCCACCTTATCACAGACCACCCGAGTTGCTTTACCCCCAACCTTCCCACCAGAGTCCAAGTCTCCTAAAGTCACGTCACTGTTACTCCTCTGCATGATGTGGCCTCGACCAACCGCCCGCAGTGTCAGACCTGCTCGACTCGGGGTCAGGTTGTCTCCATCTGACCCGTCACCCTCTCTCCTGGGTGGCCACTCTACTACACCCACTTCCCGCTTGGGATCAAAGTTGACGGCAGCCACTGGCGGCCGCACATTCTGGCGCCTAAACTTACGGACGAATAGGTCATCGGACTGCATTGTGCCTGGGAAACTGACTCCAATCCAGTTTATTATTATCCAGATGTGAAGATGGAAAGCTTCCAATCAGTAAGAGCAACACATATAGTCCTTTTTTAAAACATTTCAACACACAGCGGCGTGTGAAAGATGAAGATTGCTGTGAAAAGAATGTCACTGCGGAGTTCATCCAGGTGTGGAGTTGTGAGTTTTGGCAGTGATCCGGGAGTTGTGAGGTTCCGCTTCCTGCGGAACAAAGATGACCATCACTGTGGCCCAACTCTCCTTCCTCTTATACGAGGCCCTGTCTGCACACCCAACATGGCATCCACTGACTCTTCAGTGCCTGCATAGAAAGAAGAGGTGCATTTTAAATCTTTCAGTCAAATTTGATACGATTTAGAAAATTTGCTAGGGTCAAAAGTAGGGATGTTTGATAATATCTGCCGACCGATATTACTGGAAAAAAATTGAGATATCAGATCATATGAGATCATATCGTTTTTCTGCCTATATTGATATCGGCAAGCAAGTGAGACCTCATCAAACTGCACCATGCTCCACAGAGCAACAAAGCTTGCTAGCGCAGTATGTCCGTGGTCAGGAATTATTTCCAAATTTCACTTTCGAATTGTAAATATGCAATTTGCAATAACTGTTAAGCACTGGTTATTTGAGGAGGGAGGAAGGCATCTTCCTTCATTACTTCTAAGCTAGTATCACAACTCTAGAAGAATCACTCAGAGTCACATGCAACGCTATGCAGCAAAATAATAAGAAGCGACAAGCTACAATCAAAAGAAATTGACTAAACTAATCTAAATTGTCCATAGGTATGAATGTGAGCATGAATGGTTGTTTGTATGTGCCCTGCGATTGGCTGGCGACAAGTCCAGAGTGTAACCCGCCTCTCGCCCAAAGTCAGCTGGGGTAGGCTCCAGCATACCAGCGACCCTAGTGAGAATAGGCGGCATTGAAGATGGGTGGATGGGTATTCTGTTGAGCTAAAATGTTTACAATACAGTAAATATGGTACTTGTATTGCATATTGCAACATTTGTCTTAATTTGCACAAGCGTTTGTGAAATGGATACAGTGGCATTACAGTAAGAAGCATGTGTTCATTACACAAAACTGATATTAGTTTGAGAAGATCTACAATATCCCTAAGAAAACCAATATCGAGCATCTGAAGTCATGGCAAACCAAGTTCCATTCAGATCTGATTCAGATGATTTATCTTGTATCAATTTAAACGGAACATGAAAAACGAATGTATTGTATTGTTGTAATATATTGTAGTACTACAACTCCATCCATCTATTTTTTATGCCGCTTATCCTGACTAGGGTCATGGGGGTATGCTGGAGTCTATCAGAGTTGACTTTGGCCAATTGCAGGACACATATAGACAAACAATCACATTCACACCTATGGACAATTTTGAGTCTCCAATTAACCTAACATAACATACATATTATTGGACTGTGGGAGGAAACCCACGCACGCCCAGGAAAACCATGCAAACTCCACACAGAGATGCCCAAACGGAGAATCGAACCCAATCTCCTGACTGTATGGCCAACATGCTAACCACTAAGCCACCGTGCAGCATTTGTAGCACGTATCAGGCTGTAATCCGCTGTGCTTATATATGATCTTCTTACACAAATTTTTGATTTGATGAAAATCCTTTCAGCTATTAAGATCCTAAATCTAAATCCTAGATTAATTTCCCAGGTAAGCGGCAGTGGAGGTCTGCTATCTCCGGGTGATGTTGTTCTATGCCATTTTTACTATGCAAACAAGTGTCTCTAAATAGCTCAATCAAACTCAACACAACCACCCCATTACATGCAAGTTTACAATAGACAGTGCTTGCACAAGGTGGGTGGATGTGGGGTCTTCCTGGCTCACTGGAAGTCTGGCATCATACAATATAAGTGCACTGTCTTTCACGTTGGTTCACAGAAGGTTGTAGAGCTTTAATTCATGCATTAGCATTACGGTACTTAAAGGCATCATCTCTGCACTGAATACTTAATGACTCACTACAAAAAAGTAATTATTTGAGCTTTGATGGGAACTTACCAACTAATACTCTTGTGCATATATTTTTTAAAATCATTCCTATGCCTGTCTTGTGTTTGACCACACTAATGTCGTCAATCATCTAAAATTGAAACCTGTCACCGCTCTCAGTAACGCAAGGCTTCTTCCTGTCAAGCTTCTTCACGTGCATCTAGCGCTTGAATCCTGAAGAGCAGGTGCAGTGGCGCACACACATATTCAAAGAATAGATGTCACACGAGTCTGCCGTTTCCTGTCCTAGTAAAAAACACACAGAGGAAGCTTTATGGTTTGCAAAGATATATTTACAAAGAACAGAATACAGAAGCTCTGCAATGTGTCACAATGAAAGGTTTGAGTCGTGCGGCGAGATATGCTAATGTGACGAGGTGTTTACATGCAGGCTGCTAATGAGAAAACAGTCACAGTTGTAGGCTGTGAGCAGGAAGTGTTGTTGACTGCACAGTTTGGTCTGGCTTGTGTCCATGTGGACTGTTGATTCATCACGTTTGACTCAGCATTTGAGCACCTACATTTGTAATTTACTCCTTAGTAACCTTGGTGTAGGACACTCGCCTTATACAGTGATAAGTGGAGAAAAAACAAAGTAGATACAACACTAAAGCGAGAACCCTGTTTAAGGGCTAGCCATTAGTTACGCAGGGCTGCGACTAAACGGTTGCATTTTGCGACTAACATCTGTGACATTGCGAGTAAATTTTTCATCTACTCGCGCATGTGTGACCAGATATAAGTATGTGTCCTGTATTGAGTTGACAAGAGACACACTTTGTCCTTCATTGAAGTGGGAATGAAAAATAGTCTATAATATGTGGAGTCAATGGCCACATAGTCAGGACATCTGAAAGATCTGGGTTCATATCTGTGTTGGGCATCTCTGTGTGGAGTTTGCATGTTCTCCCCGTGCGTGTGTGGGCTTCCTCCCACCTTCCAAAAACATGCATGTTAGGTTAATTGGCAACTCTAAATTGTCCATAGGTATGAATGTGAGTTTGTCTATATGTGCCCTGCGATTGACTGGCGACCAGTCCAGGGTGTACCCCGCCTCTCGCCCAAAGTCAGCTGGGATAGGCCCCAGCATACCCCCACGACCCGAGAAAACGGATGGAGTCATATTTTCAAAGTGTAACCAAGGAGGCAGAGGAAATCGGTGAGAGAAATAAGAGAGAAAATGTGAAATCTGGGACAACAGTGTCTCGAGCCAGAGGCAACAGCTAGCGTTAGCACTTAGCACTAACGTTACAGACGGTGCTAGCAACATTTGCAAGTTTAAATCAGATTGGATCAGACTCTTGTCTTGGCTAGAGTTTGAGGGCAACCTCATGTTCTGTAAACATTGCAAAGAGCAGAAGCAGGCATGACAAAAAAACACAACCACTCCAAGCGGCACATCACCTGCAGAGACAGCTGTCTCTGTCATGTAACTAGTTGCATGACGCGACAAAATAAACCCGCTTCGACAGTGACCGCAGCCCTGGATGATTAGCGAGTTGGAGATAAGCAAGCAGCTCAAAATCAAAATGTACATTGCATACATACACATTCTAGAATGACACTGCAATGCTTTCATTTAGAAATTCACTATATTTATAAATGCGAGGCATTATTATTATTATTATTAATGGAAAATATTACCTGACATGGTTGTCGGTTGGGTTGATATCAACGCTGTTCTTGTGCCGTGTGATAAGTGGCCGTTAATAATGTAATTGCACGTGATGTCACTCTGTTTATATGTATGAGTGCACATGTGTTACTGCGCATGGTGTTTGAGTGTTAATAATAAAATTGTGTTACTTAAGAAATTTCACATTGCTCCTAAATTGTTTCTGTGCTAGTGAAAAAGCCTGCGTACAGCCCTGTCTTTAACATAACCTGGTAGAAAGTAGTCCAGGGGAGTGATACCTGGTGAACGAGGTGGCCACGGAATTGGGCCATCCCTTTTATTTAAAAGAAACTATTTCATTAACAGGGTACGTGAAAAACACAAATTAAAAACTGTGACAACCACTGAGTACATAGAACAAACCTAACTAAAATCTCATCAGTTGCTTTTGTGATAAATGTTTTAATTGCAAAGAGACTTTGTGGACAACCTGCATTGTTGTGCAACAAATCATGCAGTCACAGTAACAGCACTGTATGATCTTCCGCACACACTGCAGGAATGTGGGGTCAGTGCTGCTGAACATACATAGTAAATGTTGCCTCATGTGTTTAAAAACAACAACAACAACAACAACAAAACTGTTGTTCCAACAAACACAATCTGTGTCACTCTGCACCATTACATTGCTACCTTGAACTCACTGCCTTTGACAAAGCACATATGCCCGAGCTTCTTAAGACCCCCCTACCTTTCCCATAAATCAGTCCTTGTTTCCATGGCAACCTGTCCAATGCCAAGTCTAAATGGGGTATGCTGTCCACCGGGTCTTTGTGATAACCACCTCAACCCCAATAGTTGAAATGAGGTCACTAACTTGCCAGAGCAGGAAATTTGATTTATTCTTCAAATACAAATACATGTACTGTACAACAGAACATGGTGGACTTATTGGCAGCAAGATATGATAGAACGCAAATAATTCATTCATTTATTGCTCACGAAAAACAGATGAATAACTTTTCAAATTCATACTGAACAACTGAGCAGCTACAACGTTTTCAGCCTAATAACAAAGTCAAAATCAAATGATTAAATCATCGTCACTGCCCTTTTCCTACACAAGTGAATTGATGGAAAGTGACCACAAGATTAGTCTTTGGCATTGTGATTTCTCATTTTCTTAACCTTTAGAACTTTTAATCCAAATTCAATTCACTTTTGTTACTACTTTCTTCACGCTCTGGATGTTTAAAATGTTTGTGTGATGTTTTAAAACGAAAGCTACAGAAGTCTGTGACATTTATTACATGTTAAGTAAAGAGGAAGTGTGCATTTCCTTTCTACCTGCTCATGTTCAGTTCGTAAAGATTTGAAAGCCACATGCTTGTATTTACACAGCAAAAATATGAACGCAACACTTCTGTTTCTTCATCAGCTGAACTCAAAGATGGAAAACTTTTTCTATGTACACAAAATCGGAACCTATTAGTCACGAATCTGTCTAAGTCTGTTAGTGAGCGTTCATAATTCATCAACCTCACACGTGTGGCATATCAAGATGCTGATTAGA
This sequence comes from Dunckerocampus dactyliophorus, assembly GCF_027744805.1. Taxonomy (NCBI): domain Eukaryota; kingdom Metazoa; phylum Chordata; class Actinopteri; order Syngnathiformes; family Syngnathidae; genus Dunckerocampus; species Dunckerocampus dactyliophorus. The sequence goes on along the minus strand of NC_072834.1, from coordinate 6,808,838 downwards.
CAGCATGATTATTGCACAGCTTTAGGCAGGCCACAATAAGAAGCCACTCCAAAATGTGCAATTTAACAGTATTTACTGTATATGTTTTTCTGAAATGTCTTTGGAGACGGTTTATGGTCGAGAAATGTAACTAACTTAACATTATGAGAGGATGAAGAGAAAATGCATATTGAAATCCTTTCCATACTACAGTATAAGCTACAAGTGTTGCCCTCCTGCTCTGTTCAGGCCACCTTTTGGAGACCATATATACACTGTCTGCAATGTGGCTTCATCTACAATGTAATTACACATTTCACTTTCCAGGTTACTTGCCTGTGGAGAGATCATTAGCAAACATGCAGCAGTAAGAATAGGCATGGCAAACACTGTCAGTGCACTCACATTGTCTCCTGTGCGTCAGTATAGTGTGGTGGACGATGGGAAAGGAGAATGGCCCCTCATGCTGTCTGAGCCACAGGTCTACCGCCACATCAACATTAACTCAGCTACATCCTTTTAAATAAACCAGAGGAGGAAGTGCACTGAAGAACCTTCAACTCTTTGCTTTTGCCGCTTCATTATGTACACCGACACAATCTCATACAGGAGCTGTATGAAGAATTCTGCTTTTACGGATTATTAGAAATGCATGGATGAAAACACACAAACTGTATTGCTTTAGAGCGCAAGAGTTGGTAAATTGCAGTTTCATCAACTTCTTTTTTTTTTTTTTTTTTTAAGTTTGTCGTATGATAGAGGTTTGTTCTTCTAATACAGCCAACTATGGTTACCAAAATATTATAAACAGCCCACTCTACTGCAAACCAGGGGTTTGGAGTTACAGAGTAACTCATATATTATTAATGCATTATTTTGCTAGCAATTGTGCGATACAGTATTCTATATACCGGAAGAAAACTGAATCTGTGATATACACTGATATGTGGCATATATCTGTGATCATATGTTTTTAAGTGAAGAAGAGACAACCTACAGTATTAACAGTTGTCCTGCACATCAGCTTAAAAAAGGTTACCAACATGACAACACACACACACACACACTAGTCTGATATAAAACTGATATGTCCAATTACTACAGTCAGGAGCAGAAAGTGTCGCTGATATTTTTCTACCTACATTTGCTGATACTCTTATGGCTGGCGTGGTTGCATATTACAGCAAACAGAGCTGGGGTATCAGAACTTTATCTTTAACGTATCGGCAGACACCCAAATTCAGTTATCAGGATCTGATTGGGAGAGAAAAAATGTGGATCGGTGCATCCCTACTGCAGAAGTAAATGAACAATAATGATATATTATAATGATAATATATAACAATAATGTAAATACCGCTTTGACCGTGTCAGTTAAACCTGAGCATTATTATCTTTGTAAAGATTTGTTAAGATTTTTCCACAACTCTTGTACTGGATTATCAGCATCAACTTGGATACACTCATGGATCATCAACTCCAAGCATGCAGTCATGTGACATAAAACAGCTGAAATTAACAAGCACAGTCCTACAATTGTGTGATTGACAGCCTCAAAAATGGCTTGGAAACCTTGCAAACGCTCACTGAGAACACAGAGAAGTGGCCTCTGAATCTCAAAGGATGCATAATGCATGTGTTTAATTGTGAACCCGCTGATGCCAGCAGACACGCCATCTCAACAGCATCCGAGGTACAGGCCCGAAACAAGGCTCAGTGCAAAAACGAAAAAAGGAAGTTTTTATTTTCTGTATGCTATTGCTTTGAGGTCAAAATGTCACTAGCAATAAGTCATCAAGATACAGAGTGAAAGAAGACAGACATGCACACTTGCACCCTATTTGGGGAAGTCCTGGTCGCTTGACAGTATTTCACACACCGCAAGCGTGCGTCCTGTGAAACGGGAAGAGATGACTGACATTTGAACCTAGAGAGGATGAGTGTCGTCATCACTTGGTCTCCACACCTACACATGCAGGCTACACATGAAGAAGCTGCTAACCACAGCCGAATCCAGGATGATTGTGTGGCAATCTAATTGGCTGATCTGTTTTCCCTTCAGGTGAAGCTGTGAAAATCAGCTTAAGGGATTAGCTGCCATTAGACGTGATCGGTAACAAAAGTTTAAAAAAGTAAGCAATGTAGCGTCATGCTTTCTGTACTCCACATTAAAATGGAGTAAGTGTTGAGAGTGTTTTTTATAGTGAAGAGCTGCCTCACCACCTTCATACATCTTAAAAAAAAAAAAGAAAAAAAAAAGATTGATTTTCAGAAATCTAAAACCAGCTCTCATTATTGATCCTACACACGACTTACAGTAGAGGTCGGGCTGCACTGCATTGCTGCTCAACCTTTTGACACTGGCCACAGCCTGCTGGTGCTGCTTTTAGATAAAGTAATAGTAGTGTATTAATGAGACTGTATCTGATGGTCAAATTCAGTCCAAAGCCTCTCTTCCCTAACAAGCCTCACCCTTCTGGAGCCACACTGCGGATGGTGAACTGGCCCACTTCCAAAAAGCTGTTAAGTCGATTGCGCTGCACTACTCTCTCTTTTTCTGCCATTCCGAGGACAGTATCTCTCCTTTTCCGTCCAAAGCATTTGCAAGTGTCAGTCTGAATAATTGTCCCCCAAAGACACATGGACCTCGCCATCCCAGTGTGCACCTGAGCTGAGTGGAATATTTTCAAATAGGATGTTTGTCAGGATGGCCAAAAATGTGTATGCCTGCCACAATCCTGTCATGCTGGCAACAATAGATTTAAAACCTTTTCCTCATAACGGCTTTAAAAATATGTCAAAATTCATACAGCACGGTAAAAGCATTAGGCCACCACTTGCTTTGCTCTTTGACCATTTTTACAGCAGATTACACAAACAAAAAAAGAAAATTAAATTCCACCTAACAATCTACACATTTTGATGAGGATTTGGATAATGTTGCAGATACAGGACACAGGTTTAATACATTTTTTTTTTTTTTTTTTTAAACAGACCAGAGTTCATTAGTCAGTTTATTTAGTCCCCAGTTTTCTGACTAGTCTTTGTCTGGTCTCCATACGTCTTTTGTGGTATGTCTGCTCCAAACTAGTTAGACTTTCCTAGCCCCTTGCATGTCCTTATGTTTTTGTGTGTTTTGGACATTGCAAACCTTACGTCAGTATTTTGCATTTATGGATACTGGATTTTATTTTAGAATTAAACCTTTTTGAGCGGCTTTCCAATGTTGCATTTCCTAGCAACCCTGCACTTGGGTCCACCTCGTTTTGCCGCCACATCTCGACTGCGACATCTATAAAGCAATTACTGTGCAAGACTGTGTGACATTACTTTTACATTAAAATAATGTCAACAATATTGATATTTATGCCTGCAAAAAGTACTCTATCCACATTATCAGACAAAATAGGCCATCCTGAAATCAATGCTGGCTGAATGGTGGAGATGCAGTTTGTGTTGATAGAACAGACATTGTTGAGAGCTCACCTTTTGCATTATAGGACCTTTTCAACTTATTGTTAATGTGCTCTGCATTGTCTTTTCAATAACCTTTCAAGAATTAATACTATCATGAAGAAGCTAGATTAAAACGTGACGAGATTTCTCATTCAGAAAAAAACTCTTGCAATAAATAAATTAATTAATTTACCGCATGATAAATGAAAATGAACTCGATAATTTTGCCGGCCTCCATATATTGCCACGTGCATCTGTTTTTCTTGTCTCTCGCCTTCAGACACACAGAAAGAGAGTTCAGCACCTAGATGCTTCATAGAGCAACGGCTTGAAACTCTGGGACGGAGCGAGTCAGTCATACAGTTGCTTTGTCTCTATGGGGGGAGGCGGGGGCCGCTAGCATACACACAGCAAAAGTGTGGAGCCTTGTGAGCAGCAAAGCAAAGTAATTTAGGAGAAATTGCAAAGCCACATGCCACAGGCCCTGTGTGGAATTAATAATAATGAGTAATGTGAGCCCATAAACATGAACGAGCCAATATGCCAAATTTACTTGAAAGTGGTGGCAACATAAACAAAACAAACTTGACCACCTAAATATACAGTATCCATTCGACCCAGTTTTCTCATCTCGGAAAAAAACTACACACTGACAGTTAACACTCACTGAGATGTTTGGTCAGCAAAGTAAGTACAAACGGAACAGCGCAAGAAAGTTCAGAGACTAGTTTAATACTTCGCCAAAGAAATGCTGCTGTTTTTCCAGAGAGATTATCACGTCGCTGTTTGATGTGTGTGGTAAAATGTAGTGTGCTAGCATGAATTAACTTGAAGTTGTGCACCAACAAATATCCATATTAGCACTTAATAACGTCATCAGAACTGACCTTGATGCATTCCCACATAGTATCAGCATTAGAGACCAAATATGAGGTGAAAGAACAAATGGTAAAAATACAGTATATTAATTATTCATTTGTGCAGCGTGGAAGAAAGTTAGCACACGCACAATGGTGTGTTCAAGGACCGTCTAACAAAGTGGGACGAGTCGCCGCTTGCAACAAACATACATGCAAAAACTGTGGGATTTGTAACGGTATGTTATTTTTTAAAATAAAATAATGGCCCGTATTTCCAAAATGTATATGCATTTACATAAAAATTTATGTAGTTATTTACAGATGTATTTTTTAAGTGTTTTTTTTTTTTTTTATTATCATTGCACCAGAAAGCTTCCCGGCACCGAACCGCACCGCGGCCCAGTGGTTAGGGACCCCTGTTTTACAGCACTGACATAAGGCCAGAATTAATGTTTTACAAAATGAAAAGTAAGCTCTTCTTACATTAGGGTGTATAAATCATTTTCAAGTTGCAGCAGCTGCATGATGAGAGAGCCTTCAGTCATACTAAAGTGTAAACAAGCAGTTTCTATCGTATTGTGGATATTAATACCTACGTAAAAAAAAAGCACACGCTAAAAGCATTGCTCGGCAAAAGCTATTGTTTCCACACTGGCCGTCATACTGTTGGTAAAAGTAAGTACCTCTATTGTTTGATATGTATTTGCCATGACATCAACATGGTGTGCTGGCAGAGCACTAACACTTCCTGTGTGTCTGAAAATACACTTGTGGAGGGTTACAGTAGATGTGTGTGCGCGCATGTGTTACAGAGGTCCATGTGTGCTGACACTATCAAACAGTGTTCATGGATGTGGCACACTGTCCTCATGTTGACAGGAAGAGCAGCTGTCCCTCTGCAGCCCTACACACACACACACACACACACACACACACACACACGTGGGCCCCTACAGGTGTAACTGCCCCTTGACTTGATGACTGCATCTATCATGCTGATCTTGAACACTTTTCTTTTACTAGTCATGTCACACGAGCAGAACTACATGCAGAAGGGGAAGCTCACCATCCCACCACTCTGGCTGCAACACTGTGCTTATACTTTGTCCACTTCCCAAGGAAGACACACTGCCCCCTTTGTGTCCTCCTTGTTTATACGTCAAGAATAATAAAGCAGAGTGCACTGTAATATGGCTGCAAATGTGCAACAGTTCAACCAGCTTTGTTAGTGTGATGAAATGTTTGTTTGTTGTTTTTTTTTACCGATAAGCGGTTTTTATTTGTGTCCATTATGATTCAAGACGGCTAAAACTGCTGCCATTATTTCAGGAAAATGACTTCTCCGTTTCAATAACTCTTGTCGACATTCACAGGCAGTTTTTTTTCCCCCCTCCCACAGACGTCGTTAATCATACATATGTAATGTTAGTACACCTATTCCATCTAAAACATTCACATTTATTTTGATCTTGTGCGGTTATCAAAGTAACACAATATAAAATGTAATCAACAGCTCACCGAGTGGCTAAAATAAAGGAAAACTACTGAGGACTATTGCATAACATCGTGAGATCTGAATAGGGGATGACATCAGACTGGATGCTGTGCAAGTGCTATGATCGTCCAAATACGACACTGCTGCATCGTTGTTTATGTACGTAAGATATTACACCTGCCAAGTAAAAATGGCAAAGGAGGAAATGCATTTCGACCTCTTATGCTGGTTAATTGTGAAACTATCCCCCATAGTGGCCATCTGCATAGAGATGACATCAGAGCAAACCACGTGACGTAGAGGCGGTTCGCTTCACTTCCTGTGATCAGAAGGGAAGCAAGCATAAGATCCAGCCACATACACACTCAGTACATACATACACTCAGTGTGTATGTACAATATTTTGGATATTAAAGCCAATAACGGTGCATGTCGTTGAAATGATTTGCTCTAATTGTGTGAGTGTACATGGTGTGAAGCATGAAGATATACAATTGTTGAAAACAAGACGATGGAAAAGCAGTGAAAAACAAAACAATGCTTCAAACTTGTCAATTTGCATTCTTGCACCAAATCAGTCTGCCTGAATACATTCTTGTATGTGTCCATCGTTTTGATGCAGTGTTTGGCAAAAGTGTGAGCTACATCATTTCACATTTTCGAGTTCCAGCAACGTCTTAACTTTGATTTTAGTATAAATTGTGCTTCTTGTTGCTCACTGTAAACTGGAGCGTGTTTACTCTGCTCCACTCGACAAGAGCGACAGCTGGTTAGCAAACACCACAAAAAGGTGGCTTCTCTGCATTTTTTGGTTGTTTCCTGAACTTTTTTCCCCTATTATGATGGACTATCTTCGTAATACATATCTGAACTACTCTCCGAAATACATATCCGAATGATTTCCACATGTGAGAATGGCGCATGCAGTACTTTTGTTCTGATTTTACATGACTGCTGGTTACAAATACGCTTATTTTCCCCCTCATCTCTTTGAGGTGGGGCTGACAGCAACCGGATGTGACATCAAATGAAACCCAGCAATCCGATGCTGATGCTCTGATGACATAACCAATTGCTTTTCTGTCCATTGTCTCTCCCTTAATTGACCAAAAAGTGCAGTATTTACTTTTTTTTAATGGTTAGTTGGTCTTCCTGTTGGTGTACAGTATATTTTCTCCCTACAGCATAAAAGCTTATCATTCACACTAGCAGATCTACTCCTTCTGACCACGTTGCACAAGCTGGTATCGTAACTATGGTGCTGCAGATACCTGCTCATACCTACAATATATAAAGCAGGCTAAAGATAAGAGTCACTTTAAATTATTTTTACTGAGAATGTGAAGATGCCCCTCCATTTGCCATAATGACCGCATCGCTACTTGGTGCAGACAGATGATGCAGCAGTGAAAAGCATCTGCTCGAGCTGCTCTATCCTCTTTGCATGTGAGCAAGGCAACTGCCTGCCTAATGGAGGCCCTCGTGCATTAGCTTGACAATCTATTATTCCAACAAAAATGTATTTTTACATTGGTCTCCGGGCAGGATGTTTTGTGCCCTTTATACTTGCAGCTAGTTGGTGGTGGTGGTGGTGGTGGTGGTGTGCTTTCTTTCAGTGGCTTTGAATGGCCTTGAGAGCACTTTCCTGTGTAATGGCAACGTGAACAATGAGAAGGGCTGCCACAGCCTGGCTTAATGGTTAAATGTATGTATGCATGGCATTATTGAGAGTCTCTAAAAAGAGGTTAAGAGGTGTTTAACATAAATATACAGGATTTTTTAAAATGGTTTCTGCTATATAATGTCATGTGTAAATATAATGGCTTTGTGTGGGCATTTCAAAATGAAGAGCTGAGATAGACTGAAAACATACAGTCATCCCTCGCCACTTTGCGGTTCGAATTTCGTGGCGTTTTGATTTATTATTTTTTTTAATATATAAATGGTAACTTAAATGGAAAGTGGATTGATGGCGCTATCAGCAGCGTAAAATGAGTGCTGCAACCATGAATCCAGCAGAGGTCTGATAAGTTAATTCACTCAACATTTTCCAGCAGGAAGATGCGTTGACAAGACATGTTATGTAACTGCATGTTTTGTAAGTACAATGCTGCATACTGTTAATTGTTTCTTAATGTGTAAAACAGAATTTAAAATGTGCTTAATAACTGAGGCATATTGTAGCATGTCAAAAATAGGCATTTTAAGGGCTTTTTATGGGTGTCCATTAGTCGCATTTTTGCCATTCACCATTTGACATTCATTTTGACTGTAACCTCCCCCCCCCCCAACTGTCAGAGAGGTATTCAAATAAAGTCAGTCTATTAAATTGATTGTAGTTTTCAGTGAAGAACTGCACTAAATTATCCAGAGAACTGTTTTTAATATTTTGGTTACAAAACCTGCCCAGTCACTTCGCCACTTCTCAATACAAAAGGTAAAACACACACACACTTCTCAATACAGAGATACCTTCAGAGTTGCTAATAGTTTCCTTTCTATTGTGATTGCGTTCAAGATTGCTAATTAATCGCAGCACTATTCAACTGTTTTAGTAGCCATGGTGATAAGGGGACGAGCCATTAGAGCTCAAGTTTATTTCCCCTGAATGTGACTCAGTTTTAGTGCACAATGCTGCTCCAAGGCATCGTCAATGCTCAGCACACAGCACACCAATATTTACAAAGAGCAAACATAAGATAGTTACAATTGCAGGCAAAACAAACAAATAACTTGACAGGTGCCTTCGGGGAGTTTAAACACTCAAATGAAGTGCTCAGCAAGCCCTCTGCAGCCATGTAACTTCCTGAGAAGTGTACATCGAGTGTGAAAGTGCGCTGCCTGTAGCAACCTAGTCAGTGTATTACTCGCATACAACATGACTGCACGGAAAAAGCATGCGAGCAATCATAACAAAAACATTCAGAAGAAGGAAAACAAGGTTTATTGTCATTCAAGGAAGTAAAATGTATTAGGATTCTGCCTCAGCACAACAAATTACAATCTGATCTGATGACAGATATATATATATAAACGCGAACATGTTGAATTTAACAGATTCCAATGTTTATATTTGATGAGGTAAAATCATATTCAAACTAAACTGATTTTAAAAGGATAAAGTTACACATGATATGAATTGATGGCATATAATCAATTATATAATACGCAATATCAATGACATTAGGGCTGCGGCTAATGATTATTTTTTGAGTTTTAACTTTCATTTTCGTTTTAACGTAAAAATTTTCTGAGCTTGTTATTTCGATTAATCGGTTAAACCCTTGGTTCCCAAAGCGGGGTACACCAATTGTCACAGGGGATAGATGAACAAAAATTAAAAACAATTAGCACGTAACGCACACATTTACGAGTGTACCTGAACGCCTCACGCCGCAAGGAGAAAGGAGCAGAAAGGAGACAGCACATGAAGTTGTTCATTGCTCTGTGTGCATTATATGAACAAATAAGTTTGATGAGTATTATGGGCATTAAGAGTGTTTTATCTTGATGATTTCATTTATATTGGTGTTCCAATCACCACACAGCAGTATAAAATTATTATTGATTGAAAATGACTCAACACAGCCATTATTGCCCATCGTCTTGTAAATAGCTGGCTGCTGAAATGTGAAGGGTGTACAGTACTCACGTATGTGAGATAGGCATACCATATATTCTCTCACCCGTTATAAACCTTTTTTATTATTTCCCATTGGAAATATTTGATTTCGAATTAGGCTACGTGCTAATGAGTCCTCCACATTATTTAGATGCAGAACAGAGGTCATACAGTTGCATGTGAAATTATTCAACCCCTATTGTGATTGTAAAATTCACTTTCAAAGTACAAACTAACAAGTAAAATTTTTCAATAAATATATTTTTGTAATATTAGCTGTGTTACACTATTAAAATTGTTTGGTTTGTTGCTAAATAATTAAAACATTTATAAACTTAAGAGGGTTAATATTTTTGAGCATAACTGTAGTTTTATTTGGGTAATGCTAGGCAGCTGTATTCAGTATCTCAACACAGACCAAAAATGCTATCTCCTTCTTTAATTTATGACATATTTATCAAGTCAGACTCTTAGGGAAAGTCCATTTCCAACTTCCCCACTAGCACAATTAACAGTGCTTTTATGCACTTTTGTATTATTGAAATGCAAGACAAACTTTGGAAGATGCCTGGTGGCATACATTGTGGTTGTCTACAACCTTGAATTATTAGTTTATTTTATTATGTTTTTCAGTATGTGGATTCAAAATTGAATGAGAAAAATAACTAGCCATGATAGACACATGCAGAAGAGGTTGGCAATTGACAGATGTCAAAAAAGGTAAACAGGAAGTTGCACAGAAACAATGAATCACACACCAATGGAAACATAGCAAATCAAAATGGTAATGGTATCACACGGCATGCATCCTACTATATCGTAGCTACATTTAACAACCATATGGTTATAATGCTGAAATTCCACATCAATGGGACGTTAACAGTGCGTGCAAACGACCAATTTTTTCCTCTCCTTTTTTGAGTCCCTCCATCCATCATGTCATGTCAAAATGCATTTTGCGGCTAAAAACCTTAATGTCAATTTACCACAATGAATAGTACAGAGAACAGGAGGGAGAGTGCGGCTCAATGTAAATTAAATGGCACGTCCTTTCAGTGGCCTGGCTTATGTAAGTGACTGCTGCTGCTGCTGTTGTTGTGTCTATCACTGCATGCTAGGCCCTGCATCCCTGCATCTTTTCCCGACAGCATCATTTGAAACCCTGTGGTCTCTCACACTCACAGCCCCATCCTAAATTACAGAGAGGGAGAGAAGGGGGGTTGACACCTGACTCCGGCAGCCCTCCTTCTCACTGCCACCTTGAAAACAATACTCCAATTCTGGTTGTGATTCCATCATGGTCTGCATTTAGAACACCATGTCACCTTCAATGCACAGAAATACCTGGCAAATCAAAGATGGTGGGCTTTTTTGTTGTTATTTTTAGCTTTAAAAATAAGGATTAGGTGTCCTCTTTTTGTCCAAGCATACTCAGCTCATCCTGTCTGGCTCAAGCCTCCGTGCACCACACTGCAACGATGCTTTTGCACTGACTCCTTGACTGTGTCATAGCGCTGTTTTTTTAAAAAGACAATTGGGCCTCACAATGGAGAGACAGGAGAGATGGGGGAAGGTGGGGGAGGAGGAGGGCAAGTGATGAAATGCGACAAAGGTTGCAAACTGGATTGAATCCCTCAGTGTTGAAATGACACACAAGGAGGTGCCGGGGTGGGGGTGGGGGTGTGGTGGGGGGCATGTGAGCTCATGGGTTCTCTTGGACAACTCACCAGTTGATGTTGATAACCACTGGAAAGACAAAAGATGATCTACCATGAGGCTGTCTCTCATAAATTGTGCTTGGCTTGTGTGCATGCCTACACACGCTATACTTGTGTATGTGCACGCACCGCCAACCTTGTGCACCCACTATGGTCGGAAAGAGGACACGGCCGAAGCTGGAATGTGAAGACGACGGAAGAAAAAGCCTCTTACCTCCAACATTTCAGCTCCGCTCCACCCGGCCTCGTTTCATCCTCTTCCTCTCAGCCGACTCCCTCCCCTTCTCTCCCCATGGCAGCATTTTTCTGCTATCTATCTCCACACTCTGGCTCGCTCACCTCCTCCTCAGTTAGTTCCTCCTGTCTGCTGCTCTCTTCCTCTGTCCCAAAATAAAGAAACAGCAAACAATAACACACACTTCCCAATTTGTGTGCCTCTTTTCTGCTCGCCAAGTCAAGAGGCAGGTTGATTTGTGCTGTCCTCCTCCCTCTCGCGCTGTGCTGATTCTATTCCATTCACATCACACTAAAGCCAACCCCCTCTCTCTCTCGCTCGCTCACTCACACACACACACACAATTTAGCCCCAGTCTCCTCCCCCCTCCTCATCTCCTTGACAGAGTGGGGCAGCAGTGGTCAGCTGGAGCCAAATAAATGATTGGGGATACATACTGTAGATATATATACATTTATATATATTTTGTGGAAAGGACGGAGTGAGGATCATGCACAAACAAACATGAGATGGTGATGTAATGTGTCACATCCTGCAGTCAGCAAATGAATCATGGTGGCACGTCAACACATTAAACTAGATTTCAATACCTACATTCAGCTTGTCTTTTCATATCTGTTTCTTTGCGAGTTAGCTGTATAAAGCAATCTTTAAAAAATAAATAATATATATATAATCTTTAATGTGTTAATGATGGTGAACCATATGCTGCACATCCAAATTGGGATAGTTTGGCCTTGGCGCAGGTCTGCACACCGCTAAGTGCTATTCTAGTGTTTGCTTGTTAGCAGGATTACACAAAAACTACACTTAACAAAACTTTCTGGAGGGGTGGGGCACAGCCAGTATCCAATATTGCAAGACGGTTTAGCATTCAGAGTAACTGTCAGAGAATAATAAACACGTTAATAACATAATAGCAGGTGGTGCACACTGGAGCCCGTTCTTGTTTTCACCGAGACATTTCTGCAAAGGCCAGATAAAGGCTAAAAAGAGGGCAGAGGTTAAAAAAAATGTTGGCGTGTGTGCGTCAGTTTGTTTGTTTGGAGAGACCTCTGTGTACTCCCCAAACGTAGGGGCTGAGATCATTGCAAACAATGCTCAACTTGCTTGAGGACAGTAAGAGCAAAGTGTGGGGTTTTTTTGTCTTCCCTGCATCTTCTTAAAAACACTCACTTGTTAAATTTGGGGTGTGGGTTTTCTCCGGGCACTCTGGCTTCCTCCCACATTCCAAAAGGTTAATTGGCGACTCTAAATTGTCCATAGGTATGAATGTGAGTGTGAATGGTTGTTTGTCTATATGTGCCCTGCGATTGGCTGGCGACCAGTCCAGGGTGTACCCTGCCTGTCGCCTGAAGTCAGCTGGGATAGGCTCCAGCATGCCCCCGCGACCCTAATGAGGAAGAAGCGGTATAGAAAATGGATGGATTTAATGATATTCAATAAGGGAGGGCCCAGTGTCCAATACATACCCCCCCCTTCTTTAATTACTCTACACTGTCCTGGCCTGGTTGGACCATATGGCCATGTGTGTTAGCAGGTCAGCAACTCTGGTCAAGCACAGAGCAGCATGGGGGGGTTGTTTGGGGGCGGGGAGGGAGGAGAATGGTGTTGGTGTGTGTGTGTCATGAACAGATAAGAAAGTTTAAAAAAAATAAAAAACACACAAGCACCAGTTGATAGGAGCGGGAACACATTAAAAACATGCATACCTTAGTAAGGATTGGTCCACAACTTTAATCTGTAAGAAAAAACACGTAAATATTTCTTAATGTAAATACTTTCTTAATTGTTGTTGAAATTCCTATTTTACAACATCGGCAGAGGGCTGGAGTATTAGAAACAGCTAATCACAATAATAAACAAATTAACATTTGGATATTGCTCTTGTACTGGATCTCATCAAACTGTGTAAATGTAGTGACTGATGAATGAATGTCCCATCAATTGAGAACGGCCACAGCCGAGCGTTTTCTGCATGGGAAAACTGGCATGAGCAGTTTGCAGATTGTTTAATAGTGAATGACTAATTTACTTACTAATCCTTCCAGTTGTAGTGCTCCTGTAGGGACAAAATGTTCCTGGATGAAGCCCAGAGAAGCAGATAATAATCTTTCCACCTGTCAGAAATTACTGAGAGAGATGAACGCATTTGAAAACAAGATATGCTGTATTTCTGAGTAATACTGTAGATCAATGTCAGTACTACCTCTTACGTCACAAGTGCTTTAATCGCCAAAGGTATTCTTGATCAAAGGGATATAGTTATTGAAGTAGTGTCAACCGGAACTGTGTTAATTCAACAAATAAACCAAATAGCCTACATGCTCATTGTGATTCTACATAGTAACCTCTTTTGCAAACACGAATTAAAATGATTAAAAGCATTATTTATGTAAAAGTAACGAAATGTAGTACTTACAAGTTCGTTCGCGCTTTAATTACGTTTCACTTTTTCTTTTAGAATTGGAACCTAAGATAGCTTTACGCAAAAATGTCCAAGTACAGTACTGCCACCTGCAGGTGATTAAGTAAACCGTGACGTCATGTGACCCGGAGTCAGTCTTACCTCGTAATGGCTCCACCTGGTGGTCATTAGGCAAACTGCGATTACATTCAAACCAAAAATGAGTTAACTGACGTTTAATCTGGCACAACATTCACATGGACTCACACTTTCACTTGTTCAACGGACTTCAATTGTCTTGCTTGAAAACATGTCGATTCCAAAAACGTATTATGTCAAAAATAGCTCACATGAAGCCACATTTTGGAAGATTTGTAAGATATTTTTATCAAGTCCAAAAATTTCCATATTAAACTCAATACTCAAAAGTTGCCAAACCTGGATGTACTGGCATTACTTCAACAGTAAACTCGACGGCTGCTGTCTGACAAACAAAACCACACATGGTATATCATTTCTCTTTTCCGACTGTGCAGTTTACAATACGTAAAAAAAATGGAGTGGACACCACTGTATATCAAATTTACATTGTTCTTACAATTCGACATGGCTTGTGTGTTCTAAGTGTACAATCAAATCCGGTATGAACAGTTACACGGAACGTGGAAGTGATTCGTCTCATTGCACATCACATGTTTCAAAGGTAAACATAACATCACCAGCATACTGGAGCATAAAACTATTACATATGAGGAAACGGCTTGTTTCACCACTACTGAAAATTTATGGACTATGCTGGTGCCTTAAAATACAGATTTATTTATTTTTACTGTCTGCATCTGTTGGTAGAGTTGAAAGATTCTGCAGCAGGAAACTACTTCCACACTTCCGAGGCATTTGTTGACTCAGACCATGAAAGTTACCATGAGTCCAGTGGGCTTCCATCACGTTTAGATGAATCAAGTTAGTCAACAGTAAAGGGAGAGCTGAGCAGCATCGGAAAGGAACACTAAAACACACTATTAAAAACATGACAGGAGTTCACAACACAGTATTAGGTCTAGCATTATTTGATACTTGGTTGCTTGGTACTACACATGTAGAAAAGTGCTAGAAAACTCTTGTCGATCTGCTACATCGACATTGCATTGCAGCAGAAACTGCAATAATGCCAGTAGAAGGTGACACACAGATTTTTCTTGCACTCCCCCATAACAAACAGGGTTTGAGAGAAAGATAAATATTCAATTGGTTAAAATATTTTTCACTGTTGGGACAGATTTCCCTGCTGCACCCAAGCCACTGTACTCCACAACCGATGTGGAGTATGTTTGTAGTTGATGTATACTATTGAACACCGCATGAATTTAATGTTGTGAAGTGGACTGAAAACACAGTAGAGGGAGTGTTGCAGATTTCCATGACGGTCACTGTTCACAAGTCTCTTTGAGAGTCCTAATACCTGTATATATAACGAATATTCACAATAAAAGCTTATGCAGTTCTTTTTTTTATACTTATCCTGGGTTGGAAAAAAAAGTTTCTGTATTGGGAAACCTTTATCTAATCCCAGCTTCACATCTGCTGTCCATGTGTTCTGATGGGGCCTCTACCACTTGCCCCTCTTGCTCCAGTCTTTTGGTGTGAAATGAAGACATTTTGGATCTATGCGCAGGTGTCTCTTCTGCATGGCTCTTTCATGTCCGTCCACAATGTCCTCTGAGAGAGTCAGGATGTACTGGCCCTGAATTCAGTAACACAAATAGGATAAAAAATGTCACTGAAGGAAAACAGGAGGGGGCAGTTTGCATGTTTGAACTGTATGAACATGTGAATTGTACACTATTTCACATCAGAACATCCCTTTGGAGAGAAAAAAAAGGAAAAGCAGGATTGCAACATCCCATATTAATAACTGCTTACAGGTTCAATGTAGGCTACTTTATGAGTGTGAACAAGACCCACAACCAAGCATTGCTTTCAGATGATTACTTGTTTCCATGTGGTACTTAAAGGAGATTGACCTTTCACCTTGTAATAGTTGATGAGGTTGAGGTACTGCAGTGTTGAAATTACGTCTTCCTTCTTTACGCTTGTGATCTCACTGATCTCGCTGCAAGATGAAAGACGTAAGCGGTCATGAAAACTGCGCTTACAAGACAGTAAGAATGTCATCGAAATGTCAACTTTCACATACTTAATGGTGATCTGCGGCCTCTCTCCATTGTCTGGTTTGAGGTCCATTAGAATCTCCAAGATGGTCTGAGACCAGTAGGAGCGATAAGACAAGAGGCCCAGATCTGAGAGGGGCTTCTCGGGCGTGCCTGTCTTTCCTTCCACCTTGGACAGCTCATAACCTGTAGGACAGGAAGAAACACAAAGTGAGGTTAAGGATAACAAGTCAACATCTGCTCAGTTTGTCCTTTAGACCTGCACTTACTAAACTCAATGAGCAGTTTCCCGTAACCTCTCCGCTGATAAGGAGGCAAAGTCAGGATACAGGCCACATTATAATCCTCTGTTGACTCTTTTTCCTAAAAAAAGGATGTTTACTATTGGGGACTGCAAATGTATGAGGACTGTTACTTAGACTTTAGTACCTTAGAGAAGTATCCCACAATGTGGAAGCCTTTGGAGTCATATTCCGTCATTACGTAGAAGAGAAAAGGGTCTGTGTCGTAGTAAAGTGTTTTATGGTCCAGGAAACACTTTGCAAGCAAACACAAGTTCTGGGAATAATTCTAGGAAGATTCGACAGGCATATGGAATCAGCAATGTAGAAAGCAGAAATGCAGTTGAAGTGCAGCTGATTAAATATCCAAACTAACTTTGTTTTTCCTGCCGTCAATCTCGAAGAAAGAGATGGTTCCTTTACGGTAGATCTCGTTGCCTGGAGGATGTCTGAGGTTACATTTGGTCTGATGAAAGACAATCATAGAAAGAAAAATCAGACTAACGACACTTAAAAACGTAACCTGGTTTGCAACGATTGTTTTTTTTACCAAATGTCTCTGCAGACACTTAAGACTTTTGAGGTACTTGAGGCAGAATTCACAGAGGTAGAGAATGGGCAGCGATGTGAGCTCCTGTGGGTACGGTGAAAAGTACCACGGCTTCAACCTGTGACGTCCGAGCTCAATACACTCAATATTTTTCATTCGGGTGACGATGTCATCATGGCTACGGTCCGACACCAGACTGCCGGTCATGCGGGGAGCGGACGGGATACCATCAGAGCTGTCCTGTGAATCCTGGGAGTAAAACAATATGGACATTTGACTCGACCATCATTCCGCATTTTTTGCATCAATTGTGTTCCAGTCAGTTTTTTTTATTGTGAATGAACATTTGAAGATTTTTTTTGCGGAACATGTACAATCACAGTGGTTGTACATGTTACCAGCAGGACTAGACTTGGACCCGTGAGGGCACAGCTTCATTTGGCAGCAACACACAATCACATTGGCAATAACAGGAAATCAAACAGACCTCTGGTGGTGGTAGAAAGACACTGGCACTTTGGGGCTTGTTATACTGCAAAACCTTTATCATCTAGCAGAGAGAGACACAAAAACACGGGCTTTTGGAAACTAAAGGGGAATGTGTCACTGTCAACACTCTGTATATTGGGGCAGATGGAGAGCAATGTGTGAGTCTAACATTCTTGTAGTGGGTTATCAGTGTTGATGCTCAAAAGTGAGGCTGGACAATTAATGAGGAGAGAATTGAGCACAGCAATACGAGGTCTGACCATTAGTGAAGACATTAACTTGGGTGGACATGTTGACATGATCCCAAACAAGTTCTAAAGGTTTACCTCCACACTATTACAATTTGGGAGTTGTGTTTTGCAGAATGACAACAGTCACAGTGAACTTAGCTTCAATAAGGAAATCTAAACAACATTCAAACAAAAGCGAGCTGTGATTAACATCATGAACAATTCTGGGCAGTAACTATAATTAGCATCAGTAGCTTCATTTTGTGTTTGCCCGCTTTCTGATTTCTTATTTTTTTGCACGTTTGTCACACTTAAATGTTTCAGATCATCAAACAAATTTAAATATTAGTCAATGACAACACAACTGAAGACAAAATTCAGTTTGTGAATGAAACTTTTTATAATAAAGGGAGAAACAAATCCAAACCTACATGGCCCTGTGTGAAAAAAGTGATTGCCCCTTAAACCTAATAACTGGTTGGGCCACTCTTAGCAGCAACAACTGCAAGCGTTTGCGATAACTTGCAATGAGTCTCTTACAGCGATGTGGAACAATTTTGGCCCAGTCATCTTTGCAGAATTGTTGTAATTC
The DNA here is from genome assembly GCF_027744805.1 of Dunckerocampus dactyliophorus. Lineage (NCBI taxonomy): Eukaryota > Metazoa > Chordata > Actinopteri > Syngnathiformes > Syngnathidae > Dunckerocampus > Dunckerocampus dactyliophorus. Next base: position 6,790,753 of record NC_072834.1, on the reverse strand, counting down.
AGCCACACTGGAGGGGTTTCGAGTATGCGGCGCCTTTTTAAAATCATGCCACAGCACCTCAATAGGATTCAGGTCAGGACTTTGACTAGGCCACAACAAAGTCTTCATCTTGTTTTTCTTCAGACATTCAGAGGTCAAGTTGCTGGTGTGTTTTGGATCATTGTCCTGCTGCAGAACCCAGGTTGGTTTTAGCTTGAGGTCACGAACAGTTGGCCAGACATTCTCCTTCAGGATTTTTTGGTATACAGCAGAATTCTTGGTTCCATTTATCACAGCAAGTCTTCCAGATCCTGAAGCAGCCAAACAACCCCAGACCATCACACTACCACCGCCATATTTTACTGTTGGTATGGCGTTCTTTTTCTGAAATGCGGCATTACTTTTACGCCAGCTGTAATGGGGCACACACCTTCCAAAAAGTTCAACTTGCTATTAGTATTTTCTCAAAAGGTCTTGGGGATCATCAAAAGGGGGCAATCACGTTTTCCACACAGGGCCCTGCAGGTTTTGGATTTGATTTTTTTTCTCCCTTAGTAATAAAAAGTTTAATTTAAAAGCTGCATTTTGTGCTCAGTTGTGTTGTCATTGACTAATATTCAAATTTGTTTAATGATCTGAAACATTTAAGTGTGACAAACATGCAAAAAAATAAGAAATCAGGAAAAGGGCAAACACTTTTTCACACTAATGTATATTCAGTTTCTTATATTAGGACAAGGTTTTTATTTGCTTTTTTTTTGTTACGTATATTAGATGGAGTTTTTTATTTCTTTTACCTTGACATGCTTCAACTGTTATGTGCTGTCTTAAAACTCTACATATAAGAAAATGAACATATAATATATATAATTGCAAATTGTAAAAACATATCCGTAAAAGTAAGTAAAAGAGTAAAATCAAAGCTCATGTGGAATTTTCATACAATAACCAACATTAGGTACACATCTAATGAGATCCAATACAACAGCGAGCCAAATACAAATTTATTTAAAATTTATATGTGCATCATAATGAAACGTATTTCTGTTCCCAATATGTTGTCCCTAAAGTAAATAAATATTAAATATTAAAAACAGTATGACAAATGTATATTTAAACTCTGTAGATCTCATTAGATTGTTCAGGTGTGGAAGGCAATGTGATACACTTGTGGTGGAGAGTGAGGAAATGGACATAAACGGTAGCCTTCAAATGTAAATTCAATCAAATTGAGAATCAAAATATTTTATCTGACTTCAAGGCAGACAATGCCAGCTTTAGGTATTTTGAAGTTTTTCTTCACTCTTTGCTGTTTGTGGAGATACTATAATGCCTCTGAATTTATAACTTAAGTATAACTGTTCATGTCAAAACTAAAATTATTGTCATATAAATGCTTTTACAATCTTTTTGGAACAAGACACATTTATAGAAACCATTTGACGGCCACATAAAATATATGCTTGCAATAAGTGTGTAAACAACAAAGGCATATAAAATCATGCCTCTACCACGTGTAACAGACAACTAGCATGCATGTGAAGTGTCAGTAAAATACAAAAACACCCAAGTGACGTACCTCATCTGTAGCTCCACAATTAGCTTTCCTTTTCCTGCCTGGCTGAGACGGGATGAGTCTTCGAGCGGTCCCATTCTACAAAAATAAAGGAGGCATTATGAAAATGGCCCAAAAATATTCAACAAAAAGTGGATGTTCATTACTGTTGTGAGGGAAGAGAGCTGCTCGTGGTCTTCTCGGGTCTTGAAGGTGTTGGTCTCTCTCACAACGGGGAAAACAGACGCCTGAGAGGCCTCCGCTGAACTTGGCAGAGACGGTACTGGTGGGGCTGGGGGTACCTGCGTCACCAAGGGAACCGTGTCCACTTTCCTCTTCTGCGGTGAACAAGAGTTGCTAAGACGATGGGCTTCATTCATGAGTATTGTAACAACATGGCCGACCAGCAGTAATGTGCGCTTTTGCAAAGCAGTTACTCCATGTCACATTGGCCCGTTTTAGGTGACATCAAGGAGTACAACCTGCAGCTTAATATGAACTGAGAATGTGTCTGATTAATGACCACAGCTTATCCAATTAAGCAGATTCATTTGTTTTGTTTGTTTCCGGGTTCAATGGAAACAGCACCTTATTTAAATCTGGTATTAAGATGCGCTAAACACAGATCAGCTACAACTGCAAAAGGGTTTACAATGCCAGCCACAAAATGTGTCTTCGGCACTACGATGCCATTACTGTTACTTTTTAATCACAATAAATCAATTACAGGTGGTCCTCAGTTTGCGGCGTGCCTTGTTACGCCGTTTTGTGGTTACGTACGCGTGCCCATGAATGAATTAAATACTTAATTTTGGTCCGTAAACATGAGACGAGCTTGTGGAAGAATACACTATGTGCTCAATATTGGCTGCACTTGCCTCAGTCATTAACATTAAAAATGTCAATGTAGCATCTACCTGGACGTTGTAAGGATGACAGAGAGGTGATTGAGCAACAATCTCTTTATTGCAAAAACAAAAACAGGCTACTGTCATCCATTCCATTTACAGGGTCTCTGCAGGTTGCAACACGGCAAATTTAAGACTTTTAAAAGACTTTTCTAAGACCATACAGGACACAATTTACCCGTTACATATTAATACTAGCAAAAAGTACAAAAGACTTGAAGGAAAATCGAAGGTCTGAGGCGCACAGCCCAGTAGCAGGTTGTGCTTGATAAATTCTGACTGTGCTGTGCAGGTACTTTAGTTCTGCTTTGTTGTAGCGTCCTCAAAAATCTAAACATTTAAAAGCGAGACTGAAGTTTATGCCTTTGTTTTAAATGAAAATAATACATTTTTAAGACCTTTCAAAATCATATTTAAAAGACATTTTATGAGATTTTAAGAGTTTTTTGGTTTACATTTTAAGGCCTTTAATTCAAATTATTGGATTTTAGACTTTTTAAGACCTGCGGATACCCTGACTTACATCACAGTCTACGAACAGAACTCGTACGTAACCTGAGGAACACCTGTATAATTATTTTCCCGTTTATGCAATTTAGCAAACACTTCCTTTGGCGACAAAATATTGTTTGTAACAAAATACACAGTGCATCCATTTTCTTTTGTTCTTCTACATCAGTACTTCCATACAGTGTAGCCTGAACTCTTGACAATGAACGCATATATTAACACCAGGAGTAAACAAGGTCTTTTAGTTTTTGGGTAATGGGTAAATTCAAGTTGTACCGGAGTGGGGAGAGTTTTGCCTCTGGAAGGAGCTGTGGCAGTTTGTAGATCTAGACTCTTCCTCTGAATTGAACATAAAGGAAGAGAAGCAGGGGGGTTAACTGACATTCATACGGGCCTTGAGGTTATTACTCAGGCGGACACTGTACACACAGTCCTACCTAAAGCTTTTACTCATCAACACATTAGTTGTCTTGAAGAATACCGTCTCCGTCAAATCTGAATGATCTCACCTCGATAATCATTTGTTGTTTTTCCGTACAGTTCCCTCTACTAAGTTGCAGTGTGTTTTGCAACCGAGTCAACGTGTATGGAGGTATTGTTGTGAAAAATGACTATCACATTCCCTCAAGTTCTAATATATGCACTACACATACAGACATACATATATGGTTGGGAAATATTTGAGGGGTTTTGGGAGTAACACTGTGCATTGCATCCATGAATAGATGTCCACTCACCACTTCTCGCTCGGGTGAACTGGGCCGTGAGCCTGGAAGACCATTCTTCGTTGGAGTTTTAGCTTCCTTCTTGGGGAACTGGAGCTTTTTCATGTCCAGCCGGTCGGATGTGACCCACTCATCCAGACGCTTGTTGACTGCGAACAAAATACGTTAAGGTGTTATACATCTCTTAAAAATAAGATGCAACAAAAGTATACTCACAGTCAATATAGTGAACATAGTAGAGCTTTCTTCCAGAGACTTCCTTGACACTTAGAATCTCGGCCAAAGCTAGAGGACAAGAAAGACAAATTCAAAATTAAATTTAAAGTGATCAAAATGTTCACAAAAGAGGCAAGCAAAATATTTGGTGAACACGTTCATGTTCAAAGACAAGAGGCATCTTTACAACAACAACAATAAGAAGAATTAATATAATATATAAAAATGGAATCTCATATGAAGAATATAATATAAAATAAAAGCGTAATAATAAACCCTGATTTTAATGTGAAAGTAATATTTCTTGGACAATACCAATAACAACAGAGCTGACTCTGTAGAGGACAGTTTTCGAGTACATACATTTTTAGAAGTGTAAATGTTGAGGCAGGTTCATACATTCACGGCTGGTCAAAAGTTTTGTAACACCCCAATTTTTATTTTTTTATTTATTGAAATACAAGTGGTTCAAGTCCAATGAATAGCTTGAAATGGTACAAAGGTAAGTAAGTGGTGAAGTGCCAGAGCTTAAAAAAAAGGTAACGTTACCAAACACTGAAAAATAATGTGTTTTTCAGAATTATACAAAAAGGCCTGTTTCAGGGACCACAAAATGGGTCGACAATTTAAAACTGTTCTGCAGAAATGGAGATTGATCAAGCCTTGGCAGTCGGTGCAACTAATTCCTACAGGTGTTCCAAGTTCTGGAGTACTTACTACCTCCTCTGCCTGCATAAAAACAGTGTTCGGTACACAGTGTGTTACTATACCCTCGTGAACATCAGTTGAACAGCACTGTAAAAAGTCATTTGTTGCTACAAAAATGTCAAGAAAAAAGGGAATTAACAATGGAAGAGAGACAGACCATCTTAACATGTAAAACTGTAGATTTTTCCAACAGAGAAATTGGAGTGTTCTAAAACTTTGGACCGGTAGTGTATGCTCATAAATAGTTTAATTTTTGCAACCAAATGGAGTTGCAGTTTGGGTGCAGACCCCAAGCTAGACCAATGTAATAGATCAGCACAATGTCAAAAGCACATAAACGTCTTTAAACTGGATACAAACACAATTATTCCAGGTGGATGCTGGCAAAAACATAAATTCTACCATACAAGACACTCACTCCCTTTATTATTTTAATAATTAAACCGAGAATATGAAATTAACGTAATATTTATCATAACTTGTCACGCGACTCAGCTACTGATGCTGATGCTGCGGCAAAGTGTCAGTGGAAGAGACGTGTGGTGATGCTAGAGATTTAAGTAGTAAGTAGCATCCTCTGATTTGCCTGAGCGAGAAACCAAACAGCAAAAACACACTCGGAAGAATACAAACTAAACGTCAATCATGTAATCGATTATGAATAATATTTATTTTTTTATTATCAACTCCTTAATATCATTCTGCCTCGTCTTCAGCAGTTAAAATTCCAGTATAATATAATTTAGATCTGGCTAATTGAAATAAACGTGTTGTTGTAAAAGAGTATTCCAGCGGATTCAGTGCATACGGCACCTCTGGAGCTGTAACAACAGGGCGGGTTGTCTTAAAAACAACTAGGATTCGCTTGTTAGCATTAGCTAGATTAGCATTAGAAAACCAAAGCGAACAATACTTACGCCACTCGTCCTCGTGTTCCTGGTTCTTACGAAGAACAGGAAGACGACAGCCCTCGACAATCTCGACCTGTGGAATATAATGTGTTAATTTATACCTCTACAGTGGACAATGACTGAAAAATAACACAACATCGCTAGGCCACCTACCGATGATGCGCTGTCCGCCATTTTCGTCATCGGTGCGATTTGGAGCAGGGTGTTGTGGGAAAATGCCAGTCTACGTCAAAGGTAATAAACCAATCAAGCAAGACCGCGTGCAGTAAACGAAAGTCGGTAAACGAAACAGGAAACGATGTTAAGGTATCTCAAAGACGAGAGATAAATGTCAGTAAGACGAGTTGATATTGATATTTCTTTTTTTTTTTACGACGGAGTATTACGGCCATATTGAAAATAATAATAATACAAGAAATAAAAAGAAATTAAAAAAAGAAATAAAAAGAAATGAAATTACATTGTTTAATACTGTTGTCTTTAATTTGTACGATAAAGTGTCACCTAATTGAGATGGTTAACAAATTACAAATAAATTATAAAAAAATCAGAAATATAAAATATATAAAATCCTGTAAATAAGGAAATACATAATAATAGTAATAAAATATGAATACAACAATCAGCTTCAAGCAGTTGAAATAGCACAGTTTGTATACAATAACTACTACTTTTACCCTATGCAATATCTACATGCAAACTAAATAAAATAACTACAACGACATGCGATATGTATGGATAGATGTTGAAGGTGATTTTTCCCCCAGATTTTTTAGCACCTGCCGATATTGCCTAATGGACCAGCCGGCTCTAAGTGTACAATGTCCCTTGCACTACTGTATGTGTAAGTACAGTACATACAATACATTTACAAGCAACGGCAAAGGTTATAAATGAGTTTTATTATAATGATAGAACAGCTTTCAGTATACAGAACTAGCATGTTCATAAATTAGGTGAGGGGAAGGGGGGGTGGACAGTAAATGACACACAAATCATAACAGACAAAAACTTTGTAACAGCCTTTCAAGATTCTGCCACAAGGTTTGTACATAAGAAGATCTGTACACAAATAAATCTCACACGAGGAAAATTCCGGTGACAGGTGGAACAGTAATATGGCAATGAAAGCTGAATGAAAAGTTTTGTACTTTCTGCTTTGAACATGCATTTATATGCTGCATCTTGATTCAATTCCAAAACCCCTTAATACTGCTGATATGATACATGATCTGATTCAATTAGTGGAGCTAAATGCCGTGGTGGCGTACCCAATAGACTTATAATAACACCAGTTTAGGAGAATGTAAAATTGGATTGAATTGTTCCAGCCATTGTTGGAATAGTTGATATTTTAATGACTGCATAAATGTATCAGTGAAAGCCTATTTAGGACATTTTCTTTGGTTAGGAAACTGATGAGGCAACATAATCCCTGTGAGAAGTGCAGCCATTATGAATGTAGAATTTGCAGCAGAGGAGACAATATTCTTGTTTTTCCCATCTTTGGTGCGTAAGTCTTCAAACATGCAGAAGCCAAGGCTTTCTTACACTGGTTAATGACTTCCAACACTGCTGCATTGTTCCTGGGTCGATCTGCTTCTTTTTTTCTTCTTCTTCTGCATTTTTTTTTTTTTTTTACATCTTGCAGAGTCAGCAGGCAGCTATGGGTTTTCATCTAATTTGAGGACGGTAAAAACACTTATCTGTTGTGTTGGCAATAAAATGACTATGTAATATTTCCTGTACAGCCGCAATTTCCTGCACTTGAGAGCTAATTATCCTGACGGGGTCTGGCATTAAAAGGCAACATCTTCCCGATGGCATTAACATCATTTGAAGTACCCATCTACAGTAAATTTTAGTTGTTCTGCTTTTATCCCTAAAAGTCACCCCCGTTCATACACCTGAAACAAAAAAATCTTTCTACAATGCATTACAATACATTTGGATTACTGTTGCACATACGGTAATAACATTGTCAATAAATTAAAGTGCTTAAATATGTTTGTAAAAAAAAAAAACATATTCATGACGCCAAAGCAGTGGGATGTTCAACAATCAAGCAGTCACAATGTTTTCTATTGCTATAATGACACAATCAGGCTACTGTATTACTTTCCGGAAAGGGAGTTGCAATTCATATCATATCTCTGAAATAAGACACCACCGCTGGCTGTTTTAGTCATATGGAACAATCATTATTACACTTGTTTCTTAAAAATATTATATTTAATTATCTATCATTGTTAATTATCCACAATTCATGTTAATAATACCTGTACTACTATTACTACTATTATCGTTATAATAATAACAATTATTATTATTCAATATCCTTGCCCTCATTTATTGATTGCATCTCCACATTATCTTTCATGCCTTCATTTTTCATTCACACTTGAGGTTCCTCAGGTTTTTAAAAGGTTTTGCATCTGCCCCCTAACATGTTCCAATACTAACATTTATATGGGGACATAATTATACCATGACATTTCTGTTCCTATACAGTGAACAGGCAGCATTCTGTTGCTGTTTTCTCGTTATACTTTCCAAGCAGTGCTTGCCAAGCTTTAAGCTTTCAAAAAATAAAATTATAAATACAAATAAATAATAATAATAATAAAGCATATATCGAAAAGTGCATTGTACATTTTTTTCACAGCATAACATAGCCACTGTACAATTGTTGATTATATGCCTACATTGTTTTATGCAATATAATAAGGATTACTAAGTAGCATAGATTGAGTAAGAAATATTTCATTGCAAGTCTACTGAAAAAGAGTTGCATTGCCCTGGAACAAGGATGCACGTGTGTGTGTTTGTGTGTGTGTGTGTAGGTGTGTGTGTGTGAGTGTGTGTGTGTGAGACAGACAGGCATGTATGCTGATATAAATTGTGTGCGCAAACATCGAGCACTGAAGCAGACAAAGCTCATATCATTCTAGTTCAGAGGCACACAATCCGCCCAGCCAGCATTTCAAGTATCTTGCATTGTTTTTGGAAAATACACATCAGTCAGACATCAGCAAAGCCGAGTGATGGGGAGAGAGAGAGAGAGAGAGAGAGGACAAAAATATGCAGCTCACGGAGGAGGAAAGAAGTACTTGGAAGGATTGCTTCAAAAGATGAGCATCTCTTTTTTTCTAACCATGGCTATTGCACTTCTTCTAATTGCAGCCAGTACATTTAAGTTAGCTCATCAGGCCGGAAGCAGCTGTCATGCCTGTTTTCACATTATGGTTGTCTCTGTGAATGCTTCCCGGTACAAACAAGGAGCAGGCTCAGAGTCAAAGTACTGACAGCAGAATGATTATTCCAGACGAGTCTCTGACAATGACATCTTTACAAGTCCTTCAGCCGCATCCAAATGCCATGTTCATGCTGCAAAAATGATCCATCCCTGAAATGGAAAGTCATCCTGTGGCAGTTGTTATGTCAGGATTGTATCTCAAAAAAAAGGAAAAGCCAAAATCTCTTCAAGAAAAGTGAGAAGCTGACAAAATTCTGGCACTTATAGTTTCCACTTTCTCTGGAATGTATTATTCTTGAAATCTGGGCATCGGGATGGGTGTTATCCGATTAAACACCAATCCGGGTTTACTATCCAGGCATTGAGGGGAAACAAGTACTTGGACGTTCCTGCACCAAGATGGTTTACCAGCATTGGTATGAATTGATGTGGCACTTTCCTGGAAACAAGCACGCATTCCTGGTCCTTAGTTTAAATAAACATGCTTTTCGTGTTTTCAGTCATTGTTCATGAATGGTCAGTATCCTCCTAGACAGTGATAGTGATTGTAAAAACAATGAAACAACTAAGAGAGGAAGTGTTTTCATGAAGTAACAAGCAGTTTTATGGATAACGTTGAACTGATATTTTCAATGATCTGCTCAACGCTCTGACTTGACTTTGTACCGCAGGACCAGGTAGGTGGCCAGTCTGAGAATCAAGAAGAAAACGCCCAGCACCATGAAGTCGACGTAGAGCTTTGCATCCTCCACATCCAACAGTTGCAGGACCTCCTCTGGCTTTTGAAATTTACACACCAGACCCGGACACTCAAGTTCAGTGCGGTTCATCCCGTAGATGGAGAGTATCACGCCCTCAAATCCATACCTGGAAGAAGCAAATCACAATGAACATAGTTGTCTTAAAACCTCAAATGATGACTAATTACTAAGGATATTCGATAATATCAACAGACCTATATTAAATAAAAATGAAATATTTGTTCATATTGGTATCGTTTTTTTCTGCCAATAAAGATATCGGCGTGCGAATGACAATATCATGCACCACACAGCAACAAAGTTTGCTAGCTGAATATGTCCTAGGTCGGGAATTATTTCCAAGTTTCACCTTTAGATTGTAAATATACAATTTGCAATGACTGTAAAGCGATTGTAAAGCGCATTGCGTATTGCAGTATTTTTCTTATTTTGCACAAACAGTGTTTATTTGTGAAATGCATGGAGTGACATCACAGTAAAAGAAGCATAAGGTGTTCATTCTTTACATGAGATTATCATTACCATTCATGACTTGACATTAGTTTGAGGGAAGAGCTGCTGCCTATATTGGTAAGGGCAATAAAGTGCTGGACAATATTGGCATATCGGGTTTTGGTAAAAAGCCACGACCGAGTATTTCTATTAGCCACAATACATTTAGCAAAAGTCTGAGTATACCTGACATAAGAGACATAGGAGCTCCACTGTAGGTATTTGGGAATGGTGTCAAAATTCACAAAGAAGCCAGAGAAGAGTAGCACAGGTATGGCTGTCACCGGACCTACAAATGTCGCTACCTGCGGAACAACATTACATACTTTACTGAATACTGAATGAGCTCACCTTGTTAGGAGGTACCTCAAAAGGACCCTACCTGCAGAGACGTGGACGCAGCGCCAATAAGCAGCCCTAGAGACTGGGCTACCAGGGCTGTAGATGTGGACAAGGCCACGAAGAGCAGGTAGCGACCAGCCTCTGGAGGCTGTTCAGTCATCCAGTACACGATACTGCAGTACATGATTGGACAAATCACCTGTGAACAAGATTATGCAACATTTATGAACTAGACACATATCCCAATCATGTACTAATGCTGCTGCTGGGATCTATACAGTATGAAAAGTGAGTACACTCTTTGCATTTGTGCAAGCATTTCTATTACAGTGTATCTTCTTAGGGGACAATACTACTACTTTGGAGTAGTCATGGTGCAGCAGTATTGCTTTGCTGCCAACTAATAATGATTGGGCACACAGCCATTATTGGCTAAATAGCTGGCAACACCAGTGAGTACCAAGAGAACTGCGCTTTGCTATCAGGCATGTTGGTGGTCGGGTCACGGTATGAGGCTTCACGAGTGCTACCAGGACTGGGGAGCTGCGGTTCATTGAGAGAAACACAAATTCTGTGACATTCTCAAGCACAGCATGAGTCCCTCCTTGGGAAAGTGGGCCACATGGCAGTTTTCCAACACAACAACGAGGCCAAACACACCTCCAAGATGGCTAGTGCCTTGCTGAGGAAGATGACGGTAAAGGTGATGGAGTCCAACTGAGCACTGGTGGGGCATCCTCAAGTTGAAGGATGGTGGAGGAGCACAAGGTGTCTAACATCCGCCAGATCAACAAGGAGGAGTGGAAGAGGATTCAACCATGAAGTAACAACCTGTGTAGCTCTGGTAAATTCCACGCCAAAGAGGATTAAGGTAGTGCTAGATAACAATGGTGCTCACACTAAATAGTCATACATTGGACATGTTCACTCACTTTTGTTGCTGGCTTTTTACACTGACTACTCTAAGTTATATCCAATTTTCAAATAGTATTGTCCCTTGAGAAGATATAAGAAGATATAATAAAATATCTTGCTGAAATGCGAGGGGTGTGAGATACTGTATACTGCTCTGTTGAATGAAATCCATTGCAAAATGGCCACACCACCAAATCAATGAAATATTACCTGGAATGGTACATCTGCCACTGTTTTTGCCAAGTAGTAGGCCTTGAGGCTGTACCAGTAGTTGAGGTGTTCCCTTACAAACACAGACATTTCCAGAGGAACTGTGGAACCAAAGCAGTAATAATAAGTGTCTTTCCACTTCAACTGGGACTGAGCTGTAAGTCAATGGAGTATTTCTCGGTCCTGACGGGATGAGCTCTTACAAGTTAGAACGGTGGGCATCAGAGCAGCGAACATGAGGAAGAGCATGGAGAAGAAGAGGAAACCCGTGTTGTTGAAGACTTTACTGGCGTCGTTGCCGATTTTGAGATAAAGCAGACCGATCAGCACTCCGATCAACAGATGGGACATCACTCGGAGGTGGGTCAGCACCTTTGCAAACAAGTGATTTTAAAATCAAATACATCATCTTCATCAACAAGTCCTCTCCAAAAGATATCAGACTTTATACTCACAACAACTTAACCAGTTGGGTGGAATTAGAGACTGTATATAAATAAAGTCCATCAAATCTGTTATTGTGTCTGGACTCAGTGTTAGTGTAGATGAGGTGCTCTAACGAATCCGCCTAGCGCACATACAGTCACAGCTCTCCCGCACAGTGTCTGTCCTATTTATTGTTTAATATGTCAAAATAACTGCTGTATGAAAAGGTATTAAAAACAAAAATGCTAGATGAAAATACAGTGGATCCTGGCATGTTTTAGACACTCGGGTAAGGAGAGGGGCAGAGCTGTCAACCAATGTCACCAGCTGGTGGTGAGTTGGCGCCGATGGTGGGGGAGGATGCCGGTCAGACCTGGTAGGCCCAAACGCATTGTGAGGGCCTGCTGGGAACATCTGGCAGAGTCCCCTGTCAAAAGGAGTTTCAACTCCCACCTCCAGGAGAGCTTCGACCATGATCAGAAGGAGGCGGTAGACATTGAGTCTGAATGGGCCAAGTTCCGTGCCTCCATTGTCGAGGCGGCTGATCAGAGCTGTAGCCGTAAGGTGGTCGGTGCCTGTCATGGCGGTAATCCCAGCACCCAACACCAGCGATGAGGGATGCTGTCAAGTTGACGAAGGAGATAGCTGACAGGTACCGGAAGGGAGTTTGCCCAACCAGTTTATATGTGTTTTGTGGTCTTTGAGAAAGCATTCAGCCGTGTTCCTCGAGGAATTCTGTGGGGAGTGCTTCGGGAATATGGGTACCGGACCACCTAACTCGGCAATAAGTCGGACCCGTTTCGAGTACGGGTTAAACTCCACCAGGGCTACACTTTATCATTGATTCTGTTCATTACTTTTATGGACAGAATTTCTAGGCACAGCCAGGGCGTTGAGGGGTTCTGGTTTGGTGACTGCAGGATTGTGTCTCTGCTTTTTGCAGATGATATGGTCCTGCTGGCTTCATCAAGCCGAGATCTTCAACTTTCACTGGGTCAGTTTGCAGCCTAGTGTGAAGCCGCTGGGATGAGAATCAGCACCTCCAAATCTGAGTACATGGCTGATGAAATCCTGCCATAAGTAGAGGAGTTTGCGTACCACAGTGTCTTATTCACAAGTGAGGGAAGGATGGAACGCGAGATCGACAGGCGGATTGGTGCAGCGTTTGCAGTGATGTGGACATCGGTCTGTTGTGGTGAAGAGGGAGCTGAGCAGAAAGGCAAAGCTCTCAATTTACCGGTCGATCTACGTTCCTACCCTCACCTATGGTCATGAGCTTTGGACAGTGACCGAAAGGACAAAATTGCAGGTACAAGAAATTAGTTTTCTCCGTAGCGTGGCTGGGCTCTCCCTTAGTGATAAGGTGAGAAGCACTGTCATCCAGGAGAAACTCAGAGTGCTACTGCTGCTCCTCCACACAGAGAGAAGCCAGATGAGGTGGCTTGGGCATATGGCCAGGATGCCTCCCAGACGCCTCCCTGGTGAGGTCTTCAGGACACGTCTGACCGGTAGGAGGCCTCGGGGAGGACCCAGGACACGTCGGAGAGACCATGTCTCTCAACTGGCCTGGTAATGCATCGGGATCCGTTGGGAGGAGCTGGACGAGAAAGCCAGGAAGAGGGAAGTCTCACGGCCCCACCAATTTTCGGTCAAAAAATGATGATTATTTTTTAAATGTTTGTTCTCCAAAAACAGGTTGTTTTTTCTGCTCATTCACCACAAGTCTATATTAATTTATAAATACTAGATAATACAGGTAAAATGACCAGTCCAAGGTGTACCCCACGTCTTGCCCAAGGTAGCTGGGATAGGCTCCAGCATACCCCTGCCACCCTAGTGCGGACAAGCGGCATAGAAAATGATGAATGAATGAATACAGGTAAAATGGGCAGCAGATATGTAACACTGTTAGAAAGCCCACAATTCTTTACGTTTACTTCTTCAAGCTTCACTGACAATGTTTTTCATCAAACGTTGCGATTTAGCATTTTGTTCAGCGGTCCTTCAACGCACCACAGTTGTGTGCTCGGCTCTGAGACGAAAAAAGTTTGTTGGCAGTTTGTTTTAGCAGCCATCCCGTGAGCCATACGTAACCACAGCAAAAAGCAGGATATCTACTGTACAGTATTTTCATTGAATTTGACACAAAATATGCTACTTAAAATCAACGGTACCGTGTCTCTGCAGATTGTAATGAAGGTTCTTTTGAAGAGGATGCAGAACTGTGTGAATGTACTGGTGGCAAAGCTATGTTTCTCGAGGGTTCCTGTGTCCTGTGGAGACAGAAATGGAATGCAACCTGTCAGAGAAATAACTGTCCATTTCTGTATATGTTGAAAACTACTTGTTGTCTTATGCTTTGTGAGGAAAGTTAAGAGTCCATAGAGACATTTCCCAAAGAATTATAAAGAAAACAATACAGTTGTTCAAAGTCTGTGGTATTGGCTAATATGTCAAAACATCATAAAGGAACTAATTTTTATTATTTTTATAATTACTAGTTTTGTGTTCAGAGAGTGAATGCTTCTAATCTATTAAGATCAAACTGAATGCGACTTCCTGTCACATACTTCTTGTTGTCACGTTTGTGATCATGCTGAAAGGTGTGATTGTGCGGCGTAAATATTGTAAGATGGTCACAATCCCTACACTGTGGCACTGGGAGTGACAGGAGGGGTCACTCTTGTCTCTTGAGTTCTTCTTGCCCTCCTCAGAGCACAGCCCACCCTGGACTGCCTCGAACAGCACCGGATTCAAGTCTCCATACTCTCCTGATGCCACCTCAATGACTGGAGGGAGAGAAGACAAACAGAAGGGCTGAGAAACACTGACGCTCTCACGTAGAATTCAAGCATTTGGTGACTCACTGAAATCAGCAGGATTGTGATATGTTGGGCAGTGGAGGCCCAGGTTCTTCAGGTAAGGGATGAGGTAAGGGACTGTTCCCTTGTATATGCATTGACCTTGACTGAGGATGTACAACTGCAAGAACAGCATAGAGCATAAGTTCATACACTTTGCTATGAAAAATGTTCACCTTACAGACACAATAACACAATAAACTTCGGCAAAGGCTGAAATTTGTAAAACGTTAATAGATAATTAGATTAGGATCAGATTAGGATTAGATTAGATTAGATTAGATTTATAGAGGATGTTACAAAAGTGTCATTTTGAAATTGTTTCTCAACTTTATGCAGATACTGTGAAAAAAATCTTCATCCACTGCTGTTTTTATTTGTTTTAATGACCTTTTTCACAAGGACCGACACAATTAGCAGGATACCATATTTTGTACAGGGGTGGCACATGTACCAAGAAAGAATCCATAACATTTTGGTGAGGAATTTATCATTACAGTTTGAGAAACAGTCGGGCCCCCAGAATCATTATGGCATCCCCCGTCTGTTTGTCATCCTCATTGAACCAGACAGCAGCCTGCTGACTAACACATAAACGCAAATACATTCCCACGAATGTTTTTTTCAAATTTGTTAACAATTCAGCCTTGGTGGAGGTCTGTACTGTAATTATATGTGGTCATTAAAGATTTCCTACATGATAACCACATAGCGTATTTAATGGCGTCCTAGACTTTTGCATAGTACTGTACACCAAGAATCAATGGGTTCTTCCTTGCAAAGGTGTCTGACCCATCTGACCCCCGCTACGCACGGGAGGCGACGTCTCCTCGAGTCCATTCATTTTCAATGAAACCTGCGCAATAAGGCGATTATCACAATTCTCCCTCCAGCCAAGCGACACGCAAAATTTGTGCATGCTAAAATGTTGTGCTCGCGCGCATGTCACTGTGCACACGCTGGCTTGCGACGCGATCCCAGAGTGTTGAAAAATGTTCAACTTTTCATCACTGTTGCCCAGACGATATAATTAATTATTTTCCATATACTATACCGCTTCTCTTCTTTTAGGGTCGCGGGGGCATGCTGGAGCCCCCTGACTTCGGGCGAGAGGCGGGGTACACCCTGGACTGGTCGCCAGCCAATCGCAGAGCACATATAGACAAACATTCATACCTATGGACAATTAACCTAACCTGCATGCTTTTGTAATGTGGGAGGAAACCGGAGTACCCGGGGAAAACCCACGCACACACGGGGAGAACATGCAAACTCCACACAGAAATGCCCAAGGGAGAATCGAACCCAGGTCTGATCTCCTGACTGTTACTGTGTTGACCAACATGCTAACCACTAGACCACCGTGCGGCCTATATCATTAACATATGGAATATGGATGGATATTAATGATATAATGACAATTCTAATTATACAAAATGATTCACGTTTGGCGCCACTGACTGACTATATTGCTCTTTTAGTCAAATAACATGAGTCTTGCTGAACGGCTGCAAATAAACCATCAGAAAAACAACCGTGTAGGCATTCAGGTCACCTTATCAAACATTTCAAAGAGCTTGGCACTGGGCTGATGAATGGTACAGATGATTGTCCGCCCTCCCTGAGCCAGCGACTTCATGAGGGAAACCACCTGGAAGCACGACGCGCTGTCCAGTCCACTAAAAAGACAGGTTGAGATTAGCCCAGATGGCGCAGACTGGAAGAAGCGTGACGTCGTCGTACCTTGTGGGCTCATCGAAGAACATGACAGGAGGATTGTTGACCAGCTCGAGGGCAATGGCAAGTCTTTTACATTGACCCCCCGAAAGAGAGTTGGTACGTGTTTGAGCGCAGTCCAGCAGCCCTAGAGCTGTCAGTATCTCACGCACCTATGACATGAACAACACGATAAGACGTGTGCAATGAGAAAGTCATCAAAAATCAATCCAACCGTGCTTAAATATATCAACTCGGACTTACAAGTTCTTTTTTGACCTGCATGCTCTCATTGAGTTTCAGATTGGCAGAGACCTGAAGGACAGATACTGAAGATACTGACACTGAAGAATCGATGAGAAAAGGGAGGAAATGCATGACCTCACCATCATGGCCTCCCTAGTCGTGAGGTGCGGCAGCAGCATGTCATCCTGCATGATATAGCAGGACATCTTCCGGAAGGTTCGCAAGTCTCTCGGGCGGCCATTCACTAGGATTTGGCCCTTCATGCCTGTCTCCCTGCAGCCAAACAGAAACAATGAGCACCTGTTCAACTTTAGCCGTTGGTAGGCGTTCATAGTCTTACCTGTATCCTGCCAGGATATTCATCAGGGTGGACTTCCCCGCCCCTGATGGCCCCATGATGCCAATAAGCTCTCTGCTGTTAAATCTTCCAGAAAGACACTTGAGGAGGGCTTTGTAACCTGATGAAGAGGAAAAAGACCAATTCCTGTTACTGCTGCACTTGATCTTAATTGACCAGACAATTACGTCTAAAAGTGCTCGAAAGTTGGATTCCACTTTTGGATCATCACAAGGACATTTTTTTGGAAAAATACTCAAATGTATCATCTTTATACACTGTAGCACACGCCTTATTGTGTATATATATAAGTCCATGTGACAAATGTCTTTTTAAGGTTATTTAGAAAAGGTGAAGCACAAAAACAGCCATGCAAATTGGACACGAATGCATTTGAGAACACCTTCAAACCATGTTTGTCTGCACGTTTCCCAATCAAGTAATGACATTTCCTGTATACAATGCATCCAATAAGTATTCACAGCGCTTCACTTGGTCCACATTTTATGTGACAACCTTTTTCCAAAATGGAGTAAATTCATATTTTCCTCAACACAATACCTCATAATGAAAATGGTTACAATTTTTTTTGTGATTTTTTGCAAACGTATTAAAAATATAAACTAAAGAAATCACATGTGCAAGTATTGACACCCTTTGCCATGTACGGTAGCTGAAAAAAATTGATCAAGTCCACCCCGTTTCCACTGATCATCCTTGAGATGAGAGAGGTGCTGCGAAGAGGAATGGGTAAAATTTGCCCAAAGATAGATGTGCCAAGCTTGTGGCATCATATTCAAAAAGGCTTGAGGCTGTAATTGCTGCAAAAGGTGCATCAACAGAGTATTGAGCAAAGGCTGTGAATACTTCCATGTGTTTTCTGAAGGTTTTTTATTTTTAATTCATTTGCAAACACTTCAGAAAAAGCTGTTTTTATGTTGTCATTACGGGGTGTTGTGAACAAACATTGATCCCCAATATAGTAACTCATACATAATGAACATTCTATAGAATTTCCTATGCTGATACCTAACAAAACCCAATGACACAAAAAGTGGGGAAGTTAATACAGTACATTAAATTAATTTTCAATATATTCCCTAGGCAGTGAAGCAATCATAAACTATGACGATTCAGCCAGTGGTATCATGTTTCACGCTTTCAAAGAAGCAAGACTACAGAGAGATATTAAACATATGTTACAATGCACTCAGCCAAATGCTGCTCTCCTTGCAGCAGGCTTTTAAAATGGCAATTATGAAGATGGTCCAGGCTGACTAATGACAGAAAAGACATAAAGTAATAAAAAAAAAAAAAAACGTGTCACATTAAAGACTGTCCTAAATCCTAAAATGGTAGCAGAATGAAAAGTTAAAGATGTTTATCTTATCCCTGCTTTCTAGAGTTTTGCATGTGGTTTAGCATTACTGATGCTCCAGACTGCTGCTGTGGCTTGTGCATAATAACGCTTTTATCTGCGTGACACTGCAGAGACATCTTTATCACCGTGTCTCAAAGGCCCAGCAAGAGCAGCTCAATGTCCGCTCATGACCCCACAAGCACATTTTAAAACCCCCAAATTAGGCACTGTAGTTATAGCGTAGAGCGGTGTAGAACTATACTGCATCGTACAGTACTGAGATAATATTTTTCCCAGTCTGGTCAATCAATTAGGAAATGATAAGCCTGTTCACAGAGAAGGAACACGTTGTATATCAAAGCTATGATCTAAAACAAATGAGATACTGAGGCAAAAAAACGATGTCTTGGTTTTCCTGATCAGTAGATTGCATTCAGATTCCATGTCCCCATTCCCCTCAGGGCAAGGGCAGCACTTTATCTTTATCTGATATTTTCTCAGTAAATTGATAGCAGAGAGGTGCATGAATAACACAGCAGCAGCAGCCACGCCAGCAGACATATATTTGAATCATTTGCTGGGGTGAACACAGTTCATGCTGGACTAGAAGGGAATTCCATGATAGTTTGTGCATGTTGAGGTAGCAGAAATGAAGTGAGGCCTCAGCAAAGCAATTCTGAGATATAGAACACCCCAGATGTTGTACAATTTGGTGTTCAACTATGCCTCAAAAGTCAAACAAAAACCTGAACTTCAATCCATTATGATGTGTGACATCACTAAGATGTCAACAAATTTTGTGAGAATTCAGCCCAGTGAGCATTTAAAGGGTTGACCGTCTTTTGCTTTTGATTTGGCTTTTTTGTGGATTTTCTTGTGATGTCGCCACACAAGGGCACAAGTGCTTGCTGCTCAGTATGATATGAGCATCAAAATTTGTTAAAATCATATTCGTATACACAAATTCAGCTTCCCAAGCAATTTTAAGCTTTTAAAAAGGACATACTGTATAAACAAAACCACAAAGTTTAACATGTTCCTTTGTTGTGCACTGAAAGACATACAGTGCAGTATTTGTTAAAATAGCCCCATGGTGGGTTAATTAGCAGTCACGCTCAAAAAAAAAAAGTGCAGACTATTTTGATACATGCAATATTGTACAAAAACCAAGGCAAAATTTCAGTGAACATTTTTGCTGAAAAGAGAATCATACGAAAACTGTGGCATACAAAAAGGTCTTATAATGGCAACTATTTGAACCTAAATTCATTATTTCCTACAGGAACAGAAGTTTTGAAATTAAAAAAACTTGGAAGTCAACAAGCACCAACAGAATGGGTTCAACTTTGGAGGGAACGCTGCACATTGTAAACACCTCAAACCTTAAACCTCAGTTTACGTATGTCCCAGTTTTCATACGATTCGGTTTTCGACTAACATTTCTGCCAAAACGTTGCCTCGGTTTTCGTACACCGTTTTCTTACAATATTGCACATAACAAACTAGTACGTTTGCCCCGTTATGTATCATTTTGCTGAATTTAATTCCCTAACTCACAGTCCTTGCATTTTTTATTGAGTGTAACTGCTAAATAACTCGCCATGGGGCCAAAGAAAGCAGCGAGTGCCAACAATTTGATAAAGAAGGTGAGAAACACTATTGAATTCAAGAAATAAGTTATCGGAAATGACCAAGATGGCGATGATAGCTATTTATTTTAAAACCACTTGGATTTAACCTGCCAGCACACACAGAAATAAGAAGTAAAATACATACAAATGTCATACGGGAGGTACCGCTGCACCCTGAAGGGGTCAGGTGTGCGTGAGCTGGAAGGTGCTTGTCACTGACGTCCCTCCACAGAGGAAAAGACAGCGTTTTTTATCTTCTTTCTGCGAGCACTGCCCAGCAGAAAATCCAATGTATTTTTTTGCTCTGCTGGACGAAAAAATGAATTTGACTGCCAAGATGGAGGATTGTATCCCCAAACTTTTCAGACTTTTGAACACATTATCAGAACTTCTCCTGGAGAAGGATAGGGTGCATGTAATTCATATACAAATAGAAGGTAAGAACGCAAATGTGAAAAACTACAAATTATTCTCCATAAAATGCATTTTTTGTTCATATTTTTGCCTTTCTGGAACGGATTAATTGGATTTACATCATTCCTTATGGGAGAAATGGCTTCGGTTTCCATTTGACCTGCAGGAACAAATTAATAATGAAAACTGAGGTTCCACTGTATGTGTGACTGCGAATGCATAGCTGAAAGGGGTGTAAACCATTTAATTCTTCCTGTCTTACCTTGACACAACTGAAGGCATCTTTTACCAATGACCTCCCTCAAGATGAGGGGTGGGGGATCACCCTTGACATTGAAGCAGGTCGCATCATGCCTTCATGCCTATAAAAGCAGCTCTAGTGCACTTCAGCTCATTTATTGCTCTACCAATACGAGATTAATTTTCAGAGCGGGGTGGAACCATGCACAGCCTTTTCTGTGCGCGCCCCGTTTACCACAGTCATTTTTAGAAATGACTCAGAGCCATGTGTCATTGAGGTGAAGACTGTATAATGTTCATCACGTCTGACATCACAGGTTCAAGGCTTGTGCGCCTCATCTTTTTGTGTGCCTGTGCTCCAAATGGATGCCAGCATTTTGATTAAGCAGCAGTGGCGTACTAGTTTCGAATAGACTCCCTGCAGAGGCATCTACTGAGCAACAACAGCGACATACTACCTCTGCCATGCGCGAAAGGTGCTTTGTTTGTTGATTGGGTAGTTACGTAGCAGGATTACTTTCTATTGGACGGTTGATGTGCTTGGGAACAACCCATTACATTTTACTGCAGGTCCTGACTATTGCGCAGATACGATATTTGATTTTTTTGTCATTGTAGTCCACGTTAGAAGATGCGACTTAAGAAAGCGGGGTAAAATTGAAGGCATTTGGAGCACAAACTGCAAAATCTCCATCAAGTTAAATGGAGGAGCAGAGGACGCCGAAGTTCTGTCAAAGACATCAAGGAAATGGGCAACTATTGAAGATGACATCATCTCACACTCGGGATGTAAACCTCTTTGTGATGGACAATTTGATTCGAATCTAGAGCCACGGGTTACCATGCGATTCAAAAACGATACAGTTTGAAAACAGAACGGTTCGATAAGGGTGTACAAACGATGCGATTCAGTTTGATTCTATGGTTAATGTTTGTCGATGTAGGCGTTACTCTTACATTAAAAAATAAAGAAGCCAAGTCTATAAAAGTGGCATTCTCACAGTATTTTCAAATGTGCAAATGAGCACATATCCCCAAGCATGCTGTCAGGCAGGGGTTCCCAACCCCCGCATTCCGGTCACAGCAAAGATGGCGGCACTTCACAAAACTCGCTGAGGGGCGTGGCAAAATCAACAACATCATTTCACTTGATCTATGACAGCAATGAATTCTTTCGTTGTATTTTTAAACCTTTTTTGGTGTCATAAGCACTTTAATGTGTCTGATCCTGCCTCACGCACGTATTATCAATCACAGCAGCGATGCCGCATTCCAAGAAATATCGTAACATTTTAATCTCGCGAGCTCCCGTGACACCCCTAGTGGCTATATTAACTCCTATTTACTTCTTGGTATTTTATTTTCTCAACACCTTTTCACACAGGAAGTAAATGCAAATGACAAAATGATTGTGTCGACATGTAAAAGTTATGGTGGGAGTGAATGATCAGAAATAGACAACCAAAAGGGGTAGGATTAAATAAGATCGGCTTCTTCCTACTCTTCTTCGGACATGTACTGTATTGTGTCATCATGCGATGTTCCTTCATGTAACTTCTTAAGCATGTGAGAAAAAAACATGACCATAACAACTGATAGATAGCTCAATAAACAGATAGCAAGATCATGTTTGTTATAAATGGCAGTATGCTCGATGAGTAAAAGCAGCCTAATTGTGAAAGACTTTGCTTAATCAGGAATAGCTGATGCACTTCCTGTTCACACATCGTCTGCATGATGAGTCGACGAGCCAGAGGAGACAACACAAGCGCACACACACAGCTCAGGCTGGATTTGATGAGGGAAGGAAAAACATTATTGACTGCTGCTCGATACATCCCGACTGTGGCCCCATCCCTCGTAAGAAATACTCTTAACATTTAGTCTGTCATTTTTCATACCCAGTCAGCCGTACCTGGCCCCTCCTAAGTGTACTTAAACGCAACTGTACCCGCCTTGTTAAGCTTACAGAGCGAGTAAATACAAAGTACAGAGAGATCGCATGATAACTAGCTCTTTCATCATTAATAAGGGTGGTGCGTTTAAATATTGGTCACATTTCATGAGCAGATCAATCATGTGTGTGAAAGGAGATGCAAACAGTGTGATGATCTGTGAGTGTCAATTATTTACTATGCAGCAAAGACAAACTCCTTGTGCAAGAATGACCGGCCCATCTATCACTGGTAAAGGGAGTGGAAGGACTGCAGTACCTCTCCTTCTCCACCAGGGACCCTCGCGAATGGTGTAGGACAGCTCGTTGAACTCCAGGTCCACAGCAGAGCGTCGTGGGAGGTGGGAGAATCGCTGGGCCTCGGTGATGTGATTCTCCACTTTCTTCAGGTGGGTGAGCAGGGGCGCCTCCTGGGGGGCCCCGCTGTGGAGCTTGGTTTCCTCCATGGGGATGCTGACGGAGCCCTGCTCCATCGTCTTCTCTGCCATGCTGGAAAGAGCCGCATAGACACCTTGAAGACATCTGTCTGACTCCATTCATTCAAAGACAGCATTTTCAATCTTAATCCCACAGTCGGCTCTCGGCATAAACACCCTATGCGTTTGTTTAGGGCCACCACCACTGGGGGGCGGGAGCACATGATCAGAAGGGCTCTGACAGGTTCAAGTCAATTTAGATGGGCAGTGTTTATGTTTTCAATAACAAGCGGCATTTGGAGGCTTCAGTGTGATCAGCAATTTATCAAATCAAAGTCTCGTCATGTCAAAGGCCGAAATGAGACCTAAAGGGCGTGCGGGAAAAGAGAACTTTCTCATTCAGTGCTGGTGTAATGGTTGAAATGTGTTTCCTTAGTTTCAGAATGTTGCACATTTCTTTACCCAAAGTTGAGGTTCATTTGTTGGTAGCACAATCTGAAATATTTTGATGTTTTATATTCAGATTACTTGGAAGGCACCCCTGGTTTAGCCAGTAGTGAGACGGGTTAGTTTTACCCTACTGATGGTGTGTTGTTTTGTATTGCGTTAGGATCTGTGGTTCATTCTTGAATTATCCCTATATATTACTCAGAATATTTCTTTTTTGTTTCAGTTGCTATAATGAAGTATGTGTCATTTAGTAGGACACAAACAAAATGTTGTCTAGGGCCACAAAAGGCCCTGCTCACTCCATATCATCACCCTGACTGGCCACCACATTAGATACGCTTAAAGTGTCTGATGAGGTCCAATACAAGAGCTACAAGTACATATGAAAGAGTCAGCAACAGAGAGCTATTCGTGAAACAGGATGTAAACAATATATCTATGATGGCGGTGCTGCTACAAACCACACACTCAGATAATAAATACATTTGAAGGCTCGACGCTGAGCTGATACTCTTAAAAGACACTACTTTTACTTCACCTTACAGTCGACCACTACATCTGGGGCCAATACCTGGATATCTTTTGTCCAAAGAGGTCTACAGTAAGCAACTTTATGGAGAAAATAAGTTTAGATTGAAAAATGAGGAAGGGACTGTGTAAAAAGTGCTTCTGCTAGTTTTCATGTGTAGTTATTAGTTCTCTTGTGTATCCACATAAGACACCAACCCAACCAAAAGAACTCAAGCGACACCTCACAGTATGAAGCAGAAGAGTTCTACACAGCTCCAAACCACAACCACAACAATAAATATTGTTGTTAAATTCACACCTTTCTACCTACTGAGCGTTATTATTAGGTTGTAGAAGAAGTCTGAAGATTGAAGTTGACCTAATGTTGTGACCAGCGTACATACACACATATTGTATATGTTAAATGAACACTGGCGGTAAGGCTTGAAAAATAAAACACAAGAAATATTTGATTCTTGTTTGGGTCCGCCAAGGGACTGGTTAGCCTCACCCGATGGTGTTTCATAAATGAGTGACTGTGCTAAAAAGTGGGTGTTGGGCATGATGCGATTACATGCTGTTAATTGTGTTAACTGGTTGCTTGAATTAATTAACGTGAAGAGTCAGGGTCTGGTTTCAGGTCTACTGATTCACACAAAACATTTCTTGTCGGTATTACCTGCTGATACGTGAACTTATCAACCACTTGAAGCTTCTTAAGGTTCACTGCACAGATTTTAAAAAATATCTTCTCAAGGGACAGTATGGTCGGTACAATCTACCAAGATAATTGTGTCTCGCCTACAGTTAGGCATGGTGGTGCTAGAATCACGGTCTGGAGCTGCATGAGTGCTGCCGGCACTGGAGAGCTGCGGTTCATTGATGGAAAGATGAATTGTGAAGCAGAGGATGGGACGCAGGTCCACATGGCAGTCCACATGGGGCATCCTCAAGCGGAAGGAAGGCAGAGGAGTGCAAGGCTCCACCGGTGATGTCATCATGGAGGAAGAGAATTCCAGTAACAACCTGTGCAGCTCTGGTCAAGTCCATGCCTAAGAGGATTAAGGTAGTGCTACATACCAGTGGTGCTCACACTAAATATTCACACTTTGGACATGTTCACTGTGAGGTGTACTCACTTGTGTTGCCGGCTATTTAGACAATACTGGCTGTGTGTTGCGACATTTTCAGTGGATAGTAAATCTATACTGTCATAAAAGCTGTACACTGACTACTCTAAGTCATAACCAATCTACAATACTGGCCCTTGAGAAGATATAATAAAACGGTTGCTGAACATGAGGGGTGTACTCACTTTTGTGAGATACCGTATGTTACCCATGTGGCCCATTATGCGATACAGGCAAATGCTAAAGGTAATAGGGGTGTAACGATTCATCCGCTACATCGATGCATCCATTTGTATTTCTATGATCCAACTACATCGAGCTGTGTTCAGGAAGTTTCCATTCCGGGCGACATGTATCGATCTAACATTGTTTAAAACGTAATCAATCGATTGAATCGATGTTAGGAAATAAAGCATCGGATTTAAGCACGGCAGGCTTTATATGGATGTGTTTTTTTAGCACTTTTAATGAAAAATACGTTAAACGTTACTCGATTCAGTCTGCCTGTGTGTGACGTCATCGTTTGGCGGGTATGTGGCGGTCACGGGAGTTGCAGTGGACCTGTGGAATACAGTTGATTCACTTCATTCAGTATTCATATTTAACTCATCTGTCCTTATTTGAAGCTCCTTTTAAGTGACATTTATGGGGACAATGTGCAAAGTAAGGACGTTTTGTAAGGCTCTAGACCAGGGGAGTCAAACTGGTTTTCACCGTGGGCCGCATCGCAGTTGTGGTTATCCTCAGAGGGCCACTGTTTTATCATTCTATTTTAGAATTTCGTTAATGAATTATTACATGAATTTTTCATTAATAACTAATAAAAAATAGTCATTGTAAATTGAAAAAAAAAATATAAGGTTTTCTGTCAACATTGACAACAAATACATTTAGCAAGAAAGATTGTCTTTTTGATTAAAAAAAAAATTAAGTTGTATGTGTTGGTAATATTCATTTTGTTTTTACTTTAATATATTATTTTATTATTTATTGTAAACGGAACGGTAAATGTTTATTAAATTATTGTAAAAATATGTTTTAAATATTAAATTTTTTTAGATTACTGTAAAAATATTTTTTATATATTAAAATTGTTACTTATTTAAATATATTTATATTAACTAAAACAAAAATTAAATTACAGCATACAGCATACATATAAAAATACAATAATATAAATATAATTTTACAATAGTATAAAAGTAAAATAATGCAAAATAAAGCTTAAAAAAGTAAAGACAAAATTAATATTAATAACAAAATTACAATATATAGATACAAATATATTTTTTTAGAGTATTAAATTAAGTGTCCTTTTGACATGCATTATTTCAAGGCTTTCGCGGGCCACATAAAATGATATGGTGGGCCAAATCCGGCCCCCGGGCCTTGAGTTTGACACCTGTGCTCTCCTAAACCTGTGCGGCCCAGGAGCAGTGACGCTTTGTGACGTCATCACCCAACACGGCGTGTCCAGGCCAAAACACATACTGTATGTGTGCTGCAAAACTGCTGTCATTTGTGTATTCTTTGTGTATTGTATTGTGTATTGTAAATTTGGGTTGTGCCAACTCTGGTTGCGCCTAAAGGTAAAAAAGCCATACTTTTTTGTACAAATTCCTAAATACTGGCTACTGGCTACACAAACATGACCTTTCCTTACAGTACTTCATGGTATAAAGTCTATGCCAAGGGTGCCCAAACAAACAAAGGGCCGCGTACTGAAATATGAAGGGATGCGGGGGCTACTTTGGTATTTTACATTTTGCAAACCAACCCATTTTCTATATATTTCAAGAAAAAACAGCCTCCATCTGAAGATTTGTGTTATAGGTGACAAAGCGTATTATTAATTTGAACTTTTTCTCCTTTTTTGCAAATGTTCCCATTTTTGAAAACAAATATTTCAACTGCATTGTTGTGAATCTTTTTCTCTCATAATATGAAGACTCTATCCTAAAATATTTTTACTTCATTCTCGCAACATGACTCTGTAGTAATTGTATATGTCCTAGAGCAAAAACATACACGTACTGTATGTTTCTGATCTGTTGTGTTTAAAAAAAAAAAAAAGAAGTATATTTGAGGTCTTCTGAAAAAAATGTGCTTTGAGTGCATGCTTCGATAACAAAATTGTAAATGTCATGTGTTAATACACACAACGTGTCTTTGACCAAACGTGTGTGTTCATGTGATCGGTGCGTATGCAAACATGCACTCCAGCCAGTCTTGTAGCAGCAGACGGACACTGTCTTGACCAAAGTGTAATAAAATATCCTCACATGCACAACATTGACCGTGGCTCTTCTATTGATCACTATGCCATTAGTGAATTTCCATTACCAGGCTGCATATAAGCCCGGGAAAACCTACTTTAATGGCCTCTTAGTCAGATGAAGGCCGGCCCGCCTGTCTGCCTGCCTGTTCGGTCATCATGTGTGGCCCCCACAGCCACGACACGTGAGCACATATAGTAAGATGTGTGTTGCATGGATTAAAATGAAAAAGCACCTGTTGATTATTAAACAAAGTAATCAGGAATATCTGTTTAAAGGTCACATGCAAGCGTTCCTTCACATCGTTGAACCACACACACTGCACTTACTTATGGTTGTGTGTTGAAATAAGCAAGTGAGACGCCTGTCAGGATGGGATAGCAACAGTCCGCAGGAGGTACACCTTCAGGAAAAAAACAACACAATCCCAGCACATCAGAAGCTCCAACAAACAGTCCCAGCCGGTGCTATGACGGAGAATCCAGTTCAGTGGGAAAAAAGGAGAAGGGATTCTTCTTTTGTCAAAATATCTCCCGGGGTGCGGCAGCTGCTCATCATGTCAACATCATCATCATCATCCTGCATCCTCTGCACTGGCAATTCCTGAGTTTAAAATCTTGCCCTGCTTCACCCCACTGTGATCCCGTTCGTATGGCATCCATTCGTTATGAGAGTACAGTCGATGTTGACGAAGAGGAGGACGATGATGATCCTCCTCGAGGCTTGTGGGATGGCGCCACAGGATGCGAACTGAGATGCTGCAACAGTAGCTCGACGTGTGCAGCCGTCGAGCCGGTCGCTCGACGCTTCTGGATGCGCACGCCGGTCAGGGATGTTGCAGGGCGTTGCTGCTGGGATGCCGGAGAAGGCAAGAAGAAGGGCTGTTAAAAAAAAAAAAAAACAACAAATATTTTTACTTAGAGGGTGACGGGAGTCCATTCAATGCACAGTGATGTCTGGCTAGCAGTTACATCATGGTTTGCACATCATGACCACTCATTTTAGAAGCTTAATCAAACATGTTGGCTACTCGCTTGTATATTGTATATTTCAACGCGCTCTCTCTCACACACACACTCACACACACACACACACTGCATGTTTTGATTTGAGTGATAACATTTAGGCCCCGCTGTCTCTTTAACGACCGCACCTGCGCAGCTGCCCGGTGCTGATACTGCAGTGGCCGGGTTATTTTCGGTAAAGCAGCCGGGGTTACTCTCGTTCAAGTGGGCCCGACATGCCTTACATCACCCCCTGAGAGCAAACCACACCATTTTTAGACAATCGCACCTGCCTCATTATATGAGCAATTGGACATGAGCTCCTCTCATCTCATCATCGCCACGGGAGCAAAAGGACACGCGCCAGTGCATCCTAAAGATACCTACATAGATAGAATTGTAATCTTTAAAAAAAATGACAGAATCTGTCATTGTACTTGAATGCGTGTACCTAAATAAGATGGTAAATAATATAAGCATGCTCATTTTTCTCCTGTAACAATTTGTTGTTCTGATGTTTTTAACTCTTACTACTTTACTATATATCGCACCGGTTCAGTCTGCGTGCATATAAACACATTTTAGGAATGGACAGATCGAGCAGGACCCCTTATGTACAGTATATGTTGTATAAAATTGTGTTTTATGTTACGCTGTGGCCTAGTGGTTAGCATGTTGGCCACACAGTCAGGAGCTCGGGAAGATCAGGGTTCAAATCTCCGTTGGGCATCTCTGTGTGGAGTTTGCATGTTCTCCCCGTGCGTGGGTTTCCTCCCACATTCCAAAAACATGCATGTTAGGTTAATTGGCGACTCCACAAGCGACGTCCGTAAATACTGTATGAATTTGAATGTGAATGGTTGTTTGTCTATATGTGCCCTGCGATTGGCTGGCGACCAGTACCCCGCCTCTCACCCGAAGTCAGCTGGGATAGGCTCCAGCATACCCCCGTGACCCTCGTGAGGATAAGCGGCAAAGAAGATGGAAATGTGCCTTGTTGTTATGCATTCAATATACTAAGCATTCAAATAATACACATAGTTATGCTTTATACATGTGCATGGTTACAGACAGTGAATAGGGGGACCATGGCACTGACAAAGTGCCTGTGTGTCGCTCAATGTTTGCACAGTGGTAGTCTTCCTCAATTTTCGCTATTAATTTGTGCCAAAGGGTCCAACAAAAACTGAAATGCACGAAAAATGAGACAATTTTTCCCGTACAAAATAATGTAAAGCCAATTAATCAGTTCCAGACACCCAAAAATATGAACAAAAAATGTATTTTCATAGAGCGTAATTATAGCTTTACGTGCAGAATACAATGGGAAATAATTACAAATGATCCTGGCGAGATCACATTCAATAGTCTATCTATCACCTTCCTTATCAAATTGCTGACACTCTCCGTGGCCCCATGGCAGGTTATTTTGCATTATTTCACGTAACGATTAAGCACAGGGAAAACTGGTTTGTTATGTGTTATGTGTTTGTTATTTCTCACATGAAAACAGGGCCATTTGAAACCAGAGGTTTGAGTGTATTTACTGACAATATGATACATTGGATTCATGTTCATGTGTATTCCCAAAACAATTGTCTAATAAATCCAAAATTTCATGAATTTTGGAAGACCTCCGGTTTAGTTTAGTTCCATAGCAAATTTGCATTGTCTCGTGACTTACATAAGAAGAGTTGCAATTTGAACACCATCTACACGTTCCTTCTATTACTTAACTTCAAAGGCCAAAACCGGGTTACATAATAATATGTTTACCCTGTGGAAATAAAGGCTGCGTGCTTCCCCGTAGGTTTAAGATTGCACGCATAAGATCTTTTTTTTTTAACAAAGGCAGGTTATTCATCATAGAAATCATTCATGCTGACGGAAGGGCAAGCACTTGTTAGTTTTGAGATTGTAGACAAAGGCTTAACTGACAAAGTTAAATCAGGTGTTTACTGTACAAACAAGGCGGACGCAAAGGATATAAGTCGAAGAGAGCGGTAAGGAAAGAATCACACAGGATGGCATCGGCAAGAATGACTCTGCTCTTCGTGGGCCTTCTGCTGTTCTCCATTCAGGTGGCGCTCACAAATGAAGGTAAATGTTAAGATTCAGCAAGTAAAGTGGATGAATTCAACAATGTTTTTTTATTATTATTATTCTAGTTGGATTTGGGTTGGCAGCGTACAACTGCACCGCTTCACACTGAGAGCTGTTTGGTTACTTTCTTTAGGTCCAAAATATTACAATCTCTCCACATCTGGCGACACTTCCATACAGTATTAGCTCTCTATACTCAAATCATGTATGTTACATGCACTCCCACCGGGACCCCCAAGGATGTGTCCTCGCGCTACACCAGGGGTCTCAAACTCTACTTACCCAGGTGAGGCTGGGCTGCATGAAGTATTTCACTGGGAGTGCTTTTCAGCATGCCTTGCAGAACCTGTTTTGTAAAAAGTTGCTCAAGTTCCACGTTTAGAGCTAGTTATTATTCCCCACAGTAGTTACTGTACATGTTGTGTTGTAATTTATGCGTGTGCACTGTGATTGTAGTTAGTGTTTTTGTCTAGTGACCCCCTCTCAAATTTGCAACCCCTGCTCTGTAAGGACAACTGCACCTTAACGCAGCACTCGGTCCAGCTACCAAACTCCTGAAGTTTGCGGACGACACCGCCGGTGCAGCTAGCACAACCTGGCGCTGAACATGCTCAAGACTGTCGAGATGATTGTGGACTTGAGGAGCACTGCCCAGTGGCCCTGCGTCAGCCATCAAGACCTTCAAGTTCCTGGCATCCATAATCCCTAAGCACCTGAAGTAGGAGGCTAACATCAATTCCACCCTCAAAAAGGCCCAGCAGAGGATGTACTTCCTGCAGCTGCTGAGGAAGCATGGCTTTCCACGGGAGCTGATGAGGCAGTTTTACTGAATCAGTTCTATGTTCATCCATCGCAGCCTGATTTGGTGCCCTAAACAGCTTGCTGTTGTAGTGTAAAGTGCTTTGATTGTATTTTTTCCCTAAAATACGAGAGTAACACCAACTACTGGCAACACATTCTGATTCGGATGTGACTCTATGCAGGTCTGACGTCTCGTCCCATCAGGCTGTCTGTGGTGAACGACTTGTCCAACTTGACTCCTGAGACCCATTTCACCTCAGTGGTGCAGGGAGGGGTGCTGCTGGGTGCTCTGAGGAAAATCCAGGAGACACAGCATGACTTCAAGTAAAGCTACACCCCCTCTATCCCCTTTCCTACTAGTATACTTAACCATGCTGCTCTAATTGCTTGCACCCACAAGGTTCACAGTGAAGGAGGACCCGAACTTTGGCTTGTTTCTGGAGAGCGTGAACGGTGTGGCTGGAAATGACAACGATCAAACTTACTGGGAGATTCTGTCAGAAGACTCCGGGGAGTACACGCGCTTGGATGTGGGTGAGTTCCCTCCCCAGAGTGCGTTACGTCTGAGGACCACTTAATGAGCTGTAACGAGGCAAGGGACTTTGCTTTTCATCAACTCACTGCTGCGGGACACACATTAGTGTGTGTGACTATTCAACTAAATATAGTTGTAATAACTACGGGAGGTACTTAGGAACACAATCTAATGAGATTGAATACAGGTATATGAGCTGCAGAGGTAATAACGCTTCCATCTTCGACTGAGCTATTACTCTGGTAGGGAGTGTGATAACCAGGCTTGTGTGAAATTCTGAATTGGGAATTTCAATGAAATTCCTTTGCAGAATTTGAATTGAATTGGCTCCACCGCACGGAACGTTGAACTGAAATTTCGAATGGGAATTAACATGAAATGGCCTTCAATTCATTGCAATTCAGAGAAAATCCTTCTAATGAAGTAGTATTAGCTTTTGGCTGAAATACTAAAATACTTTCCTAAACATTACTTGGATAAAGTGAAGCATTCTAGGAAATGAAGCATTTTTCCACCATAATTTGAAAGTTACAAAACATAACATGAAATGTTCTGAAAAAGCTTGCTTTTATTCTTCATTCAGAAATAAGTTAATTCATAAATCATGCTGTTTAACAGTTGAATACGGTCTATTAGTTAAAGACATACGCATATTTAAGGACATTTCAAGCATGAAACTTGCTGAATTAAATAAAATGCAAGTACGAGGCATTAACAAGATGCATTTAAATCGCAAATGTAGTATTCTACACTGGTCACTAGGTGTCAGTAATGTTACTTTAATGGTCGGTGAGACAAGCACCAGACTTCATCGCCAGAACAACAGGCTTTTATTGCATTGCACTGAATTAGCTCACAACAGGCACAATAATAATAACATAATAATAATCAGAATCATGACACGCGCTACTGCTGCGGCCGTAACCCATGCCAAGCTAAAACTCAACTCTGAACCCCCGATGTCACTTCCTGTCCTCCGCACATCCAGAACACATTTACTGCGACACAAACAAGCACAAGTTTTATTTATGGCGTAAATGGCTTATTTTCTCTGATTATATCTACTGTATTGGGTAATACAAATGCTGGGGTGACCGTAAGGGTGTTATTTCATGTTTAGAGGGCTCTAATAATGTTAACAAATTAACAAGGTCATAAACAGGTTTTCTATGCTCCATCTATGAAAACATTCCCTTCATAAATAAGGAATCCTACTTAGAAATTCACTTATCACAGTCGGGTCTGAACCAATTAGCCGTGATAAACAAGGGTTTGCTGTATTTCTATGAAATATGTAAAACAGTCATGTACGGAACATGTTGTAAAGCATGACTGTCGAATACACAAAAATGATCAAATGGAATTTCAATTTTACTTCCTTCAATTCAAATTTGAATTGCAGTTCTACTTAATTGGCATTCAAATAAAATTTGTGAGGGTTTGGGAATTTGGGAGACGTTCTCAATTCAATTCAAAATTTTGCCCAAGCCTGATGAGAACATAATAAAACGGGGGTTTTCAAAGTGTGCCGCAGTGAACCTCCCCAAAAATACACATATTTTTCTACTGCCCACAAAAATGTTTTTTGCTACTTCCCCTGAAGTACAACAATGTCATTTCCTTTCAAAATATTACAAACTAACATATTTTTTTCCATGTGTCCGTACAGGAATTGGTTGCTACACCCCAGCAGAAAATGAACACATTGTGCTGAGGTTCAGTACTTGGTCCAAATAGACTTGAGAGCCTTTCAGAAAAAAGTAGAAGTAGTCACATGACTGTTGTGGTTTCCTTTTTTCTTTAATGGCTGATGTTTTAGGAAAGTTTAAATATTTTGAGTAGGAGTTAGAGAAGAGAAACAGCAACCTCTGGTGGGTAACACTGATAATACATGACCATTAGGTACAGGCCGTGTGCATTTTACAAGACAGATTGGAAAATATGAAAGCACTTAGCATGTATTTACTTACTTACTGTATTTTGTTGAGACCGATACAGCAACAGTCATACTATATACAACATTTATAAATACAAGCTGAAAATACAAATACAAAAAATGAACAATCAACAATCTACAACGTTGTTTCTGTGTTAAATGTAGGGCTGTCAAATGATACATTTTTTTATAATTAATCACGCTTTTCAAATGAATTAATCATGATTAATCACCATGTCTCACTGTTATATATTACTATAATATATTATATATTACCTTATCATTTCCCTATATATTTTAAACTAGCAAAGAGTACATTTGGAATACAGGCAGTAAAGTAGTGCAAATGATGTGAAATGGATGGAGGGGTAGGATTAAATACGTTTTGATTCTTCTTACTCCTTTTTGGACATGTAGAACAGTGAATTGTACTATGTGATGTGTTTCAATGTAACTATGCATGTTCAAAATAAATTAAACCATTACCATTACCATGTCTGAAATCTGCCCATTTTTACTGTATTTTATTGAAAGAAACATAAATGGCAGTGCAGGATTATATATAGTATGTTTCTATGTATTAACAGCGCCAAATTAACTGAAAATGTAAATCAAGTTAAGAGATGGCACGTACGTCTGAAAATCTATTTACCTAACGCAGGTTACTTTAATAGCAGAATATTTGATTCAATTGATGAGCATTGAGGAGTGATGTTCAAAGACATCACGTCATTTACGTGAAATCACGTGTTTTGAGTTAATTTTCTGTGATTTCCGAGCACACTTAAATGCAGAAAATTGTACTTCCGCATCAAGAGTTACAAAGTGAGTGATAAGAATATCCACTTATTAATTTTCTTCGCATTTCTGTTGATTTAGACCACCCATACACGCATAATAAAGACGTTGTTATGATGTTCGAAGTGTCAGTGAACGCATCTCGCGGTCTGTCTCGTGACAACAAGGAAGTGTTGTTGCGACTAGAGACGTGTTAGTTTGGAGTTAGAAAAACATACATGGTGCGCGATTGCACTGCTGTTGGTGTGTTCAGGTAAGAATAAAGTAATAAAAGAGTGTCAGACACCATGTGACTCTGTAGGGAGCTACGCTGTGCCGCCGTCTGTCGTTATAGTAGAGAGCCTTGGCTTGCCATGATGCGTGTGCATTAATTACCCTAAACAAATTATTGAAATATTAGTTACCGCCGTTAACGCGCTATTTTTGAGAGCCCTAGTTAAATGTGAACCCTGAGCTTCCAGTGTGGAGCTCCTCCTTTTTTTGCAATGAGATTAAGGTTTCAGCTCCCAGGGGAACAGATGGAGCAGGAGGAGGCGCGACTAATATAAACGCTTTCACACCTTTCAGGTGTGTTTAGTACATGGAAATGCATGGAAACACAAATGATACACTATGTTGCAATGAAAACAGTAGTATAAAAGAAAGGTGCATTTAACCACTTGGAAACTGTTATTGAAACCACATAATAGCTTGTTGACCAAAACAAGGGTAGAATGGAAAATAAAGATATGCAAAAATAATCCAGTTCCTGTCATCAAACATTAATATGCGCGTCCACATGTTGTTCATCTGATGTGATGCCTCGCTCAGCCTGTAGATACTGAAAACAGAAAAAGAGATAAGCGTCATGCACATTGTGTGGAACAGGATATTCATTTCAATTCAGTTTTACTGCTGAGGCTCTAAATCCCAACATCACTGACATCAAGGCAGAGATCCCCACAGCATCAAGCACTTGGCAATAGTGTTGAAAATAAAAGCACTGAACTGCATTCAAATTGATTGAGGGGGAGAAAGTGAAAGCTGGATAAAAGAATAATGAAAGTACCAACAAGAGTGCATTTGAATCCTACCTCCACAATCAGTGCCACTATTCTCACTACAGTGATGGTATTAATGTTACTGGTTGCAGTTCTAAAGACATACCCACCCACAACAAAGCAGCAGGTTAAGGTGGAGAAGCTACTCACAGCATGGTAAAGCACAGTCACAGATGCAAGGGACACACTGAGCAAAGAAGCGCTTCCAGCCTGTCTCCTTCTTCTTGCAGTTGTGTATCTGAGTGCAGCCTAGCTTGGGAGGCCCCGCGTAGCTCTTGTATGCACAGGTCGAGTTGCACGTCCCGTTGAGTTCCCTCTCACTGATTTCAATGGACCCCTTTTTGCACATCCCTACAAGGAGGACGGAGAAGGCAGAGATTACACTAAGACCAAAGATGGCTGGCAGTGCTTTAAAGTGTTTAGTCACTTAGACAGGAAGGTTTGGGAGTCCAGAGGCCATTCGACTGGCAAGTTCTGGTCACGTTTCCCAACAGCACGAAGCCAGAACGACAGGTGTACCTCACCACGGATCCCACCCACCAGTCATTTCCATACATGATGCCATTATAGTCCACATCTGGCCTCCCGCAGTTCACTATAACATTAAAAGCACATGCATTAGAATGTCATGCTGCATTACTTCCAATCTTACCTCGGCACAGGGACTTGTATCCTAACCAGCAGCAGCTGGAGTCTCCGCAGGGATCTCGTCTGAGCTCCTGGTGGCGGGCCTTGCAGCCTCCTAAGCAAAGTGGGGCTGTCCCCGACCAGTAGATATCCCCTAAAAAATCTGGGTGTAGGATCCATTCTGTCTCACCTACTGGAAACACTGATTAGAGTCTTTAAAACAAAACAAAACAAAACATCTTTCACATGGTAATAACATCTCTTTCCCATCATGCAACAAACAAGCAAACACAGTAGCGTAATAGATCTTACCACTACCTTCTCCCTCCTCCATCCATTCAGACACCTGAGAAGTTGACCCCCGGAAGGACGCAAACAGCAGCAGCAGAAGCAGTGGATTAAACTTCATTGTATTTACCCTCCGTCAAACCCTGCAGATCTGGAAACTCATGCTGGTGTGCACTGAGGAGTCAGCACATGGCCATCATTGCACATTAGCAGAGTGAAGAAGATGAGATGAGTAACACCTACACTAAGCTGTGTGCTGCCTAATCTTCCACACCACAATGTAAGATTGTGCTACTGCAGCACTGTATCTGTCCTTTACACTTTGCATCGGAATATAGCTTTTAAAACCACATGCATGAACAGCTTAAAGTCAACTCAGATCAGTTTGATTGTATATACACCGTTTGTTTGCCTCAGCAGTGACAGATGGGATTTAATTCTGAGATGCGATAAAGAAAATACCACCAGGGGGCGTGGTAGGACGCTACTGTAATACAGGTAACTACAGTATTTTCTGCAGCGTACAATCACTGGCCACTTCATTAAGTATACCTACACAATTTGTTGTATTAACTTTTAAAGACTTTTTAAAAAACATAATGAATACAATTTAAGACCCATTTCACATCCATACAGGCAAAAAAGTACAAAAGACATGAAGGAAAATCAGAGGTGTGGAATTACTAGCCAAGTACGGTACAGTGTATGCAGCAGAAAGTGACCCAGGTACAGCAAGAACTACGACACTAAAAGCCTCTTGCAATGGTGTGTGTGTGTCGTTAGGCCTATTTTAGGGGGGCTGCCATAAAAATGCTCAAAAACCCCTAAATAATTTGTTTTATTTTTAAAAAACACACACACACATTTTTTTAATATAAAAAGTGCCTACAAATCCAATATAAAGTAGCCAAAATATGAGTTTAAAAAATCATATAACTAATGCTGTCAAATATATATTACAAATTATCTGCAACTAATTGATCTAATTAATCACTTTTTTTAAATCTCATCTAAAAAATGCTGACAAAAGCCCTCCCTTTGAAGTATTTTCATTTAAATTCCTTCCATATATATTACACACATTACATTTACACATATTTGCGGCAGATCAAAAGATTGTGACTGGGTGGTTTGCGTTGATGTGACAGATTAAACTTGAGCTGCTTCGGTGGTAAGCAAACTCCTCACAAAAAAGGCATAACCCGCTACCTTTATCAATGAAGCAATTAAATATGATCATAACTTACAAACACACCACGACGAGTGGTTGTGCTCTATAAATTCTGACCCGGCTGTACAAGCACTTTAGCTCCGTTTTGTAGTTATGTTATAGCGTCCTCAAAAAACATTTAAAAGTTAAACTTAAGGTTATACATTTCTTTTATATCACAGTAATGTTAATACATTTTAAATAACATATTTAAGACCGTATTTTATGTTGTTAGATGATGTCCAAACAGTAGACAGTAAAGAAGTTCCAGATCAACAAAGTTGTTCTTTATGTTTTCACATAAAATATTATTTGTTCCTCTTGTGGTAATGTGGTAAATTCACACTTGCCATTTTAGTTATTAACCTTAAAGCTTGATATTACAGAAAATGATGGGGACATATGCGAGGATGCTAGACAGTAGGGAAGACGTACTGGGTGACTTGAAAATAATCTGGTTGTCCACAAAGTTGGCAAACAAGACGTACAAACAAACCATAATATAGTCTGGTTGTGTAAATTAATACTTTACAGTACAATTACAATAATCCACCCACAAAAGCCAATGCAGACCTAATAGTGGAGGAGGTCAGATAGTCTGCATCTCGTGTTCTTGAGCAGTATCTTGATACTGCAACATCAAAGTGCTGTCCACCGCCTGCGTCAAACCTCCAGTGAGAACGTACAACATGCCCTCTTCCTCGCCGCCACTGGCGGGTGCCTCCGTCCTCTGCTCCTCGAGCAGCAGCCCTCTCAGCTCTACCTGCATCTCTGAAGGCGCAGCAGCCCTGGGAGCCTCTTCGCCCCCTTCCTCGTCGTGACGATTCTGCCTCTCTTGCATCAGCTGCTCGGTCAGCTCCACGCTCTCGTAACGGATCAGCTGCAGACGCAAGAAGCCGTCATCATGCTCCTTGTACCTGGTAGCAACCCGACAGGGAGGCCATCAACACGTTGAAGCGGGAGACAATTTTCATTCAGCAAGACATACCTGAACCTTGGGTGTCCAGACGGCCATTTGAATTGGTGTTTTTTGTGCAAATGTACAGTGAGGTTATTGCCTCTGGTGAAGCACTGATCGCACACATGGCACTTGTAGCGAGCTATAAAATTCCCCTGAAAATCAACAATGCAAGAGTACAGTAAATATCTTACATCACATTAACTACCATTAGCAATTATTGGTCCCTCATACCTCATGCTCCCTTTTTTGGTGAATCTTCAAGGTGCTAAGGGTGCGAGAGGAGAAATCACAGCCAGCAACATCACAGTGATAACCAGGCTCGCTGCTGTGGCTGTCCAAGTGTTTGCGCAGATCCACCAGATTCTTACAGCTGGACCATGAAGAATGACATAATGATCAGGCTTTTTCTCCTGATAAGAGGGAGATTTGCACGCATTTTGTAATGTTCAATTTGTGTCTGAAAGGCCTAACACTCAGAAATAAGCCTGAATTATGAACTGTGCCTCAACGCACCATCACCGGAACACAACAGTGGAATGGTTTTCAATTATTTTCTGTCACGCCCTCACTACCGGACAGACATTTTTTATTTTGATTTGAAATACAATTGAGAACCTGTAGCATTTATTTATCTGTACAAACTACTGTACGAATAGCTGGCACCAGCATCGTTCAAGCATGATTAAAGACGCAGACCTGCTGACCCTGAAGAAATGTAAGTATAGCACAGTTTATATACAAAAATATACATATTTAATGATATCAAAGCGGCCCCAGTCGGGGGAGGGGTACTCATAAAATGTCCTCAAAGTTGGACGGCTTATGTACCTACAACATCAATGCAATGTATTACCCAAACATGTGACTTAAATAATGTGTTACCTGTATTCGCAGTATTCACAACTGTATGGCTTCTCGTTACTGTGGCGGAATTTAATATGGTTGCGCAGCGCTGAAGGTGATGGACAAGTCATGTCACACAATGGACACTTGTAGTGGCTCACTGTAGACAAAAAAAAAAAACATTGATTACATCAAATGTTATATACTGCTGAAATAACATAAATTACATGACATTAACATAATCCAAGTAGAATTAGGGGGATTTGTTACCAAGTCAACAAAAATGTGATAGGGGATGCTAAACTGCTGATGAAGGCACATGTGAGTGCAAAGACACTTTGTCGGTAGTGACTGACCGTGGGTCCTCATGTGGTCTCTCAGCAGTCTCTCTGTTGCAAAACGTTTGGAACAGTGGGAGCACTGAAACCTTTGACCTGCAGCAAATATTTAAGAAATGTTATTTGAGAAACTATATTGCTGTGCATGCATATATATTGTCACCTTCCATGGCGCTCTGTCGAATGATGTGGTCAAAAAACTTTGTGTTGCTGGCATACATCCCTCCACAACCAGGGCACGCCACTACCTTCTCCTGGGTGTGGCTGCGTAGATGCTCCCGTAACTTGGAACGCCCTTTAGCAGTGGCTTCGCAATCTGGGGGACCACAGAACTAAAGTAACTCAGCACAGAAATGTGCCAAAGACCTTTGATTATTAACACACTGGTTTGGACATTTAGGAGCTTTAAACTTGAGATGATGATTTACCCTTCCATCCACAGCGTACTGGGAATTCACAGTCTCCCGCTGGTATGTCTATGGAGAAGCTGTGGAGCTCCACATGTCGGTAGAACCACTCCGGGTTCTCATAAGGTGGTTGCTTTAACAAAGAGAAGAACAACTGAGTCTTTACAGTACCGTATATGTTATATTGCCCATCAAGATACATTGCAGGGGATCAAACATTGGCATTTTAGCAACATGCCAGGTTTACCTCGCACTCTTCCCACTGGCAGACAAAATTGTCAGGGATTTCAGGAACAATGTTGTGGTTCTGGTAACCGATAGAGCAGGTTCCAATTTTGCACTGGCCATTGAGCACCTGCTGACCCAGCTGCTTCAGCTTGGTGTGGTAACAGTGAAAGTAGAGATGCCGCCGGAACTCTTCAGGACCCTCCACGGAGCAGAAGCCACAGTCTCTCCAAAGACAGTTTCTCTCGTCTGGTCAGAAAAGTTTGGATTAGTAAAAGCGTCCTTACAGTCACAACATATTCATTCTCTGGAGTGAGCATTTTCTACTTTTACTTAAGTAAAGAGTTTGGCTTCCCAAAACATTTGCATTTTTGTGATGCAAATGTATTACTCTTTCGAACGTATTTTGTTATGCGAAGCCAAACTCTTTACTTGAGTAACACCACAGGGCTCACGGTACCAAGTGTGGGGTAAGTCACCATTGATGGACTACACTGCTGATGGGAATGTCATACAACTTCATGCCAAAAAATCCAAACTATCCCTTTAAGGCGGATTATCATTTATGGCCCATATCGATATCTCAGGTACTGTTACCAACATACACAATATTATCTTAATCCAAATGTTTTTTCCACACAAAAAACTCTAAAACATTTTATATAGCTGATGTAAATGATGATGGCATTATTTTAAGACATCGTCAGGGCGTGGATAACTGTTTGTTCAAACCTACCAGCCGCCAGATTACAACATTAAACTTGGGGAAGTTACACTAGCAAATTACTGTGGATGAAAATATAACCTATTTGATGGAGGAAATAAAATGCATCTGTGGCTAAATGTGTCTTAACATTATGGAGAAAAAATATCTGCTACTAAGCTTCTACAAAGATCCCAACTTCCATACTTATAAGTTTACGTGCTTAAGTTTGTTCACAAAATGCAAAATGCAGTGCACATCAGTACTCGGATGTTGTACTAAACACGCCCCAATGGTAAGTGTGCAGCGAAGAACCCTAATCAGACACCCTAAGTGCGCAACGACAACCATTGATTTGGGACAACACTACATTGTCAGAATTAGCGCCCTTAGGAACTAAGTCTGCAGTGTACACGGTACTGTAACTATACATGTTTAAGTGGAGGTGTGGAAGTGCGCGATTTGGAACACATCCCTAGACTTTCTTATGGAGTTGTATTCAGTCGGATGTACTGTAATTTAATATATAAGGCTAAACTGCTGAGGTGATGAAAAACTTGATGTGGTTACTGTCATACATACGTACATACATGTCTTTTGAGAGTTGTGTGTCACACGAAAGGCTGTTTCTGTTATCGTCACTGAGGGACAATCCACAACTGCCGCAGTGTAGTTTAGAATGAATCAAACTATTGTAGTGGCTCCAACTCACCCTCGGGTTCTTCTTCGTCGTCGTTCGCCATGTTCACAGAATTCAAGTGATCATCCACATGCTTGCAGAATTTTTCCATCTGACTGAACGATTCCTGACACGAGCCCCACTCACATTCAAATTGTAGTTCTTTCTTTTGTAGTCGTTTGTTGGGAGGCATATTCTTTAAGAGAAAGTTTGGCAAAATCTAAAGCTAAAAACGTTGCACCTAATGTTGAGCACCACCTGTCATAATTGGGGTGCGGGGTAACTTTTTACAGTATATTTACAAACTCTCGGTAGCACTAATTGAGACTCATCGAAGACGGTGAGAAAAATAGATGAAAAATGATGAAAAACCAAGCTCCTGTGTAGATTTTTGCTGTGGAGTAGCACAGAAATGATGTAAACAGCAATGTTGCTTTAAGCGGGTTGTACAGCGCTATAAACAGTGTCACGGAAACAAGTAAATATCTTTGTTCCACGTGTTAAATGTTCCGTCAAACGTACCGTGCGAGCAGATTACTAGCAGCATTTATAGCTAAATGGTACTGTAATTATAAGGTCACTAGATCACATTTTAAGATTGGAGTTGTTAGGCTATACAGTATCTACAATGATCAAGTTGTGTGATCTTAAGCCGTGTTTAACGTGACCCATGACAATATTAAATGCAGGCATTGTGTTTATTTGTAATATTGTTTATTAGTAAATAGTAAAGAATAGTAAAGAACCAACAATGTAAACAATAAATATGGTGCTGTACTTTAATTGTCTCAGCCTTTATTTTACAGTTTCTCAACCATATCTACAATCCCCATCATCATATTTGAACTTACATTCCATAACACAGTAGTCCAGTGCCATTTCACAAAACATGAATGATCTCCTGGTGACAATATTATTCTACATTATAACACCAGCCTTAATCTTTCAGTAACTTTAAAAAAGCTTGTTTCCCTTAGTAGTATAATACACCCTCATGTT
Source organism: Dunckerocampus dactyliophorus (assembly GCF_027744805.1). Taxonomy (NCBI): domain Eukaryota; kingdom Metazoa; phylum Chordata; class Actinopteri; order Syngnathiformes; family Syngnathidae; genus Dunckerocampus; species Dunckerocampus dactyliophorus. The sequence continues at coordinate 6,747,801 of NC_072834.1, read as the reverse complement.
GCACAAATCATCTGTTTAATGCTCAAAATTGGACATTTTACTTGAATCTTGGCTCTTTTGCTTGCTGCCAACATGAACATTGGAGGACTTAAAAATATTAGCAAATCATCATTAAAATAAAATCCACCCTATTTACACAACTTCACCAGATGTTGAATAAAATGATGGCCATGAATAACAATCAAAATAATTCATTCAAGAGTTCATTTTTCTCTTACGTTATTATCAAACACTTTTTTGGAGGAACCCACCATTTCAGTTACCGTTACAGAGGTGGAAGCTCACTGCATTCCTTATAAACCCAGTACAAAAATATAATTTTAGGGTGGAAGTGTGATTGCGACTTGGCTACACTTTCCTGATGGTGATTCATGAAATCCACACTAAGGTGGGGAAATAAAAAACAGTAGCTCTTCTATGATGATGCCAACATATTCTACTTTAATCTTAATCTTACAGTATCTGTGTCTTTACTGCAGTGTGAGAAACAAAGATAACTGAGGTAATGCAGTCTTTTAAAAGGCACACAAACATTGAGCCTCAAAAGTAGTTCCAGGGGGACGAGTTCCCCAGTCGGCATTCCTTTGTGTTTGCTTGAGAGTTATCTAGACGTCATAGAAGAGGCGCACCAGGTGGTAACGGATCCCGAAAGCCACTGCACTGCCCATCACCTGCAGACAAAAAAGTGAAACTCTTTCTAAAGAAGATGAATGTCTGTGTGCAGTGGTGTCTCCTGGTTTTACCTGTATCAGGAGCATGATGACAGTGAGATTTCTCTCATGAGTGGGGCCGAGGAACTTCAGCACCAGATTTATTATGGTCATGTTGTTACACTCGATGAATTCATCAGCTCCCTCTTGGCCTCTGTGCACCTCAAGGAGCTTCAATAACTCTGCAACCTTTTCAGGATAAAGACATTGTTCCCATCAACCAAACCTGTTCTGTTCTTATTGACAGTATGAAAGCGGTACTGTTTTAGCAATATGTTTATTGCATCATACTGAGAGCTGTTAGTGATATACTGTACAGTGGATCCCAACACAGTCCTGATTCAGCATTCACGGCCCCCACAAATTTACTGCTTTTTGGTGAAATTTTTTTTCTCCCTCTAAAAAAAGGCTGTTTTCACATCTCATTCACCCTAAGTCGGTAATAATTTATAAATACGCGATATACAGGTAGAATGTGTAGCATCCATGTACCACTGTTAAAAAAAATCCACAATTTTACATGTTAAGTTCTTTATGCTTCACTGATAATGACTTCATCAAGCATTGACATTTTGCACTTTGTTTGGCCGTCCTTGAAAGCACCATAGTTGCTCTGAGATGCAAAGGTGAAAATTATATATAACAATCCAACCTCAAAATTTGCAGCAAGTTGAACTCAAGTTAATATATGATGGTAAGTCGTAACTGGAGTGACGACAGGCAAGCAGTGTGTATTATGTAGACGCAGCTTGGAACAACGCCTTCTCCGACAGCTAGCTGGGACGAACAGGACAGCCTGTGCTACCACTAGCCGCTTCAGAGTGTGAGGTGGAGGCGGCCCCATATCAGACGTAAGTACGGTTGTCATGCTAGCTTGGTGCGCCAATGTATTTGTTCAATGATCTTTGTTATCATTTATTAGTGGTGAGTACCAATACAGTTTGTATTTTAAATTTGTTTAATAAGCGTGTGAGTCATATTTAAGGCTTAAACCAGCCGTGTGTTAAATACAGACATTTTTATGGGCGTATCAATTACTTGCAGATTTCTCACATGAAAGGCGGGGATCTACTGTATTGTGGTTCTCGTATTATTATTATTACAAAACTCAATATGATGCAATGACATTTGATCAGCTCTTGTATTGGATATCCTTTGATGTGTAAATGTACGTAATGTTGTGTATCTTCAAGCACTGTACCTGCAGAATGAGATGTCCTACTTTAGAAAGGTCCTTTCTTTTGAATTTAGAGTAGCTCATTCCCAGTTTTCCTGTTTCAGGGTTCAACCTTTCATGTGCATATGATGGAAATAAGGATTAGATTAGATTATTAGACAAAGATGGAACAAATTTGTATTTTAGTTAATGAGCAGATGGCTTACCTGGGAAGTCTGTGTCTGGGACAGGGGACAATGTGGAAAAGCTGGGGCAAGGAATAGATAAAGTTAACCACTTGAGGAAGAAAAAACAACAGCATTGTTTTGCTGAAGTGTCCCAGGATGCCAACAACGGCAAAGGTCATCCCTGCAAAGTAGCAGAAAGTGTCTCCTACAAACACAGATGAGGGGTACCTGTGACAAAAATAGGTGGGAGGGTGACAAAAATATAAAAACAGTTCTCTGTTTGCCTGTCAAAGTGCGAGAGGTGACGTACCAGTTGTGATAAAAAAGTGCTAATGTGGTGAAGAAGAAGGGTATCATGAAGTAGAGTGAGAAAACATGGTCATCGTGGTAGTCACCTGAAATATAAGAAACACAGCAAAGCAAACTAACTGTTGATCCAACAGCATTTTTGCATAAGTTATGTGTACTGTATAGTCAACTAGCACACACCGTTGAGCTCCAGTAGGTTGAAGATGATGATGGAGCCAGAGATAAACAGAGCTTGACCTGACTCGATGCCATTAATGCCAGCCAGGATGTTAATGGCATTGGTACAGAATACTGCCAGCATGCCCATGTAGACATAGTAGAGAATACCTGTCAAACAACAGGTGCAGTTAGAAATCAAATGTGACAAGCAGGTGGGATCGGATATAATAATCCAAAAAGTCAGTCACAATATTAGGTACCCATACACTATAATGAGATGCAGTATAAGAGTTGTATTAAAAGTGTATTTTTTAAAATTGTATTTTTAATAGTGCTGTCAAAAATAATGTGTTAACATCTGTAACTAATTTATTTATTCCATCCATCCATTTTCTATACCGCTTCTTCCTCATTAGGGTCGCGGGGGCATGCTGGAGCCTATCCCAGCTGACTTCGGACGACAGGCCGGGCACACCCTGGACTGGTCGCCAGCCAATCGCAGGGCACACATAGACAAACAATCATTCACACCCACATCCATACCCATGGATAATCCAGAGTCCCTAATTAACCTAACATGCATGTTTTTTGGGAATGTGGGAGGAAACCGGAGTACCCGGAGAACACACACGCGCACACGTGGAGAACATGCAAACTCCACACAGAAATGCCCAAGGGAGAATCAAACTCAGGTCTTCCCGATCTCCAGGCTGTTCCTGTGTTGGCCAACGTGCTAACCACTAGACCACCGTGCGGCCTAATTTATTTAATTCATTATGTAATTTTTTGTGTGTAATTAACGCATGTGCATGCACAGCTCTGTTATGACGGCATAAGCGCACTTTTTCTTTCAAGCATACTGGTAACTTTGAGTGCTGGGCACAGGCTTTCAGACATCAACCATTCAGAGGATGGAAAAATGCTAACATTAAAATGCTGTACGCCTGCTAGCTGGCCCTGTGAGTTGAACCTGAAATGTGATAGGTTAAAGAAACAGCCCCATTTGCTAATAGTGTTTAAGTGACATGGGCTAGCACTATTGATTCTGAAGGCCCGGTGCAAATTAGATGAGATGAGATGACATGGCTTGCCCGAAGTCAGCTGGGATAGGCTACAGCATGCCCCCGTGACCCTAATGAGTAGAAGCGGCATTGAAAATGGATGGATGGATGGATGGACATGACATGGCATGGCAACACATAGAAGCTGAAATCTGATTGGACAAAAATAATTCCAACATACAAATATATGTACTGGAAGCAGTGCAGCCAAGAGACACGTGACAAAATGAAGATAATAGACTGTCGGGAATGAATTAATACAATTCAATGGAAGAATTACTATAATTTAAGTTGTAAATGTAGGTCAGTGAATCTGAGAGTGTTTTTGGCCGGCAGACAAGGCTTTCCTGGCTGTGACGGCACACCATTGAGTAAAATTTATTTTCTTTGCTAGTTGGCTAATTGAAATCACATGGTTTCACTATCTCTAAACGAGACCACTAACTCTCTGTCAGTCACAACTGATCACGATCATCTTTGCAAAGGCGGAATTCTAAACAGCTCTTGTTTCGTATCTCATTACAGGTGTACCTGTTGTACCATGTTGTGGCTGGAGACGACAGTAAAAACTCCAAACAAACCAAACTCACCTAGATCAAGGTGCAGCCCGAGCAGTGCTCTGAATGGTTTGGGCACCACAATGACCGTGTTGCCAAAGTTGGTGAAATACACCATGAGCAGAGGAAGAGAAGCCATGGTAGGAAGCAGGAGCTTGTGTCTCCATCGCAGGTTGAGCACATCATCAGCAAAGCCCAGGAAGATCATGCAACAGATGGCTAGCAGCGCACCTATGAGCTGCACAAACTGAACAGGCGCAGAATGGGAGAGAGGGTGAGCTTTGTAGTTGAAACAAAGTCACTGGTGTGTGTCTAGTAACCTCATCATGTGGGAAGCCATTGCACTGATCTCCTACAAAGCAGCTGAGGAAAGGCACCGGAATGAAGCAAAAGAGGATGATGAGGAAGACCGTCCCACTGATGACACCCTGAGACTCTGGACTGGAGAAGACAGGCAGGAGATACTGGGTACTTGTATTTGCTCTAAATAGAATCTCTAAATAGAATTCCTACAGCAAAGGCATTACTCACACTTGGTTTTTGGTCAGTTTGTTCAGGTCCATCCCGTACAATCTGGCCGAGATGAAATGGTCTTTGAAAGCCGGAATCAGCTTCAGTGTGGCCATGCACCCGAGTGCTGACATGAAGCAATTGGTCGCCAGTGGTAGGAAGGGCGACGGCGACATGTTTTTATTTGATTTTGGTGCTTCTTCTCAGGCTGTCAACTCACCGAACTAGCTAATGTCACGTTGCCCCCTCAGTCGCTCTCTGAACAAGATACTGCTTTCTCCACTCAGATATAAACACGTCATGCTGCCATTTTAACACAATGTACTGCTACAAAAAATGTGGAAAAGAGGAACAATAGCTCAACAAAAAAAGACACCACTAACCCATAGCATGTGTCTTTGGGAGTTTTTATGTTTATATGTTTAGCAAAACTCCACCAGTTTCACTGTCCTGTTCCGAGTTGGAGATCGATTGTATACCTCCGGTTATGTTTTTCAAAATAAAGCATTCAATGTATACATATAAAATACAATATTACTTATTTTTCATATGTATTACTGATATGTATTTATAATAATTTTATTGAAAATTTTCATAACAATATGAAGAACAGCTTCCTCGTCAGCTTTGATTCCAGTAAGGGGATTCGCTATATGCTTTTATTTTGAAGATATGTTTTTCTTTTTCGTTTCGCCATTTGCGGTGAGGGCCCTTCAGCGCCCCCTGTTGGTCACCGCCGCTACTCCCGCCTGTTCTCTCATTGCGGAGAGGTTACTGAGTCAGAGAAGAAGATCCGTGGAGGTTTGAAACCGAGGGGAGCCGGTAGTATGAGGACGTTTAGCTGAAAAGCCGCCTTTTAAATTCGTATTGAGTAGAGACGCGTCTACAGGAAGCTCTCTGACTGTACGATGGGACACACTCATGTGTTATTGGCGCCGCTGTTTATCGCCACGAAGGCGGCTTCATGTTACCGCGACCTGCTTTCGATTCCCCGCAGGCTGCAGTCAAGATCGTCCAAGTTAAACGGTAGGTTCAGTTGGATAGTTTATCTATCTGATTTTTTTTTTTTTTACTCCTGCCCTTCCTCTCCTCAAATGCACCTTGCACACGCACGCACACACGTTAATTGTATTTAATCATAACCCCAAACAAGCTAGTTAAGCCCATATTATAGCACCACTACCCCTGTTGTTGATCTGTTTGTATTATAAAAATGCAAAATGCTGCAAGGCTCACTGGATATTTGCTGCCACGCACAGGTTAAAGGGTTAAAGAAGGTCTGCCATCATCTGACAGTCCAAACATTTCCATATGGACATGAGAGGCTTCAAAAGATGGTGATGGAGCTCCAGGAGTTGAGCTGGCTGTGTCTAGTGGGGCTCTTCCTGGCCTCCTTGCTTATCGTGCTGGCCTGGCTCTTCCAGTACTCGCTGAGCCTCCTGCGACTGTGGAGAACCAGGAAGGCGGCCGAGCAGCATCAGCATCAACAGCATCTCATCCTCAAGCATCAACATCCGCATCATGGCTGGGCTGGGAGTGTGTGGGGCTTCCTGCTGAAGCTGTGTATTGCTCGGGATGGAGGAGCTGCATCTGAAATCGGGGTTAAAGGCTTGTTGACCTCACTCTTCTCCTTCAAGTCGTTTAGCGAGCAGTGTCACAGGAGCTGGGTCAAAGCTCTGAATGAGCAAGCCTGCAGGAATGGGGTGAGTGATCATGCTTTTGTGAGCAGGTTGGGAGCACACAGGGGCTGTATTAACATGATGTAAGGAAACCAACACAGCCATTCATTTCACTGTTCCATGTGTGCAGGGAGTGTGTGTGGGTGTGGGTGTTGGAGTGTCTAATGGGTAAGAGGATGGGGGGCAAAGCATTGCATAACAGCTCTGAATCAATGCACCTAAGAGCGTCGAGGCAATAAAAGCCAGCATATCCACAGTATGAACGCCCACACCTTGTAAAAATAGTCTTGTACCCCTGCCTGAAGTCATGAGGTCACATGAGAATGATGGGGCAGAATGTTTGTTGAGCTTTGAATTAGCTTGCATGTACAGTAAGTTGCTTTTAAATAAAAATAAGTGATATAAGGATGTGATAGAAGTGTCCGTAATATTTGTGTGAGGCCCTTTTCTCCCTGCGTAAATACACACCTTTGAGGCTTACTGAACGTTCGTAAAGGTCTTTTTCTCCTTTTGAAACCGTTCTTTTTATCTGGGAATCAAAGTCAGATTTTCCGCCACCCTCCCTGGCAAAGTGTGTGCGTGAGAGTGTACAGGAGTCAAATGCTGGCTTGTGAAGGTCTCCTTTGTTGATGTATGACCTTAAAGGGGACCTATTATGGACAACTGATGTTTTAATTGCTTGCATTCACATATTTGGGTCTCTGGAGTGCCTGCCCAGCCATCATGTGTGAAATTACACAACCAAGTCATTTTTATGTTAGCTGCCTATTTCAGAAAATGTGTCTTTCAACAAGTAGTTTAGATTTTGGTGGATTTTGGTGGATTGTGAATGCGCCATTATTCTTTCTTGCAACACAGACCCTCCGTCATGTCAAAGCAGAGTTGCGGTGTTGTTGGATGTGCAGATTGTCACACATCTCCTACCAGCCACAGAGGACAAGTGGATTCACTTTATTTACGATTGTTGAGTCTCTGGATTTTGGTGGGAGATCAGAGGAGGTTCCTCTACTGCACCAAGGCTGAAGTCTGTAATGCCTTGACTTCAGGACTGTTGAGAAGGGGTTTAAGTGTGCTGTTATTTTTCATCCTGGGGGTGTTTTGACCAAAATGTGTCACTGACACTGACCTATTATTACACTGGCATATTATAATCGGTAGTGTGTAGTACACATTACTTTGGCTTTATTTAAAAGCAAAAGCCGGGGGTTCTCGAGGTCTGCTGCCAAGTGTTTGATGACTGAACTTTCATTTAATCTGCTTCCTCATACTAATATGAGTCAGTAATGGGTTCTTCCTGTGCCCACAAGTTTCATTTGGTAAATTTCATGTAATGCTGCCAACTGTAACTGGCTTACTATTTATGGTTTTACTATGTCAAAAGGACTGCTGTGAAGAAAGGGCTTAAGACACTGGAAAGTGCTGCGGTCACACAATAATAAGCATATTGTTCTATGAAAACCTATGTACGATCGTGTCAATCAAAACTGAGCTTTTTGTTTTGATGCGGTTCTCGTTTTGGATTTGATTAGATTGTGCTAGTATTCCACTACATAATATAAACCTGAATAGTAAGCTAGCAGGAGATCAGAATGAGGTCTTACTCTGTCTGTGATGCATTCGTTACAAGAGATAAGATCATTTTCCATGATTGATATCTGTAGTAGAAGAGACAAGCTGTTCTCTACAGCGTGCCAATGTGATATTTACTGACACTTTCTGAACTGCGACTGCACAGCGAGGCAATCTTTACCCGCTCATTACTAGAAAATGTGTGCTTGTAATGGTGTCTGGCCGCAGAGCAGCGTGTTATTCTAGACGCACCTGATGTATATGTTAATCACTTGGCGGCAAATGATACTGGACCACGATGCTGAGATTACAAAACACAATCATGCCCCATTCATTTGATACGCCGATGCTTCTGGTCCGGGTGACAAGAATGCTTTTGGCCTCTTAACTTGGAAATACCTGCTGCAGAAGTTTGTAAAGACATGACAGGCTCCAAGCAAGTCACACTGCATTCTTTCTCTTTTGTATTTGCTGTGGTGCATGTTGACAGCAACGACCCAAACGTTGATCCCCAACAATTGTGACTGTGTGTCAGCAAAACAAGAGCCCCCTGGAGGCAGCACCATGAGGACACTGCAAGTGGGGATTAGCATGCCAATCCCTTCCAGCTTTAACCTTAGCACTTCCTCAGCACTCAGAGAGGCAGAAGTCTTTTGTCAATGCTTAGACAGTCTCACAGCGCGGATTTACCATTAGGCAAACACACACAATTGCCTGGGGCCCTGACGTTTCTTGGGGCCCCCAAACGTCTCATAAAAACTGTTTATTGATTTGTTTTCTTCGATTAAAAGTACATATTACTGTGTTAGTCTTAATTGACGAGCTTAAAACTACATAAAAATGTGTGATCTGTCAAGATCATTTCCCCCGTCCCCTACTCCTTTTTCATGCATCGGACTATTCCATGTTACTGCAGACTGATTCAGGACGACGGTAGCAAAACAAACATGTTGGCGTGGTTTGGAGCAAAAAATGAAGCGGCGTTCCCCCAGTGGAGCGGAGAAGAGGAGAAGGCGAGAGGATATTTTCACAGTCGCAACAAACGTAGACGCACGATGACGGCACACTGCTGTCAGTGTCAGCCGCAGAGAATGCAGTAGTTCTAGAGACGAAGCTCAGAGTGACGCTTTTCATCACACAGATGTGAGCATTAAAACAGGACACTATATTAAATGTTGCCTAATGGTCTTATCAATTACAGTCAAAGCGTCGAGATGATTCACTTGTTAGGTAATAACAATCCCCCAGGAGGATTTTAAAGACTTTAGTTAGCTCAGGAAATAACATTTTGTCATATTCACACTTGTTAGTAGATGATAAACATTTATATTTAAAATGACAAGAATAAATAATAATTAATAAATAGTAATAAATAAAATAAATACATTTAAATTAGAATAAAGATTTTGTCAGCGCAGTACACGGATGTGGACGGCCACACTGATTGGGTTTGCCTTGGACCCCCAAGTAACTACATCCGGCCCTGGACAGTCAAGCATATACAATAACGGTACAGTATGTAAAGAAAATGAAATTTGTATTATTATTATTACTTGACAATGATGATACTCACTAAGTATCCACTTAGATTGCTCAGACTTCTCACAGCCACTAGGGGACACATTTGCAGAGAATCGATATGGTGGTATTGATATAATCTACCATCAAGTGCACAGTTTGTACCATCCACTGATATCTCCATGTGCTCCAGCACATTATATACTCCATGAACGTTATAGCTGGAAACACACCCAGATAATTGTGTCTTGCCAACAGTTAAGCATGGCGGTAGTAGCGTCATGGTCTGAAGTTTCACGAGTGCTGCCGGCACTGGGGAGCTGCGGTTCAATGAGGGGAAACTGTGGCATTCTGAAGCAGAACATTAGCCCCTCTTTTGGGAAACTGGGCCGCATGGCATTTTTCCAACATTGCATTCAGGGAATTGATTGTACGTTGAAGTCTGACTTCGCCAACAGATATAGTTACGGAGGTCACAAAGGAGAATTGCAGCGTAAGAAACTGAGTGATCAACTGTTTGCAGCTGGGTTGTTCGACGATTTCTAAATGTCAAAACCAATTTGGATGATAATGACTGCTGAAGGGCTGCTGAGAAACACCCACCAACCCCTCCTTCCGAGTCTATTTCTTTGCGAGTGTAATCCAGGGATTCGTTGCAGCTGGTTAATTGTGACCATGCGGACAGGAAGACTTCCTCATGCTGCATCAGCCAGCAAAAACACATGGTCGGCATGGGATTTCCCTGCAAAACCACAAACAATGCAGTTAATTAGTGTTGCTGCTACACCATCCTTTGATGTAGCGGTCGTGTTTGTTTGTAATGAGCAAGAACCCACAGTGTTTATTTCACTTTGAATATGAGCCAGTAAAATCAGCAGCATAGCGACCTGCCCTCACAAATAGCATCTATCTTCGTGGTATCCCGTGATGCAGCTTGTTTCGTGACTCACTTGAAGGGGAAATGTCTGCTGACGTATCGCCGCAGGAGCCGGCGGGTAAAGTCTTGCTTGAGCTGAAGGATTTGATATGGAGCCATTCGGATGGTTCTAGCTGCATTAGTTAAAGGCCGGTTGGCCTTTTTTCCAGACCATAATAGTGTCATCAAACCCTGTTTGCATGTGCAACTGTGACATTGATGCCAGGTCAGTAGGTACCACTGGTGGGAGCGTACGACTAAATATGCTACTGAATGGGAAGAAGGTTCTGGTACATAAGTGATTTGCAACTATCAAGTGACAAGGGAAAAGCCGAAGGCCACAGTTCATGCCTTCCTTCTCCACCTCTGTGCTGCTGGTAGATGATTAATGCATTGTGATTATGCAGAAGTAGTTTCATCTGAAATGGCAGGGAACATTAAGCACTTAGCACTCAATGACTGCAAAACGGAGGAAAAGGACCCTTTAATGCTCATTTATTACAGCGGTGCAGGGGAATCAGTTAGACCAGTCAAAAGTGGGCAAAAATGTTAGAAGCCACAATTAAACACTGCTGCTCTGTTTTGACTAATAATATGCCGTATTCAACCACGAAACAGATGATGTTTGTTAATTCATACATTTTTAAAAACTGTGACTGAAGCCGCAAAAATTTAACTCGCAAAGTGGGAGGGACGACATTGTATATAATATACAGTACGTACAATATTCCATATATACTATACTGTATATATTAGCGCTGTCAAATGATTAAAATTTGTAATCAAATTAATCATGGTTTATCACCATGTCACACTGTCTTACTTTATATTACCTTATCATATTATCATATTACCTTATCATTTTCCAATGTATTTTAAACTAGCAAAGAGTACATTTGGAATACAGGAAGTGAACAAATGTATTGCAAATGATGTGAAACAGATGGGTGGGTCGGATGAAATAAGCTTTGTAGAACAGGGAATTGTACTATGGGATGTGTTTTGTTGTGGCGTGCTTGAGCTCTGCGGTCATCTTGTTTACCTTTGTTCCTCATCGGAAGAAGACAACAAATACAATAAAAGTCATTGTTGATACACTACACTGCCGATGGAGATGTCATACAACTTCATGTCAAAAAATCCGAACTATCCTTTTAAGGACACCATATGCAGCATAATAAACAATACAAAACATGTAATAATAGTGTTAAAATACAACCAGTTTGCTGGTTGCTAGTTTTATAACCTGAACCTCATTCAGAAACTAAAAGAAAAAGGCAGGAACGGCAGTTGAGGGTCAAAATTCTGTGCCACAGGCACAGAATGTATTCCTGGTTGACCCACATGCTTTTCAGAAGTGTCCAGCCCGCAGGACCCAAAGAGGATGATTCTGACAAACCTGAAGTGACACATTAGATGTCCTCAGGCTGTCCCTGAAATAACCTCCATGTACACATTCGCAAAGACAGAGGTCACAAGCACAAACCAGTAGATGTGCTGCAAGCCTCACATGTGATGACAAACTGTGCCGCGAGGGTGCACAACACCATGTTGTTGCACCAGCTGGCTATGTGACAGCCCAATGAACTCTTCAGAGATACAGCCATGTCCCCACCAAACCATGCAGTTAGTTCAGTTCACCACTGTGCGCTTTGGAACAGGAATCCCTGATCTAGTGTTTGTTTGCACTGTGGGATGTGTGAGTGTCATGGTAATAGTTGTGTGTCATTTTAGTGGTGTAACCCAACAATGACTTTAAGAAGAAGAACATAGCAGAGTAAACACAGGACAACATTAGAAGGCACTTAACAGGCTGTGCCTTGTTCTCGACATGTGGTCGTTTGCGACAACACAAAGGCAGGTCAATTTCAGTTTTTTGCTCATATGTGACCTCTATCTGATTTTTTTCATGTCAGTGTGAACAGCACAATTCCTTCCATCCATCCATTTTCTAGTATGCCGCTTCTCCTCACTATCCTGATTTTTACAACTGCGACTCAGGCCTCACTGGTATGTGGATAGTCCGATATGTACGCGATGCCACTGCAGTATGAACGGTCAGATCGCATATATTAGGGCTGGGCGATATATCGATATTATGAATATATCAATATTTACTTTAAGCATGATATCAAAAACAACCATATCGTTCATATCGATATAAACTGGATTTGCGCTGCACCGCCCTTATCCCGGCATGCAGGGGGAGGAACCCGGCGGCTCCGTCGCAGCGATGCCATCTGCGGTGGAAGAATTAGTCAAGGAAAAAGCAACGGCTCAGTAATTTGGAGGTACTTCGAATTCAGAGCATTGAAAAAAAATCTTTTTTAATGCCTCGGTTTGCCTCGTTTGTCATACATTTCAGTTTTTGTCGAACGTTTTGGAACGAATTAATTACAAAAAATGATGTACCACTGTACACCATTGTCCCTCCCATGAAGAAATAGACCGTTGAAAAGGTCCTTGTGATGAGCCATCTTTCTCACAGGCATTGACTAATCGTAGCACCCCCCCCCCCCCGGTGTCTTCATGTGCTAATATCTCATGGGCTCGCTTTCTTTTGTCTTAGTTTGATTAGCAGTGACGTTCAGATTAATTTTCTCACAATGTCATAATGATCCTAATTAGTCTCGCTGCAGACAACGGTGCTCTTTGGTTGTGTGAAACACACACACATACTCACACAGTTTTTTTACAATACACATCTGCAAGCGTGCACACAATCAGAACCCTTTTCTAGATGCTACGCAATATACGATACGTTATGTTGTATTTGCTGTGCTCTTTGGATGCGATGAATGGTTGGCTGACTGAGCAGTTTCAGAGGCTTCAGCCAAGCAAAGTAAACATCCCTGTTTGGAGTGTGTAGTCATGTGACTGCAGTATTGGTCCAGACCTACGTAAGCATGCAGCATTGCAATTGGCTTCTTGCCCCTCTGGCTGCAACACACACTCCCATACACACTACAAAGTTTGTTATATCATCCTCCCACCTCTGCTCCGCCTCCGCTGTTCATTTGGGAAGAAATTGGACTTTCATCTAGAGGAGCATATGTTCTGACAATAGGGGACTTGTTTTCTCACACTTACATCTCATCAGCCACTGAAACAGTCTGGCCCACAAACATGGATTGATAGTAGGCCACGAGTGTGAACTCAAGTTATGGTGAATTGTGTTACAAAAGGAGTAACGTGTGACAAAAGTAGTTCTCTGAGTTTTATTAACTTCTATTTCAATACCAATGCTCTCAAACCTGCCTGAAATGGTTATCATGAATTAACTTGAAATTGTACACAGAACAAATGTGCACATTAGCACTCAATAACGTCAGCAAACCTTACCTTTATGCATTCCCACATAGTATCAGCATTTGCTACCAAATATGAACTGAAAGAAAAATGTAAAAAATACCGTATAGTAATCAATCTGTGCAGAGTTGGACAAACACATACTGGTGCGTTCAACGACCGTTGAAAGTGGAACGGGTCGCCGCTCACAACCAATAACGTAAACATGCAAAAACTTTGGGAATTCTAACTGGATATTATTTTTGAATAAAATAACGGTCCGTATTTACAAAATGTATATGCATTTACTGTATGTAAGATTTGATGTATTTATTTATGTATTTTTTTTAAGTGTGTTTTTTTTTAACATTGCACCTGGCGTAGAGCACTAAACGTGCCGTTGCAATCTCGCCAGCACTTCCATATGACGTGTGTTATCATTCACAGTAGCGATGCCATGTTCACAGTCTGATTGGCTTCTGGCTTCTCTGTTCTTGCGAGACAGCTTTTCTCTAAATGAGAAATATTGTCACGTTTGAATCTCACGACACCCCTACTAGTAATATATAATGTACTCTATGTACATTTTGGAAACACATACTTTTGTATGCTGTTGTGTGACTGAACAACTTAAGCGAGATCACCCCATCTCATATGAACTTGAACGTTCTCCCCCCCTCCTTCCAGCCTCTGGTCAAACATATGCTGTCATTTGCATGCCAGCGTCCTCGGGTACAGTTCATCATTCTGACTGCACAAATGCAACACGCTGCTGGGCGTAAATCACTTGTGTCATGCCCATGTCACGTGCCATAACTGCAGTAACCTCTTGTTTTTTCTTGCATCTACATTTCACTTCCAGGTGGTGTACGTAAATGTACAACTTTGTTTTAATGCTGTCATATTGGCATGAGAAAACACTCCTTTAGTGTAGCAGTTGCATACAGTAGTGCATGATCCGAGCAGTTCTTAGATACCAAACATGCTTAAAATTCATAAATTGCCCTAGTTAGCTAACATCCTGGTGTAACAGAGGAAGTTTCATTAGGCAATCATCCTCAAGGACTCTTGACTAATTGCTCGCCAGCTGCGTGCAAGTCTGACCCACTGCAATCTTTTATGTCGTCTCTTCTCTTCATGTTCATGTCCTCTTACGTAATGTTTAGCGTTCTCTCCCTCCATCTCTTGCAGAGCTCCATCCAAATCACATTTGATAGCAGTCTGCAGTTAACAGACGCTCCTGCGATAGAGAGCGTCACCTGCACTGACCAATCAGCACAAAGAATGGTGGGTAATTTCACCACTACTATTTTTACACTAATAACCTTGGGTTGTAAGTCTATTAAAGCATGATTTAATTATACAGTTAAAAACAGACCGGTCTTGCTAATAACATACCCGTGTCTGCACCAAATTGCAATGGTTTTCTCTTGACCTGTGAGTTCTACAAGTTTCTTATGCAAATTGTAGTTGTATAATCCAGCACCCATGGTTAAAAATACAAATGACTGAAAATACGAGCTCCTTGTGGGTGGTTAATAAACGAGTACAACCAACAATCAACAGGAAATGTCAATATTAATTTAGGTTTGATTCAGTAAATAAAAAATCTAACTGATGACCTTAAATAAATAATTTGGGTTGATAAATATAATATTTCCCCACAGTTAAGCCCTAAATGAGTCATACGGTGGCCACATTTTGAGGTAAAGTGAATTTTTATTTGGTGAAGCTGGAATGACTCAGGATGTTGTGTTGACATTTAAGTCTACTGTGAAATATGTTATGTAATGAAAAATCTTGTATTAGTAAATTATGCTACAAGTTAGATGGATTCCTTAACACTAGAACTACCATGGCCCCTTCTTGGTAGTTCTAGTGTTAAACTTGTCAGGGATATCAATAATTTCCAAAATGTGAAAAAAAGAGTCTTTAACCACTTTCTTGTGTCACCCATTGAAACACATTAAAATTTGACACAGGCTAGGAATGATTCTGGCTTTTTACTATTTGTAAAAAAAAAAATGTAAATCAGTCCAAACAATTTCGTGAAAGCAACAAAACTGATCCATATTTTTTTAATTGAATAAAATACAATTGTTTAATTTTTTTCATTTAAAAAAAATCATATCTTTGCTGTTAATGTCATGTAAGCTCAAAATATAAGGACGTTTAGTGGACATTATCAGAAATAATATAATTTAAAAAAATACAATTTTTATACAATGGAGTAAATAAAGATATACACTATATTTTTTCAGACAAGCACACAATTATTATGTCACTGAAAACCTCTGGCATGTAACCTTGGTAGCCATTTATGTACATAAGTAGTCAAAGGAAGGACTAATTAAAGCTTTTACTTTCACTTCAGTAGACTTATTGATGGTAGCGACATAGCTAGAGTCATGCTTTGCATTTTGAGAAGATTAACAAAACTTTATTGTCCCTTGAGGTTTTTAGATGCAATCACAGTCAACACCGAAATGTACAGTACATTATGTACGTCACCTACGGGCATGCTGTAAGAGAAAGCGTTTGCTCGGAGCTGGTGTACATGTATGTGTGTTGCCTTGCCTCAACAGTATTTGGAAAGTCAACTACTGTCTCTCCTGCAGTTTCTGTAGTTTGGTCCATAGCACGTCTAGAACAAGAAAGACCAGTAAAAAATAAAATAAAATGCCTGCAGGGAAAATTACTATGTGTATGTTTGATGCCACTCTCCTTGCATGACAGGTTTTACATTGTAAATGTCGGGTGGACACAGTGGCATTTCCCGTGACGGTTACACGGCAGTCCCCCGCAGCCGTTGCCATGGACACCTATCAAATTACGATTGCACCTACAGCGGCAAAGGTACGGAGGCACACCACCTGGATTTTCTGTTTACCCGTCCTAAGGTCGAGCCCCTTCGACAAACGAGCATTATTTGCAATGCAAGTGAAATAGCTGCAGTAAATTGCAGACAGGTTCATGTTACACTGCTACTGATGTTGACACAAAACATGGAGCCCTATTATGTAATAAAATATATGGACGCATTCATTCATTTGTTCATTTTATACGCCACATGTGTGCTGGAGCCTATCCCAGCTAAGTTTGGGCGAGGGGTGTGGTACACCCTGGACTGGTCGCCAGCCAATAACAGTACTATTAGGTACACCTGCATTCTCCACAACCACCGGAATAAACATATGGATAAAACCACTACTAACCATTATTGTCTTTGTCAATGCAGAATCTCCTTAGATCGTACAGGTGTACCTAATACATTGTCCAGTTTAGTTTGGTTGCTCAGTGAGTCTTTAAATCCAGAGATTAGTATCATCATTGATCAGGAAATTGACTCTATGCCTAAAATCTTTTCTGACCCTGCATTCCTTGTCTGATTCCAACAGGTGGTCGTATGTCTGGAAGAGGTGGAAGACAAAGGGCTCCTGGTGTCCTGGACTCTTTCAAAACAACCACCATTTAAACTGACTGCGTCGCCATGCAAATTGCACAGACATGTAAGAGGATTCAATATGAACTGTACTCAACTAGTGGGCCCTGCTCTATGTACAGCATTTGTACTTACATGCAGGCTAATAAGGAGAGGTTGTGTGTACAAACAACAGATGCCCTTTTTGCATTTTATTTTGTATTCCTGATAGATGTTCATTTTATAATATTGTATATGTATATAAGATGCACCCGACTATAAGCCGCACATGTCCAGGTCATTATTTGACAGGAGCCAATCATGAGCTATGAGGAAACTTACAATGAGCTTGTCAACCCGTTAGAAATCTCAGGAGGTCATTACTCAGTATAACAGTCTGACTCACGGTGTCATCTTAGATAAAAGGCTAAAATCATCACACAGCAACTTAACATTCAAAAGGTATTATTCAGAAATATACAAGGCAAGTACCAATGTGAGTTTAAAATAAAAAAAACTCACAGTGTATTAATAACATGAGAAGATGCGCACCATATTGTACGCTAACCGGAGAAGGCATGCAAATCGAGGCAAAATTGTGGCTTGCATTTTCAAGGTTAACCAAAAAACACGTTAACCGGGGCGGACACTAACCGAGGTTCCACCGAGGTTCTATGGTATTAAAGGAAGACGCTTTACTCCCCCCTCGCATAACCAGCGCATTCATTGCAAATTGCATATTTACAAACCGAAGGCGAAACTTGTAAATAATTCCACACCATACTGAGCTAGCAAGCGCTTATGCAGCACGTCATCACTTGCATGCTGATATCATTATCTGCAAAAAGAACTGAGACTGATATGAATCTCATTTTTATGCCAATTTTTCCTGATATAATCAGACATCCCTAGATTTTAATATTGTAGTTACCCCCTCTCATGTACTGTAGCAAAATAAATGTGACTTTTCTCTGGAAAAGACAACACAAGACCACATTTTAGCTAAATTTTCTCGACCAGTCAATGACTTGAAGATAACACTGGCCGTTTTTAACTGAAAGAGATACCATATTTTGTTAGTGGTGTGCTACTTGTGGTTAATCAACACCCTCATCTGTTGCTGCTTCCTTTTAGGGCACAAATGAGGAGGCAGACCTGGACGTGATCAAGACCCTGATAGAGGATACTCTATTCAGCTCTCATCCCGTCATGGTCCTCAACCTCAGGGCCTGTGCAACTAGTACTCCTGTGCGTTTCTTGTTGTTATTACATATTTTCATGTGCATGTTTTTACATACAATGTTTCAGTGTAGCACTTATTTCCTGCTCCCTGTAGGCCACTGTGGAGCATCTATCTGTAGGACTAAAGCCTGTACCCCAGAGTGTCTTGGTGCGCCGACTACTGCTTCGGCAGATCAGAGCGACCTTAAGTAAAGGTCAGCCTCATTCCCCCTGTGGCTTCAGATCATTTGTGTCCATCTTTCTGCAGAATCCCCGCGCCTCACTGAACTAAGCTGCGGTGTGTGTTTGCAGGTCAGCGGTGTAGTTCAGTGGAGCTGTGCTGCGTCCTCAGCCTGAACCAACCCTCCACAGAAAGGACAACCTGCTTCTTGCCTGTCCCACACAACCCTAAGACCGCTCTGGAATGGAGAGAAGAAATGACCTTGTGAGAAGGCATATATGATGTTCTTTTAATGTGCCAAGAGTGTTCATACATGGCAATAAGATAAAATGGCATGTGAAAACTTGCATGAGCAAATGTGTGTGTTTTTTCCTGCAAAGTGGGATTTCTTCCAGGATAATTCTAACACAGCTGTGCCCTGTGTGTTGAAGGGAGCTGAGCCCAGAAACCAAAGAGCTGAAAGTGAGACTTCTGGAGCGGAATGGCAAAAGCGAGCGTAAGGCACAGTCTGCTTTTGAGCTTCTGTCCAGAAACATATTCAGCAGCAGTGCTTTGAACCACTGAAGTCTAAACTGCACTAATTGCAATCAAATACCATTTTAGGCTATAGAATTACAGTTACTGTAAATATACAGTTAGGTCCAAAAGTATTTGAACAATGCCAATTTGTATCTTTAATTTCACACACAATTTATCATTTATAAATCAAACATTTTGTGCACCGAGGCCTTTTGAAGGGAAATACACGCAACAAAAGTATAAACACATCAATATGTTTGTGCTCCCATTCTTCATGAGCTGAACTCAAAGATCTAAAACTTACACAAATTTACACAAGAGGCCTATATCTCTCAAATATTGGTCACAAATTTGTCTGAATTTGTGTTAGTGAGTATTCAATAGGGGTGTCACAAGACCTCGCCAGATGAAAACTTGACAAGATTTCTCATGTCTTGTGGGCACTATGCCTGGGACGATAATAAATAAATGAATTGATTACACAATAAATTTAAATTAACTCGTTCATTTTTCTGGCCTTAATACATTGCCATGTGCGTGCATGTCATCTCCAAACAGGCAGGAAGCGCATTCACTCATACAGTCTTTCGGTGCGTAGAGGCGGGGTCAGTAGCATTCACACCAGAGTGCAGAAGAATGTAATGTCGAAGAAATTAAATTAGTAGATTGTAATATTTCATGGTATATTTTTTTTACATTTTTTTTTCACTGCACTTTTCTTAAAAAATTTTAAAATCTCGTCTTGTCTCGTTCTTGTAGACCCAATCTCATGTATTGTCTCGTGACACCCCTAGTATTCATAATTCATTCACCTCACAGGTGTGGCATGCCAAGATGCTGATTAGACAGCATGATTATTACTCAAGTGTGCCTTAGATTGGCCACAATAAAAGGCCACTCCAAAATGTGCGGTTTAACTGGATTGTATTGTATTGTATGCCATCAACAAAATGTGTTTCCGTCATCACTCCATCCACAACACAAACATACTCACCTGCACAAGCATACTCACTGGACATGTCAGCCATTGCGCTTGTTTGGGGTGCCTTTGTTTTATCCCAGTATTTAAAAAATGGGGTTAAATGTACAATTACGTCACTTTGTCAAAATAATTTTGAGTCCCTGAATCTATTCTCAAATGCAGTGTTTTTGTGAAAGCAAAGCTATAAGTTTAAAGTTCAGTCACATGTCTATGGGTTTATGTCACCACTCTTGATGTGGCACATAAAGACTAAATCATTACAATGTTCTTTTGTTCTTTTGTTTGCTGTTCTTTTGTTTGTCAGAATTCCTTCCAGGACACGCCTCCTTGGCCTTGGACCTCCAGTACAAAGTTCCTACCTCTGTCACACTGACAATAAAGCCAAGCCCCTCCTTGGACCCTATCGCCACCATCATAGCAGAAGTGAGTGGTGTTAAGATATTTAATGCATGGCCACTATCACAAAAGGCATTCTGCAAAACGTGCACCACATATCACTGTCAAAAAGACTGCAATGTCACACTGCAATGTCATGCAGCATGGAATGATATAGATATAGAGCCTTATCTCTTCTCGCCTTTTCAACAACCAAATTGTGGTTTTCCATCTGGTTGAGTACTAACTCTCAGCACCTTTTAAAGGTTTCCCTGCAGAGTGTGCCTCCTTGATCTCAGGACACATGTACAGTATCTCACAAAAGTGAGTACAGCAGCCATTTTTTATAGCAATATATCTTTCGAAGGGACAATACTAGAGAAATGAAACTTGGATATACAGTACCTTAGAGTAGTCAGTGTAAAGCTTGTATAGCAGTATACTGTAGATTTACTAGCCACGGAAAAAGACCCAACACACAGCCATTATTGTCTTAATAGCTGGGAACACCAGTGAGTAGCAAGATAACTGTCTTGCCAACAGTCAAGCATGGTCGTGGTTGGAGCCGACTGGCTCATTAGGCAGCATTTGTACAAAATTGGTAAAAACAATGACATTCAAATTATTTTGCAACACATGTAAATCTCCAATTTAAAATCTCCCTTAGGGCACCACTTTGGATAGGGCCGGTTCTGGTCGTGGTGGTATCATGAGAGAAACATGAATTCCAACATGTACTGTTTTAGTCTTTTTGTTTAGTCATTTTCAGTACATCTATACTGCTGTACAAGCTGTGCACTGACCACTCTAATTTATATCCAGGTGTGTATGTAGTATTGTCCCTTGGGAAGATGTACCATAATAAAATGGCAGAAATGTGAGGTTCGTACTCACTTTTGTGAGATACTGTAGTTGCTAAATGAGATGTCTTTAAGATGTGACAGATATGACACGTGCTTTTTTTTTTCACCCTTCAGTTACAATATGTGGAAACTGAGGAACTTTGCTCACCACTGCGTTCCTCGCTCACCCCCACCAAAAAGGTTGATGTGGACCGAACCATCATGCCGGACGGAACCATTGTCACCACCGTGACCACTGTCCAGTCCCGACTCAAACTGGAGCGTAGCCCAGGTAGGTGTCTTTTTTTAGCATTAGAATCCACCAGGTGAACAACACGCAGAAATATAACTGTTAGAATACTGTATGTCACAGGTGAGTCCCCGTTGCGTTCCCCATCCAAAGTGGAGGTGACTGAGAAGAAGCCCACCGTTATGTCTGATGGAAGAGAGACGCCGAGTCCTGATCCCAGCAGTGAGTTGCAATCAAGGCAAACATCCACTAAATCATGGACAAAAGTGTTGGGACACACCTCTCAATGACATAATTCTTTATTCTGTTGTTAGACTACATATCTTAGTTTCCCATGAATCTTCATTTGGACAATGATATGCGTCTTGTGGAAACAGTTTGGGGAAGGTGTATGATTTATAAAGTAATGCTTGGATGAGTATGGTGTATAAAACTTGACACCCCCCGACTCAACTCAACTCAACAAATATTTGTAATGATCTGGAACAGAGATTGTACGCCATAAGGTCCTCTCTGACGTCCAACATTAGTGACCTTTGAAATCTGTTCTTCTGGACGAATGGACAAAAAGCCCCACATACACATTCCAAGATGTTGTATAGGTGGTAATAATCCTTTATGGCTGCTTGTCCCTATACTTTTGTCTGTGTTGTGTAATGAGAAACTGTGGTATCAGCAACCAGCTGCTGTGTACTGTAGCCTACTAGAAGACTACTTTAAAATGGTGCAGTATGCCGACTTACATATGTGCTTTTGTTGCTTAGAGGGCATCCACATGTCTAATGGCTTGGATCCTGTTGCAGAAACAGCCATTCGACAGCTGACTGAGTCCAACTCCAAAATGGCTCGAAAGACCCCAACGAAAAGAAGCACGCTGATCATCTCGGGCGTGTCAAAGGTCAGGCAATTGAGAGTTGTCTGTGTAGACACAATGTTGCTTGTTCTGGATCTGTTCATGTTTGGAATAAAGCTTTTGCATTTAGTGTTCAGCTTATCCATGCAACATCAGGTAGGAGTGCAACTACCTACAGTACTTTCTGAGGGGTATGCAGACACATAACAGGTGCCCCCCCCCACCACGGGTAGGTGAAGGAGCGCAGGGGCGCCTAATCAATGACGTGTCTTATGTTATTGATCATAACATTTACACATAACACAAACAGCTGTTAAGTACAGAAAATGGCGCCTCGAAATACCCACTTTTTGCGCCAGTAGCCACACTGCACTAAATCAAAATTGACTTTTAAGGAATGAGACATGCAAAGACATGAGCCACGTAAAATGAGTGATACCTAAATTTAGCCCGCAATCTCGGCACGCTGCGCACCCAGCACCCCCCTTCCCTCCATCCCACCAACTATTCTGCTGACAATACAGCAGTCTTCTGACCTGATTTCCTGCAGAAAGTCTGGTTTCCAGTTTAAGAGGGAACCTGACACATTTTAAAACAGTTCCAATATGATATATGTAATTTATTGTCAAACCTGATTGTTTTCATTGCCCAAAAGGCACAAATAAGAGTAAAATGAGTACAGTAAAGCATGATCAGAAGGCCTGTATGTCTGTACATATGGAAGGGTAGGCCGTCTGTGTGTCTGTTAAAACAGCGCCACACGTAGTTGTGCCATGTGTATTACAGTACATCGTTTTCACTCAGTGATCCCTTCCCGTCTGGATGCACATATTTACTAATTCGGCACAGTGTGGATGCAAATTTTTTTCAATCCGCCTAAAAAAAATACAAATCTCAGGAGCGTTCTTGTGTGGACAGGGCCTGAGGGTTGGTGCATGATCCAAAGTATTTATCTTCTAAAAGTAGATGCATGCCCAGACATGAACGGTATCACTCTTTTATGGTGCAAAATGATAGTCGTTAAGACACAATGGCGTTGGGCCTCTGCCAGCCAACGACAGTCGTTGGGGTGGAATCGACTTGTTAGCATTTCATTCAGATGTAACGATGGTCATAGACGTGCCTGAAATCAAGGTGGCTGTGTTATGTTTATATGCTACAGGCCAAATGATTGTATCTTGTAAAAAGGGATAAAAGGACAGCATATGGGTGGGAGGTGGTGTCATACACCCTCACATTGGAGCATACAACATTTGACACTTGTGACTCGAATTGTCAGATGTGCTGTTGTGAAATGAATCCACATTTATCCTCTCAGGTTCCACTCTCCAAAGACGATTGCACGTTGTCAAGCGGCTATGCCGCCGCAATGGACGCCGCCATGCAAAGCAACCATTTCGGGGCAGGGCGCCACCAGGAGCCGGATGAGACCACACCCTCGGATGTGTCGGAGCGTCCATCCGTGGACGATGTCGAATCGGACACTGGCTCCACTGGTGCTTTGGAAACACGCAGCCTCAAGGACCATAAAGGTGACACAATCCTCACCATGCCATAATGTTCTGTCGCGGTTAGACCATCACTCCCTTATTCTATCACGGTTTTTCCAAAATTAATGAATAAATGATCGCGGTAAAAAATACATATTTAAGCAAATTATATGTATGCACGGACTAAATTAAGCATTTCAAGCATAACAATGGCTAAATGAACGAAAATACAAATATATTGTATTGTAATACAGTGTCTGTGACTTGTGTGCACTTTAAGAAGCGGGGCCTGGGGAGTGACGTGTGCGACATCAGCTGGCTAGAGGTGACTGTTAGCTGAGTGCTAGCAGCAGGTTAGCACTGTAGAGCAGGGTTGTCAAACTCGTGCCATGGAGGGCCGAGACACTGCAGGTTTTCTTTCCAGCCAGTCACTAAAGCAGGTGATTTTAATGATCAACACCTTCAGTTTGAGGGAAGGAGCTCATCAATTAAATCACCTGAAGAAACTGGTTGGAGAAACTGGAAAACCCGCAGCATCTCGGCCCTCCAGGGCACGAGTTTGACACGTGCTGTAGAGAGTGGCTGACAGCAGCTCTTGTGGGAATGTTCATGGCACGTATTCTTTGCTTGTTAATAAAGCGATTGAGGTGCATCCTTAACCATAAACAGCGGCAGTAGAGTAGAATTCTACACTGGTCTCTAGGTGTCAGTAACGTTACATTGATGAGACAGTAGCCACCAAGAAGTACACTGTTCATGCTAAAGTGTCAGTCTATTTTATCTTATTTATGTCTAAGATGGCTTATTTTCTATTCTTGTGTCTACTATATTGGGTGATACACGTGTAAAGGTGGTTTAGGTGGCTATAGTGGTATTATGTCATGTTTACAGGGCTGTAATAATGGTAAAAACCGTATTTAGACGGTCATAAAAAGGTTTTCAATGCTCCAACTACAAAAATATTTCATTTGTTAATATTGAATGTTACTCTGCGGAAATTCACTTACCACGGGCGGGTCTGGATCCAATTCACTGTGATAAACGAGGGACGACTGTACTACTGAAATATTATTACATTTGACAGGTGTAACAATTAATCAATTTAGACGCAGATTTTTGGTGTAAGCAAGCCATCAGTTGAACTTAGTACACTCACTTTTAAGGTCCTTTGCTGCCCCCAGGAGGCCAGCACTGGAACTATCAATGCAATAGTTGAATTCTTTCTCCATCCCACAGTGGGATTTCTGCAGAGCGGATCCAAGCTGCTGTTCCGCAGAAGACACAGGGAGAAGGAGCCCTGTCTCAGTCAATCTCACGAAGACATCTCCAAAATGGGCAATAACTTTGCAGTGGCTGCAGACAGCAGTCGAAAGAAGTCCGGCAGCTTCTCACGACGACTCATCAAGCGCTTCTCCTTTCGCTCGTCGGGGAAATGGAAAGGCAAATCTACTAGCACCAATGGAGGGGCAAGCTCAGCCAATAACTGATTATCACTGTTGATATTTTACTGCCTCAGCACATTTAGTCCAGGACACAGGTTGGACACCTCAGGTGGATCATTGTCACCTGTCCCTTTGGATGGAGGACACCATTGGAAATACTTCAGGACTGGAATAATGCTTTATCAAATCACTGAAGCTGAAATGAGATGAAGACTGTTGGAGCATAATCTGTTGCTGGACAGAGACACGGCAACTGTTGCAATGAAATTCTGTGCTTGTTTTTAATTGACAGACAATGGAATTCTGTGAAATCATTTAATAATCCCACTACAATGGTATTGGTGCACTTTTACATTCTACACAACATGTAGGATGCATGTATGAAAGTAATTACGATTATGTGTTTCTCATAAAAAAAAGTGCTATTTATTTTAACCATACCAATGGTTTGTCTTAGTTGCGTTACACTGTAAAATAGAGACATTGCTGTGATTTTACATACAAAAAAGTTAAATTAACGACAAAATACATGTTAATCGAGTCATATTTTCCTCTTGTGATGGCTTGTAGGTTTCTTTAAGATGTTATTTAATGATGTAGTTTTTAAAATACCTAGGTAATTGCTATATAGCCTATTGTATTTTTTGGAAAAAAGTCCATGTTCATAAATGCATATACAGAGCATATATATATATATATATATATATATATATATATATATATATATATATATATATATATGCAGTATATACATGTATATACAGAAGACTTTTTGAGCCCTTCCATGAAAGCACAACTGAGTCTTGAGATGATGCTTACATAGACATTTCTGTATTGAAATAAGGTAGTATCATCATGTTGCAACTTTCAGAGATGCCCCTGTGATGTTTGATAAAAATGTATGACTTGTTATGATGAGGTTGTACTCAGGGTTGTCTTCTGAAGGCAAACAGACACAGTATGTTGATACATTTTAATCACTTGGCAAGGTGATTTCCGTTTTATTTTGCAAAAACATTCAAATTAAATAGCGATTGACTGCAGCCATGGTGATATTGATTAATATGAAATGTGCTTTAGGCAATTCAAACTGCTAACTAAGTGGACAAAGCCAAGTTGTGTGGCAGGAATGTGAACCTGGAAGTGGTGGGCAGGGTGATTTCTGTTGTGATTTTGATATGTTTAATTTATTGAAAATAAATTATTTTAAAACCACTCTTCATTCAGATTTATGTCTTAAATTGAAACACTGTTCAAAGGACTGCATGCATGATTCCCACATTACCCATTTACTAAAATTAGCATGACTCCTAACAGCTGATAATAGCTCCTAATAGCTTGATCTCGATGTTGTAAACATCATGATGGGTCGTTCACGAAGGAGCCAGCTATTCTTGAGGGAATCGAGAAAGTCAGTTCTTTAAAAGAATCTAACTTCTCATCACTATTAGCCTATTTTATTAGATGTCAAAATAAAACAATACCGCATACTGTAGTGTAGTTGCTCAGAGGGCGCCAAAAAATTTGAAACAAGAGGGAATACACACAATTGGCCACACAGGCCACTAAACAGGAAACACAACACAGCCAATCACTTTACTCGTGTCTGTGATTGGTCAACCTCCAAAAACATTACACCAATCACCGCTGACTTTTTTTTCTCCTTGCTTTCCAAAGCAAATCACACAAAGCTATCTCGTCATAAAAGCCAATCACATAAAAGGGCGGGCGACCCAGGGGCTTTATATCCGGGTCGTGATGCGGTTCAAAGCTTAACGCTGCAACGCTCTATTGTGTTCCGTGTGTACGTGATCAAGTGGAACTAAGATGTCTGGAAGAGGAAAGACCGGTGCCAAGGCCCGCGCAAAGGCGAAGACACGTAGCTCCAGGGCAGGTCTGCAGTTTCCAGTCGGCCGAGTCCACCGTCTTCTCCGCAAAGGTAATTATGCTGAGCGTGTGGGCGCTGGAGCTCCAGTTTACCTGGCCGCCGTGCTGGAGTATCTTACAGCTGAGATTTTGGAGTTGGCCGGCAATGCCGCCCGGGACAACAAGAAGACTCGTATCATTCCTCGCCACCTTCAGCTGGCGGTACGAAACGACGAAGAGCTGAACAAACTGCTTGGTGGCGTCACTATCGCCCAGGGCGGTGTCCTGCCTAACATCCAGGCTGTCCTTCTGCCCAAAAAGACCGGCCAGGCAGCTGCGACCACTGGCAAGGCGGGAAAGAAGGCCTCCTCTCAATCTCAGGAGTATTAGCCGCATGGCTAACACCTTAGAACCCAACGGCCCTTTTAAGGGCCACCTACAGTACACAAAGACCAACATTCCCTTATGGGCTTTACCTTTGTCTTTGTAAATAAAGTTTATTTTGCTGAACTCAACGTCGCGAGTCTTTCTGATCTGCTAATTTAGCTGTTGGTATTGACATATCCTGTGACACTGGGAGATACATTTGGTCACTATCCCGTTTAACTAACTGGTAACGCACCCTCGTGAAGTTGGTGGTTCACAGCGCTTAAGAGCTGCTTTATGAAACTCCCAACTCCTTCCGGCTAATTATGTAGCATCAAGCTAACTGGTCATGTAGTACATTATAGGTTTTAGCATCCTTTCAGACGTCATTACATTTGAATTCCATTCAGACTAAAGGAGAACTTTAATCTTTGAATACAAACAAACTTTTTTTGTTGTTTTTTTACTCTCCGCGTAATTGATTGCTACATGTGAATTATTGCTCCTACGGAACTGTCTCTGCCAGTACGGACACATCTGGAACACCCAAAGCAAGACCCAGGTAAAGAGGTAGTCATTACTGTAATGTCTCATCTATGAAGAGATGAGACCCGATGTGGTGTGTAATTTTTTTTTTTTTAATCTTGTCAAACTTCAGGCATGTATTTGAGAGGTTCTACCACTAGAGGTAAGTATAATGCTGTAGCGTCCTCACAGAGGCTCACAGTCTTGACGCTCTTTTTGTTTAAACTGTATTGTAGACCTTAATACCCCAACAGCAGTGTTCAGTTCTAGTACAGGCACAAGACACAAGTCTCTAACTCGCCGTACCGGCAACACATCCATTCCTCATTATCCACCAATCATACTCAGAGGTGCATTAACGGACACTGGAATTCAGAACATCACGGTTGCAACACAAGCAAGTAGTTTTTGTTGATAGTTTTTGGTTTTCATAGGCATACAAGAATACAATGTGTCACAAAGTAATTACAAAAAGAACACAAATGATAAAGGGGAGCGGGCTGTCTCCCTGTGTCCCCTGGCATCTTCCCTCAGTGTGTAAACATAACAGTGAAACAATATGAACACAAACATTTGTGAAAATAAACACAAGTAAAATGATGATGATATCCTTGGCATCGGTTACTGTTATTTGGATCAATCTACCCACCTCTACAGTATTTTATCTATGCACATGCTTCATTTTTATATCTACTGGTATATCATATAAGTTCTCTAGATGCCATGTTGCTTGTAATGTCTTTTCAATGCATGTGGCTAACATTCACTTTCAGTCGCAGGACATGACATGTTTTTGTCATCAGCAATGGCAGGCTGATGCACCATGTTAGCACTGGGACCAGGACAGCCTGAACCAATTACTTTGGCTTTGACGACGTGTGCAAACGCTTACTGCCACGCTAAAAATTCCAGCCACTTTGGAAATTTTAAAATAACCCTTGGCTGTGATAGCTGTAATTTCCAGCTCTGCACTTTTCAACTTTGACAAAGCAAAATCTGAGATGAGTGTCTGCCTCTTAATCATAGACAAAGCATGTTAAACAGGTTGACGACTGTATTAAATATGAAAAAATATGTAGATCTTTATCTAAAAGCTGCATGAAGAGCCACTTGGGGACAGCATGGGTTAGATTTAACAATAGCATATGAAATGATAGGTGAGGAAAGAAAAGAGGGATGGTCCTGGCAGCCAGATGCAAGTGCAAAAGAACATGTTTTCATTCTCTGGAAGACGGAGTAAGGATCTGAGCGTCTTGTTTGTTCAACATCTTTCAGCTAAATCATTCCACCGGCAGCAAAAGGATTTTCCCAGTCTGGGTAATGAGAAGCTACAATATTTGCTTGCTGGTGTGTGACAATGATTGCATGCAGGAGAGAGAAATATGGGATAATGGGGCTATTGTACCGGCTTCACATTATCATCCCATTATGACCCAGTTACTTCTCATTCACTGTCTTCTGAGTGTGTGTGTGTGAGAGAGCGTTAACTTGTGTTTATCATGCATCATTCTTATCTTGCAGATAATTAAGTAAATTAGCATGAGGAATTACAACTGATGAATAATTTGCTTCTGTGGGATGATGAGGTGCATGAATGAGTGTATTTTTAACTTTCTGGCGAGGTGTACTTTCACATTATGACTGCTAGATATCAGTAATCAGTCTTTTTTTAAGGTGATTAAATAGTGCCACACATGCTCGACCTACCCACCACCTGTAGTCTCTCCCTCATAAAACTCAATAGTTTCCTCCGCCATCTGCTGGCCCGCTCTTTCTTCTTCCACCTTTCTGTGGTCATTCATGCATACATCCTGCACACATCTGCTTTCCTGGTCAGTGACAGCAGGTCACACAAGTTCAGCAGTCTGGATCTACCACCGGAAACATCATTCTTAGAAACCTCAGACTCACCACTATGATCAGTAGGTACACACACAGTAGCCCAGCGCAGGCACAGAGACAGTTTAGGGAAGTTAGTTATATGTGGCTAATGAAACGCAAGTGAACGCTTAAATATGCTGTTATGCTTATGTATTAGTCAAGTGTTTAAAAATATAGCTGATCAGTATTTCCACTGATGCAAGGCATACGGAGGCAAAACGGACTAGTTTGTTGGGCGCATTGTTTGGCCGTACGATAACCGAGACACATCTTTTGGCCGAATCCTACGAAAACTGGGACGTACGAAACAGATGTACCTCTGTAGTTAAAAATAGAATGTGCAATTTCGGTAGAACCTTGGTTAGCATCATTCATCTGCTCCCACTATTTCCTTTTGATG
Source organism: Dunckerocampus dactyliophorus (assembly GCF_027744805.1). NCBI lineage: Eukaryota > Metazoa > Chordata > Actinopteri > Syngnathiformes > Syngnathidae > Dunckerocampus > Dunckerocampus dactyliophorus. The sequence continues at coordinate 6,717,567 of NC_072834.1, read as the reverse complement.
CTGATTGTTTTAACATTCACATATGACACAACTACAACCTCTAGTGGTCTGGAGGAACAATAACAGTAACTCCAGTGGAAATCCACTGCAGCAGGTATGACTCCAACCGAAACATTCTCTAACCAAATCAATTTTTCAATGTAAATCCACTGAATCTGTTCAAGAAAGCCAAAATGCATATAAATGGTGAATGAAAGGGATAAATTAACATTTAATTTCACTGATTGATTTGATTGTTGAGACTTGAGACTTGATTGTTGACAAACATGTGGCAGTGAGATCAACACGGACACCACCATCGTGTTTTGCCATGAGTTATTTCTTGAATTCAACAGTGTTTCTCACCTCAACTCTCTGATTTTCTTTTGATCACGGCTGCAAAATAACCCAAAATGGAGCCCAAGCAAGTTGCACATTTGAAAAAGAAGGCGAAAAACACACAACCTTAAATGTTCATTTACCCCTCTCATTCATCATTTATATGCATTTAGAATTGTTTATGCATGCAAAACTATAAACGTGCTTTGTGTTAAGATTTTGATGACATCATAGACGAGCAACGCTGACGTCTTTTTTCCTGTTTCTATATATTGGCGATCCAATTGGCTGTTAACATTTTGTGATAAAAATAACACCGCTGGACTCACGCACAGTACTAATAACAGGACAATACGCTCGCCATATTGCACGCTAACCGGAAAATATGCACAAACCGAGGCAAAATGTTGGCGTAAATTTTCAACATTAACCGAGAAACACGCTAAACGGGGTATACTCTAACCAAGATTCCATTTTATTGCTTAGAGTAAATAAGCATGTTTACAGTATGTAAAGCAATGAGAAAAATAGTTAATACCATTAAAATATGTCTGTTTGTAGTTGAGTACTAACTAATCTAGGATAATGAACAAGTACCAGTCAGCTAATAATGCCATTCACAAATTAGAGCACTCAGTGAGGATTAGCAAAGGTTTTATGTAATGGACTGATCCGTAAGGGTGTACTTACTTTCAAAATCGTATTATCAGGGCTTTCCCGCATCAACAACTTCACAACACACTTTGCTTTACAAACAGGTCTGCTGGTAAACTTGGCTTTTTTTTTGTTTGTGTTGTTTTCCTCCGCGTCTCATTATATGTTTCATTTCCTCCATTTCGTCTGTGGCCCTGACCATGGGAAAAGACATGAGGGACTAACAGTGGGCTCTTTCTCCCACTCACTTCCACTCTCATCATTGGCCTCTGAGCCTAGTCTTTTCCTGGGGGACGCCTGGAAGGATAGAGCATGTGTTTTACTCACTTCCTGGGCTAGTTCTGTCTGTCCCATCGTGAATTATTATGTCATCAGGAATTATCAATATCAGTGGAAATACCCCTTTTTGCCTCATCGAAGGCAGGGTCAGGAAGCCAGTTGTTCCATCAACTCCTACACATGTCCTTCCCATCCTAGATCATGACTCCACCTGCTTCACCGGCTAACTCAAGGGAGAGCGCTTGATTTAAGCTCTTTCTGATCATCTGTGGTGGTCATTGACAGTTCTTTACTCACATGGGATCTGTCCTCAAAGGAAGGAGAAGTAAAAAAAAAAAGTTCTACTTAAGGTCATGCAAGTAACTCTGCACTGGGATGGGAGGAGAAGGGGCTGGGAGGAGGGAACTCGTCGAGGAACTCAGTGGGAGAATGGAAACCGCTTCAGACAAGGCATAAACAACAATGTGGACACTGCTCTCTGGAATACTGAGCTGCACACTGATTCATGGATGTAACTGGATTTGGGATTCTTGGTCAATAAAGAGATGGTAGGTGGTGCATGTGGATCAGCGTAAGGAAGTAAACTGCATGTTTGTATTGTTTTAGCAACTTTCCTGCTTGCGCCTTTGCTGCTATGACACTGTTGTTGTTCCTAATTCAAAGTATACAGTATATTTTTCTCAGTTCCTCCTTGCTTTGGCACCCAAAGCAGATGTGATTTCTCTTTAAAAGTCACAGCCCAGACTGTGCGGCTGAGGGTGTCTATTTTCAGAAGCTCACAGCCGCTCTGAAGGACATTACTGGCCCAATAATGACAGGTTGCAGTAGAAGCCTCACATTTATAACTTTGGCTTTGGGTGTGTTAAAATGAGCTTGTGGGAGGTGGCGGCAGCATATGTGAGTTACAAAGACAAGACACACCGACCCCTGCTGCACTCTCTCACTGCGTGTGTGTGACTAAGTGGCTTGCATGAGGGCAAGCGTTGGCAGCCAGTGGGGGCTAGCAGGAGAGGCGTAAGGGCTCCAGTTTCAGAGCAGGGTCTGTTCTCTGTGTCACTGGGTCCACTCAAACAGTCAGACTTACAACACACTGGATGGGATTGTCACATGAAGTGGTTTCGCCCAGCGTTCTCATCTGGAGTGACATCAGACGCAGACATAACGCCCTCTTGTCTCAGCCAGTGCAGGATGAATAAGAGGAGCAGCAGCTGTGGATGGTTTTGGGCATGGCTTTTTCCATGCATTTTTGTTACACATTGATGTCAGAATATAGCAACAAAGTGCTTGGGTTTGATGCATCAGTCATGTGATGTTGTGCCATGAAGATGATGTGGTTATTTTGTAGCTGCTGAAATACAGGCAAAAAGGCATTCATTGTATGAACGGTGACTGTCATTCACACTGATGCTGCTATGCATCAAAACAAAACAAAATCAGACACCGCACGGTGGCCAAGTGGTTAGCCTGTTGGCCTTACAGTCAGGAGATTAAGGGTCTGAATCTCCCGGTGTGTGAATGGGTTCTGTCTGGATGCTCCAGCTTCCTCCCACATCCCAAAAACTTGCATGTCAGGCTAATTGGAGACTATAAATTATCCAAAGGTGTGAATGTGAGAGCAAATGGTTGTTCATCTAATTGTGTCCTATGATTGACTGGCGACCAATCCAGTGTGTACCTTGCTGGGATAGGCTCCAGCATACTGCACGACCCTCGTGTGGACAAGCAGCATAGAAAATGAATTAATTAATTAATTTTAGCAAACAATCCATATGGGGCATCATTCTCTGCAATGTGAACGGCAACGTAGCCATATATTTGGAGTCTAGTGATTAATGCATGCAAGCCAACAGGTGGTGCCAAACAACTTCTCCCTAAGCGAGTCAGAGCTTTCCTTCCTGTCACTCATGCACACCAATGACCTGGAGAGATGCAGCCAAGACACAGAGACCCACTGGAAATAAAGTGTCTCCAAGGTTGTTAGCAAACAACAAAGGAGGAGTTATTATGCTAATTTTAAGATAATGGTGACCAATGAAGAGGAATGGTGGCCTGGTGGTCAGTGGTCGAGCAGCTAAAAAATATAACTTACCAGTTGGTATTTCAAGGTTTTGATGATTTAAAAAAAAGTACAATTTACTTTTTGATTTTGTCTTAAAATGCTTGTTTCCAAAAATGGGTCTTGAAAATCAGGGCTCATCATATTTTCAGGAGCGTCTTATATTTGCATCACTAGAGTCTTTTTGGTACCTTGTCAACCGAGGCTCCAGGCATGCGGAGCTGATATCATCTGAGTGCTGGTTGAGCATTAGTCGAGCAGGTTTGACATCACCGTAACATTTGAGGATACATTGGAAAAGACAAAATAAAAAACACATGTTGATGTTTGTGTCCCCTGTTGCTTTGCATTAGCTCTGGACCCTGCAGTATTACTGCTACCCTCAGTCGCCTCTCCAGTATGTTTGTATGGCATCTACGGTTTGCTATGATATACTGTGATAGTCTCAATAATGTCTCTCTGAGAATTATAGCACATAGAATAAGCTCAGAGAGGCATTGCAACCCTTTCGTAAACCCCACTAAGTTCATCTTTTTGTGTCAAATAGTGTAAAATGACATTTTTCCATTGCTTTTCTGAAAGATGTGCTCGTGAACGATGGACCTTCCTGTTTTTAATGTAATGTTATTGGATGAGTATGTGTCCATGTTTGGCTGTTTGAGTTACGTCTGGGTTTTATCGATAGTTGTTTCCTGCTCTCCTGATGGGACCATGATGTGCCAACAGCTGGATGTAATCTGTCTGCAGATGTAGTTTGTATCTATGTGAGTCATCTTTGGTCAGGGCGGGCAGGCAACGTGAAGGCAATGTGACCCTCATGTGTGAAGCAAGCACCTGCAGAGCTTGTCTGTGTTGTCTGCAACAACTCAAAAGCATGTCTGGGATGGTATTTGCAAAACAACAACTTGTGTTGTCAAATCTATGTTCATCATTCAGCATGTAAAATCCTGCCTATGGACTGAAGTGTAAATCAGTACCACCATTCTATCCAGCAAGCTGTGGAGAAACAATCAGCCTGTATAATAGCCTGAGTCACGTGGGCTTATAACTGGGGCATGAGGCTCTCTATGGAAGCCACTGTTCCCATTGTAGTTCAACTGTAGTAGCACAATTCCCAGCTCTCTCATGTATTTCCATGTGCATCAATCTCCGTGTCATCTTCAGGATCATCAGGTGTCAGATAATTCGGACATCGGGCCACCCGACATGGAACGCGGTGATGGGAAAAGAGTGGAGCGTGGCCGAGAGAGACACCAAGTCCTGCAGGTGAGTCATGCATCTCCATTTAGGGACAGCGGATACAACTGGGGCTCTCAATGGTTAAATGATGCCAATACTTGCTATTAGCCTACTTGTCACTCAAAAGAGCAAGTGCAAACATGGTGTTGTTACTATATGATAACTTGAGTATCGTTCCTTACTTCTAATGACATATTTGATTTTCTTTTGACAGGGCACTCCTTTAGACCTGATTCAAACTGGCAAGTCCCTGAAAGTCCAGGCGGAGCGCCCTCACCTGGTCAGTTTGGGAAGTGGACGCTTGAGCACAGCAATCACATTGCTGCCACTGCAAGAAGGTAAAACAAATGTGCGTCTTTCACGACTGTTACATGTAATAATTATCAGTGATGTGTGGTCAAGGCAGTCAGGTGAGGCAGAGCCTCATGATGAAAATACAAAAACTGATAATAACATAAAATAAATATTAATATTTGTGAATTGATAGGCTCAAGCAAACCCGCGACCCTAGTTAGGTCAGGCGGAATAGAAAATTGATGGATTTGTCAATTGAACTGTATTCTAAATGTATTTTTGGTATGATTTAAGTCATTTCAATTTCCTAAAAATGGCTGATTTTGCAGATTTCCTGACCAAATACAGGGAAGAAACCATGAGCGTGGCCTCTCCGCTAAGTGCGCAAGCCCCACTAACCACCTGAGTGCACACTGAGTTGGTTGATGGCGCCTGCCAGCACGGTCTTTTCTTGCTATAGGCCAGTGGTCTACAATTTTGTCCCTGGTGTCCTTAGTCAGCTCTCTGGTCTTGACCAAGGTGAGGGTTGGAGGTGTTGACTGTTTGAAGGTGTGTACAGGGGTCTTTTATAACCATAACGATCAATACAGTTACCGTAACCATCAATACAGGTAACGAGAGGAGGATAGAAAAGCTTCTTTAAGAAGAAGTAACAGGTCTGTGAGTGCCTCAATTATTGTTTGTTTGTAGGTGCCAAATACTTACTTTATTAAAGAATTGACAAATATTTTTTTCAATAATCATACAATGTGTTTTCCTGTTTTTTTTTCCACATTCTCTCCTTCACAGTTGAAGTGTACCTACGCTAGAAATTAAAGACCTGGCTCATTTTTTTAAGTGGGAAAACCTGCACAATCGGTGGTTGCCAAATACGTTTTTGCCCCATTGTCTGTAAGATGTATGTAAGCCCTCACATTTCAACAAACATTTTGTATGGAAAGGATTACATTATTTCCTGAGTGAAAAATTGCCTCGGATTTCGTACATTTACCCTAATGAGGAGAAGCGGCATAGAAAATGGATGGATAGATGGATGTTTTTGTCGGACATTGTGGAACAAGTTAGTAACAAAAACCGAGGTACCGCTGTACTTGTCATGAGAACACTGTATATAGATTTAAGCTGCAACATACATATAAGCCCATCCCACTTTTGAGATCTGCAACCCAACCAAATCTTGCAGACTGAATCACCAAATAAAATAACTAACATCTGACGTGTGCCGTGCTTAGCATATCTCCACAGCATCCCACGTTTGTCACTCAGGGCTCAACTATGTGTTGACTACATTTGTGACTCCACCCACGCGGTCTTGACCTCTGTTACGTGTGAGCTTTGGCGCTGGCTTTGAGCCTCAGACCTAAGAATACATCACCAAGGTATTCACAAGTGCACATGGGCATCCATTAAATGACGCTGGGAATATGTTGTTGTTTTGTGTGCAGGGAGAACAACACTAGGCAGTGGAGGGACAGACATCCCTCTGCAGGGCCCTGGCATTAAAGCTCAGCATTGCTACATTGAAAACCAGGCGGGCACCATCACCCTATACCCGTGTGGAAACCAGTGCTCTGTAGATGGGCTTCCCATCACTAAACCTTATCGCCTGTCACAAGGTAAAAGAAACCACTGCAACATACACATGTTCTGTTTGTAATATAAATTAATCAATATGCCTACTCTTTACAAAAGCAATTCAGCATTGGGTTGCTTTCATGAGATGACTGATTAGATGAGTGAATACACGTCCAAACAATAACATGCATACTAAGAGTAAAAAGGGCATCAGCACAGTCCCGCCCCCCAGTTCAACCTTTTTTTGGGATCTTAGCCAGCAGCTACACTGGATGTCATTTGAAGCCAGCTATCAGCCAGTGTGCGTGGAGGCAGCAGCTGCTCAACTATTTATTTTTTTAAATCTTTGCTTCATCCAAAGGACACACGTGGAAGTCTGGCACAAGGAAATGTGTTTCATTAATATCATTTGGATTTGTAACACCTTATTTAACTCCTTGTGGAATACCCTTTGGATGTAAACCATCATCTTAGGAAGTAGCCGCAGATGCAGAGGGAGGAACAAGAGTCATATTCACTCACTTTTTAATTACATGTGAGTTTAAACTTTGAGATTGCATATGTGTGTATGTCTTCACATTTACTGTATATACAAGAAGACATGCACACATACACAGAGATACCTGTACACGCATACATATACACACAGTACATATGTACTCCCCCCACATAACTCATTGATTTATCCAGGGTCTTATTGTGTTGTTGGTTTTATTACAGTGATGGTGATGTCGGCAATACAATTATCGTTATTACAATTGTGTGCGTTACACGTTGTCATTCTGTTCACTATCATGGTTAATATTTTCATTCCTACTGTTACCACTTCAATTCAGTATTATCACTGTGGCTATAGATATTATTTTGTCCTCTCCATTATGGTCTTTATAGCCGTGACAGACATTTGCTGATGTAGTCCCATTTGTTTTGTTGTTTGTTGTTTTGTTATTGTCATTGCAATTGTTGTTGCTGTTGTTCTTGTTGTCTCTCTCTGTATTGTCCCCCTCTTGTCCCCGCACTCCCCCCTCTGTGTTATTTTCTCTTCTTTTCTATCCCCTCATGCTCCGGTTTGGCGGCTCCAAATTTTCATGACAACAAAACATCAAATAAAGTCAAAGTAAATCTATATAACAGGGGAAGAGTATCTTGTACCTTTCCCTGGCAGAGCAAATCTGTTGGGCATGTGAGGGCATTTACATCAACAATACTATCTGCCCTAATGGCTGCACAGGACAAGGGGGGGGGGGGAGAGAAATAAAACTTTCAGATTATAGATGAGAAATTGTTTTGACAAGACAATCAAAGAGAATTATAATAATCAGTATGTTAACTTTTATGCTGTGATAATTATGCTGACCTTTGAATGAGGCAGTCAGAGAGGTAATACTATGATGTACTGTAGAACTGCACTGCATCATACTTTGAGATGCACTCAATTTGTTTTGCCATTCAAATAGGAGGTCATGCTTTCTTTCACTCTCTAAATGATTAGAGGTACTAAAAGCGAATGTAATGAATGAACACATTATGCTTCTTTTACTGTGATGCCACTGGATGCATTTCACAAATAAACGCTGTTTGTACAAAATAGGACAAACACTGCAATAATACAATCAGTAATACTAATACAGTCAGTGTAATTTTAAACTTGGCTCATTTGTGCTGCAGGTATGCTAGCTGCATGTGACTCTGAGTGATTCTTCCCGAGGTGTGATATGGTGTGGAAAAAGTGTTTGCCACCTTCCTGATTTCTTATTTTTTTTGCACGTTTGTCACATTTAAATGTTTCAGATCATCAAACAAATTTAAATATTAGTCAGTGACAACACAACTGAACACAATACGTAGTTTTTAAATGAAATTTTTTTAAATAAATAGGAGAAAAAAAAACAAAAAACCTAAATGGCCCTGCGTGAAAAAGCGATTGCTCTGTGGTCGGATGAGACAAAAGTTTAACTTTTTGGGAGGTGTGTGTCCCATTACATCTAGCATAAAAGTAACGTCGCATTTCAGAAAAAGAACATTGTACCAACAGTAAAATATGGTGGTGGTACTGTGACAGTGATGGTTTGCTGTCTCAAGACCTGGAAGACTTGCTATTATAAATGGAACCATGAATTCTACTGTTTACCAAAATAAGGAGAATGTCCGGCCATCTGTTTGTGACCTCAAGCTGAAACCAAATTGGGTTCTGCAGGAGGACAATGATCCAAAACACATCTGCAAGTCCATCTCTTATTGGCAGAAGAAAAACAATATGAAGACTTTGGAGTGGCCTAGTCAAAGTCCTGACCTGATTCCTATTGAGATGCTGTGGCAATTCTGCAAAGATGAGTGGGCCCAAATTCCTCCACAGCGCTATAAGTGGCTCACTGCAAGTTATCGCAAATGCTTGATTGCAGTTGTAATAACCAGTTATTAGGTTTAGACACAGGGCCATGTAGGTTTGTCATTGACTAATATTTACATTTATTTGATGATCTGAAACGTTTAAGTGTGACAAACACACAAAAAAAAGAAATCATGAAGGGGGCAAACACTTTTTCACACCACTGTAAGATAAGAAGTATTAAAGGAAGACACCTTACTCCCCCCTCACATAATCACACAATCAGTGAATATTGAAATCATTGAAAGTTGCACATTTACAATCTGAAGGCAAAGTGTGAAAATAAATCCAGATCGCAGACCTACTGCGCGAGCAAGCTTGTTGCTGTGTGGAGCATGACGTCATCACTCGTGGGCTGAAATCATTATTGGCCGAAAAAAAATATATCGACATGAACCAATAGCTCATTTTTATGCCAATATCGCCCGATAATATTGGTCGACCGACAATCCCTACTTGTTACCCATATGATCTTCTCTCCTCACAGGCTGCATGCTGTGTTTTGGTCAGTCCACATTTTTCCGCTTCAATCATCCAGAAGAGGCTCTGAGGATGAAGAACATGCTGCCTGGAGGAAGCCAAGCACTGAGCGCATCAAAAACACAGCCTTCTGGTAAAGAGCAGCAGGCCTGCTACACTACTATCTCCATATTAAATCCAGATTAGTCAGTGACAAATGTGTGCATAAGGGCAGGGAATTTCTTAATTGTCTATTCGGGGCACTTGGGTTTCATCTTATTATAATATTCCTGCTAGAACAATGACAGAATTCTTCACAAGAAACACAAGAGAACCTAAATTCAAAGGAAGGTTTATATGAATTAAACCATACGGTTGTGCTTTGAGACTCTAAATTGTCCATAGGTGTGAATGTGATTGTGAATAGTTGTTTGTCTATATGTGCCTTGGGATTGGCTGGCGACCAGTCAAGGGTGTACCCGCCTCTTGCCCGAAGTCAGCTGGGATAGGCTTCAGCATACCGGCCACCCTAGTGAAGACAAGTGGTACAGAAAATGGATGGATGGATGGTTGTGCTTTGACTTCTGTATCTCCTCCTTAGGTTAGAGGTGGGGTTTCAGAATTTGGATGAACTCTTGGTCATCATGCACGAGATGATGCAGAAATAGCTTGTTGAGAACTCATTATCTGTGGCCTATATTCAACAGGATCTGGCCCATTTAAATCTACCCATTACACTTGAGGTGTGTCCCCATTGTTAAACATGATTATTGCTTCACAATGGTCTAAAAAGTCAAATTTTGCATATTAAAAGTGCCTTTTTATTTTAATTATTCAATCACCAGACACTTTTACAGTATAATAATCAATTCATTATTAATTTAATACTAACATCCAATTCTACAACGATAATACAATTCCGCTATGACTTTGTCAGCGGTAATAATTAAACAATATGTTCATTATTGAAGTGGTGTAAAACATATTAGTTACAGGTTACAGTATAACTCAAGTATAATAATACAGATATATCAAATAAAGTAAAATAAAATATGTAATGAACACTAATGATATATTATATTAATCTCATTAAATTGTGCAAGTGTACTCATTTAAGTGCCTGGTGAGCGTGTGTATGTGGCCAACTATGAGTGATATTTAGTCCATTCTCCACTGACCTTATTTGATAAAAAGAGTCGTAATGGCACCACACCCTTCCCAATGTTGGGCCCACTCTTTCCTGACCAAGCCCTGATTTCATGAGAGGCACATGGCTGTAGCTTTTATATTTAGAACCTCTAGATCCCTGAAGGATTACAACACAACTGAGCAGCATAACATCCCCACCACAGAACACAGGCCCCGAGACATTTATCACTATTTCAGCCAGCAGAGAAACAATGTGTGTATGAGCGGACAATAGCACATCCAAGCAAGCCTATTCTTCCTTTTAAGGTGACCCTGGGTAGATTCCTCCTCTGTTTGTTTACTTGTGTTTGTGCAACTGTCCTCCTGAGTGTGCCTCTATGTTTATTTAACAGCAGTCCTCATGCACAAGTGTTTGCATGTCTCTCTCCTGCAGACTCCCATAGCATCCTGAATGGGAATCATCAGTCTTTTAACACCAATGGCGGCCCCAAAATCAGCAGCCTAGTAAAGGACATCCATGAGAGTCTCTCACAGAAGGTGCCATCATCTCCAAAAACCACAAAGTTGTCTCTTCATGAGCCCGCTCGGGACATTTTAAATGGTAGAAGCAGTAGTACAAAAGAGGAGAGCAGGACTTCTGCGGGAAAGACTCCACCTGTACCTCCCCGGTCCGGCACACCTGTGCCCCATCCACGAACTTCCCTCGCTGTGAACTCAAGTTGTACGAATGATGGGCAGCGAGCACAAGAGAGCCCAAAGCTTCTTAGGAATGTCAGGTCAGAGGTCACGTCAAGCCCCACACTGCCCAGCAGGGGGTCAGGACAGGGCATAAGTCACCACTCCTCACCGGCGGCTCCAGCAAGCCCTCGAGTGAGAGGTTCGTCTCTCCAGAGGAGACAACCAAGTCCCATGCGAGATCAGCTCACTCATGCTGATGCCCAACAGAGGCTTAGAACTCCGGAGCCAACTGGATCCACCAGCCTTCCTCCTCTTAGCCCTTATATGTCCCGCAGAGGGACTCCAGGATCACAGAGCTTCACCACCAAGCCTGTCCAGGGGAGCCCGCAGGGTCATCGCAAAACCCCCTCCAAGGCTGAGGCCATGAGGGCGTTGTATGCCCAGAATCCATCCCCTGTGACCGCACAGGAGCCTGGAAGAAGACAGCAGGCTAACTCCAGCCTCATCACAGCTCCTCTGTCTGGCTCATCTCCTTCCGCGAGCCCTCACAGCCAAAGAAAGCCCTCCTGCAAGAACGGATCATCCGGCAAGGAATCAAATACTCTGAAACCGTACAGCCGGGAGCGCAAGAACAGCATCTCTGCCATCAGCGACAATGAGGATGAACTACTGGAATATCACCGCTGGCAGAGGGAGGAGAGGCTACGGGAGCAGGAAATGGAGAAATTGGTAAGTGACGCATCTCAGAGAAGATATGAGAATAACTAACCCAATTCAGATTTGATATAGATTGGAACTTTACTTTTTTAGTGGGCTGTGCAGTGTACAGTCATCATGTATTTGTGTGTGCAAGCTAACTCTTGTACTCCTGAACAAAAAAAAAGGTGACAAACATGCACCCCTATTGTGTTGCCTGTGCTATTAATTTTATGACAAATACACCACATGGCTGTTAGTAAAGTCCCAAATTTGATCCATAAGTCAGATTGACTTTGAATTTCTTACACAGCTCAATGTACGCTACAAAACACCCATTATAACTTTGGGGTGTTTATCTGAATTTGGTACACATCTTTACGGGACTGACAAGCATATGTTTGTGAAAATTGGTGCAAGATTGGTGGGAAAACATGGCCGCCAAAAAGTCTTTACAAGGACACGAGCGGGACTTAGCAACTACCCATAAGTCATGGACCATTTGTCGATTATAAAACTTATCTGTATTACATGTATGCTATAGCATGTCCTCCAAAGCACTTTGACCACAACCCATAGGGGGCGCCACAAATGTCATTTTATAGCATTTGACATTAAGATCATTTCAACAAATAATCCTCAATTTATTGCAGGTGTCTTGTATTAAATCCCGATTTTACACAATAGAGAATCTACGAAAGATGAGCACACACACCCTGAACACAAAATGCAGTTTTTAAATGAAACTTTTAATTATTAAGGGAGAAAGCAAATCCAAACCTACATGGTTCTGTGTGAAAAAGTGATTGCCCCCCCGCCATCAGTCTGGAAAAGGTTATAAAGCCATTTCTAAAGCTTTGGGACTCCAGCGAACCACAATGAGAGCCATTATCCACAAATGGCAAAAGCATGGAACAGTGCTGAACATTCAACCAAAATTACCCCAGAGTGCAGTGATGACTCATCTAAGAGGTCACAAATGACCCCACAACAACATCCAAAGAACTGCAGGCCTCATTTGCCTCAGTTAAGGTCAGTGTTCATGACTCTAATAAGAAAGACACTGGGCAAAAATGGCCTGCATGGCAGAGTTCCAAGACGAAAACCACTGCTGAACAAAAATTTTGCCAGAAAACATCTTGATGATCCCCAAGGCCTTTGGGAAAATACTCTGTGGTCTGATGAGACAAAAGTTAAACTTTTTGGAACGTGTGTGTCCCATTACATTTGCCATAAAAGTAACGTTGCATTCCAGAAAAAGAACATCATACCATACCATCATAACAGTAAAATATGGTGGTGGTAGTGTGATGGCCTGGGGCTGTTTTGCTGCTTCAGGACCTGGAAGACTTGCTAGGATAAATGGAACCATGAATTCTGCAGTTTACCAAAAGAAGGAGATGTTGACCTCAAGCTGAAACCAACGTGGGTTCTGCAGCAGGACAATGATCCAAAACACAACAGCAAGTCCACCTCTGAATGGCTGAAGAAAAACAAAATGAAGACTTTGGAGTGGCCTAGTCAAAGTCCTGACCTGAATCCTATTGAGATGCTGTGGCATGACCTTAAAAAGGCGGTTGATGCTAGAAAACCCTTTAATGTGGCTGAATTACAACAATTCTGCAAAGATGAGTGGGCCAAAATTCCTCCAAAAGCGCTGTAAGAGACTCATTGCAAGTTATCGCACACGCCTGATTGCAGTTGTTGCTGCTAAGGGTGGTTTAGGTTTAGGGGGCAATCACTTTTTCACACAGGGCCATGTAGGTTTGGATTTTTGTTCTCCCTTAACAATTTTCAATTTCAATTTTCAACAAGTTTCATTTAAAAACTGCATTTTGTGTTCAGTTGTGTTGTCAATGACTCATATTTCAATTATTTCACAAATGGGGTAAACACTCTTTCACAGCACTGTATGTGAATTTTCATACAGCCCTTCATCAGATCTCATTAGATAGTCGTGACACTGGGTTGTGCAAACATGTTTTTAAAGGATGTAAATATAGTAGAGAAGGCCTCATGACTTGTGGTATGCTGACGCCATGTCTTGTCTTCACCTCTTGGCATATAGCCAGTAGCGCTCCTCCCTACAGTGCAATGGCACGATCACTGTACGTCGGCCTAATTGTGACTCTGGGTGACATCCATAGAGGGTGTGGCTGGTTATTGCTCACCACTATATTTTACCGGTGACTTGAAAATGGTGTTTAATTTTAAAACCCATACTGAAGTTTCATAGACTGCATACTGGCTATGCATCACTCATCCATACCCGCTAGCCCCCCACCCATCCCAGCTGGCCTCTTGACAGCTGAGGGGACTACAGGAGCCAGTGGGGTGGGTGGGGTCTATTTCAGGAACGCAACGGTTTCTGGTAACAAATAACAGTTACCGACAATACGCATTTGGAAAGGATAGACATCACTATTATATGAACAACTTTTGACTGACAGTGTTAGAGGGCTGTTTATTGTTAATTATTATGGTTTGCGTTGGTGTAGCATTGCACTGCATCATACTAAGACCTGTTTCCTCACTTACGTGGCTAAATATGGTACCAAAATATTGGGAAAATGTAATATTTATTGTTAAATTAATATCTCTCTGACATGAGGTTTGTAAAAGCGGGGCATGTGTTGGATCTCATTAGATTAGATGTGCAGATGTACCTAATGTTGTGACCTGTGTATATTACTTGGAGACTTCTGATCAATATTTGCTTCAGATTTTCTCTGAATCGGATGAATTCTTCAATTCTTGTTATGTATTATAATATAATTCAATATTTTATTGTACATAATAATAATAAAAATAAATAAATAAAACTCTGGCTGTCAACTGCGCCAAATGAATTGAAGATTTAAATCAAACTATTTCTCTATTTGCCTACATAGTCTCTTTCATAGTAGCAGAACTTCTGAATCACACTTTAACCAGTGGTTAACAGAAATGTTTTTGCGCGCCCACCGATTTGAAATACTATTGAGAAACTGATAATATCTGTTTATTTATCTGTACTGTACAGACTGAACTCGAAACTGAAACCAGCGAAATGGAACAAAATGGAGAGCAGTGAAGCATACAAGCATACTGTACTCAAGAGTAACATTGCATGCTGAGTATGACAAATTCATACATGTTGGCAGGTCTGCACTAATGTTGAAAGTCCTCCCTGCCTCTCGTGCACACTCCCAAGGGGTCCAAGCCCACTATTTAAGAAGCACTGCTTTAACAAAACTTTATAACTGTGTTATGAGTATTGTTGCATTCAAAGACACCACGTAATTTCAGTTGAACTGAAGTTTTAAGTGTATTTTTGGGGTTTTCTGAGTACACATAAATGTGATAAGAATATTCATCTATTGTTTTTATTTGTCTTTCTGTTTATTTAGAGCACACATACATGTATAATAAACATGCTGTTGTGATGTCCGGAGTTCGGAGTGTCTGTGAATTCACCTTGAGGGTGGGAGTGAGGAAGTTTTCTTCAGAGGATGAACAGAGAGAGAGAGTTTGAGAGTTGGAGATACATTCTGTACATGGTGTTGAAATTGCACTGCTGTGTTCATGTATTTAATGAGGTAAATTAGTCACCGCCGTTAATACCTTAGTTTTGACAGCCCGAAATAAAACAAACATTTCTAAGAAGTCAACTGTGCACTTCTTCATTCAGGGCGCTTTGGAACCTCAAACCTGGGGAAATTGTTGCAGGAAATAGTTATGCTCTGTTGGGACACATTAAATAGGTTACTATCAAATTAACTGGCCAAGAAAAAAATTGACAAAATAAATTTTTTTACTCACTTGTAGTAAGTTTTGAATTGATTAAAAATAACAGTAGCAGGAACATTATTATTATTAATATAGTGTCAAATCAAACAATATGATAGTAGAGCAAGACAACATATTAGGATTTAAAATTGATTATAATGTATAATTTTAATGTAATGAATGACTCGCTACCTTGTTGATAAAGCTGCTTTGAGAGAGAAACACATTCAAGAATCTTATAGACCAGAGAGGACAAAGAGAGGATTTCCTCTCAGTGTGCACAACTTCTGTTCTGCAAATGATCCCTGTTGCACTTTACTGCTTGATAAAAGGAAAGGTCACTACAAGGGAGAAAGTGACATAGAAAAGTTAACTTTAGACTTATTACAACAGGGTGCATGAATATTTCTGCTCTTACGAGACTATTTTTTTTAAATGACAGCTAAATGTTACAATCTATTGAATCCAAAGCACTGTATCTTTATGGCCTGTTTACTTAACATTTTAGCTTGCTACTCCGAAGTTCACGCAGTGTGTTTCAGCTGTAATTTTATCACTTTTCATCAGGAACATAACAGAACCTCAGCACTACTCAGAACTATAATTTTGCTTTGGACTTGGTGGTGAACAATCTGGACCATTTGAATACCAGCTAAAAGTAGCAGTGTTTGCTTTGCAGGTCCAGTTGTTTTTGCTCTAACTCTTAATTTGTGTTCAACTGGAATGATAATTATATATTTTGCTCCTATTTTGGTAAATGCAAGCATTTGATTGTTCTTAGTGATGAGAGTCCGTCACTTTAACTCTTTGTGGGGAATTAAAAATGTCAATATTACACATTTATAAAAGTACAGTACATCAAAAGTTGCAATAATGATGTTGATGATGCCGCATGTTGGCCTCACAGTCAGGAGATCGAGGGTTCAAATTTCCATTGGGGCATCTCATGTGTGGAGTTTGCACTTTCTGTGTGTGTGTGTGTGTGTGTGTGTGTGTGTGTGTGTGTTGTTTCCCCGGGTACTCTTGCTTCCGCCCTCATCTCAAAAACATGCATGTTTTTAATGGGAGACTTTAATTTGTCCATAGGTGTGAATGTGAGGGTGAATGGTTGTCTGTATGTGTCCTGCCATTGACTGTTGACTAGTCCAGGGTGTACCTCACCTCTCGCCTGAAGTCAGCTGGGATGGGCTCCAGTTTACGACAAGTGGTATAGAAAATGGAATGGATGTTGATGATAATAATGTACTACTATGACTGCTACTAATAATAATTCATTACTTACCGGTAATTATTATATGGAATTATACCCCCTGCCGGTTACAAAATTAAGAAACTGAACAACTGAATGAATTAAAACCCCCAAATTGTGCAAATCCAATATAGTACATTTCTTCTCAGTGACCTAAGCACAGTCTGGTTTAACTTTGTTGGCCCCCTACTGTGACCAAACACATCAACTTTGGGCCTCCTGCTATCAGTTTACAGCCATCCAGCCGCTGCGGCTGTGGGACAGCTGCTCAAATGGGGCAATGTCACTCAAGGACACACTGCAATAGGATATATATGTAAAGTCCTCTTGATGGCTCCCCCCTCTTCTATAGGAGAGACAGAGGCTAGAGACCATCCTGAATCTGTGTGCGGAATATAATCATGAGGACAACACCGTGGAGCTGGCAGAGGTGGTGAGGAGCGGACTGCTGATTGGTACTAGAGGTACAAGAGGAGAGATTCAGCGGATGAAGGAGAACGATGAGGAGATGCAGGCCGAGGAGTCGAGCAGCACAGAGAGCACACATCAAGAGGTGAGTTCAGCGCATCGCAAGTGTTCTGCTCCCTAGAGGAATTTTATAACAGCTTTGAATCCTAATTTGACAACAGTGTGAGGAGGTGTCAGCTGTTCCGGAGCAGGTGCACCTTGAGGAGGAGAGGAGTAAGATCTTGGCCAGGGTGGATGACCTGAGGCACCGAGTCAGCGAGCTGGAGCAGCAGCTGAAAGAGACCAAGCAAGAGGTGTCGTGGAAAAAAATCTATCCTACCTAACAAAGAGATTGCCTGAAATAAAGGCGTAGAACTCGAGCAGTTTGTTACCTTTTGCAAGGAGATCAGATAACATACAGGGTGCATAGCAGTCTGCGGATGTTTGGCTAAGAGTAGCTTCCTGACTGAAACGC
This sequence comes from Dunckerocampus dactyliophorus, assembly GCF_027744805.1. Lineage (NCBI taxonomy): Eukaryota > Metazoa > Chordata > Actinopteri > Syngnathiformes > Syngnathidae > Dunckerocampus > Dunckerocampus dactyliophorus. Next base: position 6,699,842 of record NC_072834.1, on the reverse strand, counting down.
TCTACCTCATCACATGCAAATGAATTACATCATAAAAGAAGCCCACTCCAACCAGGTGCAAGTGTGTCTCAAAAAGCAGTTGCATCAACAGGAGGTACCATATTTTCTGGACAATCTGGAGTATAAGTCGCATCAGTCAAAAAATGCGTCATGAAGAAAAATCACATGGAAGTTGTCCTGGACTCTAAGTTGCATTTATTTATTATGTACAGTCATGGAAAATATTATTAGACCACCCTTGTTTCGTCAGTTTCTTGTTCATTTTAATGCCTGATACAACTAAAGGTATCTTTGTTTGGAGAAATATAACAATGACAACAAAAATAGCTCATAAGAGTTACATTTTTTGGCAGTACAATGCTATAGCTATTCATGTAAGAACTTTAGTAATTTTGGTTATTATCAAGAAAACCATGGTTTGCTAGATATCAGCTCTTGAATTCAACGCTTATGAGTCATATTTGTTATCATCATTATATTTTTCCAAACAAATGTACCTTAAGTTGGATCAGGCATTAAAATGGATCAATAAACTGAAGAAACAAGGGTGGTCTAATCATTTTTCCATTGCTGTATTTATTTCACAAAATTCAAGACCAAGAACAGACATTTTATACGGAAAGGCAAGTTATTCAACTACACAAGTAGTAGGTGTTACATTAACAGTTATTGAGCTACATCGTAGCATAAAGAACATACCCTGGAGGCTAGTTAACACAACAAACCAGTGTGTCCAACAAGCAGGTTACCAGTAAGCAAGTTCACCAAGCTTCCAACCTCATTCCACATTAATGAATTCATCGAATTCTTCATCCTTGGTTGTCAGAAGCCTAGAGCGCTCTCCCATGGCTGTCGACGATAACGTTCACTCCTTGGTTCATGTCAGTCAGTGTGAATTATAATATAAACACATGTTAAATTAAATATATAATTTGATATATAAGTCACACCTGACTATAAGTTCCAGGACCAGCTAAACTATGAAAAAAAGTGCAACTTGTAGTCCGGAAAATAGGGTACTTCCTTAGACGCTCGGGTCCCAACATATGATTTCAGGACCCGCTACTGGTTCTGACAAGGGGATAGACCTGTAGAGGAAGCCAGATTAAATGATGATATTTTGCTGAGGCTCCACAAATGCTTGTCACACTTACGATACAGACAACCTCCTACTTGAAAGTTAGTTACTGTAAGTTACGTGTAAGACCCAATGTGTTGAGATATAACAATTTCAAACCTGCAAAGAGTTATATAAATAATACATATCACTTACTGCTAACATGTGACTTAAGTTATGCCAGTAAATTTTTCCATCAAAGAGGTTAGCAGTGTTTTTCAGACTCTGACTACTTGTGCGTTCCCCAGGTGGAGATGGAGCAGGCTCTGCTGCACGCCGAAAGGCAGGCCGAGCAGGAGCAGGTGGAGGCCGAACGAGAGCTCATTGCTCAGCTGCACCTCAAACTCAGCCAATTGAACAAGGCCACCCAAATGGAGAAGGACAAGGTCTGCACTCACACACACTGTGCAGGAAATATACACAGTGCACGTGAATGTTGGATATGTGCCTAAAACAGAAGGGACTTTCTCAGGTCTCCACTGGTTGCTTGTGTAGTGGCTGAGGGCCCTCATAACAGAAAAGCTACTTACTGCTTTTTTTTAACATGAACTCTTTCTTACATGCTGAAATCTGACTTGATTGATACTAAACTGCTGATTTCAACCTTTTTGAGCTTTTATTTTTGCTCCATGCCGTAAACAATATTAATGAAGCATCTCAAATTCTAAAAATACGCCGAAGTGCCTCATTTTACTTACTTGAACTGCCTTGGTTGCATGACTTTTCAGTTGTCTTTTATAAAAAAAAAAAAAGTTTTCTCAGATGTGTAGACTAGGGATGGGCAAGTGAACATATTTCTTTCGAAAATTATAAGAAAATATTTATATTATTTTGGGAGATACAAACTATAATGTAAATTACGTCATTTTCGTGTTTCTACAATAAATTCCAAAAATAATAGTTTTAAAACAGTTAACCGTTAAAAATGTTGGTGAAACTTGTCATGGGTAAAACATAATGATGCTAACTTGGAGCTAAACGAAAGCAACTTTAGCCTATTGATTTTTGTTGACAAATATGAACATGTCAGCTAGTGACAGTCCAGCAGCTATAAACAGATATTTCAAAATTAAAAGCCTCAGTTTTGCACATGTAGCATATTATACGGTGGGACCTCCGTGTTCGTCATTAATTTCTTCCAAAAGGTCAGACTAAAACTGAACCCTATGAAATCCGAGATCATTTTTGCCAGAGGAAATAATGTCAATCCAATTAATTCATTCCAGATGCCCAAGAATGTTAACAAAAAAATCTTAATATAAAATAATTATAGTTGTACATTTTGAAAACAATGTGAAATAATTATAAATAACGACTGGATGGAACTCATTGCTGATGCGGACTTCATCCTGGCGTGATGGAATTCAATAGTGTTTCTCAACTTCTTTATCAAATTTCTGGCCCTCACAACTTTTTTTTTTTGGCCCCATGGTGGGTTATTTAGCAGTCACACTCAATAAAAAATGTACGGACAGTGAGTCAGCAACACGTAGGGTGCTTTGTTTGGGCATTCGAATTCGCGGAACGATACAATACAGGGCAAACGGGCTAGTTTGTTATGTGAAATACTGTATGAAAACCAAAGCAAAATTTTAGCGAACATTTTTGACGAAAGCTGAGGCATACAAACTGTCATATATTCCCCTTATAAATGAGCAAAAAATAGAATGTAACTCAAATGAATACCAATGCTAACACTAATATCTATCCTATTTACTCAATTACTATGACAAAATGACTGAACAAAGCTAGTGATGGCGTAAGCATTTTGAAGACTATTGCAAGTATAAAGCATTGGGCTATTTGTAACAAATATCAAGGACAAAATGGCCCAACATTCACTTTCTTTTAGCTTGGAATTACATATTGTTGCAGTAGTACTTGCAACTTGGTACTTTTTACCTCCTGATTTCTACTACAACTTGTTGACAAAAGAAATTGGCTTTGCTCTCTTGTATTAAGTATTGACTTGCGTCAAAATGTTTCCGGACTGCAAAAAGTGATTAACCTATTGATCATGCCCATCCTTAGTGTGAACACAATCGCGCGTGTGTGTGTGTGTGTGTGTTTTCATGTGTTTTTAGGGGAGGGCTAATGTCTTGGCTGAGCGGAAGGTCCTGGAAAAGCAGAGGAATGAGTACAATGAGCTGAAGAGGCAGTTTGATAAGTGCCCCTTGTCTCTAAGGGAACAGTTACAGGAGCAGCTCAGCAGGGTCAGTGTTCTCACGCAGCCCACTGGCTGGCAACAGTGAGTTACCATATACTGAACACCAAAGAAAGTAGACAGACATAATAACCCTGACTGTTTCCAAGTATTCAAGTACGACTGACTTCTGTGCTCTCCTTTTTCTGACTATCATTTTTTTAAAATAAATGTTGTAGTCAATGCCTTTTGTAAGTATATGACTATTCAGCAGGCTTTGCTTTTGCTATTCTGACAGCTTAATTTCTGCTGTGTCATCATCATTAATCTTATTAACATTTTAGCTCTAAAAGTTTGCATGCATGATAGTATGATAATCCCTTTTATTTGTGGAATATTTTCAGGCACTGACATATGTTATTGCATGGGATGTGCATAATGACATGGATTGAGACAAGTTGATCATGTACTTTTGTGTCAACTGACGGACGATGCTCCTTGATTGAGTCTTCCCTAACTATTTTATTCAACCTGTGTACGGATAGAAAGCGGAAGCCCTGGACTCTGGCACCAAGCAGTTTGAGGAACTGGAGTTCTGCCAGCTGGAGGAGGAGAGCAGTCTGGAGGAGAAAAAGGAGACTCAGAGTTCGCAGTTTCTTCAGGAGCAAGCCGAGCATCACTGCAGCGTGGCCAAGAGGAAGGTGGGAAGTCCAAGAAAAGCTCAAGTGCAGCACTACTTTAGTAAATCAGTAACTGACATCATGTATGTCTCTTCTCAGGAGAAGGTGGCCGCTCTGGAAGCTCAGGTGAAGCAACTGGGCTTACAAGCTACTCGCGACTGTGACAGGATGGCCAAAGAAAGGACGGCCACTCTGCAGCTATTACACAAGGTACTATCTTGTCATATCCTAACTGCTGCACAATATGCATACTGCAATGTTCTTCCATTTAGGAGCAGGACAGGCTATGTGCCCTAGAGAAGAGGTACCACGCCATGACGGGTGGCAGGAACTTCCCAAAGACCAACAGCAAAATTAAAGAGGTAAAATGAAGCACTTACGAGGTTGTTCATGTGGAGGAGGGTTGCTCACACACAAACAACAATCCTTCCATGTTTATTGTTTGAACTTAGATGAGCTTTTTGAACAGGATTTACTCCATATCAGCGAGCCTGACCTTGTTTATGAGGACCCTTGTCCCTCCTCTACCTCACACATCCACTCCCCTGAAGTCTACCCTGTTAGGCTACAGGAGGTAAAAACAAACAATATAAAAAATATATTATGAGCGTTCCAAGCATGCTCATTATTAGTCTAGGAGTGTTTGCTTTCTTAATTCTCAAACCACAATTTTGGGTACTCCTGCACAACCTAAAGAGATCCAATACAAGAGCTGCTTCTGATAACAATACAGATGGTCCTCGGTTTACGTGTGTTGTGGGTGCCTATTGGGAACAACACGGTGCGTGTGCCTGCGCAGCTACACAGAGGAAGGACAACATCGCTTATTAGTTCATGTTTTTCACGTCGATATGTCTCCCAAGTGGCAGTGTGCCAAAGAAAAGAAACGCCATCACCATGTACAGTACACGCCAAAAGTTTGGACACACCTTCTCATTCAATACATTTTCTTTATTTTTATGACATTGTAGATTCTCAAAACTATGAATATAAATATACATTATAAACATTCATAGCTTAAAATATACAATATTTCTTAAAACAAGAAAAATAGTCTGCCAGCAGAACAAGGAAATTTCTCCGGTTTTCTCCGGGTACTCCGGTTTCCTCCCACATTCCAAAAACATGCATGTTAGGTTCATTGGCGACTCTAAATTGTCCATAGGTATGAATGTGAGTGTGAATGGTTGTTTGTCTATAAGTGCCCTGCGATTGGCTGGCGACCAGTCCAGGTTGTACCCCGCCTCTCGCCCAAAGCTGGGTTAGGCTCCAGCATACCCCTGCGACCCTAATGAGGATAAGCAGCATAGAAAATGGATGGATGGATGATTTTGGTTATTTAATCTTGCAGTGTAGTGTAGGTGATCATAGCTCATCCTTAGTAATCCGGGAAACTAAACAACAAACACAAATGCAGCACCTGATTCATGTTTTTGGCCTTGTTTTTGTTCAGGCAGCTCCAGCTCTTGTTTTGGGTTGAATTATTTGTGAATTATTTGTACCTAATGTTGTGGCTGATGTTTAGCTGATGTTTAGCTGAGTCATCTTCAGAGTATACCTTTGTGTTGTTGGCTGTCGATGCAGGAGTACCTCAGGCTGTCTGATGTCTATAAGATGTATGGAAACGCTTCTGTGCACCCTTCCTCTTCTTCCCCTGCTGCCCTCCACTGCCCCCCCCTTGCTGTAGCTGAGGCTTTGCCGTGTGAGGTAGAACGCCTGCCTGATCTCTGCCATCAAATTAGAATTACAACTCCGCCTGTCTTTTTCTGTACCTACTTTCTGCTCTTTCCTTTCTTTTCTCCGTGTGTGTCCATATGAAGGACTACATCACGGTCAGTCAGTTAAGCCACATTTTTGGCATGCAGAGACCTGATGCCTCCTCTTCCTCATCTATTGCATCATTCCACCTTGCCTCCTCTGACTCCACCTTCACATGCCACCCAAGTTCCTCCCTAGTCTCTGCAAAGGTTTGTTTTCCATCTGTTAAACTGCTTTAATCTTCTAAAGCTGATTTCATGTGAAATGATTGGCAGGTGTTGATGTTTGCACACCTTGATGCTTATCACTGCTGCCTCTTTGTCCTTTGGCTGCGCTGCTTTTCATCACTTCAGAGTCAGCCTGAGCTGAGCAGGAATGCAATGCCTCCTATTAACCTCGAGCGCTGGTACCAGGACATCATGGCTGCGGGGGAGCCTCAATCCAGTCCTCCGCCGCTGCCTGCAAAGTCTGTTTCTGCACGCAGACACGGGCAGGTAAACTGTTAGATGATGATAGATACTATATTGATCTCCAAGAGAAATAAAAACTCCCAGCAGCTCTGAAAAAAAAGATGATGCACTAACAAAACCAAAAAACGTGGCCCCAACCACATGCATTTTAATAGTATGGTAAACCACGATGGCTGTCCTGAAATATGGCAAAACAACACCAATACCTTTAAGCGCAAAGGTGAAATAGGGATAATCACATAGTCTCAATAATTCATGTTTATTTGTGTGCAACTTCCTTTGTACAGTTGTTGATACATCAACAAGGATTTTTCCAATATTACCAATTTGTGTGAGACTTCACACATTAATGATGTCATAAAATATTACAATTCAAATATTATTCACAAATAATTCATAATAATGATTAGCATTGTTATTCATTATAATACAATATAATACAAATCATTATTACAGAATTTACCTACATTTTAGACAGTATTATTTTGCTTGTATTTGGGATCTAGAGATTTATCCATGCAAACCAACAGGTTACACATGGATGCGTACCGCTACTCGGTTGGTAACGTAAATTGTTAGTAACCGGACTGGAAAAAAAGTACAGTAGTTACTGGTGTCTCGTTTCGGTGGTAAATTAATGCAGATTCAGCCACCTGCAACAAGTGTTTGTAGGTGATATTGTGCAAGTAGCGTCTTGTAAGTAATGTAGCATCCTGATAGAGGAACACAGAGTGTGACGCTCTTTTTAACATTGGTGGCATCCTAAACACAACAGCAGTGCTCAGTTCTAACCCCACACACACACACATTTCTCCTTCGCTGTCCACTACAGCAGCACAACACTTCCTCGTTACCCACCAATCACGACCACTGCGAGTGAGGCACATTCAATGATATCGGAATTCTGAAGAACAACACAAAGCAGGCGGTTTTTTTGCACATTCTTTGTATAATGTATAGCTGCTGGTTTTGCTGTAACAATTATGACGGGGTTGTTGTTGTGGATTTGATTTTATATGGGTGAATTTATTACATAATTATATTGTTATGTAAATTATTGAAGTATGTAGATTACTATTCTGTTAAACATGAATGTCACAAAATTACGTAAATATTAAAAGACATTGTTTTTGGACACAATGTGTATGTTGTCCTTTTTTTAAAGTAGCAGCACTGTTTCAAAAGTACCGATTTGGCACCGGTGTTGGGTAATATCTAAATGATACCGAACCTTAGTGTTGTGATGCTAATTTTAAGATAATGGTGATCAATGAAGCCGTGATCAAACAACTGTCGAGCATCTAAAAATGTGATATCCTTTTTTATTGCACTTTTTCACTGATAAAAATGGGTCTTGAATAAGAGAGATCGTCTTACATTCATGGTCGACTTATATTTGCGTCAATACAGTATTTAGCCTAACAGAGGTCTTCAGCCTTTAATAAAATGAACAAATCCATTTGTGTTCTTTCAGTTACTGAAGTCAAAATCAGACGGTGAAGTTGGACAAATAGTGTCGTGTCCTCCTGCCAGCTGTGTTCCAACTGCGACCCCTTCCACCCTGTCCTCCAACAAGGTAAGTAAGCGTCAGTTGATGATCACGTGTTCACATTGTGACGCATCCTTCTGTCTCTCAGGGTTTACAGTTACCGCTGAAAGATGTGTTAAACCCACTGGACATGGACTTCATGAGGCTGAATAAAGGTACTTTTAAATCTTACATATTCATAAGATGTGACACAAACTATACTGTACTTGGTGTGTTGTAGTTACTTGACATAATCAATAGAGGGCACTATGCATCTGTGACATCTGTCTTGCTTCTACAGACGCATCTCCCACAGTACATCACTCCATCCTGCATCATCAGTGTCCTCCTAGCGGCACCCAGGCGTATGACACCCTGAGTCTGGAGAGCTCAGACAGCCTGGAGACCAGCGTCTCCACCAGCAACTCAGCATGTACGCCAGAAAGGTGAGAGACTCTGTTTCCATGGCAACACCCAACTTTACACCGTATATCAGGAGAGGGGGTCAGTGCTTCCAATGACTTGTACACAGTCTGTTGCTGCCATGGCAAAACCTAATTTATATATATATATATTTACTGTGTTTTTGTTGTAGTGCTTCTGGGTTGGAGGCCCAGAGGTTGGAAGAGATGGAGAAGATGCTGAAGGAAGCACAGCAGGAGAAAGCCAGACTCATTGAGCACAGAGTAAGCTCTCACATATTATACTGTAGATCAGAGGTTTCATATGATTACCGTATGTCCATACAGTATAATGTGACTGCAAACAAAGTATAACATAACCAAGTAACACAAATGCTACCATAGCACAATACACGCTGTAACATCCATCCATCCATCTTCTATACCGCTTCTCCTCACGCTGTAACATAACACAACAAAAATGCTAACATAGCGTGACATGACATGATTAAACATACTGTACTATAGCATAGCATTGTATAGCATAACATTGCACAACATAACAGAACCGTAACACACCATAACACAATACAGTATGCATGGCATGGCATAGTATACCATAACATGATATGCCATAGCAAAGCCAGCGACATAACACATAACACAGTATATAGCCAGAAAATAGAAAATGTAATTCTGTACCAATGTGATCAGTTGGCTTAAGGTAGTGAAATGCTGTCGTAAGTTTTATTTCGAGTCTTTGAATTGTTTCCACATATTGACACAAGGTAGACATAGCTGTAAGTGTGTGAGCGCAGCAAAGGATCATTTTACATCAGCAAAGAATTGCCTTTTACACACAGACTTCAGGGAAATACTTGACATAACCTGCGACTGGGATTTGAACTCTCATGTGGCTCCCATTCACTTTGTACTGCAATATTTGCCTACCATTAACATACTCTCTCCTCTATTTTGTCTTGCTGCTCTCCCCATCTGCTCCATGGCCTCCCAGGAGAGGGAAGCGCAGGCTCGGCGACATCTGCTGGAGGAGGAGCGCAAGAGACGTGAGGAGGCCGAGAGGAGGCTCCTGGACGAGACGGCTCACAGGAGGAGGCTGGTGGAAGAGGAGGTCAAGATGAGGGAAAAGCACTTTTCCCAGGTCAGTCAGTGCAGGCAGGAGGGAGGAACGATGGGCAGATCATAGATTGTCGACAGGGAAGTGAAGAGGATTGGAAGGGATTTTAAGGATGTTTTGATGGGAGCAATCGTTGTCATTATTTACATTACTGATTATTTAGTTTCCGGTTTTTTGTTATCCAGTATTTTTATAAAAACTGCACACAATTCTGAACAATAACAATAGCACTGACACTAGTGATAACACAATACCAGAGGAATCCTGGCTGATCACTATAGATACATGTCGCTCTGCTTTTTTTAAAATTATTTATTTTATTTTATTTTATTTTATTTTATTTTTTATTTTTTTATTTTTTATTTTTTATTTTTTATTTTTTATTTTTTATTTTTATTGTATTTTTTTTAATTTATTTTTATTCTTATTTTTTTGTCGCTCTGCTCTGAAGGCGGAGTCCAGATTGTAGTGGTCACTATGAAGCACTGGTAGCAAATGTGCACTGAAGTATTGTTGTCTTCCTAGGCACGTCCAATGACACGATACCTGCCCAACCTCAAGGAGGAGTTCGACTTGCGTGCCCACGTGGAGTCATCGGGCCACAGCATCGACACGTGCTCCTTCGTCATCCTCACAGAGAAGATGTGCAAAGGTCATCTGGTCAAGATGGGCGGCAAAATCAAATCGTGGAAGAAACGCTGGTTCGTTTTCGACCGACTCAAGAGGAATTTCTGCTACTACGTGGGTAAGGATCAGATTATATGACATCATCACTATTTCAATATGGGATTCATTACCGTATATGGAAGTTCCTGTATGAGACACTTGACACAAACCACACAGTCAAACATCTGAAACCAGGCCTCATATTATACTGTTTTTTCCACTACTGGGCCCTACTGGGAACACGTTTGTGTGTCTTTAGCTTTAATGCTAATGATCTGAGCATGCGGCTCCAAGAATCATCCACTTTTTGCTAGGGGTGTCACAAGATGTTTTGTGACAAGGTCTCGCGAGATTAAAAAATGACAAGATTTCTCATTCAGAAAAAAACTGTCTCGTGAGCACTAGTTGGGAGAAGTGTCTTGCCCAAGGACAGAACAACATGGACTGGGATGGAGGAAGCGAGGTGCAAACCACCAACCTGCTCTACCTCCTGAGCCACTACCGCCCCCAAATCATAAATAATAAATGCGCTTGGGTGCTAATTTTTATATACCGGTTTATATGAGAAAATGACTGGTATAAATGATCATTTTAAACGGAAAAAGCAGATATGATGACATGTTTTTCCTGTGACTGCGCACCACGGCACACTGTATTGCCGCCTCACGTGTACTACAACATGGTCCAGCGGTGGCAAAAGAGAGAAAATGAGCATGGCTGAAGGCGGATGAAAAGAAATTGTTGCTAAACGGGGAAGAACCTCTGTAATATGGAAGTGGTTTGGTTTCGGTAGAGCAGATGTGGAGCAAGAGACTATAATATGCAAAGTTTGCAAAGCAACTGTGACGGCAAAAGGTAGGAACACGACAAATTTGTTCTCCCATCTCAAGCACAAACATAGAGTTGATGTTCAATTTTTGAAATAAAATGTAACTCTGCTTTAATGTTTCCTGATAATATTGTCTTTTTTCCCCATATACCAGAGAGACTATAATTATGAATGTCATTTCTTTAATATACTGTATAAATTATGCTATTTTTAAAGGGGTGCGCTGACTTTTGCACACAACTGTTATTGACTTTCTCTATAACTTAAATTGCAGTAATTGTCTTATTTTGCACAAACATTGTTTATTTGAAGCTCCCCACAACATTAGTTTGAGGGAAGAGCTGCTACCAATATTGTAATGAAGTGCTGGACAGTATTGGTGTATCACAATATTTAGCATCTCTAGTTAGAGCATCATTAAAAAGTCAATTTTGCCTACTAGGGGACCTTGAATAGAGATATGAGTTCACGTTTTGCTGGTCAATGGCTGTGCTACAAATGATCAAATTACCAGATCTTCCCGATCTGCTGACTGTGTGGCCAACATGCTAACCATTAGGCCACGGTGCGGCTCCGTCAATTTATCAAGGGCGTCATAATTATCGACGTGTTTTTTTTGTTTTTTTAATCGATTTACCGATTATCGTGACAGGCCGAGATATGAGCTAAATAAAGTTCATGTTTGAAAGACTTAGTTGCTCCAAATGTGGCATAGCATTGAGACCCGAGCACCTCTACAATTCAACACAATTAAAGACTTGTTTGTCTTCCATCAGGCACACACATTCATTTCAAGTTAAAGCCTCAGACTAATGGGATCAAGTTGGAATCGGCTTTTCATGATAAACTTGGGGTCCAAACTTGATGAATGCACTTCAGCCAACAGCATCACCGTTGTTGTTGTGGGCTTTGAAGGCTTTGCTCTCTTGTTATGTTTTTGTGATGCCAGCCAGCGTCTATTCTTCTGGAAGTAGACTCTAATTAAAGATGCAGTACGTAGACTTTTCCTGCTCGTCAAGTTGACGCCAGTTTGGACCCCTCACAATATCTGAGAAGTTTGGAACAATTCACTGGTGTGCTTCCATATATGATTTTATAATCATATATTTAAATGATACTTCTCTGTCTGCACTCACTCGTCTAGCCTTTTCACCCGCTCACTCCTGACTAAGACGACGGTGATGATGGTGATGAAATCAGATGCAATGCTTTGGCGAGATGTGTTTTTCTTGAGGTGAAGGCTAGCTCCTGGCTTGTTCCAGACTATTTAAAACCAAAGTCGCATTTGAAAAACACTTATCTCATTACTAAGCAGTTTTGGCTCGTGGAACAAGGCGCCGTTGCACAAGATTGCCTTTAATTGTTGTCGGATGTTTGCCTCTGAAGCGACAAAAGGAAAGTTGTGTTTATTTGGTCAGCGGTGGAATCTCAAAGCGCTTTTTTGTTGACAAAAAGTGTAACCGTGCCTCAGAAGCAGTGACAATCAGCGTGTTTGAGGAAAACAAGTCAGGTTAATGGGCTGCTGAAGACTTGAGGCAAGGCTTGAAATAGACTTGCACTGGTAATTAACTTTTACCCTGACACCGCTTTGCTCATTTCAAACTTTAGGAACTGTCTTTCATCAAAGGAAACTACTGCAGCGCTTTAAATGTAATGCCAAAACTCAATCAATTGATAAATCTATTTGTTTTCTTCTTCATCATCATCTCCCAGACAAGCATGAGACCAAGCTGAAAGGACTCATTTACTTCCAGGCCATTGAAGAAGTTTATTATGATCACCTACGCAGTGCCACTAAGGTAAACACTTCTTTACTTATTTCCTACTTCCTCATTTTTCCTCATTTCCTACGCTTATTTAAAAAAATCCACAGATGGTTCTTCTGTACTTAAGCCAAAGTTCTGGAGAGACCACTGTGCTAAAGTTGGATGGCACCTTTCATATCATCGTAGCTGTAGTTTGCACTGCATCATACTGAGTAGCGATGTCCGATAATATCGGTCCACCGGTAATATCGGCCCGATATTGCATAACAATGTGATATCGGTAGACATGGGTATCAGATTTTCCCGATAATGTAAACCGATATTAAAAAAAATGTTGTATAGACGGACATTTTAATGTTCACATGGTCAGGATGACACCACAGTTTGTTCACGTACGGTGCAAGCCCACCTCCTATGCGCTTCTTGTTCCTGGCCGCTCTGACTGTACTGAATTCGGCTAGCTCCTCACGTTAGCCTCTGGGACGCTAGCTCTTAGCCTTTCGGTGAAGCACAAATTTGAAGGTCTTGCTCGTCAATCTTGCTCGGTGATAAAAACAGCTGAAAAACTTGACAAAGACACAACAAGAAGAATAACATTTGAATGAAAATAATATATTCCGGTCGATTGCAAGAGACAGGGAGACAGCTAGGAGAACGCAAGGAGAAGAAAGGAGCCGATACAGCAGATAGCTGATAGAGGAGGGGCGGGGCCACTTGAAACAGAGATCAACTCAGATTTGAAAGCATTATATCGCCCCATTATCACGATCCCAGCTGACTTTTAGTGAGAGGCGTGGTACACTATGGACTGGTTGCCATTCAGTGCATGCAGGCGCCACGCAGAGATGCTCCACTCCTCCATTGCTTTACATCATGAAAAAAATACAAGGAAGCAAATAAGCAGTCCCAATGGGACCGTCAGAAAAATGTTAGCACATGCATTCATATTCTCTGTTGTCCTAATGTGTCTCAGGTGCCTCATAAAAATAAAATCCTCTCCTTTCTCCATTGAATTCTGCAGAGTCCCAACCCGTCTTTGACCTTCTGTGTGAAGACTCATGACCGCCTTTACTACATGGTGGCGCCTTCCCCGGAGGCCATGCGGATCTGGATGGATGTCATAGTAACGGGCGCGGAGGGCTACACGCAATTCATGAGCTGAGGGACCCTGCGGAGGATGACAGGGGGTGTGAAAGCCGGTCTTGAAAGCGAGCTCGGCTGCTAAGATGGAAATCGATATGGCGCGCGAAGGACATCTGAGGAGACCAACGATGTGAAGGCCCGACGAGCCGGCGGGGGATGTAGTCGTGACACAAGTGTGCTCTTCACTATATTAAAATGTGATAATAACGACCGTATCACCACTTTTAAGAACGCCAGTCTTTGATTGCAGTGTCGGCACTCTAACATGTTCTTTTTTATACATTTCAATGTACCGCTCAACCATTTAGTAGCCAGTATTTTAATCGTTGCTTATTCATGGAACTGCCAAATCATTTTTGTTATGTTCATTGAAGCAAATAACAGCCGGGGTCTCCTATAAGCGCCGGGTCAAACAACATTGGCATTAACAGCTGTGGCTGTAGGCAACCTTCTGATGTAATTTTTTTTATGGCAGTAGCAGCATTTGACATATCACCTGGCAGATAACTAATTGTTACAGTATAAAGTGTTTGTATTCTACACAAATATGTAAAAAAAAGTCTTATAACTAAGTCTACATATGTAAAGAAATATAACTATGGTGCTTCTCTTTTGTCTGATAAACTGGTGGTTTGTTGCAGACAATCTCTTCATTAGTGTTTCCAATACTCTATTATTAACCTCATGTGGTCTAATGAGCTGCTAGCTTTTAAACAAACACACAAACTGTAACTCTCCACACACTGGGAGTTCTCTATTTGCATAAGAACAACAAGGTGATTTCTTCAGTAAACTGGTTCCTTAACTAGGTTGTTGTAATGTTAATTGACCTTGTAAATGTAATTAATGAGAGCACAAGGCTCGTGGTGCACTGCTAATGTTTTAAAAATATGCCAAACACACATGATTCAATATCAAGAAATGTGAATGATGTAAAAGAAAATAGGAAGAGGAAAAAAGGAAATATCCAGCAAAAACAAAGCATGGCCACCGTGTGTATGGAATGAAGTCATTGCATGCATCCGTGCAATATTTCAAGAGACACCACAGCCAGCAATCACAAAAATCCAGCAGTACCAACTACCGGTAGATTCCGCGCACGGAAATGTTAATTTTTTCCGAGTTTGAACTGGAAAAACATGCCCGTTTTAATTATCAAAACGAACTTTAATGAACCACAAACCAGCAGGGAGTGATTTTATTTATCTGCAGCTTCACAGACCTTTTACACATCACGTGGCCTCCTTTGACCTTGGGAGAGATTTTCCGCACATCTTTGAGCCTCACGCTGCAGCCGGCAGAATAACAAACACATCTTTAAGTCGGAGCTGTCAGATTAATGCCCAGATGATAAGTATGAGTGACGTCCAGGCTTATAGATGGTCTGATACGCTCACTGGCCACACGATTAGGTACAGTTGCACAATCCGGGACAAGAATATGGAACAATGATGATAATGCTCATGTTTGATTAACCCTGTCAGCAATATTTTTGTGATTGCGGTTGTACTTTGCTGTGGTATACAACTACAATGTACTACGTTAGTTAGCGTCATTACAGTAATTCTGTCCAGACGGTCCAAATCCAACCGAAATGCAAAATCGCATTTTTTCAAGTTGCTGAAACTACACTTTTCTGGGCCGGGAGGTGGGGGAAAACTACCGCACATTCATCGGGGGTCCTGGCAGGACCCAAAGATGGCAAAAAACACAAACCCGATCAATTTTTCCCATAAGAAGTCACGTAAATCCAATGAATGAATTCAAGCGAGATCAGCGCTCTCTTCACCACCTTCATGTTTTTCCATGAGTTATTTCTTGAATTCAAGAAGTGTTTCTCACCTCAATAACCCAAAAGGGAGCCAAAGAAAGTTGCAAGTTTGATCAAGAAGATGAGAAACCCTGTGACGCTGCATTTGGTGTCAATGGGACACAATGGTACTACAGTAATATTACATAACCCTCTAGAAGGCGCTACTGAGCGGGATTTGTGGGCTCGCAGCCCTTGAAAAAAGTGCATTTTCCACAGAATATGCACATTTTCAACATTTTTTAAAGCCCTCTAAATCGGGGGTGTAAATCAGGGGTGTCCAAACTTTTGCCATAAGAGCTGCAACAACAAAAAAAGGCTGCGGGGTGGGGGGGTGGGGGGGTGGGGTAACTTTATATGATATTCTTCACCTTTTTGTTTACTTTAACTGCATGCTGAAACCAAACCAATGTAAAGTCAAAATATAGCATGTAGTTTCACATATTTCAAGAAAAACTGCCTCCATTCCAGCTTTGTGTTGCGCTGACAAAGCAAACACTGACGTAATCTGACTCGCAGGATGTTGTCAGTAATGATAGATGAAATGATACCGTTTTGATGAAATGGCGCTGGGCTCATTATCATCATGAGCTGCCAAAGATATTCTCTCCAGCATCCTTCACAGTGAAACACTTCCACAACAGGAATCAACACTGTTTTAAAACAGGCGGACATTTGTAACCCATAAAGATGCACATCCCAACATGACATTAGACTCATTTGGGTGATTAAAGAGACATATTTCCTGCCTGCCTGGCCGCAGACACGCCCGCCCACACACACACACACACACACACACACACACGCCAGATGAAAGCATCGTTTCACCAAATGTAGCTGATACAGCCATCCCTTTTCCCCGTTTGAAGGCGATGCTAAATAAACGTCATGAATTGAAAATGGGATACACAAGTCATTAAATCACAATACGAGAGATTTCCTGGCAACAACAATGTTATTACAACCAGAGGGGGAAACAATACAACATGCAGCGCTGACCTAATGAGGCCAACAAAAAACATCCATGTGAACGCTGCAACCGCACAATGGAAATCAAACGCAGTCACCAACATGAAGAACACACTTAGAGCATCACATGATACACAGCAGCTCCATAGTAGTATGCTCTTATTTCATTCCAGGTCAAGGTTCGTTAAAGGTATTTGCTAGGTTGCTAGGTGTATTCGGAATGTGCTATTATTTACTACATGTCATTAAAAGAAGAAAGCCAGTGGTGGCCCTAAGACTGAAGTTCCAAAATGTTAAATCTTTCAGCTTGCAACATGTAAAAAAAAAAAAAAAAAAAGTGTCCCGAAGGTTCTCTCGGTGGCTCTTGTAACACTCGATGAAACCCCAGAGGCAGAACGTCTGTCACATTTGGACTTTTACACAGACTGTATTCATCTATCACATACGCCTCATGCACACAACACTGCACGTGTAATAGGAGTACCATCATGGCGCCTGAGCTGTATTGTTACTTCTTTTAACAGCTACAGGGCAGATCACACTAAACGCTTGCCACTTGAACGTATTTAGGGAGTTTTAGGCTTGTTTTAAAATGAGGGATGACGATACTGGCGTGAAAACAAGGTATCGGATCACATCGGTATAGAGTTGGGTTTTTTTTGCCGATAATGACATCGGAATTAGAGCAACAACCAGCATCATCCAACGCGCAGTGAAGAGCAGTTTCAGTGGCAGATTACTATCACTGCCCGGCTCAACCGAAAGACTGAAAAGATCATTCCTCCCTCGCGCCATGCGCCTTTTCAACACGACAGAGGGAGAGCGATAAAAACACACACAGGACTGGACTTATGACCTTATTATGAATAATAATTATTACGTATTACTATTATTTACTAGTATGCATTACTGCACTACAAATAGGAAGTGAACTGTAGCATGCAAACTCCACACAGAGATTCGAACCCAGATCTTCCCGATCTCCTGACATGCTAACCACACGGCCACCGTGCAGCCCCTCACTTTAAACATACTTATCGAAATAAATAAAAATGTCAACATCCATCATTGAAAATGGTAATGGTTTAATTGATTTAAAATGCGTTCATTAACAAATTACATGAAGGAACATCACGTGTCCGAAAAGGAGTAGGAAGTAGCAGATATTACTGTGTTTACCTCTCCCTCTTCTCCGTGTCTCAGCAATTACTGATAGATTGTTCACACGTTTGAAATGTGAACTCATGAATAATAAATAAATGCTCGTCGCTTGAGAGAGCTGGTCCACTTTTACAAGGAGGCAAAATTCACCAAAAACAATAACAAATCCACGTCCAATGACAAGTCGCAACGGTGTTTTCACCGCACGATGAAAAAGGGGCAAAAGTTGAGGACAATAAATTGTGAGGGGGGCTGATGATGAAACGATGGTGTAAGCCTCACTAACTTGCCATACGTGCAGTTGGCATGCAGCATCCACTCCGCTGGCGTCTCAAAGCATCGCACACAACCTCCACGCAGTAATTACTCCTGAGTGACGGCCTAGTCATACCTAATCATTTAAACTATCTAACGAAGCTCCTTGTCCAGTTTGAAACACAAAAATACAAATATTCGGCAGGTTTCTTGAAATGTAACAGCGACATTTGTTGTTCTCCCAACCTGGAATGTGAGCACACATACGCCGTCTGCTATTTCAGCTCACAAAATTGACACATTTTCCTGTTGAACAGGAAACAGGAAGATGTTGAACAGGAAAATGCAAACTAAAGTGTAAACATCTTAGTTTTCTCTCAAGATGAACAAACAGGGAGCTCTCAGTGGACCAATTAATGCAGACGGGCAAAGCAGTCAGGGATTTCCAGAGAGACTCTCCATCTTCTGCAGCTACTACTATCGAAATCTAGTCTCCATTACCAACACATTTATCTGCATTGCATCAGGTTTCTACAAATCTCACTTCACTCCTACGAGCGATCACGCAGTGGACATGTCAGCATCACTAGCAGGACCGGACCAGACTGGATATTTCAATTTATAGACACTCTTTCATGAAGACTTGCAGGGAGAAGATGCACCTCGCTCCAAATTACATTTTTTTTAATTTTCATTTGGCGTTCATGGCTGTCACTCACCGTTGTCTGGTATAAACGTACAGTACTTGTCCGGAGCATGTGCACATACACAAAGGCGGTCTGGGAGAAGCGACAGAGAAGTCCGAGTCATTGTGTGGTCATGATGGCTAGACCAAGCGGTCATTTGCGGCCCTCGGCTGTTTTTTTGTTGGCTCGTGGCACATTCTAAAAATAGAATTTAACAAGAAAGAAGAATTTAAAAAAAAAACAACCAACAGCAGCCATGGAAGAAGCAGGCATTTGACAAAAATAAAGTCAAAACATGAAGAGAAAAAAGTTGTAATCTCACGAGAAAAAGTTGTAATTTTATGAGAATAACGTCGTAATATTATGAGGAAAAATAATGTCATTTTAGTAGCATAAAGATGAAATATTTAAGAATTTTTTTTTTTTTTTAAGTCGTAATATGATGAGAAACAAAATTTTCAACTACCGGTACTACAGTAGTTGGAAAAGTAAAACAAAACAAAAAAAAAGAGCAGCAAGAATTTAAAAAAACAGCTGTCATTTGACAAAAATAAAGTCAAAACATGAAGAGAAAAAAGTTGTAATCTCACGAGAAAAAGTTGTAATTTTATGAGAATCACGTCATAATATCATGAGGAAAAATAATGTCATTTTAGTAGCATAAAGATGAAATATTTAAGAAAAAACATTTTTTTTTAAATCGTAATATTATGAGAAACAACATTTCCAACTACTACAGTAGTTGGAAAAGTAAAAAAAAAAAAAAAAAAAAGAGCAGCAAGAATTTAAAAAACAGCTGTCATTTGACAAAAATAAAGTCAAAACATGAAGAGAAAAAAGTGGTAATCTCACGAGAAAAAGTTGTAATTTTATGAGAATAACGTCGTAATATCATGAGGAAAAATAATATCATTTTAGTAGCATAAAGATGAAATATTTAAGAATTTTTTTTAAGTTGTAATATGAGAAACAAAATGTTCAACTACTACAGTAGTGGGAAAATTAAAAAAAAAAAAAGAGCAGCAAAAATTTTAAAAAAGCTGTAATTTGACAAGAATAAAGTGAAAACATTAAGAGAAAAAAGTCACAATTTAAAGAGAATAAACTCATAATATTATGAGGAAAAATAATATTAAAATATTTTTAAAAAATGCCTTACCTTTTTAAAAGTTGTAATATTATGAGAAACAAACAAAAATACAAAAAATTTTTGAAAATTAAGTTATGGAAAAAGTGTTAATATTATGGTAATAAAGTCAAAATATTATGGGAGTAAAGTCATAATAGCATGAAAAAATGTACAAAGATTATTCAAGAAGAAAGTAAAAAAAAAAATTGGAACATTTAAATACAAAACAACAGCAAAAATACGATGCACAATATATGAAACACAGTGACTGAAAGTTTACTTTGTTAAATTTTCTTCTATTTCTTTTCCAACTGGGTGACAAAGCTGAGATGCAGTTTTTTTTAATATATGTAACTTCTTAGCCTATCTATCTTCTGCTTTACAAAATATCAAAGTGGCCCTTGAATCCCTTCATTTTCCAGAATGTGGCCCCCGCTGGAAAATGTTTGGACACCCTTGGGCTACACATTCAATGATGGCTAACATTAGTAGCTAAACTTTGCCAAATTGCTGTCATTAGCAGATGACAAACATAACTAGTGCACGATGTGAGCATGTACTCAAAGCAGGAAGAGGCGGGATATAATGCTTGTAGTGTGTTTGAACGTGGGCGCCCTCTCGGCTCGTGGAGGAACCCTTTACAGCCCCTTTAACAGAGTATACTTTACATACTGTGTACAGTACATAAACATAGTATTGTGTTTATCTGTATTCCAAAGGCATGCTTCATTTTGTGGACCACATGACTATGCAATCTACTTAAGTGAGTCATTTCCTTCGCTGTAAACAATACACGGACATACCACAGAGTAACTAGTCTTGAGTGCTGTTTTGTAGATGCCAATAAAAGGCTGACTTGTGCACGGTCACCCCGCCCACATGACATATACTCCTATCTAACGTAGCTGCTGAGGTTATTTCGTTGTATGTCTTGACTACAATGACAAACATGCGCACATCTTTCTTCCTATAATCTACAGTATAAAGAATATATACATGGGTTAATTCTGTCATTCTTTTATTTTGAAGCATATTTTGCACTGAACAGGAAGTCACTCTATGCCTGTTTTAATGCTATGCATTTAGACAGTAGGCATGTTGTGGCTGCTTCGTGATAATGAGGATGATGACTATACTACAACACATGTTGACTTATACGTTTGGAATTTAAATTCGATGTTGAGAAAAGCGTCCGACCGTGTATACCAGGTCGGCGACTGTGTGCAAATTCAGCAAAAGGTGGAAAACAGCCTGTTGGATTTGGCATGGTGCTTATGGTAATGACAGATTCAACTCAGCAAATCAGATGCTTGCTGCGGAGGGGTGCAGAAATAAAGGTGAGGTGGATGACAAACACCATGGAGGGAGAGGGATGCAAATCCCGTGGCAACAGCGACCGGAAAACAAGTATAAATAAAATAGGGGCAGTGTCCACTATTACTATAGCAACAGAGGAGAAGCACAGGATTTGCTGAATGGAGAAAAACAAAGCTGTAGCACTCACATAATTGTGAATGATTTGTGAATAAATCACTGAGTTGTTTTACTACGTCTAATAATAACGGAGAAGTTGGGATATACATAACACATATGCATTACATAATTAGAATAAAAAAGAGACTGTACATGACTTTATATGAGCAGACAGACTAAAGTAAAAGTCCTGTGATAAATAATTACAATGTTTGCTCAACCAATAGACTACACATAAAGTAGGAGTTTTCTGATTGGTTACACTAAGTAAACAAGTGAAAGCATTACTCGGATTAAAAAGCTCCACAGATGGCTTGTTTACGCGAAACATGTGCACATATTGCACTACCAGGAAGAAAAAGACAACAACAGAGCCTTTCTTTGCCTTTCCTACCAACGACCAATCACATTTCACAACCCTTGAACGATCCAACCAATCACAGTGCAGCAACTTGGGCAAGCGAAGCCAATAGCCGCCGCGTACGGACCACTGATGCAAGAGCGGTGCAACACCTATCACACGTCAACAAAGTGTTTTGTAGGCTGTGAATGGATAATGGCCACTTTAAAACATCACGTCTTTAGTGGTATTCTCCGGGAGGTGACCATACGTGAGAGATGTTTATTTTGTACATCAACCATCTGTGATAACGAAAAAAAAAACAAATAGTTAAGGTAAAGTAGATACTTCTGGCGCTGCTTTTATAGTAACAAAGATGACTTTTGTCAACAATTAAAACTATATTGATACTTTCAGGCTAACAAATACGACTTTGTCAAGATAATGTAAGGCATGGTGATACTTTCAAGTAACAAAGACGACTTTGTCAAGATAATGGATAGTTATTGATATTATTAGTGTAACAAAGACGACTTTATAGTATTGTATATTATACTATATTGATACTTTTAGCGCAACAATGCCGACTTTAACACTAAAATGAGTCCGAGATGAGAAAGTAACTTCCGCCTGCCCTGCAGCGTGCGAATAAATGAGATGTATCGACCTACTGAGTGTGATACATTTGTTGATAATAAGTTTCAATAATTTAACTACTACTCTTACTTTGTATCAAAGCCATAAGTAGAAGAGTTTATGTGGGACGTCCTTAAGGAGGCGGAGGGATACGGAGCCCAGGGGCGATGACGTAATTGGTTGCTAGGTGAAAGTGACCTGATGCTCTCGCACCGCGATGCTGTTGTTCAGTTTACTACTCGACCGCCACGCTGTGACAACAACTCTTCTGTCCTTAGCTGTCCAGAGCTGACACTATGGCCTTTTGATTTCTACTACAAGCCGCACTTTCTACTACAAGTCGTGCTTTGCTTTGGCAACGCACCCCCTCTAAGCTCTCTACTATTTCTCTGCAAGAATGGAGTAAGTAAACACGCACTTAGCCGGCTCAGTCTTGTTTTCTTTGTTAACTTTTACATTCTATTGGAATCATCTCTTTACCTGTCTTTATGTAGTTTAAATAGCTTTTTAATCGTTTTGGTAGGTTGGATTGATATGGTTACTGTTTAAATTTGTTGTTGTTTTGATAAGAATATAGCATATTAAGTGCAATATGTATGTACTGTATATATATATAAATGTGGATACATTGGATCACTTTCCTCAAACTATTAGTTTTAATTTAATTCGAATTTTAGCTATTTTTGTCACATTGGTGTAAATGAATATGTAAATTGTAATTTCATTCCAAAGCTTACGTTGTGGAAGACAGGTGATTAATTAAAAATGACTTACAGGCTTTAACCCAATTTAAAGATCACTGTCTCTGTGGCTCATTGGCAGGGAGTTACTTGGCAACCATTAGGCCCTTGACAGCCTGAGAGATAGATCCCGAGTGGTTTTAGGATGTCATGTGTCAAGTGCATGTTGGTTCAACAAGCCCGAGGGATTGCGCTCTCTCCTTGCTATCGCGGATGTTTACTTTTCAGTGTAAATACAAGCGGTATGTCCTTGCATCCACACGCGTCACTTTTCTGAACCCCGTTTTTGGTTCCAACCCTCCTCCAGGTGTCACGATGCCCACCCAGCCCTGCTCTCTGTGGCCCAGCTGTCTGACCCTTCCTGCTCTCAGCATATGCTCCGACTTGGACTGAACCAAAGCGCCGACGGACAGAATGACGATGGCGACGCCAGCTGCTGTTTGGAAGACTTTTCGTGGGTGCCCGGCAGACCCCCTTGCTCTCTCTCACCCACAGGCTAACCGCAGCCAATCACAGGGGTGCAGGGGGGAGGTGTCAGAGGGGAGTCAGCACTTAATTGGTGAGTTGCACTAAGTGGGCTTTTTTATATTTTTCCGCATCTCAGGTGGGCTCGGCACTGCAGCACATCCTTCCTTCCCGGACAGTAAGTAACATCGATAAAATATACCACGACTTTGACATGTGCGTTACTTTACCCAGGTATTTTTTACGGTCGGATATTTATCTCATTCATGATGTGTAACGCTATTATTCGTCAACAGGTGATGGTCTCACTGACTGGATGACGGAAGAAGTGGACTTCTCCTCGTACCTCCCAAACCCTCCCTCCCCTCCTTCCTCTACCAATGCCTCCCTTCCCCCATCACCCCTTCACAATGATATCCAGGTGCCCTCTGACTTGGAGGTAATGACCTCTCTGCTGCAAGAGGAGCTAGCCCAACTGGAAGACTACTTCCTATCAGAGCCACTGCCAGAGAAGGGTCAAAGGCTGGGAAAATGCGAAAGGGGTCCGCAGCTGACGGGTCCTCAGCAGTTCACTCAGATGCCGTACACGTCATACGCCACACCCAACCAGTCGGAATCCAGTCCATTTCTTCTCACCCTGGCAACCGGAGAACTGGACTTGCTGGGCGTGTGTGGCGGCCCCGTTGGACGATCCAAAATTCCCAGGCACACCCCGTACAGCTGCGGTCGCCCCAGTGCATGCGTTAGGAAAAGAATCCCAGATAGTGTGAGATTCAGTGAAGGTTATGACAGCTGTTTAAGTTCCAAAGGAAGCAACTCAGGTAATTCGGTATTCAATTATTGCTGCGTGGAAGAGGAGCAGCTGGTTGGAAAAGGCTACTGTCTGGGCAGTGCAGTCGAGCTCAGGAAATGTGCCGTGCTTGCAAAAGAAGATAAAACCTGCTGCTTCAGTCACAATGGCACTGGGGAAGCAAAAGTTGCTGGCAGTGGATTTGGTTTCGGCGCATCGCTTGATGACCCGCCAAAGAAAGAAGACCTGTTGATGTATAGCATGAGAGAGGTGAGCGGCGGCACAAGTAACAGCGAGGTGCTGACCAGCATTAAAACTGGTGTGGAGGTGACAAAAGCGACAGTTACTTGGAAAGCCCAGAGCAGTGAAGGCTGTTATCTTTCGGGAACACCCCAGGCTGAGGCCTATCATAGCTTCTTCACTGAGCAGGTCAAAGCGGAGAGTCTGCAGATAGGGCAGCATGACTTGCACTGTAATTTTCTGGAGGATCCAGGTCCAGAATGTCTTTTGATGGCCAGGGACAGTCTGAACTTGGAGTCTTGCAGGTTGAAGGAAGACCACTGTGCTGTGAAATACGAACTGGACATCATTCCCGCAGAAGGCGGAGAGCGCAAACAGAAGAAGAGAGATCAGAACAAAACAGCCGCTCACAGGTAAAGGACAAGTCATTCTTCACCAAATACAATATGGATATGAATCGCTGGGCAAGGTCTTCATCTAATCTTTTACTGCAGGTATCGCCAAAGAAAGAGGGCGGAGCTCGATTCTTTGGAGGAACAGCTGCATTGCCTGGAAGGGAGGAACCGTGAGCTGCGGGATAAGGCAGAATCCGTCGAGCGTGAAATCCAGTACGTCAAAGACCTCCTGATCGAAGTTTACAAAGCCAGAAGCCAAAGGCTCACGCAGGACACCACAGCGTAACTCCAAATTCCCACCAAGAAGGCAGGGAAGTTATTATGTTGACTGTCCAGAATTGAATGTTTTTGTTTTTTATAATGCATGCTTTTGGTAATGTGATTTTTTTTCTTTTCTTTCTGTATTCCAATTCATCACAAAATCGAATGCTTCCGTAGCTTTCCCACACCTCTGGAGGCTGGTAATGACAATCGCTTTAACACTGTGTGAATCTACTAATTGTACTTTATTTTTACAAATATTTGACTGATTCTGCAGGTTTAATATTTTGCTGGGCTTACATTACAACTGATGTCTCAAAATTGTTGTATGTAAAAAAAAAAAAATGTTGTCAACATACATTTCTATTCACCTCTATTTTAAAACAGAATTGATTTTTGGAATATTTATTGTCTATACAGAAAAGAACCACTTCAGGACTATATCTTATACATGTAGCCTACTATTTTTTTCCTTTCCGTTGACATCAATGCATATTTTGACTTGATTTTGTATTCATTCAAACGATATTGCTGTGGAAGTTAGAGGGCATTGATGGCTTCATGTTAAATGCAGCACTACTGAATGAGACTGTAATGTGATGAGCAGGTGTTTTGTTCTTCCTTTTCATATCTGCTCTTACATTTTGTTTGAGTCTCCTCATTTTAGTTCTTCTAAAATTCCTCTAGCCTGCTGTGCTTGCTGTAAAGTGAAGACATGTGACTACATTTGATGAAAAAATGTAAATGTCAGTCTATTCTGCTCAGGATAATTTGCCCTTCAATCAACCATCATTAGAAAAAAATACGTCCTCCATAATATGTGGAAAACAGTCCACTTTTTTTCGTGAAATATAACAGATTTTCTGCATGTCTTTAAAACTCTCTGGAATAGAAAATGTAGATTTAGGGATGAATCGGCATCATTGACTCCTTACTAATGCAATATGTATTTTAGCCTCAGGCTGAGCTGCACTAATTTGTACCACCTTTTATATTATATGTTTAACGAATAGAGTGTGGTAGTCTTTGCTTTGTAGAGAATTAACTGAGAAAAGTCTCATAAGATTGTTAAAGACGCTGCTGCCTAACTTTCATCAACGGAAGAATTCTGGACATATTTTCTTTCTATGCATTTGTTTTAAGACAATCTTGAATCTAGGCGCTGACCATATTTATTCCTATTCAAAAATAATGACAGCATATTTCATCTTAGTGTATTTGTGTACTGGCGACCTTTTTCTGTTTAAAATAAACGTGTGGCATTCAAAGGAGTCGGTTGTCTGTTCTTTTGTGTAAAGTCACGACGGAGCGTTATAGAGCCATGACAATGAAGCACTGAAGCAGACGAAAGATTCAATTTGCATTCTCAGAAAAATGAAAACCTCTGAGGCCGAAGAAGCGGACCTAACTTGGAAAATGGCTTGATATGTCAAACTTTCGGTGTATTATTTTCTTCCAGAATGCAGTCAAGTCCGTTTAATTATTGTAAAGACAAAAAAACTTAAACCCTTCCCTTCAATACCGAACCGAAAAATGCTTATGATGCTGCGATTTGCGAGCCTTTTTGTTCATGACAAAGAATGACACTTCGAAATTTGGATCCCATTTGGCTATCTTTTAAATTAAATATCAATATCAATATCATTTCATTAGCAAGATTTGAGGACACTGTAAACATAGATTAATAGATGGCTATTAAAAATGCTAACAGCTATTATCGCACAGGTGGTTACTTCCAAGAAGTAATAAAACAAAGGCATTTGAAAAGACATTAATTACAGTACTTATTAAATATGATCAATTCTTGTCTTTCCTGTCTGGAGCCCAATGAGAGGAAGATCGTCACATTGTGGAGATGCATGCTGGCAAGCTTGAAGACATTTCTTTCTGGCATCCAGAAATATCAGGTCCTGCAAAGAAAATGTAAAAAAAATAAAAATACAAATGATTCCAGAGGAATATTAAAATGAGGCAAAATATGTCATGAACACAAAAATGATGCGATAAACCAGAGGTTTTCTAAGTGTGAGGCGGGCCTCCCCATGCCAAAAGTCTACAGCGGAGGCGGCAGCAGCTTGACAAAAATGAAGGAAAATGTGTTTTTCAAACCTGCTAAGCTAAATTATGTTAAAGGGAACAGTCTATATTCTTTGAGACGGTGATTACCTGTCTGAAAGCATCCTGCTGACTGTACAAGCTTAAAGTGGCCATGGCAGCTTCTCTCACTGCATTGTGGGTATCTGTGCACGCAGCTCTCAGGAGCAACCTGCACACATTGTTTTCCAGCAGCATGGGTACGGCGCCTTGAACATGTACCAGGTTTCCCAGAGCTGCACATGCGTGGAGACGGGTGTGGACATCAGGGTCAGAGGTCAGTGATGCCAGTGTGACCCCTGTCATCCTGGCTTCTTCTAGCCATTTTGGCATCTCCCCATCACCTGATTCATTTTTTGTCACTACGGCAACTCCTGGCTCGCTGCTTGAATCCTTGTGTGCGTCATTTTCCCTGACTTTTAACCACTGTGTAGTGTTGTCTACATTTCCATTGGGCCTTCTTGCGCTGACGCCAGCCTCCACTGCAATATAACCCAACCATTTACCAACCGCCAAGCAAGCCGCCCGCCGCACATGCACACTTGAATCTTCAAGAAGATCTATCATGCTTTTAAAAATGTTTGGTTGTAAATTGGGCAGTGTTTCAGACCTGAATGGATACACATTTCCCAAAACTTTGCATACGGCAGCCCTGATCGGGTCGTACGAGTGAACCAGGGCCTGGTGCAGCACAGAGGATTCAAGGTGAAGCTGAAGGCGACCGGGGCAAAAACGGCTGATGAGGTATAACAGAGACAGGAGCTCTACGGCAGAGTCCCCCAGCTCATCCAGCAGCAGCAAATCGGAGAGCAGAGAACTGGCAGTTCTGGTCGGAGGCTGCTGGCCCAATGTAGTGAGCGCAGGTGGAGAGAAAAAGCAACAGGAAGTACTACAGAGGCGGGAAACACAGCGCTGACGGTCACACAGCAGCAAGCGGCACAGTAGCGAGAGTGGCAGCTCCACTGATGGGAGAGGAAGAGTTTGAATCACCTGACAAAGAATAAAACAAAACACACATCAAAATCAGATGAAAGAAGACTACAAACAAAAACACAGACACCAATATGCTTCATGTGAGTTTTTTTGCAAGTGTTGTCCTTTGTTGCATCACTGAGTTACGTTTACTCCAACAGACAGCGAGGTCCAAATTAGAGCATCTATCTCGTGGTGCCTTGTCTCCATGAACTTTAATTCTACTGGCAGTGGGACCTGATAGTTCCAAAATACACCTCGTGTCTACAATTGTCTAAAGAGTTCTTGGACATCACCGTCTAAATTTGGCAAATGTGCCACTTCCTCACATTGTCATCTTCATCTGCTGGCACTGTACTTGTTTTTGTGTTTCTTTAGTCAAAAACAACCTCTAAGTTTTTTTTTTTTTCCTAGAATCCTCTTTACTGCACAGGTTATTGACTTCAAACCCCATCTTTAATCGTTTCCAGACAGTGTTTTTATAGAGTATACGAACCTGCAGGAGTCTTTTAACAAGACCACAGCTGTCATACAAACGCAGTACGCTAGAACAGGTGTGTGAATTCAGGTTCAGGGTAAATGGAAGGCACAGGAGGTGGAAGCTCAACTCCATAAAGAGCTCATGACTCAAGACCCCCTCTGATGTACCTGAATGGCCTTCAGCAAATATAGCATGACTGTGGGGAAATAAGGTAAATCATTTTTAGACGAGGTGATGGTCCATTCTTCTAATGATGGCGAAAACAAGAAGCTTAAATACGAACCATTCGGAACTCAGCAGCCAGCCAAGAGTGTATACAAATGTTGATTTGCTCTCAGAAAATAGCGAAATATAAGAATATGGATCCTTGCCGAGAACCAACAGTGTAGAAGACATGAGAAGATACAATCCTGAAAGAACATGAAAAATGTGAACATTTTCATTTTTCAGTTTAATTACATATGCAGTCGAACCTCGGTTTTCTACAGCCCGGTTTTCGTATGATTCTGTTGTCGTTGTAAATTCTCGCCATAATTTTGCAACGCTTTTCATACACGGTCTCGGGTTTCATACAACATTGCACGTAACAAACGAGTCTGTTTGCCCTTTATTGCATTGTTCCGCAAAATCAAGTGCTACATGTTGCTGACTCACTGTCCGTGCATTTCTTATTGAGTGTGACTGCTACATAACCCGCCATGGGGCCAACAAAAGTTGTGAGTGCCAGCAATTTGGTAAAGGTGAGAAACACTCGTGCAGTCAATCTCTCCAGGACGTACGGGAAGTCTGCATCAACAATGAGTTCCATCCATTCGTCATTTATAATTATTTTGCATTGTTTTCTGCTTATAAAACTCTAATCATTCTCTATAAA
This sequence comes from Dunckerocampus dactyliophorus, assembly GCF_027744805.1. Taxonomy (NCBI): domain Eukaryota; kingdom Metazoa; phylum Chordata; class Actinopteri; order Syngnathiformes; family Syngnathidae; genus Dunckerocampus; species Dunckerocampus dactyliophorus. Next base: position 6,670,432 of record NC_072834.1, on the reverse strand, counting down.
ATGTATTTTCTGTTAATATTTCTGGGTGTCTGTAACAGATTCATTGGATTTACATTATTTCCAATATGGAAAACTGTCGAGGTTCCACTGTATGTTTACCATTTGTGGAACAGAATTCCATGTCTGGTGTCCTCTTTGCTAATGAGGTGCCAATTTCTTCCCAAACTTGATGAAGCACGAGTGGATCCAAACATGGGGGACCATCACCATGCTGCAAAGAGGACAAAAGGGACAAAGAACGGAGTTTATCAGGAAATATTTGTGATATTTTTTACAGTATATCTGTGCGTTGGATATCCTTTAAAAGTATCGGTAAAATTAAAGGGACTGTAAGCAACTCGCTCCAAATTACATTTTTTGCAACTAAAAAAGACCATCAGCTAGCATATTTTACCAACGTTGGTTTAAAAAAACAGACTGTACAAAAAAAATCTATATTTTCACAATTGCAAATTAAACTGCATAAAAATTGTCGTAAATTTTCTTTCGGCTGTCGTTGATGGCTGTTAGCATTCAACTATACGTCCGTAGCGCGTCCTCACACACACAAAGGCAGTCTAGGAGAGGTGACCATTTACATTAATGTTGTTGTTATATAAGGCTATACATTCAATGATAGATAATGATACTCAAAGCAGGAAAAGGCAGGCTATCATGCTGGCAGTACGTTTGAATGTTGGCGCCCTCTAGGCAGCGGGAGAACCTTGATGCACACAGTCCCTTTAATAGTAAATTAACAGTACTGCAATTTCTATAAATGACATCTAAGCAAACGCTATGCCTGGCTGACCTCAGAGAGAGCGTGCAGAAGTAAAGATAGGAGGCCGTCGCAGAGTCCCCATCCAGGTGGGAGTGAAAGCTGGATCTGGCAAGACAGGAAAAGAGCAAATCAGGCAAAAATAAAATGAATAAAATAAAGAAACTGTTTACCTGATGAGAGCCACAGACAAGTTCTTTCAGCAAGAAGCTGAGTCTGTCCACATCAATGTTGACAACAACCTTGTGTTGAGTAAAGAGAGCTAAAATGCAGGCAGCTGGAGGCTAAAGGAGAAGAGAGAACACAATCAAATGCGTCAAGTACAGATATAGTGAATTGTTCAAAAGCATCTAAAATGTACTGCACCTTTACGACTACTTACAGCTAAGTCATGAAGGTATGGGTGATGAAGAATGATCAAGAAGGACTTGATGAGCTCTTCAGGTCTACATGCAAAGCACAGTCAAGTGATGGAGGACAGTCACACGTACATACTGTATGCAACATTCAATGTCAAATCAATGATCAAACCGATTTTCTCCTTCAAACCAGTCACGATTCTTCTCCCAGTAGATCAGTAGAACGACAATCATTTCTCCAAGTGCTTGCAGACTCGACGGTTGCTGCTCAGTAAAAATGTAAATAATAATTATAGTCTTCGGACATTCAAATGAGCAGAATGTGATTGAGCTCCAACCTCCATGAAATGGGAGTTTTCCACAGAGTCATGAATCAAGTCAAAGAGGAGATGTGGCAGCCCAAGTTCACTGCTAATGTGGTTAACGCCAGAGGTCAGAAGCAGTTTCTGCAGGACTTTCAGCGGATGCTGAATGCGCCACGCGCCTTTTAGGACACCACCGCTTAACTGACCAAGCAAATAAGACCAAGTAAGTGTGATTTTCACACAAAACGTGGTGTTGAAAACTGGACAATTACCTGTTGCTGAAACACTAGAATAGTGGATTTCAGTTTAACTACAATGGTGCTGAATTGAGTTAGCGGTTCTCTCTCTTGTCTGCTTGGATCTAATTCTTCTACAAGCTTTTCCCAGAATTCCTCACTCTCAGCTGTCTGAAAAAATAATTAGCAGAGTTATAATTTGCAAACATGTACAGTGGAACATCAGTTTTTTTTTTAATCCGTTCCAAAAGGTCAGATGGGTCAGGGGACGGAAGAGCCACACGGACGCTGTTTCACTCTAGTCTGTTAGAAACATAACTTTAAAGAGAGACTGGACGGTTAGAGCTGTAACTTGTTCACTTGAACTTTATTGTAAACGTCAGCAGCAGGTACAATCATCATGACACACACTGGCCCGGCTCACTTTCTGTTATGCGTCTGCCTTAAAGCATTCCCACTGCAACATGTGTAAACTAAGGAACTTTAACAGTACAATCCTATTTTATCAAACGCTAACTCATACTTTGCTACTTCTTTCTTGAATTCAGTAGTGTTTCTCACCTTGTTTATCAATGTTTTGGCACTGCAACGTTCTATGGCGTCATAACGGGTTATTTTACAGCTGTGACAAAAAAAACATAACAAAATACGTAGTGCGCTTGAACGCCTCATCAGCCATCGGTGCTTGTTGCTTATTAGGAGTAAGAAAGGAGACATAAACAGAGCTGTTCATCGTTCTGTGTGCATTCCATGAACAAATAAACCACACACACACACACACACTCATAATATTGACATGTAAAGGTTCCCCCAGACAGACTGTCTGTAGTCTCCCAACTCTAAAAGAGCCCCTATCCATTCGTCACAGAATCACCAAAGTGGGGATTCTTTGTTTGGGCACAGTTTGGCCCTATGATAATGGAGACATATTTTTAGCAATAATTTTCATGAAAAACCGAGGTTCCACTGTATCCAGATAATAACATTTGTTAATTACCGGCTGTTCAATGATAATAACGAATCGGGCTTACTGTAGAACTTGACATATTTTCAATGACGTCTGTGTCCTTTCTGCATTCTTGCTCCTGTTGTGGCCCAACTTCTACTGAGGGGAACTCTCGCTCATAGTCCTGGCTGATTGGACCCCTGCTGAGGCAACACACACAGCAGTGAACACACACACACACCTCAGTTTTAGACAGTACAAGACGATCTTGTGCAACGGCCAGTCTACCTTTCTGAAGAACTGTATGTAACCTTAGTATGATTCCTTGGATATGAACTTTGAGGAGCTTTCAATGTTGAATAAACTGAGGTGAAGGATTTATCTCCAGGGGGAGCTGGTGTTACTGAAGAATTGGCTTTTTCACTTTCCAGTCCATCCTTCGTTTCCTGCAAATGGAGAAAAATCAGGTGAAAGACTCTTGTGATGCGTTTTTAATTGGTCATTATTACCGAGAAACCTACTTTAGCACTGTCGGCTGATTTCTTTGTGTTACTTTTGCTTCTCTGCTCCTTGATCTTTCGCAATATTTTGCTCTCCCCAGAGTGTAGTGGTGTCTTTTCTGCCAATTGTTTAAGCTTCAGTGCCAGCATGTCTGGGTCGGGCGTGACTGTCAGAGGACTGGAAACATCTGTGTGTGGCATCACTGCCGATACACCATCATGTTTGTAAGTATCACACATTGGCCACAAAGATTTGCTCAATCATTTCCATGCCATCACCTCGAACACCATCAGCAACAAAAGGATGATGTAGGAGGTCCGGCCATGACAGACGCTTCTGAGGGTCTTTGGTCAACAAACCTTTCAGGAAACTCTGAAAGAAAAAAGATCTATACCTTAACATGCACTGTGGGTTGACTTTATAAGTAATGCTCCAGCTGCAACGTACCGTGCATGTGCTGCTCATAGTGTCTGGCCATTTGATGGGCTCTCTAACAATGAGCTGCACCAAGTGGAAAATTGAATTAGTGTAGAAAGGAGGCGCCCCCGTGTGGAGCTCATAAAGAATGCAGCCGAGTGACCAGAGATCTGCAGTGTGGTCATAAGGCTTCTCTGCCACCAATTCAGGGGACATGTACAAGGGTGTTCCCTTGATAGAAGTCAGAACCATGGTGGACACACTCATTGCCCTTGCAAACCTAGAAAATAAATGACTAAATGAGCCATCTTGTAAAAAAAAAAAAAAGTCATATCTGTACCACATAATGATAACAAATATACCTAAAAATATACCTACCCAAAGTCACATAGTTTCACCACTCCATTCTTATCAAATAGGATATTTTGCGGTTTCATGTCTCGATGAAGAATACGACGAGAGTGCAAATAATACAAAGCGGACACCAGCTGGCAGGCAATCTCACGAACCTTGGATTAAAAATTCAGAAGAAGATGATCTCAAATCATGTAAAGTATGAAGCGTGCATGCCAATACCTGACTTTCTGGTAAACTCCCATCATCCTCAATGATCTGAAACAACTGACCTTCAGCAAACTCGGTCACAACAACCACCTATTGCAACAGGAAAGTTGCGGTCACGCGATTAGCTCGGGCGTGGTGTCGTGAGGGGTGCAAATGAACATACCTCTGTTTCAGTTTCAAAGCTGTCAAAAAGTTTCACAATGTTTGGATGTTGAAGGTTTGTCATGATGTCGATTTCCTTCTTTAGACTTTGCAACTCTTTGTTCGAGCGCCCCCTTTTAGGCATGAATTTTAAAGCCACCACCTGACGGACGCACATAATGCAGAGGATGCAAATTAAATGAAAAAAAAGGTTTGTAAATACATATTTTAAGACCAGAAACTTACTTGGCCTGTAAACCTCTTCATTCCTTTATGAACTCGACCAAAAGAACCCTCTCCCACCAGTTCTAATACATGATAAGAATTCATATTAATAACTAGGCAGGTGGCCTCAAGTTTAGGAACGAGCACACGCTGAACTGCTTTCTTTCGTAATACAATGGGAAAGCGAAATTAATTAAATGTAATCAATTCCCTCAATTAATTAAAAATGGCAGTTTATACTGACGTTAAATTAGCGCGGTGCAGTTTGTATGTCTGGCAATGTCGTTACAACTTCTGCACGGTAACTAAAAAAATGCTGGGGTACAGGTCTAGCTGCCGTATCACAAAAGCACCCCACCACACACAAAAAGTGTTAATAAGGCAATTTACTTGATTAATATCAAAATTATTTATTACATTGTCATAGTCTGATTATATTCATTATAAATTAGCACAGGGAACACGTATTTGTATCTTCTTAAAACAAACTGGCCTTTGTAAGGGCAGCTATATTGTTGGGTCCTTAGACTAGCAACGGCTCGTGCGTTCCCAGCAACAGGCAAACAGCGGTAAACAAACCAGGCTGATCGCTGGAGTCGCCTACTTCCTGGATGGATGTACCAAAATAATACTTCAGATAGGTTACATAAGTTACCTACTGTACATGTGCCCTAGTCCATTAACTATGTCGAAAACATTCATTATCCGTCGTTAGAGCATTCGACAATAAAGTTTTAGTGTCGACGTTCTATATAAATATTTGCAAATGTTGTCTAAATTATAGGCTTAAATGTGTGGTGTAATCTGTGCAAATATATTCCTATATTTCCAGGTTTTTGCTTTTGTTTAAAAACAGACCATTGTCACCACGGTAACTTGTAGTACACTGGGCTACTCGAAACTCCAAGACTTGTTCTGCATTTGTCCACTACATGTCGTATGCCTAGCACACATAACTAATACAGCATATATTACAGTACACCCAAAACCAACACCACCTAAACATTTTTTTTTGGTTTGCTCGTAGCATCTTTTTGCAGCATCTGCTTACCATCATAGTTTAGCTTACAATATGTACGTATTGTCTTGTGAAGTATGACATGAGTTGGTCAGTCATTTTCTATACTGATGGTCCTCATTAGAGTCTCAGGTGAGCTGGAGCCTATCCTAACTGGTTTCGGGCAAGAAGTGGGATATAGGTAAACAACTAATCACACTCAAATTCACACCTATGGACAATTAGGGTAACTTCTGTGATGATGGGGGCCAATCAAATGCCACTTATGCCTAACCAAGGGTCAGGCGACCCCTTGCATACAACGAAAATGACTGTGAGCCCATTTAGTGAAATAAATGACCATTTAAAAATACCAAATTACATTTTAAGCCTGACTTCTTCCCAGAACAGCAAATAACACGTCAATTACAGGGACAACACCAGTGCACCAGGATTCATCATTACACAAACTGATGATAATTATACCAACATATTTTTTTAAGAGTCATGAACACAAACTCATTTTGTCATGTGAACTTAATTTTCCTATCTTCGGAACAAGGATAGCCTCTGGTATTTATAAAGGAAACGAAACTGACGGAAATGAAACATAATCGATGCAGTACTCAGGTATTTAGATGTAGGTAGTAAAGCATTAACTGAATTCTTTATAATGTCTCCAAACACCTAAGCCTGCCTTTAATGTCAATAAACAAGTACTCAGTTTTGCATCTTCACTTGGCTAAAACACATGATTTTCAATCAACTTTTCACACGCATCTTGACTTCTGATAAGGAGAAACACCCGTGTTTCTTAGGGGCTGGGTGCAGTGAACTAGTGAGCAACTATTACACTCGACTCTGAACTTGTTAGCTTCCTTGTGAGTGAACGATAGCAATTCAAGAGAGAAGGGGAGTGTTATTGGAGCTGGCACTAAACAATGTGTTACATGAGTCACTTTTATTGCAAATGTTGACGCAAAAAAAATCACAAGTGGTACCAGTTTGAAAATGAAGGCATTATACATCATTTTTGTCATACATTCACACCAAAATGAAGATTGTTAGCGCACGAAACATCTGATCGAGGAAGCAGTAAAACATTTCATCAATGTTTTATTTGCACATATTATATAAACATCTTTTTCAGTTTCGTTTCAATGTCTTAAGTGCCTTTCGGTTGTTAAGTAGGAGATCATCACACTCTCGATGTTTCTTTTCGCCATTTAAGGATATTAGAACCTTCAAAAAAACAACATTAAAAAGCAGGCAAAAATAATGCTGTAAGCAACACTCATTAAGTGTTCACACATAGAAAAGCTAAGCTAAACCAGATATGCCAGAGTTACAGTAACTATACCATATACAGTCATCCCTCGCCATTTCGTACTTCGAGATTTTTTAAAATAGGTATATTTAAGCAAATCTACCATATTTGTGGCCTAAATTAAATTAAGCATTTTCAAGCATAAAAATGTCTAAATGAAGTACAAGATGCTTTTAAAATAATGTTGTAATATGTAGTATTCTACACTGGTCACTAGGTGTCAGTAATGTTCGTTTATCAGGCGGATAGGTTCCCAAAATAGCCCGTAATTAATGAAATCTGCGAAGTAGCCAGCGTCATTTTTTTACAATTATTATACATGTTTTAAGGTTGTAAAACCTCTCGTAGGCTGTAATAAAAAGCACAAAAAAATCTGCGAAACTATGAATCCGCGCAAGGTGAGAGAGAGGGAACACTATATTGATACACAATTGATACACTGATACACAATAACCACCGTAGTAAGTACTGTGCAGAACAGGAAGTTGAAAAAATGAACAAGGAACTCTCCCAATGCTAAGATTTGAGTATTAGGTCATATTTCTTATTTTTTCTTATGTCCATATTGGGTGATGGGATTGTAAAGGTGGCTGTAGGGGTGATCGTTCATGTCTTGAAGGATCTAATAATATTAAAAAACTTATTTAGAAGGTTGTAAACAGGTTTTCCATGCTCAACTACGAAAATATTCCATTTATAAATAAGGAATCATACTTTACGGAAATGTACTTATCACGGTGTGGATGGGTCTGGAACTAATTACATGCAATACACGAGGGTTTACTGTACTTGTACCTTTTGTGACAAAAAGTAGCAAAATGTACGTTTCATTACCTGTAGCATGGCATCCTGCTGACTGTACAAGCTTAAAGTGGCCATGGCAGCTTCTCTCACTGCATTGTGGGTATCTGTGCACGCAGCTCTCAGGAGCAACCTGCACACATTGTTTTCCAGCAGCATGGGTACGGCGCCTTGAACATGTACCAGGTTTCCCAGAGCTGCACATGCATGGAGACGGGTGTGGACATCAGGGTCAGAGGTCAGTGATGCCAGTGTGGCCACCGTCATCCTGGCTTCTTCTCTCCATTTTGGCATCTCGGCATCACCTGATTCATTTTTTGTCACTACGGCAACTCCTGGCTCGCTGCTTGAATCCTTGTGTGCGTCATTTTCCCTGACTTTTAACCACTGTGTAGTGTTGTCTACATTTCCATTGGGCCTTCTTGCGCTGACGCCAGCCTCCACTGCAATATAACCCAACCATTTACCAACCGCCAAGCAAGCCGCCCGCCGCACATGCACGCTTGAATCTTCAAGAAGATCTATCATGCTTTTAAAAATGTTTGGTTGTAAATTGGGCAGCGTGTCAGACCTGAATGGATACACATTTCCCAAAACTTTGCATACGGCAGCCCTGATCGGGTCGTACGAGTGAACCAGGGCCTGGTGCAGCACAGAGGATTCAAGGTGAAGCTGAAGGCGACCGGGGCAAAAATGGTTGATGAGGTATAACAGAGACAGGAGCTCTACGGCAGAGTCCCCCAGCTCATCCAGCAGCAGCAAATCAAAGAGCAGAGAACTGGCGGTTCTGGTTGGAGGCTGCTGGCCCGATGTAGTGAGCGTAGGTGGAGAGAAAAAGCAACAGGAAGTACTACAGAGGCGGGAAACACAGCGCTGACGGTCACACAGCAGCAAGCGGCACAGTAGCGAGAGTGGCAGCTCCACTGATGGGAGAGGAAGAGTTTGAATCACCTGACAAAGAATAAAACAGAAAACACATCAAAATCATCACCCATCAGAAGACAACATAGGATGTTGTCCATGAGTTACACGGTGTTGCATCAATGATTATGATTGCTATGACTCGCAGGGAAATTCAAATTAAAGCGTAGGGCGGATTCTAACCTGCAGGAGTCCTTTAACAACACCACAGCTGTCATATAACTGCAATATCCTGGAACTGGTGTTTGAATCCAAGTCCAGAGCAAATGGAAGGCAAAGGAAGTGGCAACTTAGCTCAATAAAAGTCTTGTGACTTAAACCTTCCCCCAATTTCACAGGATTGCCTTCAGCAAACAACGGAAGACTGCGGAGAAATAAGATGCATTTCTCGGATTGATGTTCGACCTTTATCCTAAGTGTGCTAGAAACCAAAATCATCAAAACCAACCATTCACAGCTCAGCAGCCAGCCAAGAGTGTACACAAATGTGGATTTGTTCTCAGAAAACAGTGAAATATGTGAATATGGATCCTTGCAGAAGACCAACAGTGTGGCAGACATGAGAAAATATAATCCTGAAAGAAGGACACAGTAAACGTTACATTTTCATTTGTAGACTGCATAAACAACCATGCATGTTTACCATTTGTGGAACAGAAATCCGCATCTGGCGTCGTCCAGGCTAATGAGGTGCCAGTCCTTTTCCAGAGACAATAAAATGTACATGGATCCAAACAGGAAGACCTGCAGTTGTCTCCGTCCTATGACAATGGGTGAAGGACACGCATCAAAGTTTCAGTGGAAAACCTTTGCAGCTACTGTATACCACTTCGGGTCTGGAACCAATTTAACCGGATGACTGTGTATTGTCTTATATTAGCTTTTCAGACAAAGAGAAACAATTACTGAAAGTCTTCATACTAAAAGTAAGGCAAATACTTTTGACTGCGGCCACACTTTACATGCACATTGTTACAATAAACAACTCTTGTTTAGGAGCAGGGTGAAATCCAGCATTCTGTACTTTGCACTCTAGATCTGTGATTCTAAACAGTGGGAAAAAATAATAATCTTGCGCTTTTATTCTGAAGGAGATCATTTAATGACATCTATTAATGCTCCTGTAGATGGCGAACGCTCTGTAGTGCTATTTGAAACCTGCTGTCATAGAAGAAGACAAGTTAGTAGTCCTGCTGTCATTAGGATGTTGAATGTGCCAGTCCTGTCTCTTGTTGAGCCTTATAAAGCGTTTATAAAGCGTCAGTATTTTATGCTTGTTATATAGCAGTTGTTTAAGTGGAATGTACATGTAACCAGCCTTAATTTTATACGTAATTATCATATGTGGGGGTGTTAGAAATCGACATGTACTTTTGTAAAATCACAAATGCGGTGGAACTCAACCAGGGTCTTGATTGAGAACCTGTTAGCAGATTGCTGAGCTAGCGAGTAGAGCTCAAGCGTTAGCAAGAGCAAAATCGAAAACACACTGTGTTATTTTGCAGTACCTCAGATTCAAACTGTACTGTCTTTTCATAAATATCACATATTTGAGAAATTTGTGTTGAGGTTTGGGTCGTGATGGTGGGTCCCGCATCCCAACGAGTTGAGGACCACTGCCCCAAATTACTACCTACGCAAACATTATTTACTGGCTTACCTCAGAGAGCGCGTGCAGAAGTAAAGATAGGAGGCCGTCACAGAGTCCCCATCCGTGTGGGAGTGAAAACTGGAGCTGGCAAGGCAATGGCAGACAAGAGACAAATGCACATGCAACAAATATGTTAAGAGTATCACCGATTGTGTACCTGATGTGAGGCCGAGGCAAATTCTTTCAGCAACAAGTCGAGCCTGTCCACATCAATGCTGACAACAACCTTGTGTCGAGTAAAGAGAGCTAAAATGCAGGCAGCCAGAGGCTAAAGGAGGAGAACACAATCAAATGTGTCCAGAAGCAAAGTAGATGTATGCATTTTTATGGCGACTTACAGCTATAGGATTGAGGTCTGGATGATTAAGAATGATCAAGAAGGACTTGATCAACTTTTCAGGTCTACATGCAAAACACAGTCAACTGATGGAGAACAGCCACATGTTGATATGCAACGCTCAATGATCAAACCTATTTTCTCCTCTCAAGCAGTCCTGGTTCCAGTAGATCAGTAAAACAACGATCATTTCTCCAAGTGCTTGTAGATTCCACGGTTGCTGCTCGGTAAAAACGTAAACGGCAATTATCGTGCTCAGACATTGAAATGAGCAGAATGTGATTGATCTCCAACCTCAATGAAATGTAAGTTTTCCACAGAGTTGTGAATCAAGTCAAAGAGGAGATGCGGCAGCCCAAGTTCAGTGCCAATGTCCTTACATTCAGAGGTTAGAATCAGGTTCTGCAGGACCTTCAGCAAATGGCAAACGTTCCACATGTCTTTTGGGACACCAACACTTAGCTGACCAAACAAGAATAAAATGAGTAATTGTTCAAACTAAGTATGCCATTAAAAACTGTACCTAAGTACCTGCTGTTTAAAAGCCATGATACTGGATTTCAGTTTAGCTACAACGGTACTGCAGTTTAATTCTTCTTCGTGTTTTCTGCTTTGGTCTGATTCTTGAACAGGCGTCTCCGAGAAATCTTCACTTTGAAACGTCTGAAAGAAAGCAAAAAGTCTGATTAGGCAAGCTTGTCCATTGAAATAGCTAGCAGTTTCTTACTAACGCACAGTGCAGGTTCAATGACAAACTTGAATATGTTGGGCTTACTATGGAAGTCAGTGTGTTTTCAGTGACTTCATTGTCTCTTGTGCTTGTCCTTCGCTCGAGTCGTGGCCCGACCTCTACTGAGGGGAATTCTCGTTCGTAGTCCTGGCTGATTAGACCTCTGCAGCAGTAATGCACATATAGCTACTGAACACGCACATACGTATGCATACTTCAGTTTTAAGACAGTACAAGAAAACACCAATATGACCATGACCTAATGTAATGCAACATCTGGATCCATTATTGTATTGTCTGATTTCTAAGAAACAACACATCACCATTTATTGTTCTCAGATTTGTTTCAAAATATTAAACATTTTTGCAAGAAGATAAAAGAAGATATACGGTTGGATCAAAACCAGGGATTCAGCAATGCCAGACTACATATGAGAGTTGATCAAAACAACTCCAGACCGTCCATATCGTTTTTGCATCGTTTCTCGGCACATGATTAAAATTGAACTCCTCAGGATTTTATCACAAGATGAATTACTAACTCATATAGTAAAGGAGACTGTTAATTGTCATTTAAATGTATTAACATTTAACATTTTGGTAGCTGTGAATTTCTGTCCAGCTGTCAAACAAATCAAGAAACTCTAGAACAGGGATCTCATACTGGGGGCTGCAAATGGCCCGCATGACCATATTTTGTGGCCCCTTTTTTGACACTGAAGTTTACTGAAAGTGCTGCCCACGGACCCTGGGGGGATGGCCACATGCATTTAAACTTGCTTAAAGAAAGAGGTTCTTTAATTGGGCACTAGCTACAATCACGGTGCCAACATGACAGCACGGCATGTAAGAAACACACATAAGGCAACCACGACTAGTGATGTGCGAATCGATACTGAAATATCGATACTTCGATACCAGATACATGCACATACATTTAGATTTTGTCGAAATGATACGCGGTTGGTGGGAAGTACTTTTTCTTGGGCCTGGGTAAGTGCGTGCTCCGTCAGTCAGTCTCAGTCTGTTAAAACGATTATCATTAGCGTAAACGGAGCCATGTGTGAATTTTGAATGAGGTTTTCATTCTTATAGTAGTTCTAAATAATTAATCATTTATTTCCATGACTTTATTATTTTACATACTTCCTGTTTTTATTGTTTAAATGCCATTTTCACATTTTCTATGGTTTTGTCCTTTTTTCTGCTGCATATCAACTTGTTCATATTGTGTATCGCCCTGCTACCTCAATATACTTCAGGGTTTAAAATAAATAAATGACTCTGTCTTGTATTCTTTCTGCGATGATTTGAAATACACCGCTTTTCCAAATTGACCAGACATTAGGTGTGTTTACACAAAGTACCAGCCTGAATCAGTACCGGAAACAAACTCAATAGTATCACACATCACTAACTACTACGGGGAATAATAAACAATGACTCTGTTAACTGTCATCATGCAACAAGTGCAGCAAAGCATGCTGGGAAGTTGGGAACACTCCCAGCAACAGTACTCATGCCTTGTGGAACCTTTTTGTAAATAGTTGCTAAAAGTACATGTTCAGAGTTAATAAATAAATATTAAAATAACGATAACATAACTAAACAAACATTCTGCTCACAATTCTTGTTTTTAAATGTTCCAATTTATGTTCCACTATGGAAAAAAAAACAAAAACAGCTCAAATAAACCATTAAGGGCCCTAAATTACTATTAGGTTATACTAATGTCCATGAGCGTTCGTAAACATTTGACCGCAACTGCATAAAGATTCCGCATCCCTGCTTTGTGCAAAGTACAATTTCAGGTAGTTATTGACGCACCTTTCTTGATGATTTGATGTAACGGCAGCATGATTCTTTGGCTCAAGGCTTTGAGGAGCTGACGTCAAGGTTGAAAAAGCTGAGAAAAAATCAACAGGGAAGGCCGTATCTTTAATGAACACTGCTTCCTCCCCGCAGATTCTTTTGGATAACCTTCCGTCCTTCTTCTCCTGTGAGTGGAGACAGACTGAATTTAAATGGGATCTTGTTGCCGATGACAAAACCAATATTGAACTTACTTTCTTTGTGTTACTTTTGTTTCGTTGCTCCCTGATCTTTCGAAATATTCTGTTCTCTCCTGAATCTGGTGGCGTCTTTTCTGCCATTTGTTTAAGTTTCAGTGCCAGCGTGTCTGGGTCAGGCGTGACCGTCAGAGGGCTTGAAACATCTGTGTCTGGCATCACTGCCAACACACCACCATGTTAGTAAGTATCACACACACATGACAAATACGTGCTAAATCATGTCCATGCCATCACCTTGAACACTATCTGCAACAAAAGGATGGTGGAGGAGGTCCGGCCATGACAGTCGCTTCTGAGGGTCTTTGGTCAACAAACCTTTTAGAAAACTCTGAAAAAGAATTCGAGCAACTCAATATGCACTATTACTTGATACCATAAATCACACTATAGAGTAGATCCCACTATTTGCAGGGATTATGTTTAGAGACCACCCACGAATAGCGAATGATGTATGATGCTGCATTGAGGTACCACCGTATGCTACGCCGGCTCACTTGTCCCCTTCCAAACCCTCCTGCTAAGCTAGCCCAGTGATGTTGACAAAAGTGACTTTTGTAATTATTAGATTAAATTCCAGAACCCTCCCCTTCTCTCTTCATTTGCCGTTGTCCAATCATGACAAAGGAAGTCAGCAAGCTAAATGCATAAAGGCACAATCCAGGTTTAAGCCCTAAATATACCTCACACACGTATTAAACACATTTTAAATTCTAAAATGGTTGGTACTCACCACTAATGAATAATAATGAAAGATGAGCAATAGAACAGATGGAATCACGAGTAACAGGCTAGCCTTGAGCCTGGTCCTCAGGCTAGCACTACAACTACGCTTCCGTCTCCATCTAAATCGGGGATAGTGGTGGTAAACGGCTCCGCTGGAACATCAATCACTTTTATTGGACATGTTGCTCTAAAACGGCTCATACTGTAGCTATAGAATATTAAAAAAACTGCTCATATTTGCGTATTATGCATACATGCATATTTCTTTGCTGATACGTTCCGCAATTTGTACCATTCGTTTTTTTGTTTTGTTTTGGCAGACTTTCGCGTAGGGGAAAACCCGGAAATGATGTCATATAATAAATCCCACCGATCACAGTTCCGCGGTACGTGCTACGGTTGAAACCAAGTTACAATGTTTTTGGAGGTGCATGTCAAGCTTTGCCGGAGGTTTTGGAGGGGGAGCCTGAATACATATCCATCCATCCATTTTCTATACCGCTTCTCCTCTTTAGGGTCGTGGGGGCATGCTGGGGCCTATAAAACATATATAATAATTGTAAAAAAAAAAAAAGAAGAAGAAGTTGGCTACTTTGCGGATTTCACTTATTGCGGGCTATTTTGGGAACCTGCTCCCCCGCGATAAATGAGGGGGCACTGTACACTGGAACAGTGTTGTACCTTGCATGTGCTACTCATCGTGTTTGGCCACATGATGGGGTCTTTCACAATAAGCTGCCCCAAGTGGAAGATAGAATCAGCACAGAAAGGAGGCGTCCCAGTGTGGATTTCATAAAGAATGCAGCCCAACGCCCAGAGATCTGCAGTGTGATCATAAGGCTTCTCTGCCACCAATTCAGGGGACATGTACAAGGGTGTTCCCTTGATGGACGTCAGCACCATGGTGGACACACTCATTGCCCTTGCAAACCTAGAAAAGAACATGATGTTGGGTTATATACAGCCACTATGTGCCATAGTGATAACAAATACCTACCCAAAGTCACACAGTTTCACCACTCCATTCTTATCAAATAGGATATTTTGCGGTTTCATGTCTCGATGAAGAATACGACGAGAGTGCAAATAATACAGAGCTGACACCAGCTGGCAGGCAATCTCACGAACCTTGGATTAAAGAAGCAGAAGCCGATAATAATCTGCAATCATGCGCAGTATGAAGCGTGCATGCAGATACCTGACTTTCTGGTAAACTCCCATCATCCTCAATGATCTGGAATAACTGACCCTCAGCGTACTCGGTCACAACAACCACCTATTGCAACAGGAATGTGTGAACCGTGTGTGTAGTGTAGGAAACACATGTTTGTGGGGGCGTAAAAGGAAGATAGAGTACCTCTGTTTCGGTTTCAAAGCTGTCAAAAAGCTTCACAATGTTTGGATGTTGAAGGTTTGTCATGATGTCGATTTCCTTCTTTAGACTTTGCAGCTCTTTGTTCGAGCGTCCCATCTTCGGCATGAACTTTAGAGCCACCACCTGATGGACGCACGCACAAAGGAAGAGGACATTGAGACGTTTGACTAGGTTGTCACATGTCAACAAAAGCTACTTACCTGGCCGGTAAACTTCTTCATTCCTTTATGAACTCGACCAAATGATCCTTGCCCCACCTGAGCCAACACATGGTAGGAATCCATGTTCATGTTTCAGGAGGTATCAACCCAAAAAGGTGTGTTAGTCCAAAGTGTAGGAAGACATAATGGACAAGTAGAGCAACATTTCAGTCAAAGGACCTCCATCACAAAGCTGACTCTTTTATCTTTGGCTTCTATCCCATTCGCTAACTTGGCAAAGAGAAGTTAATATCAATGCCAAACATGCAATCTATGCATTCAATCATATTTTGTTTTTAAGAGTCATTATTTAAATTAAATTAAATTCTTTATGCAGTAAAGAAGGGAGGAAATGCAGTGATTACAATAAAATGTTCATATCACCATAGGGTGAGTCATTTCCAATATTTTGCCCCTCTCATGTTAGAAACAGCTCTCAGCATGATGCAGAGCAGTTGTATATCACACCAACTTCGATAATAAACATAGTGTTAACAATATATGAAGTCAGAAGAAACTCATTCACCATCACAAAGCATTTTGCAACTGCTCCCCTACTACGTTGGGATCTGTCAGTTCTCCTTTTGTCCACTAGAGGTCATCCGTGATTCACGCTTTGAAATGATTCCGTAAAGCATCAAAGTTGTGTTGGTTTTTTTTAGCACAAAAGGACAGCGTGTCAGTGTGCTATTATATTTTACAGTGGATGTAATGAATTGAATACATGTGATTACGTACATCCACTGGCCATGACATTAGACATTATATGCATGTTCATCGTCAGGAATGATTTAACAATGTTTAGGCGTGGTCATTGGCAGTACTGTGCCATTCCAAGCGAGATGTGAGGCAAACATTAAGTACATGAATCACTATAACGCAGGAGTGTCCAAAACTTTTCCAGTCAGGGGGGTCAGTTCACCAATAGTGTAAATTTTAGCATCTTTACGGTACAAAATGTATCCAAGTGCCCCCCTCAGCCATCTGAACAAAACAGCCACAATTAGCTTTGTGATAACAAATGTTAAGTGATAACAAATTCATGTAATATCTAATAATCTCAACCCATCTCTTACAATATGCCGAGGGCCACTAGAAACAATTGCGGTAACAAATGGCCCGCATGCCTACTCTGGATACCACTGTTGCATTTCCCCCCCCTAACTATTGCAGACTACTTCACAACAATATATATATATATATAGCATAATATATATAACATCTAGCACATATAATATTATATTCATAATATAATATATAGCATAAATTGTGCTGGAGAGTGCATCTCAAAAGACTGTGATAATTATTCACTAAAACGTGAGAAAACGTGTGAAAGCTGTTGTGCATGTACACCGTGTATCATGCAGGTGGAAGCAGTGGACTTAGATTCTCCAGTGAGTCATCCCAGGCCACATAGCCTACAGCACGTTACATCCAATGAGTGTCTTCTCCAACGGACTGCCCCCTCGAAAAGTGAGATAGAGTTTCCATAATTTCACACAAGACCTAAATGCATAAAGTCGAACAAGCACACAGACAGGTGCAGCCCGGGGATGGGTCAGGACCAGGAGGAGTTTGCACTCATATAGAAAGCCGCCTGCACATTGGAATATGCTCTTCATGCTTCTCTGCGGCTCTCGCTGCTTTTAATTGACTGATCTGATTTGAGCTGTTGGGTGCATTCTTCCTTGAATGCAAACATCGTCATGTTTATTAGAACAACGTGCCTGCTCCACTTTGTGGTGTCCCTGTCCAAACTGGTGCGCTGCATGGAAAGTGAACTTTGCTTCCCGGTCAGACTGGACATCCAGCAGCAGCATAAAGACAGATGGGAGTCTGACAACTACGTGAATGCTCTCAGTGGGAAATGTGTGCTAAGAATTGAAGCTTTCCACCAGCAGTTAGTGGTGGATTTACAGCCAGATTCAAACTTTATCGGCCCTTATGTGTCCAGTCAAGATGCACCGTGGCTCTCCAGTACGGATGTCACCACAGACCTGAGCCGGTGTTTTTACTCCGGCTATGTGAATGGTGACCGCTCTTCTTACGCAGCCTTGAGCCTGTGCAAAGGTGTGCAAGGTGCATTTGGCTACCAAGGATGGGAGTATTTCATCAGCCCGGCGCGTAATGACACCACAAGCGCAGGCAGCGCGCACGTCATCCGGCGCAGAAACAGCAGCAACTTGAAGCCCAATTCCACCTTAAGGTGCGCAGTGGACAATGACATCAGCCTCCACGTCGCGCGGTTATTGGGGAAATACAAGAGCCTTAACGATAATGACAATGTGACCGAAACCATGCTGAGAAGGATGGGGAGAAGCAAACGCTTCGCTTCCGTCCCAAGATACGTGGAGACCATGGTGGTGGCGGACCAGACCATGGTCGAGTTCCACGGCGACGACCTTAAACATTACATCTTGACACTCATGTCAGTGGCAGCAAGGCTCTACAAGCACCCAAGTATCCTCAACTCAATCAACATCGTCGTGGTGAAGATTGTGGAGATATTCGAGGTGGACAAAGGACCCAAGGTGTCTGGGAACGCAGCCATGACGCTCCGGAACTTTTGCACTTGGCAGAAAAAGATGAACAAGCACAACGATAAGCACGCAGAGTACTGGGACACCGCGATACTCTTCACTAGACAGGTAAACACTAACACTACAAGTCTTCTTGTTGCAGGTTAAGCATAATGAATTCATTAGGTACACTTGGACCAAATGTTGTGGCTGGTATGTGTGTGCGTGTGTGTGTGTGTGTGTGTGTAGGTGCAACTATATATACACACATATATATATATATACATATACAGTATAAATATAGTGGGAGTAGTTAGACACAAATTGCATATTTCTTTCCTGCCTCGCTGAAAATACACAGTATAACGTGTCAATTTCCAAATGTGTAAGAACCTCAACAATACTACACACCAGATGTGTCATTTGTGTGACAGACTCTCTCCTGATCAAGTGGTGCCATTCAGCAGATAACCAGAGGCCTAACACCGCCACATTCCTCATCCCTGCCACTACCATATAATGATGAAAAAAATAGGTTAAACAGTTTGCCTTTTATACATTTGGGGCCAACCCGCAATGCCGCTTTGCACTGCCAGTTGATGGGAGACAACACAATGTGATTGTTCATTTGCATTGGTTTGTGTATTCTGTATGTAACGGGTGCGCTGGACGACGAGCTGACAGCTCTGGCTTTTAGCTCATCGGCGAGGGCTCTCGGTTCCCATTCGGTGGGCCGCGATTCGAGCCCACAGGGGAGATGGGTTACATTGGTGCTGGTACAACCGTACGAAAGTGCGTTAGTAAACCTCACTGCCTGAAGTGTTACGAGTCGCACTGGACGTCGAGTTGACAGCTCGGGTTTTTAGCTCGATGCCTAGCACTCTCAACTGTCATTTGGTGGACCCTGGTTCGAGCGCCAGGCAGGATGCAGGGGCGGAACAGACAGGTTACATTGGTGCCGTGACCTGGATAAAAGTGAGCTTCAGGGGGGTGAGTGCAACGGATGCCAGCAGGGATAGCTGTGCAAGTAAACCTCACTCTGTGACAGCTCGGGCTTTTAGCTCATCAGCTAGCTGTTATCGTGGTCAAGAGGATGCTTATCCTCCATTTCTACTTCCTGTAGGTGTAATTGCCATGTGTCCCAATACATTTGCCTTAAAGTGCATCTTGTGAAATTGAACTGCAGCAATTCGATTTTTGACCATAATGAATAGCATGAAATTACACATGATGACGTTATACATGAATATCCTGTTACCAAAAATAACGACCATCAGGGCTCTCAAGGGTGTGCTCGTCGGAAGTGTTTTGTTTCTTACAGCGGTTCCCATTCCCTCTCCTCCTCCAGCTGTGTTTTTTGTCCTCCAATCTTGCCTGCTCCTCATTAAAACAGGGTCCTGAGGGGAAAGCCTGAGGGAGGAGGTACGATATAGGTTCTGCACGTTCAAGATGTCACATCCTCGCAGGTTTATGCCCCCACCGGCTCGATCCAAGTCGGAAACCACGGGGTTACTTCTCCACAGCTGTAGTCAGTCTACGTAATGTGACCGCATCTCACCTCACTGAAAGGCCTGCTTTTGTTCTCCAGCAGCAGGATTGTTGACTGTAGGTTCTTTTGGCCACTGACACAAGACTACCCAGACTTGCGACCACATGCTCGTTGGGACAGCGTGTCACTTGGTTGCAATCATCTGAACAACGCAGGCAAACATCCTTAGACTCTGTCGAAGCATTCTATGAAACTATATGTCTTTACATTATTTGAGCCGCCAATTACTTCTCACATTAAGACAGTTCTGACAAAAAGTCCGGACTTCACTTTTGCACGTGGCAAAAGTCCAGGAGGTTGTCAGTGTTTCAAATTCATGGAAACACTGACCCTTTTAACTTGAAAATTGCATTTAAATTGCCGCCTCACACAAAAAACAAGAGGACAGATGTGGGAAGTAGGTCACCGTGGAGAACAAACTCACTGACACTGCAGGTTCTCACCTCTTCATGTTTGCTTAGATTTTCTTTTCTCACTAATGACCCGAACTATCTCAGCTACACTGATGTGCACACCTGTAGATCATTTGCGAAGGCGAGCAATTGTGTTTTTTTTCTTTCTTGACAAATAATTTGTCACAACATCCAAAGTGTACATCTGGCACGGTGTTGCACATGTATTGTACAGTACATGCAGCATTACTGAGGATTTTACGGAGGATGTGTGTTTTATATGCAATAACTGCTCCGATGCTTTGCAGTGTTTGCAGACGGAGCAGGCAGCGGGGCGGTTCTGTGCGGTCAGCTTTGTAAAGTTGTCCTGTGATTAGGAGGCTCAGTCAAGTGCTCCAAATGGAAATGGATTCTCGCTAAGATTAGGATTTAAAATTGTGTGGTGACAAAAAAAGACCATTTGGAAGCTCCTCTGGTATGGAAATGTTAAGTTTGGGGACAAGTCCCATTACCTCACATGGGTCGCTATGCGGGACGGTGAAAAGCATTACTTAACAACATCAAGGTTTGGAAAAGTCATCTTTGAGTGAAAGCCACAGCCAGTTGACTTTATATTCCGTTCCGTTTTTATTATCCAGCTTTCATGATTGTTTTCCTTTGTTATTCCCGCCTGGTGTGAAACAAAGTGGGCAAGAAAGAAGTGAAAATAAGCCTCGTAGGACAAGAAACAAATATTTTGGTACACAGACAAGCTTTAAACAAACCTCCAGATTAGAAACACATCTATGGGAGAACTCGGCCTGTCACGATAACCAATAAATAAATGAACCACATGATAAATAAAGACAAACTCCATAGTTTTGCCTACCTTGATATATTGACATGTGCATGCGTGTTTGATTTCCTTCTCTCTCGCTACCAAACAGGTCATTGTGACGAGAAGGAACGTTTGTGTGGGGAAGTATTCCTCCAGCGGACCGCTCAATCGTGGTGGCATGTCATCACAATCACTAACCCCCCCTCCCGAAGTAAACATGTTGATACTGTGACCTGAAACTTTGACGGAAAAACTCCTCTTATGGAGCGTGAACGGAAGCTACCTGGGTTAGCTTAGTTTAGCACAGCATGCTAATGCGGTTGTGTGTGTGTGTGTAAGATATTTCCAGGCCTTTTGTCAACATTCAGACAATAACGAAAGTGACACTGACTCAAAATCAGAAATATTGTGATTGCTTGTGATTTTTATTTCAGTGCAATTGTTGCTAAAAGAGAGAGTCCATTTTATTTTCATTCATCGTTTTTTTGGTCTTTTTTTGTTTGTTAAATTTACAATGTTTTCTTAATTTATTTGATTTAAAAGCTTTTGACATGCCAATTCCAATATTAAATATTATTGAGAAATTAAAGTTTATTGCTTTTGATACAGAGTACTCACATTATTACGCAATATATTATCATTATACTGTATATTATAATAATGCTGACAATAATATCGTTTATTGGCAATAAGTTGTAGGACGATTATCGTCCAGCAAAAGTTGTTATCGTGACAGGCCTCGGGAGAACAAACACAACCATCTGAACATCCATCACAGTTCATAGACTTACTGTTTGTCCAGTAATGCTCTGTTGAGAGGAGCTTTCAATCACTCGTCGTCGTTTATTCAGTCTGCGGCTTAATGAAATGCAATAACCCTCACAAAATTCCTTGCTGTGAAAAATCACTGAAAATGACAGAAGGCAATAATGCTGATTAACACGTCGCAGCCTATCATAACAATGTGCAAATAGCAATTATGAGACTGATCGACATTTCAACTTTCACTCAAGAACATTGTCTCCCCACTTTCGAAAGAACGAGAGCTGAACAAATCATGTACGGGGTCAGATTCAGAAAGTAATGACAAAGATCTAATACTATGGCGGAACCTTGGTTTTCGTTAACAATTCGTTCAAAAAGAGTCAGGTGAAAACCGAGGTAGTTTTTCCCCATAGGAAATAATGTAAATTCAATGAATCTGTTCCAAAATATTCATAAAAATACATTTTACAGTGAATAATGATGCAGATATCAATGCCAAATAATTATACACGACCAATGGAAGGAACTCATTGTTGATGCAGCCTTCCCGTACATCCTGGCGAGAGTGAATATTCAGTAGTCTTTCTCACCTTCTTTATGAAAATGCTGGCACTGGCAACTTTCTTTGGTCCCATAGCGAGCTATTTACAAGCTTCACTCAACAGAAAATGCACAGACAGTGAGTCAGCAACACCAAACGTGCTTTGTTTGGGCTCTGGATTCTGTGGAATGGCACAGTACAGGGAAAATTGACTCATTTGTTACGTGCCATATTGTACGAAAAGCAAGGCAGAATCTTGGTGAAAATTTTCGATACAATTTGCAATACATGGAACACATGGCTCACAATAACGATAATATCTCAATGATAGGGTGCAACAAAAGAAAAAATAATGATTTAATCCATTGTAAATATCACGATAGGTCGATATATTGATATTACGTCACACACCTAATGACTTCATATGGATGAAAGTCCGAAGACACACCTAACAATTAACTACCAAGACTTTTTGGACAATTCTATGCATCCACAACTTTTGATGGCTTTGAGAGTCATGACCTCAACTCCATCAGACACAACAAAGACAGCCAGCTCCTCTTTCAGGTCCAACATTGACCACCTTTTACCTTAAACAGCCAACTCCAATATTTACAGCAATACTATAGGAATGTATCCAATAAGACGCATTGAAACAGTTGGAGTGATTGTTATGTTTTGCTGATTTTTTTCTTGACTTGGTTTTACAGGACCTTTGTGGCGCCTCCACATGTGACACCCTCGGTATGGCTGATGTTGGCACCATGTGCGATCCCAAGAGGAGCTGCTCAGTGATCGAAGACGACGGGCTCCCTTCGGCTTTCACCACAGCTCATGAGCTTGGTGAGCCATCAATCATTCGGCACACATTAGCGCTGTGCGACGCTGACTCCCACAGCACGAAATAAGCCGAGCATTTGTGAAAGAGATCTGTCATCTCTCTGCAGGACACGTCTTCAACATGCCGCACGACAACGTGAAGGCCTGCGAGGACGTGTTTGGGAAACTGCAGGATAATCACATGATGTCTCCTACGCTCATTCAGATTAATCGCACCAGTCCGTGGTCGCCCTGCAGTGCTGCCATCATTACGGAGTTTTTAGACAGCGGACATGGTGAGTCTCCAAGAGCCCGGCTTTTGACGTCCATGCAGTATTTACTGAAACCTGAAAAGTGTGGACGGACACAAGCTGTAAGCTGTAAGCAGCATTTCAGCTCGAGTATTTTAGCTGATGCTCACTGTTGTGCAGACTGTGCAGGTGCAAAACAAACAAGCGTAACAACGTCACGACAGCGGTCACTATACCTCATTTTTGTCTCATTTCAGTGCTGCTAATTTAACAGTAATTCTTAATTTAGCACTGAAATGAAGCAACAATATCTATAGTTTGGTTACTACTACGGGTGTCACAAGACACTCATGAGATGAGACGATACTCGAGATTGGGTCTGCGAGAACGAGACGAGAGGAGATTTTAACATTGCTTTTAAGAAAAGTACAATGAAAAAATGGAAAACTATATGACAATACATCTACTAATACAATACAATGCGAATACAATCTGCTAATTTAATTTCTACTACGTCACACTCTTCTGCGCTCTGTAACAGCCCCGCCTCCACCCACGGAGACAAAGAGACTATATGACTGACAAAGGGGCTCATTTTGTTCATGCCGTTGTTCTATGGAACAAATGCGCTAAGGTGCTGAAACCAATGCACAGAGTGAATCCTCTTCCTGCCTGTTTGGAGGTGAGAGTCGAGGAAAACAAGCATGCACATGGCAATATATTGAGGTCGGGAAAATTGGCGTTCATTTTCATTTATTGTGTGATTAATGAATTAACTTATTATTGTCCCAGGCCTTGTGCCCACGAGACATTTTTTTCTGAAATCTTGTCACTTTTTAATCACGCGAGATCTTGTGCCATTTACTTTGGCACTAGTGCCATTATGGTCCCGAGTTTCAGTATGCATCCCCACCTAGGGACGGGTCGGAGGCGGTACCATGTCTGTGAGAATGGAGGTTTTTCCTTCATGACGTCATGAAAACTTCAAAGCCAACCGTTTATTCTATTGAGCGACTCTTCATTCAAAAGTGGAGCAAACAAATGAGGGAAATGATCTTTTCACATTTGGTGCTCATAAACAGGCTCAAGGGACGCATATTACTGATATAACGTCATTCAAAAACAATAGGGGACCTTAAGGCAGCAAATATTTGAGTGTTGATTGCTTAGCAAACATGCTCATTGTGTGACTATTGTTTTGACTTGCATTGTCAGTGAAGGAGTGCCTCGGCACTTCTTTCCCCCTCTTGATTATTTAGCCTGAATACAATAATTTCACTTCAATCCATGACTGAGTATTAGCATTCATCCATGCTTTCTTTAGAAAGCAAAAATGGATGCAGATTGTTCACCAACATGCCAGACCACAGAGCTCGGCCTCTGAGCAATGCAAAACTTTAATTTTATACACTGGTCCACATCTGTCCCAAATTAGTGGGTTTGTTTGGAGGAGAGTTACCACAGTGGTTTGGACAGCACAGTTTGAACCAGCCAGTGTTTCCCATGCAGGTTGACTCCAAATAAAACAACGTTTGTTCATGTCTTTACAACAGGAGAGCAGGTCTGGACTGCATTTTTTTTACCTTCCTTTTTGAATGACCTTTTTCCTCCGCATTTTTGACAGAAAGTTTCATGATGTTGTAACAGGGTTTCTCCTTGCCATCGCTCATAAATCTCCACTTCAACACAGCAGTGGGGGAGAATGAAGACATGCCGCAGCACGTTCGAGGCAATCTTCATGCCGTGCGGCACCCACAATCATTTGTAACATGTTCACTTCTCCACACTCAGTACGCACATTGCCAGACGGTGTTTTTAACAAGTTAATCATCAGGTTTCTTTTTTTAATTCAAATTTGTGGTGAAACAGGAGGAAGCAAATTACCACCCCTCTATTTGCGGCCTGTTAGAAATTTCCCGCACAGCAAATTGTATCATAAACAGTTGAGAGCTTAGGGAACCATGTTTTTCTGCCATAGACTTTACCTGCATTTGTTACATTCCTCATAAGGCTAAGAAGCTGTGCATCAGACAGCAAAGTGGAACCCCCTCATTTACTGACGATGACCTTTCATTTTTCCAAGCACCTGCTCGTCAAAGTCTTCTTATTATTAGCCAGTTCCTGGAAAGGTTCCTGTGTGTCATCGATAATGTAAATGGAGCTCAACTCACTGGAACATTGAACAAGCTTTTAAAAGTCAATCAGAAATGTTGAAATGTACTCTTTGAAGCTGTGACCAATCTAACGCCAACGCAAGAGTAGAAATCTGTGCGTTTTCTGGAAAGGTTTGTAGATGCGGTTGCTGTGTGTGGTGTGTCTCATGTACTCCTGCAAAGCCTCTTTTAATTATGATGTCTACCATACCCGCTAAAATGTGAATGAACTGCTCTTTTCCAGGGGAGTGTTTGCTGGACCAGCCCCAGAAACCATTAGGCCTCCCAAACGTCCTCCCTGGAGCATCCTACATCCTAGAGCGTCAGTGTCAGCTGGCCTTTGGTGAAGATTCCAGGCCCTGTCCCTTCATGCAGCCACCATGCGTACGTCTGTGGTGCACAGGAAAGTCCAATGGCCAGTTGGTGTGCATGACTCGACACTTCCCCTGGGCGGATGGCACACACTGCGGAGATGGAAAAGTCTGTGACCGAGGGATCTGCTCGGAAAAAGAGGACCACAGTGTAAAGGTGAGAATGAGCTGGTTGGCGGAGAGACGCAAATCTGCTTCCTTTGCACTGTCAATGTGCCTGTGAGGAGGACAAGGAAACCCTGGATCTGCTGTAGGGCGCAACACCTTTGAGCTCACCCATTTGCCTGCATGTGTCAGTTATTTGGAACACAAAATATGCAGCAGACTGAAAATGGAATTTATTGACCAGCCTTGTGGGTCACATTAAATGACACTGCAGGGTGGAAATGGCTTGTGGGCCTTGAGTTTGACACCTGTCTGATCTACAGCAGAGGTTTTCCACTGGTCTCAACCTGGGACCCACGTTTACAGAAGTCAAAGTTCATCTAAACGCTCCAACAAGTGCCCATTTATTCAATAAACACCATAAATATACCGCCAAGATTACAAAGCCTGAAAAGGAAAAGAAACAAATCAAAGAGGGGAAAAAGTCTGCACCAGCTGTATTCAAACCTGTGATGCAAACTAATAAAGTTACACCCACCTCATTAACATTAACACTAGACTACCAGAACACACACCGTCACCTGTTTAAAACAAATATTTGTAGAAATAAACTGTCCTGTCCAACAAAGTGATACAACCTAGTAGCAAATTTAGATCGCTCATGTAAACTGCAGGCTACTGGGAAGCAACTTAACAGGATAGCAATCGCGTTGTTCATACGGTTAATGTTCTTATACTACACCACCATGGAAAAGCAGTGCAGCAAAACGATAGGAAAGGGCTGCAGACCGATTTGGTGTTGAACTTTAGATAGACATGTTAGAAGCGCTATGTTCATCTGCTGCATTCATTATGTCTGATGCGGAAGATAATTTCACTGCTGTTTGATCACCTTGTTTTTAACTATTTCGTGCACACTCAAACAACTGGAGCATATCATTTCAACAGCATGCATTAATCTGCCAACCATTGTACAAAGATACTGAGTTGTATGTTGCCATATCGAATGGGTGCCCTCCAGGGGTTCAATGTATTTCTATGTATAATGTAACTAAAAAAGCTGACCCTAATACGACCAAGACAAGAAGACGAGTGGATTTATGTAAAAAAAATAGTAAACACTGGAATTCGTCTGTGTAGGCTCTCAGTCGTACAGGAGTTGTCCAACGAGGGTCATCTGTACTTCTGTGAAGAAGGTGTCGGACGTTTCGCTCCTCATCCGAAGAGCTTCGTCAGCGAACTAACAAGTGCTGGTAGCCTAGGCCTTAAATACAGTAAGAGTGGGCGGAATTGGTGTGCCAACGCCCTCCTCCTATTGGTTCCTTACACTAAGACTGGGAGGAGTAGTGGTCTAATCCTCTCCTTACATTAGCACCTCCGATCAAAGGGAACCTCCTTTGATCGTTAAACACTGGAATTGTTATTTTCTCTGAGGTTTTGAGACCAAGATGGTATTTTGGGCAGATAATTATATAGCTATTCTTGATTTATTTAGGGTACCACACTTTTAACACATCTCTGGTTAAAATTTATACTTAAAAAAATGTAGCTTCACCAATAGACGGCTGATTGATGTATTTTACAGGTGGACGGTCGCTGGGGTAAATGGGGGTCTTTTGGTTCATGCTCACGTACATGTGGAGGTGGCGTCCAACTGGCCAAAAGGGAGTGCAACAATCCAGTCCCGTCAAATGGGGGCAAATACTGCCAAGGGGTTCGGGTCAAATACCGCTCCTGCAACCTGAACCGCTGCCCTGACACAGGTTAGTATTGCTCGAAAACAGACAACTGCATCCAGTGACCTTTGCTCTCTTCAAATAAAAGCATTCCGGCTTCTGACCTTGGGTCCTCCCATCCTATCCCACCCTTGCTTCCTGTACAGGTAAGACATATCGCGACGAGCAGTGTGAAATGAGCGGCCGCAGCTTCAGCAGCAACCACATCGCCCCCTCTGTGGTGTGGGTACCCAAGTACTCTGGAGTGAGTGCTGATGACAGATGTAAACTCATCTGCAGAGCGAATGGAACCGGCTACTTCTATGTGCTGGCACCCAAGGTAAAAAGCACCATTAGAAGAGATTAACAAAACCCTCTTATGTAGTGATTCAATCAGGGGTTGAGATGAATTCAAGACATTGTGGAAAACTACTTGAGGGAAGGCCCTTTTATTCCACAAACTCATCTGGGAAAAAGACTATTCTTTAACAGTCTTCTTTTCTTCTTTAATGACGCTTTCTAATGTCAACAAACATCACATCCATTGCTTGCCAATCAAACTGACAAGAGGAAAGCACATGTGACAGGCTTGATGAGCCGCCAGTGTGTCTTGTTGATGTTGGGACAAGAGTGCAAACCATAAGACAAACCATAAGACTCATGCCACACATCACTCCAGCACAGTAGTCACTCAAAATACACCACATCCTCCAATATCTTCACTTCCACGCCAGGACGTTTTTACACTCATAATTTCCCATGCATTAGTCAATGAAATTTGGTTAATTTTATGCTTCTGTGGTGAATCGAAGGACATCTCACTGCATGACATAACCATTAGGGATAACAGGGGTTGCAAATACTGGCGTAAAAATGAGATATTGGATGATGAGTATTGGAGTTTTTATTGGAGTGCCTTTTATTGGACCTCATCAAACTGCACCGTTCTCCACAGAGCAACAAGCTCATCATGCTTGGGCATTATGCATTAAGCTCATTAAGCTCACACTGAGCATTAATCCTGTTTGCTCCTGCCATCCCTTGTTCACCGCTGGATCGCTGCATTACAATTTGTTTACAATTTATTTCCTGTCTTATTTAGAGTCGTTCTGTTTATTTCTATTTTGCGAGGTGGCGCCTGTCATTTATAATTTGCGATTTGCTGACAATGCGAAGCAATGGAATCGCACACATCACAAAACAATTCCCGTGGTTTTTGAATGCATTTGCGCTTTTTTTAGAACTAATTTCCTTTCTTCAAAGTTTAGTCTGGCTGCCATCACCCATTTCATTGGGTTTAATCTGCAAAGAAAAAACAAACAATCGTGTTATCAGCTGCTGAAGGGTATTTTTTATTATGTATTTTTTATTACGTTATTAATTTCTATTATCAAAGGTGGCAGTTAACAAGTGAGCGCCAATTGCATTATGGTCAGTTTATAATGTGCGTGACCCAATGTGCAAGAGGAGGAGAGGTGTACCATACTTCAGCGCACTCATACTAGACAAACACTTTTTTTACTTTTGCGGGTCTTTGTTTAACCAACCAAAAATGTATAAATTTGAAGCTTTCCAGTATGGCCTAGCAACATTAATGACATGTATTCTTGAATGCATCAGAATACGTGTATTCATTTTATCCTTGTGGCCAATGGTGATTTCATTTGTGAGCAATGTGAATTCATGTTGGCCTGCTGAGTAAAAAGAGTAATGCATAAGACGAGGAGGAGGAGGAGAGGGGGTTTATCTCGCTGAGATAACAAGGGTGTGGAGTGAGTCTGAGCAGCCATGAGAGTTCACACTACATCATGTTGACCTAAGAGGACATGAGCACTCAGGGGCTCTGAATCATACAACAGCTGCGTGCTTTAAACCAAAATATGATTTTACACCACATCCTGTTTTATGGTGGAGTGGAAGTGCTGCAACCACGGCCTCAGCTTTTAGAACTAATTGCAATATAATAATAAGATGTAAAAATATAACAACACACCCTAAAAGACATGAACTAAATCAAGTGCTGTGTACAGTGAATGCTTAATGGTTGGCATGTGGGTGTACACCACAGGTTGTCGATGGAACCCCATGCACCCCAGACTCCCTGGGAGTGTGCGTTCAAGGAAAATGCGTCAAGGCTGGTTGTGATGGAAAAATTGGCTCCACCAAGAAGTTTAACAAGTGTGGAATCTGCGGCGGTGATAACAAAAGCTGCAAGAAGGTGTCGGGACTCTTCACCAAGCCCATGTGAGTACACTGATACGGATGTCTGTAATTACAGTCATTGTATTATCAGCTCCTTATTGACACTCATGTGTGTTGGCACGCAGACATGGCTACAACTTTGTGGTCATGTTGCCAGTGGGTGCGGCCAACATAGACATCCGTCAGCGAGGATACCAAGGAATGCTGGGTGATGACAACTATTTGGCGGTGAAGAACAGCGAGAGTCAGTACCTGCTCAATGGCAATTATATGGTGTCAGCGGGCGAGAGGGACATCATCGTGAAGGGCAGTCTGCTGCGCTACAGTGGCACCACTGGCCTCTCTGAGACCCTCCAGGCTGTGAATCCCTTGGGCGAGGCCCTCACTGTGGAGGTGCTGTGTGCAGGCAATTTGACACCTCCTCGCATACGCTACTCTTTCTACCTGGCCCATCAGAACAAAGAGGACAAGACCCTGAAGAAGGACGCTCGTGTGAAATCTCACAACAGTGTTCTGGCTGATGACAGCGTCAAAGAGAGGGGGTCGGACATTTTGAAAAAACCTTACAGCAAAGAGGAGCCTCTTCTTGAGAAATGGACATCTACGTCCTGGGATGAATGCTCGGTGAGCTGTGGCGAGGGTTTCCAGAGACGAATGGTGCAGTGTTTAAGATCGGACGGGAAGCCGGGATTGAAATGCGATCCTTCCCAAAGACCGTCAGCCACCAGAGCCTGTGGAGATCCATGTCCAGAGTGGGATATTGGGCAGTGGTCGCCATGCTCCAGAACCTGCGGGAAAGGCTTTAAGAGACGAGCTCTGCATTGCAGGGCCCAAACAGGACACCTGCTTCCTAGAGACCACTGCACTGGCTTACGTAAACCACAGGAGCTGGACTTCTGTAAACTAAAGTCTTGCTAGCGACTCCAAAACCTATATTAGGACTGAAATGAATCCACCAGAATATTTTCCACATGCATCATGAAAAATGAAAGGAGGATGAAAAGTGTAGAATGAATGCTGCAATATCTTTTTCCCACCATTTAGACTACATTATCTTAATCCACTGCAGACAGAAGAACAACACCGAACAAAGTCTATAGAGAGCTGAATCATGTGAATATGTTAGCAAGCTATTTATCTTACTTATGAGTATGGAACCCATTTAATGTCATAATACTTTAAATGTTGGGATAGCAAAGATTTTTTAAGGTATTTCTGTAGCCTACCTGGTTCATAAGAAACATATTTTGATTCATTTGTCAAACAAAATGTGAGGAAATTCACCTTTTTCAGATATTTTATTCAATCCTTGAATAGATTTGTAACAAAACGCATCGCGTTTTTCTTTTTATGAGTTAGCGATTGTGTCATATTGGCTGACTTACAGACTAAGCTACACATTTTGCTCCCTTCCCGCCCGTCATATTAAGATAGCTACCGTATTTTCTGGACTATAAATTGCTGCGAAGTATAAACTGCATCAGTCAAAAAATGTGTCATGAAGAGACTTTAAGTCGTTTTATGTGGAAATTTATTATACAAATTTATTTAACAAAATTCTATTCAAAATTTAATCTGGAAAGGGAAGTTATTGAACTACACAATAGAACACAGAACAACAGGTTTAGCAGTCCGGTATGTTAATGTAACACATTAATAGTTATTCAGCTACACAGTAGCGTAGGGGTGTCCTGATCCAATATTGATATTGGATATCAGTCCGATATCAGCAAAAAAATAAGCATCGGATTACATCTGCCTTTATCTAATATCTCTGATATTGCTACTCCGAAACAAGCAGTCCACTCCAGACACCGCGCCAGCACTTCTATCTACAGTGTATGATTTGTAGTGTGCTTCGCAAGGATGTAAAGTTAGAAAAAGATGTTGCAGCTGAGTGCAAAACTTGCATCAAGTTTCCCGTGGTGGCACAGAACCAGGAAGTTTAATACGACCAACCTCATCGTGCATTTAAAGCAGCATCACAAAAAAGGGCATCAGGATTTTTGCAAGACCGCGGCTCCCTCAAACATCCATCGCTGAAACATTTGCAAAGTGTGAGAAACTCCCACAGGACGGCCAAAAGTCTTTGGCTATAACAGAAAAGAGCCAGCCCGTTGGTGGTGAGTAATGTCAGTTTTAATGCTTCAATGAGCAACTCGACCCTTACTACATTATGCCTACTGTTGATAAAACTGCACACCAGATGCATAAAGAAGTAAATGTTTTAGTCAGTACTGCTGCTGATTAGGATTGTCCGATAATATTGGCCACTGATAATTATCGAAATTGGCTTAAAAATGTGATATCGGCCAACATTGGTATCGGCTTATTCCCTACATTGTAAGCCGATAACATCTATATTTAGCAAGCATGGCTCACAATAACAATAATATCTTGATACAGTAATGGGGTGAATCAAATAAATAAAGAAATAATTTCACAGTTTATATTTTGCTGCATTCAGCTGGGATAGGCTCCAGCTTACCCGTGTCCCTAATGAGGACAAGGTATAGAAAATGGGTGGAATTTTTTTTTTACCACATTTTTTAAGTGACTCACTATTAGTTCAGTGGAGGCTTATGTGTGCATCATTACAGTAATCTTTGAAGACAAGTCGCGGGCCGCAAAATGTGACTCGGCGGGCCGCAACTGGCCCACAGGCCACGAGTTTGAGACCCCTGGTCTAAATAAACAGAAATACAAAGAAAAACAACAAGTGGATATTCTTAGCACTCACTTTGTAACTCTTAATGCGTAAGTAGAATTTGCTGCATTTAAGTATGCTCAGAAATCCCAGGGAATACACTCAAAACGTCAATTCAACTTAAATGGCATGATGTCTTTGAACACAACCCTCAATTGCTCATAACAACATGGTTAAAGTGCGATTCAAAAGTGCTGCTACTATTAAAGAAACTAGTGTAGTGTATATATATATATATATATATATATATATATATATATATATATATATATAATCCTGTCCTCTAATTTATCTTCCTTTCAGTAAAATACAGGAAAAATGGGCATACTTCAGACATAGTTGCAAAGGGTGATTAATCATGATTAATCATGCCCTAACACACACACACATATACATATATATATATATACACGCAGACACACACACACACAGAAACGTCATACATACATGTATACATATCATATATGTGATATCAATATATACATACGTTTGATATTCATGTCGCACTGACTATAAGTATCGGGACCACCCAAAACATGAAAAACCTGCAACTTATAGCCCAGAAAAAACAGCTTGTGCAGCTTTTATTTGCATACTCCATTCTGTGCTGTACAGATGAGTTTTCAAATCATTCTATGCCCACCGTTTTCAGATCAGTCACTACCAAAGATATTCAGCTGCTCTCCCTGGACACTCAGTGAAATCCTGTAAATATATTATATTATTCTTATGATGTTCCTTAAAGGGCCCACATTGTCCAGTACAACATCCTGTCACAGGATGGATCCTTTTATAGTCAGATTTTTTAAATTTGTTATCAGCTTTTGCACTTTGTACAGCAAAAGAAAGTTGACTTATAAGGGCTGTACTGTATACTATGTATACATTTATTCAGCTCTGTGCAGAATAAAATCATGTAAATATGTCTTTAATCTCTTGCTGTTTTTTTTACATACAATTGAATTGTCTTAGAATATATTTATTCCAAATAAAGCCTTGAATGAAAAAGTTGAGTTGATGTTGTTTTATTTAACTACTTAATGTGTGGGCCGCATGGTGGTCTAGTGGTTAGCATGTTGGACACACAGTCTGGGTTTGAATCTCTGTTGGGTATCTCTGTGTGGAGTTTGCATGTTCTCCCCGTGCGTGCGTGGGTTTTCTCCTGGTATTCCGGTTTCCTCCCACATTCCAAAAACATGCATGTTAGGTTAACTGGCGACTCTAAATTGTCCATAGGTATGAGTGTGAGTGTGAATGCTTGTTTGTCTATATGTGTGCTGCCTCTCGCCCGAACTCAGCTGGGATAGGCTCCAGCATACCCGTGAGTATTACCCGCTTATCCTCACTAGGATGGATGGATACTTATTGCGTACTGGGAATGTAAATAAATGTGCAGCGTTCACTAACCTAACATGCAACAAACATCTGCTGTTGTACTTTTTACACATTTTTGAGCTAAGCATAGATAAATCCCAAAATGAAAAAGTCTGTCCCACATAAGAGCAGATAGAAGAGAAGCTGGAGGGCAGCCAATGGAAATATTTGTTTGTTCCCCCAATGGCCTCTTGCCTCGGGTCATAGTCAGATCTTGTTGCAGGTTTGATGGCATTAATTCTACAAGACAGATTATCAAAAAGAATCCTGAATCTGAATGTTTTCCAATACAGTTTGAGATTTGGAAGGCACGCCTCATGCATCAGGAAGCTGAAGTTTTATTGGAAGCTGTGGCAACACCCTCTGTCCAGTTTAGAGTTTACGCTCACTGGACACCTCATTAGGTACACTTGTCCATTGTAATGGCTTGCAATACAAGAAGACTGCACAACAGACTACAGACTCAGAACACGTGTTGTGCTTAGGGCCCCATGATCCATAGGGGGCCCCATTTTGGGCAAGGGGGCATATTCTCGGCAAATGCGCAATAGTGAGGCATAGAGCAAAGAGGCATGTCTTTGAGTCCAAAACAAGAGAGTAAAAAAAAGAGACCGACACTGCGCTCTTTGCTTAGGGCCCCAATTTGTCCAGGGGGCACCTGATATACTCACAACAGTAATACTCCCACAGAAAATCGGCTAATGGACAGAGAAGCTGTCATCCAAAATACTTACACTGTTTTAATTAATTTAATTGTGCTCCCTGTAGTATTTGCTCAGCCATGTTAATTAACCAGTGCTGATTTTGAAACGTTCCTAAGCAAACGTAACCTCGTAAACAAAAGAAAAACTATCAAAAACAGATGATAGGACGAACACTATCAGAGGTTGTAATTAGAATGAGTGAGCCAAACAATGACATGTCTGTCTGTGTGTCTGATCAGCAGCAGATGTGTTTGCAGTGTTGTGACAGCTGATTAGAGAGACTGCTCACCACAGACGATCTTCAAGATCTCAGTCAGTTGCTTTGGAGCCGATTCATGTGATGGTGAATGGGTTCATGGAAATGTCCAATGAGGAGCCACATTAGTGCGCATCACTGCTGAGCTCTGCTGACCACAGCAGGAACAGGATCATTCTGCAAACAATGGAGGTGACACATTCACAGCTGACCTCAACGCACTGCAAACTATTCTAATCATTTAGTCTAATGAGGTTAAAGTTAAACGGCGTGCCACTTTGCTAAAACAAGGGAAAATTACATATCGGAATAGAGCAACACAAGCTGCATTGGCTGAACATCTCTGAGCACTCACATGCAATATCTCGGGGAAATGCAATATTTAGTAAGGCGATCAGACTTAATTTAAGAGTGTGAATGTGTCCCATGCATGCATACAGTATGTTCACTATTCAGGTACAGTATACAGTAGAGCTCTGCTATTCTCTGGGATTACGTTCCAAGACCATCCATCTATTTTCTATACCGTTTGTCGTCACAGTAGTCACAGGTACGCTGGAGCCTATCTGAGCTGTCTTCACCCTGGACTGGTCGCCAGCCAATCGCAGGGCACATACAAACAACAATTCACACTCATATTCACACATATGGACATATATAGAGTCTCCAATTAACCTAACATGCATATTTTTGGAATGTGGGAGAAGGCCGGAATACCCGGAGAGAGCCCACGCATGCAAACATGAAAACATGCAAAATCCACACATCCACATTCATTTCTCCGTGTGTCAAAGAGTTAGAGCATAGAAAATCTGTTGACGACCTTCTAAATACTTCTTTTTTTAACATTATTAGAGCCCTCTAGACATGAAATAACACCCCTAGTCACCTTTACACTTGTAATACCCAATATAGTAGACAAAATAAATGCAAATAAGCTATTTAAAACATAAATAAGACTCGTGCTACTTACGTTACTACAGTATAGATGTGTTCCCTAGGGGACCTGAAAGAGAAGCGGACAGGAAGTGACGTCGGAGGTTCAGACTTGAGTTTCAGCTTTGCGTGGGTTTTTATTAAAGAGATAGTTCGGATTTTTTGACATGAAGTGGTATAAAGTCCCCTTCAGCACTACATCAACGGGGACTTAACCCCCACACTTGGTCCCGTGAGTCCAGTTCTGGTTGGATTTCCATGACGAGGAACTTAGTTGCGCTTAGTTGCTGGGACATTTAAGTAAAGAGTTTGGCTTCTCAAAATAATACGCGTTCAAAAGAGCAATAGATTTGCATCATAAAAATGCCTCCTCGAGTTACCTCTACCATTTAAAGCTGCTAGCAGTGGTATGCGGCTTCGTAGGCTGCTGCCATCTTGCACGGACGTCACGTTACTTCGTACATGTACTGTATGCTGTACATTTCATGTGTTACTATCATGTATTTATAAATTATTACTGACTCGGGGTGAATGAGATGTGTTTTTGGAGTAAAAAAAAGTTTTTAAAATAAAAAAATCAAAGAATGAACAAATATCTTTATTTTATTTTATGTTCCAATACATTAATTTTACGTTATTTAAATAAAAATTTAAAAAAACAACATTTTTTTGGACCAAAAATCTCCAAATTCGCGGTGACTCGAATGCTAAATTGCAATCATGCGAGGATTCATTGCAGCTGAAACTTACCTTGATGTGATTTCAACAAGGTCAAAGATCCGTATCATCTTCCATCACTGCAAACCATTTGAGACACTGACTCCTTTGTATGCGTGGAACAACAATACCAGATGTTTGCATTTGAGCTCAAAATATTGATTGGATGATGTCCAATCATTTCTAAAGAAAGTCAACAGCAATTCACAATAAATGTGCCCTAATAAAAAACACAATCTTAGAGGCATGTGCAATCATTAAATGTGTCAGCAGGTATTATGATCTGCTTAAACAACCACAGTCGACATATTACAGTATTTAATCATAACGCTCACATTGAACATCATATAATAGAAAAAAAAGCCAATGTTTTGGCTGGTCCGGCATCTGGAGCGACTTTGTTTCACCCCTCTTCGGCTTTCTAAAAAGCAGCCTGGGAAAAGTGTAGCAGTACCTGTCAATTCTCATGAGAATGTATGAGAATGTGCATGCTTTGATAGCTATTTGCTCATAGATCGCTTAAAGGGTCGCTGACATGATTATCAGCTTTGCTTAAATATTCAAGATTCAAGAGAATTTTATTGTCATGTGCATGGTAAAACAGCAGTTATACCATGCAATGAAAATCTTATTCTGTTCATTCTCCCAAGAAAAGAAAGAAAACACAAGAAAGAATAAGAACATAAAAACATAAACATATATACCAATAAATTAAGCAACAACAACAGAAGAGACATTAATACAAATAAATAAATAACGTGCTATGAGTGTGTGCGTGTGTTGCGTGCGGCGTGTGTGAGTGCTTCGTTGAGAAGCCTGATGGCCTGTGGGTAAAAGCTGTTTGCCAGCCTTGTGGTCCTGGACTTCAAACTCCTGTAGCGTCTGCCTGACGGTAGGAGTGTGAATAATGAGTGTTGTGGATGTGTGCTGTCCTTGATGAGGTTGTGTGTTCTGCGTAGGACTCTAGTTTTATAAATGTCTTGCAGTGAGGGGAGGGCTGCCCCAACAATGTTCTGTGAGGTCTTGATCACCCGCTGGAGTGCCTTCCTATCACGTGTTGTACAGTTACCGTACCAAACAGTGATGGAGGCGGTAAGGACACTTTCCATAGTGCATCTGTAGAAGCAACTCAGGATTGTGGTGGACATGCCAAATTTCCTCAGTCTTCTCAGGAAGTACAGTCTCCTTTGGGACTTCTTCAGAATTTGTTGGGTGTTGTGAGACCAGGTGAGGTCCTCGCTGATGTGTGTGCCAAGGAACTTGTTGTATATTGTTTGTAATTATATTCTAAGTTGTTTGTTTTATGAAAGCGAACGGTAAATTCGCAAAAATTACATTTATTGTTCATGGTAGGAGCCATGACGAACTAGTAGTCATGCCAAATCGTTGTTTTGCCGCTGGCTGTTCACAGTGTCCGAGTGACACTGGAAGTTTGTTTCATTTTCCAAAAAAACGAAGATTTAAGACTACAATGAATGAAGCAGCTACAAAGAACGAGAAACAAATGGACGCTCGCCTCGCGTTTCTGTTCTTTGCAATGTTCATTTCATTGAAGGCTGCTAAGCCCACATCTACACCTATACCTTTACAAGAAGCATGTGGCTTGAAAGTATGGTATAAACGCATTTTGGATGCTATTCTTGATGCTATGTTACATAGGAAAAAGGAGAAGAAGAACGTCAAAGTTGCCACAAAACAGAGTAAGTCATGTCTTATTTACATATTGTATTCTAAACACGATGCCACCATAGCGACAAGCATTCAAGACATTATGCATGTTACAAGACATATTTTCACAGCGATATGTTGACAGTGGGGGACGGGGCGGCGACGGCAACAAAATACACAATAAAAAAAGACTCTGAAAACCCCTTTACGCTCATTAAGAAGCTGATTTAAAACAATAATTGAAGGATAAGCACCTCCGAGGCAATTTACACTGACCATTCTGCATGTCTTTGTCAACGAACACCTCCGCATCAGACACGCTAGTTTCATCATCGGTGATTTGAATAAATACGGCCTAATTCCGTGTTCTGCAAATTCTTTATTTCATCTCCAGATGTTTCTTCCTCCTCGAAAACTATTGACACGACGCTCAAATCTTCGCTATAATCACTGTAAACATCCTCCGCTTCGTATACCTCCGTGTTTGTTTACGTGTGAGCCGCCACTGCGCTGACGTCACTTGGGAAACGTCAGAGTTCGTCATGGCTCGCGACATGAACAATGTCATTTTTGCAAATTTACTGTTCGCTTTTATAAAACCAACAACGTAGAACATAATTCTAATGTTCTAATGAGCCTAATGTTGTAGTAATGTTTGTCCCAGCAGTAAGTAGAGACCCCAGCGGTTTTGCTTTGTCGACCACACACCCGGCAGCTATAGGAGACTCAGCGGTTAAGTGAATAGAGGCATTAATTGGAGCATATACTTTAGTTTATTTTTTTTTATGACAATAATGATCTTTTACTGCCAAACTGCTGTTCTACAGCAAAAACTAGCATTTTTGTGGTAAAATATATAGAAAAACACAAAAGAAGATGCTCAGTTTGCCAGGAAAAAAGAAGTCAAGTTCAAACATAATTTAATAGTCCGTAACGTTGAGTATGACTGCCAGCTAAATGCTCATGAAAATATGTTTCAGTGGAGCACATCTGAGGAAGAAGACGTGCAAAACATGTTGGTTAATGTGGAGCAAACACTTTAACGCTGTCGTAACTTTCTGGCTGCCAGCTTCTTCTAATTTCCACAGGGTTTGGTGTTCGAGGGTAAATACATCTTTTCTCTATAAATGTGACAAGTTCCTGGCCAAGGTGAATAATCTGCTCAATTTCAAAACACCACCTTATGCCTTCAAAAGTTGGCCCAGAAGACGAGTAAAGTTCTGCTGCCTGAGATTACAAGGGTCTGGGTTTTGGCCACATCGGTCTGTTGCTGCCAATCCCCCCAGACTGACTTCACGTCTTACTGGCCAAGCACCTTAAAAGGGAGCAGCAGGAGGATGAAGTCATTTGGTGATGCTGTTGACTTGTGAAACTTGGAGTAAAATCACGCTATGGACATACAATCCTATAACTTGATTAATCTGTGGACAAAGACAATGTGGCATTGCAAACATGACTTGATAATGTCTATGTGTGCAGGGCTCCTAATTAAAACTCATGATTTATAAACAAGAGCAAAAGAGGGCAGGATCCCGCTAATCTAAACCTGCTGTAGGCTAAACACTTGAAAACATGCTTGGAAAGTGCATCAAATCTGGTCTTGTTCAAGGCTCGCTGTAAGGTCACTGCTCACTGCACGCTGTGCTCTGTTTGACATCATGCTAATTTGAATGGATACATATCATATGAGAAAGAAAGCTATGCACGCTTCACATTTATTAAATGCTACAAGGTATTTTCTGAGTTTGGCCGGTGTTACATCCAACACAAACACGACACAAATATGTTTTATCAGCTCAGCCTGCCAAGAAGCATGGGAAAACAGCGGAATGGTGCAAAGCAACGGCACAGAGGATGCACAAAAAACTAGCAAAAACAATGTGAGACAAGAGCAGCACCTAATGCTTCCTGTTGGCGTCCAAGTGTCAGCATAGAGAGGAAAAGGAAGTCACATGCAAAAAAAACGTCATTAAAAGGTGCTTGTGGAAAATAAAAAATGTCCATGAAAGTCTCTCGCTTATGTTTTGTCAAAGTTCACAGCCAGTGTCTTCCCGCAACTAATTTCATTTTTATTTTGAGTATACAGCAGTGATTCTCAAAGGGTCACGAGTCTAAATCTTGCACTATTATTCTGAGGGGGATTTTTTTGATGTGATGGGGTGTCTATTAATACTCCTACAGGTGGCAAAAACTTTTTGTAGTTCTATTTGAAACCCGCTACCATTGAAGATCACCAGCATTTCTTAGTAGTCTACCGCCATTAAGATGTTGCATGTGGCAGTCCTGCTTCTTGTTAAGCCTTTGTGTTTGCCTGTAAGTATTTCATGATGATTATATGTCAGCTTTTTAAATCCAATGTGCATCTTGGTTGTCTATTTGGAGGCGTTCAAAAACGCCATGTAAAATCGCAAATGCTAATTGCTAACACGTACTGTACATGGGGTTTTCAGTGTAAATTAATGTCGAGCTAGCGCGTTCGTTTAAATGCATTTCATTTATGCTGAATGTCACAGAGAAATGATTGTTTTGTATGTAAGTTATAATTGTCATGCCTTTTTTCTGTACGTTCAGTGTCCTGTGCTTCAGAGTAAAGGCTCTGAAATGGAACTCAACTGGGGTATTTTTGAGAACCTGTTTATCTTTCTGCTGAACTAACAAGTAGAGACCAAACATTTGTGACAGCAGAATAGAAAACCTTTGCCGACATGCTTTCCATCCATCCAACCATTTTCTATGCTGCCTCTCCTTATTTAGGGTCCTTATTTAGCTAATTACTTGAAAGAACCCCACGTATACACGGGGAGAACATGCAAACTCCACACAGAGATGCCCAAGTGAAGATTCAAACCCAGATCTTCCCGATCCACTGACTGTGTGGCCAACATGCTAACCACTCGGCCACTGTGCGGCCACTGACATGTTTTGTTAAAATAAATTTGAACGTGTGGATAAAAACCTATTCCTGACATTATGTTATTTTGCACTACCTTAAATTCAAACGACACTGCCTTTTCTTTTATTAGATATTTGAGAAATTTTAGTTGAAAAATGTCCACATGTTGGGTTGCCGCTGGTTATTAAGGGGTGATGGTGTGTCTCACAGCCAAACCAGTTGAGAACCACATAAAGCATTACGCAGCTACACTTTCCTGTTTGGCTCAGCGAAAAGATTGCAGTGTAAAACAGATGACCCGATACAGCTGTTAAAATCGGATATTAAAGACTTTTTTCTAGTTGCCAATGTGGACTGACTTTTGGAGGAAAGCAAGCAGACACCAAGCTTGACAAATTATCCTCAAGTGCATTCCTGCTTTTGGGTGCTTTGAGGCTATCGTCTATCTTGGAGTGTTTAGTCCCGAGTCCATCTCAGATCATCACTATGGAGTTGTGAAACTCCAAAACTGACGTGAGTAATGACTGATTTTTGCCCGATGAATAATGTCTATTTTTCTTTTGAACGGAAGGGTAGAGGTGGGCGATGGTAGTGTCTGACTTGCAACTCACTTATTTATGAATAATTGAACAATATTTAATACAATATTATGAGACAATACAACAATAACAACAACATAATTATTCCTGAATCCCCTTTTATTACATGCAATTGCATGAGTCAGTAGTGCAAATAAAGTCAACAGTGCATAATAAGTACTGTAAACCAAAGTGAAAACTACTATTGGCTCTCATTCAAAGCCTTTGACTTCCCCCCCCCCCCAAGTCAAATATATGTCCAATATATTATTCCCTGAGTTTTTACATAACATAACAATATATAAATATAGCAGTACGTCACCACATCGTAGTTCGAATTTAGTGGCTTCACTGTATCAAGGTTTTTCAATATCCATCCATCTTCTATGCCGCTTATCCTCACTGGGGTAAGGTGGAGCATATCCCAGCTGCCTTCGAGAGGCGGGGTACACCCTGGACTGCTCGGCAGTCAATCGCAGAGCACATATAGACAAACAACCATTCACACTCTCATTCATACCTGTGGACAATTAAGAGTCACCAATGAACCTAACATGCATGTTTTTGTAATAGGGGAGGAAACCGGAGTACCCGGAGAAAACCCACACACGCAACAAAGATTCAAACCCAGATCTTCCCAATCTCCTGAATGTGTTTGAATACAGCCCATTACTGGCTTCAAAAATGCATATTTAAGCAAATTGTGCATATTTTTTTGCCTACATTAAGCATTTTCAAGCATAAAAATTGCTAAATAAACTAAAATACAAAAGACAGATGCGATAACATGTAGTACTGTACAGTGGTCACTAGGTGTCAGTAATGTTACCGTAAATTTCGGTCAGCCTGAACCACCTTTACAACCTGAGTTTACAACCTTCTAAATACAGTTTTTGACATTATTAGAGCCCCCATACATGAAATAACACCCCATAGTCACCTTTACACTCATAATAGCCGATATACTAGACAAAATAAAAGTAAACACACCATTTAAGACATAAATAACACTCATGCTTATGTGTGTGTTACTATTTATTATTATTATTATTATTTAATAAGAATTGTTGTGCTGGTTCTAAGATAATTCAAACCTGCAATAAAAGCCTGTGGTTGGGACTGTATTGCAAATGTCAAAAACACACAGATACCCCAAAAAGGACTACATGAGAGAAAGGCCGCAAGTTCCTTGAACAAAAAGGAAGTTTGCCAGGCTACCAGGGAGCCAGATAATAGGAAATTCCCTGTCTTAACTGAATGGATTGTGGTTCCACTGTAAAAACCCCAAATCCTTACATTAAATCTTCCCAAGA
Organism: Dunckerocampus dactyliophorus; assembly: GCF_027744805.1. NCBI lineage: Eukaryota > Metazoa > Chordata > Actinopteri > Syngnathiformes > Syngnathidae > Dunckerocampus > Dunckerocampus dactyliophorus. Next base: position 6,627,502 of record NC_072834.1, on the reverse strand, counting down.
TGTTCACAACATCAGTGCATTGTTTCACCACTTTGGGCCCAAAACCACACATCTTTGTTCATTTGTCAGCCTCTCCTAGATGTTGATGAGGCTCCTCTGTGCGGCCGTTGCATGTAACAAGTTTGGAGCCTCCTGCTGCCTGCAGGCCTGTCGTGAAAAGCGCTTGTGCTGCCAAATGCAAAGCGAACACACCAAAGAATGAGAGTGTAACTGATCTGTCTGCTTTACAGATGGCCTCACTCCAACCCCAGCAGACCTGAGGGGCTCGTTTGGCTCTCAAAATGTAACATGAATGCACACATACATCAGGAAAATGAGGCATGTTGCGCTGAATACATGAAGAAGTCGATCATTAGAATGTGAGTAAGTCAACACTGCACTAATTTTATAGTTTTACTATGTTTTGGCCAAGAGGATGTATACACATATAAAAAAGCAGGCCAGCGTAATACATAACAGAAGTGTGCAGGCGATGTGGAATCGTCTACTCGGCTGATGTCAATGTCCCACAGGGAAAAATGTGATGCCAGATGTTGTGAGCTGGCAAGAGAGCAACAAGGTCTTCTAGATATTCGATGTATCATCCGTCCTCTCATCTTTTGTTGCATTTTCTCTTGTTTTTCTGCATTATGTTGTTGTTTTTGGCCCTCACAAAGACATCTGCTCATTAGCTCTAATGAAGCATTACCATTCATGTTTCTGGTGTTTGGTCATAAAGCAAAGTCTGGCACTCATAATGAAAACTGATAACTGCACAATAGGAAGTTTTTCAAGTGCACGGAAACATTATCACTTTTGTCGAAACAAAATAGGCCTTTGTAATACTTTGGGTTTCTTCTGTTTTGAAAATATTTCTTTTTTGCAGTGCTTCTTATGTTGCAAGTATTTCCATTGCCCCTGAGGCAACATTGTTTACTGATGAAAAACTGCTGTTTCTTGAACATACCAAGAAGAATCCTCGCCCACAAATCACTTCTGGTGACTCATGGGGAAAGTCTTTGCATTCATGCGTAGAACATCCGTCAAAAGATGTTTGCTGTAGAAATTCATTTTATCTCTTTGCTGTTCTTTTGTGTGTTGAATTTTTCAAACCTGATGGCCGCATGGTTCGCAGGCTCTAATCTCTGTTTGGACATCTCTGTGTGGAGTCTCCATGTTCTCCCTGTACGTGTGTGGCTTTTCTAATCGTAATCCGGCTTCCTCCCACATTCCAAAAACATGCAGGTTAGGTTAACTGTAGACTCTAAAGCTGGGGTCACCGACTCGTTGATCGTGAGCTAGTGGTCGATCTTTGGGACTTTGCCGGTTGATAGCGAGAAGTCACACCCGAAGTCAGCTGGGATAGGCTCCAGCATACCCCTGCGACCCTAATTAGGATAAGCGGCATAGAAAATTGATGGATGGATGGATGGATGGATGGATGGATGGATGGATGGATGGATGGATGGTATTATTACGACAGTGCCCGTGTTTGGGGGGGGGTAGATCTTGGTCTCAAAAAGTTGGTGACCACTGCTCTAAAGTGTAAATGCTTGTTTGTTTATATGTGCGCTGTGATTGGCTGGGACCAGTCTAAGGTCTTGTCCAAAGTCAGCTGTGACCCTAATGAGGACTTGGGCCCTTCCTACACACAGAACATGTGCTGATAGGGCCCCACTATCCATGGGCGGCCCCATTTTGCACAAGAGGGCGCATTCTCTGCAAATGTGTAAAGGATCCGCATCACTGCCATAAGGCATACAACGCCAGCTCGGCCTGAGCCAAAAGAGGGAAAAAAAAAGAGAGTACTCTGACATAGGGCTTAGGGCCACAGTTTGGCCCCAGTTTGGCCCTGATGAGGACAAACTGTATCGAAAATGGATGGACGGATGCCCAAGGCAGCTAGAACCAAACTGTTATGAATTCTGCCCTCCAGGGACGCATAATGACTATGATGGACTTGTTTCAGAGTCACAAACGTGACACTAGATGATTGTTTTGGTTTCAGTCTCAATGCCATTGCTATTAGCAATTCTCAGCCTTTATGTTCAAGGATACAACAATGCAAGATATGCAGGAGTGACAGGAACAAGAGCACCACATGGTTTCGTTGAAGTTGAGGTGCACTACATCGCTAATCTTTGGTGGAGGAGGCGAGACTATCTTGAATGTGAACCACTTTTGAGCCAAAAGTCTGCTTTACATCCTAATGTGATGTCTGTCTGCTTTCTGCTTTCTCTTTGGTGACCCGTGTTGTTAAAACCAAACAAGAATGTCTGATTGCTATTAATACTGATCAGTGGCGGACGGCTGCTACCAATCAATGTCTGTACACTTTATTCAAGCATTCTTTATTTTAAAAAACAAACCCTTTTGAGCCACAGCATATCAACATCTCTGCCAAGAATTTCTGATCTCCATTTGTTTGTAGATCAAAAACTTGGACCTGCAAAGTTATATACCATGGCGTTTAACCCAAATTCTAAAGAAAAATGTACAAAATATAGCAAAGATTAAGGCTGGCATTAACTGTAATAGTGTAAAAGTGTAAAATAAGTTCAAAATTGTATAATAAAACTAAAATAAGGTAAAACAGATCACCCTTTGAATGGACAGGGAACAAGAACATGCAGCAGGGTGTCTTCTTAAAGTGGTGCCTTGTAGTGCTTTTTGAAACATGTTGGCATAGAAGACTGACAACATTTGTTAGTAAGTAGTCTACTGCCATGAATATTCAGGATGCATGAAAATTTATATGAGGAATTATGACGCCATATCAATAAATCCAATTAAAAATAGCTCCGGTAACCGATAATTTAAAAAACCCAATGAAGCGAGATTACCAGTACTGTGGTGTGTTGCTGGGCTAAGGTGAGCAAATCAAGCGCTCCTTTTCTGTGACAAGCTGCACAGCTCCACTGAGCTCACTTGTAAACAATCATGGCATTGATCAGGTGTGATTTTTTAGGGTCTACCACTTGACTTTTTTGTTCCATAATGCTCAGGATCTTTAAAAAAAAAATGTAGAATGACTGTCTTACTGCGCCCAGCCTCAGCAGCAACGGCACGCTGCGAGAGGCCTTGCTTATGCAGCTCCACAATCCAACCATGTTCAAAAAGAGAACGTTTCTTAGCTTTAGCCATCAGGAGGGCATGACAGTGTGAATGCCTGACAGAAAAGGACATTTTTGAGCAGATTTTGGCTTTTATAGCCTGTGGTCTTAAACTTTTGATCAGGTGATAAACAACCTATTTCAGTTTTTTTTTCCCCAAATGTTTTTTGTCTCACTCCCCTTGCTTTTGCATATTGTAGCTCTACTTAAAACCTCATTAAGATCCAAATGTGCAAAATGCAAATTCTAGCCATTTTTCAACTGGTCCTAAGATTTTGATGAGGTCTGTGTATAAGCCGCACATGTCCATATCATAAAAATATATATTGTGGCGCGCTCGACTCCGTGAGGACCAGGCAGCTCCTTATTTGACAGGAGCCAATCATGAGCCATGAGAAAACTCATCTTATCAACCCATCGGAAATTGCACGTAATGAGTAACGACTTCTTGCGATTTCTGATGGGTTGACAAGCTCGTCGTGAGTAGTTCCCTTTTCGCTCGCGATTGGCTCCTGCCAAAGAAAGAGCTACCGTTTCCTCACTGACCCGCAAGTGGCACAGATTAGATTAGATTAGATTAGATTAGAAAAAAAGTGGCCGCACCGCTACATAAACCGCAGGGTTCAAAGTTGAAGAAAAAAGTAGCGGCTTATGCAACAGAAATGATGGTATATTACAGCCTTGATGGTGGCCTGAACTCCCAAGTTTTGTTTGACATATGAGGCATATTTTTGGTTGAAGTCTAAGTTGTGAAGCTTTTGGTGTGTTTAACCTTGGACGTTCCACAATACATGGTGACCTACTCTTCTTCCGAGTCCCGAATTGCGCAGAAACAGATTGTCATCAGCGTTCAATAGTCCCAAAAGTGTGAAACAAATTCCATCCCAAAGTCAACTCAGATCTGACTTTTCATGTAAGCTGCTATTTGGCACAAATATTACACGTGTGTTCTGTTTCTTCTCAGGAAAAGAAACAGCCCCGTCCGTCTATGTTAGTCTGTCCCTGAAACAGGGAGTAACAACATACTTCAAGATGAACTGTGTCGTCTCACAGGAGAAGGTATTCTTCAAAGGAGGCAAATTATGAAATTATTACAAAAATAAATCACTCCTATCGCTTTATCAGCACTGTCAGAAATGAGAATATATTTTTATCCACAGGGAGTGAGTATTTGAAGCCAAATGCAGATTGCAAAACTGTTAATCGGATTTTTTATTGCCAATAATATATCGTGTGAGTTGTTGGACCTTGCCCATCACAGCAAAATTCCTTATGGTTTGGAGCTTTGCCTGAGCTGGTGTTTGATGAATGCCCTAGGGGGAGGGGGTCTGATGGTATAAAACAAACAACTATGGAGGTCTCCCAATACGTGCTGCTTTGTTTCAAAGCATTAAGTATGATTGATGCTCATGTTGTAACTATTGGGGGAGTGGGAATGGTCCCTGGAGTCAAGGTCATGACACAATAAGCTGGGGAACATTTTGTGTGGTTTTTTTTTTTTTTTTTGGTGGATGGGTGGGGGGTTGTATATGCTGGAAGACTCTGGATTCCGACAACAACATTCCAGCGACAAGGTCTGGCTTGCCAAAAACGACCAGCATGTTCTTGTGTCCAATGGTTTCAGGGCAATATCAAAAAAGTGGTGATCCACAATTATTATGAAGACATTCGCCAAATGTTACTTCCAGGTTGTTTTAGCCACCTGGTCGTTGCTAAAGAGTTGTTGCTTGTTGTTGAGTGGAGAGTAAACTGTTTATGCCACCTATCCTGGACTCCTGTCTCATTTTGAATGACATCTCCGCAACATGGTGTAATCAAGAAAGATGGCAGCATCAGTCATGGTACGCAATTGAAACATCAACCACATGGTTGATGTATTGTTTATACATACAATAACAATTTTGCAATGTTGTATCTTTGGGAGGTTTTAGTAGAGCTTCAAAATACAAAAAGAAGAAATGGGAGTGTGACAAAAAAAAATTTCAGTAAGAAATTTATTGCATACAAGCATTAAAGTGAAATAGGTTGTTCGTCAGCTGATCAAAAGTTTAAGACCACAGCCTTTAGAAGACAAAATCTTCACAAAAACGGGTATTCAGTGCCATTTTCTGTCAGATATTCACACTGTCATGATCTCTTGTTGGCAAAACGCAAAAACGCTTTCTCTCTTTGATTGTGGTTGGATTGTTGAGCTGCATAAGCAAGGCCTCTTGCAGTGCACCATCGCTGCACCACTGATGCTAAGCATTTTATTTCTATTTTGGGGTGGTTGGGTTTGTTTTTAGCGATGGTTTAAACTATTGATCAGCTAATCAACAGTCTATTTCAGTTGAATGGTTGTTTGCAATAAATTGCTTACTCAAATTTTTTTTGTCTCACTCAGAATTTCTTTTTTTGCATTTTGAAGCTCTTCTTAGAACCTCCTTAATATCCAACCGTGCAAAATGTAAATTCCTTCAATTGTTCAACTGTTCTTAAGAAACAGAAAAAAAGACCACTTCAAAGAGCCGGCTCTGAGAGCCATTTTGTTCGCAACAGACATATCACTCCAGCAAAAGGCTTTTTCATTCATGTTTATGGCGATCACAGCATGTCCGTTGTTATCATCATTTAATTGCACAGTCGTCCCTCGTTTATAGCGATTGATTGGTTGCAAACCCGACCGTGCTAAGTGAATTTCTGATAAGCAGAATTCAATGTTAATAAATGAAATATTTTCATATTTAGAGCATAGGAAACCTGTATGTACATTTTTTAACCATTATTAGAGCCCTGTAGACATGAAGTAACACCCCTGTAGTCACATTTATACTCCTACTATTATTTGTTTACACCGCATTGCTCATCCGCAGGCAGTGCGAAGGCAATGTAATGTAGTGTCATGTCTCATCAATGTTTTGTGTTGTTACTGATGCTTAGTGACCACAATACTACATTAGACTTGTTTTTCAATATTTTTTTACTAATACTGGTCAACCACAAAACAGCAATCATTAATTAATTAATTAATTTAAAAACACAATAGAGTGAGGGAGCGATGTTCAAACCGCGATGTAGCGAGGGATGCTATAGCAAAACATGACAAATTGATGAAAAGTTAGGGTAGGTGTCGCGTTGAAAAAGTTTAGTTCTATTCAGTGAAAAGAACTGGTTATGTACTTAAAGTTTAGCTTTGGTGCATGATGTTGTAGATTTGATAGTGGGTATTGGGATAGTGAGTAAGTGACATGATTTTGTTGAAAGGAAAAATGTTTGTTTTGTTTCGGCCACCTCAATGTTGGAGTCTGTTATTATTGAAAGGAATGACTTGAGGGAAACTGTTCACATTCCGTTGTGATACTATCAACACGTGTCATTGCACAGCAACTGTGATATTTTCAATTTATTTTCTTATGTCAGTGCAAGGCTTTCATTTAATTGTTTCATGCAGCCCACTGTGCACTTTTTTTTTAAACCACACGTGGTTGATTAAATGTATGACTATTACCAGCTTTTCTTTTTTTTTTTCTTTAAGTTTGCTTCACAAGTCACAATATAAAGCAGATGGGTTCTTTAAGGGGGGAAAAAGATCACAAAGAAAATTTCCAAAACATCTCTGCTGAGCCATGAGAATATTCTCACTGTACTTTTTACATAAACAATACAGGCTGCATCAAAGAATATGGAATATTTATGGTTGAATAAATAGAAATGTTTTAATGCTGAACTTATGGTCCAGAAATCATAAAATACAAAATGTTTTCATACTTGTATATGTACAGAGCTGGCTGGCCTGTTAGGTAATACAGGCAAAGGCTAAGGACGCCATGGCCTCCAAAGGGCGCCAAAAAATTCAGAGAAAAAAAATGTCACCATCAATATAATTATATAAAAAATAGATATTACTATGAACTCTTAAAATGGAAAAGTTCACATTGATTCAAATGTAAAGCAATTTCCAATTAATAGTAATGGGGACCTATTATACTAATTTTCAGGCCTTTGTATTGAGTTCCGGACTCCTATAGAGCAGCTACACGGGATAAGCCGCACAGAAAGCTTTCTCGATCTTCCAAACTCTGCACGTCTTCCTGCAGTGTTTCCTGCCTCCCACTCAAACGGTCTGAGTAATTTACTCCACCCCTGACCCTCCTTCATGTACGCCTCCCGCCGAGCCCACTCCACTGTGATTGGTCACACTCCCCATCTGGTCACTGTATGCACTCTCTATAATGCTACACAGACAACTTCCACAAAATAAACACAGTTAAGATACTGTTAAATTGTTACTTACAGCTTGCTCTTCCGACTCTTCAACTCGACCAAGTAACGTTGGAAAGGCGTCGGGCTTCATCAACAGTTTGGTGGATAGTCCAGCTTCGTATGGGCCCGTGTTCACAAAACAATCCTGTGTGAAGTGCCGTTGACTGATGAGCACAATTTTCTCTTGCTGGCCGGGAAATAGCAACTCCAACCACGTCACGGTGAACAGAGCAGAGCGGGACAAGGGCAGGCTAACGGCGTTTAGCATATAAGGAAGTCCGGGTTGCGTTGATGTCAGTGGAACTCTGTGTTAAAACAAAACTGTAAAAAAAACACTGCCATCCAGAGCCATCGAAAACTACTTTTAGGTCTCACTTCCAAACGCGCAAATCTCATTATCTGACACGCTGGCATCGTTTAACAAAAGAATACAGCATTGTAACAACATTTATAGATCAGAAAAGAGGAAAAGCTTCATAGGTCCCCTTTAAATCATTATAATCCCATCATACTGTCTATCATGCATTTCAGTTAACAGTAGAAATTGTGACGAGTAGAGCAGTAAACATGTACTAATTGAATCACTGACCTCAGCTTCTTCAGTCCAGTAAAATCCGTGAGGTCCTTCCTTTTATACATAAATATCCCCCCAAAATTTGAAGGGTGTTCATTTGGAAACTTTACAAATGAAACTTAATCAAGTTTACTGCTACTACTACTGATCCTGTTCAGGGAAACGAGTGAGCTGGAGCCTATTCCCAGCTGACTTTGGGCAACTGGACTGCAAGTTCAGCTAAAATTTGAAGATTTCTCAGTTAACAATTCATTCATCTTGACAAAAAATGACTGATAATGAGTGCTGATCCTGGCCTTGTCTGGACTCATCGATGTTATTTAGTTATTTTGCCATAAAGTCTGCAAAAAAGCTTGCATTGCAGCTGTAAGAATTGTATTGTACCGACTAGGCCACTGGCTTATCAAGTGCACACACGTCTGGGAGGATATTCGTCTTTTTTGCATCCTTCACTCGACACCATGGACCCACAGGCTATGGGTGGCTGGCTGACAGCGGCGTCAGTCGAGGTTATTCTAAAATGGATGTGGATGTCTTCATTGGGGCTGTCATAGCGAGCCAGGGCCCTTTCAGCACACAGACGTCTAAGGATGGTGCTTGGTGCAGGTGTGGTTTGGGCCTATGCCAGTGTGCCAGATAAGGAGATGACATCAGTGAGTTCATGTCAACTGTGCTCCATTCTCAGACAACACTGTGGCCCATGTACTATACTTCACATAAAACCATCCTGGAATTCTCCTCCAGGGAGCTAGGCCATTTTTATGTCCTTACACAGGCTGTGTAACATACCTGTACATTCTGAGATGACGCAACAGGAGGAGGCGCTAGTCATGCATTTGCATTTGAAAATAAGGGACATTTTGCGGAAAATAAGGGAAATCACGGTCTTTCCACCACACTTTCCACTAGCACCCAACCCCAAGAGTGTAAAGACCGGACTGCCTACTGTGGTGCAACCGTGTTATTAAACTGGCATGCTTTTTATTTTGAAGCCCTGCCTTTACCGGACTGAAAGTCGTGCTACTTTGGCTGTGCCAGAGAGGACTTTTGTTTTAAGTTAATCTAGGAGAAAATACTATTAAAAATGTGACATTGCCAGCAAAGAATGGCAAAATAGGTTTTCTCGAAATAAAATGTGAGACCCAAAGCTGTAATTTATATGAAAACTGTTTTGTATATGTCAACATGTGTTGGATTACTATCAATGTCCTCATTACATCACATAATTACAGTCCATTTACACGGTTTAAAATGTGCACACAGTGACTTCCTGTTCAGTGCAAAATAAAAATAAAAGCATGAAAGTTAAAACCTAGATTTGGTGACCCCTGGCTTAGGCTTTTATTTTGTGCTACTTTTATTTTATCCTTTTATTACTTTATTACTGTTTCATCTAATTATTGTATGTAGTGTTTATCACTGTAGTTTATGTCCTTCATGTGTTCTTTGTACAGTGTGAGTGACTTAGGAGTTAATGTAGGTATAATTTAGGTATGAGATCTGACTTACACTAAAATGCGACTAGGAATGGAACTCGTATGACCACCTGTATGCACAAATGGAGGAAAACCATGTCAACAAACTGCAGGAGGTTGAAAAATCCTTCATTATCGCCCATTCGCCGTAAGTCTCTGGCCAAAGTCACAAGTAAATGTGCAAGCAATGGTCAGTTTCGATTTCGACTATGTCACTTATGTCGACTCTGTCAGGAAGTCAGAGGGGCGTTGAGATAAACAGGTTCCACTGTATTTGATGTGTGAATACATCAGTCAGTCATCCTTTAAATGTATGTTGCAATTGTGTCTTAAAGGATTAGAGAAGGAAGAAGTCAACCCAAAGATTAAAATGTCATCAGGCTTCCTTTCAAAGATGACAGAAGGACTTTGCCTTAAAGAGAACAAACTGAACTGGTAAATGAGGTTAGCTATGTTATAAAATAATTTCTGGTGGTTAAACAAGCGTTTCCGAGTTATTATACAAAAAAGTGGGTCATTTGGGAAGTGACTCATTGTCCTTGAAATGAAATATCCATTCTAACCCACAATAGCATGGAAACGGTCTTTCATACTGTTTTGTTTTGGCTGTTGTCCACATGTCTACAACACGTAATTATCATTTTGGAAAATATCCTGTTTTTTTGTTCTTGGCCTCCTTAGTAGTTGTTGATATTTTGAAAGGTAGCGCACGCATAGGCATCAAACACATATTGACGCCAGAGCCGGATGTTTGGATGTGTGTGGCTTTGCTATACGTGCAGTAAAAAACATTATTCACATACAAGTTGATTGAGGATTCTTAGTCCATTGAGAATAAATGGAGTCAGAGATGGGTGGATAAGAGTGATGTATTCTTCCTCATTGGCCTCAAGCCTGGAAGCCATCATCAACGCCTCAATGTCCAATACTTATCACAAAAAAATTGTTACTAATCAGCCTAAATTACTTCCATAAGTTTGGACAGTTGTCTTCAGTTTGAGCTTTTTTTAAGTAAATTGCTAGCCAGGGCCACTGTTTTCCTTGAGTAGCTGATATACTCTATGTCAGCCTTCCATATAGAGTCAAACCTCTGTTTTCGAACACCCCGGTTTTTGTATGATTCCGTTTTCGACCAAAATTTGCCTCGGTTTTTGTACATTTTCTGGGTTATCGTACAATATAGTCCGTTTGCCCAGTACCGGATCGATTCACGGAATCAAGTCCCCAAACAACGCGTTGCTGACTCACTGTCTGTGCATTTTTTTATTGAGTGGTGAATAACCCACCATGGGGCCAAAGAAAGTTGCGAGTGTCAGCAATTTGATAAAGAAGGTGAGTAACACTATTGAATTCAAGAAAGAACTCATTGCGTCCCCTCTACTCCTCCCTTTTTGCTTGCTGTCTTCGCCATTAAGGGTCTTCAGTAAAGATAAAAGTGATGTTAAATGTTCATTTATCCATTTCATTCATCATTTAGAATTATTTTTGCTCTGTTTTCTATATGTAAAACTATAATTATTCTCTGTAAAATGCATTTTCGTTGATATTTTGGGTCTGGAAGAGACAAAACAGAAAAATTGCTTGAGCTTTAATTCGGTTCAGTTTTCGTCTAGTTTTGGAACTAATTAATAACGAAAACCGAGGTATGAGGTCACCATGCTTTGCAATGAATTGTTTCTTGAAAATGAATCGTGTTCCTCGCCTTCTTTATCGAAGCGCTGGCACTCACAGACGCACTCAATAAAAAAATGCAGTGACAATGAGTCACCAACATGTAGCGTGCTTTGTTTGAGCACTCGATTCTGCAAAACGATACAGTACAGGGCAAATGGATCTAGTTTAATACACCATCATAACAGTGGCGGAGCTGCGTGGTGGCCGTGATATGACACCTCACTGGCCATCTAGACATTTCAGATGTCAACCTATTGCCACCCCTATGTGAGTAATGGTCTCACCTTGGCCACCCCAATTAAATATTCCTGGCTCCGCCACTGTGAATGAAAACCAGGGCAAAATTTGGGTCGAAAATTTCATTAAAACCGAATCATGCGAAAACCGGGTCGTTCGAAAACCAATGTATAACAACTATTTATGAATGAATTTGAAATCAATAGGTTTGTGTGGGGTTTGCTACCTCCTTGTGATGTAAATAGACATCTTGCATCTGCTTGGGTATATTGGTGTTATTACTTTTGAAATTGGACTTCATACAGTAAGTATAGCTTATAGATTTTACAGGAAGTCAGTAGGTAGTAGTTATGCTCTTTATGACCCACAATTTGTCCTGATAATACAGACATGTGCTTGGGTGGTCTTGTATCACATTAATTTCAATATGCGATGTTTCCATCACCGCACTAAATCACTCACACAAAGAATATTAGTCTGAGATGGTGTTTCATTATTTTCCAATTCAAATATTTAGTTCCTCCTCCGAGCAGGTGGCTAATGTTAATCATTAGTTTCATAAGGTTAAGGGCCATAACAAGCTACACATTTATCAACTTCAGCTGCGCCGAGCGTGACCCCCGTTTGAGGACGACCGTTGTACTCAGTCCACTCAGCAGATGAGACTTGTTTGTGAGAAAAAGGGAAAATAAGTTTGAAGGGAGTTGCTGTTAGAATAAATCAGCATTTTTACTATTTGTATGCTAGAGTGAGATTATAAAATATGTTTGTACATAAGTGTGTGAACTCAAAACAACAGCTTGGGTCCAGAAGGCCCCAGTGACACTCACAGTGCCAACAACACACACACACACACACATGCACAGACACACTCAGCTGTGAAGAGTGGGTTGACATCACTCCACCAATGACCCAGTGACTCATTCAGAGACAATCCTAATTTCCCTTTGTGTTTTTTGTTGAAGTGCTTCCAAGTCAAGTGTGGTACAACACCAGTTTAAAGCCACGCATTAAGAGCAGCGTCTAACATACACAAAAGACCTGCACTTAATCTATCTTGCACTCTCCTCTCACCCCAGGAAACATGTCAAAACTAAACTATGTACTGACATAGATAACATTGTTGTGCAAAAGTGTGCAGCAAAAGCAACAAAATCGAACAAAATGTCCCCTAATCAAAAAAAGGCAGCGGTGTGCCTTCAGGGCCAGCAAGTATTCTCTGCTGGCCTACACACTATCAAAAGCACCGACCTACATTTACAACTTAAATTGTAGTACTTATTCCATGAAAATGTATGAATTTATTCCCAACAGTCTCTGGTTACACAGCCTCCAGTACATGGATGTGTATAAAGGGTTAACTGGGTTTGTTGCTTCAGTAAAATAATGGTATTCATCCCCAATTCTGTAACACCACATATTGTTATATTGCGTTTTTGTACATTATTAATGGTTTGGATAACTGTGACGTGATAGTGGTTGCATTATGGGGTGGACTGGGTCGCTTAAGTCCCCACTGAAGGCCCGTCTGCCACTGCAGTGAGGCTATGAGACAATGCAGTTTTGCACACAACAACTCCAAGCACCTGTTAAAGCCATTAGTTAGTTCACAGAAAAACAGTTCCACATGGAAAGATGCACTCCCACTAAATGGTGTGACATAAAACGTAAATCTGGCCATAAAGTTGTGTGGTAAAAGCGGGAAGCTGAGTGTAAAAGTGTGCAAGAAACAGACTGGCGCTCAGTGAAAGTAGCACCACCAGCCCTTCTCCCACGTCACTCTCAGTTGAGAGGATGCAGTTGGATCAACCTGTTCTTCCCAAACACTTAGCAGGATTTGGTGCAAAAATTACATTTTGAAGGTTATTTGTAAACACCTGTTGTTTTACTTATTATTGATGAACAATAATAATACAGTCATTCTTTGTCTATCGCAGTTAATTGGTTCCAGACCGTGATAGTGATGAGCGAATTTCCATGAAGTAGGATTCAATATTAATGAAACGAAATATTTTTGTAGTTAGAGCATAGACAACCTGTTTGTGGCTTTTCAAATACGTTTTTTAACATTATTAGAGCCCTGTAAACATAAAATAACATCCCTATAGTCACCTTTACACTTCGCTAGCATAGCAAGCTACCGAGCTCACTAGTTAGCATCTCAAATTTACTTATTCTAAACTTAAGAAAGTGTTTCAAATGGAATGGGGATAAAGGACAACGTAAGAAGCCAAAAACTTACTGGTGATGTTATTTGCATTACTCTCCTCCGACCACTGCCACCCCTGCCTAGGTTTTTCTTTTGTTCTCTGTAGTCCTTCTTTAATTTATTTAAGTTATTTATTTGTTCAAAAGACCGAAGAAAAAACATGCAGTCTTGTATAAAGAGCACTTTGACACTGTTGGCAGGTTTACCTACTGATGGCACAGCATCAGGAGCAACTGGGGCCAAGTATCTTGGCCAAGATCACGGAAGGACTGAGGATCAAACCCGCAACCTTCAGGTTGGGAGACGACCACCACTCCACGCCCCCATCACGCCTCTTTATGCATTCCAGTATCGGCTGGGTTGCTGTTTCAGATTTCTTCATCACTTCTTCGGGTGTCCAAATGGACAAAAGAAAGCGGGTTTCCTCTGGCGACCATGTTTTCAGAGCGTTTTCCATTCTTGTAATGCAATGTAATAAAAATGAAGGTAATTCGCTGACTTTTTTTTTGGTAACCCCGCCCACCTCATGATGCAAACGGTTCGCTCACTTGGCTCAGCAAGCTTTTGGAGCCATAGTTAGCCAAAAAAGACAGCTTCAGTACGAACCAAGTGTGGAACCATGACAATGGAAAAGCAAAGCTCTTGCACGGGCCGCACTTACGCTAACCTTTGATGTCAAGTAAGGGGCAACAAAATACGGTCCTGTGAGTTTGAGATCCCTGATTTAGTACAACCTATAAATACAAATATTTAATATAATAATATATAACAGTAATAGTATAATATAATAGTTAATAGTAGTTAATATAATATAGTTTGTAGCTTCAACTTAAATGACGGGAATAATATATTTTAATAGAGATTGTTTTAGCAACTAAATGCACTGTAACAAAAGGAAAAACGTAATACAGTGCTTCAATTTTGGTGTGCTTTCTCTTTTAAATTTATTGTAAAACTCGGTATGTGTGCTACCGCAGTGAAGAAAAGCTTCCAGAGAAAATCATATTAACATAATGAGAATCAATTCAGCGTGCTATTATGTCTAATGGAGCGACATCGGGCTTGGTTTCTGTGGAACAGAGCTTCTCGGTAACGTGTAGATTCCTCTGCACGTACTGTATGGTTACAGGTGCAGCCACGTGTCCTCTAATTTTTACCTGTGTGCAAACCTTCAATTAACTCTAATAAAGATACAACTTTCTAAACCTCTGATCTTCTCCCTTCATGTGATTCCACATGACGGCTTCAATTACAGTTATAGAAATTTCACTCTCCACCACTTATTTCTCTCCAGGTGTGAAGCCACAAACTTACCTCATGGCTGTAATTTCAAAACCTGTACCTGTGCACACACACGCTCTATAATGTCTTACTACACCACACAAACACGACATACACATACAGTACATACAACTGAGGAAAACACAGTGAGACATACTGTAGATTAAATTAAGTGATGTATTATGTAGAATTAAACAGACTAAATGTAAAATGTTCAGCAGAGTATTCAAATTATGTAATTGTATCTTGTTCTTTGTTATTTTTAACCTTTAAACTGCACCGGGGTGAAATGTTTTTAGAGAAGAGACATGTATGTGTGGTTGAAGGTCTTAAGATTGATGTTGCTGTCCATTCCCTGAAGGAGATATTTTTCCTCCTACGTTTTCCCAAGTATATGTACAGACAGCTGCAAAAGGAAGAATAATGGAGCACAAACACTATTTAGGAACACAGTCAAATATGTCGATCTAAGAAAGATTTTAAAGTTTGACGGAAAGGAGGAAATCATCATTTTCATCATACTCCCACGGTCTGGGCCGAGAATAATCTTCCCACACAGCTTCCCCAACCACTACTACTACTACTACTACTACTCTGAATGTATCTATAGGTAGTATTCCAATTAAAGTATTGATTACAGTTCAATCTGCACGTTTTGTTTGAGCAGGGGTCTTCAATTAAAATTGAGTAAGGTCCGTTTATGCAATTTTTTTCACACCGAAGGTCCGAACCTTATTGTGCCTTAAACTGCATCAAACAGACTAGCTTATATGAATATCAAATGTAACGAAAGCCTGCACATCACCCTGTTGCTTCAATACAACACAATTATCTTGGCACTTAAATTGCATTTCAAAGGAAACGGGACCAACATTTTACATAAAAAATAAAATGTTTGTTTGACTGTACAAACAATGAATGAACACAAGAGGCTTATTTTAAGTTAAATAAAACTGCAACGGTTTCTCTGAAAAAATAATATTAAATAACAACGATTTAGTAAGTGTCTCTTTAACAGAAACGCTGCAACAGTACACCCTCTTAAAGTTTCAGATTCTCTTGTTATTGTTTTAGCAAATAATTTGCCTGAATTTGTCACACAATTCCTCTTTTTGTTTACCTTTGAGTAAAGTCTCTGCAGCAGAAGCACACCTTCACAACTCTCCCGTCAGTAAAAGATCTTTTGTTTTGCTCCAATAGCCATACAATCCTTAGGGAACACCTTATTTGCATGTTGATGTGCTGTAAATGAATGTGTTATGACTCCCGTAGATTTTTCACACTGAGCCCAAAGCTACGTTATTTTCCACGCTGTCACATCAGACTCGGGTGGATACTTCCCCTCAGATGACCTGTGTTTCGTCAGGTCATGTCGCGTCACATTTGCGCTTTTGACCAGCGCTACCGTTTCAGCGCATATGAGACACTGCAGTTTGGCAGTGGATTCTGCAAGAATGAACATACAGTAAATTGGTCCTTCCATTCACTTTTAAATGTTTGCTTTTCTCTATCAACTTTTCTTACTTTTGAGCAAGCCACGGTTCTCTCATTCACTTCTCTGCAAGTAAACAAACAATTTCATTGGCTCATTTTGAGTGATGTCACCGCGTTTGCTGTCACATAACCGTAATAACTGAAGTAATTAATTAATCGCCGCTGTGATCGGTCCACAAGTACGATTACATGTTATTATATTTGCCATTCACTTTAATTAGTCTTGGGTCCGTAAAGGGCCATCGCTGGGTGCGTATCCGGACCGAGGTCCGCCATTTGGTGATGGCTGCTTTCGAGGATTATTTTTCCAGTAAACTTTGCCTGAGCTTCTAATTGTACAACTTTTGGCTGTTTTATGTTGTCCTAATTTGGGGTCTTAATGGAAGCAGTCTTTGTTATAATATAATCCCACTTTAAACCAACAGTTTGTAACATGTTCTGTGAATGAAGCCAAGCAATAAGATTGTGAGAACAAAATGAAAATGACCAGCATGATTGCACTTTGGCTCAATCTCTTTTGTTGACAGCAAAAAAAAAAAAAAAAAATGCTGCAATTTACTTTTCAATAAGTGACACGTCAAATTGACAAGTGAACTATTTTTTCATTCATTTGTACTCAGATGACCTCAACGTCTGTTCACAATGTTTTGGCCCTGTTACAGAACTGAACTGTGCGTACAGATAGACAGATATTCACCTTCTAAATAATTCAACTAACTCACATAAACAACTTCCTGTGCAGGCAGATCTGCAGCAGCTGCAATCAGTGTAGTTAAAATGGTCAGTTTACTTAAGACAGAGTGGGAGTAAATTCTGTCAGGGATGCAGAATCGCGTATGGTCCAAACAGGAAGGACTGGCCCCATTCAGATACTGATACGTCAATGAGCAGCCTCCTGCACTACTTATTGTACACCTTGCTTCTATTAAATCTGAGAAACCAGGTCTCAGCATGATGCCGTGAAGTTCTACATGACTGAAAACTACAACACCCATTCTTAAATTAATAACTTTCTATCGTGTCACTCAAAACTGAGGGTTATTATCTTTATAATGACACATTTTTGATACAGCTCTTGAATTGGACCTCATTATATACTGGAGAGGTGTACCGAATCATGTGGCCAATGAACTGAAAGCCCTTAAGCTGCACTTGCAACAATCAAGGGAACTCATCCTTTGTTGCTAATAATGTATTACGAATGTAAACCACAAAATGTATTAAAGCGTGTACACAAGCACATTGGCTGTTTTTTGGTAGGTCACAACATGATGAACAACGTTGATCGACAACATTTCATTGCAACATCCTGGCTACTGTGATTTACAGTACATGCATCTGCTCCAAAGTCTGTTTGATATAAATAGATAGGGTGTCTGTAAAGTGTAGTTTGTGACTATAATTGGCACCAAAAGTCTCCAGCACAGCCTGCAATTTGTGTTTCTATAGAACAAGAAGAGAGAAACATCAAAACTGCACATACATGTTATGTATGGAAGTGAAACATGAGACGCTGCTGATCTTTCTACACAGAAACCTGTGTCAGAAGTTTTTTGTTTAGCATATTCATACTGAAAATTGTCCAAATGAAACCACGTTGTCCTCGGGTTATGAACGAGTTCCGTTCTGTAACATCCGACTGTGACATAAGTCGACTTTCTGTATTTAAATTATACTGAAATTAACACTCAAGCCACTCACACTGTACACAGAACACAAATACAGTAGGGTTATAGGGTCATTCTCCTGAAAAGGGTGCCAAAAGCGTGACGTAGCAAGCAAAAGTTAAAGTTGTTATTTTCCAACCAATTTAAATATTAAAATAAAGTATTGCGTGATCTGTTTCAGTTTATGAAGAAAAACAGTAATTAAGCTGAACAATGAAAAAAAAAATCACTACCAAGTCGGAATGTAGCTTTTATGTAGTTTTTATAGTAGAGTTTTTATATTATAGTAGAATGTAGTTTTTATTGCCCTAAGGTTTCTTATTAATGTCACTTCATCTTAATGCACATGTAACATGTAAGTAAGCTCATGTTCGCACAATGTGTGCTCTGCATTTGTCACTCAGATTGTGTTACTGTCAGATTCTGGTCAGTCTGTTCCTGGTTTCTTTGTTATTGTTCTTTATCAGCCCTGTCGTTTTGTTCTGTTTGGTTTGGTTTTGGGAGGTTAACCTGACTCTTCTTAAAGTGAGGTGGAAATAAGCTGCAAAAACAAAAGCCAAAGCTGGATAAATCCAATAGCAAAATGTGGCAGCAATTGCAGCACATTTGTTACTTGTCAGCCCATACGAATGTGGCTGAAAATAAATCAGTTGATTCTCCAATTTGATAGGAAGCAGCCAACAAATGATGCCAGTTTCCCTCCCAAACACATCCCTGTTCTTGTGTGCCATTTCCTGCGTAGAGACTTCGTGTAAAATGTGCTGCCAATCTTTAGTTGGAGGGAGTCAATAAGTTAGCAGTGAGGCCCCATTCTGTGACACCATGTTGATGTTCTGACAAATACTTGTTTGAATTAGGGTTGTTTGCAGATGATGTCGCCTGTTTGGCAACAATACTTCTCTAAATGTGCAGCGTGTTATGAAGAATAGGACAGACGCTGCCATTTTCCAACAATTATTTCTAATGTGCTGAGTTGGGGCTAACAGGAGAATGCTCATAGATGATCATGATAATGAATGGTGCAAAATGTTAATTCTCAATTGGGGTGTTGCGGACCCGTTTTCAGGGAGTCACCGGTCTGTGCTAGTGAGCATTCGTGATTCATGATTCATAATCAATCCATCAAGATGCTGATGAGACAACATGATTATTTCATTCCAAACATGCCAAGTGGGTGACATGTCAGCTGAGTATGCTGGCCATGCAGGAAGTGGGATGTTTTCAGCTTCCAGGAATTGTGTACAGATCCTTGCAACATGGGGCCGTGCATTATTATGCTGCAACATAAGGTAATGCTTGTGGATGAATGATACAACAATGGGCCTCAGGCTCTCATCACAGCATCTCAGTGGATTCAAATTGCCATCAACACAGTAAAATGTACCCGTGTTGTGGATGGAGTGGCCCGTGGTGGCAGTGGGGTAACATTATGTATGGGCAGGCGCCTATGTCATGGACAGCAAACACAGGTGCATTTTATTGATGGCATTTTGAAGATAGTGAGCATGTTTGGGATGCTCTGGGTTGGTGTATACGGTATTTGAGGCAAATGCTGGTCACACCAGATACTAACCCCGCCGGACCACCCACAATACAGTTAAACTGCATATTTAGGAGTGGCCTGCGATTGGCTGGCGACCAGTCCAGGGTGTACCCTGCCTCTCGCCCAATGTCAGCTGGGATAGCGCCAGCATACCCCCGCCACCCTGGTGAGGATAAGCGGCATACTAAATGGATGCATGGATGGATTTAGGAGTGACCTTCATTGTGGGCAACCTAAGGCACACCAGTGCGAAAATGATGCTGTCTCATCAGCATCTTGACATGCCACACCTGTGAGGTGGATGAATTATGATAACGATCATGATTATGAATGATGAACGCTCAGTCACAGATTTAGAGAGATTTGTGAGCAATATTTGTGAGAGAGAGGCTTTGTTGAGTGTATTATGTCTACATTCATTTCAGTGATGTTATATAATGTGGCACCAGCTAGACAAGCTGACTTGAAACCTACAAACTTTTAAAAGTAACATTTTTGACTTTAAATAGATTTGTTTAATAGAAAGGTAAACCTCACATCTGCTGCCAGCCTTGTAAAGTCTCCACGTGCCTGAAGAGTTTATTTATTTCCATTTATTCTCAGCTCAAAGCATAGAGCCTCGAAAGAATGACGTTGTCGGCAACAACTGTAAACTGGAATGATGTGCTCATTAAACGTGAAAGCCAGTTTCCATTAACTCAGAACCCTGCTGATGAAGAGTACTTTATTCCTCTATTTAGGAAGAAATAAATGGCACAATAGTAATCTTTGGACTAAACAGAGATCCATGTAAGGACATTTTATCTTGCGGGGAAGCAGATTGAAAGCACCTGGTTGTACGAGCACCAGACAGACGTCCAGGCACATCTTGTTCCATTGAAGCTTATTTCTTAGAGCAGCTGAGTCACAGTTTGGACATTTGTTATTGATCCTCGAGCAAAATGATTTATATGTTCTTTGTTTATGTAGAGTACATGTTGGTATTATGGGAATATACAGAAAACTGTAGTACATTTGGGTGCCAAGGAGGAACCACGTTTCCAACTTGGGTCTTTATCTGAATACGTTTTGAGCTAAGTAAAATGCAGTAGGGGTGTAACGGATTTTTCTGTACGGAACATTTGGTACGGTGCAGAGGCCTACAGAGTTCCCACATGGAACACAATGAGTGAAAAACAGAACGTGTACCGTCTATATGTGTACGCCATAAACACAGACAGTGCAGCCCAGCCTTTGGTTAGCGGGAGTCATGCTTAGCGATAGTGCCGAGGAGAAGCCTGAGCTTGAAAACCCTCTTCCTTCATGAAAATCAAACAATTTGATAATACAAAAGCAGTGTGCTGCCATTGTTCTGTAGATATCGCGAACAGATCTACAAGCTGGAACTAGCAAAGCTAGATTTGAGCCAATAAATAAAAATAAAATAATAATTCAGTACGCATCCTTGCACTTTCCTTGCAAACATTGTAAACGATCATATACACTCCTGATCAAAATCTTAAGACCAGTTGAAAAATTGCTAGAATTTGCATTTTGCACATTTGGATCTTAATGAGGTTTTAAGTAGAGCTATAATATGCAAAAGCAAGAAGCGGGGGGGGGGACAAATGTTCTCTATGGGATTTAAATGAGGGGAACATGCAGGAAGGTCCAAAAGAGTGATGTTAATCTCCCTGAAGAAGTCCTTCGTCAAGCGAGCATTGTGAACTGCAGTGTTGTCCTGTTGAAAAACCCAGCTGTTACCACACAGCTGTTACCGCCTCGCCGTTTGACAACCCTGCACCACCAGAAGCTCCAGTGTTCCACTGAATGAAAAAGCACCCCAGATCATGTTCAAAAAGAGAAAGCTTCTTGGCTTTTGCCATAAGGAGGGCATGAAGTGTGAATGCCTGACAGAAAATTACAATTTTGAGCAGATTGTGGCTTTTATGGGCTTTTTTGATTTGGTGATAAACAACCTGTTTCAGTTTAAGTTCCAACTATTTTTTGTCTCACTCCCCCCTCCCTTGTTTTTGCATATTGTAGCTCTACTGAAAACCTCATTAAGATCCAAATGTGCAAAATGCAAATTCTAGCAATTTTTCAACTGGTCTTAAGATTTTGATCAGGGGTGTATTTAAAAAAAAATTCAATGATTTTTATTTGAGAATTATATTTATTGTTGAATTACCTGCCAGCAGTTTGCAGGATTTATTTTTTTTTAAATCATTAAAGCTCAACCTCTAAGCAATTTTAGGTTTTGCTCCAAAAATGAACCAAACCTTGACCTTAAAATCGAGGTCTGTAGCGAAACTGTGACTATGGCGTCGAGTTACACCCCTATAATGCAGTGTTGTGCATTTTAAACGTTTATTTTAAAAATGCATCGGAACGCATTAAAAACTGCATATTTTGCCACTTTTTGCAGATTGGCGCACAGTCAGTGTATAAAACATATAAAACATATAAAAAACATGCAGAGGATAAAAAGGTTAAGGTAGAAAAACAAGTGAGTGAATGATGAGAGACCTGAGTGTAAATGTTTTTTTTTCTCAGCATAATTCTGAAAAACTATGCAGTCAAACCTTTTTGTGCGCCCCAGTTTTTGTATGATTCGGCTTCCGTCAAAAAATGTTGTAAAAATGTTGCCTCTGGTTTTTTTACAATGTCGCAGTTTTTTTACAATAATGCATTTAAACTAGTCCTGTTCGTCCTGTATGGTATCGTTCAGCGAAACCGAGTGCCCAAACAAAGCACCCTACACGTTGCTGACTCACTGTCTGTGTATTATTTGAGTGCAACTGCTAAATAACCCGCCATGGGGCCAAAGAAAGTTGCATTTTAAATAAAGGTGAGAAACGCTACTGAATTTGATCTCTACGCATTGGTGACCTACCTTCTGTGCATTTTTTGGCACTGCAAATAACCCGCCGTGGGGCCAATGAAAATCGGGAGTGCCAGCAGTTCGATCTCGCCAGGATGTACAGGAAGTCCGCATCAACAATAAGTCCCCTCCACTAGTCATTTATAATTATTTTTGCATCGTTTTCTGCATGTAAAACTATAATTTCATGTCATTTCATGTCAGGGCTAGCAAAGCCTTCTCTGTTTTTTTTAGGTAGGACCTTTTTGAATTAATAATGATGAAAACTGAGGAACCGCTGTATTTTTGACACAAAAAAGTGACATCTTCAAAATATCATTCGTGTTAGTGTCATTTGTCAAGCTAGAGTTTTTCATATTTCTTTCACATGAATTGTCATTCACACATTTGAATCCAACCAATGATAGCTCGTAAATTCTGTGATTTACGCATGAATTGGTTGAGTCAATCTTTCAAACCCAGTTTTTAAGCTTTTTTAGCACCCTACAACTTGGTGCATCACATTGTCACTGGAACATTTGCAAATTTGGTGATGTTTCATAATGGCAGAGGAAAAATATTTTTTTAAAAGCACACTGTATGTTTGTAACATATGTACGGATGTACATTAAGTTCAAAAGTGCTAGGCATCTGTCTGCTACTCAGCTTTGAATGAGTCAGTTCAGTAAATGAATGAAAAGGAGTTATAAATCATGATGATACAGTTTGTGTTTGTGCATATGTGTATGTTTGCATGCACATGTCCCTCACACATGTAAACGGTGTCCCGGAGAAGCCCAGACAGGACGTCTGCTCCTTTAGTTGAAAGCACAGAGACTTTCGGCATTAAGTGTTCTGTTCATGAACCGAGGACTCATAAAACAGCATCCAGCAGCGTGCGTTACTCGAGTTCTCTTCACAAAGCAACACTTTCCGGCTGCGCATCCTATTCATGCGCCACAATGACACTGGGAGCATGCCACGAGAGTAATATTTTCATTTATTTTATGGACTTCAACTTTAAGCACTTGATGATTTATCTCCTGTCGAAAAAAAAAGGCATGACTGAGGGAAGTTAGTCATAAAACTCAGAAGCGTGTAAACATGTCACACAGGTTAAATCAAAAAGACTTTTATAGTGCACAGGCGTGTGGCAGGAAACCTGCACCATACAGTAATAATAGCATCATTTACTGTATCACGTTTGCAGTAAACCAACAGGTACAGTATTATGTAACCATTGTCTGTTGATGCTGTTGAGCCTCTGGAACTAAAATACCCAAAATATTCCTTTTTAAGAACTTACACGGAATAACCCGTGGTGAGCCCCTGGATTGCGTCATCACTGGCTTAGCGACACAGCTCCTAAGATAAAAGTTATAAATCCTGATGGAGCCGCTAAAGGACATATAATTATACTGTATGTTATAATATATTTCCTTCATTCAACCTTTATTTCAACCTTGTGGAATGGTTCGGCATGTACAGTGATGAGCACATGAGAGCACATAAAAGATGATAGATGACAGCCAGCAGAACAGAACATGATTAAACACAGATGCATTCAAATGAGTACAGTGTGACATCATAGTCTGGAAGTTTTACTGTACGAAAGTCTTAGGTCACCATTTGATTTATTGTTGTTATTGTTTAAATTTCTTTTGTCCGCACCTGTAGCCAAATCCTCATCTAAATGCAACGAGGTCCTTGGCGCATGCATCATTTTTCTTAAATTTCATGGAGTTTTATATATATTTTTTTTGCATAATCCCACTGTATCTGTCCCTTTACTTACTGGTGTCCTATGTGAAAATGACTTTTTGACGGCCCAAGACTTTTGCATAGTACTGGACAGTGGATCCTCCAACAGTTGACTTTCAGGCTGTTCTCATTCAAAACATTGTTTTCAATCAGATAAAATGTAGAGATGCTCAATATTGGTTTTTACCAATATCCACGTCATTACCGATAACAGTATCAATATGTACCTGTATCAATATAGCTAACAGCTCTACCTTCAAACTAATATCAGGTCACATCTTATGTAATGAATGAACACATTATGCTTTTTTTCTGTGATACTAGTGGATGCATTTGGATGCTGTTTGTGTAAAATAAGACAAATACTCCAATATGCAATGTAAGTTATCGAAAAAGTGTCATATTTATTGGAAACAGTCAAAAAAAAAAGTTTTGACCAAGAGTCGGGTATTATATCATGTTCTCCTACTATCAACAGCAATGATACAATTGGGAAAGCTGCACATTTCTATGTGGCACAAACATCCATAAAAGAACAAAGTAAAGCGCAACGTATCAAACCCAGGACTAATACATTCAGTGAAATTACAAACTGGTTATATATATGCAATTATAGTATCATCAACATGTAATTCAAATGAACAGTGTTTAATACTTGACATACGTAAATTGCTGCCAACTCAATACACACCTTGCAGAATAACTCGTTCCAGCTCGTCCATGGCTGATCACGTTATGGCCGTACCTCATGCTAAGACACCTACACTGGACATTCATTCTGCAACCACAATTTGGAACACTCTCCCAGGAAAAATCAAGAGTGACGGTGTTCAAACTTTTACACAGCGAGTCAACAAACATACAGTATGTCACATAAGATACGTTGATGGGTAAGTAAGACCTGGTTCTGTTATTATTTTTTTTCTTTCTCTGGTAGAGCCTAGTTCTTCACATGGGTTTCCAGCCATGCACACTCTCTCCACCGTGTTTTTTTTTTTTTACATACATTAAGTGTAATTTTTTTCCCCCTTCTTTTAGCCACCCAAAATACTCTTTTGTGAGAAGCAGCGAACCATTTGATAAGCCTAATTTGGAACTCGTGTAAGCAGGGACACCTGAATTAGCTACTGTACGATAAAAATAAAGAAAGAAAGATATCACTTCTTGTCATTATTTTGCTGCATAGCGCTGCGTGTGACTCTGAGTGATTCTCCCTGAGGCAAGAGATTAGAAGTAGCAAAAGGAAGATGCCGTACTAGCCCTCTGCAAAAATAGAGCTTCACAGTCATTGAAAATTGCATATTTACAATCCAAAGGTGAAACTTGGAAATAAGGTCAGACTGCGGACATACTGAGCTAGTAGGCTCTGCTGTGTGTGTACAACGGCGCAGTTTGATGAGGTCTCACTCGCGTTCCAATATCACTACGGGCAAAAACAACAATATGATCCGATATCGCATTTTTATGCCAACATAGGTCGATATTGATCAGCCAATATTCAATGTTCCCCCTCACTTTTCAAGTATCTGAGTATACACAAAAACGACCTGAGTATTCCTTGGACCTCTGTGGGCGCCATCACATGTGCAGACTTCAGTATCGCACCTGTCCAAAACCTGCGAAACCTGAGAACTGAGAATTTCCATTCTGTCATATTTTGTATATGAGTGGTTTCAAACAGACGGCAATGTAGCTTTCTTCATTCTCAACCCCCGACAAAACAAACCATGGTCTCATTAATTGGCCATCAGAATCTTGTAGAAAACCCCGAGTTTATCATATCATTTCTTGTTTACCATTTATATCGTTAATTAGGTATACTTTCATTTCCGTATTTGACTTTCACATTCTGTTTTAAAGCAGACAGTTTTGGCATGATTTCATCCTGGAAATGTATTGGAAATTGATGTCACATTTGTTGTATATGTTTGCTTCTGTCAGCAACACAAACTCGGTGTAACACTTCCTGTATCTGGTAAATCCTGCCAGATCCTGTAAATCAAAATAAAAGCACGGCAGTAAAACATACGCTAACCTGCAAAACAGCAACATGTCCTATCTGAAATGCTGTTAATGAATTGATTGGCTGTGTAAGTAAATACGTTAGTATACGTTGTTGTTCCCTGTCACTCAGTGAGTTGCATTTCAAAATAGTACAGGACAAATTTTTGTGTGTTTATTTCATTTACAGTTCAGGTTGGATCGTATTTTGTCCGCTGCATGGATTTGCTGTGTGCTGAGAACGTGAGAGCAGTGCGCGATTGTGCATGCACGCAGCTTACAAGGAACACTGCCGATATTATCCCCACAGTTTATGCTTGACTGTCACATATTTAAGTATTATCAACCTAGGGTGAATGAGGTTTGTTTTCTGCTGTAGAAATGCCTATTTTATGAAAAAAAAAACTATACAAATTCTGCGAATTTGCAGGACCTTGAATGCACAAGTCACAAATGTGCGGGGATACTCTGTAATGCAGAAAATCCCAAAAGATAAAAGCAGATTTACTTTTAGAACCTTAAGCTTGAACATATTGACCAGTGTTATAAAGAGCTGACATATGGTGGCCATCATTTTCCAATATTGTTCACTTAACACCTTCAGTGGACTTTAGTCTCTTCAACATTTCCACTGGTGTCTTTCAGGGGAATGCCAGTTAATCTGTTGACTCATGTTGTGTAGCTCGGCCATGTGTTTCAGTCCCCGTGTTTCAACCTCAGTGTTCTTGGAGGCTGACTCTTAGCCAAGCTGTAATGGAGTCACATCACAGCGGCACATTTCCACATCTTGGCAGTAAAAAGAGCCATCAAAGCAGAAAACACACACAGAGTTCCAGCATCTCTGATAAACCCCAACTGGCTCGCACCCCTGGAAATCAAAACCAAATGTTCCAAGGGGACAGAACACTTTGGACGCAAGACGTCTTTGCGGGATGATTCATCTGTCCTCACATTTCTAATCTGGCGTCTGTAATCTGCATAGTTGCACCGCATCAATAATCAACAGTAATCACTTTGAGTGATAGGACTAGTAGAACTACAACCTTATTAGAGCCAATGTCCTCTCTGACAGTGTCAATGTTGTGACCGGTTAGTTTGTTTGTGTACATTTGATTCCAGCATGTTTGTATCTGAGGCTATGGTGAAGACGTCACTGTGGTTAAGATCCACAGAAAAACAACAAAGCCGCATTGTGTTAAATGGGAGCTAATGGATTGAAATGCGTCACTGGGCACCCTTGCTTTCTACATTTCTTATCAAGTAAATCCAATAATGTGGTTTCGTTTTGGGTCAATAATGAAACCGTTTTTAAGATGGAGTCATCTGCTCGACTTCAGTTGCGTTTTACAGTGTAATCACTGTAAAACATTTTAAAAACTCCTAAAGCAAGAATGCTGGATTTGTCAAAGGCCCCGGATGGACAGGGGCTCCAAAAAATACAGATGTGGTGATAACAGCTGCGCGGGCGGGCGGGCCCTTTGTGAGTTTTTTTTTCATGGGGCCCAGAATTCCTGAGGGCACCCGTGACCCTTACCAAATCCATTGTTCACTAATTCATTAAATACATTAATTATTAATTTTTTTAAGAAATTAAAAACTATTCATTAAATTAATTAATTAAACTCAAGTCTCTCTGGTTTCAGTTTTATTTGACTTTTGAGATGTTCAACTTCCCACTGTATTTAAATATAAATGAAATTAAAAAGTCCAGGATGTACCCTGCCTCTTGCCCAAAGTCAGCTGGGATAGGCTCCAGCATACCCCGTGACCCTAGTGAGGACAAACGGCATAGAAAATGGATGGATGGATGAACTAAAAAATTGGAGGTATTATAAATAGGCTTTATAACATGACATCTTTTATTATCTCCTTTCCACTTTTGACAATTAGAACTACTCGTATTCCTCACATTGTCTCTGTTACCTTTACGCTGAAGTCCCTCCTTATAAAGTAAGTCAGTCTTCATAAGGGCAGTTATGAATTCAGTTGAATGATACAACCTGTTCAGCTCTGTGTAAAATAGAAAAACACTGTCCTCACCCTATCTGCACCCTATCTTGCCTCACCTTAAACTTCACAAGGTCATTTCTGATCCAATGCTTCACCTTCCTCACATGAAGGTGAGGAAAATTCCTCTGTGAGTGTGTGTTTGTGTGATACGACAGCCAGGAGGCCTAACGTGTGAAAGAGGAGGAGCAAAGCTTCCCATACAGTACTGCATGTGAGCAGCAAACATTCACTCATCGAAGGATTACTGCTGAGTGGTCAAAGTCAGAGCTGGACCAGAGCGTTGGACCATCTGTCATTCCAGAGTATTAACTTTTAGGCATGGGAAATACAAGTTCAGGCTTAAGTAACCAACAGAATGAACAACATGAAAAAGGGGCTCTCTAGATGACAGCAAATAGTTGATCTTTGTACTGTTGAATGCTGACGGACAAAAGACAACATTAGAATTGGCTTAATGTTTTGTACCACAGCCGAGTTTGAGGAGCAATGCTCCCATGAAACCAAATCCCCCTTAAATGTTCTGTGACGATAAACTGCGGGATTGTGTAACGACTCAAACGTCTTGAAGAGAAGTGTTAGCAGTGGAACATGCTAAAACCACTACACACTTCATTGCGTCAAACATTGTGCCATTACAAAGATAATAAGACTGTCAGGGAGCTGTTATTTCCTCATTTACATTGACCTAACTACAGAGAGTAGCAGGCATCGGACGTCACACATGACGGCACCGGTCAGTGACGGCAATTACAGCAATCTCGGGGAACCACCTTTTTTTCTAAGGGGAAAAAACCGGAGCATCTGCTTGAGGTGTGGCGTTTATTTGTTCAAGTGGATGACGCAACCGCAATTACAGTGACTGAGGCACGGCATGGAGGCCACTATTTGAGGAAATGTGGTATTCATTTAATATGTTTATCATTGTGGTTGTAGTTTGCAGTGATGTAGAACTACACGGCATCATAGTGGGAGGTGTCTCTATTAGCAGTATTTTGGTTATCTTATTGGGTTACATGAGAGGGGCATAGTATTAGAAACAGCTCTCACAATGATGTAGTGCAGTTCTGCACCACTGCAAACTACAAACACAGTAATGAACATACAGTGTCAAACAAAACTCACCATTATTATCTTTGGAGATGAATCTTTTCCTGTGGATTTCATTACAGTATATTGTGCAGGTGTACAGTACCTCATGAAATACTGTAGAGTCAAGCGCAAAATGATTCATATTTGGTGTTAAAAGTGATTTTTTTAATTGACATTTGTTTGTAGAATTGGTATGGTTTCAGCGGGAAGTGACACAAGAAAGTGGCGAAAGACATAAATTGTGTTATAGATATGATTTTAAAATATTTTTGGCTTCTTGAAAGTTGGAAAAAAGCAGTCTTTTGCACCAGTTTCTTGTGGTCTCACCTAGCCTGAAACACCTGAAACATATGACTATATTAATCATAATAAAGAGTCATCATCATCATTGCTATACCCATGTCATTCATCTACATAATGGGATGAATGGCAGTTAAAAACTCCGCAACATCAATTTTGGGAAAATTCAAACCACAATCACTAAATTGGGCAAACGTCCAAACGAATCCCCCAGACCAGCATACGACATTAAATACCCATACAATCATAAGATTTCCGTGACAAACTTCGAATGGCTTGAAGCTAACCGTGTAAAGTGTATTTCTCTACCGGCTAAAAATCACTGGACAAGAAGCCAACAATGTGCAAAAATGACATTTTTTCTATTCGTGACGTTGTTTCATATAAATGAAGCTTCAGTTTTTATGCTCGTCTACAGTTTGGGGTTACACTGAGATGATTTCAACCAGAAACAATGACGCTTTCCTGATGGTAAACCTGCGCAGCAAACTTCAGTTACGTTAGGCAAAAGTTAACTGATCCTACCATGATAAAGTAAACAGTCTGGAATGGGCAGAAAAAT
The DNA here is from genome assembly GCF_027744805.1 of Dunckerocampus dactyliophorus. NCBI lineage: Eukaryota > Metazoa > Chordata > Actinopteri > Syngnathiformes > Syngnathidae > Dunckerocampus > Dunckerocampus dactyliophorus. The sequence goes on along the minus strand of NC_072834.1, from coordinate 6,597,449 downwards.
CCACAAGATATTCTTCAGAAAGTCCTTCTTTCTTTTAGAACGGGGGAGGCCCCAACCGTATTATTGTCTCCCAGGGGAGGCACACTGTGCCACACTTTGAAAACCATTCATTTGGGGGATTCACACTTCTCCACTATTCATGTATTGAGAAATAATTTTGGACATCAAACTTCTTTTCAAAATGTAAAATAATGATTTTGGGCTTAAGTGTACACCATAGTTAGCACAGTGCCAACTAACTGTAGACATATTTACAGCTGAAGGTCGAGCTTATCTCCCTCATCTGTTTACGATGACGTGACTTCACTCGACCTTGTGAAGATGAAGTCCTGTCAGTGGTGGTTGCCGTCTCGTGACGGCTCCTGGAATGATCAAAGGCCGTGACATCGCTCACCGAGAGATCAGAGTGCCTGAAAAAAAACCTTTGAGAAACACTTGACTTTCACCAGAGATGCCAGGGATTCCTTCTGCACCCACTTGTTGGTTCCCACCATCTGAATGCAGGCTTTGACCCCCGCTTCTGCCTTTTGTTATACTGGACTTTGGAAATACAGTGGATTCCTGCGCACACTGGTGATTCCACATTCACGGGCCGCAAATTTGCAGCTTTTTGGTCAAAGAAATGTTTTTTTGTTTTTTTAATTTTTTGTCTCTGAAAATAAACAGGCCGCACGGTGGATGAGTGGGTAGCATGTTGGCCACACAGTCAGGAGATCGGAAAGACCTGGGTTCGAATCTTCGAATCTCTGTGTGGAGTTTGCATGTTCTCCCCGTGCGTGCATGGGTTTTCTCCGGGTACTCCGGTTTCCTCCCACATTCCAAAAACATGCATGTTAGGTTAATTGGAGCCTCTAAATTGTCCATAGGTATGAATGTGAACGTGAATGGTTGTTTGCCTATATGTGCCCTGCGATTGGCTGGCGACCAGTCCAGGGTGTACCCCGCTTCTTGCCCGAAGCCAGCTGGGATGGGCTCCAGCGTACCCCTGCGACCCTAATTAGGATAAGCCGCATCAAAAATGTATGGATGAAAATAAACAGTTTTTTCTGCAGGAAACATCTCATTCACCCTAAGTTATCGTTTATAAACATGATAATACAGGTCAAATGTACAGTATACATGTACTACTGGTAAAATAAAAACACTATTTTTACATTTATATGTTTATGTTTCATCAAGAATTTCATACTTTGTCGATCAATCTTTGAACGCACCATAGTCTCCGTGCGACGCAAAAGTGAAACTTCAATATAACAATCCGGAATAAAAACTTGCAGCGAGGTGAACACAAGTTTATAGATATGATATATTATTGGAATAATATCAAGTAAGCAGTGTGGATTATCTAGATGTGGCTTGGAGAAGCGCCATCTCCGACAGCTAGCTGGCACAACCACCACCAGCTAGCTGGCACAACCAGCGGCCTGAAGAGCACGGGAGCCTCGTACTACCGCTAGCTGCTTCAGAGTGAGGTGGAGGCGTCCCCGCAACAGATGTAAGCACAGTCGTCACACAAGTCCATGACTCTGATTTAACTATTCAAGCAATCATCATTTCCTTCATTAGTGGTGAGGACCTAAAACTGTTATACTTTAAATGTGTTTAACAAGTGTGTGAAGCATATTTAGGGCTTAAACCTGGATTATGCATTTTACTTGTTAGCGTAGTTATAGCATAGAAGTTATAGCATAGAAAACCTGTTTACGATCATCTAAATATGGTTTTAACATTATTAGAGCTCTCTAGACATGAAATCAAACCCATATGGTCACCTTTACACTTGTATTAATATAGTTGATAATAATCAGAGAAAATAAGCCATTTAAGACATAAATAAAACTTGTGCTCGTGTGTGTCGGGCTAAATGTGCTACGGATGCGTGGAGGACAAGAAGTGACGTCGGGGGTTCAGAGTTGAGTTTTATCTTGTCTAACACGACATTTGCAATTTGTATGAGTCTTCTAAATGCCTTGTATTTGTATTTTAGTTCATTTTGACATTTGTAGGCTTGACAATGCTTAATTTAGGCAAAAAATACATGCTTAAATATCCTTTTTTTTTTTTTACAAATCATAGGCTTTATTCAACCACGAAACATGATTTAAATAATTAATATTTGTTTGAAAAACCATGATTGAGTGAAGATTGTGCTTTAACAGGGGTTTAAAATGCCTTTATCGTATTCCATGCTGCTTTAATACCATAATTTATGAGTACTTCCTGGTCAGCATCTGAAATCGCCTATATACAGTAGTTAAATGTTGTCACGTACAGCATGCCTGCGGTCCTGAAAGTCGATGATTAAGCACACAGCCAGAGAGGTCTTGTGTCCTTGTTGTAAACATGCATGAAAAGTGTGTCCCTGTGCATGAGCATAACGAAAACAAAATGTTTCCACCTGCAGATGTGCTTCTTGACCCGGCTCGGCAGAGTGCATGCATGCCTCTAGCATCGTTTTACGCCTGCGAATCTAGCAGCACCTAACACCTGTACTATAAATCACTGTCCCCTCCCTAAGGGTTACATAACCCAAGAGTGCTCTATTTGGCACCCGACACACAAAAGTGGTGGCCCGGTAGGCGGAGGGCGTTATGAGTTGATTCGTCACCGCCATGCATAGGTGGCGCTGTGTTATTACAAGTGCGCCGCAGAAGAGAAGGAGGATCCCTTCACCGTTGAACCTCAATCACTCTAAATACAACAAGCTGGATAACAGTCGTTGCATCCAACGGTGTACTGCTTGAATATATTAAGCGGCAAATACTTGCCAAACTCAAACCTGATCTTCCTGGGAGACTCCTGTATTTATTTCCCCAGGTGTCGCATTACTCACATACTATTCCTCATGGTTTTTTGGGGTTTTCACTTGTTTTCATACAATACTGCACATACCAAACTAGTCCGTTTGCCCTGTACTGCATCAATCCGCAAAATCGAATGGCCAAACAAGGCACACTACAAGTTGCTGACTCACGGTCCGTGCATTTTTTTTATTGAGTGTGGCTGCTAAAGAACCCACCATGGCACCAAAAGAAAGTTGTGCCAGCAATTTTCTAGAGGCAATCTACCCACAAAAAAATGCCACTTGAGGGATTCTGAAGGCATTTCCAACTCGTGATGGTGTGTAAAAACAAACAAACTATTTAAAATATACAAAAGGACAAAAATACTAAACAACACCCATTCAGACGGTGACACACACACACACACACAGGCACGGTCGAAAAACTGTATCTTCCCTGAAATTCCTGCCACTGATCACCTGTCTCCCTTATCTAGCCTCTGCCTGGCTGATTGCTACCTATGCCCACAGGTGTGCAGGTAACCGTAGCAACCAAGTGCCTCACCAAAGATACACACACACACACACACACACACACACACACAACAGACACACGCAGAATAAATCTAAAATTGGCTACAACAAATTTGATCAAGAAGGTGAGACACACTATTGAATTCAATCTCGCCAAGATGTAAGGGAGGCCTGCATCAACAATAACTTCCATCTGTTCGTCATTTAGAATTACTTTTTTGTATTGTTTTCTGCATGTAAAACTATGATTGTTCTCTAGAAAATACATTTTTTGTTCATATTTTTGGGTGTCTGGAAAGGTTTAATTGGATTTACATTATTTCCTACGGGAAAAATTGCCTCGGTTTTTGTTTTTGGAATTCATTAATAGCAAAATGAACAAGGTTCCACGGTAGTCCAAATCAATCTAATCACAGCACAATATCAATGGAAGTCAATGTGTGAGAACACGGCTTGATGGGGTTTTTTCTGCTGAAACGTGAACAGAACAGAACAAGACGTGTTCCAGAAAATCCCTCAAAGCGAAGCCAAGACTTGATGCAATGCTTTAGGAGCCATCATCATTTTGGGGGTGGGGGGTTAGAAACTTGTAACCAGGCTCTGTTTTAGTATACACTAAAAGTATTGGGACACATGGCCATTACATCAAGAGGTGGAAATCCCCCTTTGCAGCTACAACAGATTCCACCCTTCTGGGAAGACTTTCTGTACATTTTTGGAGTCTATCTCTGGGAGTTTTTCTTCATTCATTGAGAAGAACATTCGAGAGTTCATAGGTCACTGATATTGGCAAATAACTTGCTGTTAAGGCATTTATCTTAATAAATGAGTTCATGGTTTGAAACAAGTCATGTTACAATATTTCTACATTGTTAAAAGTGTAGTTTTATTTTAACAACATATAACACATAGCGCTCGCTCTGCTTGCTTAGTTGCTTGTTTTATTATTAATTGTATGATAGTACTGTTTTATTAACTTGTGAGCTGAACATTTGTTGCAAGTAGACTATAGAAAACACATAAGATAAAGTCAAGGACTGCAACAACACATCGTCAGTGGGGTCAAATTAACCTGTCTCACTACGGTGTAAACCCAGATCACGTTCCCATTAATGGGTGAACAATCCAACGCTTGGTGAATTCTGCTTGCACCCTTCTTGAAATTAATCCTAGGACGTATCAAACGTCGGCATTCAAACACCGGCTGGCTAGCTAGCATACTCGCCTCTGTTGGTCTGGCTGGTGAAGTTCTGCACCCTTCTTGAATTTAATACAAAGACGTTCCAAACTTTGCCGTTCAAATGCCGACTAGCCAGCACGTTTCGCCGCAGCCCAGGCTCTCACGTCGTTCATAAGACACTGTCAACCGATTGCTTCTCTCGTGACACCCGGTGCATGTCCACACAATTAATGTATTAATCTAAAGATTTATGGCTGATTATTATCAATACAAGATCGTTTTACTGGCGAATTGGAATTGTTCGGTCCTCAAACTGGATATCCGGTCGCATCGGTTTATCGTTCACATCCCGAGTTAATACTATTCAATACTATTGGCATAGAGCAAGTGTTTGCAGAGCTGAAAAACGTTGTGGAAGGTGTGGAGGAGGGCATGAATATGGAAAATGAGGTATAGGAATGATATATAGACAAATGCTGTAACTGTGGAGGAAATCATACAGTGGCTTATCAGGGATGCATAGTCAGGAAACAGGAATCAGCGGTATAGAAATACAAAGTAAAACGGACTATGACATATGCAGTTAAAGTACAGCAGCAGGAAAGAGGCACTTGGGAAAGCAAAAAGGGACATATCCCAAGAAGTCAAGAGACAATAAGTTCAGGAATATCTATGGACAAAGTTGGACGCAAGCTGGGGCCTGATCAACCCCAGCTGGGTCGCCTCGGCGAGTGTCTGATGCTTGAAAGACCCGAAACACTCAATGAGCCCAGGTAACATCACCAATGATGTGTCCAGTTGCATCACAAGATGTAAGTTACAAACTTGTGTTCCTTCAGTTTGGATCTTCATTTGTGGTTTAACGCAATGTCACCAACGCCTTTGTTGAAAACAACAATCTCCGTTGTACTTCATCCCAAAGGCGTTGGGGATGGGGTTGAGGTCTTGGCTCAGAGGTTCGCAACCTGACCGACAAATTGTAATTAATTAATAGCTGACAACTGGAAAAGGGTCATGGAAGAAAACTCCAGCAAGCTGGAAGGGATGTTTTTAGGGCCATCTGGAATGCTTTGGGGCCGTGGAAGCACCAGCTGTAAAGCCTATTTAAAGCAACTATCCTGGCCCAAAAAGGTCACTTAACTCCGTGAAAAAAAAACATGATTTTTGCAAAAGCATCTAACATTGATCCCCTGAAAAGTGGCATTTTAGGGTATTTTCAGGGTACTAGTCTTAACAAATCCAACTGTTCATCTGACAGTTGAAACACAATCCTATTATTGCGATCTCACAATGGAGCGTTCTGCAAAATGACTATTGTCCCTTAAAGGCAACCATACAGAACAAGCTTTTTGTATACTCATTATATACGTTTTAAGGCTGTAAAACCCTTCACCATACACTCCATGACATTTCTTGACATTTTGTCACATTTCTCTCTTGTTTAAAAACTCTCAAAGTTCAAATTTCGTTTGAATTTTAATGATCAACTTCCGAAATTGGACACAAGAAATTAAGTGACTCACGTGTATTCACTCCTCTGATCGTGGCTTGTCCTGGCGCCGTTAAGCTGTAACATTTTTGTGTCCTTGTTAAAACTTATTCCTCCTCGTGTTCCTCCATGAACCGAAGATTCATTTAACTTCTACCTTCATTAAGCATGTATGCTCGCTAGCAGCTAGTGATGATACAACAGGAAACAGGTAGTCCTGCACGAAGGAGATTGATTGACAATGGTCTACAGCCAATCAGAACACAGAACACAATGGGCGCGTTCTCCCTTCGCCAATCAGGACTGTTGTGGCTCTATATTTACTATGACTAACCGGACATGTCTGGACACGTCTTCAATGCTCACATGTGTATACAACGCCCCCTACTGGTAGCAGTAGTAAATACAATAACAGACTCGTGCAACAGAGCACTGATACATCACTGTAATGCACCACAAAGACACAGAACACAATGCGCGTTCATAGCTGTTAAAAAAACTAAGGGGATTTACAAAAAGGGGACAATTGCAGTTTAAAAAATCAGCGAAAGAGCGAATCCGCGAAAGGTGAACCGCGCTGTAGCGAGGGAACACTGTACTTTTAATAGTAACTTGGCAGTTGGAATATATATCACATTTTGTGGTTCAAATGAAAATGCTTAATTTTGTTTAAAAAAAAAATCCAAAATGTGTCTTGCAAAACAGAGGTTGTCTTATATTTGGGTTAAATAAAAAGGCATTCTAAATATTACTTTCACCAGTGTTAAGATGAATTGAAAGGGTTTTTGAGCACCACTAAAAGTGTTTAAATAATAAATAACAATTATATTTCTTTGTTGTCTGGACGTAATTGCAGACCCTTTATTGTGCATTGGAACTTACTTCCATTTTTGACCACTTTAGTCATATTTTGTGGTCAGCAGACGTCTCCTCAAAGTGATTTTTTTTTCTACATGAAACACTTCATCCTTGCGGGCTGTTCTGTTCCTCATTTTTCCTAAATTAACCATTCAAGTCAAATATAAAAGGCGTATTTTTATGTAGTGTCATGGTTCATCGGGAATGTAATAAGTGCCAGAATTTTTCACACTATTAAAGCTGTATCAAAGAGATCATTTGGGAAGAAAAGGTCAAACAATCATGGGAAGATCTCAACACTGTTGGCTTTATTGGTGAAATTTCACTCAGGGCTCCCACATCATAGAATTGGTCACTTATTCACCAACATAATGGGACAGTTTCTCTGGGAATAAAGTGGACGTGTGTGTAAATGCAACATCTGAAAATAACACACAAACCAATACAACTATTAAAAACAACTCTCGGTATGATGCAATGCAGTTCTACATCACTGCACCACAGTATTTAAACATACTGGCCCGGGTGGCCAGCCGTATATAATACACTGTCAGTGTCTTAATGCTCTGGTTAATATCATTTGAACCAAAGCGTTTTATGATCTGTACGTAACAAAAACATACAACCTGTGTAGGTTTGCGCCACATACAAGTTTACTTTACTTGTACTTAGGAATATGCTATATTATATCTTCTAAGTCCTTGTATTGATACCAATGCATCCACTGTAAAAGTAAGTGTTTCTTATCCCAGGTTATATTGTTCTTGGGGAAATGTCTCTTGATCTTTGTAAAGGCAGGATTTTTTAATAAAGCTCTTGTACTGGATAGCATTATGGATCTGGAAGATAGACATCTAAAACTGCCTTAGTATAAATTGAGCAAGAACACAGTCCTTCTACGTTGTTGCGCCATTGCTTACAATCCGACAGTCCAGGCTGTGAGACAGCTGAGGTGTAGTGTGTCCGTCATGTGGGATTGTCTTTGGACAGGCTGTGCACGAGAGACGTCTGGAAGGAATCATCACTCCACTCCGGTATGAGAAAGTCAAGCAGCAACTCACAGAGGCAGTAAAGGAGATGTCTGCACGCAAACATGCAACATGCTTCATAAGAGGCTTATGGGAGATACAAGTTTTGAATGCATCACGATGCATATATTTGAAGTTATGCTGTGGATTGGTGTCAGTGGGTGTTACATAGCCAATGAAATACATCAGACAGAGAGAAAGAGAGCAATGTAGTTCCTTGCATGTAGTTGAAACCCCACAGTTCGTTTTTGCAAAACGTGACAGGGTGTTGTAAAAAGAAGTGAAGCAATTGCTTGATGACTCACTTGTTAATGCGGTGGTCCTGCAAAGACTCCAGCATGGTCTCCAAGCTCAGTCTGTACTTCTCACTGCCTAAGATGTCAGTGATGACCTCTACGCAGCCACAAACATCAACACAAACCAGACAGAACATGTCAAACCAAAATGGCCACTCAGTGAGCTGAAAATGTGAAAGCTGCAGCAAACCTGGAAGTATCTGCATAAGACATTCCAAGCATCGCTCCTTCGTTTCCTCTCTTTCTGCAGCGCTGCGCTCAGGCTGTGGTTGAGCGGGCAGGGTGCCTCCCGGCCACACGGCCTCCTGCAGTACTTGGAGGTAAATTACCCAGCAGGGGGCGCTGGTGAGGTGGGCCACCCCTATATCCAACCACCTGTGGCAAAAATCAACATGACACTTAAGTTACATTTGCAGGAATACCTGCTTTCTGTGAATATGTGACATCTTCAAGCCATGCATGCAAAGGTGATGCAACGTGAACAAGCTCAGCAATGTTCAAACATAAGAGCAGCTTGAATCACTTAGTGACATGCTCAGTGGACCCTGAAAGCTCCAGAGACATATCCAAAAGTGGCAGTGAGGTTAATGACAGCAGAATACTGGAGCTTAAACAAGCACAGTTCCCACAGACTTTGTGGTAAAACAAACCCAGTGTTAATCATAGAAAAGCCTTTGTTGAAATTTGAATTTCCAGTTTGGCATAAACATTGCATTTGAAATAAAAACAATGCCTGGGAGGGCAATTTAAGGTTATACCATGCAGAATTCACAAGTATCTCCTTTAACTCGCCCATGAAGTAGAATCGTCCAAAATGAGGGATCTGTTGTCGGGAATGAATGATTAGTTATGTACTCATTATTGCAAATAAATGCACAGGCAAAAAAAAAGGCCCAAAAAGTTACAGATATTCGGCTTTCGTGTGAAATTTCAAAATGAACCTAAAATGAACTGTAACCTTTACAATATACCTTACCTAATATAGCTAATAGAACCTTTGTGAGAGTAGTGTAGGGAGAGCCATGTGTTCTGCTGTGCCTAGGATCCTACCATCCACAGGGCGGGGCTCCAGACTGTAACTAAATGGTTGCATTTTGCGACAAAAATTTGAGATATCGCCACTCGATTTTTCATTTACTTGCACACGTGCGACCAGATAAACGTACGCGTCCTGCATTGAGTTGACAGGAACGCACTTTGTCCCTTACTACTGTGAGAATGAAAAATAGCCTGTAAAATGTGGAGTCAATTAACGACAGCTTGTCACAGGCTAAGCCTATCGATTAAACCGTGTGTAACCGCTCACCTTTCAATGTCACCGGCAGCAGGTAGCTAGCTAGCTAGCTAGTTTTCCGCCTAGCCTCTGGTCTTCGGACTCCAAATGGGACTTTTTTGTTTGGTATTTTCATAACTATTCAGACGTAATGCCTGTAATTCATGACTAATGAGCGCACTGTTTGAGTGGAGATCTGCTTTGTAAATACATTTAAATGTTGCCAGTCACATAAAACACAAATAGCTCACCTCTCCTTTCTTTTTGTCAAAGAAGTTTTAATAGTGCTGGAAAGTGGATACACCTGCGCTCATAAACCTGGACACTGAATTTATACTGTTTTTTTTACTTCTGAAAGTTCTCCACGGCCCCCGTTTTAAGCAAAGGACAGAAACAGAGTGGTCACGGAAGACAGTTACCATTTATCGTTCAAGTATTTATCAGTAATACAATAAAAATAACAGGAAATGTGAATATTTACTTTGCAAATCCATTTCAGTGTGCAACCCTAAATTTTTGCTTGCGCTCCAAAAATGTTTAGTTAGGAGCCACTGTGCTCTGGAGCCCTGCCATGGGAGGGGGGCGTGTCCTCTGCAAATGCGCAAAGGCTGCACATTGCTGCCGTGAGGAATGGAGCACCAAGTTAGCCCAAGGCAGGAGAGAAGGAAAAAAAGAGACGAGTAATCTGACCCACGATGATTGACAGCACGCAAAAGATTACGAGAATAAAATTCACCCATTTATGTTAGTCCCTGGTGGTGTGATGGTACAGCTGCTGCCTTTAAATGCACATTGTGTGGGTTTGATCACACCCTGGCCAACTTTTTATAATTCTGTCACTTTGTTATTTTGCACTAAAAATAAGTTATTGAACAATTTGTTTCCCATTAATTCATATTACTCCAAAACATGCATCTAAATAAATGCAGGTTCAAGTCAAATAGTCTAAAAATAGCTTTTAATTGGTCAGTAGGGAACTAGAGATGTGGTGACTACAGTTGCCTTTTAGGGCATCCAATTTGGCCAGAGGAGGCCCTGAGTGTAAGTCAACGTGACAACTATAACAAGTTCATACATCACAGCATATCATAACATATCCAAACACAATACAGAGTGCTGTTTCAGCCTTCTTCATAAGTGCGATGATCCTCCAACGAGGTCAGGAAACGAAGAAGTTAATACTGGTATATAATATTGGTTAATATGTGTGGCACACAACAACATTAGAATGTGTACAATTAACCGTGCGACATATCAAGTCTGAAAATAATGGGTGAAGACTGGCATTAATTACGGAAAAATGCATCTCATGTTATTAAACAATGAACAAGGCAGTTACGGAAGGCGAGACACAAAGAGCAGAAGTAAATCCAACCTCTCAATAAAAGTGCCAAAGAGGAGTCTGATGGTCTTCTGGATGTTCTCAGTGCACAGCCAACTCCACTGGTCCTTCATCAACAAACACAAGATGTTCAGAGCAACATCCGCCACAGCTGTGTCTGAAAATTAAAAAAGAAAACAATATAGCCGCGCAATAATAGTGGAATTCTTAAACAGCAACAGAGAAAAATGTGGAGTTGTGCTGCCATCAAGTGGCCAAACACTGTCACTACAAGATGGCCTGGTGGAAAACTCTCTCTGCAAAATCTTTGTAGATTATTATGCCCACTTCAAGGAAACTACAACCACCTCGTGTATGCGACTTTTCATGTTAAAATTATGTGTGGAAGTGAGGACTATAAACCTGTGCCATGAGTTTTCCCAGAAGGCTTCTTGTCGGCACTTGAAGTCTCACTCTGCTTGGCTGTCTCTCTGCCTTGTGGCTCGCTTAAAAGTCTTTCCTGCTCCAGGACAAAGCTCTCCAATCTGGACAAGGACATGCCATTGAGCACCTAGAGAAAAGTGTCCAAATGCGTCAACCCTATCCATTATTACCAATAAGTGGGATACTGTATATGATGATATACGGCAACTTACAGGGCTGCCGTCACTAAAGCAGTAAGTCACTTTAGGATGTAAGTCGGGTGTATTGAGCGATGGAGACACTTTGCTTGGAAACATGAGCCTCCTGATGCAGAAAACACAAAAGCAAGTGTAAGTGTAACGAATGCCAGCTATCTTAGCTGTGTGCCACAATGTTAAATAAACCTCACTCCCCAGTGCCTCAAGAGCTGCGCTGGTCGGTGGTTTGGGAGCCTGAGCTCAACTCTCAGTCAGAGGGCAGGGGAGGAGGTGTCACCATACTCAACTCACGAGTCAAGACAATAGGCAATATTGGGTTCACGAGAATGAGACGATATTTTAACATTACGTTTAAGACAGCTACAATAACAAAATATAGGACTGGACAAACATACTTTTTTTTATTTAAAATGTTTTATAACTTTTCATGCATTCATAATATTTTTAACCTTAGAACTTCTTTCCACAAATTGAAACAAAAACGAAAACTAAACTAATAAAATTATGAAAGTTAAAATAATGACGGCAGTTATAGCTGATAGATTAGTTTTATGCTTACGTGAAAGGAACTACAATTCCTGTGATGCTTAGAGTGTGAAACCAGGAAGCAGTTATACAGTAGTCATATGCAGCTACTGTACAGTGTTTTGATCTTAAGTAAATTTGATCACATGCAGAATTACTACAGCTTCTGCTTGAACATTTAACACCGCGGCAGCTGTTGAACTCTGATGAAAAAAAAGCCACCACACATCACAAGCAAACGAGTGACGCTGGGAATACTGAGTGCTGGTTGGCTTGCAAGGTTTATAGTGTGCGAAAAGCACTTAATGTGTGGTTCCAATCCTGTCTTGCGCGTAGCCACTTCCATATGGCGTGTATTATCTTTCACAGTAGCGATGCCATAGCCCACAGTCTGACAGTCTCGCCCCGTGCCTGTGAGAGACGGCATTTCTCTTAAACGAGAAATAGTCAAGTTTTAATCTCACGACTCATGACGCCCCTACTAACTACTAGCAACTACTGCAACTAACTATCCCTGGCCTGCCTGGGAACATGCAGCTGCAGACACACCAAAAAAAAAAACTATTAACATTTACTTTAAAAAAAATCCCCATAACTTTTTGCAGTGTGATATTGTAATTAAACGTGACCACTGTAAATCATGTAAATCTATTTGCTTTTATCACATAAAATCTAAACAGGACTGGTAAATGAATGTTATATTACAATTGTGTTTTCTTATTTAAAAAAATAAAATAAGATCTATTTGATTTTTTTCAATATCAATTTTTACTTATTAGAAATATTGAATCACTCTTATGTGCACCTATTTTTTTAGCATATCTGATTGATACGCTGATTTATTCTAACTAATAACATGAATCTTCAAGCCAGAGCTTGATTAACAATGATAGCATTCCATTGTTCAAGGTTGCTCGTTAGCCACACATCAGCCATAACAGAAGGAGGATGACTACACAAAACACTAACCATAGTTATGGTGTCGGATAAAAATAAGAGAAGCGATAACAAAAGTAAATGGACACAGGACAACTACCAACACTACATTGTTTTATCAAATAAAATTCAGTACACAGTGCACAACACATGCAAGTTGGCACATTCAGAGCCACCCCTCCCAAAACACGGAACAAGCGCTGTGCGTAGGGTCCCACAATCCATGGGGGGGACTATGCCGTGACGTGCGCATGGAGCATGAAGTCAATATATTTAGGGGAACAAATAAAGTGCCAGAAGTCTCACCTGTATTTTCTGCTGTCCATTGTTCTCCCATCAGAGTCTCCCTCAAGGTCCTCTGTAGGACTCGAGGCCTCCGGATGAGGAAAGGCGGTCTTCAGTGTGTCTAAAGCATTTTCCATCATCTAATAAGATAAAATAAGATTCCTCCTGTTGACTCTAAAATGGTCAAATGGGCAACTGAGTTTTTAGCATTTCAAACATCTCAAGATCCACAGTGCACATATTCCTTCTCACCTTATCGATTCTTGACTTGCCAAAAGGCTTTCTTTCAAAATACGTGCAAACCCCTGAGTTTAGAGCCAGGAACTCCTGCATGTCCTCACTCATAGCTGTCTCGGGAATGCTGCTTAATTGCTGTAAAAAAAAAAAAGACAAGAGATTCAATTCCAGTGACAAAACATACTGAGCGGATTGTTATTGGGTGGCCAATTTTATTGATTGTCAAGCTCGCTCACAATTTCTTGGCAAATGGCTGTAGATTTTTTATTTCATGTAATACATTTATATCAGTTGTGTTCTTCTTCTTTAATTTATGTACAGTATATTTAGACATTATGGCATATTACATTTCACGAAGTTGAATCATTTCGAATATGGGTGTTGAGGTGAAAAAGTTTGGGAAGTCCTAGTGTAGTCCGAGTTCTAATCCTAGTTCTCATAATTACTTTCAGGAAAGTATCCAGTTGACCTTTACGGGCTTCCACCTTCTCACCATCTGTGTTTCCAAATGGAAGGTCAGGGAACATTTTCTTTGGACCTTTTACATCTGCAATACAAAACCATTCCTGGAAATACTGTAGTACATGTTCCTTGGCACAAGTGGCCCTCGGGTTACGAGTTCCGTTCCTAGACTGTCATGTACATTGATCTTTGGTGTAAGTTGGATCTTATACCTAAATTATAACGAACTTAACTTATAAGTCACGAACACTGTGCACAGAACACATGAAGGTCATAAAATACAGAAAAACTACAAGAATTCAATGAAATAGTAGTAAAAAATAAAAGCCAAAACACTAGCAAACTTTCCATCTCAATACTCAGACCACCACACTGCTTCGTTATTACTGTCGCTTTCAGAAGAGTTTGTTGTTTTGCCGTGGTTCGGACAGTGAACAGTGAACCGTTGATCAACCACCTCCTCGTCATCCTCGGTACACGATACAATGTAATCTTTATCCTCAGTGATGGTCGCAACAGTCAAGCAACTGAGATAAGTGCTATCAATATTGAGAATATAGTGCATTCTTCCCAGTTCTCAAGCAGTAACGCATACGTAACCACAGAACGCCGTAAACTGAGGACCACCTGTATTCAATAGGTTTACTCGGGCAGATTTTCATTATCACTCACTCTTGATGAACTTCTTGACTTCAGGGTTCTCCTCTAAGCGTGTCTGCAAGTTGAGGAACTCGCTGTATCTGCGATTGACCGAGTGACAAATCATAGGCTGCAGAAGATCGCCGTTTTCAGGATAAGTTGCCGTTTCAAACTACAGGAGAGAAAATCCAGGGTTTGTGAATGAAAAAGACATCTTCACATACAGTATAAGGTCCGAGATAACTGGATGTGTAAAGTTACCGTGATCGTGTAGAGAGGATGTGCTCCAGTGCCACGCTGATCCTTTGCACTGACAGTTCCAGCAATTTGCACATTCTGGATGTTCACTGACGAGGATGGTTTGTTTGAAGCATTCAAGTTTAATGGGCCGAGGCAAAGTCCCTTTGAAGAACCAGCGGGGGATTTTTCTTGAGCAATCCCTGCAGGCCAGTGGGAGTCCACAGGCACCACCACTTTAGGCCCGAGATTTTTCAGTGGAGCAAAGCAGCCAAAATCGTCAACCTCATCCTTTAAATTCACAGTGTTGCAGAAGTTGGGCGAGGGACCGCATTCGCACAAACGTCTGGTCGTCTCGTCTTCAGAGTCAGACTGCATCAGGGAGTCCACTGACAGCATGTTTCTGTCTTGGAGGTGAGAGTACTGGCCTGATGTGAGGGAGCAGCAGTTGATCTTACACGGTGTGAGCAAGCCTGCGTGGCAAGTCTCTGCCTTCCCAGAACAAGTCAGGCTAAGCATGCTGCATTGTGAGTCCTCCTCACTAGCCGGGCTGTACAGCTCGTAAACATCAGAGCTGCTCTTGCTGGCAAGGCTCGCTTGATCCGAAGACGACTGACAGGTGATCCAGGAATCATGGAACTGACACCTGTACAGGGTGCCATCTTGTGGTTTACCTGACCTGTTGGAGATGTCTACAATGGTTTGGTTGAGCCAGTCGGGATCAGACACCCTGCTTATGAGCGGCAGCAGCACATTGCAGGTGATGAGTTCCGTAACCATGTACCCTCCTGTCCTGGTTTCCATCTGAGGGTACGGAACAAGCACATGCAAGACCAGGTTCACCACAGCTCTTGCGTAGCTGAGCTCGGAAGCTGCATCGCTCACAGCCGGATGAGGGTTTTCCACTTCCTGGTAGATCTGCCAAAGGCTAACATTCTTTCCATGTGTCTGCTGCATGCGTCTGGCTGTCATGTAGCTCTGCAGGTGGCAACCGTACAGCTCTAGAAGACGTTGAACCAGAGCCTTTCTGTCCACTCGCCTCGCACGCTCCTTCAGCTCCATCACAGACTCCAGCATGGAGTTACGCACCGCACGCTCAAACTCGCCCTCCACCTCTGGCAGCAGAGTGCGATACCAGGAGGACACAAAGTCGCGCACTGCTTTGTGGACAGCACTGTGTATCTCATGGTTGAGCCTCCACTCGTGTTCGGCTGTGCACAGAGGAGGTGTCACCCCACCGAGAGGTAGGAAGTGCTCCAAGTGGAGAAGGCTGTTGGCATCCAGAATGGCTCGGGATCCAAGCCAACCCCCCAGAACCACAAGGAGACTAGTGAAGATGCAGAGGAGCCAGACATTGACAAGAAGATGGAAGAGGACCAACCAAGCCAGCAGTGCTCCAAGGCCCAACAGCCGCCTCCGCTGGCCCAGAAGCTCTGCCAGAGTCCATTGATTAGAGCTCTTGGATGAAGACATTATGGACAGCGGTTAAAATGTATCCTCCTAAGCAAATATGATATTTATTAGTCACCATAAAACTTTAACTGCTAACATCATGATCCATGACTGACTTTCAGCACAAGCCTGTGCAAGTAAAATTGGTGCTTTAAAAAATTAAAATATGGGTCTTTGTTTGATGTTACATGTGCTAAAGATGTGCTAATTCATATACCATCAGTGTCCTTCCCAATGCGGGCCTTAGTATTGAGTTCTGGACTCCTATAGAGCAGCTACACACAACAACCCGCACAGAGAGCTTTCTAGATCCTCCAGACTCTGCACTTCCCGGCGTTTCCCGCCTCCCGTCCAAACAGTCTGTGTAATTTACGCCACCCCTGGCCCTCCTCCAGGTACTTATTGAGCCGAGTTCCTATGCGTCACTCGCTGAATTGAGTCGGGTACCTGATTCAGTAAAAAACCCGCGAGCCCACTCCACTGTGATTGGTCACACTCCCAATCACTCCCGAGGACAGCTGCCGAACCCCTTTTGTCCAATTACTTACGCAAAATAAACACAGTCAGGACACGCTAAATTGTTACTTAGAGCTTGCTCTTCTGACTCGTCAACCAAGTAACGTTGGAAAGGCATCAGACTTCAGCAACAGTTTGTTGGATAGTCCAGCTTCGTATTGGCTCATGTTCACGAAACAGTCCCGTGTGAAATACCGTTGATAGATGAACATATTTTTCTTTTGCTGGTCGGGAATCAGCAACTGCAACCACTTCTGCCTGATGCTTGCCTCTTTAGGCACACCCGAACAAACATTTCCTGGAAGCCATACGTGCTAACACGGTGAACAGAGCAAAGCAGAGCGGGGGCACTGGTCGTGCCAATATAAGGAAGTCCGGGTTGTGTTGACGTCAGTGAAACTCGTGTTAAAAAAAACTCGTCCAGAACTGGCTTCAGGGCTCACTTCCAAATGCGCAAACCTCATTATCTGACACATGGGTATCGTTTAACCCGAGAATAGAACATTGTAACGACATTCATAGTTCAGAAAGGAGGAAAAGCATAATAGAGCCCCTTTAAGGACTTACGACCAGGGGCGTCATACAGGGGGGAAAAGTTCGGACAGTTCCAAGGGCTCAGCTGCTCAGGAGGGACCCAATATATATATTTTTTCCATGGGCCCAGAATCAATAATGGCACCGCTGCTTCATTACAACATTAACCCGGTGAGCAGCTAAACTCTAAATTCCAAAAATTCCCGAGGTGGAACGCACTATTGTCATCTCGCGAGAAACAATAAGATTTGCTGTTGCCATGACAATCTGACTCATTGCCGTAAACGCAGGTGAGCTGAAGAGCTAATATTTACATTTTTACTAGCACAAAATGACAAATGACACGTCACTTTAACCATTTATTTACAGCACAGCTACTTTGAATTAATATGTTCTTTTCAAAAAAACGTTTTTTGATTAATTTTAACGGTAAATAATAATTATTTATAACGGGAGTCCCTGGCTACAACTTCCAACTCTTATTAAAAACTAAATATGTAAAAAAAAATAAAAAATACGTCACCTGAACGGTTAAAGGTTCATGTCTGGAACTCGATGGAGCCATATGCTCCTCCGTGGGGTTTTAATCCTCTAACAAAGATTATCTGGATCAACCTGTTTGGACACCGAGGTCTTTTAGGTGTCCACTTTACCTGCCAGAATATAAATCTTACTTATTCGTATTCATTCTTTACAAAATAAAATGTCATTTATGCCGCTTTTTCAATAAATAATTACTCTACATATGGACTAAAATAACTCGTACACAATCTATTTAGGTTTGGTTTCACAATCAAATCAGTTAGACTTTACTGTATGTGTAGAAATTGGAACAACTAATGGCTGCTTGTAGCGATGGGTGTTTCGCGAACTCGATTCCTTTTATTGAGTCGAGTTCCTATGAGTCACTTACTGAAGTGAATCTGAGGCTGTAAAAACACCGTTTTGAAGGATTCGTTCAGAACTCGACCATCTCTACTGTGCTGTAAAGTACAATATGGCATAGACTGGCCACATCATTGGGTACACCTACACCCGCGAACGGTATGCAGTAGTTTAATTTTCATCAGAAGAGGAATGGAAGCATCTAGTCCTGGTAGGAATTTTATATAAACACCAATATGCTGGGTATGCCACGGGTGAATCGATTACGTCATACAGATGTTACATAACAGCGACGCAGTGAGCTGAGCAGCGCGCGTACTTACCTCTACTGCAAGGTGCATGAACATCACTTAGTACAAGGACTGTGCTAGTATTCATTCATCACGACGATCTATCATGTCTCCTGTCAATAATGCAGGTAAGATGCTTCCAACCCCGTACAAACTGCGTCCAATTATTTTTCTTAATGCGATCTTCTCATCTGAAGGCGGAATGAATGATATGACTTGACTGTGATGTTGGTACTTGCTATACTTTATCAGCTAAAACCCATCATGTTTTCTTATTTACTGTCCAATATTGGCACCCCAATAATGATTAACAGTATAACTAATAATAATTTACAATGGTTAGATGCATTGTTTAAATGCGTTAGTATGGTTATGTTAACAAATATATATTATGTATGTATTTATGTAAACTAATAATGCAAATCCAAATTTAAACTACCTACAGCATTACCGCCCCACTGTTTAGTGTCAACAATACATTTACAGTTCAGTATTACTGTTGAAATGTTTACATCTGTAATACTTGACAGCATTATTGCTCCTCTGTTAATGACTATAGTACTTTATAATGACTACTAATGTGTAACCATTACAGTACTACAGTATTACCAGCAAAATGTTGAGCTGTACAGATAAAATGTTACTTATTTATAATTGTTTGATAGTACCTAATAATAATACTTGCCCCTGATGTTGTGATATACAGTATAAGTAATTGCCGCAGTTTTATTATCCCAGTGTTGAGATGTATAAAGTACTATATACTTGTGTATTACTGATACTGTAGTATTACAGTCCCAATATTTATATCAGAGTGTTAAAATGTACAGGTAAAAGTACTACTACTAAAAGTACTATGTATGACTAACGGATGATACTTCCATATATAATTGTTCGTTTTGTTCAGATGTATGGAAGTTCTGACTTATGTACAACTAAATAGTATTATTTGTATCCCACTGCTTAGATGAATAAGTAAACCATGTATAAGTACGGGATTATTGTCCCATAGTATAGCGCAACAGTAGTATATTTGCACTAAATAGAATACGCCTTTTTACCCGTTCTCAGGCCAGAGAGGCTGATATTCAAGATCTAGAAACAGATGAGCTGTGTCATTTCTTGTATGCAAGTGTACAGCACAACTGCCTGCAGTCCGTGGACTGGACTTAAGATAAATTCAAGTCAGATGCTTTCTTTAACACAATCAGTCTGCTCTGGGAGTTGTCTTCAATTAGTCGAGCCAGACATCACAACACCAGTGAATCTCCAATGTGAGTGTGCGGGATTTATATATTCCCCTCAATTTCCTGCATTTCTTCAATGAAACTGTCCCAAAAATGTTTATTGCATTGGATCACAGCTGCTGTTCGGCGACACATGAGACACGTGTGAGTGACTGCCAACACAAAAACCGGTTTTGTCACCTTTCATCAGTATGACATTGGTGTGTGATGCTGTCATTGCATACTCATCTTATGAGACAAGGATGTTGAACTTTGACTCCACAGATTATACATCACGTCATCCTTCCAGAATGGTGTCAACGTACCTTTTTTTCCTCCTCCCACTTTGTTGTCATTTTTTTAATAACAGAGCAAACACATACAAACACCCACACACTGCACCACCATGGATGGTTATACTGTATATGACATTCTCTGAACCTGCTGACTAAAAAACAGACAAAGGAGTCCTAATATGAAGGTGAGGTGCACTCAAACCTTGCTTATTTTTTTGTTCAATCACCACCACATCATAACAAACATGTAAGAAGAATAGTGTACAATGTTAAGTTAATGAAAAATAGTGGCAAATAAAACCTTGCACTCGCTATAAAATACGTCAGTGATAACAATCGTGATGATTGGGCCCCACATGATTTTTCAATACATGATTAAGTAATGTTTTATTCATGTGGAGTCATTTGACTCCATAGCTATAGCCTAGCTTCTTGCTTTGCAGCTGGTGCGCGTTAGAAGCAAAACAGAAGGCATCCAAGGCGCTTCCCGTGCTAAGTAACAACTGTGAAGGGTAACCATTTTTATTAGATTTTTATTGAAGTTCCTGTACTTGGTCAATATTATCTGTGTGGCGGAAATTGTTTGCATATTTTGCAGCTGTTTGCAGCACATGAATGATGACTTCCACTGCAAATCATTTTACATGTTCGATTGCAGTTCATTTCAGAGCCACTCCTGTCAGGTTTTTGTGTCCTTTTTTCCCCAGTATCCTGGATTAAATCTATCAAGACATTGAAGAACATAATCCAAGATGAATTTTATCATCCCTGAAACTCAATAATGTGCCGATTACAACCATGGAGTTTCCATTAAACCTATGACTAACAATTTCCAAATATACAATGAATAGAAGATCAGTGTAAAGATCTCTGCAGATTTGGAGAATGTGTGCTATAAAGTGCATCCAGTATTTTCAAAAGTAACAACATTTGAACAGCATTTGAAAGAAAAAAAAAACATACATAAGCAATTTGACCCAAAATACAAAGGTGGAGTATACAACAGTGCCGGATAGACAAAAACATCATTTAAAATAAACCTTATGCTCCCTTCTGTCAACAAGGTCATGTATGGTTCTCAGAGTTTGTTGAAGTCTTTGTCTTGGTAATAGTCGTTCTATCTCCATGCAGTTACACAATTCTTTCTGCCACAGTCCCAATGTGGGAGCATCTAGCATTGTGTCTGGCCTGACGTGCAGTATAAATCAATTCCTTTTAGTGTACTGTATTCCAGGTATGCACCGTTTACACTTAGGGGTACATCCATTGTCAACAATGACATCTTTCCAGAATGTTTCAGTTTGTTTACTCGTCAGTGAAGTCGAGAGCCTTTCTCAGGTGTTTAGAATGTTTGCGGACATATTAGGTGACGCATGACCAGAGGTACGTACATTGTCATCAACAGTTTATGCTGTAGTATGAAGTCTTGCTGATCACCATGAAGCAGTTGAGGGAGATATTTTTCAAATCCTTTTGAAAGTACTTCACAGAGGATTTTTGCGTCACAACCCATTAAGCTAATGGTCCTGTGAGATGAGCATTCAGTGGGATGCTTGTCAGGTTTTTGTATAAGGGTCATTGGTGCTAATAGTCTTATTGTATCTGGCAGCGTCCTTTAATAAAAGATTCTCTGAACATCAAGAGGAGGCCTAACAAGTTGTCGCTGGAATGTTGTATAGAACGCCGCAGGGATCCCATCGGGGCCTGGTTATTGAGTTCTCCAGTTGGAGAAGGTTCTCCAGGTGTCTGATATTGTCTGAAACGGTCAATTTTCAAGACATTTGCTTGTTTCTTTTCTTTTTTCTGTGCATTCTGACTTACAGAGCATCACATAAAAAGTACAAAAGTTATTGTTTATCTCCAACAGATCTGTAGTTAATTTGGCAGTTTCCTATTTTATACTGTAAATTGTTCTTTCTGCTTGTATTTTCTGAGTAATTTGCCCTGCTTTTTCTCCTTGGTCATAATTGATGTATCAATAGTGTGTGCAGAAGACGGCAACAGTAAGGTGAAGGAAGTTAACAGTGGAGCGCAAAAAGGTTTGGAGACCATCGCACCTTTGGTCTGCTCTGCGGAAGAGACCCCTGATCCAATCCCCGCTAAGGTACAAGGGATCATTCCCCACTGGATCAATGGCAGCCTGCTCCGAAATGGCCCGGGGAAGTTTGAGTTTGGAAACACTCAGTGAGTGAACCAAAACCCTTGTCAGTATATTTCAATGTAAGGCCCCACATGACAGTGCTTGTCCTTGGCCACAGCTACAACCACTGGTTCGATGGCATGGCCATGCTACACCAGTTCAAGATGGAGAAAGGTCAGGTGACATACATGAGTCGGTTTCTACACAGCGATGCCTACAAGAAGAACAGCGAGCGGGATCGTATCGTGATGTCAGAATTTGGTACCATATCCATGCCCGACCCTTGTAAAAACCTCTTTCAGCGATTCTTCTCTCGCTTTGAGATCCCGAGTGAGTATCAACATATTCTGTGGATAGCAGGGGTGTCACAAGATCTCGTGTCACAGGACATCGCGAGATTAAAACGTGACGAGATTTCTCGTTCAGAAAAAAAATGTCTCGTGGGCACCAGGCCTAGGATGATAATAAATTATTCTATAAATTAATTAATCACACAATAAATGAAAATTAACTCAATCATTTTGCCGGCCTCAGCATATTGCTGCGTGCATACGCGTCTGTTTTCCTCGTCTCCCGCCTCCAAACAGGCAGAGAGAGGACTCACTCTATTATTACTATTTTTTTTACTATTTTTTCATCGTACTTACTAAAAGTAAAGTTCAAATCTTGTCTCGACTTGTTCTGGTTGACCCAATCCCGTGTATCGTCTCGTCTTGTGAACTGAGTGTCTCGTGACACCCCTAGTGGATACCATTTTTGACATGGAGGAACACTGAAATGTTCATAAAAAACATCTTTTTTAGGAAAAGCATCAGAAAAACAATGTTTTTAATGGCTTTTTGCGGTGTTTTTAAATGTTTTTTTGGTTATTTTATTTCTACAACCTGTCCATAAACAATGAGCCACTCCCCACAAATGGCCCCGGGCCGCACTTTGGATACCTCTGGTTTACATATTTTGCTATGAAGGCGAAGTGTTACCAAACAAGAGTGCTTCCAGGCTCTGTCTTCTTAGCACGATTGCGATCATGGCTCACGCTACTCAAAGGCCGGGCCTGCACGCTTGTGGAGGTGTTCTGCACGCTTCCACACCTCGCCTTTCACAGAAGTGCTAATGTCCATAAACAATGAGCTACTACACCGGGCTTGTGGAAGTCTGCTGTCATGGCACTGATGATCACTGAATAAATGCATGACACAAGAAACACTGTTTTTCACTTGTAACGCGTACCTGGTGGGAATCCGGAGCGGAGTTATGACGCACATGGCCACCTAGCAGGCAGTGCCAAACCCATATGTGGCGTGTTATGCACAAGGGGGACTTGTCCCAGCATTTCGGTATCCTACGACTTCTGTCATAATGGTACTATTTGTAACCATCTATTATGTAAGCTTTAAACATTAACAGCTATGTTGTGTGCCAGCGTGAGCCCTGATACTTTCCCCCATTTAGTGTCTGTCCAAACTTTGATTTCTAACTTTGTGTCTGGGCTCACAGCACGCATTATTATGCTCGAGAATGTACTGCAGTACAGGGAACCAGAGCGGAGAGCAGACATTTGTTTACAAGCGTGTCTGAATAATGGCCTGCAAAACAGCAGAATGAACACTGGTGTCTTCTGCTTACAAACCAAAACTGCAGCCATCACGCATGTGTCTTTGTCTGTCGCAGAGGCCACAGACAATGCCAATGTCAGCTTTGTGAAATACAAGGGAGACTACTATGTCAGCACAGAGACCAACTTGATGCACAGGGTGAACCCAGAGAACCTAGAAACCCTGGAACAGGTACGAAATACACTGCCTACATTCAATTCAATGCAATGTATTATCTTCCCAAAGTGCAGCAAGGTCGAACATGACGTTATGAAGTTATGGCGTCAAGAGCAAAAACTATGACAAAAAATAAATATACTCTAACAGTATTCAAAATGATAACAGAAATAATACGTCATGATGACACAGTGATGTGATGCCAAGAGCATACAGTAAATGTCTTTTAATTATAGCTGGGGCGTATTTATCTCAGCCTGGCGTTACTTGCAAGCAGGCAATAATTGGAGAGAGGCTGTTATTTCTGAATAGAATCCTGGTTCCAACAGAGAAACCATCTGCCAAACAGTTGTGGAAGATATGTCACGTCTTGTTCTTGGCATAGTGGCGATGACCCCAGTATGCAGAAAGCAGGCACTCGTTGCAGGAAAAACTTATCTTTAATGATGGCTGCAGCGCAGCGGCAGGAACTCGATAAAGAACGCTTTGCAGTAGCGTGTCAGGCTTACACAGACACCGACACAAACAAACGAACGAACGAAGGAACGAAATGCAACAACCCAGAAAGATCCACGCACCTGAACTAAATAGGACAACTCAAATTAGCAACAGGTGCAAGACATAAAGAAGAAAGCAAAGCAGGCGGACACAAACCAGGCAAAACAGGAAGTACTACCAAAATAAGAGCATAGAACAGGAACTAAGGCATAAAAGTGTAAACACACTAAACTGTCACGCAGGCTAACACATAGATCGTGACAAGATATTCTACAGAGTCAGTGATCCATCGCATTCACTGTGCATTGTAGGTAGACTGGAGCAAGTTCATTGCTGTTAATGGAGCCACCGCCCACCCTCACTATGACCCTGATGGCACCACCTACAATATGGGCAACTCGTACGGAGGCACAGGTCAGTCCGTCATTTCCACTGCTCGGCGTGAAATTCAAGTTAGTAGATTTGTGTGCGTAAAACTACAAGACTGAGTTCCATGAACTTTATGGAGACGTGGCACATGCGCATAGCAACAACCCATTACGTTTTGGTGCACTTCATTTTCCCTTGGTGTCTTTTTGTGTTCTCGCAAGTTAACATTGTGTCCATTCCAGGGGCCATGTACAACATCATTAGTGTGCCCCCTGAGAAGTCAGATGCTGAAAACACCCTGATAGGCGCCAAAATTCTCTGTTCCATCCAGCCTGCAAACAAGTATCAACCCTCCTACTACCACAGCTTTGGTAAGCATGCACATCCTGTAGCGGCTGCTGGGGGCCTTTTCCTCCTACAAAGAAAAACCTTCTCTCTCCTCTAGCTATGTCAGAGAATTATGTGGTGTTCATTGAGCAGCCAATTAAAATTGACCTGTTGAGGATAATCACATGTAATATGAGGAGGACGACGTTCTCTGAAGCCATCCACTGGGACCCCAGCCTGGAAACGATCTTTCACCTCGTTGACAAGCGTACTGGTGAGGTGAGCAATTGCCGTTATGCTTGAGGAATCAAACTGGCAAGTCTAAAAATGTGCTTTGCGCTCCCCAGGTCAGCCCTGTTCAATATCACACCAAAGCACTCGCCACCTTCCATCAGATCAACGCCTTCGAAGAAGATGGATTCTTGATGTTGGATCTGTGCTGCTCAGATGACGGCCAAGCCATCGACAACTACTGTCTTCAGAATTTACGCAAGTCGGGAGAAGCGCTCGATGCGGTCAGCTCATTACATCATTGATACTTTTCCTTATTTGAATGCACGCTACAGGATGATATATATCCTCGCGGAACCTCTAAGGTCCAAAATAGTCTGTCCAAAAGCTTAATTCCCTGATGCGACTTTGCAATTAGGCGTATGGAGCAAATGGAGGCATACATGGAGGAAAGTTATTCAGTTAGTCTTTTTGCAATTCTTTGAAAAATTATTATTTTTCCCTTTCAGGTGTACAACAGCATGAGCAGAGTTTTACCTCGCCGCTACGTCTTACCCCTTAACGTGACTAATGACATGCCGACCGACCAGAACCTGAACACCCGTCCTTCCAGTACAGCAACATGCACCAAAACCTGCAGCACCAGGGTGAGTAGACTACGTAAATGCATAGATATGCCAGTAATGCACATTTAACTAACAGCCAAAGAACACTTGTATTCCAAAATACATTCAAGCTGCCGCCAGCTAAACTCATAAACTCTGCTGACCGTGCATGACAATGACTAGCTGATCCGCTCTTTGTCATCAGGTGTTCTGCCAACACGAGGATCTCCATGGTGATGACCTCTACCAGTATGGCGGTCTGGAGTTCCCCCACATCAACTACGAGCGATACAACACCAAGCCTTATCGTTATTTCTACGGCTGCGGCTTTAGGCACATTTTTGGAGACACCCTGCTTAAGATGGACCTGAACGACAAGACGCTCAAGGTGTGCGCACCCTATGCTGTATATTCATGCTCATTTATGAGTCGGTGCAACCTTGTCAGCCTGTAAAAATAACACGTGCTGAGTTGGTCTTATGCAGCCATCAACTGTTTAGAGAAACGTTCCAGGTCTGATCCAACAATAACCCAAGTGATTCCTCCTCACAGCTTCAGGTTATTACAAACTTGGCCTCAAACGTCTGTTTCAACTCAAAGAAAAAATTCAAAGCTGCACTTTGTGTATGTAAAATGGAGCCATACAGTCACGATAGCTGAATTGTATACTTACCGGTCATAACATTAGGTGCAAATGACAATGCAAGAGCTGTAAAATTCCAAAACCTTACAAGGTTGAACTGTTGACAAAAGCATTTTTTTTGGTCCCACCGCATTGCAGCGTGTGGTAGCTTGCGCTCTGACAAGAACGAGGCAGCCAGTTAACTCCTAATTAGGGATATCTCGATCCAATATTGATATCAGGTATCAATATGCAAAAAAATCAGATTATATTAGCCTGCATCTCAAATATATTAGATATTAGTGCTCCGATACGTGCAGTCGATTTCAGACTCCGACCCAGCACATCTATCCAGCAGCGCCTGGCCAGAGCAACAGTGTTTGCTTGCATGCTAACAAAACAGCGAGGAGCAAGAGTGATGTCAGCCTTGTGGCGGTAAAGAGATGTTGCAGCTGAGTGCAAAACTTTATGCACACGTTTCCTGTGGTGGCACGGAACTGGGGAAGTTTAATACGACCAAACTCATCGTGCATATGAAGTGGCATCACACGGGAAACTCCCACAGGCAAAACGTCACAGCTACAACAGAAAAGAGCCAGGCCCTGTCGGAGGTGTGTAATGTCGGGTTTAAATGTCTCACTGAGCACCTTGAATCTCGCTATATCATGCCTAGCTGCCACTAAACTGTCCATAAAACTACACTGCGGATACATCAAGAAGTCAATGTGTCCATTTTTCTCATCCTGTTGCATACTATTGTCCTCTGTTGGAGTAATAGCACTTGCGCAAACCTTTTCTACCTTTCCACACTACAAAATAAAGAATAAAAGCATGTATGATTCGTGTTGATATTGAATCAATATGATATTCAAGGTAGCGATATCGGTGGGAAAAGTCAATTCGTCTCTCTGAATGTTGGTTAGCAGGGTACTTCCTGGTTCGTGGAGAATGACTTAGGGCGTTAGAAACAGAGCGAGCGGACTCTACTTGCATTACAAATACTGTTCATGCCCTTGTGACTTTAGGTATGGTACCACAAGGGTCTCTTCCCATCGGAGCCCATCTTTGTGCCCGCACCGGACGCCGTGGAGGAAGACGATGGTGTCATCCTCTCTGTGATTCTCTCCCCTTCACAGGTAAGATGTTTAGCAATAGCGTAGTTTGATCCAAATAAGAAACTTGTGCAAACAAAATCAGACATTGTGGATCTCCCTCCTCGATGTCCCAATATTTAATCAAGGCTATTCTTATCAACAAATCCTGTTTCCCCTTCGCTGTTGGTGTCAGATTGCACTTCCACCATGAGCACAGACGGTTTCGCTGTCAACACAAACGGCCAAAGTGCGGCACCACTTGGCCGGTGCGAGTGCTCTGATCCGTTTAACCTCGGAACACATTCCATTCTTAGGCAGGATTAAAAGAGGTGGGCCACGACGCGACTGGTCATGCACACTAGAGATGTGCGAGTCATGAGCGAGTCGTTGAAAAGGGTTGTATTTTGCTGAATCAGGACTCATGTGTAGTCATCTCCGTTAGGCATTTCACTTCCTCACGCCTGCTACCGCTGACCAAGTTAAAGGAGGAAACATGTCATTAATTGTGCAAATTGCATTGGTATAAATGTGTGAATAAACGGCTCATATTCGCGTGCTCACTACTACATTGCAAGGGATTGTTTGAAAAGAAAGAACGATTTGATTTCCTCACATTCAGACATGCAAAAGTAACACGAACCAAAAGGAAAGCCCCCTCTGCAACTGACCTGAGCTTCGCACCTCCTTATATACAGTAGTCCCCTTTTCAGAAGCACTACACAGTACAACGTATTTCTTCCAGATCTCGAACGTTTCTGTTTTTTCTCCTACGTTAGGATAAAGGCACATTCCTCCTGGTTTTGAATGCCAAGACGTTTGAAGAGTTGGGAAGAGCCAACGTGCCTGTCAACATGCCCTACGGCTTCCATGGTACCTTCAATGCCTCTGCTTGAATGAATCTGTTAGGACACGTTACGCTGTGCTCAGTAATAATCAGAGTCTGAATCAAAAAGTATGATGACATGTAACCACGATGTTGATGGTTCTCTAGTGATTTGTTGCTATAAGCCTTACAAAGTCTGTTACATGCAGATTGGATGCGGATTACTAACTACAGATGGTCCTCAGTTTACAGAGCTCCGTATTACGGCGTTTTGTGCTTACAAACGCGCTCCCACTAATGAATTAAAACCGTAATTTTGATCAGTCAACACGAGACTCGCTCTCAACTCTAAAGGTGGTGTCGTGACGCCTAAAAACAAAGCAGGCTATGATCAACCAAAACCTTGCCAAAACAACATCAGCAAACTCCTCTCCTCTCTGCACGCGGCCATCCTCCTCCTCGTTTATCACAGTTCATTGGTTCCAGACCCGACCGCGGTACGTGAATTCAGGATTCAATTTGAATAAACGTTTACGCGATGTTATTCTTTGTTTATGCCAATAGTTAGCCTCTCCAATTTACTTATTTTAAACTTAAGAAAGTGTTTCAAACGGAGTGGGGAAGCAGGACAAAGAAGCCCAAAACGTACCACTTCCACACGGAATGAGAGCAGAACCTTTTTTTTTTCACTCGATCTCAGCCATCATTTAATAATGAATTATTTTTTGAAGAAACATAATATAGTGAGGGAGCGATATTGGAACCGTGATATAGCTAGGGACGACTGTACATCACATTCGCTTAAGCCGAGGACCACCTGTACTGAGGGTTATACATACATGCATCATATATTCTATTGCATGTGTACTGCAGAACTGCCAAACTTCACCCACAAAGTGCTACCAAACCTTCTTTGTGTGTTTTTTTTATTGTAATCAATACTGTATTTTTTTACTCTGCGTGTGTGCTTTGCATAAAAGTGTGACTCAATTTAAAACCTTCTGATTGAGTACAGCTAAAAGAGCCTTAAATGACTGTTTTCCTCCTGAAATGATCACATTTAATTATCCAGTGTATGCAAAATACCAGGAAACAATGCCTACCTACACTACGGAATACACTTACATTTGATCAATTCTGGTCTTTTTTTGTGTCTATTATTGCAATAAATGCCAAAAAATGTATGACCACCTTTCCTGTTGGAATACATGGGCCCAATGGGATGCATTGCGGTCATCTACGACTAACTGACAAAAAAATGATAACTTTTTACTTCCAATTTAATTATTTCCTCAAAAATTGTTTGGTTCTCTGAAATGTAAGCTCTGAGTCAGCCACACTCGCATAGCCCACATCAAGAATCCAACTCAGATCACGTTAAACCAACCGAAAGCTGCAACAAGGATAAAGAAAATGTGCCAACAAGTACTGGCAAGACATGTGCGGGGAAATTCAGTTGGCATCCGACACGGGTGATAGGCGCAGGATGTACTAGAAGATCAGAATAGTACTTGGCCCACAGGTTAATAAAGTTGCCCAAATGAAATCAACAGCAGAAGAACTCATCACAGACAAGACCAAACAAATGGAACGATGGGTTGAACTACTCGATTTTCTACTCGCAGCAAAGAGACTTTAGTCCCGACATGAAAAATTAGATTACCTAACTACCTGTTATGACTGAGCTGGACTTGGAACCACCAAGTGAGGAACTTGAAGGCCTGGCAACAGGCAAATCTCCAGGGAGCGAGAATATACCAGCTGAGGTTCTGATGGAAAACAAGGACACCCTCCTACCTCGCCTGTATCAGCTACTTCTGGCATGCAGGGAACTTGGTGCAATACCACACAACACGACAGACGCTAATGTCATCAGTCTAAAATAATCAATCATTTTAAAAATAAAATAGTTTTTGGATGACAAGAAGAGCTTTTGCCTACATCGGTGAGTACCTTCATGCAAGTCTCCATAAGCATGGCATTACACGCCTTTCGATGACTTCTGGGTCGGACATATGCAACCTGACCGTTCATACTGCAGTAGCATCAGATACATATCAGATTTCTATCCACATATGAGGCCTGAATCTCATTTGACAAACTCTGGTACAGGTCACATACGAGCAAAACCTGCAGTGTGAACATAGCCGATATGGTGAACTGACCACCAGAGGCAGAAAGAAAGAGCGCCCAAAGCTCAGATGCAAGGACGTCTGCAAAAGAGATGCGACATACTGCGACATCAACTGCAGGAATTGGACCAGCTGGCAAAGACAGAACAAGATGGGAAGCCTCGGTTTTAACAGGCGTGTCACAGCTCGAGGAGGCCATTTCCACAAAATCGAATGCAAACAGGCAGAGAGGAGTGCTGCATTATCAAATCAACCAACCGATAGTGACCAAAATATGCAAATTTTGCTACCGGATATGTAAATCAAACATCAGCAGAATCAGCCACAAGAGAAGCTGTCGTGGAATGACGCTACGAGACAAAAATGCTTCTGCACACCGTAATTATTATAACTTTGTACTTCCTGTTTAATCATTTCCTCAAATGTTAATTTTAGGTGACCTCGTACTTCAATGACCTCAGGAGACAAGCGGGACATGAATGTTGTTGGACCGCACTTCAGGTTTATTTCAAGCTCTGTTATGTTGAATGTTACATAAGTGTATAAGCTACGGATTCAAGAACAAGTCCTGCTAAGACGACGAAACAAGCAGAACTCTTCAAGCACAAAGTTCAGTTTGCACAGGACATGACGCTGGATGTTTTTCAGAGAAAAAACAGGACATCAGGCCTAACATCACAAAAATACTGGAGGTTAAATGCAGCTAAAGTTAAGGCGAGGGTGTGTTTTAAAGCTTCACTTTCACTGAATGCTCTTTTGCACAATTAAAGAAGAGGACTATTAAGCAAGAGGACGAGGGAGGGAAAGTCAACATAAATTACAAAAAACTTCTTGTGCTACCAAATAGCATAAGATGAATAATTATATAATCCTGTGCTCTTCTTATTTTTACCACTGAATTCCAAAACATTCAAATTTGAATTGAAATGCCATTTAAATATAAATGTGATACTTTTAGTTGTCTCCCCTTTTTATCCCCCCCCCCCCATGATCAGCACAATAATAAAAAAGATTTGTCATTTTGTGAAAATTGATCTTTGCATTAAACAGAGATATAATTTGTACAGTCAACATGAAAAATATGTTTGTTTTACATTTTACATTTGGAAAATTATAAACAATTTTGATAGAATTTAATTCTATGCACCTTTTAAAGGAACAAATGTATGTTTACAAATTATTACATATTAGTGCTGTCAAATGATTACCGGTACATTTTTCAATCAGATTAATCATAGGTTCCAAATGAATTAATCATGATTAATCAACGTTTGAAATGATGTCTGAAATACGCCCATTTATACTGTGTTTTATTGAAAGAAAGACAAACGGATTATATATATTTGCACGTACTAACAGCTCCAAATGAACCGAAAATTTGAATCAAGCTAAAAGATAGCACACGTCTTAAAAAATCTATTTACCAAACACTTTTTCCTTTAATAGTAGCAGAACATTTGAATCACGCTTCAACCATGTTAATATCAGCAATGAGAGGTTGCGTTCAAACTCACCACGTCTTATAGGATGGATTCACATTTTGTGTGTATTTTCTGGGATTTCCAAGCATAATTAAATGGAGCAAATTGTACTTGCGCATTTAGAGTTACAAAGTAAGTGATAAGAATATCCACTTATTGTTTTTCTTTGTCTTTCTGTTTGTTTAGACGCATAATAAAGGCATTCTTATGATGTTCGCAGTGTCCCTGAATGCATCTCGCGGTCGTAGTCGTGACAATGAGGAAGTGTTGTTCCGACGACGAAGGGACAAAAGACGCGTTTGTGAGTTGGAAATGCATCAGTGTTGCTGGAATTGCACCTGTTGATGTGTTCCGGTTAGATTAAAGTTTTAAAAGAGCGTCAGACTCTGTGTGACTTTGTGGGGAATTACACTGTGCTGACGTCATAACAGTGAGTTGCGGCTTGCCTTAAGGCGTATGCGTTAATTACAGTTTTTTTTTTAACGTAATAAATGAAATAAATTAGTTACCGCCGTTAACCCGCTATTTTTGACAGCCCTATCATATATATTATTATATTTACAGTATAATTCAAATAAATATATTTAATATATTTTACCTTCCAACCAAAAATACACATCCATCCAATAACAAATCTACAGTGACAATGTACCTGCTCCCCGTTTCATTTAAATTCATATTATATAATATTTATTTTTTTAAATATGTATTTACATAAAATGTATATATTTTTTAAATATAATGTACTCAATGAAACGCATATATTGGAACAAAAGTACATTGTATTGTTTTTGGAATATTTTCTTACACACAGTTAACTAGTAGGAGACCCACACATGACCGCCAGGGGTCAGCAGTTGCTCTCCTCTGACCAGGATGTGGAAATAAAAGTGCTTCAAAAAGTTCAAATACAGATGGAGGATTATTTGTATATTAATGTGGGATACACAAAGTTGGAATATTCAGCTTTCATTGAACTGTTGCAATGAAAAACAAAGCAGGTGCAATGGCGGCTTAAATAAAGAGGGCTCAAACCTGTGACTCTTTAATAATGGGACAATCTATGACCCCCACACCGTCACTTAAAAAAAACACTAGAGAGAGCGTGGAGCTGGTAATTTGCGTCTTAACAACCAAAAGCCGCTGGAGGAATGTTTTAGTTCCAGCGGTGCCACATTGAATTAATTTCAACAAATATATCCCAGCAGGGATGCAATGAGACTTGGTGGGCCCCATGAAAACACCAAATATCACGCTCCGTTAAACTCTTACTAGCATGTTCTGTTGGGAGGGATCCTCTCCACCAAGCACAAATATTTTCATCCTAGAGGGAAGCTATGTTGTCCTCGCCCCACTGGGACTTGCAGAGAGCTGTGCATCTGCTGCCAAGTCCCCAAAATGGCCTCAAGGACCAGGAGTGCACAACTTGCACGGAGCTCAGGTATAACTTTACACTCGGTAGTGTTCTAAAATCACAGTGGAACCTCCAAAATTTGGAAAAAAATATACCTCAAAAGTCAAACTATCAACGTCACGCATGAGTTTAATTTTCTTTGATTTTTGGGATGTCACTACAGAAGGGCACCGGTGAAGGCAAAGAAAAGTGTGATGATAACCGTAGAACCAGAAATGGAGCTTAGGAGCTTATCTAGGGGCCCTAGTTTGTGCAAGGGGGTGCATTCTTGACAAATGCACAAAGGATGTCGCTGCCGTGAAGCATAGAGTACCAAGGCAAATGATATATAAGTGACAACATCTACAATCATTTATATTATAAGAGAAAAAAATATACAGTCAAAGGTTTGCTCAAAAACATACCTGTCACCCCGAATTTGACAATAGGTTCAGAGAATGTGCTTTTACTGCCATCTCGTGTCTACTTGTAGGTTGAGCTTCGCTACCCTGTGTGGGACTGCAGGTGATGATGGTGACGGTATCCACGGCAGCAGTCTGCAAGGACAGTGATGCAGAGCGTTAGCAGCGGGCAGTCGGTTCTTTCCACCGCAGGTTTTCCTTATTGTCTGGAAGATGTTCTTTACTTTCAAATGCAGATGTTGACAGGAATGCACAAAAACAGTTTTAGAGTAGCTATGAACAGTATTACATAGTATGCGTAGTCCCTGATCATTATTTAGTGTTCATAAAACTCACCTCAAATGTGGTGTACAACAAATGAAAGGGGGCCTGTTATACTAATTCTTGGGCCTTTGTATTGAGTTCTGGACTCCTACAGAGACGCTACACACGATAATCCGCACAGAAAACGTTCTAGATCTTCCAGACTCTGCACCTCTTCCTGCAGTGTTTCCTGCCTCCCGCCCAAACTGTCTGTGTAATTTACTCCACCCCCGGCCCTCCTCCAGGTACGCCTTCCGCTGAGCCCACTCCGCTGTGATTGGTCACACTCCCAAGCGCTCCCGAAGACTTCCGGACAGCTGCCGAACCCCTTTTGCCCTATTACTTACGCAAAATAAACACAGTTAGGACACTGATAAATTGCTACTTACAGCTTGGGCTGCTGACTCTTCAACACGACCAAGTAATGTTGGACTTCAGCAACAGCGGATAGTCCAGCTTCGTATTGGCCCACGTTCACAAAACAGGTAGAGTTCCAGGACAAAAACCACTGCTTAAATAAAAAGAACATTAAGGCTTGTCTCAATTTTGCCAGAAAACATCTTGATGATCCCCAAGACCTTTGGGAAAATACTCTGTGGTCTGACGAGACAAAAGTTGAACTTTTTGGAAGGTGTGTGTCCCATTACATCTGGCATAAAAGTGACGCGGCATTTTAGAAAAAGAACATCATACCAACAGCAAAATATGGTGGTGGTAGTGTGATGGCCTGGGGCTGTTTTGCTGCTTCAGGACCTGAAAGACTTGCTGTGATAAATGGAGCCATGAATTCTGTTGTCTACCAAAAAATCCTGAAGGAGAATGTCCGGCCATCTGTTGGTGACCTCAAGCTGCAACCAGCGTGGGTTCTGCAGCAGGACAATGATCCGAAACACACCAGCAAGTCCACCTCTGAATGGCTGAAGAAAAACAGAATGAAGACTTTGGAGTGGCCTCGTCAAAGTCCTGACCTAAATCCTATTGAGATGGTGCGACATGACCTTAAAAAGGCGCTTCATGCTGGAAAACCCTCCAATGTGGCTGAATTACAACAATTCTGCAAAGATGAGTGGGCCAAAATTCCTCCACAGCGCTGTAAGAGACTCATTGCAAGTTATCGAGTTGTTGCTGCTGGGGGTGGCCTAAGGGTGCTTATTAGGTTTATGGGGCGATCACCTTTTCACACAGGGCCATGTAGGTTTGGATTGTTTTTTCCCTTAATAATAAAAAGTTTCATTTAAAAACTGCATTTTGTGTTCTGTTGTGTTGTCACTGACTAATATTTACATTTGTTTGATGATCTGAAACGTTTAAGTGTGACAAACATGCAAAAAAAAAAAGAAATCAGGAAGGGGGGCAAACACTTTCTCACACCACTCTATTCGCTATAAAATGCATTTTTTGGTGTCTGGAACGGATTAATTTTCGTACATTTCTGTTTTCATCTGACCTTTTGAAAGAAATTAATAACAGCAGGTACCACTGCATGTGTACTGTACTTTTCGCTTAAAACTATGCCGCATACCTCCACCAAGGCCAAATAATCCTAATGTGGATGAACTGTACATGTGATAAAACCCCCTGCATACGTATCAATGTTGTCATTAAGAGTCATGCAACCATGCAGGATATATTTTTTAATCTTAATGAAGCAATGTTAAAAGTGATAGAAAAATATCTTGGATACACACGTTTATGATTACATTTATTGCACCAGATTTTAATGTTTTTTTCTCCTCAGTCCAAGCGGTTTAATTTATTTTGAACATGCATACACGTTACATTGGAATACAGCACATAGTACAATTCACAATGTCCAAAAAGGAGCAGGAAGACAAAAAAGCTTATTTAATCCTCCCCCCCTCTCTGTATTCACATCAATTTGCTTCCTGTATTCAACATGAACCCTCTACCGGTTCTGAAATAACATAAGAAAATGATAAAAATGTGGAACAATGTGTTGCAGTAGAATTAAGATTTGTAAATCAATATACATAAATTATATAAACGCTCATAAATAAATAATAAGCACAATATAGAATAAATAAGTAAGAACTTAATAGTTAACAGAAACAATTCTTCAATGGTGAGTGAGTACAGTCAATGTAATACTTCAAGTAGTAGAAAAAGGTAGTAATGCAGGCGTGGTTAGACATACTGTAGCTTTGTATGCACACAGTGGTTCAGGATTCTTCTTCCTTATACTTTGCAAACATCAACTTCTTGTACTATTTCTTGAAATGGCTCATTTTAGTACATCGACTGAGTTTTTTTGCTCAATAAATACTGTAGCCTTGATCCCTTTATTAAGTCCACTGGAAATAGTATTGTGTTTTTTGTGTAATTCTGCTAATTAAAAATCCCCAAAACAGTTCATCCACATCACACTTTATTTATAAAATTACGTGACTCTCGAGGTCACCTTACGCATATAAAATATACAAGAAAACACAAAGTATGCGGCATATGCAAACACAACATCGACAAACATTAAAACACACCCCCAGTGTGTTGGAGAGATTTGTGATAGGACGACATCAGACGAGCTCATTTGAAGGAAGGCGATCCAGGAGGGATGTCGTTACGATTGTGTGTGCGTGTGCTTTCTGCCTAGCAACAAGTGGCCGAGCAAAGGTGCTGGCTAATTCAAATACATCCTGTTGCTGTTGCAAGTAATAGATGTCACTTTTCCTGAAAGAGTTCTAAATGTTTTGCTAGTTCAACACAAAACCATGAAGCTGCTGTAACGTAACAAAATCAGAGAATGAATATGCTTTGTGTTTAGCAGCTCCGGCGTTTAAGTGTACTACCGTTAAACGCAGGCATACGTTGCTCATTGTTTCTCTCCTGGAATCTCATTTCCTCTTTCCACAGCCTGTTTCCACTTACTCCGTTACTACAGTGCATGTGTGAATCCACAGCATCGCTTGACCCCAGAGTATAACGTCAGGGAAGCACGCACATTGTGTCTGCATGCCGCAGCCTTTTCAGTGCATCCCGCCGGATTCCCGTTAACCCATAAAACATGTCTGACATATTAATCAGGTCTGCATAGGGGGGGATGCTCCACTGTGGCTCTCATTGGGCCGTCTTACGCTTCCTAGCGGCCAATAAGAGAAGGTTGGATTCACTCCTCTCCATAGCAACAACACTCTTTTTTTTCCAGAGCGGAGCAATCGGCAAAGCAACACCTCTAATTTGATATTATGAATAATTGCGACTTAATAGCTTTGCAGCAGAAGGCGGGAAGCACCCGATGAGTGTTTCAGTCCGGCGAGATAATACAATTTCACTCGCCTCCGCCCTCCCTCCCTCCTCCTTGAGCACTGAGGAAGCTCCTGTCTAACCATCTTAAAGGAACAGGCCTGCATATTTGAGTTCTTTCCTGTCCAGAGGCATTGTGAGTGATGATCTGTACTTGTTGTCCTCACTGTGCCTGAATGGCGGGGCCTCTCAAGAGGGAGAAGGAATACCTTGGCATGGACGCGATGCTGGCCACTAAGCTACAAGCCTCGCCACCTTTGTGCAAGCTTGTTTAAAGAGTTTGAACAAAAAGTGCAGTGCAGTACAGTAAGACTGCAAAAACAATTCCGTGTGACTGAAGATTTGATGCCATCTTAAGTGACTTAAGCGGGGGAGTCTTCCAGCACCTGTTGCAATGCTACGCAAGTGTATTTCACAAGGCCGTCCCACCCCTGGCCTCACATTCCTGGCCTCAACCCACTGAGACTTGCAGAGAGCTGTGCACATGCCGCAGAGTCCCCAAAATGGCCTCGAGGGCCAGAAATGCACAACCTGCAGGGAGCTCGGGTATAACATAACACTCAATTGTGTTCACAAATTACAGTGGAAGTTACAAAAGGAGTCCATCATCCAGAAATTATAAAATTTGCCTCACAAGTCAAAACATCAGCAATAGGGCAGTTACAGACCAGCCTTATGAACCCTGCCTAGCAACAGGTGGCTGGACAAACGGTAAATAATCTGTGTGATGCAAAATGTGAGTATTTCTGCATCTTTAAACCCCTTAAAAACATTAATCAACGGAATAAACAGAAATGAGAATTCAAAGAAACAGACAGTAAGAGAGAGAATACTGGGAACTGTATGCAGCTCACTTCAAATGACAATTTTGATACCCAGAAATATAAGAACACCGTCGCCAGCTAGCGTATATTACCAACAGTGGTTTAAAAGAACTGATTGTACAAAAAATGTCTATATTTTTCACAGTTATGAGTTGAACATAAAACATACAATTGCAAATTGTTGTTCAGCACAAATCAAATAAATGGCTGTCATTCACGCCTGCGAAGATTGCATTTAGAGGTGAAAACAACATGAAAACCAGAGAGCTGTCTATGGGTGAAAAAACAAGCAATTGTGAATCTGAGAGAAGACGGAAAATAAATCAGAACTGCTGCACAAACATTGGTCACAGCCAGTACAACCATTTGGAATGTCCTGAAGAAAAAAGAAACTTAGTAAAAGACATTGAACAGCAGCTGAAACATTGTGAGAGCTGTAAAGAAAGACCCTAAAACAACTGGCAGTGGCATCAGCAACAACCTGCAGAGGCCAGCAGTGAAGGTATCGCTATCTACTCTTTATAGAAGACTTCTTACCGGTTACACCAGAAGATGCAAACCAGTCATTATCAAGAAGAATAGGAAGGCCAGCCTGGAATTTGCCAAAAACGACAGAAACGAGCCTCACAGATTCTAAGACAAAAGTTTTATTGACTGATGATTTTTTTCACATATTCATCTTTTGACGTCAAACCCAAATGTTTGCCGTCTGCAGCAACAATAAAGGAATTGGCCTCATTATTCCGACACTTCTGGAGGGCAGTGTTCATTCAGTGGTAGCTAACAGAAGTACTTAGAAACTTTGCCAAATTGCGATCATTAGCTGACAATAAACATAACTAGTGCGTGTGTTACATCTACAGGTATGTACTCAGAGCAGGATAATGCCGGCAGTACGTTTAAATATCGGTGCCCCCTGGGCAGCTGGAACCTACTGCATGCTGTCCCTTTAAGAGGTTTGATCATTTCCCCCGTTTTCCCCAATTTTGTGTGAAATGTTCATTATGGTAATTGTGGGGCTATCCCAACCGTACACTTGCTAGGCCTGGCAAATTTCGTATATTACCTCCTGTTGCATGAAGGTCAATGAGTGTGTCATGCAAAAAGTGTCTGGCAGGTTGAGGAGCAGATAATTAACTACACATATGACCTCCTGTCCTTTTCGCCATCCCTCAACGTGCCTCTCAATTGTCTAACAGCAGGAACAACCCCCCTACAAAGCTCATTTAGGCTGCTTTCAATGAGGCTAGACAAGGAAAAAGCGCTCTGCCTTTGAAGTGTGTTCAAGTGTGCCGTCCTGTCCGCGGCCCCGCCTCCTGTCCAGACCATCGGACCGTTACTGTAGAGCCGTTCGGCGCACAAGCTGCGTTCAACCTTAGGTGACCCTTGCTCCCGTTGCATTCCTGGAATGCAGCTGATGGGAGTTTTTCAATATTCACGCACACACCGGCAGCGCTCAAATTTGGCGGTGCAGCGTTAACACAAGCTGACACCACAGATTAGCCACAGACATCAGGAATGCTACGGCCTTTTTGTGCCACGTGGACTTCGGCCAAAGAGCCGTTGGCTGCCACGGCCACCAAAGACCTGCACTGAAGCAGCTTCATGATAGGAAGGTCGACACTCTTGTGTGGCCCGTACTCAACTGTACGCGTCCCTCTTTCTCTTCAAAGGTCCGCCATGGCATGTTTCCAGTGTGGACCAACCCCATCAGGCACCTTTGAGATGAACACCAACAAAGGCTGTGAGAAATCAGTGGCCTCTGACCTCACAAACTTTCTTTCGGATGCCCACACTCAAAATACCAGCTGTTATAGCTGGAAAGACTCCATCTCACTTCCTGTAGCCAGGTATCGAAATACACTCCTGATCAAAATTAGAAGAGCAGTTGAAAAATAGCAAGAATTTACATTTTGCACTGTTGGATCTTAAGGACGTTCCAAGTAGAGCTTTGAAAAGCAAAAAGATGAAATGGGAGTGAGAAAAAAAAGTTGAGTGAGCAATTTATTACAAACAACCATTAAACTGAAATAGGCTGTTCATCAGTTGATCAAAAGTTTAAGACCATAGCTTAAAAAAACCCAGAATGAGTATAAATTAGCTGCGCTATTTTTGTTAATCACCTGAAAAATTGGTTTGTCCCTGCTTGATGCGAGTGTTTCCAGGAGGCTAGTGGGAATGTTGCTGCAGGCGGTGAAGATGGTGAAGATGGCTTCATGGAGGCCATCCACTGTCTGGAACTGATGTCCATTTTTGTACATTCCCTTTCCATCCATCCCCAAATGTTATTAATTAGATTTAGATCAGAGGAACACGCAGGAACGTCCAAAAGAATGACGTGTTTCCTCTGGAGGACGCCCTTTGTCAGGTGGGCATTGTGATCTGCAGCGTTGCCTGTTGAAAAAGCCAGTCATCACCACACAGATGACGGCCTTCAGTCATGAGGGATGCCCCCTGCAACATCTCCACATAGCCAGTTGCTGTTTGACGCCCCTGCCTGAAGCTCCATTGTTCGATTTAAGGAAAAAGCAGCACAGATCATGATGCCGTCCCAACCACCGTGCCGCGTGGAGAACATCTCATGTGGGATCTCCTTGTCATGCTCGTACCACTGGAAGCCATCGGCACTGTCAAGGTTCCATTTTTTCTCCTCAGAGAATAAAACTTTCTTCCACCTTTCAGTGTCCCATGTGTGGTGCTCTCGTGCAAATTCCAAAAGGGAGGTTTTGTGGCGTTGAAGGAGACGAGAGCCTGTTTTTTGTTCTCAAAACCCTACTCTCACAGATGGTTATTGGACTGCCCTTGGCACCAGTAACAGCCTTCATTTGGGCTGAGGAACGTCCCGTGTCTTCACGGACAGTCAATCAGATCCTCCGACTCAGGGCCGGTGAAATTTTGGGGGGTATACCACTTGACTTTTTTTGTTCCATAACCCTCAGGATCTTTGAAGAAGTTTAAAGTGACCGTTTTTGCAAGATTTGGGCTTTGAAAGGCTGTGGTCTTCAACCTTTGATCGGCTGATGAACAGCCTATCTCACTTTAAGGCTTGATTGCAATAAAGTGTTCACCCCAAATTTTTTGTCTCACTCCCAGTTATTCTTTTTGCATTTTGTGAAGCTCTACTTAGAAACTTCTTAAAATCCAACAGTGGAAAATATAAATTCTTGCCATTTTTCAAATGGACTTACAGCTGGTCCATGTGTAAAAGAGTGCATGCAGCACCAGGTGTGAAGTTGGGGAAAGAAGCTTGGATTGTAGTAAACTTACATTCTTAGAGGTGCTCAATATTGGCTTTCTTACCAATATCCTATATTGTCCAGCACTTCATCACTGATACCAATATCGGCAGCATATTTCCCTTCAAACTAATCTTACATAATGAAGACGTGTGCTTATTCGACTGGATGCATTTCACAAATAAACATTGTTTGTGCAAAATGAGACAAATACATGCAATATGCAATGCAAGTTATGGAAAAAAAACGCAAAAATGCTGAATTTGACTTAGAGTGATTCTTCCTGAGGTGTGATATTAGATTAGAAGTATTGAAGGAAGTCGCTTTACTCCCCCCTCGCATAACTATACAAAGCTCTGCATGACAGGCTGGACTTCAGTTTTGGTTTTCACGTTGTTTCCTGTTTTGTGCTCTTATGTTGGTTTTCTCTTTCCTGTTTGGTGCGATGTGCAGCTGCAAGGGGTGTCCCAATCTGATAATGATATTGGATATCAGTCCGATATCATCCAAAAAAAACAATATTGGATTATATCGGCTTACATCTAAAATCTCCAATATTGACACTCCGATACAAGTAGTCCATTCCAGACTCCGCACCAGCACTTCTATCCTTCAACAGCGCTTCTATTCAGCATGCAGAACCCAGAATCAAGTCTTTTCTAACATTCCACGCTACTAAACAAGTATGTATGATCTGTGCTGATATCGGTATCGTCTGAAATTCAAGGCTGCGATATCGGAATCCTATTGGAAGTGAAAACGTTTCCTCGGGACACCCCTAG
This sequence comes from Dunckerocampus dactyliophorus, assembly GCF_027744805.1. Taxonomy (NCBI): domain Eukaryota; kingdom Metazoa; phylum Chordata; class Actinopteri; order Syngnathiformes; family Syngnathidae; genus Dunckerocampus; species Dunckerocampus dactyliophorus. The sequence goes on along the minus strand of NC_072834.1, from coordinate 6,555,212 downwards.
CAGTGACCGTGTAGCAGCTGCTACAGGGTCACTGGAAAGTGCATGCAGCTGTTCCTGTTTCGTAAAAGTACAAAGAGCACAACATAACACTTCACAGTCATTGCAAATTGAATTTCACAATCCAAAAGGACAAGCTTGGACATAATTCCATACCGCGAACATACAGTCATCCCTCATTTATCACAGTTAATTGGTTCCAGACTCGACTGTGATGAGTGAATTTCCGCAAAGTAGGATTCTTTATTTATAAATAGAATATTTTTGTTGTCAGAGCATGGAAAACCCATTTACAACTTTCTAAATACAGATTTTAACATTATTAGAGCTCTGTAGACACAAAATTAAACCCCACGGTCGCTTTTACACTCTTAATACAAAATATAGTAGCCATAAACAGAGAAAATAAGCCACTTAAGACATGAATAAGACTCGTGCTTGTGTGTTACCATAAATGTGTTGCCTTGGGGACCTGAGTGAGGGGCAGACAGGAAGTGACATTGGTGGTTCAGAGTTGAGTTTCAGTTTTGCATAGGTAACAACCACAACAGCGGCCTGTGTTTTTATTAGGGATTATTGTGCCTGTTGCGAGGTAATTCAAACCTGCAATAAAAGCCTGTTGTTCCGGTGATTAAGTCTGATCCTTTTGTGTCTCAGCGAACATTACAGTAACATCACTGACACCTACTGACCAGTGTAGAGCACTACTTTTCATCAACATATTTTGAATGCTTTATATTTGTATTTGGTATTTGTATTTGAGTTTATTTAGCCATTTTTATGCTTGAAAATGCTTAATTTGGCAAAAAATGATACATTTTCATAAATATGCACACTTTTAACTCATAATAGGCCGTACTCAACCACAACTATTTAAGGCACTATTTAATAATTCATATATTTTTGAATAATGGCAACCAACCTCGGTTTTGAATATGGTTTTCGTATGATTACATTTTCGCCAAAATTTAGCCTTGGTTATCGTACAACATTACGCGTAACAAACTGTTGTATTTTAGCCCACAGCACGTTGAATCTTGTGGTATTAAAAAAGATGTAGCTGGACAATACTCCAAGCGTTGCTTGTTTAGTCAACCATCTTGGATCACACACCAAATTTTGCAATACTCAGCTTACAGTTACACAATACTACGGTATCCTGTAAGGCACATTCATTTGACAAACTCAAATGAAAATGTTACAGAAACTTGTCCAACCTTTGCGTCGGTATTTGTATTTTGAGTGTCTGGAACGGATTAATTGGATTTACATTATTAGAAATTGCTTTGGCTGTCGTACGTTTTCCTTGGACCTTTTGGAGGAAATTAATAAAAATAAAGGGAGGTGCCAGTGTATTGGACTTTTGTGAACTTTCTTTTGTGTCGGCATTCAAAGCAATCCAGCCGCTGACCACCTCTGAGGCTATCAGGCTATAAAAAGTGGCCGCGCTGTTCCCGCTGTTGTGATGTGCAAATAAACACTGAGATTTGAAATTCTTCTGAAGTCAAGACGGAGAAAGTAGAAGCATGCCTTGAAGAGGGAAGAACTGCTTTGTAAGAGGAAAAAAGGCTAAAAGATGCAAGCAAAGTGCAGAGGTGCCCATGGGGGGAGAGTGGGGAAATGAGTTTCCCTTCAGGTCCACAATCACATACAGGGGCCCTGTCTCATTTCTATGGCAACCCGGAGGCTATTATCATACCTTACCTTTATTATGAAAGGACTAAGGTTGACGGGGGGTGAGAGGCGGGGTCATTGTGGTGGATTTATTCTGCTGTGCTCACAGCTGGACTACACAATGAGAGAGTGTGAATGAGAGACTATGCAACGGTCAAAGACGATTTACTTACTGTATGAGAGTTTAGAAATGTGCTTCTTGTTCTAATATAACTCAGTGTGCTGTATAGCAAGTGGCACATTCCAAGCAATAGCTCAGTGCCATGCACTGGGAGGGGAGGCAGGTGGGGCAGAACCTCACCAGTCACGATAAAAACACAGTTGCCGAAAAAAAGTCAGACCCCTCAATTGCTCAGCTTTATTTTCTCTATTTTCTCTCCGTTCGTATCACCGCGTGCTGCCGCTTGTCCATTGTTGCGTATGTGTTTTACATTGTTCACATGCGCGGATGAAGGCCGCGGTGATGCTAACTCTCTCGCGCCACCGTGGTCATCATCCGCGCATGTAAACACTGGAACACATACACAACAATGGACAAGCTGCAGCGCACCGCGATACAAACAGAAAGGAAACAACGCTGAGCAATTGAGAGGTCTGACTTTTTGGTGGCCGTTGATTTTGGGATGCAAATGTATTACCCTTTTGAACGCGTATTGTTTTGACAAGCAAAACGCTTAACTGAAGGGACCCAGCAACTAGCCGGAACTACTTTCCTCCACAGCAAAAATCGACCAGAACTCTCACAAGACAAAGTGGGGGAAAAGTCACTGTTGGTGCACTACACTGCTGATGGGATGTCACACAACTTCATGTCAAATAATCCCAACTATCCCTTTCATGATGAACCGCGACGCAAAGTGCGGAATTTTCAACTCAAATTTGATGAAAAGACAGTTTAAATTTGAGGTAGTGCAAAAAAAATGATCCAGCACAAACAAGTTTAATGAACAAGGTTTTTATTCACAAACCCAAAGTTATTTGTACAAAAAGTGTCTGCGAAGGAGTTCCAGTTGGCTCCCGCTAGGGTTTGGTCTCTACGAGCTCATCTAAACAGGCGCTCAGTAAAGACTCCAGTTGAGTTCCATTGTGTAGCTTTCACTTTGAAGCACTTTAAACCTGAACATACAGAAATAAAACATGTCAATTATAACTTACATCAGATACAAAAGACTTTCTCGTTGACATTCAACAAATACAATATGCATGTAAGCAAATGCACTAACTTCATGCTAGCATTAAATTACACTGAAAATTCCATAGCGATTAGCATGAGTGATTTTACCTCCAAATATGACAATTAAATAGATAACTACATACTGTATATAATAAGCATAAAATACTTATAGTCAATCACTTTCTAAGGCTCAACAAGAGACAGGACTGGCATATTAAACATCTCAATGGCAAAAACTAAAGTTGTTGGTCTCTTTGTTGCCAGCTGGAGTAGGATACTAGTATAGTCCAGACGACATCCCAATGCACAAACAATTCCCTTCAGAATAAAAGAGCAAGATTAAGACCTGCAGTCCACTGAAAACGAGTTGACAATCACTGACATAGACTATTGTCAAAATGTCTCAGGCCATTATAAGATTTTTTTGCTTTAGCAATGCTATGTTGACCACGCAAAATACGAGGTGTGTCAGAAAAGTTCCAGGACAGTTGATGTTGATAACATTGTTTGACCTGAGGGGAATTGTACACTGTAAGTTCTTGTCACCGGGGAAGTACCGTATTTTGCCCTTTCTTCTTTGCTTCCCATCTTTTTCCCATATGAAAACAAATCCTCTCCTTTATTGCCAGCGGAAACACTCGGTCAAACATCTGTGTAATACATCCTGCGGTTGGTAAAGTCAGGCCCTCAAAATAAAAGCATGCCAGTAATATAACACAGTTATTTCATGTCTAGAAGGTTCTAATAATGTTAAAAACTGTATTTAGAAGGTTGTAAACATATTTTCTATGCTCTAACTACATAAATATTTCATTTATAAATAAGGAATCCTACTTAGCGGAAATTCAGTTATCACGGTCGGGCCCGGAAGCAATTAACCGCGATAAACAAGGGAGTACTGTACTGTACTTTTTCGGTGATTAGTGATTATTTCATAAAAGAAGGAGGCTCTTCCAGTTTTCTACGATGCATTTTGGGACGCTGATGACCTCCTATTTATATATTTTGAATAAATCCATTGTGGGATTATGACCAATAAATTACAGGCAATTCTTACATGAACTGTCATAAAAGTGGAAAAATTAATTAGCTGTAAAAGCGTCAAAACCTACTTATAAAGACCAAATGCGGCTCACAGTTCAGTATAATTTGTTTTTTTATTTGCATTACAATAAAGGCAAATAATAAGACAAAAAGCTAATTGTACGACTGCAGAGGCTTACCCGCTGCACATGCGTGTAACTGCACATTCAGCAATATGGCAAAAAGCCTATAATGAAGCCGGTTTGGTTAATACTGCGATGTTGTGTGCAATCAGACAACAACAACGCATTACAACGCCATATGAATGTTACATGCTGAAAAAAACATGCTAGATAATGTGAGAATTAGATAAGCTTTGGGCTGATTCTAAGCAATTTGCTGAAGTTATGAGTCTAGTTAGCTGGCAGTATCATGCTCTATCTTGCTTCTGTGTGTGTGTGTGTGTGTGAGTGTGTGTTGTATTAGTGTACAGGGTTAGTGTGACAGTGCATTAGCAGCCAGAGTCCATTCTCTCCATCCCCAGAGAGACCAGAGCGGCCATATTAACATTCTTCTCAGAACGGCCACAGGATCTCCTCTCAATGCCGTCTGACTCCAAACAAAAGTGTGTGTGTGTGTGTGTGTGTGTGTGTGTGTGTGTGTGTGTGTGTGAGACACAGAGACAGGCTGGCGGTGTATGTACGTGTGTGTAAGATGAGGAGGAAAAAAACTGGGAGAGGGAAGGGGGGGGAAAGAGGCTACAGTATGAGGATGAGTTTCATTATAAGTTCCTGCTCTATAGACTTTTTCTGTGTGTGTATTATTAAAAGAATAAATGGCTATTCGAGCTACGTGCGGTAAAACTAACTTCAACTAATCACAAGTAAGCGCTGATTTGAGAGGATTATTTGGAATTGATGAGCAACTTGCTTATTATACACTTCATGCGTTCTTTCTATTTTTGTGGGTGCGCTTCCATGAATGCGGTGTGCTGCTTTTAAGCAAGCTGTAATGTGAGAGAGGGGCTTTGTCGATTTGATTATACAGTAAATAGCAGCTCGAGTGCCTTTGTTCATCACTATCACGCGCAGTAGCAAGTGTAGACAATCCACCTCCTATGCATGACTTCAACATCTGGCCTCCATTATTGAGAGACTGAATTGTTTGAAATATGCAACCTGCATGCTGACGTGCAGTCTACTGCAGTCACTATACTTGAACAAACGCTATCCATCACTCCTTTATGGCAGTAATACTACTATTAATTTCAGGAAAAATCTTGCAAAATAACTTTTTATGGCTCAGTTTGACTGTCTGTTACTTGTTTTGTCTGTTTTGAAGTCACCATTACACTTTATTTGAATGAAACCAAATTACATAAACCAATACCCATTTTAGTTTTGTGTGCTGGCAGAATGACGGTTAAAAAAAACTCTGCAAATACTACTGATTACCAATATTCATTGATGTATTACTCGCAATAAGTGGCATTAAAGACACAAATAAGTACATTCCAATGACAAATAATGTAGTTTGCAGTAACATGAAACAAAACAAAACAAATAATAAAACATTTATTTGTGGGAGGAATTGAATTAAATTGGGAACGTGTTTTTTTATTCCCATAGTTTTTCATTAGTATGACATCTTCCTCTGTTTCTACTTCAGAAAACTACAGCATTTAAGCATTTTTAAATTCCGTTTTTTAAACCTTTAACAGCTAAGCTGTAGCTGTAAATAGGAATTGCAACGCTATTTTTAAATTACCATAAGTCTTCAACTATGGAAGATATTCCTGTGATTTCTGAAACAAGAGACTCCGCGCTGTCCAGTGATATGTGGGTCACTACGGTAATCATAGGGACTATGTCACAGCAGCTCCAGGAAGACGAGGCTTTGATGGAGAGCAGATTGGAGGGGGTCTGTTTATAGAGCAGACGAGTCCGAGAGACGAAGAGGGTCAGAGAAGCAAGTTTTTCTTCAAGTTCTGTAGAAAAGTGATAATTTATATTATCTGGATGTTTTTTTTGCCATGTTTTGTCACTTTTTTTCAGTGTTTTTTCTTAATTGCAAAACATGTCAAGGAGCTTGTCTGGGAAGCAAACAAGGAGGGACGTTCGCATACTCTTGATAGTCAATGTTACAAAGTTCATAGTTCATATCGTAAATCCCATGTCTTCCATTCTGGTACATTCTGGGTGTCTTAGTCAGTAAAAACCTCCATCTATCCATCATTTTTCTATGCCGCTTATCCTCACCAGGGTTGCGGGGGTATGCTGGAGCCTATCCCTGCTGACTTCGGGCGAGAGGCGGGGTACACCCTGGACTGGTCGCCGGTCAATCGCAGTCAGTAAAAACGTGTACAATTTAATTCAGTTTTTGGTGTAGGAGTTGATATATCTGTTAAACTCACAGCTACATTTTAAACAAGTAAAAAGACCTGCACATCAAATACAGTTAATTTGATATTGTATATACACATACAATTATGTAGGTGTAAAAGTACGATAAACATATAAGTGCAATAACATCTGCACACATTTTGTGTGTAAGAAATATATCAAAACATGTAATAACATTAGCAGGTTCTGATACCAAAGCACCTAGTAATTTAGCACCTGGGCACTTCAGCACTCAAGTCCCCCTCAAATCCATGGTTCTGTCTAGTGAACATGGTCTTACGCCCATTGTTTTACTGTTTTTATTTATTCTTTCTTCTCTTCTTTGATTCCAGATGTTATTGCTATTGTACTTAACATCAACCTGCCCTCAGGGACTAAAGATGCAAGCTAGACTCTGGGCTATAATCTTTAATCTTAAACAATTATATGAAAATGTTGATTGATATGTGTTGTCTTTCTTAAATAAATAAATCTACAAGATGTTTAAAGTACTCCTGAAAAAAGGGACCCAAGCACATATTGTATAACACTATTACAGCTAATATAGTACAGTAAAATAGTATCATGTCATCCTTTCAAGCACTGAGCCATGCGCTGATGAGGCATTGAAGCGCACTGCGTATTTCTGAGTGTTAGAGGAATCTGTGCTTTATTTTAAATTTAGGACGGCTGCAAAAAAAGCTGCAAGTGCCAGAACTTTGATAAAGAAGGTGAGAACACTACTGAATTCAAGAAAAAAGTGGTTCAAAGAACAAAGGTAGTGTCTCTTACAACAGGATTGTAATGCAAAGGTTCCAACTTAACAACACAGGTTGCATGGGGAATGGTTTAAGGGAGACACATAACAGAAAGTGAGGTGGGCCAGTGTGTGTAATGATGATTGTACCTGCTGTTGAAGTTTACATTAAAGTTCAAGTGAGAAAGTATACAGCTCTAACTGCCCACTCTTTAAAGTTAACGTTGTAATGGACTAGAGTGACATGTTCGACATGATAGAGTGAAAAAAAAGTTCTCCTCCCATCCCGTGTGGAAGTGGTTTTTTGCTTTCTAAGTTTACAAGAAATAAATTCAAGGTTAGCTCGCTAGCAAGCAGGCATCTCAAGTCCCTGCAGCATAAGAGTTGCAATGTGACGTAAACAATGAATAACGGGAGTGGAAAGGTGACTTTAGGCGTGTTATTTCATGTCTACAGGGTTCTAATCATGTTAAAAACATATTTACAAAGTCATAAACAGGTTTTCTGTGCTCTAATTATAAAAATATTACATTTGTTAACATTGAATCCTATATCGCGGAAATTCATTTAACATGGTAGGGTATGGAACCAATTAACCGTGTGGCCCGCAAGTCAAAAAGTTTGCCCACCCCCAGTCTGCTTGGACCTCCACCCACTCACATTTACTTATTTTTCACTGCAGCACACTTAAATACGGCTGGAATGTTCTTTTAGTTTGTCCAGCTTTACCACAAGTAACTCTTCATTTGCTATGCTTGTTAGTGTGAAAATGTTTAACTTCAAATATTTTAGCCTTTTTCATGCATTATTTTTGTATTTAATTGTGCACGTTATAGCACGCTATTAATATTATAGTGAGTTGCTTTTTTGCTTTGGGAAAGTTTCTGGCACACAATGTGCCGGAAGTGATGTGTAAAACCTGTACATGTCTGCCTGGGTGCAGCACTACAAAGCGATTATTTGCTGCAAAAGTACTATTGAGATCATCGAGGAAGGATTCAACAAAAATGAAAAACTAGCTAGGCAGGAGATACGCACTGGCAAACGCTTGATGCTGTGTGGACCGTTTACTTCGAGCGCTGCACAGGCGAGCAGACCAGTAGCACAGGCACTAACAAGATGGCGGCGGTCTGCAGCAGAGACTAGACAGCTCAGTTCGGGGAGGGCAGAAAACACTGTAAGCTACTGATGGCACCCAGATGCCAAGGAACACAGTGATTTGGAGCATGTCCATTCCACGGGGTGGGTTGGACCGAGTGGCGCCCACTGCCCGACTTTACCTAGAACATCCTTTCGCTGGAAACAATAGAATGGCTGCCTCCCAGGCAGAGCTGCACCACTGCAGTGATAAGGGAACAGGAAAGAGGGAAGGGGTGGGAGGGGGGCGCCCAAGGTAGACACACCTGCCTCTGCTACTGCTGCTGGAACAAGTGCAGCCCAAGCAGCCGACACAAACGACTTAACGATCAGAGGGTATATCAGGACGCCGCCTTAAGATGGGACACGATCACACTTGCTCGTACATGTATGTGTAGTACGCTCACATAACTTTTACACATAGAGCGAATAAAAAGAACGATATCACAAATATTGATGACTGCCCTCAGAATGTGTTTTATACACTTTCTGCACTGTATAACAAAAGCTATACATAAACCATAGTTACATGATAGTCGTGGTCGGTTGTAACACAGGGTCCATTTCAAACACCTAGTCAAGTTGCCAAATATGCTTCCTTGATCCTAAAAGGACTACTACATAATGACGATAATCAAATACAACCGTTTATGATTTTGCAATGTGGGGTCCCTAATTAGAAAAGACAAAAACAAAGCAATTTTAGGGCATGGCCGCATACTGATTTATATGTGTGGTTTGGCCTTTCATCCACATGCAAACATCAAAGACAGCAACTTTTTAAAATATGTGGAAATATTTCAGATTTTTTTTTTTGACGTTTTCTTGGGATTTATGGTCGCTTAGATCTGGGGTTTCCAAAGTGCAGCCCACTGTTTTTTGATTGATATGATTTTACAAAAAAACACAACAGTAAAAATGGATTAATCAGCAGTAATTTTACAAGAATAAAGTGAGAATATTAAAAAAAGTTGTAAAAGTGTAATTTTACAAGAATAAACTCGTAATATTATGAGGAAAAAAATAGTGTCATTTTCGTCGCATAGAGTTGAAATATAATTTTTTTTTTTTAACATCGGAATGTTATGAGACACAAACTAAACTATAAAAGCTGTAATTTTTTGAAAATTTGGTTGGGGAAAAAGTGATAATATTATGAGAATAAAGTAATAATAATATGAGAACAAAATGTATGAAGATTATTTGTGAAGAAAGTTTCAACATTTGGAAAATTCTAAAAAAAAAAAAAAAAAAAAAAAAAAGCAAAAAAAAGGGGGCGGGGGGGGGGGGGGGGGGTGACCAAAGTTTCTAGTAATAACAGGCTTTTTCACCTATATCACAGAGCTGAGATGCAGTTTTTTCTTGAAATCCATACAACTTCTTAGTATATCCTTTACAAAATATCAACGTGGCTATCGCTTCCTTTCACTTTTTAGTATGTTGCTCTTGGTGGGGAAAGTTTGGATACCCCTGGCCTAGATTATGTTTTGTTTGTGTTTATGTTTCGCTTTCACAAAAAAATACTTGGACTATGTTGCATCACAAATTTTCTGTAAAAATTCCAACTGAATGCGTTTGCTAATGCATTTGTGTTAGGAACAAATATGGTTCAAACTTTGTAATTGAGTGTGACATACTGCATCTACAGTCTTGTGGTTCCAACGTGCCAAGTCAGAAATTCCAAAAATAAAATAAAATCAAAGTCTGACTTCATAGTCTGAGAGCGCACAGACTAGCAACAGTTCAATGTTTCTTTTATTTGTTCATTCACACGTTAGGAACGCCCATTTGCTTGTGTACTGTTCTTGTGTGATCACTAACCTGCTGGTGTCATTCTGGATCAATAGTTCCTTACGGCTGCATCATCCTCACAGTAAACTGAAAAAGGCTGCCGAATTAAATATCAAGAGAGGTTAAGGACTGACAGTCGGTATAGTGACTCAAGCCACTGATCTTTAGGGACATTTGGCTGCAAAATAATTTCAAACAGCTTCAAAATGAATCGATACATACCAAGCCATGATTGAAGTTGTTCTTTCAAAATAAATGCAATAGAATGCCAGCTAAAAGTTACCTGAGCTTCAATGCATCCCATTACATCCAAACTAATGAAAGATCTCAGCAACACTTCTGTTGAAAAGCTGTCCATCAATGAATGAAGAGGAGGCGACATATACAGTTTTGTGAGAGCTGATAAGGTGAGGGGAGGTGCAGGAAATGAAGCTGTGACTGTGATCCCACACCAATTATAGCCACAGACATATGCCTCCAGACACATTTCAACACATGTAAACGGTCATTTTAGGAGAACTGAGCACTGAGGCAACAATCTTGACTGTGACATGCTGACCAGCTTCGGCGAAGTAAGTAAAATGCGGACCTGCACTTATATAACCGGCTGTATATTACACCTGTAGCATGCCATTCAGTAATGCATTAAGATCTATTGCCCTGTGTATCCTTGCACATAAAGAGCTGGAGGTGTCATGAAGATTGTCATGAGGTCAAACACACATGTACCGAGCTTCAAGTGTCACGCTCTCAACAGTACTTTGTGTTGCTCTCAAGATAAAGCGTACAGATCGTTAATACAGCCAAACCTTGTTTTTGGCTTTCATCAAAAAATGCTACAAATTTTCTTTGGTTTTCGTACAATACTGCACATAACAAATGAATCCATTTGCCATATGTGACTGCTAAATAACCCACCATGGGGCCAAAGAAAGTTGCAAGTGTCAGTAATTTGATAAAGAAGGCGTGAGACACTATTGAAGTCAATCTCAGCAGGATGTACGGGAAGTCTACATCATACATCACATTGTTTTCTGCTTGTAAAACTATAATTATTCTCTATAAAATCTTTTTTTCTTCATATTTTTGGATATCTGGAACGGACACATTTGATTTACATTATTTCCTATAGGGAAAACTGCCTTTTGGTTTTCGGCTGACCTTTTGGAACAGATTAATGCCGAAAATCGATGTTTGATTAAACTTACTTACTTACTTCAATTAATGGAGTGACGTAATACTTGAGCAATGCTGTAGCTAGGCACTGTTTGGTATTTCTGCTGCCATGTGTGTACAAAGATATCACAGAGCTGTTTCTGCACATGGCAGTATGTACATTGCAGTGTGTCTCCACTGTGGTTGTTTGGATCATGTCAGATTATTTACAGAAATGTCACTTATTCCGTCATTTCTTGTGCCTCAAAAAGAGAGACGAATACGGCTAATGTGTCAGAATTTGGCCATATCCCCTCACTTCATGTGGACATGCCTCCATCTTAGTCACGTGTCCTTCATACCCACATTCCTCTATCCATTCCCTCCACACCCCTCCTCCACTCCAGCCCACATGCTGTGCTTGCCTCTGAGTCCAAACCCCTCTCCGTAACCTGAATGAAACCCAGCGTTCTTCCATTTAACTCCCTTCGATCTCTCACTGTGTAGCCGGCTCAAATTAACGTTTCCTGTCAACACGCATCATCGCTCAATAAGACGACGACGTCCCTTCTTTGTTGCGCTTTGTGTCTTTCCGCCATCTTAGTGCTTCTTTTTCTTGGTTTCGTTTTATAGTCAAAAGATGTGTGAGTGCCCCTCGCAGCTCCCAAGAACCCAACCCGTGCACATCACAGCAAAACGTCACAAGTTAGGGTCTCAGGGAATGAGAGAGGTACAGATTGTTGTCTGGCGTTGGCTATGCGACATACCCTAAGATCATCTGCTGACCATGATGGCTGTGACTGGAGCAGACAATGGCACTCTCCACTCTCCCTGCATGATCTCAGTATGTTAGAACACACATCTTTTGTGCAGACAAAAACACACATCATGATTTCTACATTAACTGCAAACGATAGCGGTCACCGCTGAATGACCATACACACCCAGACAGATAGCTCTTATCACATGACATTCATAAAAAGGGCTCTGCCTCTGCATATCCTGGCCTCCCTGTCGCTGCAACAGCTTTGCTCTAGCGTAGCATGGGATGGTAATCAATGTTAAAACACATTAATCCAGCAAGCATGCATGCTGGCAGTGGCGGCAATCAGGTGACAAGGACATCAGCAGTACGGATTAAAACATGATGCCGGGGTCTACCACCACAAAAACCTCCGCTTTGCTGAGTGTGAGACAAAGTTCCTCACCGATTTCAATTAAAGCCTATCGAGACATGCAAGGCTTGAGCCTGCACCTGTCATTCATGCAGCTCTGACTTTCAGCACAGGGGAGCTCAGAGTGAGATGTGACTGCCCGTAAGCTTGGGGAGGAGGCGGAATGGGAGGAAGGAGTGAAAGACAGGAGGCGACTCACCCGGCTGACTGCCGTCTCGATGGCTGCCGCAGTCGTCTCTGCGTGTCTCTCCACCAGTCAAGCTTAGCAGGGCAGAGGATGCGGCCCGACAAAACAACACCAAACCCATCTGTGTGAGGAAAAAGAGGCCAGAGACAGAAAGAGATTTGAGCACTGCTTGCTTGGGCTTTGTTGAAATGGATGAGGGCAGCACATGAGGCTGCTACAGCAGATTGCTGCTGTCTAGCCGTCTGCTGCTCAGACATGCAGGACTGTACCATGTGCAGGCAGAGAGAGAGCGAAAGGCAGACAGAGGGAAAGACTGACAAGATGGAATGAAAAAGGGTGAAATTAGGTGAACAAGAAACACAGATTTAATTTAGAAACTAAGACGTCCCAATTTAGAAACTGGGGGAGACATATGATGCTGGGTGATGAAAAGCAGCAGCAGACAACTAAAGCAAAAATCTACTTTTAGCATCATTATAAAACAAAATATTTGAATGCTTTGCAGTTGGCGACAGCAGAGAGGAGGGAACAAGGAGCAAATCAATGAGAGCATGCTGCTGTTGAAAATGAATGACAACTAGTGAACATAAGCAAAGGAGAGAAAATCAAGAAAAAAGGAAAAAATTAAATTCAATGCAGTCAGGATGCATGCACGGAAATGCACTCATTTGCAACAAAGCTCACATTACTGTATTATTAGATTCCTACCCATTATTTAAACACACACACACAGAGTGGAGAAATATGTCTAACGCCTGTTGCTGCCTGCTGCTCCTCTCTTTTCCTCTCCATGTGACACTACTACACTGTTTCTTCCCTCTCCGAAATGTCTCACACTTTCTTTCTGTGTCCCTTGTCGCTTCCGTCTTGCCATATCACACCTCTGTAGTTTCATCCCCTCCCCTGCCTTCATAGATTGCAAGCTCAGGTCCCTGGGGCAGAGAAACTATGGAGCCTCTACTCACCATTTTGCCTGCTACAAGGAGCATCGATACAGTCAAAGCAGAGCGGGGAAGGACAAATAAATATCCTTTCATTTTCTCACACAGCTGAAATCAGTCAAAGGGCCTAATATATGCAGCAAAGGAGCAAAAAAGAGGGAGGGAGAAAGTGAAAGGGAGAACAAGAGCATAGAGAAGTAGCACAGGAGACAAAAGAAAGAAATCAGGTTTGTCTTACAATCCCTCTTTTCAAGCTCCTTTTTTCATTTCAGAAAAGAAAGAAAAAAATCTGAGTCCTTCCCCAGTCGGCAAGTCCAGTATTCTGTTCCTGTCTGTCGCTCCCTCTGTGTGTGTGTGAGAGAGTGAGAGCCTATTACAGCATGTGTGGAGAAAAGGAGGGAGGGGAACATGACGGGGTACCGAGGGAACAGGAGATGAAAGGAGGGTGCAAAGGAGAGAAAACCTACAAGTTCAGACAGCGGTAGAGCGTACGTATATATCAGGAAGTGTGATGCGCCAGACTTCAACTGTTCCCATATTAACCGCCGTAAATCAGCGGCGAGGGTTTGTGAAACGGAACAGGAGACAAGATGGTAGGAGAGCGGGACAAATGGGGAGAAGAGGGAATTACAGCAGCAGGGTTTCTCTGATGGACCACATTTGAGGCTGGGATCAGTGACAGCAGAAATATGCTCTGTGTGCACTGTAACACTCTTGCGACTGCTTGAAATATATTTCTACTGTATTAATGCAGTATATTCAAAAAGAAAATGCCATAAATGGAACACTAAGTTTCATCTTTCACTTCTCTGTGGCCATTCTGACATATTTTGAGCTAAGATTAGAATAGCTGCTATTTCTAGAATTATTTTTAAAAATGTTCACTTCAGATTCCACAATTGTGAAAGAGTGTGTGTGCTGTGGGGCTCCTGGGACATATTCTCCATGGCCGCAATCTCACACAAGCATGTGCAAGAAACTACAGTAGGTTCATGTTGACTGTAAGTCTCGCTCGCTCACACTGCAAACAACTACCCCTTACATTAGGCCCCCGTTTCTTTCTGGCCCAAACGACCCCCACCGCCCAGTCCCTCCCACCCTACCTTCATCGAACCCGGTGGCCTTGAGACAGAGAGCAAAAAGTTTAAGTGGAAACAGTCTTTCATCATGGTACCACTCCCTGGACTGCACATCTGCACACAGCAGCCCACCGCATTATAGCACATCCCTCTCACAGTGCAACACCCGAGGGGGCTCGTTTTATCATTTAGATGACTTCAGATAAAAATGGAAGAAGGCTTTTACAGAAAATGCTGATCAAAAATCTGCATTGTAGCCCACTTCCTTATTTGGTGGCAATTTGATGGGAAAATAAACAGTTTTTGTTATTTACAATCACAAATGTCTTTCTCTGGAGGTCTTAAGCATCAAAAGTAATCATCAAAAATATATTAAACATCCTGCACAGTAAGGTAAAATAACTATGCTCCATATAAAACACAAATTTACTGCAAATTCACAGGACGAGTTCAGGATTGTATGGTTTTCTTGGTTTGATTCCGCGAAAAGTTATTATTGGCTCTTTAGATCACAGCAGTGCCTTTACCACATGGCTGCACAGAGGAAATACATCGTTTTGGTTAAGTGAAACTGACCATTGCACATAATTGGCCGCCAAGACACAGTTCTTCCCCCTGCGGCTGTATGGTGGTTCCCCTCAGTTGCATCTCTTTCATTAGACCGGTCCACAGAACTTGCTGCTGCAGCATGTTGGTGCTCTGTCCAAAATGCAACATTTTTGTCCATTTTATTAACCTCTGTATCATCGGAATACCAAAGCAGCTGGTTCAAAGACAGTGTGACTGCTCCTATGTTACAAAAAAGGGTTACAAAAATGTGTAGAAGTGGTTCCTCAGGGAAAGCTAGGAGGCTGTACAGTTATCTCCTGTGGTGTCACTCTAAACTATACAACCTACTACCTCAGCCTGCGGACCACTGGCAGAAACAGCTGAAGGATATATTATTTAAACATTATACTATTTAAACTATTAAACATTATAATATTTATAATACAACATTTATAGCTAATCTTATTGTTTTTTGATTAAATTAGCTGAATTAAACCAAATGTGAACACTATTTTGTTACATTGACCTGCTAACTTCATTTAACCGTGGGCTGCATGGTAGAAATGATACAGTAAGCCCAACTTTCAAGGTCAGTCAGGGTCGCTGTGGTTTAAAACCTCAACAACAATGGACAACACAGCTCTGTGGTAAAAACGAGTTTCACAAAAGATGGTCCGGATGATTTTAGTGGCTGATGCAGGGGGGCAGGTGTTGCTTCTGCCAAGGAGACACATACCTGTAGATACGAGCTTGTGCAGACTGTTACCACAAGTTCGGATCTACGGGTTTGTGGCATCTGGCATTATCACCTCAGGAGCAAACCAGGAAAAATCATATTGCCTTGAAACTATAAACCCCTCGAACATATTGCTCATATCAGTCTATTGTATTGTTTTCTATTTTGGCATCTTATATTCGGGAAACAGAAACACAATGCTGGACTGTTGCTATACAAAACCAGTGTGGCTGAGCTTAACTTTACAGATATAAATCAGATGTTCTTCTTATATTAAACCACGAAGCACTAAAGCGTGAGTGTGGTTTGTTTAAAATGTTTAAAATGGATTCTTTTGTGGTCAGCGATTGCTTTTCAGAGGAGATATTATTCCATATGTTGCTTTATATGTAGCGAACAAAATGAGAAATTCCACTTATTAATCACGTGAAAGCGGCAGACAGATTAATCAAGTGCTTTTTAAATGACCTTGAGTTTTTAACGACACATGTTATTTGTAATGATTCCATTATGTTATTGTGGGGTAAACCCGCATAAACTAACACGCTCAGTCAAAATACACGATTTAAAAACATTAGAATGTCTTGAATAAATTAGCAGCGCAGAAAACATTGTCATTCTGGAATTAAAAGAAAAAAAATGCATTAATTAGTGTTAAATAGACAAGGTGTGTGTATTAGCACAGTTTTCTTGACTTTTCTACCTAGTATCAACTATATAAATGTAAAAGAAAAAACAAGTGTGCATATGAGACAGCTTCAGTGCCGCACAGTGTGACTGAGACTGGGCGGACAGACGAAAGTATTGCAAATGGCCAACATACCAACAGGGTACAGGCTGGACACAGACGATCAAACGTCCTCTGGTGTCAGATGGACTCTCGCTTTGAGATCCAGCGCAGGCCAGCACTTCAGTGTAAATCGAGAAGCCTGTGAAACAAACACAAAACATCACAAACTGAATGTAAGACTATAAAGAGGAGAGGCTAACATTGACAGATAAGACACAAGTGCAGCCACGTTGTCGAAACTTTTCAACACGTGGAATACACACTCAGAGAAAAATACTATAAGCACTGAAAAAAGATTTCATAACAGTGTAAGTGAACAAAAAGGCAAATAACAACCACACGTAATTAGAGAACATCCCCTCGTTTCTCCTTGTTACGCCCTCCTAACCAGCTGTTCAGTCCTTATTTTCCGGGCTTCAAAATCCTCAAATCGTTTTTTTAAAAAAGGTAAAGCAAGAGAGAAATGGCAAAAGGTTGTAAGCAGTAAGATGTGGATGAGGAGGAGTCGCAGAGCTGGCCACAGAGAAAGTGGAATTTGTGACTAGGCAAAGGGTGGTGTTTTTTTTTTTTTTTTTTTTTTTTGGTGCCTCATTTTGCATGGCTCTTTTGGATCCCAGCAGGATTCTTGGCTGCAGCTCCGTCTCTCCTTAGTGCAGCAAAAATTGCACATATTCCTTTGTCTTTAAAAGAAAATCAACTTAAATTGAGAGCTGAGGCACAGCAAGGGTGAAAGTGAACTGCATATGAGAGAAACGAAGCAGCAGCAAGAAAACAGCAAAAAAAAATTAAAAAATTAAAGTGGAAGATGCTTTTGTTCCCCCCCTCTACAAACATATTATCTCTCAAATGCAAGCTGCAAAATATGCCTCCTCTACTACTAACACAAATACGTAGTCGACGCCTTTCCAAATCTACACCACAGAGTGGGAGAAGGAGAAGCAGACAATTTTCCCTCTCTCCAAAATGGCTGAGGGCCGGGCGAAAAGCAGCTCTGAGCATATGAGAGCAAGAGCGGTGCTCCCCGTCCTGCTTCGGGGAGGGCTGGCCAATCTCTCCCCAGTTTCCCTCTACTCACTCAAACTCTTTGTCCCACTCAGACCCGACCGAGGGTGTACAGCTGGGTCACCAACCCATAAGAACCTGTGCTTGACCAAAAAGAAGCTCTGCAACAAGGACTGATAGAAATGAATATCTGTACCACAATGCAACATCCTGGCATCGTTTGTCCCTTTGTGTCAGTCTTTCAATGGTCTCTGCTTTATGGTTGATAGTCTAATGTATATCGTACATAGTATATGTACTGTATATAGTCGAATGAATCTCCCAGGAAACAAAATGAATATTTTGTTAAAAATATTTGACAGCATTCTGTCTGGGCTTGCAACTGAACAAATCAGAGCTATAGTGTACACCCCAATCACCAATACAGAATTGCCTGTTAGTTGTTTTTTCCCCATTTTTGTTTAGAACATTGCTTAAAAATTGCTTTGTAATAACCACAAATAATAAAAACTGCCATGAAAATTTACATGAAATCATTTAATGCATGCATCACCATTTCACCTGACTTAATCCAAAATGTTGACATCCCCCTTTGTTGGCTTTTTATTTTTTGCCTTCTGTTGATTGGTCAAATTTCTCCAGCACTGCCCATTGGGTCACCTATACAGGCTATATCAGCTTTTTAAATGTTAAGAAAGGAAGAATTGCACAGGATATTAAGCCTCTCTCATACTAGTTTAGCCACAGCATGACAATGGGCGGCTGTCTGCTCCGTAGTCACCACTTGAATCTAAATGAACAGATTTGACTTTCAGGTTATTGCCAAAAACCCAGTCACATTACCGACACGGACAAGGGCCTCTCCAAAACAGAAGGTTGAAGAAACAGAGCCTTTGACGTGGGCATAACCCCAATCCTTAAAGCCACTCTCAGAGCCTGGGAAAGAGGCACAAAGGACAAGGAGCAAACAAAAGACCACATTTTACATTAGGAAATACGTATAACGTTAGGGCATAACAAACGAGTCAGGAAAAAAACAAATGCCGTAAAAACACTGCACTAAAGTTGCTTAGCGTATAAACTAATGACTACCTGTACACGAACTTCATACAAGGGAGATCGTTTGTACGTACAATTTGAAGTCACTGGGGCCACTTCTACATCTACTCATCCTACCTGAAATTAGCCTTCGATTTTTCTGTCTATACCACGACATGTCTGTGTTAAATTTGCACCAAAGTATTCTTTTTAAAGCCATGTTTAATAAAGAGAGGCTTGTCAAATCCAGTAACATTTGTGAGCCACATAACTGTAGCAATAAAGCACTGAGCAAAGAGTAAAGCTTTGAAAATGAGCATAGACTTCAAGGAATGTGAACTGGGTTACATTCTGGGGATTGGCCTTTATTGATACAGCAAGGAATTTGAAAGTAATACCAGATGCTGTAGCTATGACATTGTTGTTAATGACTGGTCTTAAAACATTGTTGAGAGGAGTAAAATTTGCAAACTTAAGAGCTATGATGCAAAACTGTGTCTGTTCGTGTGTTAGACCAACACTACTTTCTAGATTAAAGCAATCCCTCGTTTATCGCTATTAGTAGGTTCCAGACCGTACCCCACATAGTAGGATTCCTTATGTATAAATGGAATATTTTCATAGCAAGAGCAATTTTTTATGTATGCTTTTTTTATTGGTGGACATGATATAACACCCCTATAGTCACCTTTATACTCCTATTTGCCAATATAGTAGACATAATAAGAGTAAATATGCCATTTAAGACATAAAAAAGAGTTGTGCATGTGTGTGTTGCTATAAATGTGTTCCCTAGTGGAGCGGAGTGGTGGACAAACAGGAAGTGATGTTAGGGGTTCAGAATTGAGTTTTAGCTTCCCGTGGATTATGGCCGAAACAATAGTCCATGTTTTTATTATTAATTGTTATTAGGGATTATTGTGCCTGTTGTGAGATTATTTAAACCTGCAATAAAAGCCTGTTGTTGTGACGATCAAGTCTGGCGCTTGTGTGTCTGACCAAACATTACAGTAACATTACTAACATTACTAACTCAGAACCTGCACATCGTTAGCGGGCATTGTAAAACGCTCGCTTCCATTAAAGCGGTAAAACACAACACGGTGTAAACACTCATCCAGTCTGAGTCACATATGCACAGCCACACAAGCATGCTCTTCTAATGTAAGTTATTCTCGCTAGCTTCCCGCCACGATTGAGCAGTCCGCCGAGGAACTACTTCCCCACACGAACGTTCCTTGGCGTCACAATGACATAATTTCATTCGCATGATTTCACTTTCTGTGAGATTCCATGTCTACAGTAAATTCTATTTTTATTGGCCAATTCCGCAATTCCGTTAGGGCCCTACATGTCTCATAACTGTAACATTACTGACGCCTAGTGACCAGAATACTGTACTACATATAACTTGTCTTTTAATATTTTATGACTAATAATAGTCCATAGTCAACCACGAAACAGAGGTCATTTGTTCATTTTTGAAAAACCACAGTAGCGTGAGGGAGCAATGTTCGAACTGCAATGTAGCGAGGGACAACTGTAATTGTGTTTAGTTCCTACATTTCTTTTCTACTGCAATAGCAAAGTAAACATGAACTGTAGTATGCAGCAAGATTCTTCAAAAAAGAAAGCCCGTCTTGTGTTTCTCTTCTTTTCTTATTATCTGTGGTTATTCTCTGCATCATAAACTAGGCAAGACAGTTACCCAGTAAAGAAATCAGGAATTTGAATCTAAAAATGTAAATTTGTCTTGCATGGTCGTCTCCGACTTGCTTCTGGGTTAACAGCATTTGTTACAAGACTATCATAATATTTTTTGGAATCATTACCAGCTGAATTTAGCCTCCCAGGGGGGCAGGCACTACGAGTGGCTGAGTCCAATTATTTGGATATAGCAGTTAAAACAAGAGATAACCGCCCACGGTCCAGCCTGTCATTGTTTGGTGCTGCATGCACAAACGAGTGAAACTGGTAAAACTACTGAAACCGCCATCAATAGCACTGCTACATGGTAAATGATTGCTTGTGGGTGATTGTGGTCAAAAATACATGTTAAGATGTGTTGAGTATTAAGGACAGACAAACTTAATAATGGAAAACTGGATAATGGAACTATGATATCCTACTACTCAAGCTACTTGAGAATCATACGTGGTATTAGCTAAAATTAGTTAAAATAAGCTTTGCTTCTTCCTTCTCCTTTTGGACATGTGAAAATGCCAATTGTACTATGTGATGTATTTCACTTCAACTTGTATGCAAATAAATTAAACCATTACCATTACCAACAATAGCAATAATTGGACACTACATGATTTTTAGACACAATCAATACATAATTAACTCAAAAATATTTGATTCATAACTATTGCAGCTGGTGTGTGTTAGAAGCAAAACAGAAGGCGTTCAAGGCGCTTCCCCTGCTAATTAATGTGCGTAATGGCGGAGTACATGAAAGGTAACCATTGTTATTGGTTCGGCGAATGTGTCACATGCCAAAATAACAGGTTTTGTCCTTAACGAAAAACGGTACAATTACAACAATGGTGAGTAGAGGCAAAGGGCACTCATATGCGTATATTGGTAGTAGGCCTGTCACGATAATCAATAAATCAATTATTCACAGGATAAATAAAAACAAACTTAATAGTTTTGACCACCTCGATAAATTGACATGTGCATGCGTGTTTGTTTTCCTCCTCTCTCTCTGTCAAACAGGCTGGATGATGTGATGGTTCATTGTGCCTCAACACCTGGGCACGTTGGTTCTATAGCAGAATGAACGAAGTGATTGAACCCTCCTGTCAGTCATTGTCCCAGTGGGTGGAGTCAGGGCTGCTAGCGAGTGCTGCAGCCTGCATGTGAGCAAACGCTAATATGAATGAAGGCACAAAAGCGATGGTCTCTAAGCCGGATGCCACAGCCCAGTTTAAGAATATTCCGGTTTAAAACAAAACTAACATGTACACCGACGAACCGATATGCTGCATTTGTTGGAAAATAGTGGCGACAAAGATGGGAAATACAAGCAACTTGCAAGCACACCTCAAACACAACCATCCTGTCCAGTTTTCCCCAACTGGAAAAAAAAAAGTGTCTCGAGGTGCAGTGGAGTCTTCATCCCGGCAGTCAATGCTTACTGAGACGTTTGGTCAGCAAAGCAAATATAAACAAAACAGCTCAAAATGGTGCACGCTGACAGACAGTGTCATTCGCTATGTGTTATGCCTTCCTGTTAAGGAATAATACCCAATGTTCATTATTTATTCAAGTGCAATTTTGTTTACAGAGACTTGATACTCCATTTTATTTATTGATTTTATTGTTGTGTGAGCTTTTATTGGAGTGCTTTTTTTCTTAACAGAGACAGAGTCTAATTATTATTGTTTTTGCTTTTTTATGTTGTTGGATTGGTTAATTTATTTGATTTAAAAAGCTTTTGACATTCCAACTGCAATGTTAAATACTCTTGAGAAATTAAAGTTTATTGCTTTTGATACAGCGTACTCGCATTACTATGCCATATATCATCATTACATTAATGTTGACAATAATATCGTTTATCGTCAATAATTTGGAGGACAATTATCATCCAGCGAAATTTGTTATCGTGACAGGCCTAACTGGTAGTGAGTTGGAGATACCACTGAACTTAAGACATATTTACTACTGAACATAAAGTTAACATTGTAAGGAGACAGCAACACAAACTGTGATGTCATACAAACGGAAGCTAACATTTATACATAAAAGCTAGACGAGATTTTGGAAATTGACACCTTGTACAAAATTTTTACTCACCTCAAAATGACTTTGCCTTTGTGAAAGTCCAGTTTCACGCAAAAAAGTGTCTAGCTGAAAAAATTAAGTAATCTGTTAAGTTATCAAAAACTGAACATAAACCGTTTTGTTGCATTTCCGACATGCGTCTTGCAAATTCATACACTTTGTATGATATTTTCTTCACGCTACTTAACAGGAGTGGGCTGGGTAGTTGAGGCCTGTGTGTAAAAAGCATCCTACTATCCAGTGAAATGCCTGGATAACGCTTGCAGTGAGATGGATAATGTACCAGCCGCAGATACGAGAGAGCGGTCATATTTATTACTGCAAGTTCTCATTCAAACATCTTTGGTTTGTGATGTTTCATTACATTTTAATATCTTTTCCTGCTTTCATCTCTTCCATCTTTTGCAGTTGCTTGTCCCACTCTGTTCCCTCCTCTCACTTTCCTTCTGATATATTCTGCTCACGCACAACTGCGGCAGCATTTCTCCAGTCCTCCCATTAATCCACACTACAGACATCTTGGCCCACTGTCTTGTCCCTGGAAGTCTGGGCCATACCAACAGAAGAGCGCTTTTTTTACTATACTGACACTTTTGGCAATACAGCGTACATCATATGTTACGCCCCACTAAAAAAAGATTTAGAGTCAAAAGAAAGGCTATATTAGGATACACAGTATGCTAACCCCAACTCTAGCAGCTCTACCTAAACCGTGCTGCAATTTGCGTCCACCTTCAAGAAAACCTCCATAAACATCCTCAAAGCTTGTTTTGGCCAGGTCTGGTCAGCCCGTAATAGTGTACTGCACTGTAAGCGGTTCAGCTGCGTTTGAGCCACAGCTGGTCATTTCCTCAGGTGGTAAAGCTGCTGGCATTATATCAGAAATCACTACATTGCTACTTTCTGCTTAGCAACGTGAAAGGTTTTTGATCAGTTGAGATTAAATGAAACATTGAGCTCTTTGTTCATACATGTAACTGGATTGTTGATTGGGCAATGACTACATCAAGAATTAAATGTTTGCCAACACATTTCAAAATGATGAACAGTTACTTCTCATATTGTTTTTTTTTACATCACTTTCCTCGAGGACATCATAATTTTAACATCCAGTTTGGACAAAATACTAGAGATGTGCTAGCGTATTTTGACATTTCCATGACCATGACTGTGATTACAATTTTTCTATTTTCAGAGTACACTAGAGTTCATTAGCTGTTTTAGTCAGTCAAGCACAAGAAACCAACAAAATTGCACACGTGATAATCCCTCTCTTAACTCAGGTTTAGATTGCAAGCCAAAATGTGAAACAGTCCAGTGCAATCGCTCTATCTTTACCTATTAACACTCAGCAGGATGTCCTTATTAAATGTTCTTGCACTCCAGTTTGGACAATAAACTCTCACTGTGAGAGGATCTGTCTGAAAAAATACCATCATTTAGTTCATTATTTTTACCTGATAATGCAGACAAAGGCTCTTTGGAACCAAAAGCCAATTTGGAAGGTGTTTTGGTTGTATTACAACACTTAACACTAAGAAATTATTACATGTACAGTATAATCAATAACACAAATCTGAAACAGAAACAAAGTAACTATTTTCTAGGGGTGGGGGAAATCGATTCTTAGATGCATCGCGATGCGGACATTGACGATTATGAATCCATTCACAAATGTCAATGATCGATGCTGACGGAACAAAAAAAACGGAACAAAAAGACGGAAAGCGGAAGTGCCACCCAGACAGTTTATGGTGGCACACCTAAGACGCTACCAGAATGGCTGAGCGTAAACTCCAACCCGGATCCGTTGGATTTAAAGCGAGCGTCAGGAAGCACTTTGGACTTCGCGTAGTTGAAAGTAAAAATGAGCTGGACAAGAGCCAAACAATATGCAAGCTTCGTCATACAAGCTTAATAATAATCGTTTTATTCAAGATTCAAGATTCAAGAGTTTTATTGTCATATGCACAGTAAGACAGGTAGTTATACTATGCAATGAAATTCTTATTCTGTTCATTCTCCCAAAAAAGAAAGAAAACACAAGAAAATGAATAAGAACATCATTTATCATCGCATCGCGGCCTCTGAATCGTAATCGCATCGAATCGTGAGGTGGCCTACTATTTTCCAACAAGCTGCATTTAAGAACTTGAAAACACACCTGCCCTTAGGGCTTTTTTAATGAATGTTTGAAGACAAATTGCTGTTTTGACCATGATATTTTTGGCTGTGATAACAATTACCAAAAAGAGTTAAATCACTCCTAATGGGTGGCACACTACCTCTTAAAGATTGTTAAAGGTTGTTGAGGAGATTGAGAGAAGATCGAACACAATGACAGAGCAGGGGAAGGGTGTAGAAATAATACACTCTAATTACTGTATTAAGCACATCATTTTCTTTTATCTGATGGGTCTGCTGGTCTAGAGATTTCACTTAGATAATCGTCAAATGGTCAACACATCATTCATGACAGGAATGTGTGAGATTTACAGGGAATTCATTTGACGAAGGCCATCAGGCCGAGGAACCAGTCAGCAAGCACAAAGAAACAAAACTCCTTATTTTCTGGAAATGTTACTTGATGTATATTTCTCCGACCTCGTGCGGCAGCAAAATACAGATAAACAGCTACAATGTTTCCAGCTACTAGGTATAATTTTACTTTGAAATTGCTCACATCACCTCATCAGCCACCCTGCGTGTTTACAATTTCTTTCACTCTCCATTCCTACCATTTCAGACCCTTATTTTCCTACCCTCTATCCTGCCTCTCTCACATTCATTCAGTTAATTTTGAACTCTGCAATGGTAGACAGGCAAAGAGGGTAGCTCCATGGTTACCTGGCACCAGGCCATCTCATTACACTGCCAATTGATTCTGGCCTGCCGCCATGTCCGCTGCCTCACCCCCCACTGCCTGCCCCACACCGTCCACCATCTCTGCATCCCAGACTGTCTGCAGCAGAGGGGGATTTCAGCACACAGGAAGAGAAGAGGCAGACAGCTTCACAAACATACAGAAAGCACAGCTCACCGTCATGCATGGCATCAACAAATAAATTCAAATGAGCAACATACAATGCGCAAACAATAAATAATACCAAGATGAAAATAATTGACTACTAATAGGAATAATAGGAGCATCAAACCCTTGTTCAAGCTAAAAAGGCTAACATTTCTGTAAAATAAATAAATAAGCAAAAAAAATATTGTATATTTCTGTGGAGTGTCAAATGATGGAATGAGAACTACTACTGAAGAGTGTACAAAACTGATGTGAGCCGGTTTAGTATATAGTTGCATCCAGACGGAAAGGCATCACTGAGTGAACAGGCATGCAGACGGAATCACGTGACACACCAAACCATAGAAGAAGAAAGAAGGAATGCGCATAAGTCCGTCGTCTTCAACTTTCGAGAAGACAACATAATATCAGGAGAATGTCGACTAAGATGAGTCATGTCCGTCAAAATATTCAGATATATTCTGTCGGCTAGTCGTCAAATTTCACTTCTGGTCACGTGATGACAACGAGGCAGCGGTGGGTCGGTGACGTCATCGTTCTCGTATTGCCTGTCGACACGGCAACAACAAGCAGGCGTTTTCAAACTTTCCCACTATGAAAACAGTTTTCAAAAAATATCGTATCAGGTCAGCCGGACTGCTGTTCCCGTGTGGATGGGAGGCTGAAACGATATAATACGAGGGGTGCTATACATGTGGATAGCCCCTCAGTAAACACATCTTTGACAAAGGTTTGAATCACTCATTGTCAATCAGCAATTGCTCCCATGCTCTACCGTTAAAACACAAAATAAAAGATCCATATATTGAAGCAGATGCACTGATTCTATTTCAATGATCGGCCAAAACCTTAGTAAAATGTAGCTAAATATAATTTACCACACTGCAAGTTCTCACTCAAAATCCCCAGCTGACTTGAAATGTCATTCCTTATAAGGGTACATCGAGCAAATGCGATGACATTCCTACGTTTGACTTTAGACTCATATTTACATAATTTATACTGAGACACAGTTCATAGCAGTTTTAGACCAAACTCAATCCTTACACGGTGTTCCCAATATCTAAGCTGTCTGCTCCAAAATAATCTTGTGCAGTTTGGAGCCAAAGTCTCACTCAGAGGCCCGGATCAATGTCTAATGAGTCATGTCACCCAGAGACTCTCAGTCAGTAAAGTGCAGGGCAGTTTCACTTCTCTCGCAGAGCATCTGTCTAGGTGTGACTCACAGTAGTACAGTAGCTGGCTGCTCCTTCTGCCACTGCTGACAGATGCCGAGGTCATGGCCTCTCTATCACATGGGATTTGAGGGTATAAGGCGTCAAAGGGATCATAAAGCCATATAACAGAGCGACTACCGTGCTTTCAATGCCATGAAGCCAGTTTTTCAAATTCCAGTGAGAAAGACAATGTAAGAAATCAAACATTAATTATTTGCTGCAATGAACCTCAAAATATGGAAAGTAATATGGAAAGTAGGTATGCGTGCCTTCAGGCAGACCGTTTCTGCAATCATGTATGATATTCTTGACTACTATCTGCAACAGAAATTCAGTTCACCCATATTGGTATAGACATGTAGGCTAAAAAGTTCAGGAGGAATTTAACCTTGAGAGTGGACTGAATTATCAATGAACTAGTTTACAGAACAGAAAGAAAGACAAAAAAGATCCGACGGGTAATCCATAAAATAAAATTAAAACATTTAAAAAGTCGGACTGCAGTTACTAAGTATCACAAAAATTATTCTGACACGTGAAACTGTTTAAACCGATAGTTTGGATTTTTTGACATGAAGTTGTATGAACTGTGTATTACTCTTTTGAACGCATATTGGTTTGGGAAGCCAAACTCTTTACTTAAGTGACCCAACCAACTAACTGAAACTATGCTCCTCATCACCGAAACCCGACCAGAACTCGGCTCACGGGACGGACGAAGTAGGAGGTAAGTCGCTGTTGGTGCACTACACTGCTGATGGGGATGTCATACAACTTCATGTGAAAAAATTTGAACTATGCCTTTAAGGGTAACATGCACGTTCTCTTTCTTTTACAATGTTTACAAATCACTTTAGTGACAAAACAATATGTTTATTTCCCCAATGCAGTACTCAACTTTCTTTCTCATACTTCTGCTATCTAACCTTCAAGATGTGCTCATCTCGTTGCTTTGTGAAGTTCAGTAATAAAATCGGATTACAGTAATCCCTCGTTTATCGCGCTTAATTGGTTCCAGATCTGACCATGATAAGTGAGTTGCAGCATAGAAAACCTTTTTACGATCTTCTAAATATGGATTTTAACATTATTAGAGCCCTCTCGACATGAAATAACAGCCAATAGTCACCTTTACACTCATATTACCCAATATATAGATAGATATAATCATAGAAAATACACCATTTAAGACAGAAATAAAACTGCTTGTGTGTGTGGCAATAAATGTGTTCTGGACGTGTGGACAGGAAGTGACGCCACGGAGTTGAGTTTTAACTGTATTACGGACACAACAGTAGCGATTATCATTATTATTATTATTATTATTATTACTGTGCCAGTGGTGAGATCATTTAAACCTTCAATAATAGCCTGTTTTTCCGGCGATCAAGTATTGTATATGTATATGTATATGTTTTACCTACTGACATCTAGTGACCAGCGTAGAATAGTGCATATTGAATGCGACTTCGTAATGCCTTATATTTGTGTTTTAGTTAATTTAGCCATTTTCATGTTTGAAAATGCTTAATGCTATCTTTTTATTTTTTATTTTTTTTTACTAATAGGCCGTATTCCGTATGCATCTAAAAGCTTCGATAAATGCACACCAATACAAGCAGTCCATTTCAGACTCCGTTCCAGCATGTCTATCCAGCAGCGCCCGAATCCATCATGCAGCACACACGTGGTCACAACAGCGTGTGCTAACAAAGGAGCAGGAGCGATGTCGTCAAAGTCTGGAAAAAAAAAGTCGAGACAAATGTAAAACCACAAGTCCCCCACAGTGGCACAGAATCTGGAAAGTTCCACACAACCAACCGCATCGCACATCCGAAGCAGTACCACAAAAAGCAGAATGAGGGTCCTAGCAAGACCACAGAGAAACAAACCTCCGGCTCCCCAAAACAACCATCGACACCCAAAACATCAGCAAAGAGTGAGAAAGTGAGGTTTTCTCATACTTGAGCAAACCTTTTTCAACATTCCACACTAAAAAATAAGTAATAAAAGTATGTATGATTCACCGTATCGGATTGATATCGGTACCATCCAATACTCCAGACTGCAATATCGACTGAAAACGTTGTATCCCAGTGTTCCAGTTCTTTGGAATCTGTTGCCACGGGTGATGTCACCATGCATGTTGCATCATTCACCAGTGCAGCCAGCAGGAAACATGGGTCCCAAGCGGCACAAACACTCGAAATTTTAATTACATTTAATGAGAAAGGATGACAACGGGGCAAATTGCAATACTTGCAAAGTGGATATTTCATGAAAGGGAGGAAATACTACCAATATCCAAAAAAACATTTGCACTCACAGCATGCGATAACTTTGAATGTATGTTGTGTTTTCGATTCATGTGTGCAGGTGTCCTCCACCACGTCTGAGAGGGTTCTCCACAGCTGAAGACACCATAAGTCCAGAAATAAGCGGATATGCTTTTTTTCTGTTAATTCTTCAGAGTTGATGGTTGTAGAAAGGCACAATCCACAGCTCCATTGGACTTGACTTGATTCTATGTGTGACTGGCTGACGTAGTTTTATTTTTAAGTGCTCAGCTCATATATCCTTTTAAAAAGGAGAATTGTAATTTCTATTTGAAAAATGTTACTGGACATTCTTGTGTAACTACCACAGAATAATTTATGCTGTGTTTTGTTCTACTGTGATGAAAATATAATCTAAAATTGAACTAAAATTAATCGTAGATTTTCCACCACACTGCAGAAGAATATTTCTTTAGTCATTATGATTGTTTTATATTTATTTTCAAAACTTATTTTGTTCTGGCTCCTCATCAAGAAGACCTAGAATGTGGGCCTCTTAAGACCTCAATGTTGGGTTTGTAAGGCCAGGTTACTTCTCAACTAATTTCTCCTTTTTTCTAAATGAGTGAATGAACGAATCGTTCAGAAAAATAAAAAATGGAATTAGAATTGTAAAAATCGTATCAATTCCCATTCCTAATCGGGACACTCCAAAAAGGTAGACCAACAAAAGATGCAACAGAAAATCATCAATAATCAAAACAAACAGTTACAGGCTTTGAGATTTTTATATTTGATGAATATGTTGAAAAACGGTTATAATGAGTAGGTTTGCGTCAGTCATCTGTATAAGAGGTTTTGATAAATGGCAGCAAAAATAATACTGGTGCTTCTTGTGTTGAACTTTAAAAGGAATGACACCGTGAAGAATTGCATTAATGTCTTGTGACTCTGCTCCTTTATAACATTCCCTGACATTCTCAACATGACAATTAATTAAAGGTTTAACATCCAAGCTAGAGCTGTTTAACTATACAAATTCTTCATTTTCATAGTCAGACTCTGTATTCTGTTCTTTTACTCTTACTTTGAAGCTGCGGTGGTGGCAATTATCCTTTGGTGAACTACTCAACATCAGCTGGTGAGCTACTTGCTGTAGACCCCTGTGATAGCGTCAGTGTTTAAAGCTGTACACACTACGTGTTTCTGTTGCACAGCTACGACACACAACTAGTGTTTTGAGTATTCTAATGATAACAAGAGAGCAAGACTGTTAAGTCACAGTTTAAAAAAAGTTGTGATGATGATTAATGTATCCCATGAACATGATAGCCACTTGTACCGCCGAGCTAGCTAGATGCCGCCAGCCAGGCATGTAAACAAAAATGCCAGAAAGTGGAATGATATTGAAACGTGAGCTATCACACACGCTGGCATAGATAGGCTTAACATTTCACTGGCTATTGTTCATTCTCCCGATAATAAGAAACAAAGTGAAAGTCAACACAAGACGTGTCACATATCTGGTCGCATGCGCAAGTGCTGGCAAGGCCGACAGGAGACCAAGCGTCATCCCCGCTGCATGCTGATCAAAATAAAGTACATTTTTATGATATTTCAAATCGTTTTCAAACTAATTGTGGTCAATATGTGCGTAAATAAGCTATGTACTGTATTTATCTACACAACATAGTCATACAATATATTAGTTCAAATTGTTTTCAAATAATAATAAAAAATGTTATGGTGTGGCGACTTTTATTTTGTAGTGGCACATCGCCACGATCAATTACATGTAGCGGAAACCCTGTCTATCCTTTATAGAGCAATACATTATACAGTCAATATGACAAAACATGTTTTCTCTCATAAGAAAGGTATGTTCAAATCCTAAAATAATTGTAATAACAATAACATTGTGTCCAAATGCCGATTTAACATTGTGTGTTATGTCATATGCATCATTATACTGCATGTTTGCCTCTGTAGGCACTGAGTTTAGAAGCATTTATTTTATTATATGGTTGTCACCCTACTCTTGCTGATATGCAAAAGGCAATAAAGACATTTTCTAATGCAAGTCTGCCTCTCATAAAAGTAAAGGTTAAGAGATGTTACTCCCCAACTTTGGGCCCCTTTCCTGTACATGCGCATGGGTTGTTTAAGGACACAGTGAACCAGGCTACCCGATCAAGTGAAGGGGCCATGCAGGGGGAGTAACGACAGGACGGCCAAGTGGAAGAATTTTCATGGAATCCAAAGAGCTAAAGCTGCTGGCTTAATACGAGGAGGGTGTGGAAAGAGCTGGAAGAAAGAGAGTGGATTGGCTGATCTGAACAGAGAGGGAGGAGCCTGTTACCCAGGCGGAGCAGCGCATAGGGTAGTGGGTGTTCAAGTGTCTACCAACCTGACAAAATTTACAGCAAAAGTGAGAGGCACCATAGAGTAACTGAGAGATGAAACAGACGTTTGAAATCTGTGACAGAGCAGTAGACAGACGTCATTTCTGATTCTTTAAAACTTTAAGATTCAAGCTCAGTTCTGAGCAGTTTTATGTCAATCTGGTTTTGAAATACACCCCATCACACCTTTGCTCTCAGGGGATGTGAGGTGCCACAAAGACATTCTCCGGTTGCTCCCTCCTGCTCTCCATTTTCTTACCCCTTGTTACCTTGTCCCCCCCTTTCCAATGTCCCTCTCCTGTTGCTCTCCTTTCTGTGTGAGTGTGAGTGTGTCTGGGTCCTGCAGGAGAGGCTTTGTCTGTGAACACTGGAGCCCAGACCGGCTCACGGGGGCCAGATCCATGAATACCCACACTGTTAGAGCCGCTCTTTCACTTCACACCACTTTCTCTACTGGAATGCCTGGGCAGTGAGGTAAGAAACACACACACACACACTCGACACAAACTGAGTGAGTCATGCAGTGATGAAAAGCCAGTGTTTTGTGTGTGAACCCTCTCACCCTGGACTCACATCCTGAGATCCTTTCTCCTCCATCAGTCCCTGCCAACTTCTCCCTCTAATTAAAGACTATTGGGTCCAATAGCAGTGGCCCAATATCCCCCAGACCAAGCCTCATCCCCAACCCAAAGAGTTCCTGAGTATAGCCTCCACAGAATGTGAATGACTGAGGTGATTAACAACTTCTCAGGGTTTCTAATTCCTCTGTTAATGGTGTACTTGGCCACAAGATCCATTGTAGCTTTTACAGAAAAGCCACCAAAAAATAAGTTCATTGTTGAAATTAATATTAGTTAGTGTCTTTAAGGAAGTTCATTCGTGTGATTTGAACTTATGATGCAACTGTATCTCTTCGGCTGGATTTACACTATGCTTCATATGACATAATTCATATTTTTTTTTGCCCCCCCAGTAGTAAAATAATGGGTCATGGCTGCAGGGCCGCCATTGGCCAAATCGGAGCCCAGGGCAGAATTCATTACAAAATGACTGAACAGGTGCCCCGACAGGAATTCTGGTTCCCGTGAAAAAAAACACATTGGGCCCATGAGCTGTGGTCACCACATCTCTGGGACATAACTGACCCATTAAACACTATTTTTATACTATTTGACTTCAACCTGAATTTAGAGCATGTTTTGGAGTACTATGGATACATTATTCAATAAATTCTTTTCAGTGCAAAATAACAAATTAAGAGAATAATAAAAAAAAAAACTTCGGGGATGGGATCAAATGTCCGTCCCCCGCTTTTAAAGGCAGCAGCCGTACCATTACACCACCAGGGACTAACAGGTGGGTTGGTGAATTCTGCTTCTTATTCTGCTACTTCCTGTCAATGATTGTGGCAAAGAGTGCGGTGTCAGATTACTAGTTTCTCTCCTGCCTCGGGCTGACTTGGTGCGCCATGTCTCATGGCAGAGAGTGCATACTTCGTGTATTTGCCAAGAAAGTGCCACTTGCGCAAAATGGGGCCCCCCATATTTCGTAGGGCCTTATGCACAGTGCAAGTTTTGCTTGTAGGGAATGTGCTTGGAATCGTATCTCCTCAAGTCAGAATCAGGCAAAATGCGGCTTAAAAAATACTGACCATGCGTGAACAGATCAACACAGCTGATCAATGTGAAACCAAAATATGTTGCTGAATGACACGCACGTCTAACAGTGGAACCTGGGTTAGCGTCCACCTCCATTCACATGTTTTTTTATCGTACATTTTCCTGTTAGTGTTCAATTTGGCACATGTCTTGTCATGTTGTTAATACACTGTGTGAGTTCTACTGTATTCCAAATCCATTTTTATCACAAACGTCCATAGCTTGCTAGCTTGCTAACAAAATGGCAACCGACATCGGAAGTCGGTTATGTCACCCCGTCTATGATGTCACCAATTTTAAATGCATATATATATATATATATATATATATATATATATACTGTATATGGCAAATGAAAGGGATAAATTGAAAAATAAGAATAATAAATACAAACAAAAAACATTTAAGGTTACTTTTACATTCATTGAAGACGTGACTGTTCCCAAAGACACGATATGGCAGCGAGACACCACACGGACACCATCTTTTGTCATGTGTTATTTCTTGAATTCAATAGTGTTTCTCACTATCTTTATCAAATGGAACTAAAACTGAAAACGTTATTTATCATTATGTGTTTACTCTACAGACATGCTCTATAACCT
This sequence comes from Dunckerocampus dactyliophorus, assembly GCF_027744805.1. NCBI lineage: Eukaryota > Metazoa > Chordata > Actinopteri > Syngnathiformes > Syngnathidae > Dunckerocampus > Dunckerocampus dactyliophorus. Next base: position 6,521,645 of record NC_072834.1, on the reverse strand, counting down.
ACCATAGTCATTAATGTTGGTAGCAGGCGGATCTTTGGATTGGAAAAGCCACAGCTAGGTTGGAAAGTCTCCTTTCAGAAACCTGTGGATGATGTCATACCTTACACACTGGGCCTTTGCAGCATCTACAGTCTGCGGTCACTCATTTCTACCTCAACAAGCTACTCCTTTTCATTTTGGACATCACTCTTGAGAAGTTACGTCACCTAGACATTCTAGTAAACAACTTACAAATGACTCCAGTTTGGAAAATGCCAAATATTACACAAACATAACCAGACTGTTACACATGTCTGCCATGAAGACAGAGTAAGCCAGCTAATAATCTGCAAGGATGAGATGCCACTAATTCGAATGAAAGAATGAAACCCAGAATGTGGAGTGTGTGCCATGCAATATCTATTCAATCAATTCAATTCAACAAATAAGATTCGTGGCACCAACATTATACAGTAACATTATACAGAACCATTATTTAAAGTTCAAGGATAAGTACCACTTATTAGCATTTATGAATAATTGTTGCGTTTAACTTTAAAGGGCTAGTTTGGATTTTTTGACATCCCTATCAGCAGTGTAGTGTATCAATGGTGACATTCCCCCCACTTTGTTCTGGTTGGATTTCGGTGAGGAGGAACATAGTTCCGGTTATTTGCTGGGTAAACTTTAGTAAAGAGTTTGGCTTCTCAAAACAATTTGCGTTTTAAAGCATACATTTGGGTCACAAAATCGTTGCTGACAAAAAAGTCAGACCTCTCAGTGCTCAGCGTTATTTCCTCTTTGTTCGTATCACCCTCGCCTGTCCATTGTTGTGTGTGTGTTTAGTGCGGCCTGTACATTAATAAAAAAAAAATCTTTAAATTTGGTGAGAATTTACAGTAATTGACTTTTCTTTTGACATGTTTTTTTACATACATTAATGTACTTTTGAACCATAATTTTTTACTTTGTTTCCAGTCTTTCTAAACATTTCTATCCAGAAAGTCCCCCGTTAACTTCCCTTCCACAACCTTCCATGAATAACTGCAGGGATGCTTCTTTAAAGTAGAACAAGAAGGAAGACATCTTCTACCATCGGCTGTCCCGACTAGCTTTCCTCAACCCAGACTGGGGAAAACACATGCACTGACACAGATGGAAATACACAAAAAGCAAAAAACCCAGAAGACATTGAACTGTAGAAAAGCGTGCCAAAGTGGCAGTAAGTAAATCCCCATTTTTTCTAATAGATATATTGTACAAATCTTAATATGGGTTTTCGTGTCAAATTTCACAGCACGGTTGCCAAGTGGTGAGCATGTTAGCCACACAGTCAGGAGATCGGGAAGACCTAGGTTCGAATCTCCGCTTTGCATCTCTGTGTGGAGTTTGCATGTTCTCCCCGTGTGTGCGTGGGTTTTCTCCAGGTACTCCGATTTCCTCCCACGTTCCAAAAACCAAAACATGCATGCATTTAGGAGTCTAAATTGTCCATAGCTATGAATGTGAGTGTGAATGGTTTTTTGTCTATATGTGCCCTGCGATTGGCTGGGGACCAGTCCAGGGTGTACCCCGGCTCTCGCCCGAATCAGCCTGGATAGGCTCCACCCCTGCGACCCTAATGAGGATAAGTGGCATAGAAAATGGATGGATGTGAAATTTCAGAGGCTAGCTAAACAGGAACCACTGCTCACTCGTCTTGTATCTTGACAGTTTCAGCAGAGATCCGTCAGTGCCAATCACTGCCAGTCAAGCAACGTATCTGTTGTGGCCGATTTTTTGATGTGTATTATATCAGATGCTCAGTGAGCTGCTTTGTCAACAAGTGGAGGCAGTTCTGGCTTCCAAAATTGATACAGTGCCAGTTGACAGTGCTTATTCTGTAAATGTTGAATGTATTATGTATTGTTAATGTATTAATGGCTACTTAGCACAACGCAATGTCAGTGAATGTTATTACTGTGTTGTGTCGGTGTTTGAACTCAACATATGATGATAATGATAATGATTAAGCTGTTAGGGGTGGGCTACAGTAAATATTGGAGGAGTAATACATAATTGTGCACAACATGACATGTTATGACATGATGTGATTTCATTTTAAGGTGTACAGTATATGATGCCACCAAAGAAGACTTCCAGAAGGTAGGGACAGAAACAGGATAGTTACAGAAGACAGTTGTCATTTATGGTTCAAGTATTCATCAGTAATAACGTGAAAATGAAAGCAAATGTGAATATTGACTTTGCAAGTCGATTTCGGTGTGCGCCCCTAAATTTTCTGCTTACAATCCTAAAATTTTTAGCTAGGGGGTCACTGTGTTCCTAGTACAAAAATGTTGTCTGGAGTCTGGAGCCCTGGGTTGCGCGATGGAAGGACACATTTGATTGGTTAGATAGTGCTGTAGACGTGCGTGGTTGAGCAGTGCTCGACATTTGACGAAGTGACGATGACAGGCCAAAATGTGTGGGGAAGTTACTGGAATTGGACAAAGCTGCAGGTGTACCCTGCCTCTCGCCCAAAGTCAGCTGGGATAGGTATACCCCGTGACCCTAATGAGGATAAGCGGCATAGAAAATGGATGGATGGATGGATGCAGGGTCGCACATGATTTGTGGGGATTGGTTGAATTTGCGTGAATTGGCACAATCACAACATCGTGAAATCCTGGAGGGTCTGATATGTTTGTCAGGGGGTAAACTTACAAAATCAGCAGGGAATCAAATACCTATTGTCCCCACTGTAAATATTACTCCGTTTATTTTGCAATCTTCTGATGTGTCTGCTTGAAGTCACACTAAATAAGTTTAACACTATTTTCATTAAATAGCTGTAAAAACTTGCATTATAAAATAAAAAAGCTATAAAAGTGTCATTCTTACAGTATTTTCAAATGTGTAAATGAGCCCATCATATCCCCAAGCATACTGTAAGGCCGGGGTTCCCAAACACAGGGCTGCGGGAAATGTTCAGGTGCAAATTATAAAAAAAAGGAAAATATGGGCCATTATTTTATTCAAAAAATAATATACAGTTAGAAATCTCTCAGTTTTTGCATGTTTAATGCGAGCGGCGACTTGTTCACTTTGTTCGACGGTCTTGAAAGCAGCATTCTAACTTTTGCCCACCCTGCACAGACAGACTACTACACCGTATTTTTCACTTTTTTCACCTCATATTTGATCCCAAATGCTGATACTGTGTGGGAATGCATAAAGGTAAGATTTGATGACATTAATGTGCATATTTGTTCGGTGCACCTCTCTGAAAAACAAACTCCAGGCTCTCTGCTGCATGGTGGCTCTGTATTCATGTAGTGCTTTTAATTTGATATTGTTCCTGTCTTAGTGTCATACATAATAATAATAATAACAATCTAAAATTTTATTTATACCGCGCTTTTCGAAAACTCAAAGACGCTTCACATGTTAAAACCAAACAAATACAGGTGGACAAAATAGCAAAATAACAGTAGAAAGTGAAAACCAAAAAGCAGAGTTCAGAAGAAATAGTTAAACGTGCATACAAAAGACAAGATTAAAAGATTTCAATGTGATGTATTACTAAATACTGTATGTAGGTTTTAAAGAGTATAAAAACGTTAAAAACAGTGTGGAACAAGTGTGTTTTTAAGTTAGTCTTGAAAGTGCTAAGGTCAGCAGTGTCACGGATGTGTGGCGGAAGTGAGTTCCAAAGGGAGGGGGCGGCAAAAGGCTCTGTCCCCCCAGGTTCGGTGCTTGGTCCTAGGGATAGTCAAGAGGTTTGCATCTGTGGAGTGGAGGGTACAGGAAGATAAATAATAACAATAAGATAATAAACACGATAAATTAGATCGCTATAATGTACAAAAGGTTTGCTGATATTTCCTGGTGACTAGCTAGCGTGCTGCAAATGCTAGCGCTGCTAATGCTATTTAAATCCATTCTCGTCTTCAGTCATGCTAACCTAAGGAATATGCGCGACACTCGTTTGCCTGCAACCCAGGCTTTGGCGTTGCTTAAGAGACGGACTGCCGACCGATTGCTAGTCTTGCAATACCCGGTGCATGTCTCTACAATCCATAATCATAAGGATTTATGACTGATTCTTGTCGATCCAGGAGGCTACCCATGCAGCCGCATCTCTCGCTTGTCAAACCAGACGTCCGGTCGCATCGGTTTATCCTTCACAACCCTAGTATGTGTGTATGTGTGTATATATGTATGTATAGCATATGTGTGTGTCTGTGTGTGTAGTCAATTTGGAGTTACATATTAGTTCTCTTTAAAAGGTCAGTCGTTCAGCTATATGAATCAAAGCTGTCCCCATGTCGGTCTTTGACAAATGCTTGTTTTTTTCCACTAAGATCAATAAATCATACATATTTCCTCAATTTGTCTTGCATGTATTGCCTGAGACATGATTCAAACCAGTGGTAAGCCATGACAAAGAAAACATCCCCAATATTAGGAATCAAGTTACTCTGAGTGTGTGTGTGTGTGTGTGTGTGTGTGTGTGTGTGTTTTCACTGTTCTGGCACTACAGGGCGTGTAGACAGCATTCTGGTTTCCTGTACTATTGTGTCTGTGTTTATCTGACTCAGTTGCACTTTCGCCTGCGGGTGAGGACATGAAACATCTTTGCCATTTAATCACACCACCCAGCTTGATTTATATCCTTGCAACCCCCACCCACCGCACGTGCACACACACACTCACGCAGGTCAAACTTTTGGTGGGTGAGAGACAAAGATAAAGATAGCTCCAGAGACATCCCTCAAAATGCTGTCTTCTGTGTTGTTTTGTTTCTCAATATTCCACGACATCTCTTGCCTATCTTTCCTATGATGCAACTACCGCTACATTTACCACAAACTCAAATGTATTACAAATTAGCATATGCATAGTCAACCAAAGTAAAAATGTGCATAGGACTCTTTAAAATCATGTGTTGTTTAGATGGAGAATAACAGAAGTCACTCATATTCCTCAAATGTTATAAGTGAACATTCACTGAACATCACCCTCCATATGAATTGGTTGACTTCCCTCTGTTTGTGTTGCTCGTCACTGTCCAGCCGACATGCTTCTACTGTAATATACAAAACTAAGCAACAAAAATATAAAACGCATCACTTTTGTTTTTGCTTCCGTCTTTCATGAGCTGTGTGGTGTGGATGCACATGGTTTTCGTTTGAGAGGCCGTTTAGATGTACTGCCATACTCTCTGAAACGCCTTTGGAGACAGCTTATGGTAGAGAAATTCAACATTCAATTCAAGGGCAACAGCTCTGGTGGACCTTAGTCACCATGTCTATTGCACGCTTGTGACATCCATGGCATTGTGCTTTGTGATTAAACGGAGTAAAGTGGCCTTTTATTGTGGCCAGCCTAACGCACACCTGTGCAATAATCATGCTGTCTAATCAGCATCTTGATATGCCACACCTATGGGATGGATGGATTATCTCGGCAAAGGCAAAGTGCTCACTAACACAGATTTAGGCAGATTTGTGAAAAAGGCCTTCTGTGTACATACAAAAAATTTTATTGTCACGCTCCGTGATACAGTTAGGGTCTTGTTTTGGTTTTGTTTCTTTAATTCCGGGTTTGTGCTCTTATTTTGCCGTTTGTTTCCGGTTGTTTGTTGAGTTTGTTTATTGGCTTGGCGCCAGTGTAATTAGATGGCTTCTTAGACCAAGAGTGGGTGGTAGGCCGACACTGGTTCATCGTCTATGCTACACGCTTTGCATGGTGTTCGGTTTACAGCGTTGTTAATCATGTGAGTCGAAACCCTGTGAACTTTATGGTTTCAGTGGTTTTTTTTTATTCCGTTTTGCACGGACACCTTCTGTTCATTTTTTCCTGCCTGTACCTATTGAAGACTTTTTACCTGCACTACGCTCCTGTCTCTGCATCCTGGGGTGACGACATGCCAGGATGTGACATTTACATCTTTGAATTCAGCTTATGAAAGATGGGAGCAAAAACAAATGTGTTGCGTTTATGTTTTTGGTGACTATATTTTATGAAGCAGGCATTTTTTCATGTGGATAAGATTGTAAGAAACAAACAAAAAACAAAAAAACAAACACCGTCACTGTATTCATGACTCACTAAGTTTATTAAACAAGACAAGCAAAAATAAAAAAAATAAAAACCTTGTGTTTACAACTATATAAAAAAATGTACTTAATACACCTCGAAATAAATGTTTCTTTTTAATCTTCCTACTACACCTAATTGAAATCTGTTTAATTTATATTAGCATCCTTGTAGTCCAGAACATAATAAGGTCATTTATTTAGAATCTTTATTTAGCATCTCTGTGTGGAGTTTGCATGCTCTCCCGTGCGTGTGTGGGTTTTCTCCAGGTACTCCGGTTTCCTCCCACATTCCAAAAACGTGCATGTTAGGTTAATTGGAGACTCTAAATTAAATAGGTATGAATGTGAGTGTGAATGGTTGTTTGTCTATATGTGCCCTGCGATTGGCTGGCGACCAGTCCAGGGTGTACCCCGCGTCCTGCCCAAAAGTCAGATGGGATAGGCTCTAGCCTATCCCCATCACCCTAGTGAGGATAAGCAGCATAGAAAATGGATGGATAGATGGATGGACTAAGAATTATGACATGAACAGCAAGAGTTTCCCCATCACCAGACATCACAATGGTAATCTGAGTAGGCCATTTTCAAGATTTCTTTAAATGGGTTGTTGCAAAATTCCACTATCTATTTAAACTCACAAGAAATCTTGTTTTCGTACCAAAAAACAACATTGAGTGAACAGCATAATGATGATAGAATCTACGTGCCTGCCGATGACCATGCTATTTTGGACAGAGCAGCAAGGCTATTTTTATGTAAATTATAAGACATGCACTTATACACAAGTGAGACGATGACCCCACTGCGCAGTATATGCAGAACTTTTAAAGGTGTTATGCAAAGGTGTTTGGTGCATTGTCGTTTTGCACCGGAGTTATGAAATAGTACTTACGCTTGCTGCTGAGGTGTGTGGCATAAAAGTGCACGTGCAGAATCGGAACCTCTGCATGCTCCTGTTTATGCAGTCCTTTGGCTTTTGACATTATATTACAGTGTAGTATTTTTGTCTATTTTGCCATATACCAGCTGCTGTGACATTTCAAATATGTTTGAGTACAGCTTCCACTTCCATTGCACACATTCTTACTGTAAATATGCCTTTCATTTTCAATTCTGCTCATTTTTCCTTCCTTTCTTTACAACTGCTGCTGTCTTTGCTGCAGTGTGCTGTGATTGGCTGAATACGTGAGTCAAGTCACTTCAGTGCTGTCAGGGTACGGAGTGTTATTGGCTGCTGCTCCTCCTCCACTCCACCCCTGCCAGCTCTCCACCTCCACCCAGCTTTAGTGTGGATGAGCGGGCATACAGATGTGTGCATCAGGTGGGGCTGCTTTCGTATAGAAGAAGAGGAGGAGGAGGAGGCACACAGGGCCACCCAAGGTAACAGTATGCTAGCCTCACTATGAGGACAGTAGAGCAAACAGATGCTCTTTATTCCTTTTGACGTATTTTCATTCACAGAGGGGCCTGGGTAAGGCCGGATGGGGGAATTTCTGCCACCTGTGCTTAAGAGTTTGCAGAGCAGAGGCTGCACAGCTAAACTAGTCAAATAAGGATTAAAAAAATATATAAAATATGGTCTACTGTAAAAATACTGTATGCTCACGTTAATCTGCTATGCAAGTCATAATAAGTCCAACTCAAATTCAGCACTTGCAGACGAAACACTCAAGTTCAAAGCTGCACATCAAGGCTCAGCAGTATTTAGCAAAGCAGGACAGCATCACACATAGACCTCACAATGACACCGTGGTAAAAATATGTGGGTCAGGACAGTGCTGTAAGCCAAGTGGTCTCCTGTCATACACTATAGATAAAAATAGCAACAACACAACAGAGAAAAGGCTAAATCTATGGATCTCTTCTCTATACGGTGAAGCAAATCATTCAAAAGGCTGAGTTATAATGTTGTAAAAAGTGAAAGAGCATATGATTATTTTTCCTTAGGACATTTTTGGCGCTCTTGCACTATGTGTGGGAGTGATTACCACCTGCAGGACCTGCCAGGAAGTGATGCTTTGTAAAGTGTACACTTACCAGTGTGGACAATCGTTGCCGTCCATTCGCTGCAGAGAACACAGTCCACTACACAGAAAAGACAAATGAGAATGATAAAGTTTACAATAAATATATATGGAGATGTCAAAATCATCACTCTGGCTTATTGGTTTATTGCCTGGGGCTCTGTATTCTGTAGTACTGATATGATGATTTGTAATCAGAGAGGCTGTTTAACAGATTGAGGTCAGCATTTGGCTCTTAGTGTTACATAACATGCTATATGGGTCTGAATAATACTATTACATCTGAGATTGGAGTTCAATCAGGAGTCATAGAGCTCAAAGGCAGACTGATGCAGACGGCTGGAGTGTATTCCGACATGCCCTGAAGAGTTTTCTTCTTGTTAACTAATTCTGTTTCACCTCTTAACCACCAGACCGGCCTCACCCTTTGTAAGACCCGTGCTTTTGTTTCCAGCATTTGTTCAAATTCCTTTATCGCCATCGCTGCACTCAAACACTTTTGCTTCCTCATTTAACCTTAATGTGACAAATGTGCAGACAAAGCAGCCAGATACACAAACAACTGGATACAATCATAGATAGACTGATGGATGGATGGACAGTTGAGCTCATTCACTCCTTGCTTCTCAGATCAAAATTGTCTTGTTGATTTGTCACTGGTGGGCTTTTTTTTTTTAAATCGCCCTTGCTCTGGAAGGGTGGGATGTCTGCGTTGGTTGCTATGGCACCAGACAGCTCCTCATTTCCTCAGACAACAACTAACTGTGATTGTTGTCTGTGTATTTGCATGTGTGCGCACAAGAGCAATGTGGACACGTGTAAGTCCTCCTGAGGTTAGTTTGATGGGGTGCAGAAAAGTGGTTATGATCGGCACCTACGTCTGAATCACTGCAGAGAAAATCCTCTTGGTACTATCCATGAGGGGCAATCGGGTGTAATGTAGGGGAAAAGGCCTTAAATCCACTGACTTCATTCATTCATCATTTGAGGAGATGTGTGACAGGAAAAAGGAAATTGTTTGCGTAGAAGAGGAGTGCATTGGGTCATTATTTGGTTTACGTCTTTAATGGGTTTTGGTACCTAGATCTCCCACACTCAATACAGTCATCCATTTTACCCTGTAATTCTTTTGATATCGAACCTCCAGCAGAGGGCAGTGTCTGTGTTTTTCTGACCATGTAGGTAGTCAGATTCACCAGACATATAGTGTATACACACCCCACCCTGTCAAATGTCTTAAATATAAAAACGAAACCTTATTTGAAAGTTACTATTTCATGACAAATGCACAAGTCCACAAGAAGCACAAAAGGCAAGAAATTGTTACAAATTTAATGGTTAATATCTGATGAAAAGACGAGACAAAAATGGGTCAATAAGGCTGCCAAGAAAGAAAAAAAAACAAACAAAAAAACACATCAATTCCTTCAAAGGCATGTGGGGAAAAAGTGGTATAAGTTACGATTTTACGACGATTAAGGCATAAATCCTTAAGGTATGCATATTTGCCCCCCACCCCCCCAAAAAAATTCTACTGCACATACAATATACTTAGCTCTCTTACCAAAGGTGGAGGAAGTTCAGGTACAGTTTGAAATATTAATGTCAATTACAAAACAAGACCTTCAGGCATCTGCCAGCAAAGTGTCGATGAAAGAACCACAATGCAAAAGATCAAAAGATCAGAATGGTTTCACTGGGTGATAACATTTTGGAGGTCCAGGTAGCTAGAGGACAGACATGAACCCAACTGAAAATTGTGGGGTGACCAGACGATGGCTGTCCATCAGGAAGTGGTGTCCAACTTTTTCCACAAGGGGCCACATACAAAAAAATCAAAGAATGCAGGGGCCACTTTATATTTGTATATATATTTTTCATTTTATTAAAAAAAATATTAGTTTAGTTAGTTAGTTAGTTATTAGTATGAACATTTCAACTTTTTTCTTTACATTTGGACTTTTTACTCTATTTTTCCCATTTTAGTGTTTCATTATATTTCTACAACATGCTGCGAGTCACGGGCCGCGATGGCCCCCGAGCTGCACTTTGAACACCCGTGGCATAAGTTACAGATGTCACAGATTTGAGCACTTTTGCAAGGAGGTAAGCATTGGAAAACCTAAACCATTCCGACTCTTCTCCAAAAAAACTGAGTGCTGTTGTATTTACAAGTGGGGAGAAGGGATCTCAATAAAATATAATTTTAGGAGGGTTTTTTTTCTTATAATACTTATTTTTCCAAGATATGTAATTCAATAGAAATAGTCCTGTTGCTCTTTACCAGGCAAGACAAGACACATAAGACATTTGAGTCAAAATCTCCTTCACTTAATCTAAAGAATGTTCATGTAGAAACACTTCAAGCTTCAGGTTTGTGCTCTGACAGCTGGGTGCGTAAAGAAAGGCAGTACTTTAGCACTTGTCGGCGTGTACATGTTTGAGTACTGTACTGTACATGTGTGTATGTGAAGCTGCCGGTGTTGGGTGAAAGAGGTGTTTTTTTTTCCACCCTGAGGGGCCTCAAGCTGCGGCAGGGCGGGGTGGAGCTTCGGTGAGGCGCTGCATGGGGAGGGCTGTTTCGGCTGAACTCAGTGACTGTAACAGCACTCGGGGAGCGAGGTCACAGAGTCCAGCATTCCTCTGGAGTGCTGTCTGTTTACACGACTGTTGCTGAGCCTGGGGGAGGTGGCGGTAACGCATTACTACTCCGTCAGATAGCTGCTGGGTCACTTATGTTCATCATCGACCATGGTGATAAGGATTCTGTATGATTTAAATCTATATATTTCATAATGTTCTTTGTGCATTTATAAAAACTGTTATCTGTGTTTTACAGAGTAGTCAAGGGGATGAGGGCAGAGTCTGAACTCAAATAAATCAGAGAAAAAGTGAATTAATCCAATCCCCTCACATAGGAAATGCAACGACCAATTTTCTCTGACTAGCTCCTCTGTGCTGCTGCTTTCACAGCCTAGAAGCCAGATGGTCAGCTCTAAGGGAGCACAACAGAGATAGGGAGTGACACCCAAGCCCCGAAGAGACAGTGCTCTGACTGTACTGTGGACTTAGGAGTGGGGGTATGAATGTCAAAGGCACCATTGTTACACATACCAGCGTGGTTTCACGTGCCGCGCATGATTCTTACTTTGGGTTTGAACTAAAGGCCGGTCTGACCTTAACTGTCCAGTAGGATGTAGCTGTGGCCTCCTGTGCAGGTTAAAGTGTAACCGTGTCCGTGTTTTCTCAGGAAAGTGTGTTTATCTAGAGGACCAACGCTGAGGCCCTTTTGTTTAACTAAGTAGCGAGGCTCGCCCTAAAAGTAAAGCTCTGTGAAACGTACAGGAACCAGGTGGTTCTCCAGTCTTCTGTTCACTGCAAGTTCAGTACAGTGTGCTTGAGCGTGTGTTTTCTCAACTGTTTGTTGACTTACTGTGGAAAGTAGAAAGCTGATACATTGACGTGTCACATGTCAAAACTAGAGTGTCTGGAATATTTGAAGAGACACTGAGATTGCAAAATGGGGCAAACAAAAAGACTCCAAATTACTTAAAAAACTTTTTCCATTGCATCAATGGCGATAGAGCTTCTTCTCCTTAAAGGTTTGTGTTGGACTCCACTCCAATAAGAGTTGTTAATCCACCTAAAATTAGCTTTGACAACCATAACATTTCTATTCTAATTCACCCTGACCTCAAGTGTCCTAAAAGACACACTCCATAATGGGATTTCCTAATGTCTGCAATGTCTTTCCTCACTTTCTGCTGTAACTTGAAATCTGATTTAGTTTGAATTTACACAAACCCTCAATTCTTAGTCCCCTGTGGTTTGATGAATGCATGTGCCCATTTACAAGTACAGCGGAACCTCCATTAGCGTACACCCCGGTTAGCGTGTTTTTTGGGTTAACCTTGAAAATTTACACCAACAGTTTTCCTCAAGTACATTTTACAGTTAGCGTACAATATGGCGAGCGTCTTGTTGTGTTATTAATACACTGCGTGAGTCCAATTGTGTTTTTCATGTATTTTTAATAATAAAACATCCTTGTTAGCGGCTTGCTACTACATGGAAGCAGGAACCGGAATTCAGCTGGTCAGCCCGTCTATGATGTCATCAGAGGCTGACTGCAGTTCTTTGCTAAGTAACGCCTTTACGCTATAAGTCTGAAAAATGTTAACACAAAACACGTTCTTCTAGTTTTACAATTCTACCTTTACATGCATAAAACAATTCTAAATGCATATAAATGTTGAAGGAAAAGAATAAATGAACACTTAAGGTTAGTTTTACCTTCATTGAAGACGTGATTGTTAACAAAGACACAGTGTGGCAGCAAGATCAACACGCACACCACCTTTCTGTTTTGCCATAAGTTATTTCTTAAATTCAATAGTGTTTCTCACCTTCTTATGACATGCTGGCACTGGCAATTTTCTTTGGCTCCTTTTTGGGTTATTTAGCAGCAATGATCAATCAGAAAAAAACAAGAGACTTGAGGTAAGAAACACTGTTGAATTCAAGAAATAACAAAACACAAAGGTGGTGTCTGTGTTGATCTTTTTGCCACATTGTGTCTTTGTCTCATGTTTTCAACGAAAGGAAAAGTAACCTTAAATATTCATTTATCCCTTTCATTCATCATTTAATTTTTTATCATATATTTATTTGCATTTTCACTTGTTTTCTAAATGTAAAAAACCATAAAAATGTGTTTTGTGTTCACATTTTTGGTTTGCTGGAATGGACGAAAGACCACACACTCCCATTGCAATACGCTGCACCATTACTGTGGCTCAAACGTGGACACCATCACTATGGTCACCTGCAGTTCTGAAGAGTATTTAAAAATATATTTTTTTATTATTATATTTCATATTATTATTACTAAACAAATCACAGTTGGACTAGCAGAAGAGATTGTGTTCGATCTCAGAGGTTTCTCTATTCTCAATAATTCATTCTTCTCTCTGCAATGCAGAAAAGACAAAAACTTAGGTCTGGAACGTGTGTAAAACGTAGTATGGCTGCTGCCATGACTGCTACAACAATGGAGTAGTTGCTTTCAGATGATTTCATCATTTTCACAGAAAATGACTGTGTTGGGTGTTGGTTGTTGTTTAACAAAATCCCTTCTGGCAGCTGTATGCTTTCATGCACCAATACACAGTTATGCATGAAAATGCTGGAGCAATGATAAGCTTCGGATTTCAAGACTTCGCTGATAAGGAATGATTAGCTAAACATAAGCACCATAATATTACCCCTTTCAGACCTTCACTATCCTTGGATTAAGTATGTGATGATGATGAAAATTGCAGGCTCAAAAACGCAATATAATTTCTTGAGGAGCGTTCGGTGGACTTTTTGTTGCCTCCAAAAAGGATGTACACAATATAGCTGACATATACTGGCAGCAGATTTAAGGTCTTGTCTGGGGTCCAAATGATGTGTATTTCCTCTCAGAGCGCTGATTCAGTCCACAATGAAGAGACTTATTGTAAGTAGAAGAGATGATGCAAAGGCTGCTGGCATCAAGAGCAACATGTTACTACAATATAAATTATTATATTGCACTATGTTGTTACTAAGTTTCGGACATAACCATTGACATTTTTGCTCAGGAGTGACTACATATAAATCCCATCTCCTTCATCGAAAACACCTCACCCATGGCCATAACCTGCCTCAGCATTAACCACTTGTAAATAAGTTAAGCACAATCAACGTTGATAGTTATCGGAATGCAATATCACAGTTGTTGTTGGGCTACAGCAGTACTACTCAAATAGAGGCGTGTGCCCCTGTGGGGGGTGCTGTGAGGTGTCGGGGGAGGGATGCGTGAGAGGCAGGGGAACGTTTTGTAGTAATGCATTTATTCATGCTTGAATGACGCAAGTAAGAAATATACTCAGCCTCAGTGATGTTGATTTTCAATGGTTTTCAATGTACTCCCAAGGACCCACACGTGGTGATTTAATTTAAAATTCCGGTAAAAAAAAAAGTACTTATTTCTATTTCTTATACTCTTAGTCTTCTTAAATTTCAGTCTTAAACTCCTTTGATAGTGGTATGGTACGATATGGTTATAATTTACAGATATATTCATGATCAAAATGTATCTGAAATTAAACAAATACATTTACAAATCTGAAAAGTCTGTATGTCACAGTGGTGTGACATATAACATTCAAATAAAATTGCCTTTATGTTGCATAGTTGGCACATTTGTTTGATTTGTGCACAGATGTGCCTGTTTTGTTGTAAGCAGTGAAAATGTTGCAGCACATGAAATTGTCATCCGAAAAGCGTAGCCACTTCTTTTGCAGAAGTACATACAGGCAATGCTGAGGTACTATTGCTAGGCTAATTAGTAGCACTGGAAGCAGGAAATACAGCTGCAATAGTCTATTGACCAGGAATAGGTTTGATCTTTTTCTTTGGTGGCATTTTTGCATTCTCCTTTCTCTGCTTACTCGAGAAAAATGGGATGTCGTCAGAAGCAACATGGCACTCAGCCCTTGAGTTAACCAAGAACGTGTTAGTAAACAATGACATACAATACCCTCATAAAGGATAGGCTTTAGGCTGGAGCAAGTCTTAGCCAATAACTAGGTTAACATAGTGCAAACAGTCTCACTAACGGTACAAACAAAATAAACAGCATCACACATCCATAGCAAACTAAGATATGACATAAATGAACTAATATGAACTACTATGTGAGCAATAAACAACAATAAGTGCTAATAACAAACATGTCAACTCAAATGGTATTTACAAATTGCCCACAAGGCATGCTAGGTAGCCCAGCAGGGTGGGGTCCCAGCATGCCTACCCAGCATGCCTTGCGGTCCCACTGTAAACAGTTGCAAAGAGCGACGTGTTTGTCGTTAATGTTATTTGCAGTTTATTACCCTCCCTGTCGCAGTAGTAGTCGGTTATGTGTTTGATCTACCTGTTATATATTGTGCTATTTACTGTATTTGCACCGTGAGTTAAGTCAAGTTGTTTAATGACCTCCATGTCTGGTGAATTGTGATGTCAAGCTCATTCCTAGAACAATCGAGAACCACTAGGCTAGGGTAAGACATGCTACTGTTAAATTAGCATTCTGTTATTTTGGTGCTGTAAATGCCGGAGTAACCTTTTTGATCACTGCGTATTAAAATAGTAATAACCACCTGATCCTAAGCAAAGCTCCAGTTCTAAAATCCAATTTCAGATGGATTACACAGTTTCCGATAAATACCATCTGAAGATGTTTCAGTATGACATCAACAGCAGATGGCTGGCTTATTGCTGTGATACTCTGAATCTTTTTCAGGTCAAACATACCATCTGGGGGTCAAGGATGGCAAAAAAGCCAAGCTAAGTATGTTCACACATACGACTGCGCTGCATAAGTCACTATTGCCACACTTTAACTTGGTCAGATGTGCCAGCAGAGAAGGACAGAGATGGCAACATCTGGTTCTGCGAGTAATTCTAGATGTAATTCTAGATGCTCGCCAACACGCTCGTAATGCTTATTCTGGTACTGTTCTCTGGTAAAGAGACTGATTTCTTGGAAGCAACTTATATTTACAAGGAAAAACTGCAAGACACCACCAAGCTAAGCAAAATATATGAGCTGTGTTGCAACGACAGCACTAGAAGTGAGGAAACAAAGGCAGAGACCAGGGGTAAGGTACAAACAACATGAAAAGTCACACCAACAAAAACACAACAACCGTCTTCAGGTTCTCATTAGTTCAACTGGAGTTCAAGTTGGGATGTAAGTGGACTAACTTGTTAAGTGGACTTGCTTATCACACTTTTCTTGTGTTTCGTAAGCCAACAAATAATGACCACATGCTGTTGGACGAAGGGGAAAGAGGAAAACAGCTGGAATTTCCCCTTGTGGGACTAATAAAGGCATATCTTATCTTATGGCAAAGGAAAGACAGTTAAAAGGAACAGCTGTAGAATGAAGAAAAGACAAATATAATACCGTAATTTCCGGTGTATAAGCCGCTACTTTTTCTTAAACTTTGAACCCTGCTTCTTATACAGCGGTGTGGCCAATTTATGACCATGTTCTAATCTTGTGACGTCTCCTATCCTTCAAAACTTGTACTAATCGTTTAAATATTGTGCCGCTCGCGAGTCAGTGAGGAAACGGTAGCTCTTTCTTTGGCAGGAGCCAATCACAAACTATAAGGGAACTCACGACGAGCTTGTCAACCCATCGGAAATCACAGGAGGTCATTACTCAATATATCAGTCTGACTCACGGTGTCATCTTACATAGAAGGCTAAAATCATCACACAGCAACTTAACACTCAAAAGCTAGCTAAGAAATATCCAAGACAAGTCCCAATACAAGTTTAAAATAAAAAAACAGCAACTTTCTTAACTTCTTCCCAGCAGACCAGTTCATTGGCCAATGGGAGCTCATGAGCTCGAGAGTGAAGTGTTTGTCCCCGTCCTGATTTCTTTTTTTTTGTATGTTTGTCACACTTATCATCAAACAAATTTAAAATATTTGTCAATTAGTGAAAACGTGATTGCTTCCCCTGCTGAAAAATAATTTAACTGCGATGAATTGAGATCTATCAGTCTGGAAAAGGTTACAAAGCCTTTCCTAAAGCTTTAAGACTCCAGCCAACCACAGTGAGAGCCATTATCCACAAATGGCAAAAACATGGAACAGTGGTGAACAGTGGTGTGAGTAATGCCGCATTACAGAAAAAGAACATCATACCATCAGTAAAATATGGTGGTGGTAGTGTGGTGGTCTCGGGTTGTTTTGCTGGTTCAGGACCTGGAATACTTGCTGTGATAAATGGAACCATGAATTCTACCAAAAATCCTGAAGCCATCTGTTGGTGACCTCAAGTTGAAATCAACTTGGGCTATAGTAAAACAAAATGACGACTTTGGAGTGGCTTGGTCAAAGTCCTATTGAGATGCTGTGCCATGACCTTAAAAATGTGGTTCATGCTGGAAATACCCTGCAACATACCCTGCAATGTGGCTAAATTACAACAATGAGTGGGCCAAAATTCCTCCACAGCGGTGTAAAAGACTCACTGCAAGGTATCGTAAACACTTGATTGCAGTTGTTGCTAGTAAAGATGGCACAACCAGTTATTAGGTTGAGGGGATCATCACTTTTTCACACAGGGTCATGTAGGTTTGGATTTGGATTTTCTACCTTAATAATAAAAAGTTTCATTTAAAAACTAAATTTTGTGTTAAGTTGTGTTGTCATTGACTAATATTTAAATTTGTTTGATGATTTCAAAGTGTGACAAACATGCGAAAAAATAAGAAATCAGAAAGTGGGCAAACACTTTTCCACACCACTGTATATGTAAGGCAACAGTGGTGCCATTAGTGATCGGAGTGCTGGGGCTTCAATGGCTTCAACAGAGACCAGGTACAACAGCTGACATTTGTGTCCTGAAGAACACAATATTAGGAACAGCCAAGACTCTGCGCAGAACCTTCAAAAGTTCCCAGGCCTCTGGTGGAGGACCTGGAGATAGACGATAGACGTTACAATACGATCTTTATCTTTAATGTTGATCGTGACAGTCAAGCGACTTAGACAAGTGCAGCCAATATTGAGCACATAGTGTATTCTTTCGCAGAGCACCACGCTGTAGCTAGTTCTTGAGCTAGTCTCGTGTTTACGAAGCAAAATTACGTTTTTATTATTTAAATGTTATTACTTTAACAATACCATCTGGCCATTACAATGTCTGCTGAGAAAAATGCTTGGAAACACTTGGGTCTCAGCACTAGCCTGTAGGGTTGACGTTGATCTCCAACCATAATGACTTGCTGAAAACGCTGCACAGCATGAGTCCTGCCTGCCTTATGTTTTGAATAAGCACACCAGCCCTTTTACCTTTGAACAAGCTTTTAAAAAACCCTCCTGACCTCAGCTTGTCCAAGGCACCTGCTGTTGCGCTCACAAAATATGGATGGATGAGCAGGGTCATCAAGAGATACTTACTTAACAGACACTGTCCTTTACATCACCCCAGAATAGGAAATAGTAGGCATTTTTCTGCAAACTTCGTTTATAGCAAACACACAATGCCAGTCAAAAAGTCAAGAGCTCTACTGAGAAAGCCTGAAGTCCTGCACAACCCTTGAAGGCCCATTCTCATGTGCGTGAAGCCTGTTCATGTCCCAGAGAATCTACAACAGTCACTTGACAGAAACTGTATTCATTGCTTCCACAAAAAAGCAAAAGGAAAGAGAAGAATATTTGAGCAGAACCAACACTCAGTCATAGGTGGCCCTCTGCCTCAACAGGTTGAGGGGGAGAAAGAGATCATAACGTGACGGTGGTATCGCAAGTGTACAATGAAACCTCTAAATTTACCTGCATCTAAAGTCTTACCACTTGGAACTTGACCAACATTTTGGGGGAGAAATATGCTCCTGAATAAACAACAAAAATCCAGAGATCTCTGGATGTCTTGCAATTCCTCTGCAAATCACAAGGGACGTTAGCTTATCTCGTGAAACTTCTAAACGTTTAAATCCACATACATGTTTAGCTTCTTTTTTGGCTTTTTTGTGTTTTTCTTGCGATGCCACCACAGACGGCCACCAGTGATGGCAAAAGAAAAATACACTGTCGATAGGACAACAGAAATGTAAATTGAACGAGTGCTGCAACTAACCATTATTTTGTTAGCTAATGTTAGTTTTTGTTTGTTAGTTAATTAATCTGAAGCTTGTTGTTTCGATTAATGAAGTTATTGGTTTGGCCGTAGACCAGGGGTCGGCAACCTTTACCATCAAAAGAGCCATTTTGCCCCCTCTTTTACTAAAGACAAAAAGTCAGGCGTCGCAAAACTAACGCCAGTTTTAGCCTTTTCTAACTTTGCCCATTACAACAACACAAACAGAAGTGCAGTTTGCAAAACCTTCCCTCCTTCCCATATTAACTTGTGTAAAATGAAAATAAAATGTCGCTCACTTTAATATAAAATCAGCATATAGTCAGAGCTTGGCAATTTTAAAAAAGTAAACATAAATTGAGGAACATTTCTTGACGGGTCTGAAATAAATGTTTTTTTCCGAAAAATAACAGCCTTTAAATGCTAGTGTTTTCATCTGTTTAATGTGACCCTTCCCTATGTCGGGGCAGTAAGATACGACTTTGCTCTTCACACAGCACTGTAGGCTCTCATTTGTGGCCAATATTGATGATTAAAAAAAAAAAAATCCATTCTTGGTTAGCTTACCGCAGGGATTGCACACTCAAGAAACCAAGGGCCGTAGCCGTGGATATGACGCATATTTAAACTGACTAATTTTAAATATTTAAAAAAATGTAATGTTAAAATTTTGCTTCAAATTCCAAGCTATGAATAAACCAAAGTAAAATAACAAATAGATCATAATTACGTTAATAAATAACCTTTTTCTTTCTTGACCACAAGGAGGCTGAAGAGCCACATGTGCAGAGCAGCGGGTTGCCTACCCCTGCCCAAGACGGACCAAATCAATATGAACCAAACACAAATAGTTAGTGGTTTGGTCCACAACATATCAGAAAAGATCGACCAGTTCAGAGTGTACCCCGCCTCTTGCCCGAAGTCAGCTGGGATAGGCTCCAGCACACCCGCGACTCTAGTGAGGATCAGCGACATGGAAGACAGATGGATGGAAGTCAACAATAATCAACTATAACTACAAAGTAGTCATCACTACATAATACAACATTGCATTACGGGATCTTTTCTAATTTGTAAATTATTTCCAGTTGTTCAGTTCAATTGAATTGCGCAATTATATGACAAATCTACGTGACATGCGAGCAATATTTTCGGGTTGCTGTGGTTATTTCTATTATACAAGGTGGCGATAGTCAGGTGACAGAGGAACAATCCTATTGACTGTCCAACTGTGCTACTGAACAACAACTACTCAGCAGGTGACCAGGTGGGATTGTACCAACTTCAGAGCAAACGGCATTCACACTGGGAAGGGGCTTCATTCAGAACAAACTGCAATCCACAAAAAAAATCCTATATCCACATTTTTAATTCCAATGTGCACCAAAATTCCTACTATAAAAATGTGCCACCGTTTCATGAAAATCAGTGGTGCCATTTTTGCAAATGTACAGCAAAATTTTACCTTTTGGCTTTATCAGACACCACTGGTCAGAAGCCCAAGCAATAATCTCCTTCTGCATGTACCAGAACATACTGTGTTCCACCTGTAATTCTTTTACAGTACTTTGCAGAGGGAAGAGGTCAGAGTAGTAACAATTTAGGCGTTGAGTGATGGAACCTGGTGGAATCTAAATATCCTGCCGCTGTCAATAAATCAGTCATGACTAGGCTGTTTGGTGAGCTGTAAAGGGAAATGAGTGTACTTAACAGCTAGTAAAAGGTGAGGCACAGTAATGGGCTGTGTGTAGGTAGGTTTTCAACCTACTTGTATGACGTCAGATCCATGAGCCCGCATATTTCCATACTGCCAAATAAATGAACTCCCTTCTACACCTGCAAGAGGAAACATACTGTAAGAAGGAACTGCAGAACTATTAAAAATCAAAAATCAATCCAGTATCGCCTAAAGACAGCAAACAAAAAGTTTTACGTCCAGTTTATAATGTCACTAAATCTAAAGAACTACATTTTTTTCCTGTCATACAAGCTTTCTTTTCCCTGTACTAATGCAGCTCGTAGCTCTGTGGTGCCTTTGGTTTGTTAGAGGATTACGTTGGCTCATTTAGTGAAATGGTGTGTGATTATTGCAATGATACCACCTATTCAGCCCTTAAGCCTTGTGATACTAGGAGATAGTTACATTTATTTTTGATCCACCGCCTCAGCTTAACTTGGGCCACTGACAGTGATCTCCTTCATTTTCACTTCAGAGGAAGAAACATCTCTGACAGCATGCTCATTTTGATGCATTTTCAGCTAATGTGTCTATTCATAAACATATCCAATCGTCCCTTGATGGAACATTTACTACTTCAGTACCGTAATCCCTTTGCAGTGCTGTAAATTTAGGCATCGACACCAAGCTCACAAACATAAAAGCCTATGAATGCACAGGGGAAAAAAACACATTCCATGTCTTGTCAACAGTATGAAGTAATATTTTCCCACAAAAATTCCATATGCTGACGTCACTTTAAACAGTAAGTGAGGATATTAAGGAATAATATTTTTAAAAGATTCAACAATAAAACAATGGCAACTCACGCTGTTCTTTTTTCTATAGAGGTCATCTGCTAAGCATGTGAAGCATGCAAGGCCTTCAACATACCCTTTTTCCCTAATAACTTTATAGCAAATAATTCTTACCTAAAAGTTTGTATTGATTTAGGTTTGGGATATATCTGGACTTACTAGTATATTTCCCAAGTGCCTCACTGGTGACAGTTGTTAGCAGGTATTTAGTATCTGAAATAATTTTCTTTGGCCATCAAAAAGAGGCGGAATAAATGGGCCTTATGGTGTATTTCCTTAACATGATGCCGATAATGATGAAACGCGCTATGTTTACACCTCCCCCTGAAAACAGTATTAATGGCAGTAACCAAGGTGGTGAACAGCGTGAGCATTTCACATTTTATCTCTAAATATAGATGTGTGCAAGCATACAATATTTCTTACAGCAAAAACAACAATGACCAGAATGGCACTCGGTAGTATAAAATGTATTGTTCCTCGGACCATGCCCAACCCTTTCGCAACTACTTTTACCGGCAAGCAAACAAGTGACAACTACAACATGTGATAACTGTGATCACAAAAAAAGTTTAGATTTACAATGTTTGATTTTGTGACCATAACTTTATCATAACTAATCAAGTTTTTTTTTTATACCTCAACACTTTTTTTCAAATCAATATCAGCAAAATGAGTGATGACCAAACTGCAGAAAATAAAACATGACCAACTGATGTTTTTTTCATCTATGGTTGCCTTTATGGAGCAGCTGCCCTCCTTAGCAGTTAGCACACTAGCTAGTAGGCATTATTGAATCTCTGTGTTGCAATCACATATGGAAAGGGTCATACATTTTGTGTAAAGTATTCTGGAGACTACAAGTCATGCTTTCAAACAGCTTGGCTCTATGCAAAAGCTGCAGACCCACACAAAAAAAAAACTTTTTCCCAAAAGCTAACGCCAGATGAGTGAATGAATTTTCTATCATATTTACATGAAGGCAGTCCAACTACTTGAGTGTACTTGTAATGGTTACTGCTAGTTGAACTAGCAGGAGTGAATGCCGTCTGTTATGAAGCAATACACCACGCTGTCATTTTACTTCCTGTGTTTGCTGGAGTGTGTTTATTTCTGTGCAAGAGAGATGTAAATAAACCCGAGCAGCTGAGTTAAATCCAAAGGTGAACCTGAGCCCAGTCATGATGAAATTCAACAAACACAGCGCACACGCCACATAAACACACACCCACATAACTGCGTACACACTGTATAAGCTCACATAAAGACTTAGCTAGAAGTGCTGCCTGTGAGCTATCAAATTGTCAGAAGTTAAAAAGCGTGTCACAACCTACAATAACTTCAGCTGTTTGTAAGGAACTTACCAATCACAACACAGGTCTGCTTGTTGTCAGTGCTTGACTGCTGCAAGCAAAGTTGGTCCCCTCAGATTTCTTTCTACTCAAGACGGAGGCAGAAACTTCCCAAATACATTCCTTTGTTCAGAGGATTTGTTATGTTCAGTCTGTCAGGTCCACCTCTGCCTCTCCCCTGCTGACTGCTGCACGAGCTGCTAACATGACAGCATGGGTAAACAAGCAGTTGGACTAAGGCGCACACACACACACGCACGCCCACACACACACACACACACACAGGTGCATGCTGACTCCCAGCGAATACAAACAGAGATGCACGGCCAGCCAAGAAGAGCACAGTATGAAGCAGCCCCTTTGCCAGTGCTCTTGTGTGGAAACTCCAACCTTACTCCACCTCCCTTCTCCGCCTCCTCCTCCCCTCCCTCTCCACCAACAACTCCAAGACGGAACACAAAAGAAAAGCACTCAAAAACTTCTAGGTTTCTTGTGTGCTTTTGCCGCGCGTTGCAGTAAAATCAATAAAAATGTCATGCAATTCTCATAGAAAAGCAAACGATCACAACTATATTTGATGTGGACCAAATAAACAACAGGATCAGGCAGGAGTCAAGTTCTGTGTCAAGAAACTTCTGAGAGAGGAGCCCCATCAAGCAGATCTGAAGGCTTATCACTTAAGCTTTCTGAGAGGTATTTGAAAACATCTATCCATTTGGAGCTTTTGTCCACACACAACAAATGAACAGGCTTTTTGGAATGTCAGTCTTGAGCATTTGTATGTAGAAAATTAGGCCATTCAAATTGATTTGTAATTTTGTTGACCGCAGAAATAAAGTGGTACCTCGGTTTTTGTTATGAATTTGAGGTTTGGCAAAAAAAAAATGAAATGTACAAAAACTGAAGTAATTTTTCCCTGAGGAAATCATGTTGATCCAATTAACCCGTTCCAGACACCCAAAAATATTAACAACAATACATTTTAAATAGCAATTGTAGTTTTACGCGCAGAAAACAATGTAGTGCAAAAACTACATTTCAAGAAAGTAAAAAAGTCCCATTTGATGCAACCATTTCTATTTTTTTTCCTAAAAAGAAAAAAAAAATCTTGTGTAGCATTTTTCACTTGAGAAAAATGATTTTATATAAAGAAAGTACAGCTAGACAATTCTTATGAAGACATTTTTTTTGCCAGAAATTTGTTATTTTTTCTAAAAGCAAGCTAAAAACCCTACTTTGATTATTTTCCAACAACAGATGAATATATCTTTGTCTTAAATGAAGAATAAAACTGATTTCTAAATTTGATACATTTAAGAAAAGACTCACACACAGAAAATATATCTAAAGATTTGCTGATTTCATGCCAATGTGAAGACTGCACAGCAAATTTCATAGAGCGTGCCAAGTTTTATTATATTAAATCTAGTCATAAAATCTCTGTAAATGTGTACAATTATTAAACTTGATCCAAGAAAATATACTCTCTTTTTATCTACTTTATAAATCTAAAAACTAGTAAATTTAGGTGCAAATCATACCAAAAAAGAGTTGTGATAGTGTTTGTGTCAATAGTTTTCCTGAATGAACTCATTCAATCCCAGCCATTTTTCTAAATTCAACCCCTTCGGTACTGGCCATTTCAGACAATGTTTCCGTTCTTTAGTAATCATTAGTAGAACATCGGTAGGTGTCAGGAAAATATCAGTTCCCGACTAAAACAGGGAGAAAAACAGCTTTTTGTGAAAAGATACAAACAACTACACCACAACATAAACAATACAAAAAGGGTTGTTTTACATCAAAATCACTATTTATTTACAAATATAACACCATGAATCTCTACAATTTCCTTACAATGCGTAACCTTCTGCACGCTACACTCCTCCATGCTCTCTCACTTCCTCCTTGTTGTCGAGTGTGCTTTTACATGCTGAGCTCCTATCAAATACACTCCTGCCACACTGTGGCCGCTTTTATGGCTTAAAACTGCTCTAACAGTGACATCTTTTAGCGTGCACTTGCATCATCACCTCTTTTTGCCTCTCGCGCAAAAAAAGTCAAGGGATTGGGTGTTTGGGTTTATAAAAACATAAATACGTATTGGTGTTGAATGAGTTCAATACATTTTAGATACAGTCGTACTGTTTTCTTTTTAAATAAAAAAAGTTCCATCCGTATCATTTGCTTCATGCTTGTTGAAAAGCTCACACTGGTGGAGAAGTAACCAACATAACTAACATGCCAACTAGGAGCGGTGCTCGGTGTCCGAGTGGTTGGCATGTTAGCCCCACACTCAGGTAACCTGGGTTCAAACCCCGCATGCTCTCCCCTCCGTCTTCCTTCCACATTCCAACAATATGCATGTTGGTTGTTGTATGTTAGCATGACTGAGATAAAAATTGTCAAGAGGTATGAAGGGTTGTTTGTCTATAGGAAAATCTCTCATACAGAATAATTACTCCTACATCTAGAATATGTAAAAACATTTTGCTTACATCTAGCCTCATAAAAGCACATTTTGATCTGAATTTAAGAATCTTATAGGAGCATTTGGCTTACTTCTTACCTTGTAATAACAACATTTTACTTAAATCTAGCTGCTATGATGAAGAACAACTTGCTTATTTTAGGTCTCATTATATTCTTAAAAGTCACCAGAAAAATATTCTAGTTATAAGAATTCGAGCTAAGCACATTTTGCTCAGCCCACTGGCAGTTTTCAACAATAACCACAAAGTTGTAGTCATTTTATTTCATTTTATACCGCATGTATCTTTACTGTGAAAAGGATGTTAAGTTGGCCCTAACGTTTACCTTCCCGCCGGCTGTTCTGTTTGTTATAAAGCATCGAAAGTTGCGAAAACAATAGTTGCAAAAAATATTCCTATTAAAATAAAAATATCTGTGGGGGGGGGGGAAAAAACACTTTTCTTAATATTTTCTTTGTCTCCAAAACCAATATTTTATGTGAACATTTAATCCATTCATTGATTTTCAGAATTCTCAATTAAATAAAGTTATTTAAATGTCTTCATGTTGTTGTCAGTGTTTTGTTGTTCTTTATTCTGTTAAGTTTATATTAAAGTGCAGAGCCACGGCCCATTAGGCAATATAGGATTAAGGGGGGCGTGGCCTCAAGTGGTCGGCAAAAAATGGGGAAAAAATTCACCTTCAATATAGTTATACTAAAACTTGTATTAACTCTTAAAATGGAAAAGGTACATTGATTCTGATGTAAAGCAATGTCAGATTGAAATGATAGACTATAAATGATAACTAATAAGTCATCATTTTTGTACATAGCTTTGCGTGTAGTTGCATATAGGTATTTTACATAGCTTTTGTATAAGGTTATTTTATTTAGTTTTTGTATATAGCTGTTGCATCGTGTAAATGTAGCTTATCCATAGTCATTGTGTGAAAAACCTTTGATGTTGGTTGTTGTATTCGTAAGTTATTACTATTATTATTATTCATTCACTTATATTGAAGATGTTTATTTTGCGGGGTGCTTATGTTGTATTTTTTTAATTTTTTTTTGTTAACTTGCGTGACACATTAGCTTGCATATTAAAGACAGCTGCAAAACAATGCCAATCCATTTCCATGCAATTCCATTTCTTTTGCAAGCGTATGTAAATCACTACACAACAGGCACCGAGAAAGTATTCGACTATTTAGCACGAAACACACACAGCTAGCGAGTGCACACTTGCTAGCGCCCCACCTCTCCCCACTCGAACAAAGAGACTGAATGACTGACAGGAGGGTTCACTCACTCCGTTCATTCCGCTATAGAACCTACACGCCAAGGTCATCCAGCCTGTTAGGTATGGAGAGAGGAGGGAAACAAACACGCACAAAATCATCGACTTTATTTTTATATATCGTGCGATTAATTGATTATGAGTCCCCTTTTCCTCGTTTTGCTGTTGTTATTCTGCCTTTTCCAGAAATGAATTTCTTCATGCTTATGATTGGCTAATATGCATTTTAAATGGGGACAGACTTTTTAATTACAATTTTTTCCACCTTGGAATGCTTTTAAAAATATATATTTCTAGTTTTAAAAAAACATGCACAAGTGTTAAACTGGGTTCTCAACAATTAACATAATCAAGTAAAGCTTCTTTCTTCGAGTTTAAGGCTGACTCCATCAAATACAAACAAATATCAGCAAGGTTCATTTAGTTCAATCTATGTATTTTATTTATTAAATAAAGACTCCTAAATGAGTTAAGTTATTGCTAAGAACGAGCTCGAGAGACAAGTATGCGCGTTCGCTCCAGTTGGAAGTCAGCTCTAACCCTCTCGAGCCGAGGCCTCTCTAACTCGTGACAGCTGTGTCAAACTCCATTAGCACAGAAGACGACTGTTGTTCAAATGCTGCACGTCTTTTTAAGGTTTATGCATTTGACTCCAGCACATCAAAAGAAGAAAGGTGTCCATATTCTTACATTTAACTTTTATTAACTTGGGTGTCCCCACATAGGATAGAAAATTAAACTACCTTTTGGGCTTTTCCTTTGAGGACCAACAGAGCTGTAGTCCTATTCCAAGGGTCATCATGACCTGCAGACGTAATTTCTAGTTTTGAAAATGACCTCACACGCCTTTGACACCGTCTCTATTGAAACCAGTGTCCTGGCTGATGTCATTAGCTGCAAGAATCCCAACACAAGGGTCACTTCACCAAACTCCCACCTGCACTGGCGGGCCACGATCAGGCAGGACGGTAGGACAATAAGAACCACAACTGGTTTAAAAGGGAAATATAAGGACACCTACTTTGACACACTTAGCAGGGGAAACAGCATTTCAATGAAGCTGGAGACACAGAAAAACGTAGAGCATGACAACTCACTGTAGTGAAGCAGTAAAGGTTCAAGATAAGAAAGCTATTGTTGTACTTGTGAAGTGTTCAAAGTATGTCCTAAAAATACATCTTTTTAAGAAAGTGTACTGTATTTAATGAGAGCACAAAGTATATAATATAACAACACTACTGAAACAATGTCATTCATTTTCATTTTTAATCCTGCTATTCACTAGCATGAACAATCACTTCATAAATGTCATGTAAAATGTGTTTTATCTTAATATGTCCCACCTGTCCCACCTGTATTGATTCCAGAAGATGATCTTCGCTGCCACTGTCCCCTGGTGCTGGAAAAAGCCAGCATATGTATATATTACAATATAAATATCATTATTTAACTTCTGCCATTTTATGAGGAATTCCTATAAGTAGTAAACAAGTGTTAATAATTGCCTTTATCAGCAATGAAAATTGTTTTAAGGTTATTTATATATATATTATATATATATATATATATATATATATATATATATATATATATATATATATATATATATATGCGCTGAAACCTTCTGAATTTAAATAATATGATGTTTTGTTTGATGCTCATTTGAAGTTGAATTCATAACAAAAAACAATCATTGTGAGAACTAGAGTATTGTAAATTTTATGATCATAATACATTTAACACGCAACTAATGTGCAACGCAAATGTGTGTATTATTTGCGCAAATAAGTGAATGTGCGTAAATGTAAAGCATTAAAATAACTTTTCTGATCGTTGTGCACCTTTTGGTCCTCATAAAATGAACTTGTTGACTATTCACTTGGGAACGACAGGATGGAGCTCCATCTAGTGTTCATCCTTCACATAGCTTGATCATATTATAGTGTACGTTTGTTGTTTATATTTATGCAATTGAGATGAATGTATTATTAGTATAGACTGATATTCAGTGATTCCATCCAGTAATTTTGAAAATACAACTGTTAGCAGCATTGCATAATGTCTTCACCGAATGGGCTGGTGAGCATTTGGAGCATTATTTCAAAAGTTTAATCTTCTCTTCTGACTACGACGTAAACCATACCAATTTGCTTTAATCCACCCGAAAGCACTCAATCATAAAACACTGTTACAACCGTCACTGCTTGGCAAGGAAGGTACTATTTGACAACAAGGTGTGTACGAGGCCATAAATCAGCTAATATTGCAAGCTAGCTAGCAAGCATGTTCCAATCCCCGCCCCCCGCCTTTTTTTTGCTGAAGGTTTTCCAGTTCATCTAAGGTACCAATTTTTCACTCAAACTCACCTCTACTAGAAGAGAACTTCAAATACTATATGGGATTTGTAGTGGTTGGAAGAAGGGCAGGTGACGAAATTGTGCCATTACCTGTCAACTCGCTTAGTGTCCATTAGATGTGGTGGATCGATCCAAATGTCAATAGCGTCGATATTTTAACTGAGGGAATACTTTCTTAGACACAGGAGGGCTTTGGGAGTAAAAAAACAGAGGCTGTGAATGAGAGCCAATTGTAGTTTTTGCTTTTGTTTACTGATTTTTCACCATTGACTTTCTTTTGCTGAAATAATTGTATGTTAAAAATTCAACAGTTGTTTTATTCTGTTGATATTGTATGTATATATTGTTAAATTGTTCACAGATAAGTTTGTTGCTATTTCTCCTTAATATCTTTGTCAGTTTTCAAAATTCTGATTATATCACAATCAACAAATTAAACGCAAAATTACAAAATCATTCAAATCTTAAAAAATGTAAAACAAAATATCCCATAATTTAATTGAAAACTTAATTTTGGTCCTTAAACACAAGACTTGCTCAAGAACTATTGACGGCGTGCACTGTCGGAAGAATACACGTGGCAAATGAATACAGTGTGCGCCTGCTCGCTTATTCATGAACTTTTTGGACTTCATTATGTCTCCCAGTGCGCCAAAGAGGAGAGCAATCACCATGGAAGATTAACATAAAAAAAAATGAACATCAAAATTACATCATAAAAAGCTCAGAGAGGCGCCCCACCCACCAAAATTGACGCTCTTTCGGCCCCAATCATTCAACTGTCGCAACCATCATTAAGGATGAAGGTTATTGAATGCCAATGAATGCTAGCGGGGTCATGGATTCTGTGCACTGTTAGAAGGAGATATGGGAGGAGAAGAGGTGGTTGTCATTCCAGACTTCATGTTTTATTAATCCTTCTTGGCTGCTTGACAGTTTGATGACTCTTCTTTATCAATAACCATTATCCATAAATGAAAGTAAGGACATGATAGGGCAGCTTTTGTGACTTATTACAAAAGTCAAACTATTCCAAAACAGAATGCTGCCTGCATGGATGAATATGTTATTTTTGGATTCCGCTTCTTTTTTTTTTTTTCACACTTTTAAAGAGCACCGTTGCTGTGCACCGTTACGGCCCCTGTGAAGCAATCAGCAAGAACGCTACATGGACGAGCTTTGAAATGACAGCAAAGGTCATGCAGAAATTACCAATACATTACAAGCAAAAATGAGTTGGAAGCACTCTCTGCTCTGCTCGCAAATCTCAACACCCCAATTATAAACAAAAATAAGTACTTCACATGCAGGCCCAAATAACTCCACCCACTCGCTTTATTCATTTTCAAGAGCAATAGTATATTTTGATTTGTAAAACAAATAATTTGTATGCTGCGATTTGCTGGCGACCAGTCCAGAGCGTACCCCGCCTCTCGCCCGAAGACGGCTGGGATAGGCTCCAGCATACCCCCGCAACCCTATTGAGGACAATTGGTGTAGAAAATGAATGGATAACTTGTATGATCTCCTTAATATTAAATGTACAGTTCAATGAAATGTGACAAATTAAAAAAAAATGTTTGAAAAGCATTATGGCTGCAGCACCAACAGTGCCGGCAACATTTCACAAAAACTAAAATGAATGTCACAAAAATTTCACTTAGTAGTTCCAGTGGAGGTTATTAAAACTGCATGGTATCGCTAATGTTCGTGGACTCACGTGAGATAATAACTGTTGGTGGAATAGAATGGCAAATGATATGACATTTGGTGGAATAAAAACAAGTGTAATAGACAACCTACTACCGCCATTTCAACAATGAAGAGCAGTTCTTCCCTGTTAACATTTCTTTTGTGCTTCCCCCCCCAGTATAGTTGGAGCCACCAGTCAAATAATAGTTTCTGTCTTTTGGAAAAATATTCCTGCAGTACAAGTCTCTGGCATCTTGTCACAGTGTATTGGCGGGCAAGAGAATACAAAATCAATGAGTCTAGATACTGTTTGCTGTAATCTTCACATTCCTGAGCTGTGCACCTCAATACAGTGACCCGACTGACGAGATGCCGTGCATGGAAGCCAGACGTGTTTGTTTTTTGTTTTGGTGTCATTGGGCTTGATTTGAAGCAGTAAGGTTAAAAAATAAATACTGAAGCGGCATGTTTGTCTTTAGTCTTGCATGAGCATCTCCCTCCAGTTGAAGCTGTGATTGGGTCCATGTGTCAGAGGCAGGATGGGCGGGTCAACCAGCTGCCACACACCTGTCTCCCCCATTTCTTCGCAAGCACAAAATCCCAAGTAGGGAATCTGGGGAGAGGATACACCAACATGTTATTGAGAGAAGAAGAACAATAAGACAGCTCTTTCGGTGTGATGTAACCAGCATCTGGCTGACCTTCCGCACAACTTGGACAAAGTCCTTGGAGTTTTGTGGGCTGAGTCCTTGTATCTGGCGAGTGCAGGCCTCCAAGGACGACGCGTGGGCCACAATCAGGACCTTGTTTCCTGTGTTATGGAAGTAGAGATGAGAGAGGCAAACTGCACAGACACTATAAATCTATTATATACACTCAACAAAAGTAAGAATGTAACACATTTTTGCTCCTGTTTTTCATGAGTTGAACTGAAAGATGTAAAACTCCTCTTACACACACACACACACACACACACACACACACACACACACACACACACACACACACACACACACACACACACACAACAGGTCTATCTCTCTCAAATATTGTTAAAAAAAAATCTGTCTACATCTGTTAGTGAGCATTCTTAATTGATCCACCTCACAAGTGTGGCATATCAAGATGCTGATTAGACAGCATGATTCTTGCACAGGTGTGGCTTAGGTTGGCTATAATAAAAGGCAATTAGTTCAATCAATAAAATGCACCTGTGTTCGTTCGTTATGGTATCTGCCGATACCCTAGCCCTATCGCCACCATGGGTTACTCAACAGGTGCATTTTATTGATGCTGAGATACCCTCACAAGGTCCTGAGGCCCAGTGTTATGTCATTCATCCACGACCATCACCTTATGTTGCAGCATGATAATGCACGGCCCCATGTTGCAAGGATCTGTACACAATTCTTAGAAGCTGAAAACATCCCAGTTCTTGCATGGCCAGCATATTTACCAAACATGTTACCCATTGGGGCTGCACGGTGGTCGAGTGGTTGGCATGTTGGCCACATAGTCACAGTCAGGAGATCGGGAAGAAGGTTGAATCTCCGTTGGGGATCTCTGTGTGGAGTTTAATGTTCTCCCCGTGCGTGCGTGGGTTTTCTCCAGGTACTCGGGTTTCCTCCCACATTCCAAAAACATGCATGTTAGGTTAATTGGCGACTCTAAATTCTCCGTAGGTATGAATATAAGTGTGAATGGTGTGTTTGTTTGTCTATATGTGCCCTGCAATTGGCTGGCGACCAGTCCAGGGTGTACCCCGCCTGTCGCCCGAAGTCAGCTGGGATAGGCTCCAGCATACCCCTGTGACCCTAATGAGGAGAAGCGGCATAGAAAATGGATGAATGGATGGATGTTACACATTGAGCATGTTCAGGATGTTCTGGGTCTGCGTTTACGGGTTTTGAGGCAAATAGTGCTCACTCGTTTTTCGGGCCCCTCCCAATACAGTTAAACTGCTCATTTTGGAGTGGCCTTTTATTGTGGCCAGCCTAAGGCACACCTGTGTAATAATGCTGTCTATCTTGCATCTAGCATCTTGATACGCCACACCTGCAAGGTGGTTGAATTATAAATGCTCGTGAACACAAACTTAAATTGGTGAACAATACCTGAGAGATACGACGTTTGTGTACATAGAAAACTTTTAGATCTTTGAGGTCTGCTCATGAAAAATTGGAGCAAAAACAAAAGTGTGGCGTCATGCGTACAATTCCAGAAATTCCACTTTACCCATGTTTTTGCACTCTGACAGGATTTCCCGTGTCACTTGGAAGCTCCGGCTGATGTAGGTGTCATAGGACTCAGACACCACCAGCTTGTTAATGGGAATATGAGGTCTATGGATCAGGGATAGGAAGAGGATGTTCAAGGAAATTAGCATATTGATGTCAGAGCATTGGCTCTGTACCTGTAGGTTGTGTCCACACTCAGGTTAGCAGCAGCCAGTTCTGTTGGAGGGATCCAGGTTGGTAAACTTGTGCCCGAAACCCACTTGGTCCACTCAAAAAGTCCAGGTTCCACACGAATTTTTGTCTTTCCCTCCTGTTGGAGACCTAAAAGAAAAAAAACAGAAGGACACAATCAGAGAAGACTTCCAACTCTGCAACTACTCTGTGCTGTAAAAAAGTAGGACAACCCATTGGGAACGAATTTTGACTTTATGCATTGGTTTGCGTAAACTAACTCTTCTACTCCTGAATCGCTGTACACCAAAGGGGGAAAACGTGGCAAAACATGCACCACTACTGCGTTGCCTGTGCTATTATTTATCTGACACATACACTACTTGGTGGCGCTGTTCTTAAATCCCAAAGTCTGGGGCTTGACTTGAACTCAATGTGCTTTACAAAACACTCACTGTAACCCATCCATCCATTTTCTATGCCGCTTTTCCTCACTAGGGTCGCAGGAGTGTGCTGGAGCCTATCCCAGCTGACTTCGGCTTGACTGGTCACCAGCCAATCGCAAGGCACATGTAGACAACTATTCATACTCACATTCATACCTATGGACAATTTAGAGTCTCCAATTAATTAACCTAAGATGGAATGTATTTTCAGAAGATGCCCAAACAGAGAATCGGACTGTGTGGCCAACATGCTAACCACGAGGCACCCTGGGCCGCACGGTGGATCACCACAAAATTTACTACGCACCTTTACTAGACTGCACATACAACATCCACATACAATTTGAGCAAGATCGGTTGAAAAATTACAACACAATGGGAATGTACTAATTTTTGACTAGTATGCCTAAAATAGCTAAAATGGAAGCGGTGGAACCGGTGTAAATTAATTCAAAATATATAATGTAAAATAAATGCATAAATATCCACCCCCTTTAAAGTGAATGATTTAAATCAGCAGAGATCCAGCTAGTTGATGCCTGCAGTGTCACAGTTAGTGAAATATATTATTATTTGTATATATATATATACACACACACACACACACACACACACACACACATACATAGAAGATGCTTCACTGTGTTACTGAAAGAATAATTAGGTTGGGGTCCTACCCTGCAGAATGTGCTGAGCTGTCTGGACACAGCGAAGTGAAGGAGAGCAATAAACAAAGTCTACTGTGGTGTGGCTTTCCAGCAGTGCTTCACCTGCAATGGAGCAAAGCACAGTACGATTAAACCTGCAGGAAACTGTCATACAATTCGGAAGATCTTCTTTTAACTGTGTGTAACAATATTGATCGCCCTTTATGTGTCTGAACTATACCAACCTACAAGACGGGCTTGAGTGGAGCCAAACACAGTAATTGGACAATCTTTGTCATAGTCCCGGTGACCTCCGCTTCTAGCTGGCAGGCTGGATGGCATGTTGAGATTTGAGCGTATGTATCGGCCTACAAACGCACACACACATGCACGCACGCACGCGCACACACACACACACAGAATCTTTAGTGTGGTTACTCTTAGCTTGATCAGCATCATGAGTTTTATCTGTATACACACACCTTTGGCATCAAAACACTGAGTCACCCAGTGTTTCCCAAAAACGACATCCATCCTCTCCCCATGTCGACACACAAACAGTCTCATCTTGGACTGAGACGAATGACCAGCTGCCCGTGTTACCTAGATAAAACAGAAAAGTGAAGATCATTTAGCCCAGAGGTGTCAAAGTCAACTTAACTGGGGGCCACTGGAGGTTAAATTTGGGTGAGGCTGGGCCCCATCAAGTATTCAGTCCACACTCACGTTTCAACCAAGTGACTAACTTGTCAACAAACATCACCGGAAGGTGTCGTGAGCCTGAGGTACTGCAGGCCATAAGGGATTAAAAAAAAAAAAAAAAATCAATATAAAAATATAATACTCAACATAACAGTCTGACTACCGGTGTCATTAAAAAAATAAAAACACTATGACCATCACAGAGCCACAGGTAGACAACACATACACAGGGCAACTACTACTACTAGTGGAGGATGATAAATAACAACTACGTTAAGTCTAAACATGTACTTTGAGCAGCTTTTTACAAAAAGGCATGCTGGGAGCCAGCATCTCTCACGTTGCTGGGAGAGCTTTCGGCTTCCCAGTATGCTTTGCGGTACTTCTTTTGTTAAAAAAGCTGCTGAAGTTGTGTGTTTAGAGTTAACGTAGTTCTTTATTTGCCTAATGTGTGTTTACTCATTTGTTGCATGTTTAGCTGTAACACAGGGTTCACACCGAGATTGTAGTGTTCTGTCTAAAGATCTGCCTGTTCATTTCTCTGTGTGACAAGCTCACTGCAAGCTCAGTGTTGATTATTGCCAATTAAAGAGCGTTTTCATGGGCCGCACTTACACTCAACTTTGATGTCAAGTAGGGGGCCACAAAATATGGTCCAGCTGGGGCCGTGCGTTTGGGTTACCTGACACCAAACAGCGATCAACTTTTTTCACTGAGGGCTGCATACTGAAAAATCTAAGCATAGTTGGGCCAACAAGTTGTACATATTTAAACAAAAAAACTGACTCAATCCCAACTTTGTGTTATATGTGACAACATGTGTTATTATTAGCATCCACATTTCAACTTTTTATCATTACATTTGGCCTTTTTGACATTTCTTGTTGTTCGTGTTAGTATTCTTGCTTCTTGCTTAAAGGAGCAGCAGGCCGCAAATACACAAACGCAAATGCACAACATTCACTAGATGGACAAATGTATTGGGACAATTTCAATGTCATGCAATGAGGTGCATGTTTCTCATCCTAAATGGCTTATACCTGCATGGAAGGACAGAGGCCAGTGAGGCTGGGAGGATCCACCAGACTGTCAAGCAGACTGTCAGTGTGCTGCCCATCAAAGAGTAATCCACTAAGTGTGCTGCCAGAGTTAGACGGAGCGGTACAGTTGAGAATAGAATGGGACCTTAGGATGGAACAACGAGAGATGCTTTACTCCTATGATAACTCAACACATGACTACTTATGAAACATCACTTGGATTTCCAGAAGTTGAGCTTCTTCTTTCTTACCCATGGACAACCCAAGTGTCTGACTCATCAGCACGACTGACATAGTTTTCAGGCAGCAGGCCAGACAGTCCTGTGCCCAGCGAAGTGCCGTATACCCAGCCTTCACTGGCACTGCTTTGCTCCATTGGAGACATGAAGATGAAGTCTCCAGGCACCAGCTCAAGCTCATCATCATTTTGAGGCACATAGGGGTACATGACTTGCAGTGTCTAGCGGGGACAAACAGATATATGGTGAAAAAAAAGATATATAGTTCTGATATTTTGTCTTAGTACTACCTCATGATTAGCAAAGCGAATATCCCGAGAGAAGAGCACGACAAGCCAGTCACAGCCTGACGACACATCCACGTTCTTGGCCAACTTCTCCAAGATTGGAAGATGGCTGCCTTGGAAGTGGTATGCCAACGTGACATGCAGTTGCTTCTTATGGGGCTCAACATGCACATCTGTTGATAAAATATAAACATCAATGACAACCCCGCAATGTCCTGGCTTTCAATTCTGATGCAGCCTGAATAAATGATGAACCTGCTTTCATTTCTGCTTCACTGGCAAAATCCGCAGCAAAACTCTTTAGCACCTCGGCCACTTGTTCCTCCACAAAGAGACCAATAAAGGTGGAGGAGGTGTACAGCTCCAGGGGGAGGGGCATAGGGATACGACCTTTCCACTTGGTCACGGAGGACTGGAGTGCATCAGACAGAGCCTCCACCTTCCCATCAGCACACTGTGAAGTTGATGAAACAGAAAAGACATTGAATTCAGCGAAATCAAGATTTTTTGGTTAATATTGAAAATTTACACAAGAATTTTGTCTCAGTTGGCATGTATTCTCTGGTGAGCGTACAATATGGTGCGTGTCTTGTCGTGCTGTTAATACACTGTGAGTCCAACTGTGCTCTTAATGTATTCTTAATGACAAAATGTCCTTGTTAGTATCCTATTAGCTTGCCACTACATGGAAACAGAAATCAGAAGTCAGCTTCGTTGCCCATCTATTGTGTCATCAGCAGCTGACTCTCAAAAATGTCAACACTAAACACGTTTTTATAGTTTTACAATTATAATGTTACACGCATACAATTCTAAATGCATTCACAGTGGTGTGAAAAAGTGTATGACCCCTTCCTGATTTCTTGTTTCAGTTCAAACAAATTTAAACATTAGTCAATGACAACAAAACTGAACACAAAATGCAGTTTTTATTATTAAGAGAGAAAAAAATAAAAAATACAATGACCCTGTGTGAAAAAATGAAAGTCCCTTAAACCTAATAAGTGGTTGGGCCACCCTGAGCAGCAACAACTGCAATCAAGCGTTTGTGATAACTAGCGAGTCTCTTACAACGTTGTGGAGGATTTTTGGCCCACTCATATTTGCAGAATTGTTGAATTCAGCCACATTGGAGGGCTTTCCAGCATGGAGCGCCTTTTTAAGGTCATGCCACAGCATCTCAATAGGATTCAGGTCAGGACTTTGACGAGGCCACTCCAAAGTCTTCATTTTCTTTTTCTTCAGCCATTCAGAGGTGGACTTGCTGGTACATGCTCCTTCAGTATTTTTTGGTAGACAGCAGAATTCATGGTTCCATTAATGAAAGCAAGTCTTCCAGGTCTTGAAGCAGAAAAACAGCCCCACGCCATCACACTACCACCACCATATTTTACTGTTGGTATGATGTTCTTCTTCTGAAAAGCGGCATTACTTTTATGCCATATGCAACGGGACGCACACCTTCCAAAAGGTTCAACTTATGTCTCGTCAGACCAAAGGTCTTGGGGATCATCAAGATGTTTTCTGGCCAAATTGAGACGAGCCTTAATGTTCTTTTTCTTCAGCAGTGGTTTTCGTCAGGTCATTTTTCCCCAGTGTCTTCCTTATGGTGATGTCATAAACACTGACCTTAACTGAGGCAAGTGAGGCCTGCAGTTCTTTGGATGTTGTTGTGGGGTCTTTTGTGACCTCTTGGAAGAGTCGTCGCTGTGGTTTTTCCTGGAGTCCCAAAGGTTTAGAAATGGCTTCATAACCTTTCCCAGACTGATAGATCTCAATTAATCTCAGTTATGGTAATCACTTTTTCCACACAGGGCCATGTGGGTTTGAATTTTTTTCCTCCCTTAATAATAAAAAAGATTGACAAGTGTGACAAACATACAAGAAAAATAAGAACTCAGGAAGGGGGCAAACACTTTTTTTTTTTACACCACTCTAAATGACAAATTAAAGGGATAAAAGAACATTTAAGGTCACTTTTACTTTCATTGAAATCATGACCATTTCCAAAGAAACGATGTGGCAGTGAGATCAACACAGACACCACCTTCCTTATTTGTCATGACTTATTTCTTGAATTTAATAGTGGGTTTCACCTTCTTTATCAAATGCTGTCACTTGCAAATTTATTTAGCTCCATTTGGGATTATGGAGGTGAGAAACACTATTGATTTCAACAAACAACTCATGGCAAAATGGGAAGGTCCGCAATCTGATAGGAAGTTAATTAGTGAAGCGTGTCAAGACCATAACGTCAATATTTCGTCATTACTTATCAGTCGATGACCTAAATCGGCGTTATCCAAAGTGTGGCCCTGGGGCCATTTACTGCCGCAGCTGTTTTTTTTATTGGCCCTTCGCACGTTCTAAAAATACAATTTAACAAAAAAACTAAACAAAACAGCAAAAATGGAAAAAAGAGCAGTGATTTTACAGGAATGAAGACAATATATTAGGAGAATAAAGTCATAATACTGATAGGAAAAAATAGTATGAAGTTGAAATGTTAAAGATTAAAATATGTACTTTTTTAAAGTTGTAATATGAA
Source organism: Dunckerocampus dactyliophorus (assembly GCF_027744805.1). Lineage (NCBI taxonomy): Eukaryota > Metazoa > Chordata > Actinopteri > Syngnathiformes > Syngnathidae > Dunckerocampus > Dunckerocampus dactyliophorus. Next base: position 6,482,847 of record NC_072834.1, on the reverse strand, counting down.
AAAGAAACAAAAGAAAAAATACAGCTGCAAATTTGGAAAATTAGGTTGGGTAAAAGTTGTAATATTGTGATAAATTCAAAATATTATGACAATAAAGATATAATATCACAAAGAAAAATAATTATAAAAAGAAAGTTAAAATATCAAAAAAGGGAAAACAAGCAAAATAAGGAGAAAAGGTTCATATTAACAGTATGCTTTGTCACTGATAACACAAAGATGACATGCAGGCTGTTTTTTTTTCTCATCTCAACATATCTACTGTATATGGGTTGGTTTCAAAATTTAAAAAGTGGCCCCCACATTCTTTGATTTGTCAGTATATGAGCCTTGGTGGAAGAAGTTTGGCCACTCCTGATCTAAACAATACTGTTTTGACCCAAATATAAGACGTAGGCATTTCTTCCCTCGAAAAAAAAAAAATACAGAAAAAGACAGGTTGTTATTGTTACATACTGCAGGGTTTCCACTTCATGTAATTGATCGCGCCGGTGCCCCACTACAAAATAAAAGCTGCCACACCTTAATAATGATTTTTTTGTTGTTGTTTTCTTTTAACTTGAAAACAATTTTCCATGAACAGGTCTCAAAAAAAGGGCTCACCATATTCAGGGTCATATTATATTCAGGTCAATGTGGTAAAAATAGTGCAGAAAGATGAGCGATTGCGACTGACCATGAAGAACTGGCAGAGGGTGATGTGGGGGAAGATGTTGTGTGCCTTGTTTTTGCCGCACGAGAGGCGAGACTGCTGCCAGAAGTGAGAGAGCTGCTGCAGCAGCGGCCCACTGGGTCGCAGATACAACACATACTCTCTGGGCAGAGGGTCATCCAGGAAGGGGTCATCCACATGGGAAAAGAGCCTGGCGTGACACACACGGCACACAGGAGTTCAACATCTTCTACAAAAGGGAGGGTCCAGCAGACGGCACAACTATTATGTTAGCACAGTGACACGTTAGACTTTTAAGGCACTTAACACTACATTTATCATTACATTCCAGCATTGCTTTAGTAACTTATTAAAGTGTTTTTACATAAATGTGTATGTGCGTGTGCGTGGTTCTCACCAGTCACAAGCTGCTTGGACATTTTTCCCTCCTGTCGAAACCAAAGCTTTCAAGCTGTGAAAAGACAAAGATCAAGAGAAAACACAGGCACAAAATCAATAGTTTCTCTTCCGGCCCATGTTTATTTGGAGGAGATTGCTGTGCACCATGTGACAGTGAAAAGAGAGCACACATCCCAGGAGAGCAGTAAAATGACAAGAGGCACTCAATAATTCATAGTAAGAGCTCATGAAGCTGTATTGAAAGTCAAAGTACAAATTGTTGTTTTGGAATGAACAGAGAAAATAGGATAGTTGATTACGTTGAAAATACTTTCAGAATTTTGTGAACAGTGACTGCAAAACGTTGATATTATTAAGATTCCTTTATTTGTTCTTTTGGAAAAACAAATGCACAAATGTAAATTTGACCACCACTTCATAATAGACTTATTTTTATTTAAAAAAATAAATTTAAATGATTTAAGCAGCTTTGAGACTTTGTGGATATTCTCTAACATAAAAATGTCAGTCATTGGCACAAAATATTATGAATTTTACACATTCCTTATAGGGTGCATATGGTTACGTTTGTTTGGATTTTCACATAATGCTGTATCACTGAATACAGTTGTGAAACATTCATCTTTTTGGGGGTTATTTGTTGCTTATTTGAAAACTAAGCCAGAAAATTGCTTCCTTCACTTCATTAGATAACAAAAATAAAATCTCCACACATTATATAAAGGACTGCTTTAGCTCAAGATACTGTTTGTCACTGTTCTGAATGGAAACAGAGGCTCACTATTTTCAATTGGGATGGAAGTCAAATGGACACAGTGGAGTACTATGAGCATGTGGTCCAATGAAAGTGCATGTTTTCACTGTGCCACTGATGCATTCACATTCAATAAGCTATTTTTATAGTTGGCCCACTGAGAGGGTCCTCGATTCGGCTCCCAACCCTGGGGCGGTGTGCCCTCACCAAGGCAGTGCGCACAATGGGAGATGCAGAGGCTAAAGTGTCACAACAAATGGCTGGCACACATCTACTGACAAGTGAATTAGTTCATTTTCTACTGCTTATTATTGTTCAGGGTCACGGGAGAGCCGGAGCCTCTCCCAGCTGATTTTGGGCAAGAAGCGAGGTCATCAGTCAATCACAGGGTAGGTAGTCACACTCACATTCACACCTATGGATAATTTCAAGTCCTCAGTTAACCGAACATGTATGGCTTTGGACTATGGGAGGAAACACACAAGGGAAAACATGGAGACAGCCAAGGTTCATACTAGGGATGTCTGATAATTATTGGACAATACTGGCATAAAAATCAGATCTCTTGTCATATCGGTATCATTTTTTTTTTTTTTTTCCACCCCTAACAAAGCTTGATAGTTAAGTCTGTCTGTGCTCTGGAATTATTTCCAAGTTTTGCCTCTGGATTGCAAATATGAAATTTGCATGACTGCAAAGTGTTACATTTTGCTCTAATGTGCATAATGTGCACATTGCGCCAAACAGGAAACAGAAAGCCAAAATACAAATTCTAAACAAAGCTAAAGTCCAATCTGTCTTGCACAACATGACAAACGCAGGTTATGTGAGGGGAAAGTAAGGTGTCTTCCTTCAATACTTCTAATTTAATATCACATCAGGAAGAATCACACGCATTTTGGCAGTTTTTCTATAGCTCATATTGCAGTATTTGTCTTATTTTACACAATCAGCGTTTATTTGTGAAATGCATCAAGTGGCATCATAAAGAAGCTCATTACACAACATTAGTTTGAGGGAGGAGCCGCTGCCTATATCCGTATCGGTAATGAAGTGCTGGACAATATCGAGTACCTCTAGTTCATACCCATAAGCCAGGAGGCTGTCAGGTAGACATACACATTTAGCACATGACCGCAGCGATAACTTCAAGTCTAGCATAACAATACAAGATGAAAGTAGATTGCACAGTACCGATTCAGTTCAATTTATTTCTAGCCCTTGGGAATCACATCTGCTGTTTAATCCTTTAAGTCTTTTTCCCTGAGTTGAATATTTGTTTTTTTGTGTTCCACATAGTAAAATCGGCCACAGACCTCCTTCCTCAATGACTGTGTACACCAAAAGCTTCTCCCTTGCCCCTGGCATAAAAAAAGCATGTTATTTATAAACTGAATTTCCTGTTCACAGCTGGATGAAGATAAGGACTGCAGAGCTGACTGTAGATTATCTACTGTATAGCTTCAACCTACAAATGCCTATTATTAGATGCCTTAACTTGCACTTGCACCAGGCATTGCTGGAAAAAAGCATTTAATTTCACTCTATGATAACTTTTCACTTCCTCTTACCACATTTAAGTCATATAAAAGAAATATTGTGGCTTCCGACCCATCCTTTATAAGGCCATCTGTGCTCAATATGACTGATATGAGATTTGGCAGCTTGGGGTGTGTAATCTTGTGGTTTTGCTACTCAAAACAAAAGTCAAACTCATAATAAAAAAAAAAAAAAACAGTGATAAAATGACTCAATGGTATCCCCAAATGCACACAAATGTGTTCACCACTTGCAACGGCATGCACCCGAGGACCCCACCATGACTCAGCTGTAGAGACAAATTAACATTTCCTGTTTACAAGCCAAAAAGGGAACACCATTACTAACTGCTCATATCGCCCCAACAGCGCCAAAAAGTTTCCTGCTGCCAAACGCCACAGAAAGAAAGACCCCGTCTGGACAACACAGGCCAGGAACGCCCTCATGGTGACACACCATCCTGTTGAAGCAAGCTTTTGACACCACAAAATAATTTTGTGTCACAAAAAAGTGTAATACAGCTCCAAAGCCTGTAATCTTTACACTGGGGTCAAAACATACTGTAAATACTACAATTAAGGCCTCTTTCCAATGAACCACAAAGTCTCCTGTAGTTGCTAGGCGCGTGGTCTACAACAGCAAATAACCGCCAGGGTCCCTAATTAGTGCTGGTTAAAAAATGTTAAAAAAGACGGCTGTGACTACAGGCAACCACTTGATATTATTTATTTATTTTTTATTATTTTGTTTATTACTGTGTTCCACCTCTGCCACCAGGGCCTCCATGGGGTAGGGGGCGATACCTCCTCCGTCCCTGGGCGAGGCGGCCCTGTGTTGTGGGGTGGCCTGGTGCGGGCCGGGCTCTGTGGGCTGGCTCTTGGGGGGCCGGTCTTGGTTCTGCCCATCCCTATGGGGCCGGTGGCTCTCTGGTGGTGGGGCTCGGCCTGGGTGTGTGGGGCGGGGCTTGCTGGGTGGTAGGAGGCAGTCCCTCTTCTTTCAAACATGTTGTTGGTTTTGTTACAGTGATGGTGATGTAGGAAATAAGATTATAGTTATTAAAGTTGTGTGCATTACAGTTATTGTCATTCTGTTCACTATTATGGTTCATATTTCCATTAGTACTATTACCACTACTGCCCTACATATTGTTGACTTCAGCTGTGCTTGCAGACACTCTGGGCAAATCGTAAAATAAAAAAAACAATCATGTTTAAACTACTTAATCATGTTTTTAATGCCTTCATTTTTGCATGAGGGTCATCATCAAGCATCCGCGTTAGCCACATTTAACTCTGCCTGCACATGGAACAAATTACACCAAAAGAGATGAAGTCACTCAGGTTAGTCTTTTGTCAAGGTTGAAACTTCTCAAAATTGGCAAAAGATTTTCTAGCATCAATACAATACGTTCCATGAAAAAACAAACGTAATGTACTGTATCTGAAGTCAATACATACGTGTGCTGTCAATATGATCCTATATTACTGTATGTAGTAACTCAAATATCAAACCGTACCTGTAAAATATACTTGACAAGTAGTTAAAGGTCATAAACAGGGCCTTTTGGGTTTACAATAAAGTTCGTCTGTTTGGCTGATAGTGGGAAGTGTTTCCCCAAAACACAGTTAAGTATAGTCAGTATCTACAACGGATTCTCCTTTTCTCGCGTCATTATTTCAGAAAAGGAGACATTTGAGGTCATATGGTATAACAGAGAGCGTCCGAGACACCATAAAGGAAGTGAGTGGGCCATTGTGTGGGCGAAGTATGTTGATTGTATTCTTGCCGGTGTTTTGTGCTATCAGACTTGACTTTGGCTTGACATGAATGTAAGCCCAGCACAAGTAAGAGGAGCTACAACTCATCTTGTTTATTAAGGAGAAACCAACAGTATAATGTTCTCTTGTGTGCGCGAGACATTGCAACGTCTGCTTCTTCTGCCCTCAAACCACCATCTCAAACAGAGAAAGGTCACACGCCACTTCAGGAAATGGGCGACTTCCGCTTAGCCGGTTTGAATCTGAACTTAAAGAACTTTGTTCATGAAAAATCCTGCATGTGCTCTACAAAACTATCAGGTGATTTTTTTTGCCTCCATTTATTTGCCTATAATTGAGGAATATACATACGGCAGATAAAATATTAAGATGCAATCTAATAATATCCAATACAGGAAGTCTGCTGGCTTCCAAGCTGTAAACATTTGAACCACTGCATAATAAAACTAAATGAAACTAAAATATTTAGTTGTACTTTCAGCAGGCAGCATAAGAACACAGCTTAAATATTGTGGGTGCTTCATCAGTATGCACTGTTTAAGGAATTGATACTTCACATTATTTGTTGTGAAGTTAAACAAAAAAAAAAAATACAGCTGGTCTCAGGTAGGGCTGCAACTACCGATTATTTTAATAATCGATTCATCGGTTGATTATTTTTTCAATTAATCGGATTTAAAAAAAGCACATTTTTAATTTCCGCCTCTTAGCAGCACTCCCTTTAAGAATGCATGAATGGACCAAAATCATAGCACAGGCGAGGAAGAGGAATTTCTCTGAGACCGAAATTGAGAAAGTATAAAAAAATTAACTGACAAACATCACAAACACTCTACTGCAAATCAAGAAGTCACTGGCACAGCCTGCTACATGTGCATCACCAATAAATAAATAAGAAATAACAAATAAATAAACTTCAGGGGAAGGCTTTGTGTTTGGCATCAGCACGTCTGCTCTGGGGGGGAAGGGCGGTGCCTTGTTTGATGGTCAAGTTGTGAAGCACCTAGTAAGATGATATGGCCTGCGCTTATCATGTATATACAGGTACACTAGGTCCCCAACTTACGAACACCCGACTCGCGAACATTCGCGGATACGAACACAAGCCGACTGGTCTATATTTTCATGTATTTTGCCTTATAACTCCATATTTATACTGCTACGTGCTTGACCAGTAGAGGGTACTGTGACACTGCTAATGGGACCAACAGGAGGTTGGTCGAGGACGAGAAGAGGAGAGAGAAAGGCTAAGAGTTGTATGATACAACCCGGACAGAGCGTGTGATTGAAGTTTATGAAGCGTTAATAGGCCTGCTTAGTTCTACACCACCCACAGAACACTACCTCTTTTACTGACGACGATGATTTGTCCTTTTTTTCAATCTCTCCTCCTCCTCCTCCTCCACAACGACGTATGCTCGACCACTCCTCTTCAAAGGTAAATAACATTTATCATCACGTACTATTATAGCATTTTTATGTTTGTTTTTTTCATTACAGTAATTATCCTCATTTAATATTACTACTACATCCAAACTCATATTTACATACATACAAATATACTGTATATGTATACACGTACATGTAGTACCTACTGTATATCATTGGTAATATTACCTTTTCCCCGACTTAAGAACAATTCGACCTGCGAACGGTCGTCTGGAACCAATTGTGTTGGTAAGTTGGGGACCTAGTGTGTATACAGTATATATAACAGTAATAAAAACCACTAGCAACATTTCTATCTCAATAACAAGACGACTACACTGCTTTGTTACTACTGTTTTTTGTGTGAAGACTTTCAGCATTTCTGAACATGAACATGAGTCCTGACTGTGATTGTTTGATTGCAGTTCTAGTCTTGGCTCTCATTAGATTATGTACTGTACCTGGTGTTGTGGTCGGTGAAGATTAGATATGGTGTACTTCCTGTGGTTTCATGACTTATGAAATTGGAAGCACAACCACAGACGCACACCAACTTCCTCCGAGGACATTAAAGACTGACTGTCGACCAGATCTGTTCCTTAGATGCAGTAGGAAGAACATATCAGTTATTTTTTCTTTCTGTTCAATTGGTAGGCTTTGATAGTGTATGTATTTATGATAACTTCTAGTGATTTTCTTTTGGGGAAGAAAAATATACAGAGTGGTAAAATCTATTTGGAATCAGTTGGCAAACCTACTTCCCTGTATCAGACATGATCAGTGCGAGCGGATTGTCCTACTGTCCTTGCAGCTCCTATCTGATTGCACCAGTCGATCGCTGACTGACTTGGCAAAAAATCCTCTAATTTACACAGAAGGGATGATTCTTGTACTCGTCATCATTTTACAGTGTTTCATAGTCACAATCGAATTTTGTGGCTTCAGTCTTAGTCACAAATATGCATACTGAAGCAAACTATACATATTTTTTGCCTAAATTAAGCATTTTCAAGCATAAAAATGGCTAAAATAAGTAATACAAATATAAGGCATTCAGAAGACGCATTCAAAGATGCTGTGAATGATATGTAATAGGGATGCTCCGATTGATCGGCCAGCGATCAACATCGGCCGATTTCCGTAAAAAAAACACGCCTTTCAAGCATCCATCCATCCATTTTCTATGCCTCTTCTCCTCATTAGGGTAGCGGGGGTATGCTGGAGGCTATCCCAGCTGACTTTGGGCGACAGGCGGGGTACACCCTGGACTGGTCGCCAGCCAATCGCAAGCATGTCGCAGCAAATCCTACATGTTTGTTTGCTGCCTCAATGTTGGTGTCAGCTATTTCAACCATTTTTTGTGAACACAGATAAACAGGATATAGCCAAATCTTATTTTGAAGGCTAGAAGTGTGTTGTGTGAGTTGAGAAGGTCCCTTGCCTTGACTGTTGCTAACGGAGACAGACTGTGCAAATAAATAAACTTGCCTCACCATAGCCATAGCGTCCGTCTGTTATTTACACCAAACGTCCACATCAACTAGCATCCTGAAACCATGGGCTACATTGACATGAGACAGACGTCATTTATTGTATGACTGATGACCAGATTCTGACTGCTTAGAGGAAGTCCGACGTAGCGCATCAAAAGACGAGGTACTTGTTATTTTTTCACCATGAATGTATGAACATTAATCATGTTGGTCGTGCACGCTTCTTTGCATATCATCGTGTTGCAAATGTTGCAGTGAGCCGACCGCTCTTTTTTATGAAGGTAAGCCAAACATTTTAGCCGCTTCCTCTTTGCTGGTGCTCGCGGGGTTCTTCTTTGTTGGTGTTTTCTGCTATTTCTTCAGGTCGGCGAAGTGCGCATCGAATCTAGGAATCGGAATAAAAACATTTGAACAATCCCCGGAGAATCGGAATGTTAGCCCCGGTTCCCATCAATGATTGAGACTTGATGCCCAACCCCAACAATAAAGCCCTTGTTCCCTGAAGCTGGGCCAGATGACAGATTTTCTGTTGTTCTGCCTTTTGGGAAAGAACCAGATGACAAATACAAAAAAAATACAGCTTTTTTATTTTTAGATTAATTTGCACGATAGTAAACAGCTGCAGCTTACATGTGACAACATAACATCTATTTTGCTCTATTTTGCTCAGAAATGTCAGAATGAAACATTTAACCTTAAGAGATTATAATATCAGAATGAGAATGAGAATGAGAATCAACTAAGTATGCTTACACAAACAAGGAATTTGATTTGGGTTAAAATAGCTCTCACTGTACATATACACAAACAAAAGGGATAATATAATGATAATAGTGAGTGTGTGATTAATAGACTGGGACATTATCTACATTTGTTTACATTTTGTTTACATTTACATTAAAAAACAAACAAACATTATTTATATACTGTATATATATTTTTTTTTACATTCAAGTGTTTCTTGTTTTTTTATATATAAAATAAAATACACAACAATAATTACGACGAATATAATTATCATATATTACAGCTAATATGTTAAAATTACATTTAATAATATTAATTATAAATTGTCATGCTTAAATATTCCAATAATAATCATCAATTTAACAATAAACTGCTTTTATATCCTATGCATCCATCTGGAATTGGGGCCAAGTCTTTAAATTTATCCAAGCCGTGTGTCAAAATCATTTTGGAGTCATGGGTAAATTTTCTTCGACTGTTTTATAGTACAAAGCAGGACATGTTTAACGGGTGAATAAAAGGTCTCATGTACATACAAAAGGGCTTTTGTGGGCGGTGGATCTGTTCAATTCATCATTATATAAGGCAGAGGGTTGGAAACATCATTGAGTGAGTAGACGCATACATAAGTTAAGTAAAAGTAGCTTTTGTACTGCATCCAGATTACGGTTTTGATTGTGACCTACTTTTATGAACTGGATAGCTTCTAGAATGCTTGATAAAAGTCCTGTGCCTTTTTCATTTAGTCCAGGATACAATCATCTGTCTCTCTATTCTAAAGAGTACCAAAATCACTGATCCCTAAACATTGTTTCCACCATTGTAAGTTTGGCTAGCCACAGTATACTGTACGTAGTTTGGAACAACAAGCTCTGAACAGGCTTGCATTTCCACCACGCGGCGTGTATGCGGGATGGTGATAGCTTCAACGAGTACATACAGTATCTCACAAAAGGGATTACACCCCTCATACTTCAGTAACAATTTGTATTACATCTCAAGAGTGAATACTATAGAAATGAGACTTGGATATACTTTCAAGTAGTTCAGATGGTAGAGCAGTACAGATTTACAGTGGAACCTTGGTTAGCGTCATGTATCCGTTCCAGAAGGTCCAACTCTAAACCGAATCCATTTTTCCCCACAAGAAATAATGTAAATCACAATTATCGTTTAAGGGAATAATGAACATTTAATGTCACTTTTACCTTCATTGAAAACGTGGTTATTGCCAAAGACACAATGTGGCAGCAAAATCAACACGGCCACCACCTTTGTGTTTTGCCATGAGTTATTTTTTCACATTCACCTGTGTCTCTCACCACAATTCTCTGCTTTTCTTTTGATCACTGCTGCAAAATAACCCAAAATGGAGCCAAAGAAAGTTGCTTTTTGATAAAGACAAAGAAGGTGAGAAACACTCTTGAATCCAAGAAAAAAACCGCATAGCAAAACAAAAGGTGGTGTCCGCGTTGATCTCGCTGCCACATCATGTCTTTGTCAGCAATCACGTCTTCAATGAAAGTAAAAGGGTAACCTTCAATGTTCATTTATCCCTGTCATTTGTCATTTATATGCATTTAGAATTGTTTTGCACATGTAAGACCTTAATTGTAAAACTATAAATACGTGTTTTGTGTGAACTTGTGGTGTAAATGTGTTAGTTAGCAAAGAACTACAGTCAACCACTGATGACACTATAGACGGGCGTCTGAGCTGAATTCCGGTTTCTGTTTCCATGTCTTCTTTGTGTTAAAACTACATTAAGAATACAGTGGGACTCGCGAAGTGTATTAATAACACACACGCCGAGGCAAAATTTTGGTGTAAATTTTCGACAACACCAAAAAATACGCTAACCGGGGCGTACACTAACCAAGGTTCCACTGTACTACTAAAAATGAGTCAACACACAGCCATTATTGTCTAAATAGCAGGCAACACAGGTGAGTCCGTAGATAGTTGTGTACGATGGCGGTAAGTCATGGTCTGGGGTTGCATGAGTGCTTCCGGCACTGGGGAGCTGCTGTTCATTGAGAGAAACATGAATTCCAACATGTACTGTGACAATGTGAAGCACAGCATGCCCCCTCCTTTGAGAGTTTTCTAACAAGCCCAAACACACCCCCAAGCTGACAAGTGTCTTGCTGAGGAAGCTGAAGGTGACGGTGATGGAGTGGTCAAGTATGTCTCTTCCAAACCTGAACCCAAATGAGCAGCTCAAGCAGAAGGAAGATGGAGGAGTGATAAAATATTGACCAGCTCTACCGGTGATGTCATCATGGAGGAATGCAAGAGGATTCTAGTAACAACCTGTGCAGCCCTGGTGAATTTCATGGCCAAGAGGACTAAAGCAGTGCTCGATAACAAGTGTTCACATTAAATATTCACACTTTGGACGTTTGTGAGGTGTACTCATTTGTGATGGCAGCGATTTAAGCAATAGTGGCTGGGTTGACTTCTTTTCAGTTGACACTAGATCTATATTGCTATACAAGCTGTACACCGACTACCATTTTCACGACCAAGGCGCACTTAAAAGTCTCACATTTTCTCCAACATGGACAGGGCGCCTTATAATGCGGCGCGCCTTATGTGTGCACCGAGTTCCAAAATCTGTTAATGTTGTTGTGTGACTTTGATGACTGGAAGCATTTCCTGCCAACACGCTGCTTATATAGACGAAAGGCGCACGTGACTGAGGACAGCATGCGGACGTTAAAGGGGGAAGGGTGGCCGTGAAAGAGTACGCTACAGGCACGCCCCCAGTAGGTAGTACATAGTGCCAGTATGTGCATTGTGCAAAACAACATCGGTTTGGCCAAGGACCCTGGAAAATGGCACCTACAAAGAGAGTTTGCAACTGTAAGCTATCAGTTACGCGGAGGAACTTGGGAATCGAGCAGCCACAAGAGAATTCAAGATCAACGAAACGGCGCCATCTATCCATCTGGGCAATGACTACTGTGGCGCAGCAACTCCTAGTGTGGTTAAAAAAAAAATGCCGACAAACACATCCAGCCCAACCACATCACCAACATGGATGACGTGCCGCTCACTTTCGACATCACGGTGAACCACACTGTAGAGAAGAAGGGGACCAGCACGGTAGCGATGCACACAACGGGGCACGAGAAGTCGGCTTTTACTGTTGTGCTTGGTTGCCATGGTAATAGACAGAAACTGCCACCTACGGTGATTTTTAAGAGGAAGACGCTGCCTAAAGACAAGTTTCCAGCATGCATGCTAGTGTATGTTTTAGCGTGCATGCATGCTATCGTATTGTAGCATCGCTGGGAGCACGTCCTGTTCCCCAGCGTATTTTGCGGTACTGTTTTGGTGCAAATGCTCCTAAAGTTACATGTTTGAGTCACATAGTTGTCAGTTATTGTTCTGCACAAATAGCGGTAGTGTCTTGTCTGTTTTTGGCTATCTGCTGTGCTGCTGTGTGATGTTTTTAGTTGTGCACCATGAACTGTATGAGAGATCTGTTCTTAATCTGCCCAAAGAAATAAAGCATTATCGCTTCCTCACTGACTCTCGAGCGCCCGTATGTCTGACTGCCTGCGCCCAATAATACGGTGCGCCTCATGTATTAAATACAGAAATAGCACCGGTAGGTGCAGTACACATTTTGGGACTTTTACAATGTCCATGGCTTACCTACATGTCTTCTTTATATTCCTAAGAGAAGGACTGTTGTCTACTTCTTTTGTTAAATTTATTGTCACCATTTTTGCATTTCTATGATGTTGAACTATTTAGTATGTTGACATGAAGCACACTATGTGCCACTAACTACAATTAATTTGATGATCATCAGAATCATTTCAGTGAAATGAAACTCCCGCCTACAAAACAACATGACATCCGGTGTTTTGGTCCGCTGGTGCAGTCGGTTTTCACACGTTGCCTCACTCAGGACTAGAGTCCCCATGCAAGCGGACCGAGACCCATTTCATGATCTGGTCCTTTTGGTCCTGGACTGCGTTCACACTATACCAAACAAACACTGTTCTAGCAGAGCAAACTTTGGTCCGTTTTAAATGGACCAAGAATGACAAGTATGAACGCACCTTGATAGGAGACTGTAGTAGTGGTGGAATTTATTTTAAATACCACAAGTGGACCACAACAACAAACTTTCCAAGAAACAAAGCATAGTTCTGCGTGGAGGAAAATACTTGAGTCAATACCTGAGTTTTTATGTTATTACATAAGCCCCATATTGCAATCACACAGGACGGCTTGTTTCTTGGCAACCATTATATCTCAAAGATGAATGAAAAAAATGAATACATTTGAGGATTGTAGCCAGGACCCACTGAAAGTGGCAAGTGTAACATCTGAGTCACGTAACACTCATCACAAATAAGGTACTGTAGTACTTAAATGCTAAGTTGCCATTGCTCTACTATATTTATGTGAAAGCGAAGCAGTGTACTCACGCCCTGGTCTTTGGGAAGCCCATGGACAACAACACGTCCAGAGTAGACCCATGTTTGACGGTGCCGGCCCGGTTCTGGCGCTGTCTCCGCGGGGTCACTTTGGCGTATAGTTCCTCTTTAGCAGCCATGATTCACTGCACCATCAGCATGGACGGACCTTTCGCGTATTTTCATTTATTCAATGAAAAGACAAGCAACCAACGTTTTATGTCACAAAAAAGAAACCAGAGTCTCAAGAAGCTCGATTTAAGTGCACCAAACACTTTGGTTCGTTTTCATCCAGCAAGTCCGGACCATCACATGAAGGGTCAGCCATGGCAAGTCAACTCAGCTCAGCCGTGAGCCCAAGCCACGGTCCCCGAAAATGTCGGGCTCGAGTTCGCCTCTCGCATCCGGTCCACAGAATGAGAAATCAGATGCAGCTAAACGCCAGCTTCCTTCCTCCTCCTTCCTCCAAGGGCTTATTTATGAATGGCTCCTGGGTGGACGGAGGTTCTACCTCTAAGACAACAAGCCGTCAAGTTAAGGGCCGGCGGGTTGTTAATAAACGTACAGGACAGCCGTGAGTTGTCCAGTGAAAATTACAACCAAGTGATAAAGAACTACAGCGACATTAATCAGTTGTTTGAGGCCGTGTGATGCACAGCGCCAAGCTGAGGGTGGATGGTGGAAAGAGTGCTTCACACTTCCTGTCTGAGAAAAGGGGGGCTTTAACGCGCATGCGCGTTGGACAGCAAATGAAAAAAAAGAGCAGCATCATCTGTTGCTATGACAGATACAGGGTAAGTTTTTTTTTTTATGATGTCTAACTTCCGAGGTCGACGTTGTCATAGCAATTGGGTCACTCGAACTTAGCCCCTCTAATAGATACACTGAAATTTCAATTGTTTTTATTTGTATCGGTATTTTAGGATCACCACACATCAATGATTACTCATTGTGGCAGGACAATGGTCCAGCTAGTGAATGTGTCCAATAGGTTACATTTGTGGAAAATGAGTTTAAAAGGTCACTCCGCTCAGCATCCATCCATCCATTTTCTATACCGCTTCTTCCTCATTAGGGTCGCAGGGGCATGCTGGAGCCTATCCCAGCTGACTTCGGGCGAGAGGCAGGGTGCACACTGGACTGGTCGCCAGTCAATCGCGGGGCACATATACACAAACAACCATTCACACTCACATTCATACCGATAGGCAATTTAGAGTCACCAATTAACCTAACATGCATGTTTTTGGAATGTGGGAGGAAGCCGGAGTACCCGGAGAAAACCCACGCACACACAGGGAGAACATGCAAACTCCACACAGAAATGCCCAGGGGAGAATCGAACCCAAGTTTTCCCGATCTCCAAGCTGTTACTGTGTTGGCCAACGTGCTAACCACTAGACCACCGTGCGGCCCTCGGCTCAGCAATAAAATAAAATAAATTCGTGAAAATCAACATTAATTTACAGCCTAAAGAAATTAAAGATTGTTTGCAATGTTTGGACTTTTTACGATTTCAATTTAAATAATTATATTTGTATTGTTTTATAATTGTATTTTGTCAGTAATTTGCTTGGAGAAATCCGACCAAAGCAATGTGCACATCCATGGGTGAGGCAGCTGACAGGTAGGCCTGTGGTGCGGCAGGCCAAGTGGCTTGTGGCTCTGGCGGTCGCAAAGGCAAAAAAATCTGACATGGGACGTCGGACCATGGACTTCCAGGCAAATGTATTCCGTTTATTAATAGTGAGTACCTCACTACCTCACAGTTTGAACATTGTTCCCTCGCTTTTTCAAAAAAATTCATTAAGGGTCACCGTTTCATGGTGGTCTATGGCCTACTATTAGTCAAAAAATATTGAAAGACAAGTCATATGTAGTATTCTGGTCACTAGGCATCACTAATGAGACATTACCTTAGATTACGTCCAGGGGCCAAATGACTAAATACGCCAGTGATTACATCATCTTAACAGTGCATGGAATCAGCCATGGCATGTTAGATGATAGAGTGGGGAAAAAAAAAGTTCTCCCATTATGTGTGGAAGTGGTATCTTTTTGGCTTCTTTGTCCTTCTTCCGCACTCCATTTAAAACCCTTCAATTTTATAATAAATAGGTGGCTAACTAGTTGGCTCAGTAGCTTGCTATATGCTAGCAGCGGCAGCTGTCTCTTATGTCCCTGCATTGATCCTGTAGCCTGCACAGTGTCTTGCAATGTGGTGTAAACAAAGAATAATAGGCATGTAAAGGTGTCTACAGGGCTCTAACAATGGTAAAAAACGGTATATTGAAAGTCAAGTAAACAGGTTTTCGATGATCGAACTGCAAAAATATTCCATTTAATATTGAATGCTACTTTGCGGAAATTTGCTTATCGCGATAAACCGATAACCGCGATAGACGATGGACGACGTTTATTGCCAACCATTGTTGAGACAACAGCAGACCAATTTAAACAACACATTTTTATTAGCAACATAGAAATGTTACATCATCAGGTTGATTCATCAGCTCCAAACATATGTGGAAAACATACAGGGCTCCCAAATAAATATTGTATTAGATATTGTATAAATTCATGATATGTACCAATGTCTGTCTATGTCAACCCAGTAAACACGTGATTGTTGAAGAGTTACCTACCAAAAGCATAAAGAATCAGGAAAATAAGTTGGGGTAAGTAAATTCATAGTTGTATTAAGGCAATACAGGATCATACAAAAATGTCCACTCAGTTTAATTCACACTCTCCAGTGATATGATTCTATTACCTTAATTTAAAAAAACAACATAAAAACACTACCCTGCTTGCAATAGTCTAACCCAGGGGTGTCCAAACTTTTTCCAGTGAGTGCTGCATATTGAAAAATCAAAGCATATTTATTTCATTTTGTAAAAAAAGACAAAAAAGTTTGCATTGTGTTGTTAGTTATTAGTATCACCGTCTGCCTTTTCTCTTTAGATTGTGCCTTTTTGCTCTATTTTTCCATTTTTTTCTGTTTAAAAAAAATTCTATTTTATTTATATGCTTCAGGCCAATAAAAAAATCAATTTAAAAAATGAGCCACAGGCAGCAAATGGCCCATGGTCCGCACTTTGGACACCACTGGTCTAACCAATGTAGTTCCCAAACAGCAGTTTAAAACAAATGTAACATACATTCATTCTCCAGTTAAATTATACAGTACAGTGGAATCTCAGTTAGCGTGAGCCCTGGTTAGCATGTTTTTCGGTGAACGTGAAAAACTTACACCAGAATTTTGCCTCGGTTTGTGTGTATTCTCCGGTTGGCGTACAATAAGGCACGCATCTTGTGTTGTTAATTCACGGAGTCCCCACAGTGTTCTTGATGTACAGGGTGGGCCAAAAGGAGTTACCCATCGCATATCTCTATCGTGTTCGCTTAGGTTTTGTCCTAGAAGCTTAAAATTTTGGATAGTTTCTCTCAAAAGGTATAGCTTTTGATGTACCAAAGTTCAGTTGTTTACTCCTAATGAGTGTCGAGTATGGCATCGAAGGGTAAGCGTGACCAGATTGTGGCCTTGAAGGAGGCTGGACTGACAACAAAGGAAATCATGAAAAAGGTGAATGTTTGTCGTAAGACTGTCTACAATGTCATGAAACGATACAAGGAGACTGGCGAGACCACCAGCAAGCCAATCCCTGGAAGAAAACGTTCAGTCCGAACCAAAAGGGTTGTTGAGATGGTGAGGAAGAGAGTCCAAAGGAATCCTCGCAGGAGCATGAGGGCAACAGCAAAGGAAGTGAACATCTCAAGAACTTCATTGAGAAGAATTGTCAAACAGGATCTTAGACTGAAAGCACTAAAAATGCAACACAGACAACTAATTTCAGCCGCTTCAAAGAAAAAACGGCTTCACAGGGGGAAAATGATGCTGCAGGAGATCCAGAGTGCCGCAAACAAAGTCCTGGTTTGGTCTGATGAGAAGATCTTCACCGTTCAGGCAGTGGTCAATTCCCAGAATGACAGGGTTTATGCACATAGTACACAGCACCTACCAGAAGGCTGCAGAACTCATTTCCGTCGTCAGAAGCCAGCTGGAGTCATGGTGTGGGCTGCTGTTGCATCTGATGGCTCAAAATCTCCTTTGGTCTTCATTCAGGAGGGTGTGAAAGTGAACAGCCAGGTCTACATTCAAATGCTTGAAGAAAACGTGTTGCCATGGTGTACCAATGCGTTTGGAAACCAGTATATTTTCACACAAGATGGTGCACCCGCTCACACATCCAATGTCACACAAACCTGGTGCAAGGAGCACTTTCCTGGCTTCTGGGACAAGAACATGTGGCCTCCATCAAGTCCGGACATCAACCCAATGGACTTTGCGATCTGGTCTATCCTGGAGAGGGAGGTCTCAAGAGTATATCACAGCAGTGTCACCGCTTTGAAGAAAGCTTTGATGACATCATAGTCAAAACTTGATGCAGAGATAGTGCGGCGCTCATGCCAGGCAGTGCCAGGTCGTCTCCAGGCTATGATAAAGGCAAAGGGTGGCCATATTGAGATGTAAATCTTTTTGGTGGTTGACAATAAAGTATGGAAACTGTGTTCAATGTGTGTCATGTTTGTCTGCAAGCATTTTTGAATAGTGCAGAAAAAACGATGGGTAACTCCTTTTGGCCCACCCTGTATTTATCAGACAACGTCCTTCCTTGTTAGCATCCTATTAGCTAGCTTACAAAAAGGCAACCAGCAACTGAAGTTTTGTCGCCTGTACAGTATATGATGTCTTCATTTGACTTTCAAAAACGGTAACACAAAACACATTTTTATTGTTTTATAATTATAGTATTACATGCATAAAAACGCATACAAATGACGAATGAAAGGGATAAATGAGCATTTATTTGTACCTTCATTGAAGCGACTGTTCCCAAAGACATGATGTGGCAGCGAGATCAACCACCACCGCTTTCCTGTTTTCATCCACCTCGAGAATCAAATCTTCAATGAAGGTAAAGGTAACCTTAACTGTTCATTTATCCCTTCCATTTATATGTATTCATGTGCATTTTCAATGGTTTTCTGCATGTAAAACTATAATTGTAAAACTACAAAAATGGGTTTTACGTTAACATTTTTGGCTTTCCGGAACAGATTAATTGGATTTACATTATTTTGTATTGGCAACATTTTTTGTATTAATATATATATTTCGGTTCTATAACCTAGTTTCCACTGTATTTTTATTCGAATATTAACCTAAAAACCTACATATAATACAAAGTATGTCAGTCACACCAAAGGCCAGGTAAAATAACTGATTTTATGAACAGCACAAACAAATAGACTATCTACAGAAATAAAACTTCATAACTTCCATAGTACACCGAGGTTTACCAATAGTGATCTTCAACAGCTTGAAGTTGACATGTAATTAAAATGACTTGTGCTAGTATTAATTCAACATGCAAACAAGCAGCACACTCCTAAAACAGGTAGAATTTTAGTGCTTAGTAACACAACAGACACTATTAAACTTGTGTGCCATTACTGGCTTGTAGTTCCTTATTTCTTCTAAAACTGATGTGTAAAACCGACAAGCTGATGTACAGCAGATGAAATAAATTTATGGTCACGCTGCTATATGACAACTTTGGATCATATATTATTTTTAAAATGTTAGGATGTCATGTATAAACTGCAAAGGCACACACTAAAACAGTTGAAACCAGGCTGTTGTTTGTAGACTATACCACAAAAGATGACTTCTGCTTGAAATCTCCCTAGGAAACAAACACATCAGATAGCATTATTTGAATATTCTCTCTGTTGGACCTGAATATGAATAGTTTTGCCACAATTTTAAAGATTAAACTTGTAAGCCATGAAGGGACACAAAGAATTCTGAAAGCTAATAAGCAAAGCAGCATCTTACGTACATCATCATCCTCACCACCATACACTGAAGGCGGCTGGTAAACCATGTTGGGTTTTTGTCTGCTGCAAGACAAATTTTAGACACAATAGACCATTTCAGACATGTAATCTAAGATGAAAAACTGAAACATTAGTTTAGATACTTTGGAGATGGATTATCTAATGCAATCGGGTATAAAAACAAAGAAAATCCTCTTACCTTTCAGTCAGTTCTGCAAAGAGGAAAAAAAGAGCACCCAGTTATTGGTTTTACAATTACAAATTACTCCAAGAATAATGTCCCTGCTTTCTCCGCCAACATGTTAACTTTTTAAATGTTATATGGACATTATACCTTGAATAGCTTTAAGTGTATATTTCCCAATGCTAGGCTTGTTATGATAACTTTTACTGGACGATAAATGTCCTACAAATTATTGCAGATAAACGACATTATTGGCAACATTATTTTGAGACAATTTTTTCATTAATGTAGAGTAATGATAACATATGGTATAATAATGTGAGTATACCCTAGCAAAAGCAAAACATTTTAATATCTCAACAATATTTAACATTGCAAGTGGAATGTCAAGAGCTTTTAAATAAAATCAACTTAACAACATACTACATTAAAAACAAAAAATCCCCCCCCAAAAAACCCAATGAAAATAAAATGGACTCAGTCTGTTTTAAGCAAAAACTGCACTTAAATAAAAATCATAATCAAAAACAATAAAAATAGACCCTGTCTCTGTTAAGAAAAAGCTTTCCAATAACAACCACACACAACAATAAAAACAATAAATAAAATGGAGTATCAAGTTCTGTAAACAAAATTGCAATTCAATAAATAATGAATATTGGGTATTATTCCTTAACAGGAAGGCTTAACATGTAGCGAACTATACTGCCTGTGAGAGTGCACCATTTTGCACTGTTTTGTTGATATTTACTTTGCCGATCAAACACTTCAGTAAGCGTTGACTGTCTGGACGAAGACTCCTTTGCACCTCGAGAAGCAGTTTTTTTTGCCGGTTGGTAACACTGAACAGGATGGTTATGTTTAAAGTACGCATGCAAGTTGCCCACTTCCCCTTCTTTGTCGCCACTACTTTCCAACAAATGCGACATATCGGCTCGTCGGTGTTCATGGGCTCACCTAGTTAATTCTGTTTTAAAACCAAAATATTCTCACACTGGGGCTGTCACATTCGCCTTAGAAACAATCGCTTTTGTGCCTTCATTTATATTTGTGTTTGCTCACTCGCAGGCTGCATCACTCTCGCTAGCAGCCCCGCCTCCACCCACTGGCAAAAAGAGACTGAATGACTGACAGGAGGGTTCACTCACTACCTTCACTCAGCTATAGAAGCAAAGTGTCCAGCTGTTGAGACAGAGGCACAGAGTGAACCCTCTTGTCATCCAGTCTGTTTGGTAGAAAGAGAGGAGGAAAACAAACACGCATGCACAATTTATCGAGGCCGGCAAAATTATGAAGTTCATTTTTATTTATCATGCGATTAATTGAACGCTATCCTGTGCTGGTGATTATGGCAGCTAAGGGGAAGAGAGTGACGTATCACAAGCAACCAGGAGTGAGAGCCTCTCTAGGCAGAATATACTGTATGTGAATACTCACGGGGCAGGTATCCTTTCTTGTGTGCGTACCAAATTCCCACAGCGAGTAGGACGAGCAGCAGGAGAGCCACAATTACACCAGCAACAATGCCTCCTGTGTTGATGTCACCTAGAGGAATAGTATGGCAAACATATTTAGGTTCTTTCACTGAATTACAGTAACACAAAAGCTTATTCATCCCATTGCCATCCCAATAGACCACATGTGTCAAACTCGTGCCCTGGAGGGCCGAGACGCTGCAGGTTTTCTCTCCAACCAGTTTCTTCAGCAGGTGATTTAATTGATGAGCTCCTTCCCTCAAACTGAAGGTGTTGATCATTAAAATCACCTGCTTTAGTGACTGGCTGGAACGAAAACCTGCAGTGTCTCGGCCCTCCATGGCACGGGTTTGACACCCCTGATTTAGATGAACAAGATCATATCTATAAAGGTGTAGAGATACTTTGCATGTCTTGTAACTGTAGGTTTGTCAAACAACTACTTGATGTGAACTTACGGACTTCCATTTTCACAGCTTTACAGCGCTGAGGAGGACCAGCAATGTTTAAAGCCTCACAGTAGTACTCGGCCGCATCGGTCTTTTTGATGGACGGAAACACCTGAGAATACACAGTATGGTTAAAGAGGGTACTTCCCTTCTGAAACGAACATGCTGGCATAAGCATAATAAAGAGAGTTGAGAATTGTAGCTGACCAGATTGCCATTACTAGAGTTCATCAGGTAGGTATAATTCTGGAAGCCGGAAATCTTGCTCGGCTCAGGTGGCAGAAGGACGCCATTTCTGTACCACTTATATTGGGGAGGAGGAGAGCCATCCATGTCATGGCAGGACAGCAAGACCTTTTTTCCAGTCGTCACCGAGGTGGGAATTCTGCACAGGGGTGTAGACGGCGGCACTGCGGGGAAAACCATAGTAACATACAGTCCCCCATAGTAAAATACAGTCTTAAAAGGCATGTACAGTGAGTGTAAGGATCGTTACCTAGTACTGTGAGAGTCACTCTGGTCTCCCCAAACTTAACCCCAGACACCTCGCAGTAGTACTCTCCATTATCCTTGCGGGTCACTTTGCTGAATCTCAGGTTGCTGCCATACATTGTCACACGGTCGGAATACGGTGCTGGGGGAAGAGCTCCACATTAAAAGCCATACAATAGAGTATATACAGTGTTCCCTCGCCACATCGCGGTTCACCTTTCACGAAATCGCTGTTTCGCAGATTTTTTGCATTTTGCATATTTAACAGCATATGAATGTGCACTGTGTTCTGCATCCTTGTGGTGTATTAGAGCGATCTATCGGTGCTCTGTTGTATGTGTCTGTTAATGTATTTACTACTGCTACCGGTGTAGGGGGTTGTATACTCATGTTGAAGACGTGTGCAGCTCCACCTCGTCTCAGTGTGCCTGTACGAGCATATTAGGAACCCAAAGTAGACAATAGCTGGTTAAATATAGAGCCACAACAATACTTATTGGCTAAGGGAGAAGCCGCCCGTTGTGTTCTGCGTCCTGGTTGGCTGTAGACCATTGTTAATCAATCTCCTTCGTGCCGTCGCTATCAAACTAGCTAATTGCGTGAGCTGATTGCTTATCACCAATAAACAATAGAAGAAGAAGAAGAAGCAGCAGCTAACCGGCTAAATGAATCGGTTCAAGGAGTAGGACAAGGAGCATGACGATGGCAGTAGCAATATGTTTTAAAAGGGTACAAAAACGCTACAGCCGAACGGCGCCAAGACGAAGCACGGTCAGGATTGAATCTGCGTGAGTCACTTCATAATTTGTTGTTTCCAACCTAGTAGACTGATCATGAAAATTCAAACAAAATTTAAGCTTTGAGAGTGTTTAAAATGTGAGAAAATGTTAATGCCTGTCTGAGAAAAGTGTATTGTAAGAGGTTTTACAGCCTTAAAACATATACAGTATAATAATTGTAAACAAATAAAGTCGGCTACTTCGCGGATTTCACTAATTGTGGGCTATTTTGGGAACCTATCCCCCACGATAAACGAGGGAACACTGTATACATCTGCCAGACTTATGGTATGCAACTTTGTTACCTATTTGCAGTGAGGTTTAGAGACCTAACCTAGGTAGGTCAGTCATGCTGTCAAGGGTTAGTGGGAAAGTTTAGGGTTTCAATGTGCTTTGGGCAGACAAAACTGACTGTTGCATCAACAAGGTTTGAAGAGTGCTGGTGTAGAAATTGAGCAAAATGTAGCTAACAAAGAGCGGCAACAAAGATGAACTGCACAATAGCTACGCTAATGGCACACTTACCAGTGGGCTTGCCATCAAAGCAAACAAAATTCTGTGAACCCGAGCGGTCCTTGAATTTCCACTCCACCCTGGCATTTGAACCAAAGTCCGCTGAATAGGAGCATGTAAGGTCAACCCCTGTAATAGTAGAGTGAACAATAAAGCAAAAATTAAAAAAATAAGACACTGTTTCACACAATTAAGAGGCAAAACACAAATCTAGTTAAACATATCGGTCAGATATCAGTAAAAAAAAAAAAAAAAAAAAAAAAAATATATATATATATATATATATATATATATGTATATGTATATACATATACACACACATACATACACATATACATACATACATACACTGATAATATATAATATAATATTTACATATAATATAATATATACTTACATTACATTACATCGGCCTGCCTCCAAAATCTCTGATATTGGCACTCTGATAAAAGCAGTCCACTTAGCCCATTCCAGACGGAGTGATGGTGGCCATGTGGCAGTATTTTTCATTAAAGTTCTAAAAAGACTAGGGCTACAGCTATCGAATATTTTAGTAATTGACTATTCAATGGGAAAAAAAATTTGATTGAGTAATCTGAAAAAATATTTTTGCTTGATTAAAGAGAAATGATAAATGCACAAGAGAAAATATTACATTTCACTAAATAATAAACGACCAATTGGTTTAATTTTTTTTACTTCTTAAATTCACATTGTGCGGAGGAACAAGCTGTATTTTCTTGGGTCTGATGGAGTACATGATGGTGCTTTTCTAGATAAATTTATCCATGCCAGACTAACTATTTACTGGAAAAGGAGAGAAATAATAATGACTTTACTAAGACTAAATTACATATTACATTATGTTGATGGCTGTGTATTTATAAATCCTAAACTTAGACAGGCTTACTAGAAATAAGACAAATATTCTTTATATTCTTTATTGAGTTTTTGCAGTGGTCTAAGTCAAATGAAAACACCTTCTGTGATGGAACACATTACTTTCAACTAAGTGAGTAATATATTTATCTATACATTACTCTATACTTATCATATATTTATCTATTTTGGAGAAAGGTTTTTAAAGTAAATTAAAAAGTGATAGTTTTGTTTTTGTCTTTTAATACAAAGCTATGTGTTATTACTGGTTGTTGAGTCAACATTTCAGCTTTTTGTTATTGTGCTTTTTGCTCTATTTTTACAATTTTATTTAATTTCTGCTGTGATGCCATGACAAATGAGCTATGGTCCACAGATGGCCCCTGCACCGCACTTTGGCCACCCCTACTTTTGTGGCTCTTTGTCAGGGTCAGGCTAGTGCCATCGGCTCTATGAGCAAAATACAACTCCTTTTGGCTTGTTGGCGTGGGCGAGCCATGGTGGTTGAGGGGCTGCGTTACAACAGTCAGTCCTTATGAGCAGCATTTTTTGGAGGTGCACATCTATGGAGTTATACTGTAGTTGTGCCTTAATTTTGAGGTAGCAAAGGCAAATTTTGAGACACATTAACAATAATTAACAGTACAATAATTACTGTTGCATTAGCATGCACATCGCTGCGCTCTGTCACTCTCTCTCTCTCCATGTCACTGAAATAAACCCTGTATGAAGTCACATTACCATCGCAAAAAACTGCCACACATTCGACAGTAGTCATAATTTAGAGAAAGCTAATTCTCCACACAGCTAACTTTAAGTTAGTAATGTATATTAACCTTGATCTCACAGATGTGCACTATGTTAATTCAACCTTGTCTCGGATGTTCTCTGAGGAGATTATGCAACATACTGTAGATGCGATGTTGGGATATGCAAGTGCTGCGTTACAACGGATACACGTCACAATGTTCAACTTGCTGTTTAGACACATTTACTGTCTGTTTTTTTACATTTTGTTTTTCATCACTTTCGTTGCTTCGGTATACCCTCCCGAGCTTTCAAACCTTTGCTTCTTTCTTTGCCCTCTGCGTGGGTGACATAAGAGAGATGGTGACGTCAGCGATTCCTCGAGGCAGAAAAAAATCCTCCCTTATTTTCTGTATTCCAGCTACTCAAATTATTTGAGGAATCGTTGTGCCCCTAAATGAAAAAAAAGGGCAACTGACTGCAAAATTTCGCATGCACAAGTTTCCCGTGATGGCACAGAACCGGGGAAGTTCAACAAAACAAACCTCCTAGCGGTTTTGATCAGCATCATCATCATAAAAAAACAGCAGGAAGATTTTTGCAAGACCTCGGCTCCCTCAAACATCGACCCCTTTCCAAAACATTTGCAAAGCATGAGAAACTCCCACAGGATGACAAAAAGTCACGAGCTATAACAGAAAAGAGCCAGTCCCTGTTGGTGGGACTCAAGGCCAATACTCAAGGCTGCAACATTAGTTTTGTATCAGAAGTGAAAAACTTGTGTCAGTACACCCCTAACACAAACCTTCATACATATTCTGTTTTTTTCCCCATAATCTCATTTTGGGTAATATTTCATAGGACCATTTTGTATTTTAAAAGATTTACCTGCATGTTCTTTTACTTGTACCTTTGGATTGCCAGTGGTTACTAAAAAGCCTCTCACACCTGTTGACATAAAAAAACAAAACAGATGATTAGAGGTTACTGATGTCACTGATTTCATAACTAAATACACAAAAGGCATGTACAAAATAAGCAACAGACACACACTCAGCGGTCATAAAATTGGGTAGACCTGCAATACTCCAATGAGGTCAAATCAGAAGCGGTTTCCTTTAGAAAGAAAGAAGAAATGCATGGTTGTAGATGGCATTAATGTACACACTGCAGGTGTGCCTATTGTCGTGGCCAGTGAGTGTGGTGTGAAGAAAAAAACAGCACAATGTGGTTTACATAAAAAAAGAAAGATTTGGACTACTCATTAACTGTGCCACAATTACATTTCTTATGAATTATTACAAATATAATTAATTCTTACGAATGCAATTCATTCTTACTCACAATTACAACAAACACGCCGTGGGGAGAGCTACATTTTCTCACACCTTTCTAAAATGTTTCAATCTATGTGGGTGGGTAGAAATCAGAAAATGAAGTTGAATCACACCGACATTTTATGAAATTATTACTATTAGGGCCACATTAAAAATACAATACTGCAAGATTTAGGAGACATGAGTAAAGTTCTTACAAGAATAGATACAACAATAAACCTATAACTATTTTCATGCTAAATGTGATTGACTGTGAATGCTCGTTATTGAGAGAATTGCAATTCTCGGAGGTTCCACTGCAGAATTGGAAGTGAAAAAACGTGGATTGGTGAATCCCAAATTTAAAATAACAAAATATTTAAATCACACAAAGTGAACATGAATCGCAACAGTAGCTCGCCACAGTGCCGACACTGGAGTTGGATCAGCGCTTGTCACACACTGGTAACAAGCCTACAGGGCGTGGACACACACACACACACACACACACACACACACACACACACAAAAAAACAACAACATGCAGCTCGCTGTTGGCTGCTGAACCAGCAATGAAACTGCAACACTGAAACTACCGTAGCTCTTTCAGGAGCAGTAGTGCTGGATGACACATCCAAACATGACACAACAAAAATAAAGGAGGAATGCAGTGTAGTGTAGTTTACGCTAGAGGTGGGCGTATTGATCCAAATATCAATAGTATCGATACCAAGGATAGTTTCAGTATTGGTTAATTGTTTTTAAGTTTTCCTCTATACTTATTTTCACAAATATCTATGTGCTTTTTTTTTGTTGTCGGTCATATTGTTATTGATATTGTTATACTTATGTGCAGTATTGTTATATTGTTTACAAATTCAGGGAATAAGTCCTTGAACACTGGACGGTTTTGAAAGATTTGAATGAGAGTCAATAGTAGTTTTTGCTTTTGTTTAATATTGTTTAATTATTTTGCGTTTTCCGTTTGTCCTGTACTGCGTTGAGGGCCCAAATAGAGAACCCTACATGTTACTGACTCACTGTCCACGCATTTTTTTTTTTTTATCGAGTGTGACTGCTAAATAACCCACAATGGGGCCGAAGAAAGTTGCAAGTGCCATCACTTGGATAAAGAAGGTAAGAAAACACAATAAGTTCCACCAATTCGTCATTTATAATTATTTTTGCATTATTTTCTGCATGTAAAAAAATGTTATCATTCTCCATAAAATGTATTTTTTGTTCATATTTTTTGATGTCTGGAATAGATTCATTGTAATTATTTCCTATGAGAATTGCCTCGGTTTTCGTACATTTCACTTCTCGTCAGACCTTTTGGAAGGAATTATTAAGGAAAACTGAGGTACCACTGTAAACAGTATCGATATCAGTTTATGTCTTCAAAAAACAGGCCCTGGATTTACTTGGTATTGGATCGATACCAAAATTTGCAGTATCAAAGAGCTGACTACATTCCCTAATATTATTTTATCCAACGTTTGGGTCCAATGTAGAAATGTGCTACAGCATATTAGGTTGAAATGTAAAAATGAGCTCTAATGAAGCATGCGTTCAATAGTTGCAATCTCTAAAACCTTTCAGTTCCCATTACAGTTCTCAAACACGTATTACTTAAATGATATTTTGGGGCTACAGTGGGTAACAATTAGAAGTTACTGCATCCATACTGACAGGTGTCAATATTTGGTACATAATACATAATCTATAATAATTTGGTAACATTGTTGAGCTGTACACGAGAGTGGCAAATTAAGAGGAGGAAATCTCACCACTAAAACCTTCTACGACAAAAATAAAACCACATTTGTTAAAGTAACAAGTCCCTGGCAGTCAATCAACACTTAACACATCCACTAAGCAGAATTTTCAGTGTGCAAGTGTTCCTAATGTTGTGACCAGCGACTGCTGGCCGAAACCAAGAACTAATGAATTCGGAACCAGTTTCAGGTTTGAGATAAGACTAGGGAATAGGCCTAGTACTGAAACTCTGGGAGTTTTCTGTATAATTAGTCACATGTTTAGTGTTTATTAAACCATGCCAAATAACGTTCAGTTTTCGGACTGCGTGAATTTCCTCAACACACCTGAACAGAAATGTCCATTTTGGAAAAGGCCTCGACGTTCAACACGGCCCTCCAAAGTCCTTAATTACTGAATTCAGATATTTGGGGGCTTCTACTTAAAACATAAAGCTTCAAATATATAAAGAAAGTATTAAGTGAAGCAAATAAGTTGTTTTTAGCTCACCTGTTGCAACAGACGAGAACAAAAGCACTGAAACCAACCAACCGTGAATCATCTTCGTCGTCGGTCTCAGTGGTGTTCTTTCGTGACAAAAGCTTCACAGAAGTAATGGTTTGGAAAAAAAACGTATCCACCTGAACAAGCCTCTTAGTTGCAATTTTAAACACTTGGTCGACTCTGGCAACTTGACAAAAGCTCCACCTGTATCGTCGTGTGTGCAGGTAACAAGAAATAACAACAAGCTAGCGAGGACTTCGCTTCCGGTAAGACGATCCGCTCAGGTGTCATCAGGGAGGGGGCCGGGCCGAGCCGAGCAACAGGTTTGACAACTATCACCACCGAAGGAAGGTATTGAAACAAATGCATGGCGGGAACGAGTAACTTTCTTTCCAATTAAAAGGGAAGTTTGGCTTTATTTTACATTCATTCCTCTGACATGTATTTTTGTTTCCGGTTTCGTGCTCGTCATGCTCACGAACGTCACAGATGAGAGGGAAAATGAAATTAGCTGATAACTTAGATCTGTTGCTTATCTGTCAGGACTTTTATTACTCAGAAGTTTTTTACAAAAAAGTAATTTTGGTAGGAATTGTTAGTTATTTTTATTGGGGTGGGAGGATTTAAGTAAAGTAGAAATAAAGTATTTTAGTCAGAATTTGAATCCATTATGCTAGTCTGGGCGACTCTGCTCATTCACAAAGTTCAGGTGAAATATACTAGTATAAATACAGCATACTACTATACTGACCGGAATACAAAACCCACATACAGACGGCACTCTTTTTTTTAATGACACATTTTTTGGAAAAAATATGTTGGGAAATCAAGGACCAAACGTATATGTTCTTAAATCATGTTTCCAGTTTAACCGTATTTCATGCATCCTATTTTATTAATCATATTTCTTAGCTGCTCCACATTTTTGGTGATGCTTCATTGAAAACTATTATCTTAAAGGGATAGTTTGGATTTTTTGACATGGAGTTGTATGACATCCTCATCAGCAGTGTAGTCCATCAACAGCGACCCACCCCCCACTTGGTCTCCTAAGTCCAGTTGTGACAAAGTTTTGTGATCAAGAACATAGTTCCAGGTAGTCGGTGGGGTTTCACAAGTAAGGAGTTTGGCTTTTCAAAATAATATTCGTTCAAAAATGCATCGCAAAAATGTCTCCTCGAAAAAATCTGGCCTCACAAATCTCCTTGCGTTATATTTGTCTGCCGCCATATCCCTGCGCACTGTCGCCTCTCCATTCTTGTGCATGTGACGAGGACGCTCGCATCTTCTTCCGCTGTGGAACGCACACGTAAACATGATAGCCGCGGCGCTCCGTCGCGGAATTAGATGCATCTTCGTCACATATGGTGAGAATGGTGCGTAGGGATACGGCAGGAGACAAATATAACGCCGAGCGATTTGTGAGGTCTGATTTGATGAGGTAAGCATTTTTGTGACGCAAATGTATTACTCTTTTAAATGCATATAGTTTTGAGAAGCCAGTCTCCTTACTTGTGAAACCAGCGACTACCACGAACTACGTTCTTCGTCACCGAAATCTGACCAGAACTGGACTTAGGAGACCAAGTGGGGGGTGAGTCACTATTGGTGGACCACACTGCTGATGGGGATGTCATACAACTTCATCCTTTTAAAAGTACCAGCTTTACTCCTCTGTCGTTGTAAACTAATCAGCTCCCAATTGGCTTCCAACGACGCGAGCCGGCTCCTGTCGTTCATTTCAAAGAGCCAGCTCTTAGAGCCAATTTGCTCTCGACCAACACATCGCCGATATACACCTGTCCGTACCATAACCCCACCAAGCCACCATGGGCCACTCCATCCACAACACAGAACAGCATGCTCACATGTCACCCATTGAGCCTGTTTAGGATGTTCTGGATTGGCGTATACATTTAAACTGCACATTAATGGAGTGGCCTTTTATTGCGGCCAACCTAAGACATAATCATGCTGTGTAATCAGCATCTTTATATGCCACATCTGCGAAGTGGACGAATTTGCTCAGATTCAGACAGATTTGTGAACAATATTTGAGAACAATAGGCCTTTTGTGTACATAGAAAAAGTTTTACATCTTTGAGTTCCGCTCATGAAAAACGGGAGCGAAAGCAAAAGTGTTTAGATTTTATGTAAAATATGCATTGACATAATGGGAAATACCGCATGTGTTGTGTATTTAAATAACACTAGAACTTATTTATAAATGTCAATGAGAATGGAATTCCTAGCTGGTAATTTCTGTAATCTCTCCATGATGGCGATAACATTTGATCTCACAGTAAAATGGAACATATTCGTGATGATTTTGCAACATTAATGAGGACTGAGGATAAGAAACGCTACAATATAATGTTTAATCTCATATCAGTGGGCACATGAACACAAAAGCACATTGTGATTTTCTTTAGTCGGGTTTACATCATACTCACATTTTCCAACATCCCATATTAACTGCTAAGACAACAAACTGTGCTTCTCATTGTAGAACAGACAACTCATCTCTAATCCCAGCTGCTTTTTCTTACCAGTGAGGTGGCTGACAATCCTGGAGATCACCTTCATCAACAGGAAGTCCAAATATGGCAGGTTTCATGCATTAACGCTTGCATGCTTGGCATCATTGTGCTTTGGCGACACACCAGCTCTACTGTCAGCTATAGGAGCATGTAAACATCCTTTACATATCCACAGACAACATACAGGTTTATAAATAGAACCATATATTGATTGAACTATACCTTGTGTATGTCATGCATGTAGGTTACGATGTTGCACCAGGCAGAAGGTCACCTCTATCTACCATATAATCATTTGGCAGATGTCCTGCATCACTTAGGGGAAGTTTTGATCACTCCTTCATCAACGAACCTGAGCTCAGAATCCCTCATTTTGTGGAAAATAATCACTACAATTTAATACCGCAGAATACAATATATCACATTTCAGATAATGATATTCCTTAAATGGCGCTTGAGTTTATCTGATTATACAGTAAGCCTGCTAACTAGATATACTGTGTATATATCGTGTGTGCACACAGCTTTGAGAGTCCAGTGGCAGGTGATTGGTGATCAGGTTCAGCAGCTCGGGGACCGTGTTCACAGCCAGTGATGCACAAGCAGCATGGGAAGTGTCATCAAGGTCAACAGTAGGCCACTGCAGTTTTGTAATAGGACACTCCAAGCAGAACAAGGAAGGAGGAGCTCTGAAATGAGAAAGGAGGTGTCAATCGGAAGGAATTCAAACAGGAAGTGAACGGCAGAGGTGAATGCCAACTTACTTTTCTCCACCACTGAGGTTTTGGCCGCAGCAGCTGAGTCACCCTGTTTGATGTTGCATGTGAAGTTGGACTTGCCATTTGGCAGGTTTTTAAACAGCAGGCGGCAGATGTTTCCCGGGAAGAGACGGGCTTTGGCTCGGTTCTTGAAGGGGGCATGCTGCTCCTCCTCAGGGTTGGTGGTGTCCAGGAGTCTTTCACCTTGTGTGTACTTGCAAAAGGCTTCCGGTGACTCAGCGGGAAGAGAATATTTGCAATCTAGTCGGACGTGGTGCTCATCTATTGAGCAGTAGGATAACTGAATCACTCTCTGACCCGATGCAAAACCTACATGCAGGAACATATTGATATCAACCTCATTTAAATAACACATTGAGAAAAGCGTGTTTTGATAGCAATTCACTGAAAAAGACTTAGATGTCAGTGTAGTGGCTATGATTGACCTTACCAAGAAGACAAATTGTGGCAAGGAGGAACATTGTCCCAACTTTCCTGGGAAAAAGAATGAAATCAGTGTTGAGTTTCCTCATAAATTATGCTGACCGTGCTCTGAGACTGCACGAGGTTAGATTTCAATAACACGAATAACGCTACTCTGTGCCAGAATTCAGACAGCGTGATACAGTACAGTACAGTACAGTACAGTACAGCCTGACTTTTCATGCTGTGCAGTGAAGAGCTAGAAAGTTCACTGGAGGGCTGCCAGCATTGATGCATTTCTCTTCATAACCACACCTACAAATGCTGATTATTTGCCAGTTAATAATTCCTCACATAGGCCCAGAACTCATCACTACATATATCTGTTGGTTTGCAAGTCTCCGGCTTTGTAGATACATAGAAGGATATTTGCTTGAAGCCTGAAAGCATTGAAAATACACTATTTCATTCAGATGAATCATTTCCATTAAAAAGTACAGCACAGGTTTTCTGTGTCCATTTTGTAGCATAAAAGTCGATATTTACCCTTCGTAAAAATTCTGCATGCAATACCGTATGAATCATCCTCACCTTGTCTGATGCAGTTTTACTGCTCTCCTCAGCGCTCTGCAGTGATGCCAGGGGTTGTTACAGTAGAGGTCGGCTACGAGAAGAAACACAGGAGAGAGTGAGGGAGGGGGACAGTGAGGGAGGGGGAGAAAAGGCTGCTCCAGTCAAGTTCGGGGACATTTTTCAACATTACATTTCTATTGATTTTTTTTTTCTTCCACACCATATATTACTAGGGGACAGTTTGATTAGCACACGCACCTCATTGGCTATACTGTATGTCCTCATTCAATATTGGCAAATATTGTCAGTCCTTAATGGCGTTTTTTCTCAATGCATCATACACGCTATGTCAGCGATTGATTATCACACAGCAAAAATACATGTGTGTGGATGTTTCCTCTATTTTTTTTACAAACACAATTTGACCATAAATATAGTGTGCAGAATAACTTTCAATATGTTATAGTGTCAGTGCTGCTATATGTCACTTGCATCATGAAGGTGATGCTGTTATTGCACGGCAAATGTGTAACAAAAGGGGCAGTTACACATGGTTTACAACTTTAGAAGCATGGGATGTGCTGCGTACTTTAAAGCCTCATTATTACATTACATGCTGTAAATTCTGATAAATTCTGTATTTGAGCCAAAATGTAAAAAAAAAAGAAAAAAAAAATGAAAATGAATTGAGAATAGATGACAACATATCATAGCACATAGTCCATGAAAAAAGTATCCTTCTCAAAAAAGACACTTCACTTATTTTGAATTGAGAAATAGTAATGCTGTCATGCATTTAACACTGTTCAGCATTTTTTTTTTTTTTTGGTGCAGAATAACATTATTGTGTAAGCTTGACTCAGCAATTCATTGCGCCACTCAATAAAATGATCTCATGAATGTTCTCATGACCTTAACAAGTGAGAAATTAACATTGGTATGGCCAACCACAGTTTGTATTTATTTATGCATATTTAACTATATATTTTTGCATTATTTGTACGTACTGTTGAGATAAAACACTACGGACAGATAGCCTTAATGATAAGCTCACTGTATCCTCATGTAGAACATCCTGTGCACACTGCTCATCCATCTTTCCAAGGACGTATCCTGAACACCTCCCTTGCCAAAGTAGTCTCAGAGGACACTGGCAGCAGCGTTGCAGCCTCTCAAAGACACAAACTCCTCGCAGCTAATTAAAGCAGCTCTGTACTGTAATGTGGTTTTCGCATATTGCTGTCACGCCCATCAGAAGCAGAGGACGGTCTGGTAATCCTCACCAAAATGATTTTTTTGATATAGTTAATAATTGGAAGTCCTGTAGCTTTGTCATTTTGTCCCTCTAAGCACTTTAATGCAAAACTAACCTCAGGGGCATTTTAGTTTGGCTCAACCAATATACTGTACTGTACCTCCATAGCTATGTGCATCGATGGGAAACTATCAGTGTTGTTAAAAATGGCAATACCGCTCGTCATCATGCATGGCTCAGGACAGTTCCTCATTCAGAGTACACTGGATGCCCGAAACCCTCAATAGGCAGCCCACAAACCCCATCCAAACATAATCCAAATAATGTAAACCATTCAGTCCAACACAAGATGTGCTCGTTCATGCAGTACTTCCTCCATTCGGCAGGGGGCAACAGCAAGGTGTACTTGTCACAATGAAGAAGCAGTAGAAGAAGACTGTTAACCAAACAGTGGAACCTCCGTTTTCGTAATTAATTCCTTCCAAAAGGGCTGAATGACAACCAAAACGTACAAGATCCAAACCGATTTTTCCCATAGAAAATCATGTAAATCCAATTAATCCGTTCCAGACACCCAAAAATATTAACAAGAAATACATTTATAGAGATAATTGTAGTTTTACATGCAGAAAACAAACAACAATAACATAATATTGTTGATGCGAACCTCCTGTACATCCTGGCAACATCAAGTTTATCAAATTGCTGGCGCTCGCATCTTTCTTTGGCTCCATGGCGAGTTGTTTAACAGCTACACTCAATAAAACAGTGAGTGCTTTGTTTTGGCCGATTTCAGGGAACAGTACAGTAATGGAAACACACTAGTTTGTTCAGTGCAATATTGTATGAAAACGATGACAGTGTACGAAAACAACATTTCAGTAAAATAAAAAATTATGAAAACCGAAGCATAAGGAAACTGGCGCGTACAAAAACTGAGGTTTTACTGTGTAGTGATATCAAATCTAAAAAAAAAAGAAAAGTACACACTGGAAATTTTACTTTTAACAGCAACCGGACTACAAAATACACATTTACCGACAATGCAGTGAGGAAGCCAATGTGTTTACTTTGTAACAAAGTAAATGTTGTTTCCGAGGAATATAGGCCTGCACAACTTTGACACAGTCCATGCATCCGCTCGGGTTGGATACGCGTACACAGGAATTGAAAACTTTGAAAGACGACTATGAGCAAAGACAGATCATTTTCTCTCGGTCTTGCTCTGTGATGCAACTTTTTTTTATTGCACTTTAATTTACTTGAAATACTGCTGTGCTGCTGCTTATTTTTACTTTAGTTCTTTATTATTTTGTACACGTTTGTGCCACTGGACACCCTGAAACACTGCAAAATCTGGTAGATTAGATCAGGTTGCAAGTGGAATGGCCAGGTGTACCAATACTTTGTCCATATGAGAAAAATTGCAATAGAAGACTTGGATGACGTAATATTCCCCAATACTGTATATTCTTACTAGCTACACCAGATGTCAGTACAGTATACCTTTTACAGTACAGTACTTTTTTTCCCCAGACACTGTGCCGCCTCCTTTTGTCCAGCAGATGGCGCTCATGTAGAACTGCGGCATGCTCCGCCAAAGATACAGTACATACATTACATTACAATGCATTTCTGTATTGCAGAAGAAAAAAAAGGCAATATGCACAAGCGACACAAACATGATGTAATGCCTATCGTCATTTGTTATCAGTGTTTTTAAGAGACATAAATAACAAATGTGCGTGCTGAGCGTGTGCGTGTGTGCGTGTGTGTTTGAGTGCAGGCATCCAGCTCGGAAGCAGCGTTTGACAAGCAGGTAGGACTCTTCCGCTGTGCAATCGGATATGATGAAAATATGACAAATAATGTGATCTTATTGGGCTGCAAGGTGTATGAGTGTGCAATGCTAGCAGACTGCAGTGAGGGTGAGATGTGTGAATTGAGATGGCAGTTTGCTGCAGTGCAAAGTCACTGCATTGGGCGTCGTCACATCTGCAGCCTGCAATGTCCGGCTACAGTATTTTGGTGCTAGTCGTCGATACAGTATGCAAATGCAATGGCATGTACTCATCATGTTGCTTATTATGTTGTGTTGTCTAGTATTGACGCATGCATACGTAACTTTCTCATGAGGTCCCGTGTTGTACTCTTTGCCAGGTGAAAACGTGCCGTAAATGTTATTGACCTTCATCTGGAGAACACACACAAATGGCGCCTCACCTGCTCAGCGCTGCCTGCCTTCTCTTTGCAAGGATCACAATAACACACCAAAGTACTCATAGTAAGTGGCTATTATCATCATAAAATGCTGCAATCCAGGTACTCTATAACATACAGTGTCCTCTAGAAGTAGTGGAACAGTGAAGCCAGTGATCAAAAGGTGAATATGAGACCAGAGAACAACATGTCAGCTTTTATTTCCAGGTAATTTCATCTGGATCGGATGCACAACTTAGCAAATAGCACCTTTTGTTTGAACCCACCTTTTTTTTCATGTGAGCCAAAGTATTGGAACATGTGTGTTTTGTTACCAAAGTGTGTCGCATTGCTTATTCAGTCAATAAATAGCACCGAATGTCGATGCTCTGATTTAGATCGGGTATATGTTTTGCCTGTGTAGACTGCATTTAGAGGTGAAAACAACATGAAAACCGGAGAGCTGTCTATGAGTGAAAAAAAAGCAATTGTGAATCTCAGAGAAGGTTGAAAATTCATCAGAACCACTGCACAAACAATGGTCATAGCCAGTGCAACCATTTGGAATGTCCGAAAGAAAAAAAAACAAAACACTTGTGTCGACGTCAAACGGGTAGACCAAGAAAAACTTGTGAGAGCTGCAAAGAAATACCCTAAAACAACTATTAATGACATCAGCAACAACCAGCAGAGGGCAGGAGTGAAGGTATCACTATCGACTGTTCACAGAAGACGCCATAGACAAAAGTACAATGGCTGCGCCAGAAGATGGCTCCTTTCTGTATAGTAGATTAGGCTCATTTCTGAACAGTAGATAGTAATACCTCCTGTACTGCTGTCCTTTGCTGGTTGTTGCTGATTGCGCCCCCTTGCGCAATATGGGGCCGCCCCATAGATCACGGGGCAAATGTCAAATGTCATTAGAAAGACAATGATGTCTGTATTCACATTACATGATCCCAATGCAGACATTTTACAATTTAAATTCTCAATTCCCAAATTCTGAGGTTATATATCAACCAAGATATGATTTATTCTGAATAGACTGGGTGTTTGCAAAGGAGGAAATGAATAGCCAAAGCAGATTACATCACCTCCAATGGCTTGTTTAAAAATGAAGACTTCTTTTTGTTTTTTAAAATTCTAAGAGTCTATGAACATTGCAGCTGCTCGAGGCTGGATGCGCTATCAAACACTCCAAATTTATCAAAATATCTGTTTTAATTATATATAAAGCATGTGAACTGATGGGGAGCATGTGTGGCAAAACATTGGAAAATGCTGCGGAAGCAAGACATAATATTCTCTCTTTCCGACAATATTATTAAAATTTCTTGCTACAATACAGTGGAGCGGTCGAATGCTGGACCGCCGGTATGCAGAAACGGGCGCAAGGTGTAGGGGAAGAGTGAAGAGTCTTTCAATAAGCATGAGCAGGTGCAGGTTCTCACAGTTGTGCAGGAAACAGGTAACAAAAAGCAACCCAGAAAAAGGCTCTGCGAAAAACACAAATACAAAACGTCACGGCTGACTGCACGCGTGAGCAAAACAACGACATCCGCAACAATGACGAAGCCACGACGCTGGGCTTATGAACCCAACTGATTGAGATTGCAAACAGCTGCACAGAGTTCCACTAGGGTGTAGTGGCTGCACACCACACCCAGCAGGAAGCACACCATCCAAAATAAAAGCACAAGACGGGAAGTCACCCTTCCTGTCCTGTGGAGCATGACATTTCTCTTCCAGCGGCATTGTAATCAGACGCAAAGACTACACACGTGCAAGAGAGAGAAAAGAGATGAGTAATCTGACATGCAGCAGAAAAAGAGAATAAAATAGCAAAAGTCAGCCGCTGACCTGTCATGGTGCAGCGTGAGGGTTTCCTCCCAGCCGCGGACACTTTTTTATTCTGTTCATTTGGTATTTTGCCCTAAAAATGATTTATCGAACAACTTGTTTCCCATGTATTCATATTGCTCCAAAACAAATTTAGATTCAAGTCACATCGTATAAAAATAGCTTTTAATGGTTCAGCTACTTTTGAAGACTTTATACTTTGTTGTCCCTCTTGTACTTTATCTTCTAGTACGTTTGCATGGTGTGCTTCATTCCCCTGTTCAGTGTGGCCCCTCATGCTCCTTTTTAGTAGTTTAAATAAACACAATGGCGCTGATTCATTTCCCTGGTCATGTGACATGTTTATGCGGCTACTTGTTCCCAGCAGAATTTGTGGGAAACTATTTTTTTAAAAATGTTGCACTACATAGCAGAGAGAGGAGAGAGAGTTGGCCGAGAGACATACTTTTATGAAGGATTATGGTGCAAGTCTGTTCATGCGCATTAATTCCACACCTACCTGTACATTACCACCCTACTGTGTTGCCTGTGCCGGTATTGTTCTGACAAATACACCACATGGAGGCCCCAAAGTTTAACCCCATAAGTCAGATCGACTTGAAATTTCTCACACAGCTCAATGCGCTCCAGAAAACACCCACGGCGTGTTTAGCTGGATCACTATGACATTTGCTACACGGCTTTAGGGGACTGACAAGCGCAAGATTGATTGGAAAAACATGGCCGCCATCAAGCAAAACTTCTTTGCATGGCACAGGGCGTGGCTTAGCAACTGATTGGCCATAAGGTATCGAGCACCTGTCTAATGATTACACTACAAGGATTTTTCCGATTACATGTATGCTAATATGTCTTCCAAAGCCGTACTCCCTTCCAACCCGCAGTAGCCACAGGTCGTGACTCGTACAGTGTGTGGCTGTTTGCGACATGTCACAAAGGCGCTGCTGTGCCACATCGAAAAAACGAGATTCAGCCCTTCAATTGCTGCAATGTTCTTCCGCAAAAGACTGTTTGTGATCTTTGTCCTGTTGGAAAATTACTACATTCCTCCAGACTGCTGTGCCATTTTACTTTGTTGCATTTGAAAAGAACAAAGATGCAAAATGAATGTGATTCTCTTTCTGTCTCAATCTCTCCTAGTGAGCTCATTGTACACATTCCTGTTCACTCCACGTGGGCCTCAGATGTTTCCATGTCTGACGTACCTGGAGAGGAACGTCAGGGTGGACTGTGAGTTCCCCGCGACCAACGAGATCCCGGGCCCCTACTGTGAGTATCGGCAGGACAGCAGGCTGGTGGGCAGCACCTACCCCAACGCCGTCATCTATGTGTCCATCGAGGACCGCAGGAGGAGCAACGTAAGCCTGGTCGCCCCCAATCTTTGCCGCCTCACCTGGGCTCCGTTGGCGGATGAGAAACCTTACACGTACACGTGCAGAGTTTACCAAGGCACCAGCTGGAAAGAGAACAGCATGGCCGTGCATCACCGTGAGTCAGCTTCTTGGCTACGATCCAACTCGTGCACTTCAATACATTGCGTACAGGTGGTCCTCGGGTTACGTACGAATTACGTTCCTAGACTGTGATGTAAGTCGAGTTTTGGTCCACTCTTATACCGAAATGAACTCACAAAGTCACTCACACTGTACACAGAATACATGAAATACATATACAGTAATACAACACTGAATACAAGAACGAAATGAAACCGGAGTAAAAAAAGAGACTCCTTACTTTTATGCCTGTTGTTGCCTTGCACACTTGGGGGCGTTGCAAGGACTGAGAGACGGGCTCATTGGGTGGAGGAAGTCTCAATAATGAGACCACCGCACTGCTTATGCTGTTATCACTGTCCATTTCATAGGATCAGAACATTTCACAGGCTCATAGATGTCATATTTATCCCTCATGCATGTCCGTGATACATGAAACGATTACCATTCATGATGGTCGCTGCGTTTCAGCAGCTTGGGCCTGCAGCCAGCGTTGGTTTCTCCACTGGGCATCATGATGTCTAATTTGACTTTCACTTTTACCACACAAGTCCGCGTCACAGCTTTTCGGAGTCATAATGGAGAACAAACTTAAATAATGAACTAAAAAGATCAAAAGTGACATTTTCTCTCAACTTCGTGCTACTCCATCAGTCCGAAAATGTATTCATCCGTCTCCGTATTACTCCTCTGTGCGCTCTGTTTCTTTTTGGACAGTATTAACAATGAATTGCAATACGTAACCACGAAATGGCGAAACTCCGAATGCTGTAAACCAAGGACCACCTGCATGCTACGTACACCGCATACTTAGCTCCTAAGGGCACAGATTTTGACAGTGTAGTGCTGCCCCAAACGGGTACGCTTACCCCACAGGACGATTGCAATATTCATCCGCTTCCTCTTCTTCTTTTCTCCTTTTTAATTGTGAATTGCAACCACTCACGTTAGTTCTTCCACTACGTAGCCAAGATGGCAACATTTGAGGGTGGTCACTCACCATTTGGGACGTGTTGAGTGCAACATCTGGGTACTGACGGCGCACCGCATTTTACCAAAGTTCTCGGTGTGAACCAGGGATGTCTTGGAATAATCGACTATTTGACAATTTCATTTGAGGAGTCTGATTTGAATATCATCATATAAAAATGCGTAAATAAAACCACGCGCTTCCGTGGCACCATCCCAGGGAGCTGAGGCGAGCGCTAGCTTTGAACGCTAAACTCTTGGAAGGCCGTCAACATCGACGGACTACTAAAACATTTTCCAAAGTGTGGATGTACTATTTTCCAAAGCTTACAGAAGACTCCAGAATTGAAGTGCAACTTATGTCAACAGCTTCTTACATACGTATCACGCGACCAAAACCAACATGGCGTGTCATTTAAAACTGGTAAGGCTGTTAGGCCAACTTCATTTTATATCCCCGACAGTACGTTTTAAGGCAGTAAATTAGGTTGCTAACTGAGGAGTTTGGCAAGTTGTTGTTTTTCAAGCCATGCTGTTCCTATTCTATGTGCACTTTTCTGACGTGTGCCGACAGCGATCGTGCTAAAGGGGGTTTGTTTGTTTTGCTTTTTGTGTCGTTAGCTCTGCTCTTTAAAAAAAAAACACGCACACATTCGAGGATTAGTTGACTGTGGACAAAATCTGATCAATCAGATTCGACTATAAAAATCCTTAGTCGAAGAAAGCCCGAGTGAGAACACTTTTTTTTTTTTTTACTTCTTTTACTTCTCTGCTTTTTCCTGTCTGGGGTCACCACAGAGTCAATCACATGATAGGTTTTGGTTTAGTTTTTACACCGGATGCCCTTCCTGACGCAACCCTGGCCGGGAGTCAAACACACGCCCTCAACCGTGAAAAGCAGAAGCATGTGCCGTCACACAACCAGGGACCAGCATGAACGCACTTAGGTGACTTGGTGGAAGTGTGGAAGACTTGCAACACAGCCGATACATGTTCGTCACCTTGTGCTTTCTTTGCAGGGATTCTTCCAGTCTGCTGTGCACTCAGCGTGACGTTTCAGTCAGCTCTGTTGCTTTTGTCACTGGTGATGTCACTACCTGTGGCAGTGGGTCTCCTGAGTCCGTGAGCGCCTCATCGTGACACGGTGGACCTTTTGAAATGTGGTTTGCGACTTTCGCGTTGGTGGTTAGCTCAGTTGAGATGATGGCGATGTAGAATATTTGAAAACACGTCACAGGGGCCTTCTGTAAGCACCTTTTTCAGTTCACGCTCATCGGAAAACAGCTTAGAAACATCACAGCTCATGTGGGAAAATAATGACTATTATTTTGAAATGCTATTTTAAAAGGCTAGATCATTTTTGTTTTGCTTATGAATGTGGCCGATTCACCCGTCTGTACGCGTTTGGAAAGATAGCAATCTCAGTGTGTCCCCCTTTGTTGCTAATGAATTAGCTTTCCTCGTTTTCTGGACACAGTAGTCGGAACACCTGCACCATTCATGCTACCAACACAAATGAATGGTACAGGTGATCAAAATATTACAAAATTCAGTGCTATCAAGCACAAATTCATGTTACAGGGGATCAAAATGTTAGGAAAAGCTCTCTCAGTGTGATGAACTTCTTGCAATAGATTGTGTGAGTGTACCTAATGAAGTGTCTCGGCATCACTTGCTTTAGTAGCTTTCTGTTACTGTTGAATGTGGACTGATACCGTCCCATCTCGTAAAATGTATACTGAATGTTGAGGCTTGTTCATAGTAGTCATGCTGTGCCACGACTGTGTATCAACAAGTAGCACGTGAACTGCAATCAGTCCCAAATAGACATGCTCAATACTGGCTTTCTTACCGATATCCAATATACCGATATTGGCAAGCACTTCTTTACCGATACCAATATCAAACGATACCCATATTGACAGCAGCTCTTCCTTCGAGCTAATGTCGTGTCGTGAATGAACACATTATGCCTCTTTTACTGTAATGGCGCCGGATGCGTTTCACTAATAAACACTGTTTGTGCAAAATAAAAGAATATGCAAGACGAGTTTTAAGAAATAGCCATATTTATGTAAACATTTTGCCTCAACCAAATAGTCATTCAAAGAAATCATGATAATAGTCAACTGAAACAACACTATCAACATCCGTGTATGAGTATAAGTAAAGTGCAAAGTATGAAATTACTACATAATACATTACAATTCAGTGAGATTATAAAGTGGGGATCTCCTCCTAGTGAGTCTTCCTGAGATGTGATATTAGAGTAGAAGCATCTCCCCCCATCACATAACCAGCGCTTTACAGTCATTGTAAATTGCATATTTACAATCTGAAAACCAAACTTGGAAATCATTCCAGACCACAGACATACTGAGCTAGCAAGCTTTGTCGCTCTGTGGAGCGCGCTGGAGTTTGATGAGGTCAATATCAATGTAGAATATAACATATAATTACAAAAATGATACAGGTATGATCCGATATCTCATTTATATCAGCCCCAGTCATGACCTTTGTCACATGAAGACAAGATGCCAGTGTTAACTCGTTATAGTTCACCGTATTGCCAATATCTCCGACCCCTCCTGTCGTGTTCATCTCCCTACCCTTACGTTAGTGTCCCCAATCAATCACATTAACTGCTCTTAAATTCACACAAAAACCATTCATCACGACCAAGTTTTTATTTACCGCTCCTTTTAGCTGTGAACACCCTCCTCTCAGAGTAGAGGGCGACATGAATAACAGTAGGGAAAATACATGTAGGCACCGAAAATACTGTATATTCCAAAATGAACATGTAATGTATGTATAAAATATAATGTTCTCAAAAAAATCAAACCTCACAAAACGCTCGGCATACATAAACAAGATGGCCGCGGCACATACACAAGAATACACGGGCGGCGGTGCGCAGGAGACAAATGCAACACCGAGCATTTTGTGAGGTCAGATTTTTTTGAGAAGGCATTTTTGTGATGCAAATGTATTAACCTTTTGAACGCATATTGCTTTGAGAAGCCAAACTCTTTACTTAATTGTCCCCAGCAGC
Source organism: Dunckerocampus dactyliophorus (assembly GCF_027744805.1). NCBI lineage: Eukaryota > Metazoa > Chordata > Actinopteri > Syngnathiformes > Syngnathidae > Dunckerocampus > Dunckerocampus dactyliophorus. Next base: position 6,439,475 of record NC_072834.1, on the reverse strand, counting down.
GAAGCGAAGTGAAGTCACTGTTAATAGACTACATTGCTGATGAGGATGTCACACAACTTCATGTCAAAAAAATCCGAACTATCCCTTTTAAGGTGTAAATTGGTCAGATTTGACCCAAACACGACAGGAAGGCTACGGGGCGGAATCGTGTTTTGCACATAAAAAGGCTACATTTGAGTTAAATAATCATACGGTGTTTAAAAATGCCTTTAAACGTTACTTTCATATCCTTATACTACTGTAGTAATAAGATTAAATACAGTATATGGGATTAGTGTTTTATGAATTGATTACTTTTTTGCAGAATTGTCAATATTTGACACACATGCCATGCATTGTCTTTTTTTTTAAACAGTTTTTTGTGCTTTTATTCATCTTACTTGATTCTGTGCTATTATTTTTCACTTCTAACACACTAAATCACCAAAGGTGTGCTCAATGCTATAACAAAACTATAGCAATAAAGGTGTAGACACTCACAGAAAACTCTCTTGTTTTTTCTCTTCACGCATTTTGAGACCACAGCATCACACTCAGTGGCCGCGACGACGAATTGTGGGTGGGGGGAATTGAAAAGGTGTATCAGGGACCCAAGCAATCCACACTTTTCACTCCGAAAACTCGCTTGCTGCTTTGGCTTTGCAGCATGTTTTTTTTTGCAGCAGCACTTTGTCAGTGGAAAAAGAAAGCAGTCTCACCCGGTTTCACTTCTTGCTCTTTTGTTGTGTTCGCACGTACTCCGACAGCCAGTCCACCCTAGAAGAACCACTTTTTTTTTAACTTGTAGTGGTGATGCCGCCGCAATTCCATACTTTGTGCAAATTCACCGAATGTGTCTGGTAAATTTTGAAAAGTAGTGTATTTCATATCATAGCATAAGGAATACAATACATTCAATTAATTTATTAATGAAGTGAATTGTTCATTTCAACAAATTATTCATTTAAATAAATTAATAATTGAATACCTAATTCAAGTGATTTATTGTTTGTTTGTTTTCACCCTGAAGTATATTAAGGGAGCGGAGCGATTTACAATGTAGCCTAGCTAATATACAACAACAGAAAAAACAAACAACAGAATCATATAAAATATATGAAAATATTAAATAAAAAAAGATATAAAAATGTTTAAAATATTTCATATATTTTAAACAATAAAAAAGAAGAAATTATGTCAAATAATAAAACAATTGAAATAAGTGATAAGAATGAAACCTTTATTCACGACTCACACAGGGCTGCGTTTACGATCGGTCATCCTTTGAACAGACAAACGTTTCAGACAAACATAAACCTCAGACGACTAAAGTATCGATATTTTCTTTTGAGAATTGATTTTACAGCATGAAGAGGTGGTATCAGAAGTATTGATATTTCAGTATCGATCCGCACATCAGTAGACGTGGCACTGCCTGTTCATTTCGCTATAATACGGTGTTAGCAGGCAACATTTAGCTCTTTTAACTCCACTGCCGTGTTAGCTATATACAGTATGTTCATGAATTGATTGGCTGCATAAGTAAATACGTGCAAAAAGGATCTTATCATTGGCTGGACAGTGTTTGTCGTTGTGCTGTACTCTATGTTGTTACTGCTTGTTGTCGCCTGTCACTCACTGAGTTGCACTGCAAAATGGTACAGAAGAAATTGGTTTTAATGTGTTTATTTCATTTACAGTTTAGGTTGGATTTTATTTTGTGCGGTGAACGGATTTGCTGTGCGCTGACAACACGGGACAGCATACGCGCTTAGAGGGAACATTGCTAAGCTAACCTGTAAAAAACTCCAAAGGTGCCGCACCAACCGTGAACCTCACCGCAGGTGACTGGCTACTACCACTGGCTTATTATTGCGGCTTGCAGAGACTCGAATGTAGTATTTTGGTTAGTTTCTTGAGACGATACAATACAAAAATTGCATTAAAACAGTTGAAGCTGTGGAGTAATACACAGGGCAGTTTCTAGCCTTGTGGGGGGCCTTCAACAAGATGCTGTTTGGGGACCCCGAGTTTGTCAACGCATGATGAAGAGGTTCCTGACTCGTGCCACGATTTATTACACCTCGTGAGTGAAACAGGCTACAATTCCAATGAAACATCTCTTGTAAACGAGATTTTTAATGTCAATGAGTTTTGGTAAAATAAAGTTAAACGAAAAAAAAATATAGACACAGACAGTGAGATTGTGAGTAGAAATATGTTACCTTAATTTTTTTTTACAGTAATTAAAATGTGATAGCAAATAGTAAAATGCATTAAAATATTTGGAAGTAGTGGCTGATAAAGTAATTCAACAAAATCACAGAAAAGTTCGATAAAAGGTTGGATTTGTTTTCGGCATGACTTCCGGTTTAGACTTTTATTTTGTCACGCTCATTTCTTGTGTTCGCCCCTAATGTGTCAACTTTATGTTGTGTTGAACGCTGGCAGCTGATTACACCTGATTATTACCTCAGTTTCGTTTGCATGTGTTGCTCTACGGTTGTTTGCTTTTACTTCCTCGCACTTTTTGGCGGACAACGCACATAAGAGATTGATAACAAACGCACGGGATAGCTACAGATAAAGGCAGGACATTTTCTTTCTCCTCAGATGAGGCTGAACATTGCAGCTTTGGAGCCCCCTGGTGGCGGGGAGCCTTAGACAGTCGCCCAGCCAACAGCAGGATTGTCCAAACTTTTTCAACCGAGGACCACACTGAAAAATGAAAGGATGAACGGGCCACTTTGATATTTTGGAAACACATGTAGATATACTAAGACGTTATATACTGGATATGTAAAAATAACTGCACCTCCGCTTTGTCATATTGGTGGAAAAGAATATGATTGGTATGAACTTCTGGCTTTGCTATTTTTTCCCCATTTTTGCTTTCTTCTGAAATTAGCTGAGTAAATATTACAATTTTATTCCCATACAATTCTAGAACTTTTTCTCCAAACTATTTTTCCCAAAAAATAAATGATCGTGTTTTGTTTGTTTGTCATAATATTAAAGTAAAAAAAACATTACATTAAGTTTTTATCGTGAAAACACTCCCGTCGGAAAAGTATTTTTTTTTGCCATTTTTGGATCCTGCCTGGACCCCCGATGAATGTTTGGGGGGTTTGGCCCAACTCCCGGGCCGGAAAAGTGTAATTTCAGCAACTTGAAAAAATGCAATTTCGCGTCAGCCGCAGCACTGAAACAACGGCCGAAAATCGACCCCTTGGAAAAGTTGGGTTTTTTTGCCATCTTTGAGTCCTGCTGGGACCCCCGATGAATGTTTGGGGGGTTTGGCCCACCTCCCCGGCCGGAAAAGTGTCGTTTCAGCAACTTGAAAAAATGTGATTTTGCAACAGCCGCGGCACTGAAAAAATGCGATTTGCGATGATCCCCAAGACCTTTAGGAAAATACTCTGCGGTTTGATGAGACAAAAGTTGAACGTTTTGGAAGGTGTGTGTCCCATTGCATCCGGCGTAAAAGTAATGCCGCATTTCTGAAAAAGAACATCATACCAACAGTAAAATATGGTGGTGGTAGTGTGATGGTCTGGGGCTGTTTTGCTGCTTCAGGACCTGGAAGCACCTGCTGTGATAAATGAAACCATGAATTCTTCTTCTTGATTTTTTTTTTACCTACCTTTTTTTCATATTCAGTGTAGTAACAGGGGTGCAGCCAGGAATTCTGGGTCCCCCCCCCCCATTAATTAATTACTATTTTTATTAGCAATTACCTATTTTTTGGTCCCCTGGCAGTCAAGGGACCTTGGAATTTTCCTGACTTCTCCTTTACACGGCACCCCTGGCCAACAGAACTCATCATAAATAAACTGAAAAATGTCAAATGAATCCGTGTGATCGGCGTTGGACGGTTTGAGTCCTGGATGATCGGTATCGAAATCGGCAGCATAAAAACCCCCTGATCGGAGCGTCCCTCCATTGTAAGGACCTTCTTTGTGCAATACAGTTTCACGTGTGTGAAATGGCTCTTATATTCATCTAGGACATTACAGAATTCTAGAAAGGTCCATTAAGTATGGTCTTGCCATTCACTTGTGACTTAAGCCAGAGGGCTTCAGTTGACTCGTGGCTTTCTTCGGGTGCCTGTCACTCACTCACACTGGAGATCTCCAAACTGGCTTTTCCAACCATAGTGAATTGTCTGTGCGTGCGTATGCATGTTTCCTTTGCTAGCGTCTCTGTAACACCTTTTCTCTGCTGTGTTGGCTTTGACGTTGACGTTGCCAGAACAACAAACAGATGAACATTTCACTTATTTAGTGTGCCCAATCAAACAAAGCCAGGGGGAAAAAAGGCAGATTGAGTTCTTTAATGACATAAAATGTCCAGCAGGGGTCACTGTAGTTCTTGTAAGGGTTTTGTACAGGGCTCCTCAATCAGGCTGGTACATTTTTTGCAACTTTAGCCTCAAGAGGACGTGACAGTGTGTGTGTTGAAGCTGATGTTCAGCAGCGCCCCTGCAGGCTGGTGCGATTCTTTTTTTTAATTCCTCCCCTCCCCACGGTGTGAACCACTCCAGGACTTTTTTAATTTTAATTTGCTACTTGTTTTGCAAGTGGGTTGAATTTTTATTTATTTTTTTGCTCTTTTATCTTTGATGGAACTAAAGTGTTTTTTTTTTTGGAACTAAAGTGGCGTGGAGTGCAGGTCCATTTTGAGCAGGAGGACACACCCAAATGTCACGTCTCTGCTTCAGGATGCGGGTAACATGACCTTAACTCAGGGGTGTCCAAACCTTTTCCACTGAGCAGCACATACTTCGAAATGAAAGTATGCAAGGTACACTTTGAAATTTTGTCATCTAACACGTGCATATGCTAAGAAGTTACACAAATTTAGCACAATTTGTATGAACTTCCGGCTTGGGTCTTTTTTTCCCCATTTTTGCTGTCATTGTTTTTTTAGTTTTCTTGTCAATTTTTTTTTTTATTTTCCCACATATTTCAACTTTCTTCTTAAATAATCTTTGTAAATTCACTTCTCATAATATTATGACTTTATTTGCATAATATTTTGACGTTATTCTAATAATAACTTTTTCCTCCCAACCCAATTTTTCAAAAATGACAACTTTTTTTGTTCTGTTTGCTTCTCATATTACAACTTTGAAAAAAAATTTTTTTTTTCTTCTTTAATATTTAAACTCTATGCTACTAAAACCAAAACTAAAACTTTATGCTATTAAAAATTAAATTTATTAAAATTGTGACTTTTTCTCTTAATGTTTGGACTGCATTCTTGTTTTCTGTTGTTGTTGTTTTTTTATTCCCTTCTATTCCCATCATACTTATTTTTGTACCATTATAACTTTCCCCGCAACCTAATTTTCTAAAAATAAAATTGGATTTTAAAAAAGTGTTTTTTCTTTCAATATTTCAACTTCACACGACAAAAATGATAACTTAAATGTTATTTTCCCTCATATTGTCACTCATTATGTTATTCCTGCAAAATTACGACTTTTTCTCGTTAGCTTACAACTTTTTACTATTCATATTTTGAGTTTATTCTTTATTCTTACTGCTGATTTTCTCCATTTTTGCTGTTGTTGTTTTTTTTTAGTTTTCTTGTCAAACTATATTTTTAGTAAATGGGCCTCACTTTGGGCACCCCTGCCCCTGTCATTTAAAAAACAACCTTGGCCTTCTGGAGCTTTGGTGACCTGATTAGCGCATTAATGTGTGTCATTATGGTACACTTTGACTATCCATGACTGCCATTCCCATGTTGTTGCCATGGTGATTACAATATGAACTGTGTGCTTGTAATTGACTTTCAGCGTTATCACTCCTATGTGTGTCTTTCTATGTTTTTTTGGGTCGGTGGTGATGAAAGACGCAATATCAGCCTCTTTCCTCCTTTCAGAAGCAGCCAGTTGCAGACGCAAGCAGCACGAAGGATTATCTTCTATTTCTATTAGTCACGCACACTCATAAGCCGTGTATCACTTGGAAGATTTGTGTCAGCATGGGCACACACGCACACACACACGTACACACACGCACACAAACGCACAAACACCCTCAAAGTGCACACGCTTCTCATTATTGGAGGATTGAGAGCTTTTTAAGCCACGGCGCAGAATGCAATATTGTCAAAGTCGTCTTTAAACGCAAAGCAGACGATCTTTTGGCTGCCGTGGCTTCAACTTCCAATATTTCTGCTGTACGATGATCATTAATCCCTCATATGTCTTATTCTTGCAAATTATACCCATTAAAACATCGACTTTTCTTGTATTATTACCCCTTTCTTCTGATCGAATGCACTTTATTCTTGTCAAATTGCATTTTTGCTTGTGATATTTTCTACTTTATTCTTTCTTGCAATATTGCATTTTTTTTCTCATAAAATTCCAATTTTTCTCCTAAAATCTCGACTATATTACCCTAAAATTGTGATTTATTTTCCTGGAATATTACTACTTTATTTGCCTAAAACCCGCACTTGATTCTTGTAATACCAGCACTTTTTCTTGTAATATTATTAAAAATGTTGAATTAATTCTGTAAAAACTATTTTTTTTCCTGTATGCTTGTATTCTTCCCCTCATAGTATTAGGACTTTCTTCTCTTACAAGTACTCTTTTTTTTATTGATGCTAAAGTACAAATTTGAAGAGTTTTTTCTTTTTCATATTATGACTTTATTTTGTAAAAAAAAATGTTTTCATCTGAAATCCTGACTTTATTAACCTAAAATTGTGATTTACTTTCTTGTAATATTATAACTTTGGTTGCATACAATTCTAACATGATTCATGAAACAACCGCATTAAAAAAATGATATCTTTATTTGAGTAAAATTTGTAGTTAATTCTATGAAACGTATTTTTTTCTTTTATTCTTGTAATTTTCTTTTTTATATAGTTGAGTTATTCAATGTTTTTTCAACCCATAACGTTATGACTTTATTTTGTTTTTTAATTACAGATTTTTGTAAAATTTGTAATTTAGTCCTGGAAAATTCCACTGGTAATATAATGACTTTACTCTCCTAGCTGCATTATTATACAGTTATTTATTCCATCCATCCGTCCATCCATCCATCCATTTTCTATGCCGCCTATCCTAATTAGGGTCGCGGGGGTATGCTGGAGCCTATCCCAGCTGACTTGGGTCGCCAGCCAATCGCAGGGCACACATAGACACAATTATTTGTATTCGATTAAAATGAGGATGCTATTATGTTGTAATATTACAATTTTAGTCCACAAATTCTGACATTATTCTTGATTTTTTTTTTTCAGGTAATACTGCCAATTTATTCCCACACAAGTTCAACTCTCTTGTTGTGCAAGTCATATTTTATTCTCATAAAATCTTGTCACACCACAATCTATTTATGCAAACGTTTCTTTTTTTGTGTGTAAAATAACAACTTTTGTGTAAAATGGGCCCCGATTTCTTGAAGTCATGGGTCATGTTGCTAGTTACTTTCCTCATCAGGATAAGAGCATCCCTGTGGTTTCCACGGCAACATTGCATCACCAATGAGGGTTGTCTACTATCTCAGTAGTTACTGTACATCTCCTGTTTGAAGCAGACCGCAGCTGTTCAAGTAATTTTTTTCTGTATTTTAGGTCAGTTTTTGCTGTGTCTTGCCTTATAAAAATGACACAGGTCATGTGATCATGCCAGGATTATCCTCATGGCCCACTTTCATCGTGACAGGTCAACACAGAAGGCTGAGTCCAAAATGACACGAAGTTTGTGTTGATAAAAACGTACGCCTCATATTATTATAGGCCTGCTTGCCAAGCAGTAGCAGTCAGTTGCATGGCGATGCTGCCCATCTGATTATTGCTCATACTTATTCAATTATATTATTATTATTATATCTTATTATCGTGCTCTTCTTCTCTTAGTTTGGTCACAGCGTGCAATGAGCCCGCCACGTGCTATGTTGCTAGAATGGTGGTTACATTTCATAACATTCCATGTAACCATGGCAACATTATTTACTACAAAGTCAAAAATTGGGCTGGATAGATTAGATACCCCCAAAAATGTTTGATCACAGCAATTACCTTTAAAAACAAACACAGAAAGAAAGTAATTGAGCTCTATACAGGTTATAAAGCCGTTTCTAAAGCTTTGGGACTCCAGCGAACCACAGTGAGAGCCATTATCCACAAATGGCGAAAACACGGAACAGTGGTGAACCAACTAAAATCACCCCAAGAACGCGGCAATGATTCATCCAACAGGTCCACAAAAGACCCCAAAACAACATCCAAAGAACTGCAAGCCTCATTTGCCACAGTTAAGGTCCTTGTTTATGACTCCGCCATAAGAAAGACACTGAGCAAAAATGGCCTGCGTGTCAGAGTTTCAAGACGAAAACCACTGCTGAACAAAAAGAACATTAAGGCTTGTCTCAGTTTTGCCAGAGAACATCTTGATGATCCCCAAGATTTTTGGGAAAATACTGGTACTTTGACGAGACAAAAGCTGAACTTTTTGGAAGGTGCGTGTCCCATTACATCTGGCGTAAAAGTAACTCCGCATTTCAGAAAAAGAACATCACACCAACAGTAAAATATGGTGGTGCTAGTGTGATGGTCTGGGCCTGTTTTGCTGCTTCAGGAAGACTTGCTGTGATAAATGGAACTTTGAATTCTGCTGTCGACCAAAAAATCCTAAAGGAGAAGGTCTTGGTTTCTGCAGCAGGACAATGATCCAAAATACGGCAAGTCCACCTCTAAAAAAAGGCGCTTCATGCTGGAAAACCCTCCAATGTGGCTGAATTACAACAATTCTGCGAAGATGAGTGGGCCCCAATTCCACTACAGCGCTGTCAGAGGCTCACTGCAGGTAATGGCAAATGCTTGATTGCAGTTGTTGCTGCTAAGGATGACCCAGCCAGTTATTAGCTTTAGGGGGCAATCACTTTTCCACACAGGGCCATGTAGGTTTGGATGTTTTTCTTCTTGAATAATAAAAGGTTTCATTTAAAAGCTGTATTCTGTGTTCAGCTGTGTTGTCATTGACTAACATTGAAATGGTATTGATGATCTGAAAGACGGCCGCACAGTCAGGAGATCGGGACGATCTGGGTTCGAATCTCCGCTTGGTTTGCATGTTCGCCCCGTGCGTGCGTGGGTTTTCTCCAGGTACTCCGGTTTCCTCCCGAATTCCAAAAATATGCATGTTCTCTTCGTTTTTTGGGCAACTACATGCTACGTATAAACATACATACTGTAAATACATACATGCATACATACACGCCTGGTCGGCACCCTTACTGGCGCCGTTTAGAAGGAAAACACCACAAGAATCGCGTAAATAATTGGAAAATAATTGTTTTTTTAATTGGTTTTTTTGTAATTACTGCTATGAAGCCCTTCCTGTAACTGTGCATGAGACTCCTGCACCTGTCAACAGGTATTTTGGCCCACTCCGCACATGTTCAATTGGGTTTAAATCAGGGTTCATCGAAGGCCACTTTTGAATAGTCCCATGTTTGGTCATGAGCCATTCTTGAATGTTTTTGGCAATGTGTTTTGTTTCATCGTTCTGTTGGAGGACACGTGCCCCGTGACTTGACACCAAGCCTTCTGACACCGGGCAGCACATCAGGCTCCAGAATGCCTCGACAGTCTTGAGATTTCATGTCACAGAATAAAGTCACTCCGTGTCGGATGAAGCAAAGCAGCCTTAGAACATAACCTCGTCTCCTCCATCTTTCACAGTCGGTATGGTGTTGTTTTCGCTGTATGCCTCATTTTTGTGTCTGTAAACAGAGTTGATGTGACTTGACACAAAGCTCCAGATTTGTCTGCCCGAAGCTTTGTATCGTGTCAATATGCATTTTCTTCTAATATCTATATTTTTTATTGCTACTTTTGTTCGTTTAGAGTTATTTCAGTGACTATTGTAGGTATTTCTACCTTTCATATAGGGTACCAACATTTTTCTCTATGTCTTTAGATACATACAAACCTGCTTTATTCATGTAATATTTTATACACTGCTCAAAAAAATAAAGGGAACACTCAATTCACACTCAGTCAAAACGTTATTCAAACTGTCCCCTTAGGAAGCAACACAGATTGACAATCAACTTCACGTGCTGTTGAGCAAATGGAATAGACAACAGGTGGTGTCTTTTTCCACTTGAATTTTGAGTGTGACTCCAAATCCACACCTGCACGGGTTAACACATTTGATTTCAGTTGATCATTTTTGTGTGAATTTGTCGTCAGCACATTAAACTATGTAAAGACCAAAATATTTCATAGGAATATTTCATTAATTTAGATCTAGGTTGTGATATTTTGGTGTTCCCTTTATTTTTTGAGCAGTATATATGATAACATTTTGGGGGTAATATTAAAGGAAAACTGGACTTTTTTGGAATTTTGCCGATCATCCACAATCCTTACTTGAGAAATAAACAAACGTCTTTCTCTTTTCTGTGTTCTGACGATATAAAAACAGATTTTAAAGAGACAGCTGATTACTGCATGTAATGGGACACACCTATGCCGCCTATTAAAACACCTCCAGCAAGATTTTATATCCATACTGTAACCATGTAGTTACAGGCACATTCATAATAACGTGTAATACTTACAGTATTTTGCCGAATTTTGATCCTTTGAAGTATTACTGTTGCTGTGATATGGAGAGCATCGACTTGTTCAACAACTTCAGGATTTATCCTTGCATCAAGAAACTGACAGAGAGAGACTACTTTAGTTGCTGATTTGATTTCACATAGCAACATAAAAACAAACGCCTACACCTAGCATTCATTTTTCCAAACTAAAAGCTAAAATAAAAACACAGCAGCAGTAGCGCCAGCTCCAATATGTAGTTTTACCTGTCAGTGGTCGCCTGAGGCGCTGTGACGCGCTGCGAGCGAGTGTGTGGTGAAGCTAGCAGCTAGCCGGCTAGCAGCTACCCGGTGTGGTGCGGCAGAGCGTCAATACGCCAGTAACGTAGTTCGATCGGCGTAACGTTAATAACAATGTCGCTTGGTTAATTTGCTCACCACATTATATGTAAATGTGGCGTTGTTGGTGCTTTTTTCAGAGGGCTTTTTAAGCAGAATGTTTCCCATTAAGTGCATTCTTAGCTCCGTCTTTTTATATCTTTATAAGGCACAGAAAAGAGAAAGACAAATGTGTTGGTGTCTCACATGAGGATTGTGGATGGGTAAAAAAAAAAAAAAAATCTAGAAATATAACAGAAACAATGTTGTTTTTTAATCTTTTATTTGAATCAAGAGAAGAGGTTGAGGGTTGCACAGGGGTTAATTACAGGTATCGCTACAGTACTGTATGGACAAACAACAACAACAGATCATGGAAAGCACTCTTGACGCTGCAGTCAAAGAAAGCTTGCACATAAACGTATGAAACACAGCGGAAAGTTGCAATTCCGCAATTTATTTTTTATTTTTTGCCTTAATTGTTCAGAAAAGGTGATCATTGTAAGAACATACTGCAAGTACATTTAGAATGAACAGAGAAACAATCCACATTATTGAAATGGAAAAAAAAGCAAGCACATTTCTTTATACACTTTGGGGAGCACACTTTGTAGATGTTATTTTGGAGGTGGGGGGGGGTCATGCCTGAAGTTGCACACTTTGGACAGCAGAGGCAGGAAAAGGACATGGCTCGTCATCAATGTGTATATACTGTATATATATATATATATTTATATATATATGTGTGTGTGTGTGTGTGTGTGTGTGTGTAGTATACAGTACAGAAGGAAATTAAGCATACTGTTGTACAAAGAGTTGAGTGATTGAGCCACATACAAAACATCCATACACTACTGTAAAAAACAATATATTCACAGTCAATAAATAATAAGAAGTTAATAACATGGAGTAAACGTGTGCGTGTGTGTGTTAACACAGCAATGACAAAATCATTGTAAAAGTCGATGGTTTAATTTCATGTCTGCATGCACTCTAAAGGCCCTAATGGCACTCTCTTTATATGTTTGTATGCGTGTATGCGTGTGTGTGTGTGTGTGTGTGTGTGTGTGTGTGTGTGTGCGCGCGTGCGTTCAGTGCCCCTCATCACTCGGGAGTTTGGCGTCGTGTGGCTGCCCCCCAGCCCCTCCAGGCAGCCAGGGGGAGACAGAGTGCGAGGTGGTCTGCTTGGCCATGCTGTAGTGGCTGATCACGGTGTAGAAGCGCCCCCTAGAGTTGGAGTCCTGCGTGGCGTAGTATGCCTCCAGCGAAGCCGGGATGCACCGCTTGTGCTGACGCCACACACACACACAAAAATGTTTCTCATAAAATGACGCTTCTTTCTTGAAATATTGCAACCATTCTCCTAAAATTAAGATGCATTTCTTGTAATATTACAATTATGTTCTTGTAAAATTTTTACTTAGCACTTGAGATTTTGTATTTTATTTTGTAAAAACTCGCAAACATTTTTGTAATAGTTTTATTATCTGAAAAATTGTACTATTCTCTTAAATTAAATTTTTTTCCTTGGAATATTAAATATTTATTTAAAAAAAACACTTTTGTGACTTAAAAAAAAACAGTTAATGTTGGTAGTAGTAGTAGTGCTTCTTCAGGTAACATTGTGTTTCTCTAGTACAAACAGTGCTGCTAAGCAAACAAGGCTGAAAACAACACTCGATAGAATGACGTTGAAGTGCTCTCATCAAAAGATACTTCATATGAAAAACGTAGTCCCCACATACACATCATCTGTGTTCTTAATGATATTTGTATTGGAAAGTGAACGTGTATTCACATACAGCTGACAAATGCACTAATTGTTTACATGCATCATTTTGATATGGCACGACACTAAAAGTACATGCAGCTACACTTGAGTAGCGTTTCTTGCGTGGGTGCACCCTTCTTCTTTTTTTTTTTAATAATACAAGTGGTGATAATGATTGCTGTGCAAAGTGAACTCAGAATTCCCGCAGCGCTCCAAAGTAGATTGAGTCCACCTTTACAAAGCGGTGCATTTGTCTTTGAGTGCCAAGGTGACATCAGAACTTATGTAACTTCAGTGCAGTGCACAGGAGAATGCTAATACTGTTCGCCATGTTATTTTTGGGAAGACCTAAACCATGACACGGTATGGACCTTGTCTACCTTGTAGAGGAATCCGTCTGGGCAGGCGTGATCGTAGGTAAAGGCTTTGTAGACCACCAGAAACACAATACAGGCGAGGAAGGCCAAGGCCAAAATGATCAGGATGGTCACCTGCAGGGGGCGCAAACGCCAGTTAGTGCATGTTGGGTACAGCTGTGCATACTGTAAGTGCATGATATTCTGCTGGTTGGACTCAGGAAGAGCATGAACGACAACACTGGACCAGGAAGTTGCTTAAATTAAATCTGTCGAAAAATAGTATTTAGTCACAGTACTTTGTCAGTTAGTCAAGACAGTGCATGATATGCTGTTGAGTGAACTTAGGAAGAACATAAGAGATGACCTTGGATGTGAAATATGCCCAAATCAGAAGACAAACAGCAGTATTATGCTATAGTAGTTGTGCTGTGATGTCGCTGTCAGGTGAATAAGCTTCATCAGTCGAGACAGTGAATGATACGATGCTGACTGGACTCAGGAAGAACACAGACTGGACCTGCGATTTACATAGTGTAGATGTGTGGTTAAATAGCTGTATTATGGTACTTTTACTGTGATGCTGCTGTGAGTCAAATAAGCTTCTTTAGTCAAGATAGTGCATGACTCAGGAAGAGCATAAAAGACAACACTGGGCCAGGAACTTGCTTAAACTAAGCGTGTAGAAAAATAGTATTTAGTCACAGTAGTTTTACTGTGATGCCGCTGTCAGCTACATACGCTTCTTTAGCGAAGACACATGCTGCTGGCTGAGCTTGGGAAGACCGTAAGAGATGATTTTGGATGTGAAATACGCACAAATCAGAAGACAAAAGCAGTATTATGCTATCGTAGTTGTACTATGATGTCGCTGCCAGGTGAATAAGCTTCGTCAGTCAAGACAGTGCATGATATCGGGCTGACTGGACTCAGGGACAACATAGACCCTGGACCTGCAATTTACGTAGATCTGTGGAAAAATGGTTGTATTAAGGTAGTACTGTGATGTTGCTGTGAGTCCTATATAAGCTTCTTCAGTCAAGACAGTGCATGATATGCTGGATGAACTCAGGAAGAACATAAAAGATGACATTGAACTGAAATTTGCATACTCGTGATGAAAAATAGTGGTATTATGTTATGGTAGTAATACTGCGATGCCACTGACAGGCACATAAGGTTCTTTAGTCAAGACAGTGCAGTATATGCTGCTGGCTGAACTCAGGAACTACACAAAACACGAAATGTGAAATATGTATAAATCTGTTGAAAAATAATATTATGTTATAGTAGTTGCACTGTGATGTAGCTGTGAGCTAAATGAGCTTCTTTAGTCAAGACAGTGCATGATATGCTGTTGGGTGAAGGTGAGACGACACTGGACGTGGACTATGCGTAAATCTGCGGAAAAATAGCGTTAATACGCTTGCATCACGTGAGAACATGAACGCCTCGTTAGGTTTCTTAAAAGGGGAAATGGTGAAATGAATCTGCATGTAATTGTCCTCCTTGTCATTAACATACAAATACAAAGAGCCCGCTGACATCCCGGCTGACTGACTTAGAATCATCATCATGTAATCCTCTTAAACGTGATGAAGGTGAATTTCAAGTCAATACAATTGACATGAAAGGGTATTATGTTATTGAACGGCATGAGTGTGACATACACCACTGCACAGTGTGATTGATACAAGCTGCCATGTTAAACCTGTTTTCACACTATTTTGCACCATTTGTGTAAAAAGTAAATAAATGAATAAAGCATAGCATGATCATGATTATAACAGCCTTTTTGGGTTCATTAAAAATGCTTTTATTGATTCATATTAATTTAATATAATAACCATATCAATGGCAAAGATAAAATAACATTTATATTAATTTAAAAAATGTATCATATATTTTTAATATATTTAATATATTATCGCTGTCTAGGAAAAAAAAATGATCTTCATCTTCTATGCCGCTTACCCTCATTAGGGTCGCGGGTATGCTGGACCTTATCCCAGCTGATTTCGGGCAAGAGGCGGTCTCCAGCCAATCGAAGGGCACGTACTGTATACAGTAGACAAACAACCATTCACACTCACGTTCATACCTATGGACAATTTAGAGTCGCCAATTAACCTAACATGCATGCTTTTGGAACGTGGGAGGAAACCGGAGTACCCGGAGAAAACTGCACGCACGGGGAGAACATGCAAGCCCAACAGAGATTCAAACCCAGGTCTTCCAGATGCTAACATGCTAACCACTAGGCCACCGTGCAGCCATATATTTTCTCCTAACAATTTTGAATTTATGGGAAAATATAGCATTTTAAAAAATCTATGTTTGCAGGAGTGCAATCCAGTCCATTTTGAACATAATATAGTGGTTTACTTTTATGAATATTTCCCACTAACTGTTATGCTAGTTTATGTTATATATAAAAAGTAGTCAAAAGCAGAGCTAATATGATCCAAATATATAATTTAAAGTCAGTATTTTAATGCAAATAAAGAGGCGTGCATCAGGTGGAATTATTCATTCCCCTGGCGAGATAGACATGTTGTTGTAAAAGAGATTAACATATAAAAGGAGTAGTTTCCTCCTGCTTTCAACTTGAGACTCTGATTGGATGCCTCTGAAAGAGCATTTAATTAGAATTATGCAAATGAGGTGTGGAGGGATATGTGTTTAAAAAAAAACTACATTATTGTCTGCCACCTTCTGACAGCTGTGTTCACTTTCTGTGTTTGCTTGTGACAGGCAAATAAAAAAAAAAAGTCGCCCTCCATTTAATTCTAATTTCCTGCCTGCAATTCTTGTCCGGCACTAATGTCACCGCCCTTTCCAATTGGCTGCTCTCACTTAGGACCGTCACACAAAGATGTCAGTGCAATTATGCACGGCTGTGATGGTTAGACTCCGTCGGCGTTTATGGTGCTTGACAGCCACACGCCAGCTGAGTGATAGTTTACTTCTACGCTGCATGTTAACTCTTGTGTGACCTTCAGCACTGACGACCTATGAAGAGACATTACGACGCCTTTTGGCAGAGGAGACGGCGCTAAAGTGTCCTTTAGGACAGATGATTGCTGTGACGCTCGTCATGTTGCACAATGAAAGCAATAACATGAAGATTTGCTATCACTGTGAAGAAATGGGCGGCTTAGTCCCAGACACCGTGTCACCAAAATGAATGTCTGCGACTGGGAGTGTGGTCTGAGCAAACATGCTACTGCAAGCTGAGGCCGATCCCACTACGATACTGCTTTTTGCCGATATGATACACAGCCATTCACAACTGAGTTATTTCTATTATGAAAGGTATCACTTATCATTACTAACTGGCTTCTCTACCTTCCCAACAGTCGTAGGGAACTGATATTTACCTGAAACCTACCTATGTTCTACCGCTGATTACTGGCAGGCGGTGCAATATCAGTTATATGACACGTCTAAACTGCGTTGCGCCTATGGCTCAGTGATTATATTATTACATTATATAATCATATTAACTATATTAATGTTAGTAAACACACTACACTTTAAATTGTTCTATTTGTTTCTATGATACAAAGTGGTGGTTATCATTAATAACTGGAAGGAGTGTGACACACTTAAACTGCGTATGCAAAAGATCGTAGGATTTTACTTTGGGGATTATTTTGAGTCGTTCTGGTTATCTCTATTAAACAAGGTGGTGGTTATCATGAAAAACCAGCGGGAAAATCGCATTTTATATATATATATATATATATATATATATATATATATATATATATATATATATATATATATATATATATATATATATATACATGTTGCTTTAGCATGGACACGACAGCCTGTAAACTCGCTTTGAGGTAGCTAGTGTCTTATAGTGATACTGTCCTTGTCATCGTATCGCTCAGCAACAGTTCTTTCAAATCAGTTGATGGCATCTTTGGTCATGTGGCCTAACACCTGTCTGACATTTTGACAGCAGGTTTGTCTGACATTAAGGTGAATTAACCACATTCACGTCGCATCTCTCAGGGTTGTTAGAAGTCGTTATCCCGTTGTACAGCATCATGTGCCGCCCACATCTTAATTTTTCTTCTATGAGTTGCAAACAGCGGTTGTGTCATTAGTGCCGTTGAATGTGCCATCCTGCAACACTATCGCTCCCAACGCAGCCGTCATCCTGTTTGCTGTGTGACTCCTGATAACAGACAAGCAGGAAAGAGGTTTGTTTTGGTTGCTCTGCGTTTCGGGCCTCAGAACACGTTGTTCCTAACGAGAGCCGACAGCAGCAATAAGGAGCGCTGAGTGCGTGACACTGTTGGTTGGCATCGGGGAGAAATGTGCTGCTTTGCAAGGATGACTTTCATATTATTAAAGCTGCACGAAGCGAGGTTTTATGTGAGCAAGCTCAAGAACTTTGCCTTTGCCTACAGTTACGTGGAGCTGACTCATCTTTCTTCTTTTACATTTGCAATACATTATGAAGAATCACATTGATTAGTCTTAGACATGCTTAACAAGCGGCATTATGGAACACGGCATGGTTATATTTGCACAATCCAATATCTTCAATCTGAAAAGGAGTAGGAAGAAGCAGATCTTATTGAATCCGACCCCTTCTCCGTGTCTATTACTGATAACCCATTCACACCATAACTTTTACATGTTGACACAATATTTCACTTGCTGACATTTTGTCATTTACATTTTGTTCTCTTCCTGTGTGAGAAGAAAGGAAAGTGTTGGAAACAAAAAATACATCAAGAAGCACATAGGAGTTAAAATAATGACACTATAAATCTTGTGCAGTGTTAATGAAAAGGAAGAAAGAATATTGAAAAATAAGGTTAAGATACATTTAATTAAAACGATCTATAAAATAGGAATAAATTGTAAATAATAAGTAGGATTAAGTTAGAATACGTGGAGACATTAAATAAAACAAGTAACTCAAAAACGTTGACTGAATTGCACAATTTATAGGTAATTCTGTATGTAAATTGAACAATAGCTTATTATTAAGAAATTAAATGTGTTTCTTAATATTGTTTAATTTGCCACAATCTATGGTGGAGTTGTTATTATCGCTTGTTGTCGACTTCCAGCTGCATCAAGTCTTTGTCAATTATAGCTGCAGGTGTACCTAATGTTGTGTCCTATGAGCATGTAGGTTGTAAAGTAGGATACAAGCAAGATATCAAAGCATGCTGTCTGTTAGATTGCATCCCACCACCCACACTTTCTCTCTGCTGGGAGCTATAAGGGAGAGCTAGCTGACACCCCACCCCCCAAAAGATGACAGCAGCAATGCAAGCCATTGTGATCCGCAGACAGATGGAGACTTTTTTTCCCCCTCCTTTGGAGAGGCGGAGGCATGGAACACAAGGGGATATCAGAAGGCTGAAGACACAATGTTTGCATTCATCTTGCCATCACCAGCCTGCCTGACACCCACTCAAAAGAGGGCAAAAGGACAAGAATCTTTCTGTTGTACTGTCAAACTAGCATTCATTTCAAATACTAATAGTCATAATATACACGAGTCACACGTGCCCCATTACACAGAGCTGCCAACTTGAAGAAATGTTAGTATTTTTGAGTACTTTTACTCTCCTACATTTTACACCCTTTTTACAAAATAAAAAATAGATGTATGAAAGCTTTGTGTTATTATTAGCTTTAAATATCAACATTTCACAATTTTTCTCCCTACATTATGCCTTTTGCTCTATTTTCTCTTTTTTTTGTTTTATTTCTACAATGTGCCGCTCGCCAATAAAAAAACAGGCATGGGCCACCTTGGATAGCTTTGGTTGGACGCGTAATGTGACATCAATTCTGTGAGCAACGACAAACTCTTGCCGGCTACTTAGGTTATTAGCTAGCCGTCTCAAGCATCCAGCCATCCATCCATCCATCTTCTATGCCGCTTGTCCTCATTAGGGTCGTGGGGGTATGCTGGAGCCTATCCCAGATGATTTTGGGTGAAAGGTGGGGTACACTCTGGACTGGTCGCCAGCCAATAGCAGGGCACACACAGACAAACAACCATTCACACTCACATTCACACCTATGGACAATTTAGAGTCTCCAATTAACCTAAAATGCATATTTTTGGAATGTGGGAGGAACCGGAGTACCCGGCGAAAACCTACACATGCTTGGGGAGAACATGCAAACTCTGCACGGAGATGCCCAACTGAAGATTCGAACCCCGATCTTCCTGACTGTGTGGCCAACATGCTAGCCACCATGCGGTCCTGTCTCAAGCGATGGTAATTAGAGACAGAAGGGGGGTGTTATTGCAGCTGGAACGAATCCATGCATGACAAGTCAGTAGATCCCAAAACCGAACAAAGTCTCCAAAGTCGTATTCAGACAGGAAATAATGTACTGACCAATCATAGCCTTAACGGTCAGCTTCGCAGCAGCTTGAGGATTTTTTGGAAGATGCACTTCAAGAGGGAGGGATGGAGGAGGAGCCAGCCAGCTTCATTTATGCCGGTGCCGTGACACAGTAAGTTGCATATTTTAGCCTTAAAAAATGCAACTAAAACGAGCGAAATGCAACAAAATGCGTACTTGAGAGCAGCAAAGCGTTCAAGCGTATTCAAGTGTGAAAATGTGTGCTATGTACGAAAAATGCGTCTGCGTTATGCAAATCGATCATTCTAAGGCTCTTGAGGATGGACTGTGTCGTTGAGATTGTCACAATAGTGCAGCTACCAACACACAAACAGCAATCAGCCAAGGTGTGCACATGAGAAAGAGGCTCCTTCTCAAGGCTTCACAGCAAGCGCTGTTGTGACCTTTATGCTCATGCTGTGTGAGGTGATTTCACTGCAGAGGCCATTACACGTAAAAGGTCACTCAAAGTGCAAATAAGTCCACAGGTACTTAAACTGTGCCAGCCTGCTGTCAGGAGACATAACAGTTGTAGTCACTGGCTAGACTGCATTGGAATTCTAATGCTGCATGTGTTTAGTGTCATTAAAGATGTGATATGACATTAAAGGATCAAAAGTTGTCTCTTGAGTGGATGCGTCTTGGCAGCGACAGTCTGTGCTTACTTACAGCCAAAAAGATGCTAATCATGCTAATGTATGCCAATTAGTAGATACACTATCTCCATGGAGACCTAACTTCAAAGAGATGATGGTCTAGCCTTAAATCAAATAGAGGATGTGCGTCAGTGACAAACACACACGCCCATTAGAAATTTGGCATTAAGTAAAGAGCATGAAGGAAAATACACACACAAGCATAATGAATAGGAGTTTTACAAGAATAAAGTTGTCAAATTACAAGAAAACTGTTTTAATTCTACAATAACAAAATTGTAAAATTGCAGGGAAAAGTCATAATTTTACGACAAAACCGTCATAAAATTAGCTAGGATGACAAAAACCAATGTGAAATTATATGAATGAAGTGGTATTTTTCACAAATAAAGTGATGTTACTAGAAAAAAAATCAGAGAAAGTCATGATTTAACAAGAAGAAAGACAATCATTTTCATGACAAAGTCACAACCACAAAAATTAAGTCAAAATATTAAGAAAATACAGTTGCGATACTATGAGAAAAGTTAGCGGACTATTAAGCGGACCAGAGTATAAGCCACACCCACTAAATTAAAAAGGGAAAAAAGATTTGTGCATATATAAGCCGCACCTGTCTATAAACGGCAGGTGTCCATGTGGTAACATGGGATATTTATTACACAGAAAGATTTGTTTAACTTTAAATAAATGTTTTTTTTTCCAAACAGTCCCAAACAGTGTGTGTAACGCGTCTGGTTAAACAGTCGCCTACCAGAGAAGCCATTCATCGCTGTCGTCATCTTCCTCCAACCTCATAATTCCTTTGTCATAAACTTTGTCAGTCTCTCTCTTTTGTTGTCGCTCTCAGTGTCACTTTCATCGCGCTCTAATCTACATCACGCAGAAGTCCGGCCTTTCGAAACCTGTTGGTGGTAGTGGATTTTTTGACACTGTTCCACGCTGTCAAGGTCCACTGGCAGACTTGAGCAAACGTTGATAGATTGATCGCCTTTAACTTGAAAGCTGCATCACAGGCATTTCTTCGTGTGTTTTCCATGATGAGGGTGTGTGCATGAAGCGCAAAACGGCTGTTCGGAAGTATAGGAGATGTCGCAAGATTAGAACGTGCCCATAAATTACCTGCATCACTGTATAAATCGCAAGCTTCAAAGTGTGAGAAAAAAGTTGCGGCTTGTACACCGAAAATTACGGTAACTTGATGAGAATAAACCAATTATTTATGTGAGAGTTAAGTCAAAATATTACAAGAAAAACACATAATTTTACAAGAATAAAGATAGAATATTCTGAAAATAGTCAGAATTACAAAATCAAATACTGTGGTAAGAATAGTAATAATATGGTGAGAATTTAAAAAAAATTATTTATGTCTATTATTTATTAAAATAAATATCAAATATTATTTGTAACATAAATACAAGAAACTATTCAGGAAAAAAAGGTTGTAATCTAACCAGAATGACGTCAAAAGTCCACGATTAAAGTCAAAATATTGCAATAATGAAGCAGTAATAACAAAGATGACCAAAAAAAAAAAATGCATTTTGCAACATAAACATTGTGATACAATGTGTGTGTGTGTGTGTGTGTAATTTAAATGAGAATAAAGCAATATTACAAGAAAATATTCAAAGAAGTCATAATGTAAAAAAAAGCTACAATATTACTACCATAAGACTAAAGTGGCCAGAATAAAGTCATGATTTCTGAGATGAAAGTCAAAATACCATTTGTAATATGAGAAAAACAAATGTCATTTTACCAAATTAAGTCAGAATATTATGAGTATAGTGTTTTGTATACATAAAGTACACAAGAGTATAACGTTGTTTTTTTTTTTTAATTTGGGAATATTAAAATTAATCTGTTACAATTACGACTTAATTTTCATAATAATTCTTGTAATGTACTCCAACAGCAAGCAACGAGCGCTAATTATGACTCCTGAGTATGCAAGGAGGCGCTCCATTTGTTAATCAGCTCTGCTGGATGAAGATATTGCCTGCAAAATGATAATTGATGGACACGCCCTCCCCCAGAACCCCCCCCCCCCCCCCCCCCCACACACACACACACACACACGCGCACACACACACACTGAGTGCACGTCTAACTAGTTTGTTTACATCCAAGACAAGAGTCATTAGTCTAATGATTCAGCAGTTCTCCCAGTGGGGCTGTTTTCATATGTTCACCTTGTAAGCAGCACTGAGCACGGGAGAGTGGGCGGGGTTATCACTGTAAACAGACAATAACAAAGAAATTCCAGGAAGAGGTGAGAAGTCAGCAATGATCCCTGACGCCTGTTACAGAGCACAACAGAAGCCATATGGATTTATACATCATCCCAAATCCTGCTGGCCCAGCAGCCAATCATTCGGCCATTCATTCAGCTCTGTCTGCATTTCAGTGTGACCCTGAAGAGCTGTCTGTCTTGTCTGTCTGACAGCTGACATGTGGGACATCTTTGCCTTGACAAATAGCTTTGGTTGCTTTCCAGGGCTTTGGGACGGCGGCTTGACCTGACCACAACTGGGCTTTAGTCGTACGTGAAGGTATACGAACAAAATTGCTAAGTCTAATTATTGAAATTTGGTCCAACTGTAGTTTCATCCAATATAAATAATGTGTCATTGCGTGGATTCCTATACAATTGTTGTAAATGTTATTTTATTTTACTTTAAAATGTTCCTAACAACACATTTTATGTGAAGGTGCATTCCAAAACACTCAAGGGCACTTTACAAACAATGTTTAAAATTATAGGGGAGAAACTGAAAAAAATTGTATTTTAAAACTATAATAATAATCATTTGTAAAAAAAAATAAAAAAATAAAATAAAAAAGGGAAAAAAACTGACTATTCTTGTAAAGCTTCACAAGCTTTAGCGAATCATTGAAGCTTCAACATATCCAAAAAAACAGTGTAAAAAATAGGTGAGATGTAATTTAATAACTTTGCTTTTATGTTTTA
This sequence comes from Dunckerocampus dactyliophorus, assembly GCF_027744805.1. Lineage (NCBI taxonomy): Eukaryota > Metazoa > Chordata > Actinopteri > Syngnathiformes > Syngnathidae > Dunckerocampus > Dunckerocampus dactyliophorus. Next base: position 6,416,376 of record NC_072834.1, on the reverse strand, counting down.
TTTAACTGTGATTTTAAAAAAATCATTAATAATAATTCCTTTATAATACCTGCGTATACAAAAGTTTCAGTTTACAGTTACAGTATCAAAAAAGATATAATATTTCCCTTATTTTATAATGGTAATAATAACAATAATAATATATTTATTTGAATTGTATATTTTAGTTGGTTAATAATATAAACAAAAAACTAATTTAGTTACATTTTTAAGAGTAATAAGTTTGCCCTTAGAATAATACCAAAAATAAAACATGTACATCCAGAACTTTAAAAAATAAGTTGCACAGAAAATCACAACTGTGACTTAAACCACTGATGTTGGGTGTTTTGTGTATTTTGCCAAGCAGGCCTTCAGGATCTTGCAATCACATCTGGCCGTTTCATTTTATCAGCAGCCAGTTTTGAACGATATGATGCGTGTGATTACCTGCCAATAGTAGCTGGCAATACGGATGTACTGACTGCTGGCTCGGCATGACACCACGGTGAGGAAGAGTAGGGGAAAAAGGAGGATGAGGGTGAAAATGGCGACGGAAAGGAGGGAGAAGGTGGCTAATGTGTAAGCAAATTTAAAAGGCACCCCACCTCTGTTCGTAATAGTCTAACAAGCCACTTAAAAGGGTGCAATCTGGCTTCAGCACCTAACTTTAGCATAAAATAGCAGCAGGAAGTCTATGGATATCTTTAAATGTGTAAGTCCCACAGAGGCGTTCAGATAAGGCAAACAACACGTCCAACCTTATAAATCAAAAGTTGCCCCATAGTTCACTTAAATGGTGTGACTCTGCATCACTGTGGGCGTTTAAATGGGAGCTGACAATGGATTCGAACACACTATTAGTGAAGGCGACTGTGCACAGTGCAGTAATTACATCCTACCTGGAAAAAAAAAACCCCAACAAAAAACATGGAAGGCTGTGTATGTAGGAGGCGGATTGTGGTGCCGCTTTTGGAGGTAATTACAGCACCAATTGTTTTGGGCTGTTGCTGCCATGCTGCACATGCGAGCACGCCGGACTAACTGATCACCTTAACATCTTTTTTGAGGCGTTTACATTACTCGTTTAACATCAGTTACAAATGAAACGCTCATTATTGTTCATAAGACACGTTAACATTTGCATAATTTCAACCATGATAACCTCAAATGTTGTGTATTTGTAGCACATTTAGCCACCTGCAACAAATTGCAACACAAACTAATTGTAAATGAAGTAAATATTTAAAAAAAACATTCATCATTGTGATAATTTAGTAACATTTCATAACAAAAATTTATAAATTTTTGAGTTCCTCAAAACACTTTTAGTTAGTATTTTTGTTATGGCAAAAACATTTAGTCGTCAGGGTGGTGATCTCCAAAAACAAAAGCCACTGGCATTAACAGCTGTGGCTATAGGAAACCAACATGTATTTTTCTTATTAACTCCATCATAACAGCTGCATTTCAAGTATCATCCACGTCTGAATGCCCTTTAAAACGTTCTTACTCAGCTGTCAGTGTGAAACTCATGCATGTTACAGCAGACTGTTCTTTACAATGAACTCATCTGCACTGTTAAAACTGGCTGAGTAGTATGCTCCTATTACAACATTGGTTCTGTTGCTGGTGTGTACCATGTGGTCAAAGAGGTCTACATTTTCCTTTCCACTATCGCAAGCACTGAAGGCATGATCATATTAGAAAATTAAGCTTTAATATAAAATGACTGAGTTTTCATATTTCAGAAGTGACAGCCTTTCTCCAACCTGCTTCCTATTAAAAAAATCCTCTTATAGGTAAACAAAAATACATTTGTAATCATAATGAACATGATAGAGGTGGACCAATGTTATGTCATCTCTATTATCTTTCCTCTAGAATGTGGGCGCAAATGTTTCCGGAGCTAACAAATGAGGACTACAGTTGGGAATATTGCATGTCTACTGAGGGTAATCGGAAAGACAGAGGAGAGTGGGGGTGTGTTTGGGAGGGCGGGGTAAGGCAGGCGACACGGGATGGAGTTGGGTGGAGGAGGGGAAATGACACTTTGGTTGGCTTTTCTTTAGGCCAAATTACTACAGTATGTCCTTTTCTATGTCTATGATAAAAAAGGTTGGAACACCGTCATGGCCGTGTCGGAGCGACAGTCCCACACTGTGGAGAGGCTTTTTTTTTTTTTTTTTTTTTAATACAGCGGCACTCAAGAGTGCGACAATAGACAAATGGAGGGCAAAAGAAGCAGAGGCGGCATAGAAGGGAGGTGCATGACAAGGGCGGAAGGTGGGAAGGGGAGTCGGCGGCGGAGAGCGGTGCCAGCGAGGGCGGATTAGAGAGCCACTCTGAGCTCTCCATCCATCAATACAATCTGCAAAGCTTTGAGGAGAGAAGAGATGTGTAAGGATCCGCAAATGCACACTGTGACATGTATGTGTGTGTGCACAGAATCAGCGCTGTCAGTTGAAGCCAAGCCAGTGGTTCAGTTGAACACCCCCCCTCAAAAAAAGCAAGCGACATCACACAGAATCACAGCGACTGGAGTTGCATTTCTGTCTAACAAAAGCTGAAGGCAAGGCAAGCCCCTTAGTAATCCAACCGCAACATTTCTGGAAAAGTCTGATAACTAACACTGGCATAGCAATATTCCTACATTAATAACCCGATTAAGGCAACATTCTGGAATAAGACACCGCCATGTAGTGAGTAATTATTGATGACCTTAATCCCAATAAGGTCAGATTCAGGTCAAAAAAATAAAATGACATAGAAGACTTGGAATTTTCCAGTCTTAGGTAGATGTTGGAAAGCATGCTGTATTGAACACATCAAATGTAAAGCAAACCAGCAATAACAAATTGAGGAGAAAAAGGGTATTGATGGAGACTAATTTTAACAGGGATAACCAAGGGCAGCAACAAAATGGGAAACCGCGGCGTACAATACTGCAGCAATAGGGTATGCTAACATTAGCATGTGTATTTGTTTTTGTTATTTCAAACCATGTAGCCTCTAATGGTCCAATAACAAATCTGAAAATCGACCAATGAGCAATGCCGGCAGAGCAGGTATGACAAAATGAGAAACCTGTATTGCCAGTGGAAAAGCAAACTCCACAATTCTGATGTTCGTGAACACACCTTGCTGTTTATATTATTGGTGGATAAGGAGGAAGTGTTGTTGCTGTGGCAGAGGGTACAAGGAGGAGACAAGTGTGTGAGCTAAACTGTGTTGTGTTGGAGTTTAGCACTACTATGGGCGTTAAGGTTGGCAATAAAACTTTAAAAGAATGTCAGACTTAGTGTGACTCTATAAGATAGCTACAATACATTAGTACATTAGCCACCACAAGTCCTGGAAATATAAAAAGAAACAAGAAGGAACTCTCGCATTGCTAACGTGTGTGAGTCTCTATTATGTCTAATTTTCTATTATTATGTCTATATTGGGTAATACAAGTGTAAAGCTGATTTTCGGGGTGTTATTTCATGTCTGAATGGCTCTAATAATGTTAAAAACCATATTTAGAAGGTTGTAAACAGGTTTGCTCTAACAATGAAAATATTTATAAATAAAGAATCCTACTTCGTGAAAATGCACTTATCACGGTTGGGTCTGGAACCAATTAACCACAGTAAATGAGGGATTATTGTACTTATTAGTACAATAATACTTATTAATACAATTGTACTTGTGAGTAAGTTATCATGTGGTCAAAAACAACTATATTTTCCTTTCCACTTTCTCATGGGGTTGATCCAACACATTCTGGATCCAGGGACTAAAAATGGCACTCATGTAATATATTCTATGTGGTATTATCTAACCACATTGTTGGTTACAAACTTTAAACTGTGAATCCTAATGACAAAATCTAGAGGGGTGATTGGTGCTGCCATTGCTACAAACTACTAATTGCCATTCTGGTTGTGTAAAGCAACTATGAACATACCATAATTGAAATATGGCCTCACTTAGAATGATTGGTTCATTGCTTTCCATTTAAACAGACTTCTACAAAAGTAGCTTGGCAGTTCTGTAATCGGCAGAACTAAATTAGTCGCACCATAAAGAAGGTTTTTCATTCACTTTATATTCAATAACAGAGATTTTATTTCTATATACTGTAGCAAAAATGCTGTAGATGATCATACCACAGTAGTACCATTATGGGATTTTTGGATCTTACTCCATTATGGGCCATAACTGCAAGTAGTAATTACATCCTGCACTTCTGTACTACTTCTAAATCAATGAGAATAAATAGAATAGAAAATCCAAATTTTTATGGGAAAAAAAATCCCTTGTCACTATGTACACACCTTTGATTACACACCTTCACTCCTCTCATTCACTTGCTGGCTCGCTCTCATCCTAGAGTTGCCATGGAGGGAGGTTTTCTTTGCTACCATGACAACATGACTTCCCTTTGGTCTCCCCTAACAACAGAAGAGACAGGCGCTTTCGGGAGCCTAATTATGTGATTCACACACACTCCAGCACTCATCATCTTTCCAGAGGTGTGCATATGTGTGATGACTAACCCTCCATCACTATCCATTAGAGCAGCAATTCTCAACTGGTAGGTCGGGAACCAACAGTGGCTCGGGGATCCATTCTGGGTGAGTCGTAGACAGACTCTCCGAAATTACATTAAAATATGTAATATACAGTGGACCCTCGCTATATCGTGGTTCAAATATCGCTCCCTCACTAATCAAGGGTTTTCCAAAAATAATTAATAAATGATCGCTGTTCCGTGGGTTAACTATGGCCTATTATTAGTAAAGAAAATATTGAAAGACAAGTTATACGTAGTATGCTGGTCACTAGGCATCAGTAATGTTATGAGACATTGCCTTTCACACTGCATGGAGACGGGCTACTGAGCATGTAAAAAAGGTTCTCCTCTCATTCCGCGTAGACGTGGTAAGTTTTTGGCTTTGTTGTCCTTCTTTCCTAGTCCATTTGAAACACTTTCTTAAGTTTAGAATAAGTAAATTGGAGAGGCTAAGAAGTTAGCTCGGTAGCTTGCTATGCTCGCAGCAGCTGTCTGTTATGTAGCATATACCGTAGTCTGACCAATGTGGGGTAAACAAAGAACAATAGGAGTGTAAAAGTGACTATTGAGGTGTTATTTCACGTCTACAGGGCTCTAATAATGTTAAAAGCCATATTTAGAAAGGCATAAACAGGTTTTCTATGCTGTAACTACAAAATTATTCTGTTTGTTAATATTGAATCCTACTTTGCGGAAATTCACTTATCACGGTCTGCAATTAAGTAACCGCGATAAACGAAGGCCGACTGTACAACCAATTTTTGTTATGAGTGAAATATCTGATTTTGTGGTTATTCAGTGCAATTTTTATATTTAATTATGATTTATGTATTAGTATGCATGCAGTGATCATGTTCTCTAAAATGCACTTTGCATATATAAATATGTGTATTAATGTTTCAACATAGGCGTTTTTAAAAAAGATACCTTTGCTTGGTTTGACTTAAATAAAAGTGAGTCACGACTTAATGACGATTGAACAATGCGGGTCCCAGGTAGAGACCGTTTGAGAAGCCCTGCATTAGAGGAACACACAATAGAATCCCTGACCTCTCTCAAATTAAAGAGGTGGACCACAGAAATCCTTGGTTTAACTGCAGTATTATCACTATCATTGCTAGTAATTCCTTGCTCATTTTACCTTAAGTCTCTCAGACACGCCATCGGTAAAGCTGATGGTGAACTCCTCCACTTTGGGAACCTTCAGCCTCTTCTTCTCCGTCTGGTACTCTGTGCGGGTTTTCACCACCACCTGCAGGCAGAGCAAGTCAAGAGCTGTATGAAAACAAATCCTACCTTTACTTAACGGTCTTGCTTGGGGTAGTGATTTAACATCGTTGTATTATTGTGGCTGTTGTTTGCAGTGGTGAGGAGCTAGTTTAGGATTGGGTGATGATTGAGTTAGAGTTGGGTTAAGGTTTGTGGTTATTGTTGGGGCTAAGGCAAGCATAAGTTAGCAGTAAGGTTAGGGTTGGCAGTAAAATTTTGGGTTAGGGTTAGTGTTGGCTTGTGGGTTCTGGTAGGGTTACAGATTAAGTTTGGGGTTAGTGTGGAGTTTGAGGATGTATTGGTCTTATCTGTGTCTCTAGCTGTTGTCTGATACCCTTTAAAAAGGTGATATACAGGTAGAAACCCCATTAGTGTCAGCTCATGCAAATCTTTTATGCCCTGTTTGAAATTAGATGTGTAATTTATTGAATTCTGCAGTGCATCCCAAAAAGGCGAACCTGAGTCGTACTGAAGCAGATGAACAGAAATGACTCGGATGAAATCTCATCAGGAGCTCAAGGACAAAATCACACACACAACACGCATAGAAAATCATTTTGAAAATAGAAACTGCAAGAGGACAAAGATGAGAGTATGGGGAATATGGAGGAAGGATGAAAACAGCCCTTGTTATTGGATCATGAATGTGAAATGTGACATCGAACCTCAAACTCAGACAGCAACATTCCAAACTAGAAAATGCAGATCCCTCTAGAATACTGAGATGCTGTCTCTAAGGAGCCCATAAAAACAGAAATGTCTAAACTCTAACTAACTGACCAATAAACCAATGACAATCAAAACAATACAGGTAATAAGACACATCTCGTGCTTGTCTCTTAGCATTCCCACAAGTAGGAATCATCTAACAGATTGCCAGCCAGTACACTCCACTGCTGGCTAATAAGGTCATGAGGCCGGAATTGAAGACCACTGACCTGAAGGGAAGCCGTGGTGTTATATGTGGGCGGAAGACTGCATAACAAAAGAAAAAATTGACACCTCTACACATCTAACACTCCTGCAGCAAAACGTGTGAAACAGGAAATGGGGAAGCTGTAATTTGTGGCGATAATGGTGCTGTGAGCCAGGAAAGTGGATGTCGGCTCTTTTTTAGTATTAAGGTTCTTTTATTGCTGCACTTCTCTTACATTGATTCCCTTTCAAGAACATAGCAATAACCTTGGAAAACATCAACATTCAAACAATTTTGAGAAAAAAATGGAACTTTGGATGACATCGTAATGAATGGTCTCGTTTTCTGTAGTTCAAAATGACTTGGCCTATAAGCTTATAATAGAAAATGACTGATCAGATCAGATTAAAGCAGATAAAGCAAAGAAAACAAAGAAAACAAAGAAAACAAAGAAAGCAGAAACATTACTGCACCACCACAACAAGGTTGTTCCTATTGGCCTCACTGATTCATTGGGAGAAAGTACAGTACGTCCTCAAGTAAAGGTTTTGCTAAATTAGATGTCCGTGCCTCAATTAAATGCCTGATCTCAAACAGTACTTATAATATACGGTATATATAATTTTTAATGGGGAGGCATTATTGCAAACTCTTTTTTTTTAAACAGGACTTTAGTTTTGATCAATTCTTTAGCACCCTATTTAAGCACATAAAACCAAAGAGGTCTTGTTTAAATAAATAAATAAACAAGTGTGGCATCTTTAGGCAAACCAACACATTAGAAGTGAAAGAAGCACATGACTAAATATGTAATAAAACAGACAGCAGCATGATCTCACAGCCATGCCACAAGCGCAAATTATAACACCTGCAATATTTTACATAATGGCAATTTTCCTTAAATTCTGATTGAAAAGTTTACTCTTGGCACATATACAGTTTATCGTAATCGCACCGTGGAGAGAAAAAAAATGTAATTTTGATGCTCTGTGTGTCTTTGATACATGGTGAATTGACAATAAAGACTCGAATCTTGAATGAGATAATGAACGATTGCCCTGGAGGCCAAATTGTACATTAAAAATAACCTCACTCATGGTTAATTTTTTTTATTTTTTTACAAGAATACAAAATAGGGATGTCCCGATCCACATTTTTTGGCTTCCGATCCGATCCCGATCGTTTTTTTTGTTTGTTTGCTTTTTCAAGAATAATGAGCTTTTGTTACGAACATGAATTTGTGGGATTGAATATGGTGGCAACCAGCTTTGAGGCACATTACAGCACCTACCATGCTGGAATGTGGCTCAGAGTTACAAACGTGACACGGCAACCGGATCTGCTCGATCTCGTGGTGAAAGCCAATATTATCCGATCTTCACAAATACAGCGGATTTGGCAGTGCAATTTTTTAATTTGGAGATTTTCATGTACTACTGTTTAACTTGGCCATCTGTTCAGCTAGGTGCGTCTATGCTGTGAAACCTTTGTGGAGAACAACAACACACCATTTCTGCATTTCATTCGCACATAACGCACAGTGACCTCATCATCTAGCTCCACTCTTAAACAAACATTTGTACAAATGTCCAAATGTACTGCACTCTCTGCAGTTGGGTAGATAAACGACCTGCAGACACTATTTGAGGAAATACAGCAGTACATTTTCGACTGGCAACAAAGACTGGAATGTTTTGAAGGAGACGGAGAAGAAGACTTTACTGCATGTGATTATGTCTGGTGCATACGGGCAACTTTAAGCAGCTTATGCAGCCAAACAAATACGTTTTCACAGGCAGGAAGCAGACGACAAAAATCTGCAATGGCTGACAGCCAGCGTGTCGACAAGAAAAGACGCAAGAAGAAAGACGCTTCTCTTCTCCTCTACCTCCTTTGTCAAACGTAGCCAACAATAATACCCCGGCAAATCCTGAGGGTTCAGCTTTATATACTTCTGTCTGGCGATGATATAGAGGAGATCACACAACACAGTCACGTGCATGTGTGCCAGGCTGGTGGAAAATGACTGACAGCTTTTTAAATGTCATGTCACAAACTACAAATGGGTGGCTGCTAGCAGATATTGCTTGTCATTCGTCACACACACACATATATATATATATATATATATATACACTGGGGGTTTCAAACCAGGATAACCACAATATAGAGATCAAAGCTATATGCCAGAGCAAAAGTAAACCACCACATCAACAATACAACAACAATAATAATAATAATAATAATAAACATGACATTAAACAAACATTAAACAATGATAACAATGAGCAACATTACAATCTTGTAAAGCTGGGCAGGCCTATACAGTATTTATTATTACTATCATTTACAAGCAATGGGCCTATATGATGCAGTACCATTATGCTACAATTTAATTATTCTGAGACTCCTATACTCACCAGGTACGTGGTCTACAAAAGCAAATAACCATCATGTGACCAAAAAACACAAACATCTTTGGCTGTAGGAAACCTTCTACAGTAGTTTTTATAAACTCCATGAAATGGTAGCAGTATCATGAGTGGTCAGAATCCAGCTGCCTTATCTACTTCTGCATGCGCTTTAAAAAATCTGATTGTCACTGTTGATGTGAAACATGTTGCACGTTACACCTGCCGCACCGTCATCAGCGGTAATAATGCTGGCTGAGCTGTTTGCTCGTTACAGCTACTACAACATTGGTTCTGTTGCTGCTATGTTGGGCAATATATTACTAAAACAGGACAATGTGTTCAAAGAGCGATATGTTTCCCTTTGCTCGTTCTCATGCACTCCAATTCATTATTAATGTTAAAATCAAGTTATTATATATAGTAAGTTTATAATAAGTACAAATTTCAGGAAATACAGCCTTATGCAATTTTGATAAATAAACTCCCAGGCTATAATTACAGCCTTCACTGCAGTTAACTAGCATACCCTAACTAGCAAATACATAGCCAATATGTATCGTGTTTCACTTTCATACAGTGGTGTATCTAGAGCCTGCATTTATATGTTAGGTTTGTTTTGTATTTTGGGGGGTTTGAGGAACTAAAGCAGTTTAACCATGATGACTAAGGGTGTCACAAGACACTCTGTTCAAACGATACAATGCACGAGATTGGTTCTACAAGTATGAGAAGAAGACGAGACAAGATTATTTTTAAGAAAAGAACAATCAAAAATATATTTTAAAAAATATGACAAAACATTGCACTCTTCTGCGTATGCTAGCGGCCCCGCCGCTACCCACTGAGACAAAGAGACTGTGTGACCTTCAAAAGGGCTCACTCCATTCATGCCGTTGCTCTGCGGAACAAACACGCCAAGGTGCTGAAACCAATGCACGGCGTGATCCCTCTTCCTGCCTGTTCGGGGGCGAGAGATGAGGAAACGAGACACGCACGCACATGGCAATATACTGAGGCCGGCAAAATGATGGAGTTCATTTTCATTTATTGTGTGATTAATTCATTACTTTATTATCATCCCAGGCCTCGTACCCTCAAGACATTATTTTTCTAAGCAAGAAAGCTTGTCACATCTTGTGTCACGAGATCTTGTGACACCCCTAATGATTACCCCTTAAAAATAGGTCAGAAATAGGATCCATTGCCTTGAATAGAGCTTTACTACCTGGCTGGATCCTGGTATGTGCTGCTGTGTGACTGGCCAGTCTCTGTTTCAATTAGGTTTGAAAGCAAATCATCACACAGTCACAGTCATAGCCAATCCTATGCAAACGCCAGTTGTCTCTCCTTTGTTGAAAAGTCACTATGGTAACTGGATTAACAAGCAGCGGCACACTTGACTATGGGATGTCGACATGACAAATGGCCGTCTGTCTAGCAGCCAAATCTGCTTCCTAATCTCATCTGGGAAAACAAAGGATGTGGATGCATGACATCTGAGATGAATGAGCGTGTGAATGAATGTGCGTAGACGACATTACTGAGTTCAGACAGATTGACATTTAGGGGTTGGAGGGAAAGAAAAACGGATCGGGGGCTCAGATGGCCACTCACCTTGTCAGGGCCTTGGCTCTGGAGGCTGCCCACGTCCAAGGGAGTGATGAGGGGCACATTCTGGAAGCCGTCCTCCACGGACACCGCTTTGGCCCCTTTGTCCTGAAGATTACTCCCTAACTTCACCATCTTGTGTATCCTCCAAGTCCCCTGTAGGATTTTAGCAATGAATAAATTCATATGAACATGAACTCCTTGCATGTATTTTTTTTTCATTTATATTGCTTCAGAGTTTGAATTCTTGAATGATGCCCTTAGATTCATTGTACATCCAGTTACACAATGACCGTTGGAGTGCTATATCAACATTTACTAACAGTTCAAAACAGACACGATGCAATCCACCCATGAATAATAATAATAATGCTCTAATAAAACATATAAATACATGAAAATAGTCCAAATAAAATTACACATTTTTATAAAATAATGAAAATGTATATCAAAATAACATGTATTAAACTACTACATAAGAATAAATGAAAACTACTAATAAAAAATTAAAATGTTTGAATAAAATATATAAATAAAATGAAAATATAAACGTATAATATAAAAAGATTATACATTTATATAAATATGCAATGATTAAATAATGAAACAATAATTAAACAAGTTTTAAAATAATGAATTCAATAAAATGCTATATAAACCCTACATAAGCGACTTACAAATAAATAACTACATAAACACAAATACACAAATAATTGAAAATGCCAAAATATAAACATAAGCTCATAAGTAAATATTGTATATAAAAATAATAAAAAAAAATATATGCATTTACATAACATATAAACATTATACTGTATATATATAAATAAATTAAATACTATATAACATTTATAATAAGGAATAAATAAATACTACAGTACAGGAGGATGCAGAAAAGGTTCTTAGTCGATAAGGGAGTTGAATGTTTTTTTGTTGTTGTGAATTGGGGAGAAAAAAAATGACTGTTTTGCTTATTTTTGCAAGGCAACCAGTTGAGATGTAGGTTGAGTATATTTTTACACAAAGCTAGACAGTCCTGAGCATATCTCTGGTACAATACCATGAAAAAACATGTAGACAAGACCACAACCACAGACATGCAGGCACTTACAGAGTCCTCGTCGGTGGGTCCTGTGCTGCAGCGGCGTGTGTGTGTGTGTGTGTGTTGCTAGAAGGGAAGAGGAAGAACCAGCAGCAGTAGCAGCAGCAGCAGGAGAAGAAAGAGGAGGAGGAGGAGGAGGAGGAAGAGCAGGTGATGCTGATGCTGCGGGAGAGATGCGACGCTCCACCGCTACATACAAACTCACTGCGATGTCTGGCGGCAGTCTTCTCCAAGCAGCAGACGGTCCAACCCCTTAATCCCAAATCCTGCTCGTCTCTGACATGCAGCAACACCCAGCTTGTTTTTTGATCCTTTTGGGAGTTGTTTAGGAGCTGAAATCATGTTGCCTTCAGGTGCTCGCCGTAAACTACCACTCTACGAATGACCTGGTTTGAAAGTAGTTAGAAATGCTTCTAAATAAATTTAAAAAACATACAATCGTATAATTTAAACAATTACAATGTACTATGCTGTAAACGGCTGAGTCGTTATGCATTTTCTAGGGTGGTAATTTTAGGAAATACTCTACCTATCCAGGGGTTCCCGAAGGCAGCACAAGCAGATTAGGCCGAAGTTATAATTATCAGGAACTTTTTAAGTGTGTAACAGAAAGCCTCTCATAATTCTTAGTTAAGTTATTTAAATGTCTTAACACTGACTATATTCCTCGGCAAACGCGTCTAAAAGAGGTGTCCTTCCACTTCTCGTAGCTTCTGTTCTTTTGATCATTTCCCAAATGATCAAAATGAAGCTTTTTTCAAAAGCCCGGGAAATTTGAAAAGTTAAAGCAGCTAGCTGGGAAAGAAACACACATTAGCATGATTTCGAACTATGTGGTGAAAACAGTAAATCTACACATCCACACATTTATGTCCTATTTCAAACACAAGCAGCAAACCATTGCTGATTAATTAACAACCGCCTGAGCCTGTCTTGCTTGTTTTAAAGTCAGTTAACGATATCTTTGCACATACATTATGATATATTTTGCATGTTTAGAGTATAATAACTTAAAAGTAAGTCAATATTTGCTAAGTAGCACAGTCAGCTTGCTAACGTAAATTCATATTAACGGTCATATTAACCCGGAAGTTAGTAGCATGTAAATATGCCTGACCAAAACTAATTTGTCTTGTTTCTACATATTTTTTTCAAGCATAAATATTTTTTTGTTTTTATGCCCAAAAGTAGATATAATAGCAACTTTACTGTCGCTCATGATGGCAGAAAAAACATTTAATGTTTGGTTGGCGTTCGCCACCTGGTGGTCAGATTGGTGAGGTACAACCACAATGTGAGGCGATTTCAAAATGTAATTTCATGGTTTAAAGATTATCATTAAAGTTGTATGAAATAATTATATTTGTTCTTTATTCGTCCTTGAGGCACGAAAGTTTACATTTCCATCAAATCTGAGGCAAAAGAAGTTGTTTTTTTGTCCTGGAAATGGTGCTGTTCCTGCCACCACCGCTGGAGGACGATAATGCTTTTAGTGATACTGCACTTTCATTAGCAACGAATAGGCCATCACTGTCCTGCTTGTGCAATATAATAAAATGTTACTTGTAAGAAAAAATACAAATATTAAGTATCTAAAATACATAAGGACACGACACATTTTCATCACAGTTAAGGTTTATTTCATTCAACATTTCACATTACAAATATTTTAAAATTATGCATACTGTTATATAAATAGTTGGCCGCAAACAATTAAATAACATTAGATTTTTCTCTTTTCGTTTTCACTAGCACTTCTACAGACCAACTCCTAGAAATATGGACATATCCGTATTACATAACTTAATTAGAAAGGAAAATACAAAAATAGGAACTTATAAAGTGAAATGACAATAAAAATTAAGGTGATATCTTAAGTAAAAAAATGCTATTAATAAATACGACAACCTTCCCGTACACAGTTAAAAACTATTGAAATCTTGCCATTAAGTAACATTAACAGACAAATATTTAAATATTTATTTTCCTTCAGAAAATGTGAACCATATATTGTGGAGCACAATATAGCAATTAGTAAAAACTAGACACTTTTAACATATTAAAAGCTTCACCTCAAAAATAGAACAAAAAATCTGATCAAAATTATAAAAATCAATTATACATTCCAATTAAAAATATACCAATAAACAGCTAAATACATTGTTGACCTAATAATTACAATGCAATCAATCACAGTAGCTTCAAATAAACCAAAAAAATATATATAAGCAAAATGAGCACAAAAACCTTTTTTTAAATGTTTTAAAAATAACTTCAATTATTTATATTAGTACAAATAGTTGGATTTCTTTTGTTTTTTTTTTACAAACACCAGCATGAAAAGGATTACATTAAACAGTAGAAAATGACTTGTGAAAAAACATATTAACATCTTCTTTAATTAAATGTCTGCAATAATTAAAAATGGCATTTTTTTTCTTAAAGAATTACATTGCAAAGAGTCTTTCATCTGGAAAAAGGTTCAAAAGAAGTATTGCACATAACAACTTGAAAGTTAACTTGCAACATTGTATTTTTTTTCCTTTATTTTTATATTTTTTTTCTACCACATTCAAGTCTTTAAGCTCCCCTTCCTCCATGTAGGTCTGTGTAAGAATGATCAAGTCTTTATTCGTTGTTTTTTTTTCCCCCAACAGTGTTCTAGAAGGATGCTGCACTGCCAAAAAAAAAACAAACAAAAAACAAAACCTAACTTTCACGCTAATAGCTTCTGTTATGTGCATCCCGCTGAGGTCTGCCAATGGGGGTTGCGAGAGAAGAGATGGGGGTACAGGGGTCACGGGGAGGGTATCCTTAACAATAGCTGAGAAACATTTGGTGCACATCACAACAGTTTAATTAATAGCTAATTCATTTTCTGTCTTTTTTTTGTCGCCATGCATGCTAAGATTACAATAGGTGCTAGTTGGCAAGAATATATATATAATATATATATATGTATATATTTATATACGCTTTTTTTCATCAAATATTAAAATATCTAAACACCAAACATCCATTCTTGTGATACGAGATTCAGCATTAAGTGTCAAATTTTTCGCAGTTGTTAAGAGTCACATCAATTTTTAAGATCACCACTTTTTTTTGTCCATTTTTTTTTTTAGTTATTTCTCGCCATGCTATTATTATTATTATTATTATTAGACTGGAAACATCAAGTGTAGGAAAAGCTAAAAGACCAAAAGAGCGGATACACTTTGGTCTCTTCTGTGAAGTAGTCGCATCAACACACATTTTTAAGGTTGTTAAAGAGTCCTCAGCACTGAAATGTATAAAAAGCATAATTGAAAATAATATTATATATCTTGAAATCATTCAGCTCTATTTTTTTTTTTTTACTCTTCTTTAAAATGAACATTTCCATATATGCAGATCTCTCAGTAACAAAAGTACAAAAGCTACCTTTCACAATGTGAAAAAATTGAGGTATTGCAAAAAGGAGTTTCCCCATCTGTGAAAAATGTGCCTAAAATGACTTGTCGGAAAAGTGAAAAAAACCAAAACCAAACAAACAAAAAAACCCATCTAGAAAAGGAGTGCATAATAAATGTTTTTAAATGTGCATGACAAAATAATTTAGCTAGAAAACACTCTCAAAAAATCAGCAGGCCTTGTATAAAATAATTTATCTCATTTTGAACAACAAATTGTTCCCAAAAGCGTTGGAAACATCTATAGTGTATTTTTTTGGGGCGGGGGGTACGGGTTGGGGTGAGCACACTCACACTAAGCCCATTGCATCACACTCGGCACTCACACTGTGCTGCACTTATTCAAGCTTGAGTCATCACTTTGTAATACATTTACTGCAACTTTCCTTATTCCTACTGTGCAAGGTTATCATTACTTACTGGCGGGAGGAGTGAATGCATTGATAATACGATGATGATACGTCCAGGCACTAGTCAAAGCTTTGCCTAGTGTGAGTGCACCCTAAAAAAAAACAGTATGTTCACTGTGTGAATGTGCACTTTTATATTTTGTCTTGTTGAAAATAGTGAGAGAGGGCAGTCAATATATGGGGTGATGTGATTTTACTGCACTGTTTGTATTTTTAAGGCCAATCTTTGGTTTTGACGGCGGGATAGACGGGGCTGGTTTATTATTTAAGAAACTGAATTAAAACAGGAAATGAGCTACTACTACACAGCCATCTTTGGTTGCTGGACCTAAAGTGTGGAGTAGTAGCAGTAGTTGCACACTGCAGAGGTCTTCATTTATGCTTCCAGAAAAAAAAAAAAAAGACTGAATGAGTAGAATAATCAGTAAATTGCAGGGGTGAGAAACCTGCGGGCCAGTGGGCCATGTATGGTACGCAATAGCATTTGATCCGGACCGCCGTGCAACTCTAAAAACAAAGGATGAGGATTTCTTATAAAAAATAACAAAATTCCGTATGGTTCCCCACCCCTGCCAAACATGCGACGGACTGTTTCTGACCACATTGGATAAAACTAACAGATACACGTTTAGAAATTGGGTTGTAGCCCCATAAAAATGGTAAAAATGGCTACTAAACCAGCTATTTTTTCTTAGAATGTGACCGGTTATAGATCTAATAACGAGGCCCTTCTTATGGATTAGCGGGTTAGCTTAGCGGCTAGTTAAAAGAGGGAGGAGGAAGGGGCATTGATGCAGGGGTTTGGGGGTGGGAGGGGCTCCCGTCTATAGCCTCCCATTGCGATACATTCCCATAATGCACTCTTGCTTGCGCTGGTACCATATTGCGGATACAAAAACAATAAAATAAGGAGGCAACGAAGCTAGCGAAGTACAAAAGTGTGCCAGTGACATCGTAGCTCCGCCCACCCACCCCGAAAAGGGAGAGAACACGGGTAAAATGTTAGCAGCTGAGTTTTTGAGGTATTAGTTTTTGCATGTCAAGTTTGGAGATCGAAACCACAAATTATGAGTTTTTTTTTTGTTTTGTTTCTGTTGGGAGTCGAAAAACCGAGAGAAGGGTGTGGTCTCTCTCTATTCCTGTGATGCTAGTTATGAAAACAGCTTTGGTTATCAACTAAGGGTCCGCTATACTGTTATCGAAATAAGTGCACTCTTCTCCAGCAACATCTTTTTCAGTTCACAAGAGCTCTGCTACAAAATCCAAATGTCAAATTTAAAATAGGTTGCTTTGTTTGGGGGATGTTTTTATGTCAAAAATAAAAACAAACACATGAAGAACAGCATACCAATTGAATAGCAGAGTACCATAACACATCATCTTTCCTATAGAAGCATTTTTTGGGAACAATATAAAAAAAAAAATATCTAAACAACTTTTTTTTTTCCTTGCTGGACATACTTTAGATATATTCCTGTTTTCTCATTTGAAAATATAAATAGTAACTTAAAAAAAGTTGTTGAGCAAAAAGGAACCAGCAACAGAAAAGTGCATTTATTTGTTAAAATGATTTGTGACTCCTGCACTACCTTGCCCTCCTGCTTCCCTCCAGCCGCCGTGGTGGTGGTGGCGGCGGCGGCGGCGTCGTCGTCATCGTCGTCGTCGTCGTCGTCGTCGTCGTGGCACTCAGTTCCAGCGGAACGAGATGTGACGAGGCCGGTCGCCGCCCTCCTTCACTAGAGGCTTGTGGAACTCGCGGCCGGCACGTGAGTGGATGGCTGCCCAGCAGTACTCACAGTAGTACTGTAAGCAGGTGACGTTGGCGCAGAAAAATGGCGCAAACTTGCCGCCGCAGCGAGTCCCCTGGCACTCGTCGCATAGCTGGTCATCCAGCACGTATGGCTTCACTTCCACCTGTGGGCAAACGAAGGAATTAGGGGAATCACATCTGGTTAAAACTACCACACTTGCCAGTAGAAAAGGTACGGGAAAGCAATGACATCATTGGTTTCTAATAAATCATTGGACATCATATTCTTATCATTTTTGCTTTTTTTCCCTCCTCTCTTTAATATAATTATAACATTTCCATAAAAAAGGGAAAAAAATATTATTTTTTAGATTTTAGATCCCTTTTTTCAACACAATTTTATTATCAATGTTTTGCATTAAATGTTGCTTTTTAAATATGTTTTATAAATTATTTTAAATGGCATAAAATTCTGTGTCTTTAAGAATACTATTTTTTTGTGATGAATTGTATTCACATTTTTTGCATTCAACGTTACGTATCAATTAATAGATTGTTACTATGTTTTGTCAACTAATATATTCAAACTATTGTCATTGTTTAAAAAACTTAGCTTAAAAAAATACATTGTAAAATAGCTTTATATTGAAGCTCTTTTCAATCTTTTTCACAATCAAACATTTTTAAAAACCTGTGCTATGCTATCAAATAACTGCTTTAAATTAGCTGATCCCAGAACATATTGAGTTTTATCACAATCTAACATAACATTACAACAAACTAGCAGAGACTGCGTCAACAGTGCCTCTGCTGGTTGCAGCCAAGTAGTGCACCCCATTTTGACTTGGCTGCTTGAAGATGCAATAAATCAATTCTCCAAAATGCACACAATATTATCAATTAATCTAAGTGATTAGTATGGCTGCTGATGCTTTGATCCGGATCCTGATCCTGTTTTGTCACTATTCTCTCGAAAAGGTTTTCAACAGGGAAACAATACTGAGTAGAATCCAGACACTTGAAAGGAAAATGTGAGCGCAAAATGAGGCGAGACCGAGGTCACATTTCTTTCCACGAACCCGTTTATCGATTTCTCCGTGCTGCAGCTGCACAAAGCGAGCACTGATAGCAGCAATGTAACTCTGCTGATTAGAGAAGGCGACCCGCCCAGCTCCTTTCGGGTACTTCAGCTCGGGGTCTGTGTCGATGCCAGCGTAGCACACGCCGCCGTACAGACGGTCCATGATCATGGCCAGCTCCACTACAGGGGCGAGACAAGATACAAGCAAAGCAAACATTAATACAAAATTAAAAAATAAAAAAGAGTGATGCAGAAACATAATACTAAATGCAGCAATGCCAGCCACTGAAGTGCCGTGAGGTTCATGGCTGGTGAGGCACTGATTCTTTTGGAGTTTTTTTTTTTTTAATGCTAATACAGGTTGCTCATTAAGAGGAGAACAATTTATGTATTATTTATTGCAAAACTGAAAACCATTTGTAGTATTACCTTCATTTGCATATGAAGTACATGCAGCTATCCCTCTCCTGGAAAAGCTCTGTTACTTTGTTGTAAAAGTCTGATTTCCTTCTGTTGTGTCTGAAAAGTCCAATTTGGATAAGATTTCGAGATTGGCTATACAATCCTCCACAGTCAGATGGCAGTCAGATGAATTCATTCATTCAGCTGAGCATAAGAATATCTTTATTGCACTTGACTTGTTGCCCGACTCTAGCTTGGTGTTGCTGTGTATTTCAATCAAGTTAAAAAAAACTAAAATGCCGGCGCTGGCAAAGACGTTATACAGGCAGTAGCAGAAGGTCGTGGTGCATAATAAATGTTTCTGCAAACATTACACTGGTGACATGCTGCCAGAAACCATGTTTATGAAGGTTTGCACACTTGAGGAAAGGCGTGCCGCACCCTCATCTCAGGTTTCTGAACAGGAAATGTGCAAATTCAGCAAATGTTACTAATTTATAACAGTTCAGTGGACAAATGATAAGAATATTTAGTACAAATTGACTAATATTTATTTTATCATTATTCGTTGCGTTTATTTTTGATGACGGGTGCTCGCCTGCCCTGACCGCACATCACTGATGTCAGCCAATCCTGTGCAATCCCATTCAGCCTTACATTCACTAAGTTCATGAGGGCAGCAGATCTGAGCGCTTTAAGCCATCAACACAGATGGATTAAAAGGTTAGCAGGGTTCCAGGGACTACACACAACTAGAACAACTAGATTTCTTCAGAGAAATGAGAAAATATGAAATTTGCATATGCATATTTTTGGGTGTCTGGAACAGATTAACTGGATTTACATTTGGAATGGATTAATAACAAAAAACAAAATACCACTGAGTATGAAAAAAGCACCATTATGAGAATAAAGTCACTATTTAAATTTTTTAAAAAGGCAGTATTTATTAGGACAAAGTCAAAATTTTACCTGATCATTTTATGAGAAAATCCTAATACTGGAAACAGTCGTAATTTTACAAGAACATATTTTTGTCTTTTTCTTATACAGTACGACATTTCACAAAAGCAAGTACAGTCATCCCTGCTTTATCGCGGTTAATTGGTTCCAGACAATATTCAATATTAATAACGGAATATTTTTGTAGTTAAGAGCAGAGAAAACTTGTTTATGACTTTCTAAATCCGTTTTTCAACATTATTAGAGCCATGTAAACATTAGACATGATATAACACCACCAACTCATTATTCTTTGTTTACAACACATTGCACAACTCTTATGCTGCAGGAACTCAAGACGGCTGCGGAGCTAATAAGCCAGCAAGCTAGCGGGATAACCAGCTAGCCTAGACTTTCTTTCTTCTAAACTTCAGAAGCCAAAAACACGAGCCCTTGCTGTGAGTCCGACTATATCTTGCCGGAACTTCCCCACCAGAGGGGTGACATTCCACGTGCCAAGAGCTAGCTTCCGCAGCAGAGGATCGGCCCGCCAAGGTTCCCGCCTTTGGCCGCCACCCGGTTTAAGTGTCCTACCTGCACGAAGCGGGCGAGGGACCCCTCCAACAAAAATAGTTTTCCTCGGGTCCAGAGGCTGTGATCCATCCATCACAAAATCACTGTCGTTCAAGTTCCACGGGCGGATCTGGACCTGTCGCGCACCAAGTCAATAGGTCTCATTCGAAGCTACAACTTTGCAACACAAGCTAATGTGGAACCAAAATGGAGACACTAACCGGCTTGTCTTTGATGGTGGGACTGGACACACACAGGTACAGCTTGCCGTCCTCCTCGATGCAGGCATCAATCAAAGCCTGCACAGAGCTCTCGTCCTGGAAGAGTAGGAAGGCGTAGCCTGCCCAAGGTAACAGTTGCATTTAGTTCAAGGCTTTCTACATACCCAGCGAGATAATGTGAATATACCTTTAGGGGGGAAATAAGACTTGCTCTCAGCTTTATGAGGCCAGTCAACAAACAGGTGTCCAAAACGCCGAAAACTGGCAGTTATCTCATCTGAAACAAAGCAAATGCAAACTAATGTTCAGCTTTTCAAAGGAGGGTTTACTGGGGATGGCCTATTTTACTTTTTACTGTGCTTTTCTAAATGAATAATGCATGTTTTCTTTCAAACGAGCACGTCCCACTCCAGATTCAGTCTTTTACGTATGAAAGCCCACAATGAAAAGAAACACATTATAATTCCAATAATATCTAATAAATATTAAAGCACATATCTAGAAGAAAAATATTATGACGTTAAAGACACAATATTTGTAAGACAAAAGAGTACGGTAACTTTACAAATAAAGGTCATAATATTTTAAGAATGAAATTGCAATTTTTACAAGACAAGATCTGAATTTTACAAAAAAAAAGTCCAATAAATTCTTATTTGTACAAATTTTTTCAAGAAAAAAATAACAGTTTTGCAACATATATTGAGTGAATAAAAAAAAAATTGCAGTGTTTTTCCAAGTTCAATACATCACAATTTGCAAGAAAAAGAATAAAATAGGAATAAGAATAAAATCATCATTTTCAAAATGCCCAAATTCTACAAAACTTGTAGAATGTTTAAAAAAATGTTTTTACCTCTATGGAAAATAATAGTGCAGAAAGTCATAACATGTACAAGAATAAAAAATGCGAGGAAAGTACTAATATTCTAAGGACAATTTCACAAATAAGACTGGATTTTTTTTTTTTTAACCAAATATTAAGGTAACCAATATTTTTTACTGCCAACAAATATTTTACGAGAACAACAGTCCTAACATGACTGAAATAAGGTCACACATTTTACAAGATCAAATATATATTTTAAGGAGAGAAAAAAATTCAATAATTATGAGAATAAAGTCACAGTTTTTACAGGAATAAAGATTTAATTTTACGATAATTTATTCACGTATCATGCGTGTTAAGTTACAATTTTACATGAAAAAAGGCAGAACATTACAAGCAAGAATAAATTCACCATTTTAGGAGAAAAGGTTCTGTGTTCTGTAGTATTTTAATGCAACACAGCGGCCTTGTCCCAGCAGCTACTGTCTCTCACTCTCTGACATGCCATACAATGAAGAGGTTATCAAGATATACGGTATTTGTTATACAGTACATATGAATAAATTGATGTCGCATTACAACTGTAATAAAACACATGGGATGTGTGTGTGTGTGCGTGCGTGCGCACGTGTATACCTTCATCTATATCTGGGGGCAATCCTCCCACAAAGACCTTGCGTGAGTAGCGTTCCACGCGCTCGCCATTCTGGTGTGGAAAGCAGTGTGGGGAGCCCAAGCCTGCGAGACCCTGATCGCCACGCTCCTCATCAGGGAATCCATCCTCCATGGGGAAGAGAGAGGAATGGCCTAAAAGTAAAAAGTACAGGATGAGGGTTTATTTCCTGAGGGGAGCATAAACAATGCTTAATCTGACACACACATTTGGTGCCGTGTTAAATTTTAAGGGTGTCTTTAACATCAACTTCACCGTCTGCCAAGTGGTTCAAAATTGTGAAGAAAAAAGAAAAACATGACAACTGAACCGAACAAGCATGCAGGTTTACACAAAAACACACACGTTGCCTGTCGGTGAGAGGCTGCGTAGCTTTACAAGAGGATTGCGTGAGTATATGTGTGAGTATGTGTGCACACGTTGTACGGGTTAAGCCCTGCCTTGCCTATGCCTGCTCCAATACAACCTGCCCTGAGCTGCTTTATAAAGATTTATGCCAGGGAGTTAGCCTCAGCCTCAGCTTACTGTATGTGCTGCACTGTGGAACGTGTACGTGTGTAGCTGAGCTGTTGTGTGTTTTCTGTGCCTCGGTACATTTCTGCTAAATGCTAACAACCTACAGTGTCCCAACATCATATTCTTGCATGCATATGTGGACAAAATGTGACATGTAAGACAATGAGATCAGCCATGGTTTTACCTCGTCTCCTGCTATAACTCCTGGCTGCATGTGAAATCAAACAAGAGTGGGGA
Source organism: Dunckerocampus dactyliophorus (assembly GCF_027744805.1). Lineage (NCBI taxonomy): Eukaryota > Metazoa > Chordata > Actinopteri > Syngnathiformes > Syngnathidae > Dunckerocampus > Dunckerocampus dactyliophorus. Next base: position 6,393,441 of record NC_072834.1, on the reverse strand, counting down.
TTATAAAAAGTGCACAATGCATTTGATCAATAAGCATACCAGCGGAAAGATGTTGCCCACTGTTTTACGCATTAGGACTTGAACAAAAGCAGCAGCCGCCATGTTTGTGTACTTGACACATTTATCATGCAACAATGTCTATCACATTTCAGTGCGGCTATTGGTAAAACATTAAAAAGTGACCAAATCATAACCTTTTCCCATTCAAATGTGCATAAATAAAGAAAAAACTGAGCATGTCATCAAATAACAAACAGCCTACTGAAATTCAACACCTGCTTGGAAATTACCAACGTTTCCAGATGCTAACTTTACCAGCCATTTGAACCTCACTTCATTCACTTTCAACCACTCTGTACTGTCATACAACCATAAAACATGAGACAGACTGTAGGCTCAAATTCCCTGTGATTGACAACCATACAACCAGAAACAAGACAGGAACAGGTCTGGTTGTTCAGTACAAATGAGCAGTATGATCAGTTAATAAATATCAATTACAAACAGATTTTAACATGCAGATGTCAGATTGGGCATATCACCGTTTCTCAAAATGTGGCATGGAATAGCACGGGTCCTCCACGGGGGCAAGAAATCCAGATTAAAAAACAAAAATGCAACTACATTTGAAAATATAAATATGAAAATAATCAAATACATTCACTAACCTTATATTAGAAATACACATGCGTGAAATACGCAGATATATACATTTATTGGCGGAAATGAAATTCACAAGATTGCCACAATTACCTGCAAGACAAGCCACTTATGCAAAGGAAAACCACGATGGCAAGCGGAGGTAGCAAAAATGGTGCAAACACTTCGAGAGCCACTGGTGCACACAATTACCTAAAATCAGTACATGCTGACAGAACAACCACATTTCCCAAGATATGTTCTTTATAAGTGTCCATACAACGCTTGTTAATCCCAGCAGTACCTATAAAACGCTACTACTAGGTGACAGTATCACTCTGGAGAATCGTATCTTTCAGGTATGTTCAAGGATGAGTAGTTTTACATTATTTTAGTTGTATTTAGTTTAATTACACGACAATTAACTTATTTTTCACTTATTAATGAATAAATATGACTTATTAACACTTAGATGGCAGTTAGGGTGTGCATTTTATACAGTAGACCCCCCATTATGAATAACAAACACAAGTAATTGAGACACCCGTAAAAAAACTTTGACACTCTAATAAAGCCTGGATTATGCTGCTGCATCGAGGCGCTACCATACACTACGCCAGCTCGCTCCTCCCCCTCCAAACCCTCCTGCTAGCTTGATGTTGACATTCTCCGCCAATTTTGGATCACCTGACTGTTGCAATCATTAGTGCAATCATTAGATTAGATTCAACTCAAGAACCCTCCCCATCTCTACTCAATTGCTCCTCGAAACGAAGGAAGCTAACAAGCTCAACGCATAAAAGCACACTAAAGGTTTAAGCCCTAAATACGCGTCACACACTGATTAAACACATTTTCACACCATAAACTACTTGACACGGTACTGACCACTAATGAATGATAATGAAAGAAAGATAATCGATAGAACAGATGGAATCGGAATCACAGTCTAGCTTTTAAGGCTGGTTGTCAGGCTAGCAAAGGGGTGTCCAAAGTGCGGCCCGGGGGCCATTTACGACCTGCAGCTTGTTTTTTTTTTTTGGCTGTTGGTACATTGTATAAATAAATGAAACAAAAAAAAGCAAAATGGGAAAAATAGATCAAAAAGGCAAAATGTAAAAATAAAATGTCGAGCCTAATAACTAATAATAAAACAAAGCTTTGTCTTTAAAAATATATAAAGGGTCCTCTGATTTTCCTTTGCTTCCACATCCTTTGATATTCAGTATGCGGCTCTCGGTGGAAAAACTTTGGACACCCGCCAGCAAGCGCTACAACCGCACTTCGGTCTGCTGCAGTGTCACCTCCATCTTCCTGGTGGTATGCGGTTCCGCTGCGTCGTACCTAGCTGTCGAAGAAAAGCCACGTCTACATAATCCTCGCTGCTTGCCTGTCGCCTGTAATTCCAGTAAAGATTTACGATCATATATTAACTTGTGTTCACCTAACTGCAAGTTTTGACGCTGGACAGTAACAAATTGACTGTCAAAGTTAATGCTGCTATATACACAGGGTACCGCAATCTTGCACTGATGCCGCAACATGTACAGTGTACAGCATCCTGTACTGTATATACTGTCTGTACATTTTATGCTTTAGGATCACATTTATAAATTACTACCAACTCAGGGTGAATGAGATGTGTTTTCTGCGGGAGAACTGCCCAAAAATCAGCAAATTTGCAGGGTTGCGCTCCACTGTACTGGTTTTATGATGGCACCAGGACAGATTAATTCAGATTACATAAATTCCAATGCAGCAATTTGTTTTGAAAGAAGGTTCCACTGTATCTGTTACAGTTCCAATTAAGATTTGTATCCACTGTGTATCTTTGATGTGTGATCATTGCCTACACAGAGATGGAGGGCAAACAATTGTGATTATCAGCCACCATTTGAAAGCACGATCTGTTCCCAGCCTTCACAAGTAGTCCAGGAGACATTGTGAGGGATTGCAGCACCAATATATAAAGAGTGGCAACACAGAAAGGATGAAGAAGCAGCGGTACACATAAGCACTAATCCCCAGCTCCCGCAGACAACTTTCCAACCCAGATGGACATTACTTTGGAGAGGAAGGTCAACGAGGGAGGAGAGAGGAAGGAGATTGAAACGGAGCAAAGAGTTCTATTAAAAGATGAGGAAAAACAAGATTGGAAAAAAATGGAGAAGCACACTGATGACAAAAAAAAAGTGCATGATGATGAAGGGAGGAAATGAGAGCAAGCGAGCGAGATATGTGTACTGCCTATCCGCTGGCACCATCTGTCTCACGGCTCTATGACAGCTCGTGACCATGTGATCGAGCCATGTGACCTGCACATCTTGTGAACAAACTACACGGCCCAGAGACCAGAGAGCAAAACATAATCATGGCTAAAGGACAGAGGGTGGAGGTAGCTGAATATTAAACTGTTGCATGTCAACAGAATTAGCTTGCACTGAAATATGCAAAGGCTTATTATCATCAAGGGTTTTCCCACGTGGACATTTTGGCAGGCTAACCAAGTACAGGTGTTCCTCCTAATCCTACAACGCTTTGGAAGTCAAATTTTAGTGTCAGAAATCAGAACTCATACTCAACTGAAATTAACACTTCACAAAATGCAATAAAAACACAAAATACAAGAAGAATAAAACAATACAATGAATAAAATAAGTAATAAATCAAAGAGAGCAAAAACCCACTATGCCACTTAGTTATCGTGGATAATCGGATCCAGACCCGACCATGATAAGTGAATTTCCGCTAAATAGTATTCTTTATTTATTAAGCAAATAATTTCATATAGCATAGAAAACCTGTTTATGACCTTCTAAATATGTTTTTTTTTTAAATAAACATTGTTAGGGTCCTCTATACATGAAGTAACATCCCCCCAGTCACCTTTACACTCGTATTAACCAATAGACATAAGAGAAAATAAGACATAAGACCAATAGACGCACACGCACACAAACCAATTACCTCCAGCTTGTTTCATTTGATATGCTTACTACATGCTTACACTGTACAGTAATAATACTTACGTACTTGTACATTATAATTGCACACACACACTAACCTGTGAAAATACTGCAATGAAAATGAGGCTATTTTAGATACGCATAGCGAGGGCCTTTGTCTTTGAATGTGTGACTATAGTACGTCTTCCGAATGCCTTGTATTTGTAGTTTAGTTCATTTACCCATTTTAATGCATGAAACTGCTTAATTTAGAGCAAAAACACATACAAATTAGTCTAATATTGACTAATAATATGCTGTGGTCAACCACAAAACAGCGAGGAACTGCAATGATTTTTTTAATGAATGTATTTGGAAAAACCGTGATAAAGTGGAGCCGCAAAAGTTCAAGCGCAAAGCGGCTTAGGACGACTGTACTGACGCTTTCAGCTACGTTCACGCATCCCAAGACATTAAAAAAAGTAGCGACCTGGCAGTAATGTGGAGAGTTTTGTGATTTATGACTGTGTGAACGGTCAGGATAGAACGGCGGGAGCTCCAGGGATCCTAGGATCCTGATCTCTTACAGAATCGCCCACTGTGTCCTGGAGGAAGCGATTCACTTCCTTTGTTGAACACTCAAGCCGGCCACTATGCTTGTCCCCCCAGTAGTTGTTTTGTGAAGCCAAAAGGTTTGGTGCTCAAGGCTGCTCACATCCTGGCTCTCTCTCGTCCCCGTCTCCGGTGCCACTCTGCTCTGCGGAGGATCATCAGCTTCTTTTGCAGGATGTTTTACAGCTCTGCTAGCGGTTGCGTCTCCTCATCAGTAGCTGTCTTGTACGGTTTAATGATGTTCTAACCGTAATATGTATCTCTACAGCCTGTTTATGAGCACCAAACCTAAAATGTCATCTTTGTCACTTGCCTGCTCCACTTATGAGAGAAGAGGCGCTCAAACAGTCGCTTTTGAAGTTCTGGGTTTTCAAGACATCATGAAGGAAAACCGTCCTTCCTCATGAACAAGTTACCACCTCTGACCTGTCTATAGCTGAGTTCACTCCATGTACAGTATACGCCCACCTTTACCAAGGACAGCTTTGCAAAATGTTTAAAAGTCTTCGCTACATATCTTAAAACAAAGCCTGGGAATGCACCAACTACAGCAACAAGCTACATTCATGGGCTCTGTAAGCTTAATAATTTTGTTTTTGTTCAGCGAATAGTCTAATGTAGCATGCTGTTGCTGTTACAATGCCACTGTAATGTTAGCGCTGTAGCTCAGATGGCTACACTAGTGTTAGTGTTTGTGCCCTCCTGTCAGACTCCTTGATGTTACGTTGCGGTATGTGATACAGTATATGGCATCTATTACGTTGGACAAGTGCAGAGTTACAGTTTATATGTAAAAAAGGGATAAAGTACACAATAGCACTTCCTGGTGGCACACACGCCATCGGAGACTGGGGAGACAGGCGTGGACAAAAACAGCTTAGTAGCATTAGCGGTACAGACATACAAAACGGCGTGTCCCCAGCATGGCTGAGTAAAAGCACTTTTATACTGTCTGAGTTTCAGCATCAAGACCAGATTTTGAACAACATACTTCCAAAACAGTATTGTGGGACCACTGACACTTATTTAAAATTGTTGAAAAATACTATAATATGGGACATTCAAGCACAGTGGCTTCTCTGAATGACAATTATGATGGCAAATTTAATTCTTAATTTTAAACCAAAACCTGAGTCGATCAAGATACGTACCATTGAGGGGCAGTGGGTTGTCCCCGCCAGGATGGGGGAACCCCAGACGACCTGCACAGGGAGACACACAATGGTAATATTTTAACATGATAGCCCCGACTAGCGCTTGTTTATTTTAATAGTCCGGTGTCGAAATGAGCGCATGATCAGGCCCTTAAAGCGAAATAATTTGTGATCAGGAATGTTTATTTCCAACCATTCTAAACGTGTGTCTCAATCATTTGATCGAACAGCAGTGGTGTTCCACTTTAGTCCTATAGTTGGTAATGGCAATGGTTTAATTTTATTTGAACATGCATGCAAGCTACAATGGAATACATCACATAATTCAATTCACAGTTCCACATGTCCAAAAGGAGTAAGAAGAAGAAGCAAAGCTTATTTAATCCTACCTCCCGTCCGTTCCACATCTTGTGCAGTACATTTATTCCCTTCCTGTATTCCATATGTGATTTTTAATGCATAGAATAATGATAAGGTAATGTAAAAATAGGATTATGTAATTAAGATTTTGTCACAATAAATATAATAATCAGTATAATAATAAATAAATAATAAGTAGAGACGCATAACAAAACAAGTTCAAGACTCGTCTTCGTTGTATTTTGCAAACATCAACTGCTTGTATTGTTTTTTCATTTCGCTCATCTTGGTGCATTGTTCTTTACTCAATAGTTGGCAGTAAAGTGCAACAAAGTGGCGGTAAAAATTTCTTCATCAGCATACCAAATATTATTGGGCTTTGTAGGCCTATGAGCCACCGCTTTATAAAGAATTCGGAAAATTGTTTATAAAGTTTTTGTGCAATGCTCGATTACTGCAATTTTAGGGATTATTTAGAGTTATTCTGTTTACATCTATTGGAAACTGTAAGGTGTAAGGTGGCAGTTATTATTAATAACTGTCAGAGGAGCTGTCACATTGTTTATACTACACATACAGGTTGGGTGCTTGTGCATGAGCAGTCGTGTCGGACAGAGACCCAACTCTTCCAAGCATTCTGGGACCACGGACGTGTAGTTTGACTTTGTGGATTATATCTAATCTATTATTCAAGGTGACGGTTACCAATAATAACTGCCGGGGGGGAGCAATCGTATTAATCAAGCGACCACGTTGCGCATGTGGTCGCGCACTAAGAGAAAATCATAAGCTTTGACTTTGAGAAGCTTTGACGTCTTTTATTGTCTGTTTATTTCTGTTTTACAAGGTAGCAGTTAACATTAATAACGACTGCAGTGATTATACGACACATCCAGGTTGGGTGAACGTGCCTGAGCAATAATTCGGGACACAAACCCGCCTCTTCCAAGTGTACCACGCTTGAGTATGGATTGGTCAACCCAAGCAGAGTATAGGTGACAAATGTGCACATGGTACAATCATGGCACAACCCTATTTATTCAATTTTATCTTGTTGATGGGTGCCATTTCAATATTTCAGCCAAGAAAGGAGGGCAATGACCTAGTATTTAGGTGGAAGTTATTGATTTGTGTATCTTGACTATGGCTGTGGGAGTTCATTAGGAGCGGTAACACTTTGGCTGTGGCAACTGCGAGCAAACCGAGAGCTGCCTCCACATCAATCTCATTAGAGGCTACATGTTTGGGTCTCGTCAACCTCCACTTCCCCGTCGGAGTGTCTCTCACTTTGGGCTTCCTATCGCACATGTCCCGCTTGCCAGGGCCACATCTTGCTATCGCTGTCTCACACACACACACACACACACACACACACACACACACACACACACACACACACACACACACAGTATATACTGTATAAACAACACACAAAAATTCATGTTGTGATGCCAAACAAGCTTCAAAGTTATGCAAGCGCCGCAAAGGGGGAGGTAATGAGATGAAAAAGCTGAAATAGTACAACCATTGTTTGTACGGACACCGAGCGCCCTGTGATTGGTGCATTCCAACGCCTCTGTCACATGGACGTCTGAAGGCCCCTCCCCCACAGTGCAGTTACGGCACAGTATGCAGGAGATGCTGTGCATAAAACAATACCTAGAATAGCAAAAACAAGATGGGCCGCGATGCATTTTTGAGCATGTTCTTCACAACATGGTGAGGTTGAACTACAAGCATGGGAGAACAGGCTATGCTGCAGAACTGCGTAATTAAATGTGGCCATGTGAGCACAACTTGTCATATTGGATTTTAATCTTTCATGCGAAGTATGCATGCTAGCGCTGGGGGTGGGGGGGGAAACAGTGTCAACAGGGTGGGCGTGCCCATTGTGTGAACCCTCCTTGCGTGCTGCCAGTCTTGACATGTTCAGCAAAGTTGAGGAAAACACGCATGCACAAGCGGACACAAACATAATTGTGTATGTGTATTGTATGTGCTTAGCGTGGGAGAACAGAAGGTTCCTTTCTGTCAGTCAAGACAATGCTGGAAGCAATTCAAAATCACAACGACAGACGACAGTTTGTCTCGCCTGCGCCCCGTGCTTTTATTTCTCACCCTTTGTCCACAATGGTCACTTGGAAAGACAAACGCCAGTTGCATTTATTATATTTCTTACTGCGTGTGGATTCTCAAAGAGACCATGACGGAGCAAATGTGGCAAATACTTCAATAGTTTATATGCGAGTGTCTCATAGGGGTAGAAATATTGTAAAAACCTGGACGTTAATTCCGGAACAAACTGCAACAGGCAATGAGGATATGCGGCTCAATCTGGCGTGATCTATCATGTGAACACAGCTGAGGCACTGTCATAACAGAAAATCTGATAAAAGATGCCTGAAGATAAATAAGAGGAAAATGGGGTGAAATGGGAGGAGAAACTGATTTGTTGTATTGCTTTTCCTCCCAGCAAACAGTAGATAATATTACAGAAAGATGCTATCAATGCTAAGTGAACATAACTGCATAATACCCTTAAAAGAAAACTGCACTTTTTGGGGGGGATTTTGCCCATCATCCACAATCTTTATGTGAGACATGAACACACGTCTTTCTCTTTTCTGTGCATTCTAAAGATATAAAAACAGACAAAAAAAGACAGCTCATTACTGCACGTAAAGGGACCTTGGCTGCCTACAAAGGCCGCTATTAAAATGCCTACATGATACATGCAGGTACATGATAACACATAATACTTACAGTATGTTGCTGTATTTTGGTCCTTTTAAGCAGGACTGGAACTTCCTTCCAGGGTGCATTGATTTCACATAGCAACATAGAAATGTAGAAAACCTAGCATTAACTTCTCCAAACTCAAAAACAAAAACACAGCAGCAGTAGCGGCAGCTCCAATATGTAGCGTTACCTTTTGGTAGTGGCCTGAGGCATTGTGAGCACAGCGCTCACACGCTGTAGGTGTGTGTGTGGTGAAGCTAGTCTCGAGCTGCATAGTAGGTGGCCGGTATGGTGTGGCAAGGTGTGTCAATACGCCAGTACCGTACAGTAGTTCAACTGCCGTAACAATAATAAGAATAATAATAATGATAACAATAATGACGCTGTAGCTTGGCTAATATGCATGTTACGTTATAAATGGAGCGTTGTTGGCACTTATTGGAGTTTTTTTCAGAAGGCTTTATGGGCGGAATAAGTGTTTCCCATTATGTGCATTCTTCGCTATGTCTTTTTAGCTGTTTTTTATATCTTTAGAACGCACAGAAAAGAGAAAGACATGTGTTCATGTCTCACATAAGGATTGTGGATGGGCAAAATTCCCCCAAAAAGTGGCAGTTTTCCTTTAAGATTACTAATAAAACAGATACAAAAATGCATGCTATCGGCACCATCCTGGCTTTTGGGCAAAGGCACCAGAAACACAGCAAAGTAGTCTTCTCACATTAATTATTAAGGCAAGATTTACTACGTTTTGACAGCACAACATTAAGAACACAGCTGGAGCTGGCTGAGCACAGTGGGTATGAGGCTGAAATAAATAAGGGGTGGGAATGACTTGTGGAGCTCATTTTACTTTAGCATTGTTGGAGCTATAAAACACACACGGCTTTTCTTCCAAAGTAAAATATACAGTTTTAGGCAACAAAAGGGGTATAATTTTGGAGCTTGACCAACATTTTCTGGGAAAAGTAAAACAAAAACATGTAGACATCATCTAAAAGATCAACTCTATTGTGTACTTTGCATTTTTCTTTAGCTTTTTTTTCAACATGAAACCATATGCTAACCTTGAACAATACCTATAGAACTCCACTAGGTGACAGCATCATTCTCCAATAACTCATCTTCACTTGCGTGACAATTAAGAATGATAGTTACTTAAAAACATTGTACAGGCGTCCCTCGCTACATCGCAGTTTGAATATCGCTCCCTCACTCTATTGTGGTTTTTCAAAAACCTATTAATTAATAATCGCTGTTTCGTGGTTGACTGTGGCCTATTATTCCATATGGAAGTGGTCCGTTTTTGCCTGCTTTTTTTGCCCTTCTTACTCACTCAGTTTTAAACCCATTCTTACGTTTAGGATAAATAAATTGGAAGCTAACTTGTTAGCTCAGTATACTGCTATGTTTAAAGCGGCGGCCGTCTCTTGTGTCACTTCAGAGATGCCGTATTCCTGTAATATTGAGGCTGGATGATAGGTTGAGGGCCATCTTTTTTTTATGCCATGTGCAATCGACCCACATTACTTTTAGATACTACAACAAGGAACTTCCCAATGCTTACGCTGAGTTATTGTGTCTTATTATTGCTTCTCATGTTTACTATATTAGGTCATAGGAGTATAAAGGTGACTACATGGGTGCTATTTCATGTTTACAGGGCTCTAATGTTTAAAACTTTTTTTAAAAGGTCATAAACACGTTTTCTATGCTCTGACTACAAAAATATTCAATATATGAATATTGAATCCTACTTCACAGAAATTCATTTATCCCCATCGGGTCTGGAACCAATTAACCGCGATAAACGAGGGATGACTGTATACTGCAAATTCAGAGATGCTTGATAGTGGCGATATCCGATATGCCAATATTGTCCAGCACTTCATCACTTTGATACCAATGAAAACCAATACTGACTTGGGCCGCAGCTCTTCCCTCACATCTCATGCAATGAATGAACACGTTATGTTTCTCTTACTGTGATGCCACGGGATGCATTTCACAAATAAACACCGTTTGTGTAAAATATGACAAATACAATGTCATGTAGATTATACAAAAACGACCATATTCATTTAAAACATTTTATTTTAAAACCAAAACATTAAACTTAACAAAATAGCCATCAAAAATCATGACAAATAATAACTAAAATAATATGTTCTACTATTAATAAGTAAGACAGGTTAGACCTAATAAATTCACAAATAAGAATCAGCAATTAAATAATGCTGGCAACAACACAATTTGGAATGCTATAAGAACAAAGAAGAGTTCAAAGTATAAACTCTGGACTAATACAAGCAGTGAAATTATAACCTGGGCTCATACAGCATGCCTCGTCTCTTGTTATTTTGCTGCAGGTGTGTCAAGTCTGAGTCTGAGTCTGAGTGATTCTACTTGTGTGATATTAGATAAGAAGTATTAAATAAAGACCCCTTACTCCCCTCTTGCAGCGCTTTACAATCATTACAAATTGCATATTTACCATCCACAGGCGGAACTTGGAAATAATTCCAGACCTGACATACTGAGCTAGCAAGCTTGTTGCTTGTTACTGGAGCATGACGTCATCGCTCACACGTCGATATCATTTATGCCAATATCGGCCAATAATGTCAGTCAGCCTATATTATCGGGCATCCCTACCACAAATGCTCCATTTAACACCACTATTCAACCTCCCCGAGAGTATCCTATGTACGCCGGGTGAGTGGTCTACAAAAGCAAACATTGTCCATCTCTAATTAGCGTCACAAAATGACAGTAGCGCATTTGAAGTATCATTAGTGGTTAGCATCCAGTAGCTTTATCTACCTCTTCTTGTTTTACATTACTCAGCTGTTCATGTGAAGCGCATGCGTGTTATACTGGGTATACTGTTGTTAATAATGACGTTGTCAGTGCTACTAATGCTGGCTGAGCAGTTGGCTCCATACCACTGTTACAACATCGGTTATGCAGCTGCCGTGTTGTACAAAATACTTGTTAATAGGGATGCTCCGTTCAGGGTTTTGTGCGGCCAATTCCGATACCGATCATCCATGAGGGAGATTAGCCGATACCAATACAGACACCGATGGCATGGATTAACTGTGGATTTTTCCATTTATTTATGATGAGTGGTATTGACTAAGGCCACCAATATACAATTCCAATTCCACCTGGCAAATAGGTTTTTTTTTGTTTTTTTTTTTTTTTTTTGGGGGGGGGGGGGGGGGGGGTGTTAAATTACTTTTGGGCGGATTGTTTTTGGTTTTTTTGCCTTTATTTGTCTGAAATGATTTTTGTACAATTTGACACAAACCTCAATTTCATTTGATGCATGTTTTGGGGTAATATGAATACATGGGGAATAATTTGTTCAATTTATTTTTGTTCAAGATAACAAAATTAACCGAATAAAATAATACAAATAAATATTTTTAAATTGAAATCTGGCCTGCTTAATTTAAAACAGAATAAATTCAGTGTCCAGGTTGTAGGGGTCTCCAACTTTCATCACTATTGGAGCTGTCAACTATTGCGAACTATAGTGTTCTATTTATGACTGGCACTATTTAAATTGTCCACTACTTTATTTCCCCAAGCAGATCTCCACTCAAATAGCGTGGTCATTGTCTTTATGCTATTTTGTGGTTTTGTTATTATATAAAAGGCATAAAGTTTGAATTCAACAGTTATAATAAAAAGAGTTGAATCAAATTTTCTTTGGTGAGCTACTCAAAATCAGCTGGAAAGATAGGAGACCCCATTCATAATATCACCATTGTAAGGCTGGACACACTATGTGATTATCTTCATTCAACAACACATAAATTGTGTTTTGAGGACAAGATATAATTAGTATAATAGATATAATGACAACAAGAGAGCAACATTGTTCAGTCACACTTGAAAAAGTTAGTACGTACCCCATGAACGTAATATCCACTTGAAGCATTCTGCGTGGGACAAAAACGAGCTCTGAACTAACAGCATCACTTGTTTGTTTTAAAAACAAAATGTCACTGTGGTAAAAAGTCACATTTGGAGTCTTAAGACCAGCTAGCTAGCTGCCAACAGTGACAGCAAGGCAAAGCGTGTAAACAAAGATGCAACAAAAGTCGAACAGCAATAGGTTTGATAAGTGAATGATCAAACAAGCTGGCATCAATTGGCTTAGCCTGTCGCAAGCTGAAGCCATTGAGGTTTCACAGACTAGTTTTGATTCGTGCGGCAATACGGGACAGAGCGTCCCGTGTCGGCTCATACGGGTGTTGACAACCCTACGTGACACACCACACATCTAGCGTTTGCCGCAGCACTCCAATCGGTTTTTGTGGTCGGCTTTGAAAGGCATTCACGCCGATCATGTGCTTTTTAAGGAAATCGGCCGATATTTATCGGTAGCCAATGATTGGAGCATCCCTACTTGTTAATAAATTATTGTATGGTCAAAGAGAGCTATGCTTTCCTTTTCACTTACTCAGGCTGTCCAAGTAATTATCATCGCTTTAGTAGTACTTTACATTATTTCCTATTTGTAAATTAGACCTAGGTTCTATTGTACTGCGTACACTCCATAACATTAAAAAGGTACCATAGATTGCTGAGGACAATAATTAAACTTAAGGCATATAGTTTGCTAGAAAAAACACAGCTTCCCATTCAAGAGTGACAACTTAGCACAAAAACATGATTAAGGTTCAACTTCCGTGGCCTATAAAGCATTAATTAACCACCCTCCCAGGAAATTCTTTCAACTGCACTAATGCCTTGAGAACAGAGTGTCAATACCAAAACTGTTACCAACATGCATTTCCACCTCCTCCCAAAAAAATCAATACTTGTATGCCCTGGTCATATGCAATTACTGTCAGTTAGAACATGAAACAATACATGCCACATGCATGCACAATCCAGTAACCTATTTATGCAGTGTTTCATAACAACATTTAGTCAATAACTGGCATTGGCTGCTCTCTTGTAATCAATAACTAAAGTCAGTTAGCGTGTGATCGTTGCCAAATTACAATAGACTGCTCTGGGTTTTGACCCAAAGAAAGAGTCAACAAAAACAAGGACTTCAACTCAACATGACACACAGGGTCAACGTGACATGCAGTTGAGTCTCTGCGCTCTCTGTGAGGGGTGAGAACAAAACGACATAGTTGCCATCTGTGGTTGTCATAGGTTTCACTGTATGCCGTAAAAAGTGTCTTTGAAAATGTGCAATGTCATGTCATGGTGTTTGCTTCTGTGTAATGTATGTCATGAGCAATGTTTGCATAACAGACGGGCACTACATTCACCTTTCAAGTTGTCCTGCTCAGCCCTCATGATGTCAATCAGGGAGCTCTCCAGAGTGTTCATGTTGAAGCTGTCAAACGACCTGGTGCGTTCCTAAAGAGAATAAAGAAGAAAAGAAATCACTTAAATGCTCATCAAGCTGCTACATGGCTTCATTTGGAGTATAAAGGTGTGATTAACGTCATCTCCAGTAATGACAAAGGAGCTACCAGACCAGTCTTTGTGTGTGTCACTTCATCCTTAACTGAGATACTTTTTGTATTGTCCGCTGTTGGAAGGTGGTGTTTAGGTTGGCAGCAAAACAAACAAGCAGGAGCCGTGACGGCTGGGCGATAGCTATTGTCACATAAAACTATGTCATACCAACCATACTGAGAATTGTTCATTGGGTGCGCACGCAGGAGAACACACACACACACCCATGTAATGTGTGCACAAAAAGTATGTGCACACATTCTCAGTGAAGTATGTCTGCTCTCACAAAAGGTGAGTACACCCGTCACATTTCAGAAAGCATTTTTACTACAGTCCAGTACAACTTGAGTGTCAGTACCATAGAAATTAAACTTGGATATACAGTTGCAAAATTGTACGTATTTTTTGCCTATGGCTAAATGAACTACAATACATACAGTGGTGTGAAAAAGCGTCTGCCCCATTCCTGATTCCTTATTTTTTTTGCATGTTTGTCCCACTTAAATGTTTCAGATCAAACAAATTTAAATATTAGTCAATGACAACACAACTGAACACAAAATGCAGTTTTAAACTTGTTATTAAGGGGGGAAAAAAAAAATCGAGACCTACATGGCCATGTCTGAAAAAATGATCGCCCCCTAAACCTAATAACTGGTTGGGCCACCCTTAGCAGCAACAACTGCAATCAAGAGTTTGTGATAACTTGCAATGAGTCCCTTACAGCGCTGTGGAGGAATTTTGGCCCACACATATTTGCAGAATTGTTGTAATTCAGCCACGAGCGACGACCTGGTGGACGTTGCAGTTTTTTGGTCCCAGGTCGGGACCTTACTGCCTACTTCCATCAAGTCCCGTGTATTTACAAACTTAGGCTGCATGAGTGTTGCCGGCACTAGGGAGCTGTAGTTCAAGGAATGGGAAACATGAATTCCGACATGTACTGTGAAGCAAAGTATGATTCGCTCCCTTTGGAAAGTGGGACGCATGGCAGTTTTCTAAAATGATAATGAGTCTAAAGCACACCTTAACATTTTTCTGTGGATAGTATACCTGGTATACACAAGTTATATTCATGTTTAATTTCTTTAGTATTGTCCCCTAAGAAAATATACTGTACTAAAAATGAATGGTTTTGTGAGCTACTGTACAGTACATGATTGTGCTAATATTGCGCCCTCTCATGAAAAGCCATACAGTATAACAGCTACTTCCTGTCACAATTTACTGTATGTATAATTTGCTGTTACTGTTATGTCAAAACATCACATGATTAAAATGTCTCATTCCTGCCTGTGTCTCTTCATTTTTTCCAGCCACTGCCCCAATCATGAGTGTCCTCTGAAAAGCAGAAATGTCTTAATAGCTTGCTCAGTCATGTGCTCACAGAGTCTTCTGGTTACACACAAATATGTTTTCAGTGAGTTGACTAAAATTGCTTAATCATGGTGGCTTGACTGTTTGGTCACAACTAATATGGACGAAAGGTTGAGTTCAACTGCATCATAACACAAGCCAATAGTTAACATTACAGATATAAAAATCTAAGTAATAAAGCAGTTGAAGTAAGAAGTGTATATTTTAAGTATTAAATGAAAAGCACAGTTGTAGAAAAGTCTGCCTCTACAGCAAAATCAAACAAATTGGACTAAAACATTGTACAGTATAATGTGCCACTACTTGCACAAAACTTCCAAATAGAATTCATGCTTGATGTTAGGCAAAATGTTAAAATATTGCTAGTGACCTCAAAAAGGATCACATTTAGTCAAGTGTTTTACTTTTTCTTTGGCTTTTTATGCATTTTTTGCAACACATTACAAAAGCTGGACTGCCGTCGTGGATGACGCTAAAACCGGCAAAGGTTTTAACTTTGATTTGTTTTTTTGTGACACAGTGGTACCTCCATTTTCGTACGTACACTTCTGTTTTCGTGAAAAATATATACGTCTTGGTTTTCGTACACTGTCTCGGTTAGCATACAGCTAAACATTGTCATGTCATTCATTTCATTTATGAAACAGGAAGAATTAAAAGCAACACAGTTGTGTTAGTTAATGGGGCCTGACTAGGTTAAAAAAAATGGTTAAAATCACAATCACAAGAGATACACATAAGACAACAGAGAAACTCCACTGCTGCATCACATCCACACAGATGTCTGTCCAGGACCACCTCTGTTTGCCCCATATCATTCCTCGGAATCAAGTGTCCATACAAAGAATCCCACGCACTCGTGGCTTGTCATGTTATTAATACGTGATCACAACATTGTTGTTGTCCTCAACTCCCACCCGGAAACCATTCTTCCCCTCAGTGTCACCGTAGTTCACACTGTTTGCTAACTAAGTTACACCACAAGTCTGAGCTTTATTATTGTTTACGGATGAAAAATAACCCACCATGGAGCCAAAGAAAGTTGCAAGTGATAAAGAAGGTGAGAAGCACTATTTAAATGAAGAAGTAACTCGCAGCAAAGAAGGTGCCCTTCGTGTGGCGCTCTCTTCCCCTTCTCCCTCTTCAGTCCTCGCTAGTAAGAGTCAACAAATAAAAGTGACATTCATTGATTACTTTCATCATTTATAAGCATTTCACATTGTTTTCTGCATGCAGAACTACAATTGTTCTATGGTTTGTGTTAACATTTCTGGGTGTCTGGAATGGATTCCCTTAAATTCCAGACTATTGAGAGCACCCGACTATAAGCCACAACCACCAAATTTAAAGCGAATTAAAAATATATATATATATATATATATATATATATATATATATATATATATATATATATATAGAGACCACACGTGTCTATAAGGCGCAGGTGTCCATGTTGTAAAATGGGATATTTACACAGAAAAACACTCTAAACCTTGCAATCATATCTACACTGAGTGTTCCCAGCATCACTCAGTAGCTCTAACGCTGCGACAAGAGACGCTTTTCTTCATCGGAGTTCACAGCTGCCGCAGTCCAAGCAGAGGTAGTAGTAATTCTACCCTTGGTCAAACTTGTTTAAGATTTGTCAGATCAAAACACAAACGCTGCATAAAAGACTTCAAAATGTGATATTAATGACACTCTAAGCATCATGGGAACTGTAGTTGTTTTAACATTAATTAGCTGCATCGTTGTTTAACCCACAGTGAAAAAGGTATTGACATTGTTTCAGATGGAAAAAAAAAATAGTTTTTGTACAATTCAGTTTTGAGTGGACCCTACGGAATGGATTAATAACACAACCTGAGGTACATCGGTATTCCAAAAGCAGGAGCCAGGAGTTTATGATTTTATTTGTTTTATCATTTTCACAGTGGTTAATTTATTTTTACAATGCGTGTGATCTGCGATGATATTCATTCAAGTCTTGATAGTTTTGTTTTTACACTACCAACATTTAAGTAGGTTAAGTTATTTTTACATTTGAATGTTAATGTTAAAATTCTAGTATGGTCGGTGAAGGTTTTGTGATGGTGACAGTTCAGCACGGGATCAAATTATTTCAACTTTCAATTTTATTCTCTGTGGGAACAATTGATTCCAAATCCAGCAACAAGAAGAGCAAGACTATTTTACTGTAGCAAACAAACCATGACTTTACAATCACACAGTATAACATAAAACACAAAGCTTCACTGAACTGGTTGACCTTGACAGACAATCCAGAGACCCTAGCACAATAGCTGTTTGTCAACCTGTATGTTGTCACCACAAACACTTCAATGCTCAACATCTTCAATGTGCTCTTATTCATGCAGCACACAGGTCACACCCTGGCTATTTCGAAACAATGTGAGGGCAAAGCCACCTCAGGAGAAGAAAAGCTCAAACAATACAATGATACACCATGAACTCAAATGCGGGGGTCACGTGTTCAAAAGGTCACCAAAACAGACCTCAGCGCATGACCCGAGGATCGTGTAGGCAGGTGAGGGGGAATTTCTTAAAATTTGCTTGAATATTTTCCAAATTCAATAACTACCATACTTTTTTGGTCGTCTTAGCAACAGAAAGTGTGGTTAAACTTCCAACATTTCTCACACTGACAAAAAGGGACATGGTCAAAACAGAGATGTAGAATATACACACATGGTCTTTCGTCTCGCTGACAAACAATACAAGCATAGAGGCCAATTTTGTCGACACTTTTCCCATATGTGCCTCACTATACAGGCCACATTACCTTTCATACCGCTTGTACAAGCCATCATTTTTCCCGTGTCACTGACATGAAATGAGTGCGGTGAAGTCAATCTGGCCATAGCCTACCTTAGGAGGTAGTTTCAGTACTGTAAGAGGAGAAAGCAATTGTTACTGTTTAGTGATGACGCCATCACGCATGTGATTATCTGGTGCTGGGTCATTGTGTGAAAGCACATAGTTATGTCAATATTGGGTTGTGTATAAAAGAAACAGGTGAATATATGCTGGAGCTACTGTTTTAAATTGTACGCAATTTTGAAGGATCTCTGTCCAAAAGAGGCTATGCAAGTGGACAAATGCAACTGTAATAGACGCCATACTTAAATTAGTCACCAAGTGCGTTGTCCACTCGAACAAATACAACCAAAAACCTTTATTACAGGTGGTGCTCTCAATGACCGATTCCTCCATGTGTTGCAGGTCATGTCTTTATTACAACATGTTCCATCTACAGAGCAAACGTGGCTTCTGTAAAGATGACATTTAAATGGAAAGTGTTGTGTGCTGCAAAGCAAAACTTGCCAAATACTGTATTTCAACATTGACAAAAAGGAAACAAAACGATTTGAGTGGCGTCAACAAACACAATTGAACAGTGTCCATAAAAAGTATCTATTATTATAATAAACATGCATTTGTACAAATGCAGGCCTTCATTTTCCCTAGAAAACATGCCAGGTAGTCTCTGGAGATGAGTAAACAACCTGAGCCACTATATTTGGAAATAAGAGTAAATAATATACACTCACCAGCCACAACATGAAGTATACAGAGCTGCCAACACTTCAACATACTGTTTGCAATTCAGTCAAGCGAGCATAGCAAGTGTTTGAACTGAGCGAGCAAGCATTTTGGGTGAGGTCCAAGGGTGAAGTACCTGGCAGGGCCCAGGAGCTGAGCTCCTGGTTCAATTTTTTACAATTTGAAACCCATTTTGTACACCATCCGTAGTCTCATTAGGAGCATGCCCCGACGTTGTCAGGCATGCGTACAAGCACGTGGGGGCCCACACAAACTACTTAGAATCATTTTGAGTTGCTAGAATGACATTTTAGCTCAATGGACCAGTGTGCTGCATCATTTTTTTACTTTCATTTTTGGGGTGTCTTTGATTTCCCCCCTCTATAGGGTGATCATTTTCATTTCTATCAAATTATGTGGCATCATTTTGTTACTAATACATCACCTACTTATTATCAGGAAAGATATTCAAGATCATTTTTCCCCTTAAGATCTGATGTGTTTTCGAAGTGTTCCTCTAATTTTTTTGAGCAGTATATTTTAGATCCACACAAGAACATCCCAATCTGTGAGATTTTTTACTCCAGTCCAGATTTCAGGAGACAAGCACAATTCCCTGGAATCTCCTGCAGAATCCAGGAGCGTCGGCTGATCTGAGAATATCTTTACCGCACTTTTTTAAAATTTGGTTCCAGTCCTAGAGCCAAACTTATTAAATATATTGTGTACTGCCATAAGTGTACATGTACAGACATATACTATTAAATACAGCATGCTGCGGATGAGTCATTCCAACATTGTCCTCTCGTGTCACCTGGACTTATCGTGAAAAATGGAGGCTAGGTGAAAAGTTAAAGAACTGTAACTGAGGGATAAAAGGATAGCTGGGAGAAACATCATTTGGAGATTTTGACCTCCACATCTACATTTAAATTGCCGGGGAAATTGTCCATTTCACCCCATTCTTATTGTGTTTTTAATCACATCCTCAACATCAACGGGGAGGGAGAGGAAGCCCAAAGCACAGAAGGCAAAGGCAGATGAAAAGAAGAGGATGATGGAGAAAAGGAAAAAAGGGAAAAGGTCTTTTCTCCCTGCCTGCCTTACCAGGAGGGCAGGAAGGGGAAGCAGGTTGGGCTTTTGATGCTTGTGAATATGGCTGCAGCAGGCCAAAATATTTCAAAGCCCTCCTAGGATATTTAACACCTCAACTGTCAAAAACAACTTCTTACCAATTGTTAGCTGAGTGCTGGTAATTGTTGAGTATGTAATGGGGAAACAGAAACCTTCCTTTGCTTGGGGATTACTCTGGGATTAGGCTGAACTGACTTCATTGTATGCAAGCTGCTGAAGTAAATAGAATAAGACACTTCCACATAGACACCGTTTTGTCTTCTCTTCCTTTGTTAGGACGCATGTGTAGAAGACATATATGCCGGGAACTAATGAGGGCCCATGCAGCCACAGGCATGTGCACACACATGTACTGCTTCTGTCAAGGGTGTGAGAAGGGCGCGCTGAAGCCGTATGAGCCAGAGCTACAGTATGAGCTCTGTGCAGCCCAGCTCAGGCCCCTCATTAGTCTAAAAACATTTCCCTCATTTAGCACCAACGTGACAAAGACCAGGGGTAATGACTGAAACCTCGGGCCTTCTGCAGCTTAATGGCTCAGTCAGAATTAGTGCTCGTAGATGTGCACGGGAATTTGCATGCGCATGTCATGGATAAAGGATGAAAAGCTATCTCTAATGAATGAAGCTTTTTTTAAACCATTCAACATTATCCTGTTTCAATCAAGTGAGGTCTGCAGTGAAATGAGCATCTAATTGGTGAAATGACTCCATGTGAACTGGAGGATTAAGGAAAACTACCAGGACGTGTGCTTGATAAAATGTAACACCTATGTTTTCAGGCCGTGCTTCAGTCAAGTGAGTTGAGTCCTCAGTGGACAGTCACCTTTACTCAGCTTCAGAAAGTACCCAGTGTCTACTGGGGTAAGGCTCTAATAGAGGGAGAGGCCTTTGTTTGTGCAAATGCTCTGGTAAAAATCAGTGGGTGGAAATGTGGAGTAACCTGCAATACAATAATGACAAAACTACCAGTTATTTCACTAATATGAAAACATGTTTTTAATTTAAAAAGTATTAATTTTGAAATGTTATGTCTTAAAACTTTCCAAAAATGTGTCTTGAAAAAGAGGGGTCGTCTAATTTTCAGCATTGTCTTATATTAGGGTCAATACCTTAAACTTACAATTTTCTGTCATATTTTTATAATTGAATATGAAAAAAAAATAAAACAAAGATTTAGTTAAGTACTGCATTAAAACTAGGGACGCACAATATTTTTTTTTCAAGCCAATACCTATAACTTCCTGTGTCTCAAGACCAATACTGATAACCAATAACTTTTAGTATCTACTATTTTTGCAATTTAGATTTAACTGTAGTTTGTGCACACCTGGAGGTAAGAACGACTCACGCTATACTTGACAAACTGTACCCGTAGATTTGTTCAAACCAATTATGTATCTGACATCACTACTATTAACAAAACATTAAAAAAAGATAGCAGCGGCTCAGAAGTACAAACCTTGGCTCCAAATGGTTTACTACTATCTGCTAATGATGGTACTAATGACGGTAAAGTGCTGGTCATCCAGGGCTATAATTTCCATGATAAATCAGGTCCTTTTAGCCCTCGGGTCATCTCTGGCAAATGGTTTGCACATTTCAAACACAACGGCAATAGGAATAAACCCCGGGCTCCGGGCGCCGTCGCTATGCTGCCGTTTCAGGTGGCTGATAAGGTTTGATGTGCTCCATGTTTTGTAGCAGTTATTTGGCATACTTAGCATTAGAAATGTAAATCTTTTCACATTAGGTGGGAGGGGAGGTTGATAATATTTAAAAATGTTAAAGATGACTGTAGAACGTCCACATAACCTGTGGAACGGCAAGCTGTTAAGTGTCTTTTATGAACATCATAGGTTCTAGTCTTTTAACAAAACTGAAAGCCACATGCCGTTTAGTGCACTTACACACATGTAGTATGTGCAATTTGAAGAAATCATTAACACATGAACCTAATCTAGGAAATTGCAGCAACAATGTTAATCAGGCATGCGTTGTAGAGTTTTGTCATTTATAATTGCTCTCAACAGCTTCTTATATTGATTAAATATCCTGTCTAATAATAGCAAGTTGAGGATAAACAATGTCCAAAGGCTACCGTGAGAATGCCAAAGATTTAACCAACAGTTGACCAGGTGGTTCTCTAAAGACAACATCCTGTCTTGGCTTATAGAACACAACACTCGACACAACAGGAGCTCTCTTGGAAGGAGTGTGGGCTGCAAGACAAGAAAAGACAACAATATGGGACACAAAACAACAGCGTTCACATTTTGGGGTGGACGGTAAAAGCTTGGCACCAGCTGCATTAATAGCAGTTAGCAAGAGTGTCGCTGGCCACCAGCCCAGCCCAAATACTAAAGCTGCTCTAATACACCAGCATCGCTTGCTTATACCACAGCTTGTGCTACAGCACAGGACAGAACATGGTGTGCCCTGCATGGCTCTTCCTGTTACTTTGGGAGAAACAGCCATGACACAACAAAAGATGGCCAAATATACAAACAAAAATAATCCAAAAAGTAATGTCTTACCGCAGGGGGTGTCCTGATACACATTTTTTGGCTCCTATTTTTTTTTTATTGTCTTCCAATCCGATCCAAAACCGATCTTTTTTAAAATTATTTTCAATAATATCTCTTCAAAGCATTAAAAATAATGCAACCAAAGTATTATTTTGCTACTTTTTAATTTACTTTATTACACAGCATGCCCAACAATATTGTTTGACTTTTGTAACAAACCTCTGTGAGTAAGGTCCCTAATCCAATAAAAAAGCCAATAAAAGGTCCATCCAATAAAAGATACAAATTTGAAAAAATGGGCGTGCAAAAAACTTTTAGGATAGGACTAATCATTTGACATGGTTATAGATCAATTTGTGGTGTAATTTACAGTATATTTATACTATATACTTTTTTTTTTTTTTTAAACAAATTCTCTTCAGCGCAATAGTAATTTATTGACGGTCCTCATGCACCGCCACATACACAGGAGGTACATCTTATATAATCAATGTGATCGCTCCTCGCACCAGTTATTAATGATAACCGCCACCTTGCATAATGAAAACAACAACTCGAAATAAGCTACACAATGAGTACATTTGCCGTAATTCTGTGTTGTTGGCACACATAAACAGTCCTGTAGAGCACTGAGAGTGCCCAAGACTTGGCACGGTTGACATGGCCCAGTGTGAGCGTGCCCTAAATGTGCTGTGTCAGTGCTAAAAAGGAAACTACATATGGCTGAAGAAAAAAACTAAGGTAGTGTGGCAACACTTCCGCATGTTTTCCATTTAACATAGACGTGTTTGGATAAATGGTACAGTGGTTACCAAACTGGTGGCTGCCTTGTGCAACATATGTCTGCAAGCGCTGACCAACACAATGACAATTTTTTTTTTTTTTTTTTTTTTAATCAGTTCAGAAACACAAATACAAGATTGTCATAGTCATACAACACTGACAAAAGAATGATGTCTAAATGTTACCAGGGGAAAAAATGAAGATAAGGAAAAAATTACATCCTTTCCCTTGTAAAATTACTTTCTGGTACTAATAAAACATACTCTTAAAATTCTAACTTTCTAATTATAATATTAAATGTTCTCACAACATTAAATACTGAACTTTACATTTACTACTATTAAGGTAATATTTAATCTCTGTCTCTAAAAAATGTTATTTTTGTTTATACTTTAACACCACTGTAACACTACTTTATACTTAATACTTCTAAGTTGTTACTTTGTCATGTTTTTTTTTTTTTTACTTAATTCTTTACTGTAATTACAACATCATCGTTGTGAAATTGTGACTTTTCTCAGCATATTCCATCTAATTTTTTTGTGCATTTATGACTGCTCATAGTATGATGTCTCTTTCTTCTCACCTTATTCTCTTAAAAATGATGACAAAAAACTTAAGTGAAAAAAATGGTGAGGGCAATTCCTCCGCAATATCAAAGACAATAAAAATGTAGCACACCAAAATGGCACATTTTCCAATTAAATTATGTAGGGGCATATTTACCTTGGGTCTCATTCTTCTGTACTAAAATCCACAGTAATGCACTGAATTAGTGCACTAATTGAAATCAATTACAAAAGGTACAAATCTATTTGAGAAACTCTGGATTGCGTGTCACAATTGTTGTTTGTAAGTGGGTTAGACTTGCATAATTTCTAGCACTTTTGGACGCATGCATGCACGCACACACACACACACACACACACACACACACACACACACACACGAAGTAAGGTCATTTAGTGCCCATCCACCATGTGTCCTTGCTGTACGAAGAGGGCAGAAGGACAATGCTACTTTGCTTGATCTGATTCATCACAGAGGAGACGCACACATACTGCAGCTGGAGTAGCTTTAGCTTAAACCAGAACAGGGGATTTAGTGATGAGATTGTTCATTACGTCAAGAGTCAAGATGAACGCAGGATTATCAGAGTATGTTATTGTTCATGGTTTGAGTGTAAAAAAAAATAAACAAAAAACAGTAAAATCAACAAGCCAAGGGCATGGAGAGACGTCAGGACTATACAAGTCAACATCGGGATTCAAAAATATGGGCCATTTTCCAGTCAGAACCTGTTCTGTAATTATCATCACACTTGTCCTAAAGACCAGCATCTAAAGTTTAGATGCTCACTGAGCTCAAGTCTCAGAAGATTTATTTTGACAGTTTGACTGCCAAGCTGTTATTGGAAATGCTATGCTAATGCTATATTGCAATAAGATTCATTTCCAGTTCTATGGTTATTACCACAGTTCTGTAGGATCTAATTTAGATGCTCACTGATCTTTAAGTCTCACAGAATTTACTTAACTCTTGCAAGATTTACTGACAGTCATGCATGATGGGCAACTTTAAAGGCTTCCAAATTTTACTTACAATTTTTGGCATATGTAAGACTTCTGAATAAAATTAACTTAAAATTTCTCAACAGATGGTGGTCTTTGAGGCCAATTACTGTTAGGACATCAGCAGCTATGACAACAAATGATGTGATCGTGCACTAACTTTAAGAGCATATATGATATCCATCCACTAGGGTCGCGGGAATGCTGGAGCCTATCCCAGCTGACTTCGGGCGAGAGGCTGGGTACACTCCGGACTGGTCGCCAGTCAATTGCAAGGCACATATAGACAAACTAACATTCACACTCACATTCATACCTATGGACAATTTGGAGTCGCCAATTAACCTAACATGCATGTTTTTGGAATGTGGGAGGAAATCGGAGTACCCGGAGAAAACACACGCACGCACGGGGAGAACATGCAAACTCCACTCAGAGATGCCAAACGGAGATTTGAACCCAGATCTTCCTGATCTCTTGACTGTGTGGCCAACATGCTAACCACTCGGCCACCGGGCGGCCTGATATATGATATTATTTCAAATAAATTCAAATGCCCGACTTTGACAGAACACTACCAGCAAATGAAGACAAAAAGGGGCATTGGCTGTGTACAGTCCTTAGAGAGGTCATGAGGCCAAGCTGGGGGCTATGGCAAACATCATCCCCCCCCAAGCCCCACCCTCCTTGTAATGACCTACACGATCAATCACCGTGGCAGATCAATACAATGAATTTATCTTCATGCGGTCTTTACCCCTTTTACGTCAATCCTAATCAGAAACTTACTACAATTATTTGCGGACTCTTTAGTCTTTCCTATAAAAATTGAATGAGAGGACTACCCTAAAACAGACGCTTGATTGTTTATTAATAAAGAAAATCATAAGGCTCCATTTCTGGGACTATTATATTGAAACCTTTTGATGTGAAAGGAGTGAAACACAATTATTCACAATAAAACGCATGATCTCGCTTACTTTATTCTATAACCTTCTCCGCATCCTTGATAAAAACCCCCCTCAGCTCGCATATGTGGCACACTGCAACGTTGCAGTGACACAAGCACATTAGTCATCATCATAGACATGCAATGCAAGCAAAGAAGCACAAAAAAACCTTATAAGAGAAGCAAGCGCCTTGTTAATTTCTCATCCAAATGTCTATAAATAACAGCGCGATCACCTTTACAGTGATTTTTGCACATACAGTCATGTACGTGGCATCCCTCATAGGTTGTGGTCAAAATACTTTGGACAACATGATAGCATACATGTAATACAGACATCATCAAAGCTGTACAATCAGAAAAAGTGTCAATGACTTATGGACATTTAGTTGCTAAGTCAGGGCCGTCCCCCTGCAAAGATGGTTGATGGCGGCCATATTTTCCAACCAATATTGCTCAAATTTATAGGGGCATGCTCGTCTGTAAGGTATGTACCAAATTTAGTGTGTATATTGAGCTGAATGAGAAATTTCAAGTTATTCCGACCTATGGGGTCAGCATTTGGGGTTTAATAACGGAAACAAAATAATAGCACAGGCAGCACAGTAGGGAAGCATGTTTTGACAAAAGTTTACCCTTTTGTGTGCAGGAGTCCAGGAGTGGGAGCTTAAACCGGTCCTAATTTTTCCACATGATTGTATTAATTCAAATGTATTACATTCAAACTCAATATCAAATTTCTAATCCCCGTGCTTGAATGGGAATGTACGGTATGGTGGAAAATGGATGGGCTGTATGAAGGTGAGACATACCTGGAAAGGGAAGATGTTATCACTGCGTCCGACTCCATCATCCATCCAGGACTTGGGATTGAAACCCCCGGGGTTGTTGCGAGGGTACTTCTGGGAGGCCACGTGGTTGTTCAGGAAGGTCTTCTTCAGCGGTGAGATAGAGTTGATAGGGGTCATACCGCCATTGAGCCCTCTGCGATAATCTCGGCCCTGAGATCCACCCCAGCCGCCTCCACCGCTTCCGTAACCACCTCCGGGACTCCAGGAGGTGGAGGAGCCCGGGGAAGGTGAGGGGCTCTGGTAGCTCGCCGGCCCCCAGGGGGACGGAGGCTTGCTCAGGCTGTTGGACAAATGCGGCAACTGGTTGAAGGCCGGATTCCTGTGTGGGAAGGGCGGAGGAGGGTGTGGCGAGGCAGGCGAGCGCCGGTGCTGCTGGTGTTGGTTGTGGGGGTGCTGGAAGTGGGGGTGAGGCGGGGGTGCCGGGTGGTGCTGCGAGAGGGTGCCGGCTGGTCCTATTTGAGGGGAGAAGTTGCCGCCGAAACCCGGGCTGACGTGATGAGAGAAGTTCTGGAACAGCAGCGGCCCGTTGTTGGCAGAGGCAGGGTTGAAGAAGCTGACATCCTCGTTGATGATGGTTGACGGCGCTGGTGGGATGGCCGCCGACCAGTTGTTGAAGCCAGTGAGCGACGATGAGGTGGTACTGGATTGAACCGGGCCCCCAAGACCAGGTGTCTCCTGGTAATCGAAGCCTGTCAGTACAGGAGACTCGAGGCGGATTTGCTTATCTTTCCCAGGGTCAGTTGCACCGTTGTCCGTCTTGCCTTCCTCCGACCGGCCCTTCTCCAGTTCTGAGATGATGATGCTGCCGCCGCCACCTCCGCCCTCTTGGTGACTCCCAGGGGAGAGCTGCTTTTCTTGCGTTTCTTGCATTTCTTGCTGCTGTGCTTTGGGCTTGTCAGGCCCCCCCATGATTTCATCCTGCACGCTGCTGTGGGTGGCAGAGGCTGGGAAGAGCCAGGGAGAGCTCGCCGTGGTGCCATTCCCTGCGGCTGTGGTGCTGTTTATGAACGCAGCAGGGCTCTGCGACACATTCTGGTGGTGGTGTGGGGGCTGCAGATGCGGGTGGATTCGGACCGGGAATGCGGACTTGTTGCCAGTGTTGTTTTGAACTAGGACTCCAAAGCCGTAATCCCCCATTTGTTTGCTCCCCCCACACACAAATAGTATCCCGTGATCGTTTGGTCCTATGGAGAGAAGAGCACACAGCATGCACGGTTAGCAGTCACTACAGATTTAAACATCTCTCTACTGGATTTGCTTTACCCATTCATAGAATTCCTAAATACGTGATAACCATCTCACTGCCCAATGGGCCCATCCTTTCCCTGAACATTCTATCTTTTTTAACGCTTGTGTGCAAAGCAAACATTATACATCTTCAGCTAATTATAACCGCATGACGTTGCCAACCTGTCCACGGACAGCTGAGCTGCTGGCAGCCAATATGCTGCTTTAGCTCCTAGCTCTGATATGACGAGGCGACACATTCGGCTTTTTTGGAGACGTTTGCTTGACGCAAACTGACACGCCATGTATTTTTTAAAAAACGGAAACACATTGAAGACATTTTTAATTACTAACGATCTTGACGTGTGAGATATAACAGAAAAACGTACGACCTTGTTTGACAGCTGTCAAGACTCTCCTCTTTCATCGGCTAAATACGCAACGTAAAGATGTAGTAATCGTTTTGATCCTTGAAAGACGACAAAGAAAAGCTTGATAACCGGTTAAAAAATATAGCTAACTAGCTAATATGGGTTAATAGCCATAGCAAGGTAGCTCCTAGCTTAGCATGCTAGCTGGCTGCGGTCGAATATAAATGTTTCACCTTCTGATCACCACCTCCGACCTCTTTGTCGAGAACCTTCCGTCGGCTTGATAGCAAGGTGTCGTCCCTGGAAGGATGTCTTGAATGCAGGCTGAGGCGATTTAAAAAGCTGAGTGCTGTCGGTCAGCTTTTTTTTCTCTTCCTCCCTTCTCTTGACGTGTCCTGCCTGCTCAATGACACCGCTCTGCCTCCACTGTGGACCGTGTCATCCAAGGGCTTCGTGGCAACGCGTCAAATGCACTCAGCTACGGATGTGTCACAAGCCTTATTCGGTCGGTTTCATTTTTCGCCTCAGTATTTTTTTTTTATCTGCCTGATTCCTTGTGTGTGTTTGTGTGTGCTTTGGCTGCCCCCTCTACTGAAGCCGACCGTGGCCGAATGACAGTGAAGGATCAGCCGAAACACACTTCCGCTTCTATCTCCGCCCCTTCCCTCGCGTCTACGCCCACCGGGAGCCACACCTCGGCATTTTATTGGCTGAAAAACCGGTAGCTTTCCTCTGACCCCGCCTACTACCCGCCCAAAACTGCATGAACAATACACCCATGATTTTTTCACTGGGAGGGCACAAATGATCTGATGGAATTTTTTTTCTCGGCACGACCTGTCTTTTCACGAATCAGTCGTGTAAAAATCCATGCCACTTGAGGGGGCAGTGTACTTTTTCTATTAATATCGTCATCTGGCAAATGGCACAGTCTACACAAGAATTAGATTATCTTTAGGAATATAATAATTATGTTTAATGTTTTGAATTCAGGGATATTCATTTTTCTATGCCGCTTAATCCTCATTTGGGCCACGGGGGTATGCTGGAGCCTATCCCATCTGACTTTGGTTGGGCGAGAGGCGGGGTACACCCTGGAATGGTTGCCAGTCATTCGCAGAGTACATATAGACAACATTTCACACTCAATTCATACCTATGGACAATTTAGAGTCGCCACTTAACCTAACATGCATGTTTTTGGGTTGTGGGGGAAGCCGGAGTACGGGGAGAAAACCCATGTGCGCACTGGGAGAACATGCAAACTCCACAAAGAGATGTCCATCGGAGATTCGAACCCACATCTTCCACATCTCCCGACTGTGTGGCCAACATGATAACCACTGGGCCACGGTGCGGCCAATTCAGGGATTTTAAGTCAAATAATTTACGTGGGGGGGCTGCACAGTGATGGTTAGCATGGTTAGCATGTTGGCCACACAGTCACAGTCAAGAGATCGGGAAGACCTGGGTTCAAATCTCCGTTGGCCATCTCTGTGTGGTTTACATGTTCTCCCCATGCGTGCGTGGGTTTTCTCCGGGTACTCCGGTTTCCTCCCACATTCCAAAAACATGCATGTTAGGTTAATTGCCGAGTCCAAATTGTCCATAGGTATTAATGCGAGTGTGAATGGTTGTTTGTCTATATGTATGTGTCCTGCGATTGGCTGGTGACCAGTCCAGGGTGTACCCCGCCTGTCGCCCAAAGTCAGCTGGGATACGCTCCAGCATACCCCCACGACCCTAACGAGGAGAAGCGGTATAAAAAATGGATGGATGGAATTTATGTGGGTGCGGGTGTTTTGCAAGCACTCATAATACCAAAATATGAGGTTTATAACATCCTCCTTTGTCATCATTTCTAAGCATTCATGACTGTCACTCAACAAGCTAAATTAGGCTTTATGTTGCAGGCATTTTTGCTCCTTCTGCATTGTTCTATATAAATGGCAACGGCATTGGGAATGGGGGCAAAAGTTGATGGGTATTTTTTTTCTCCTTCTGAGGTAACATCAAAGCCATGTGTGTGAAGCCCTTTTTGCACGGCTTGTAAAACCTAGCAATGTTTCTCCTTTTTCTACATTGCTTGTTCTGTTTAAAAGGCACCAACATGAAATGCAAGGAGGAAGCTGACCCAGCAATTTTCCACTTTCAAAGGTAGCATCATAGCCATAAAGTATACAGTCTTTTTTTACGCTGCTAGGAAAAGCTGGCATTTTTATGTATTTTTCTGTGTAGCTTGTTCTGTACAAAAGGTACCAACATAGAATTTCGGCAATTTTCTGCCTTTGGAGGTAACGTCAAAGCCAATCTTCTCGCTGGAGTCTAATGGGTTAGTCCTGTTGTGTATGGAACAAATCATGCATTTAATTATTTGATCCATGTTTGTGGTTTTACTGTGTGAAAATGCACACTTGCAGCACTATCAGTTTGGGTTCTGTGTAAAAGGCACAAGGCAGATTTCTGTGTGCTTTCCCCGATTTCCTCAAATACTAGCTCATGGCCGAAAATCTGTATGATCGACTGTTAAGGCTCTGATTTTGCATGCCCTCTGTATGAAATATTTTCTTAAATAGTAGCCTCCGTTCAATCAATCAAATAAGGCTCGTATGTTGCCCCTTTTTGGTGCCCCTGGGTGACTGTAATTACGTTTAGTATGACTGATATATCACGGCATCTGTATAGCTGACGGGTACTCTGAAGTTCAAAGGGAAAGTGCTGTTGCGTCTGCAGCAGAGCATTCCTGATTAATCTAATTGCGTGATGTTGTGATGCTGTGTGAAAGCGCACACATTTGCGGAAATATCAGGCATTGTAGGGTTCTGGATAAAAGGCACAGGCTGATAGATGCCCGATCCAATGACAATTTTGTGTAAGGGGTTTATAAAACATGTATGAATGTAAATATTACTGGATGAATGATAGCACCATGTCGATCAGTGGATGACATGGCATCTGTAAAGCAGATGTTTACAGTGGCGGAAAACGTTAACCTGAAAAAATAATTTTCTTTGATCTCTGAGTTGAAGAACCCACATGTCCACCCACGCCATCTCCTATACACATCCTTCTATCTACCCTTGTGTCCTACCCTGCTGTATCCTTATTATCACCTGGAGGTCATCAAGAGGCTTTGGCTCCTGTCAGTCTCTCCGACCCACAAATGGCTATCTAATAAATCAGTCACTTCCAGTCCAGCTGGTAGAGGGTGATAAATGAGTGTTGATAAATGTGTACAAAAAGGATGAGCAGGCAATGGTTAAGTGTTAGAAGGGTGAGGCCAGATTAAAGTAATCCGATTAAAACAAAAAGTACAGATGTGAGAATGAAAAATAGTGATGGCCCTGTTCATGCTGCATCTGTAATGCAAGGCGGGGAGTTTCAATTGATACAGGAAATGGATTTCTAGGACAGCCGTAACTGGTCTTACGAGTGTCAGTCAGGAGGCAACACCCTTCACTTCTTTCACTTTCAAAAATGAAACCATACAAACTACTGTATAAATACATTTCCATTCATAGCCGTGTTCCATGTGCATTTTTGGTCTACAGAATGAAATATTTGCCATGTGTTCTACTTCTGACTGCAGCGCACCCCCCCACTCCCACTCAACCACCCAGTGCACTCTGCCATAACCAAGACTGGATAGGTGCTATGAATAAAATATGGATCCATTAAAAAATTAATCGCCTCTACCTTGGGCATAATTACAATCGCTCCCAGTGTGCACCACGACATGCTGTCGTCTAAATGTACACACACAACAACGTTTAAATTTTAATCATTTTCTTTCATTTTGGTCCGAGAGTGAGATCGTACTTCCGGTCTCGAGGGTTCATAAAGATCATTCATAGAGTGGACTGTGGGCTCTTTTGACCTGGCAACAATCGTGCAAATTGTGTGGTCGTGAGACAAACCTTTTAAACATAGTTACAAATTAACTTGTAGTTTAAACAAAAAAACAAACAAAATGAAATAGGTTGTTTATCACCTGATCAAAAGTTTAAGACCACAGGCTATAAAAGCCAAAATCTGCTCAAAAATTTCATTTTCTGTCAGGCATTCACACTGTCATGCCCTCCCGATGGCTAAAGCTAAGAAGCTTTCTCTTTTTGAACGTGGTCGGATTGTGGAGCTGCATAAGCAAGGCCTCTTGCAGCGTGCCGTTGCTGCTGAGGTTGGTTGCAGTAAGACAGTCATTCTACATTTTCCTGAGCATTATGGAACAAAAAAGTCAAGTGGTAGACCCAAAAAAAATCACACCTGCACTGAGACGGCGGATCCGATTGGCTGTCCATCGAGACACAGGGCGGTCTTCGACCCAAATTAAGGCCCTTATTGGTGCCGACTACAGCGCAATAACCATCAGACGGCATCTGCGGGAAAAGGGTTGAAAAAACTCAATTCAAAGACCTCGTCTCCATCAACGCCACAAAACTGCCCGTTCAGACGTTGCCAGGGAGCATCAAACATGGGACATTGAAAGGTGGAAAAAAGTTTTATTCCCGGATGAGAAACAATGTAACCTTGACGGTCCAGATGGCTTCCAATGTTACTGGCATGACAAGGAGATCCCACCTGTGGAGGGGGGTCCATCAAGATCTGGGGTGCTTTTTCATTCAGTGGAACACTGGAGCTTCAGGTGGCTGCTTACGTGCAGATGCTGCAGCGGGCATCCCTCATGACTGAGGGCCCTCATCTGTGTGGTAAAAGCTGGGTTTTTCAACAGGACAACGCTGCAGTTCACAATGCTCACTTGACCAAGGACTTCTTCAGGGAGAATAACATCACTCTTTTGAACCATCTTGCGTGTTCCCCTCATTTAAATCCCATAGAGAACATTTGGGGATGGATGGCAAGGGAAGTTTCTAAAAATGGCCATCAGTTCCAGACAGTTGATGCCCTTGGTGAAGCCATCTTCACCACTTGGAGCAATGTTCCCACTAGCCTCCCGGAAACGCTCGCATCAAGCATGCCCAAACCAATTTTTGAAGTGATTAACAAGAACGGTGGAGCTACTCATTACTGAGTCCTACTGGGAAAAATTTTTGTTCTGGTTTGGCGAGTTTTTTGTTATTTTTTGAGCGATGGTCTTAAACTTTTGATCAGCTGATAAACAGCCTATTTCAGTTTAATTGTTTTTAATAAATTACTTTTTCAAAGTGTTTTTTGTCTCACTCATTCTTCTTGCTTTTGCATATTGTAGCTCTACTGAAAACCTCATTAAGATCCAAATGTGCAAAATGCAAATTCTAGCACTTTTTCAATTGGTCTTCAGATTTTGATCAGGAGTGTACTTTCCTGCATTAGTACACATTTGTTCTTGTGAAATGATGTTTATATATTTTGTTGTAAAACTAGAACTTTATTAAGATGTTTTATTGTTTTGTTATTTGTTGAGTGTGGCCCTACCGTGTGTTTAACTATTAGGTGCAACCTTCAGGTTTCTTCCACCTTTAAATGTGAAGCATTGGGTTTCCTCAGGATTAACATCAAATCGCGCCTCTACTCTGTATTATATTCTCAGAGCCGACTGAGTCCTTTTACATGGTTTCATCCTTTCTTCCAGTGTATTATTTCAACCTGGTGTGCTCTCCCAGGGGACTCCACTCTAATTAACCCAAAGAGGTCTCAGTCGAGTAGCCGGGCCACAACGACTGTTTGAGAAAGAATCATGGACTCTCAGTGCGCGTGTGTCATAAAGCCTGATTTCATGACTCCACTGGGTTCAGTGCATGTAATAAATTACATGAGAACAGCAGCTGGGGTTCTATGTGTGCATGTATGTGCACTGCGGACTGAACAAATATTTCCAAATTGTGCCACAAATGGGGAAAACATTTTTCAGTTATCAGCTCCAACCTGTCATGTTGGAATAAGATTGTAGTGTACTTTTAACAATATATGCTTAATAATGGACTGGAAAAAACAGAAGGAGAACAAATAGCGCCAGTGGTAAATGCTTGCATAAAGTTTGTCACAGCTATGTGATATGTGTCTTTTTGTGTCTTTTTGTGTAGAAATTGTGTCAAGGGTAAGCAAGGATGTAGGATTGTCTCCAACTATGTTTTTTGCCACCTCCCCACGGCAACTCTTTGCTGTATATGTGTCACTCTGCAATATGCGAATATCTAGTTGCCATGGTGATTCCAATTTGGCCTACTAGTTCATTCATTCACTGTTTGTCATCACTTATAAAAAAAAAAGGGGAGGGTGGTGTTCGGGTTTTAATGTTTTTTTAGTATGTATGAGCATCTGCCTTTTTTGTGGTGAGAGAGAAACTTAATTTTTAATTTTATAAACCTGCACAGATGTGTGCACGTGAAATCAATCGAGGTATTGTGTGTGAGAAACACGAATGGTTTCATTTACCTTCTGGGCTTGTGTCCATGCGCTGATGAGTCTGGCTGGCAGACAGACTGGAAGGAGCCGCAGCAGCTGGATGGCTAGCTCCAAGTACAAATTCCCAAATTTGGTCCTCCTCTGTCCATTTGGTTTGGATGAGCTGCTCTTTGCCTCTGTGAAGCCCTGGAATTTGATAGAAATCTATTAATATGTATGTTGTCAGTATTCTCCATAATCTTCCATGTTATATTCAACAAAACATCAATGGGAAATTTAAAATATAGATTGTAAAACCCATTCCATCCCATGTGTTTTCCCAGATGGAGTATTACAGGGGGCCGCACGGTGGCCAAGAGATCGGGAAGATCTGGGTTTGAATCTCCGCTGGGCATCTCTGTGTGGAGTTTGCATGTTCTCCCTGTGCGTGCGTGCGTTTTCTCCGGGTACTCCGGTTTCCTCCCACATTCCAAAAACATGCATGTTGGGTTAATTGGCGACTAAATTGTCCATAGGTATGAATGTGAGTGTGAATGGTTGTTTGTGTATATGTGCCCCGCGAATGACTGGCGACCAGTCCAGTGTGCACCCTGCCTCTCGCCCAAAGTCAGCTGGGATAGGCTCCAGCATACCCTGTGACACTAATGAGGATAGAAAATGGTAATAATGGAAAAAGTAATAACACAAAGACGACCCTACTGGCCAGACGGAGCAACTACATGTGCTGAAAATAGACTAGTTGAACTGGATGGTTCTGGAATAGGACAAAAACAGACTAGCATGACAAGACGCAGAAGAAAGTTGAAAGCACGTGGCATGGAGACTCCAGCGGGAAGAATCACCGAGTGTCATCCAGACGCCGCAGGTGCGATTAAGAAGGAAGATGCTGATAAAACAGCTCTGGCACGTCTCGTAGCTCTGCCCAGCTCAGGGGTTGCCAACACCACAACAAAGGAAGACAAGAGAAGCAGTAAACTTAACAAAGAAGGAGCCAGGAGAAGAGCAGCACATAAATGACCACACAGGTACCAAACATCACATAAACATACACTCAACAAAAATACAAACACAACACTTCTTTTTGCTCCAATCTTCCACAAGCTGAACTCAAAGATCTAAAACTTTTTCTATGTGCACAAAAGGCCTATTTCTCGAAAGTACTATTCACAAATCTCCTTTGCTAAGATATTCACCTCACAGGTGTGGCGTATCAAGATGCTGATTAGACAGCATGATTATTGCACAAGTGTGCCTTAGGCTGGACACAATAAAAGGCGACTCCACAATGTGCAGTTTTATTACACAGCACGATGCCACAGATGTTGCAAGTTGCATGTTGCAATAGGCCTGCTGACTGCAGGAATGTCCATCAGAGCTGTTGCCCGTGACTTCAACGTTCATTTATCGACCATAAGCCCTCTCCAAATTTGGAAGTTCATCCGCAGATCACGTGTAAGTAACCATGCCAACTCAGGACCTCCACATCCAGCATCTTCACCTCCAGATCGTCTGAGTCCAGACACCTGCTACAACAAGAATAGAATGCACAGAATTTCTGCACAAACTGTCAGAAACCGTCTCAGGGAAGCTCATCTGCATGCTCATCATCCTCATCGGGGTCCCGACCTGACTGCAGTTGGTCGTCACACCCGACTGGAGTGGGCACTTTGGAGAAATGTTCTCTTCATGGATGAATCCCAGTTTTCACAGTACAGGGCAGATGGCAGACGGTGCGTACGATGTCATGTGGGTGATGTTTGCCGATGTCAACATTGTGGATCGAGTAGCACGTGGTGGCGGTGGGGTTATGGTATGGGTAGGCGTATGTGATGAACAACAAACACAGGTGCATTTTATTAATGGGATTTTGAATGCACAGAGATACAGTGACAAGTTCCTGAGGCCCATTGTTCCTCCATGACAATCTGCAGCATGATAATGCACAGCCCCATGTTGGCAGGATCTGTACACAATTCCATCATCTCAGTTCTTGAATGGACATCATATTCACCGGCCACCACTGGATTGGCGTATACGGCAGCGTGTTTCGGTCCTTGCCATTATAGGGCAAACTTTTCACAGTCAATGAAGAGGAGTGGACCAACATTCCACAGGCCACAATCACCTGTATGTGGTGGAGATGTGTTGCACTGTGTGAGGCCAACAGTGGTCACGCCAGATACTGACATCCCCTCTCACCCTCCTCAATACAGCAAAACTGCACAATTTGGTGTGTCCTTTTATTGTGGCCTGCTCGTGTAATAATCATCCTGTCTAATCAGCATCTTGTTATACCACACCTGTGAGGTAGATGGGTTATCTCGGGAAAGGAGAAGTGCTCACTAACACAGATTTAGACAGATTGGTCAACAATATCCGAAAGAAACAGACAGAAACAGACTTTTGTGTACAAAAGTTTTGGATCTTTGAGTTCAGCTCATGAAAGATGGGAGCAAAAACCAAAGTTGCTTTTGTACAGTATTTTCATTGAATGTACATATTAATCATTTTAATGTAATGATCATTTTGCCACGACCATCTCTCTATCTACCTATTAAAGGTTGTGTTTTAGTTTGGTATATTGTCTGTGTTTGTCTTGCCATTGTTTTCTTCTTCCTGTGCACGTGTGTGTGTGTGTGAGTGTGTGTGTGTGTCCACGCACACATTCACAGTGCTGACATAGGCTTAAAAAAAGAGCAATAGGCAGAGGAATGCTGAGTCAAGCAGAGCGGAGCGGCCCCACACCCCAATAAATGTACAGAGTATGTGGTCTCATCAATAATGGAAAGTCCTCCTTGAAGTGTCACTAATGTGTGTCAGTGTATGGCGGAGTGTGATGAAATGGGTGTCATGTATCGTATGTATTTATCGAGACATTATGTTAGTTGTCTTGCATGCGTGTGTCTGATGATGGTGAGGCCAATAGCAATGAAAGATCACATGAAGCTAGAGGTGGAGCTCCAAATGTGTCTTATCACACTTCACAGCTGCACCTCCCACTATGCTGGCATGTACTTTGAGGTGTGTGTGCGTGTGTGCGTGTGTGTGTGTGTGTCAGTCAAAAAGACGTTTCAAGACATGACTGCCTTCAGCTGCTCCTTAGTCACTCCCCAACTACCCCATCTCAGTTCATTCAATGGTGGCAGAATGACTCTGAGAGAAGCATAATTTAAAATGTCCCATGCTTTAGTCAATAGGGTTTGTTTTTTTTACATTATTCTAGTAAAATTATGATTTTCCAAAATATTCAGAATTTTTTTTATATTAAAATTAAGACTTTTTTCTCCTAATATGACTTTATTGTCCTAGAATTATGACTTCTCATACCGTTACATCTTTTTTCTTTTAAAATTTGTCATTTTTCTCACAAAATTAATATCATATTTGACTTTGATTCCCATAAAATAACCTTATTCCCATAATATTTACCTTTTTATTCTTGTAGACTATGGACTTTATTATTTTGAAATTAAGACTTAGTCATGTAATATTTGCATTTTATTTTTGTAAAATTATTTGGCCTTTATTCTTGTAAAATTCTGCCATTACTCACGCAGTACTAAAAAAAATTGTGACTTTATTGTTGTAAATTTTTGACTTCTATGTCCAAAATTAACATTTAATTCACGCAAAATTTCTATTTATCTATGCTGAATAAAGGAAGTGCACAAACAAATGTATTATAATGGATGTGAAGCTTTGCTTCTTCCTACTCGTCTTTGGACATTTGGAACTGTGAAATGTAATAAGTGATGTATTCCAATGTAACCTGTACGCATGTTCAAAATGAAATTAAGCCATTGCCGTTACCATTCATTCAAATTACAACTTTGTTCATGTTATATTTAAATGTTATGCCTGTAAAATGCAGATTTTATTGTTATAAAGTTACGGCCTTTTTCACGTGGTATTTAAACTTCAAATATGACAACTTTATGATCAGAAAAATGCAACTTTATCTGCATAATATTTAAATGTTACTCTCTAGAAATTTAGACTTTATTCTTGTGAAATTGACTTTTTTCTGATACTAAGACTTCTCTTTTTTTATTACATTATGCTCCTAAAATGATGTCTTTATTCATGTAAGTGTTAGCTTTTTGTTGATTATCGTCGAATGAGCTGTTAAGCTTTATTGTCAGGCAGAAATGACCTTACTCGTGTGGAAGGAACGCGGCAGTTTGAGGAGGGTGGGGGAGTTGGTAAGAGATTGATCACACCCTCGTACCCCTGTGTGCACCTTTCTGGTCTTTTGTGTTTATTGACCTCCCTTTGAAGAGTTCACAATCCGGTTCGTTGCTCGTTAGAGCCATTGATTGACGTACAACGCAGACATGATCAAATGTGTTCATGTCTTCGGTTTTGGGAAGGGGAAAGCCCCAACAAGGTAGGTGTGTGGGAGGAGGGGCCTCGTGTTCGCTGTGCATGTATGAATGTATTTGTTCATGCATTTAGCACAATGTAAACACACAGAATCATGTGACCTATGTCCCCTGTAAGCCCAACATTAATCATGCACTGTGCTATGCATTGAAATGTCATGGCGCACTATAATCAATACCTCCTGAAAAATCAATATGAAGCTGTTTAGCATACATGTTGATCATCTAGCTGGCTAGCCACACTCAGATGAAGCTTGGAGGGCACAGTCATGATGGAAGTGATTATCACACAGGAGCTGAGTCGATAGGGTGGCTAAAATTGTATTAGGGATTGTATTATGCTGTTTTAATGCCGTGCTTTATTTATAGCAAATTACACGAATGGGCTACATGCTAGGTTACCCATCCAGCAGACACTTAGGTACGCAGTCGAATGAGAGCCGACATAGGAGCTGTATCATTTTGAGTTATGTCTTCAAAGACCATAAAATAAAATGAATATTATCAATTTAAACGGCAAGGAAACATATATGGTGACTTAAATGGATATCGACGTGCCTCAGTGTAATGCAGTAGAACCATGTGATTTCTCCCAGCTAATCAGTAACCAATGCTGCGGACGATCTCGTTTACTGGATCTTGTTAATTGCAAAGATATTTTTGATGGTATATGATATGACATGAAATAATATATCTATGTTTTGATAATTTTCTATAAATTAATACTGATGCCTGATGTAAATAGTGTTTACAGTGGAGCCATTGCTTTTTCTTTAGCTCCACAAACATTTGCATTACCAGCTGTGGCTGTAGGCAACCTCCTGAAGTTGTTTTTGTAAGTCCACAAGATGGCAGTAGCTGCATATGCAGTATCAGGAGTGGTCAGCATCCTGCAGCTTTAGCTCCCTCTGCATGCGCTTTAAAATGACAGCTGTTGGTGTGAAACCTGTGCTACACTTGCTGTATGTACAGTTGTATTGCTCTTACAACATTGGCTGTTGTGTTGTGTAATACGCTTGTCAATAAATGACCATGTGGAGAGAGATACGATTCAAAACCGATTCGATACAATTCGATACAGTGTACAAACGATACATTCCGGCTCGATATGATTCTACAGTCAACATTTGTTGATGTAGACATCTTAATGTGTAAAAGAGCACATCGTATCCCGAAGCATGCTGCAAGGCATTGGCAAAAATAAAGCCAAAAGACAAACAACAGAATAACATGTCAAATATATGTATTTTTAGACACTTGCCTCACTTAAAAAAGACTTGCCGGATGAACATTCTTGTTTGATGGGATCAATATAAAATACATCAATAAAAAACAGAGGTCTTAGCCTTCAATCCAATCAATAATTATAAATAAATAAATAGTGCAAAGTAAAAAATAGCAACAATGTGGCCAAGCAAAGATGAGTAAATGGCATTATTTGTCAAATGGGTGTCATGAAAACGCTGCGTTAGCTTGAAAAGTAAACCACCCCATACTCAAAATGTCATAACCGTAGTAAGCGTGCAACATTTCAGTCTAAGCATCGTGTTTTCAACACTTCGGGTAAGTAACAAAAGGTGCAACATTTCAAAGTAAGCAAGTTAAAAAACAAAAACGGTCAGCAGCAGCCGTAGAAAAACAGGTACCGTACTCGTCTGCGTTGGCTTCACTGGTCAAGATTTGTTGTGCTACAACTGTACTTTCAAAACAATCCAAAGACGTTCCAAACTTTAGATTTTCGTTTTGCTGACGTGTTGAAAATCTTTTGCGGCTTTCGATGACTGCTACTATTTACATCCATTCTCGTCGTCAGTCGTGGTAGGCTACGGAGCATGCTTAACACTGCTTTCACCGGCAGCCTAGGCTCTCACGTTGTTGAAGAGACGCACTGTCAACCGACTGTTTGTCTCACGATGCCTGGTGCATGTCTCTACAATCGATAAATTAAGGATTTATGGCTGATTTTTAGTGATCCAGGAGGCTGCTACCGACGCAGCCGCATCTCTCGCTTGTCAAGCCGGACATCCGGTCGCATCGGTTTATCATTCACAACCCTAGTAGCTATATAAATGAGTTTTGGAAATAACAGCCTCTCTCCAATTATCGCCATATCCGCTTTGAGGCTAAGATTACAGCATTTACGGGAGTATTTAATCATCCGTTAAATATACGCTTCTCGTATGGGAACATGCATACATGTGATATTCACTGTCAATCGTTTGTCGACCTTGGTGTAACCTGACCTCTGTATGTGGATCTCTCTGTCTTTGTCTCAGCCATGCAGTGGTATAGTGGACAGATGGTAGGATCAAAACCCATCAAACATTTACAAGCTCGCTCGCAAACACACACACACACACACACACACACACACACACACACACACGGACTAGCTGATATCAGAGAGGTCCGCATGTACAAACACACGCACCTGCAGACGCTAGCTAGCTCCAACAGTGCCAAATGAAGAGTTTGATGGAAGTCTGATTGGTTTGATAGCTTTTCCTGCCTTCCTCTCTATTCTCTAGGACGCTATAAGGGGCCAAACTGCTGGGATTTTCAGACACGTTGAATCCATCAGATTTGT
Organism: Dunckerocampus dactyliophorus; assembly: GCF_027744805.1. Classification (NCBI taxonomy): domain Eukaryota; kingdom Metazoa; phylum Chordata; class Actinopteri; order Syngnathiformes; family Syngnathidae; genus Dunckerocampus; species Dunckerocampus dactyliophorus. Next base: position 6,351,837 of record NC_072834.1, on the reverse strand, counting down.
TTTACTGCGTCAACGTCTCCCCAGGGGAGGGGGGGTGAGTGCTGTATCTTCAACAAAAAGAAGAAGGGAGTAATCACGAATGGAAAAGAGCACGGTAGTGTCAAGGAGAGAAATGATTACAAAGAAGAGCTTGAGACCTTAAGTGCTGAGTAATGCTATTTAACCAGTCTTGACATGACTTTGTTCGCTATTAAAACACACACACTGACACATATTTACATGCATGAGACAAAAAGAATGAATGAATGAGACAAAAAGGCCCAAAAAAACCCCGTAATGTATGATGAGAGTGGTTGTGGCTCAACAACCCCAGAGATTTGGTTGCCAAGTCAACTGCAGTCACCATCAGCTTAAGGTGCCTTTGTGAGGCCTTTCTGAGGCTCTTCATTTTTGTATCACAAATGAACAAAAACAGCTATTGAACTCCTCCCATTGTTCACTTGATTACAATAAGTCACATGCAAAAGTATCATTATAAATACCCATTAAAAAGGCAAATTTGTTCGGCATACAAGACAATTAATTATAATTGAAAAGTGTCCCTTGCCCTTATTAACTTCACAGGCAAAGTTTTAATGAACTTTTATCTATTTCAAGCTAGGCTAGTGCTACCGGCTAACATTAGCTGTTGATTACATACAGTATGGCCACCATCAACCAAAATGTCTTTGACTTACAATTGTCCATACGTCTAATGATTATGGACATATGTATTATATGTATGTTTTCCATTACAGACACTGGGCCACACTTTCACTGCCAGTCTCTTTCATTGCCACATAAACATTGAGTCACCATGGCATTTTTGTCAGGCTGGTAATTACCCACAATGACACCAGGCATGCAATTCGGACCAAAACGGGTGCTATTTTTATTACAGAGCGGGTTCAAGTGACCTCTAAGATGACACCGTAAAGATATAAAAGCCACAAACATGCGTCTAAACTTAAAACACACCTTAGCATGTGGTGTGAATGCTCTCTGTGAGCTTGACTCACTCTGCAACAGCCCTCATTGAGATGCACAGCTAGGTCTAAAGCGAGCTCTGCCAAGTTGGAGGCCATAAGCCATTTAAACAGGCGCTGATGCTGATGCACTCACAGATGCACCGAGAAGAATCAATAAGACCTAGGGTATTTTCCATGTAAAATTATTATGTTGCAAAATTGCAAAGTCAGTTTTGGTCTGGTCCCATGGCTCCATGGCTCCCTTACAGACAGGCTTCTACATAGAAAGTACAAGCCAGGCGCTTCCAAACTTGTTCACAATGCTCTGTTGTGTTAGCTTCTTGCAGAGTTGGTACAACCTTGGTTGTAAACACTGATGATTTGACTGATCAAAAAATAACTATATAACCAATTCCCAGCAAATTTTGTAGTGGAGTGGCAAGGAAGAACCCATTACAGTGGAACCTAAGTTAGCGTCCGTGCCGGTTAGCGTGTTTTTCGGTTAACGTCGAAAATTTGGTACAACTACTGTATGTGGTGGGGTCTATTTTTCAAAAAAATCCAGCCATTGTCCTTTACTCCCCCTTTTTCTACATTTGATCATGCCCCAGTGAGGGTGTCATGGTACCCTTGGAATTTTTTGTTTATGTTTTTAACACAAAACAGAACAATAACCTTGCCGTTCCACACCAATTCATTCTCAAAAGGGCCGAATAGGAGTTTTTGCGTCCCACATCGGTGCTTGACAATGTAGTCTCTGAGGGCCCCTGAACACCAGTGCTACACAAGGACACAAACAAACAGAAGAAGATGAGCGCAGTGTGGGACGCGGAGGCTGCAATCTTGGCATAAACAGTTGATTTTTTTTTTTTTTTTACCAGAATTTGATTATAAAGGGCAAATGTTTACAAGTGTGTTGGATGTGAAAGAAGACTATGTACAGAAATTTTCTCCTCATACTCTCTAATAAATGATGGGATTGCCATGACAACGTGGAGCGGGGACTTGGAGGTTAAATTGGAGGTCTCATGCTCCGTGGAGACAAAGTTGATGGCTCCGGTGAATCATCAAAGGGGACGGGACCAGAACATGTGACACTCATCATCCTACTCTTCTTGCTTAGCATATATTTAAACTAGGGGGTCCGGCAATAGGATGGTTCTCGCTACCTTCATGCAAGCCCTCCATTAGCTTTAACCCACATCCTTATATTGTCTGCGGTAGTTCCTCCCTTTTTGCACCCACACCCTCACCATAGCAACTGGATGTCAAGGAGGAGAAAAGAGGACAGGGGGAAAAAAGAGAAGGCCGTGGGATGGATAAAGAAGGAGTTGGAGAAACAGTCAAAACATAGTGAAGCCAGATTTTGGTCTGAAATATAAATAGGTCGCTGGTAATCTGGGGTTGGGGTTTATGAATAAATAATAATGTAGTCCGCTTCAAAGTAAAAATAGCCTCTAGGTGGAATAGCTCACCGTGTTGCAGCATGTTGCTAAGAGATAGAGGTGATCAGAATACAAGTTTGTTGTTAATAATAAAATAGAGAATGCATCCTGTAGCACAACCTGATCACAGCCATCCATAATTATGATTCTTCTAATTACTTCTTATCAGTCTATCCCTCCTTAGGTTTGCTTATATTGTTTTGCTGTCCTGACACGCTGTATTGCGTTGGTATGGATTGGATATTTTGGGTCCATTTAACAGCTTTTGAAAGTGGAAATGTCTAAATGCGAACTAAAGTCAACCGAACAGTGCAGCACTACACATTCAAAAACACTTGATGCAACAAACAAAGGCTTATCATTACTGAGTTGACTTAATATAAGACGACTGTGTATATAAGACAACCCCTCGTTGTTGGCCTCGTTGTTGGCCAGTTTTTGGCAAATATTTTTGAAGACAAACGCATCTTTTTTATAAAAATCCTTTTTTTAATATCAGTGAAATAAAAACGGATGGATTGCAATCCAAAAAATATATCATATTATGGCATATTTCATAGCGTTATAAAGAGTACAACGTTTTATTTTAATAAAATTAATTGATGAAAAAAGTAATTTTAATGTTATATAATTTTAAATATTTTTTTGTTTTAAATAATGTTTATTGTATTCATTTTGTAGAAATTGTATCAATTACATCATTATGCCATTTTTAACAAATAGAATTAATACATTCAGATGACTTATAATGCTTATAATAATAATTAAACTTATAATACTTATAATGCTTCTATACCACAACATAAACAGCACAAAAAAGGTTGGTTTTACATCAAAATGACAATTTATTTACAAATATAACACCATGAACTATATACAAATTTCACATTTGGAACTGAACTATGTTAGTTGGAACAGAATTATGTGTGTGTGCACGTGTGTGTGCACGTGCATGCGTTAAAATTTCCCTACAATGCGTAATTTTTTCCCGTGCGGTACGCAATGTAACAGCTGCCTTTATGCAAGGGCTTTCTCCTCCTGTTGTGTGTTTGTCCTTCCTCTCTTGATGCACTTCTGCCACCTAGTGGCCGTTTTTATGGTATTAAAATTGTTCTCAAGCCTAATCCATTGGTGAGGAGTTGCATCAGCACCTCTTTTCGCCTCTAGGTCCTACAAGATGACAATGCTTCCTTGCGCGCTGCTCTAAAGGACGTTGAAAACCCTATGGAGGAAAATAGAGCATTATGCAATGATATCAAGGTTCTACAGGATGATATCCAGGTACTACTGGATGGTAATGCTGCCTTGTGCGCCTAGAGCAAGAACCAAGGAAAATATCATTGCGCAAATTAAAAATACAATTGATGAGATAGATCAGAATGCAGGAATGAACGATGTGATCCTCACACGGCTCCAAATTACACCAGAGAACAAATTACACCAAAAGCCAGGGCAGTCCAAAACTGAGAACCAGATGAAATGGATGTGGCTTCAACAAAGCAACAAATTGCCCATTTCCTACAATCAAAGGAGGCGGATGTCGATGTCGACACCATCAATACTTGCAATGCATCCCACCGTATGGCAGAAACAACATCACACCCGTTTTCAGTTTTTAGGGTTGTTTGCAATGATTTGTTTACTACATTTTTTGTGTCTCACTCCCATTTCTTCTTTTAGCATTTTGAAGCTCTACCTAGAACCTCTATGCATGCCTCCACCAGTGCAAAATGTAAATTCTTGCAGTTTTGCAACTGGTCTTAAAATGTTGACCAGGAGTGTGTATATAGAGTATATTACATGCATCTGTGGATGTATGCTATGCTGCTTTTTATACCAGTTCCTCTGAGGTTTCATTTGTTTTTAGAATTACACGGTTTCACACCCCCGCTTTACAGGACAATCACCTCCTTAGTCATGCCCATTAGCAATGATCACAGATGATGATATTTCAAGGTAATTCATCAGCAGGTGCTTGTCCTGACCACAATGTTGTCTAATAAGCTGCTTTCATACCAGGAAATTACCCTTATACCGATAAGTGGGTCGCCCTCCTCCAGCACGCTAATAACACCACTTACATGACTTACATTTGACCCAGTGAAAACAGACCCAGACAGCACCTCTCTATATAAATTAACCCCAGTCCCACCTGCAGCCAACTCTCAAGAGGTTCATAGGTCACTACTGAAAGTAACTGAATACAAAGGTTTGTGTATCCCATCGCAGCAGCCATCCATGCTGTACTGTAAATTGTGTGTGTGTGTGTGTGTGTGCGTGTGCGTGTCATTACAACAAATTCAAACAATAATCTGGCTTTTCTTCAATAAGTAAAGCATCTTTTGTCAGCCCGCTCGGTTTGATATGTATGAAATTTCAGGTCACAGAGGGGGGTGTGACAGACGATCTCATTGCTAAGAACAATGAATGACCTCCCCTATGCGATGGAACACCAATGTGGTGTCTCTGGTTACTGTCGCCATAGTAACAAACATCAATGCTGCGTGTCCTGGACCGTGATAACCGCCTGGTTCGACAGGATAAGACAGTAACAAACATTTTGTCAATACGGAGATGTGATGCTAATATTTTGCAGTACAGTGTCCCACACTTCTAATATGGTCACATGTAAAATGTATGCTAACAATGTTTACATATTAGCACAGAGCGTGTTTTATAAGTTCAGCTCGCTGGTGGGGTGCACCGTGTGGCCCTGACAGGCACAGCTGCTGTTTATGATCTCCTGTTGTTATTCCTGCCCCACTGGGGAAAGCACGAGAGCAGCTGAGGGCAACAACAAAGGCATGCACAGACACACACACACACACACACACAATTATATCAACACTGCCCAATAAAGATGAATGGATGACAGCGTACACTCACTGGACAGAACATTAGGTACATATGCACAATCGTTTCGTGCTGTAAAGGTTTAGAAACTGTCCAACATCTCACAAAACATATTAACATACTGTAATTCTGTAATTACAGCCGGGGCATTAATTGGAAGTGGGCAATAATTGCAGTGTGAAAATCCTCACTAGGGTCGGGGGGGTATGCTGGAGCCTATACCAGCTGACTTTGGGTGAGAGGCATGTTACACCCTGGACTGGTAGCCAGCCAATCACAGGGCACATACAGACAAACAAACTTTAATAATAATTTAGAATGCATGAAAAAGTGGGGAAAAAAACATATCTCTCTTGGACCGCATCGTCATTTATTATCAAATCCTGTACACTAAGTCCCCAACTAACGAACACAATTGGTTCCAGACGACCGATCTTATGTTGTTGTTGTTCTTATGTTTACCAATGATATAGGTACTACATGTACGTGTATACATATACAGTATATGTGTATGTATGTAAATATGAATTTGGATGCAGTAGTAATATTAAACGAGGATAATTAATGAAAAAAACAATAATAAAAGTGATGATAAATGTTATTTACCTTTGAAGAGGAGTGGTCGAGCATACGTTGTTGTGGAGGAGTTGGAGGAGGAGATATTGAAAAAAAGGACAAGTCATCGTCGTCCTCTTCTAAAAGAGGTAGTGTTCTGTGGGTGGTGTAGAATTAAGCAGGCCTATTAACTCTTCATAAACTTTAATCACACGCTCTGTCCGGGTTGTACAATTTAGCTTTCCATTTAGCTTTGCACTGTATCTCCCCAGCCTAACTCTTCCTCTGTTGGTCTCATTAGCTCTAAGGCTGCATTAGCAGTGTCACAGTGCCCTCTACTGGTCAAGCAGGCACAGTAGCAGTATAAATACTGATTGAGCGACTGACTACAAGGCAAAATAAAATAAAATATAGACCAGTCGGCTTGTGTTCGTATCCGCGAGTGTTCGCTAGTCGGGTGTTTGTAAGTTGGAGACCTAGTGCATATTGCACAATACAGATGAACAGAACCAATGTTGTAACAGCGGTGAGAGGCAAACTGCTCAGCCAGAATTAATAACGCTGATGAGTTCATTGTAAACAACAGCACGGCAAGTGTACAACGTATGCGTTTTAGAGGCGTGGCCAGCATTTCAAAATACATGTAGCGGTAGATAAAGATGCTGGATACGTGCAGTTAACAAAAACTACATGAGGGGGTTGCCTACAGCCGCAGCTGCCAATGTCAATGTTTTTTTAATCTGTGTTAATTAGAAATCCCAGAGGTTATTTGCTTTCACGCACCCAACGACTATGGTGGTTAATTGAATAGCAGCTTTTGTTGGAGCAACGAGGGTAATGACATAAATGAATACGATGTCCATCAAAACGTCTTTCTCTGTAAAGGCAGATGTTTTCATACAGCTCTTGTATTGGATTTCACTGGGTGTACTTAATATATACAGTATATTCACATACATGTAGTATTTCAATAGAAAATAGACAACTATTGTCCTGGCATGCATACTACACATTTTCATGAGTGGAGAATATTTTTCCTTTTCAGTTTATATAATGTGCTTAATGAAAAATATGAAAAACTGTGAAATGTTTAGTATAATACATTTTGATTATGAAATATCTGCATGGTGGTCCATTTCCCACCAGACATCGATCATACATTCATCTCCCACACTGTGACAATTTAGTGGGTTGATGTATTCCTAATGATGCTGCTTTTCTTACTTTTAAAATTAAAATAGGACACTGAGAGGATTGTTGTGAAGAGCGTGTATATCAGACCTCAAGCAGCAGCACATGCTGAGCCCACGTGACCTTATCCATGTCTCTCTCTCGCTCTCTGTGGGTCACATCTGCATTAACTTGGTAAGAGATAAGCACCACTGTGAATACAACACCGCACAATACAAACTGCCCCAGAAATGAGCAATAAGAGGACATAAAAGTCCCACATAGTGAACTTCTTTGTCCAGATGACCCATGGCGTCAAGTCGGTTTCATCTCGCAGCGCATTAAAAACAGCTACAAAAATAATAATAAAATGGATGAGTGGGTTAACTCAAAAATTACGAGTGATAATGAGCACAGTGTTGTCTTGGAAACGAAGCCATCTGCAAAGCTGATTTAATAAAGTCATTACTGAAAGCAACAGCAGCAGCATGTGTGATTTGCTATCATGCCTGTACAATTACGAAACACACTAATGCTACTGTATGTGAAAAATATATTTTACATTATGCTTCATTATTTTATCTAATTCATTTTTTTAATTTGTATCTTTTTTTATTATCATCTTCTAGTTTGTTTGTTTTTTATCACATATATTGGCAACACTGTTGCTCAAGAACGCATTCAAGGAACAAAATGTGTGGCTCATTTAGGATGCGGTTGCTTTTCTCAAGCCAGATAATTGGACTATTTCAAAATATATTTATTCATTTTATTGTTTGTATTACTTTTGTTTTTGTTTTTTTAGATACTATTACAGTGGAACCTCGGTTAGCATCCGCCCCAGTTAGTGCGTTTTTCAGTTAACGTTCACATAGATTTCCTGGTTAGTGTACAATATGACAAATGCCTCTCGTGTTATTAATACACTGTCTTGTACATTTTTGGCTTCTTACTTTGTCCTTCTTCCCCACTCGATTTGAAACCATTTCTTAAGTTTAGAATAAATAAATTTGAGGCCAACCAGTTAGCTCGGCAGCATTGTATGTTTAAAGTGACGTCTGTCTCTTTTGTCCCGGCAGTGATACCGTAGCCTGCGCATTTCAGGTGAGCAATGTGTTACAAAGACGTTTTTCTATGCTCTTACTACAAAAAAAATTCCATTTATTAATATCGAATCCTACTTCAATATCAATTAAATTCATTTATCGTGGTTGGGTCTGGGACCAATTAACTACGTTAAACGAGGGACAACTGTATTTCCTTCTCGCTATGTGGCCACAGTAAGGAGGCAAACTTCATCCACAAGGAGACTGAGGGCAGCAAGAAGATGGAGTGCTGCAGCAAAGGGGAGACTGTGGAGTATAATACTGGGTAAGCTAATGTTAGCATGTGTGTTTACATTTGTTCTGGCTGTGTAGCCTCAAAGGAAATGAAATAGAAATAGAGCCTGATGGTGCGTTGAGAGTGTGCTTTAATTTTTAAAGGCTGTTCGGAAGAAAGAGAGGCATTACTGGGCATCCAAGAACCAGAGGGTCTCCTTGTCCAGTGACCCCTTCTTTCCCCACCCCCTGCTGGGTGACTAAAGGAAAATGCACCAAAGGCTTGCCCTCCGTCTTGTGATGTATGTGTAGTGTAATTTGCTGCATATGTATGTAGATTAGCAGAAGTGGAGTGAGCGATGACGTGCTGTTGGGGGAAGAAAAAGCGCCAAGGGAGAGGAGACAAACAGAGTAAATGAAAGATGACAAAATAGAGGGGGTCATAGGGAGATATAAAGGGAACAAGGCTTCACCGCTCTAGTGATAATTGATAGAGACAGCTAACTTCCAGTAATTTAGCTGATGAAGCTTTTCAGGACTGCAGAGCAGAGGAGGCCAAGAAGGCAGGGGGGTGTGTGGGGGGGCAGGGGGGTGTTTTGTTAACATTTCAGCCCATACACACACACACGCACATCGCCACTAACCTCCAAACAAGTGAGAGGAAACAAAGTGCTGATAGTGCTGTTCCCATTGCAGGGCTGGCCAAGGCACACATGCATGGCTGGCTGGAACTGTGACACTAACATGACATGCTAGCCAATAGACAAGACAACTGGTGATGCAGAGGAATGTTGTCTGACCCTGTTTGGACTATACTATATTTGTAGACCACCAGGCTATGTGGGATTTTTAAGCCCCTTTAGCCAATACAAAGCCATCATTTTTCCAGCTTTCTGTATGAACAGCACTGACAATGAATGGGGGGGACCCAGTGAACCCGGCAATTTTGCGGAGGTAGTATCCAATTGCTAACAGAGGCGGAGCTCTGCCTGGGTGCAAGGGTCTTCCGCAATGCTGGGACAGCAATGTGTCACCTGGCACTCACTTCATCTGCCGTGTTGTGTCGAACGTACTTGACTCAGTCCAAGTATTTCATCCATCACTAACTACTAACCATGTCAAAATGTTACTAAAATGTAACAACATGATTTGTCCACTCCTGGAGCGGATTATTTAAATTTCCACTATTTCTTATGCGAAAAATGCACTTGAACAGATTGAAACAGAAAAAAAAATAAATAAATAAAGTTATACTTGAAACACAAACAAACTGAAAGCCAAACAGTCTCCCCGAAATATTTGCTTTCTATTTTTCTAGCTCTGAGGGAATTTGGAACATGTTGACTTTGCATGTGTTTACTTACCAGACCGACCAAACCTTTTTACAAATCTATGAATTTTGGATGCCCCGTGGGATACGTCATGGGCGTATGCAAACTTGGGTTTTCTACTATACTATCTCTCATTCTGATTCATCTTTTGATAGCAATCCCTGCTAGCTACCCCACTCTGCTATAGACACCCCCCTCAATCCCAGCTTCTTTCTCAGCCACGCTGCTGCACGAGCGTGTGCGCCATAAATAGCTTAGTGAGGCTGAGGCGAAAGCTCTAGCCCAAGATTGCAGGGGTCTGCTGCAGCGTGCTGGCCTAATATGCTCTCATCGTGTGGATCAAGCAAGGAAAGGACAGAAGAAACAAGATTGTATGACAGAAGAGAAGGACAAAATCGGATTAGATGCTCCATTTTATATATATTGCAATTCTGGTGAGGTTTCACCAAGTATCTGGTAGCTGATATTACGCCGATATTTCATCATCTCTACTACTATACAGTAGATTCCTGTCCTTAAAGCCCTTTTTATACTAGGGAAACCACACTGGATAAATGAATGAAAAAGTAAGGGGAAGAGGAGAAGTGATAGCAGTCAATATTTCTTTATGACAAATTAGGGACAATGGCAGCCACTGCACTGCATCATATGAAGCTGTTTCTGATTTTATCTAACCTAAAGTAAGAATTATTGATATCCAGTACAATACAGTATTTCCTGTGCTGGACCTCATGGGATTACGCAAGTATACTTAAATGTTACGTGAGAATAATTGCTCTTCAGCCTCTCATTGTCCTATTTCCCTACTGAGATGTTAAATTAGCCGAAAACGGGGTTACAGTCAAGCAGTAATCAGGAGGCTGCCTGTTAATTACACATTCAAGGTATTTGGTGCAGTGCTGATAGCCCCCAATACCACACACACCATTTTTCTTGATGAAAATGCATAATTTTATTTAAAAACACACAATTACTAGACATGTTGAGTTCCCACAGAATATAAAATCACCCGAGGTCCATGGTGCTGGTTATGACATCACTGTATCCCAAGATACAATTCAAATATAGCCGCCATGTTGCTATAAGTACAAAATGGCGGACAATAACTAAAGCTGCACAAAACCAAGAGAAAATAGTGTTTATTCCACTTCTTATAACATGACAACATGGTCTACGACCAGTACTAGGTCATGGGCAGGCCTGACCCAGGTAACGCAAAGGGCAAAATGAAACTTTTTTCTATTAAAATGTATAGCAATTTAGAAATAAATAGTTGATAAACTTGTGAAATATGTTTACTTGGTCGACACTTGTGGGTCAGAGGTGGGTGCTGTTAGTATTACGGTATTGACCCTAATATAAGACAATCTTTCTTTTACAAGACCTGTTTCTGTAAATAAATAAATAAATAAATAAATAAATAAATAAATAAATAAATAAATAAATACAGGCACAATCAACGAGAAAAACAGACTGAATTAAGTGATATGTGTGAATCACAGGAAGAAAAGCTCTGATTTGCTTAGGGGGGGAAGTCATTTGTCGCCACCTCTTGGCCTCTAGATCTATAGACACTGAATATAAGACTTTTTTTAGGGAAAAAAATACTACTATTTGGGTAAATTGGGTATTTTTCTGCAGCAAGATAGTCGGTGTGTCGTTTGTCAGCTGCAGAGGTAAGATGGGGTCACATTACTACACACACTGGCATGCAAATACTTTTTTTGCTTGCTCGATTTACATATTCAAATTGTTACACTCCCCAGTTCATAAACACATGCTGCTTAATCCCACCCTCTGTGCAGCCAACCCCCTCTAACTCTCAAAATCTCTCAAAAAAACAACTACAAGTAGATGAGTGTAATATTTAAATGCTGAAGGCCGGATCGTTAATCAAAAGGCCACATACCATATTTGTATTTGAGTGAGGTTTGTCATAAGCAAGGCTTCGTAGACTTAAGGGTGACACATAAGCGAGCGCAGTCAAACTTGATCCCAATGCTCAGGGGATGCAAAACTGGGAGGCAGAAAGGCAGGCGACATATTGCTCCCAACTCATTACACTGTCACTATGAGCGGCCAATCTGGAACAAGTTGGCTTGAATACAGCTTGATCCCACCCTGACGTTTGTGTGTATGCTAAACAAGAGTGAAACCAGGCCACGGTGAGATCTCCTCAGGGAGAATAGAGCTCGGATTTATAGTAAAACACTGGATTATGCTAATAAAGCCACACAGTAAGTACAGTGCATGTCACACATACTTCCATCTGTGTATGTGTGTGTGGCCACGTATCCTTCATACACACGCATGGCTGATTGCTCAAATGAGCATTGGTCCATGCTGGTACAGTGTGCACAGTACTGTATCATTCTTGCTTGCACACGAGTGCACGACCTGGCCATAGTCTCCAAGCGAGCTGGTGCATGTGTGTCACAGCAGCGTCACACTGAGGGAGGCTGCCATTTGTTTGTGCTTGGCCCAAAGAAAAACTACGGCTGCCAAGGACCCACAACACCAAATGGGGGAGTTGAAGAGGGAATGGAAGCATGGTGGTGGAGGAGAAGAATGATTTTATCTCATAAATCTGATAATAGATAAAGAAATATGCTTTCAGTTGCTCCTAGCCAAAAAAATAAATACAGGACAAACATTAGGTACACTTGCAAACATTTACAATAACTGCACTAACTATAGCCAAGGCATTAGTTACCTAAACTGGACGGGGCATTAATTGGAATTGGGGAGAGGCTGTTATTTCCAAAATCTGAAAACTCAGATAGAACTTCATTCTGTAATAGTAAACCACACGGTCGTTTATTAACGTTTATTAACTATATTGCACAACACAGGAGCAACAGAATAGCCAATAGCCAACAAAACAACTGTACTCATTTAAGAGTGTTGTTACTTTAGAACAATTTTACTCAAGAAAAAGATATGTGATGTTACACATATCAGTATCGGTTGACATCGGAATCGTAAATTGAGAGTTGGACAATAACGGCATATCGGTTATCGTCGAAAAAGCGAATATTGGACATCCGTGGTGCCGTCACCACAGGTTTTTTCTAAGTTGCAATAAGGGGTCATTTCTGGTTCTGTGGTTATCATCACACTTTTCCTTACTTTAGCGTCACTGGCACCCTTCTGTGGTGGTATTATAAAAAGGAACGGTAAAACACATAATCATAGATGCTCAGTGACATTAAGTCTGAAGAGATTTGTTGACATAAACTGTTTTATTTTTGAGTCATATTTTTCCAGACAAACTTGGTTTCACTCCAAATTGTACCCGTTTTGGGGCATTCAACTCTAACTGCAAAGCGGAGGGATCCATTTTCTTTTATTTTCTGTCGACGGAATAATAACTTGTCCAAATACTAATGCGCATACGTTGCAGCTTGCACTTTAATGTTTGGACTGGCAGGATGAATGTGCATGAAACACCTCATTATAACTCTTTATCTCGCTGGCTGTGTCTGGCATTTTCATGGCTGCCATGTGTCCTCCCACCAGAGGAGGGAAACCCTGGATATGCACCAACTGGGTTAAAAAAAAAAAAAAGGTTGCTTGCTTGTTGGCCTGCTTCTTGGTGCACATATGAGAGAAAGAGGTCGAGGGGGCGTTAGAAGATGAGAGAAAGACAGAGAGAGAAAGGACAGAGGAAGGAAAAATGAGGAAGGAGGTGAGGTTCAGTGATGTTGCTGCCATGGTAACCAGTGGCACCTCAGAGAGGAACAGAACAGAACCGCTGTGGGGAAAGACCCAGTGTGCGCACACACACACACACACACACATGTATAACTATAACACATTTAGGTATGTAACATTGATGGAGCACTATTTTAGGACATGGTGTTTCCAGAGCATGAAAGACACCCCACTTACTTTTAACGTTTAATTGATACAAATGCATCGCCCTCACTAACTAATTCAGACATTTTGCTTCTGTTTAAGCCAACGAAAGGTCTTTTTTTCGAGTGATATTTCTCGCTACGTGAATATGCACGCTGCGTACATCCCCTGCTGCGTCCATGAGGAGGCACTGCCCCTCCCCCAGCATTTTCACATGCAATGCGAATCTGTTCTGCATACGCGTGAGAGATTTCTCCCATTTTGCTCCGTCTACTTGCTTTTATGGGTGTCTATTGAGCCTGTGAGATTCATCCCTTCTCATTAGATGAGCTCAAGCATTGTTCTACTATCGACATATTTACAAAATGTATCATGATATTGTGATGATACCGTTAATGTTCCTGTATTGGGCTTATATTTTGGCTATTTATAGCTGTGTCACGGCATTGTACAGTTTATGAGCTTCATCAAGCATGGAGGTGAAGACAGTGATGCTGCAGGACAAGCTCAAATGGCGCAGTCAGTATTAAACATATTAATGAGGAGGCTTGGTGGTAAACGTTAATTGAGGCAAAATGGAGAGTGCCTGATTCTTTCTGAACTGGTTGCCTGCTAAACAACAAGACGTCAGCTGCAAGTTGAGCAACACCCATGCTAACATATTGCTCTGCTGCTATTAGAACTATTACGTATAAGATACCAGCATGGAAACAGGAGTTAAGAACAATCAGAAAGATTTCACCATATCATTAAAAAAAACATAGTGAACCAATAGTGTTTTTTCCCAAGTAAATGTCTAAAAAAGACCGTCCGTCTTATATTCGAGGTCTCGAGATTTATAGATACAATCCAGTAGGTGGCGCCAAATGACTTTTCTTCTTGTCACTCACACACTGGTGACATGAAAGATGCTGTCGCGAAACAGAGACCCACTGGGGAAAAATATGTTCAAAATGAATGGAAATAAGTCAGTAAGTACAGAGTAAATGTAACATCTGCTGTATATGTTGAAGCATGATGCATATGTTGAAGCAGTCCAACTTAGAACATTACAGTATGAACAGTATATCTAATATAGTAGGCTTACTGCATAATTGTACATAGTATTCACTGTGTAGTATACTGTGCACAAGTCCAAGTTAAATTGACCACATATAAGTCCTGTCTAATGCAAGGTCAAACTGCTAACAAAATCCAGATTCTCACCAACATTCAAGGGGTTCTTCCTTGACCCTTGCACCACATATTTACACGTTCTGTGGAAACGGGTTTAATATTTTTCGCAAAATCTGTTCACTGCATCTATCCTACTCGCATTTACTGTGTTACTATGGCAATATAAATTTGGTGAAAATAATCTTTGCACAGTACTGTCATGCTCAACTTTGCATACAATGTCTAGATTGATATACAGTATTAATACCCCTCAAAATGGACAATTGTTATTATTATCATTATTAGTTACAGGTGTACGTATTGTTGTAATATTATAGTATACCACTCATGTCTACAATGTGGCTTTTAAAGGGTAAAAAAAAGATTCACTTTTTCTGTTCTGACCATGCATCAAGTCACATGGAAATGGACAGGAATGAGGGGGAGGAGGTCAACAGAAGGAGAGGCAGATGCTTGTGACTCAGATGTTTGAATAATTATTATCCTGATGAGATTTGACGACGAGGGATATTCAAGGAGTAGGCTACCTCACGACACAGCAGAGGGGGGGAAAAAAAACACGAGTTGAGACAAAGGATGCCCCTTTCTTCACGATACAGTATGTGGTTTCGGCATGCCGATGTGTGGTCCCTCTTTCCTCGTCCTACGAGGCGTGAGAAAGTGGAGCCTCCCTCTCATCTTTAAAGATGCATGAAGCTGCATCCAGAGGGCAGGAGATAAAGAAAGAAATAGCCTCTGCTTGTGTTCTTTGTGCAACTGTCTCAAAAGCTCTGCTGAGACGCAAATAGAGGACATCGGACTTTACTGTTTCTGGTTGTAGTGTCACTGATGTTAAGATGATTTTCATTTGCTTATATTATTATTATTTCTGCCCTCTTTAATGCTGCATTAGCAGGCCACATCCTAGCTTAAGGAAGATGATGAAAGATAACCGCACTGTTCCATTTTTTACACTGTGGCAGGGAGCAACTCGCTCATGTCGGAAACGGCAAGAAAATAAACTAAAGTAAAAATGTGTTTCTCTATGTTTCTATGTCTATTTGCTTGTTAGTTAGCAGGCTACTTTCTGATTCGCGGAGGATGACATAAGATGACCGTACCATACCCAATTTTTATTCTGGGATGGGAGAAACAGTGTAATTACGACTCAACAAAAAGAGGAACTTACTTCCCAAATCATTCAATCAGCGCCATACTTTTGTTTGTCCAGCCATACATACTGTATGTATGTCAGCAGGCTACTCCTGGTTCATGGAGAACAATTCTGTGGCTGGCTGGGAATGGTTCCATCACTACTCAAATGGCAAAAACACAAAATAACTTCCTCTAACAAAAGTGGCGCAGGACCCCATTGAGACCCAGACAGCAACAAGACAAAAAAAATACCTCAAAAAATGTGGGAAAAAAATTGTGAAGCGACATTATTTTGTTTTTTTGATAGTTAGCAGGCTAAGATCTGCTTCACAGATAACAATATACCATGATAGGACTCTACCATTTTTGATTCTCAGACAGGGGGAATGGTTCCATTATGACACAAATGCCAAAAACAAAAAAAATGACTTCCTCTAACAACAATAGTGTTTGTTGTGTTTGTTTGTCCATCCATTTGTTAGCTAGCAGGCTATCTCCTGGTTTGCAGAGAATGATTTAAGATGACCGGACCGTACTATTTTGGATTCTGGGGCCGGGTTGGACAACTTCATTGGGACTCAAACAGTAAAAAGATGAAAAATATCCCTCTCACAAAAGTGACAAAAATCAGGGTAATTCCTGGTTCAGAGAAAACAATATAAGACGACAGGACTACCATTTTTTATTCTTAACATTTCCATCCTAACGCAAGCGGGGGTAAAAACAAGTGACGCCAAATTTGTGTTTGTTTGTCTACCCAGTTGTATTTCCTGGTTCACAGACAACAATACAGAAAAAACCCACAGGACTACTATTTTTTATTCTGGCCGAAATTGAACCACTTCATTGGGACATAAACAGTACAAAATAGGAAAAAATCCCTTTAACAAGTGTGAAACGACATCATGAAACACCGTTATTTTGTTTGTCTGTTACTTAGGAGGCTACTTCCTGGTTCACAGAGAACAATATGAGATGACGGGACCATAAAAAGCTTTGCTTATGGCATCGGAGGAACAGTTTTATTGTGGCCCAAGAGGCAAAAACTGACAACAAATGTCTCTAACAATGGTGAAAAAAATCAGGGAGTGCCATATTTTTGCTTGTTGCTTGACATACGTCAAAACGTTTGGTTCATGCACCAAATTTTTGGACGACTTGGACGTACTACGACGTATGCCGGTGTGCTTCCGCGTGCTGCTAACATATACAAAATTTACCCATAATTATTCGACGTACGCCTGCGTGTTGGCCAAATTTTTCATACGTTGGCGTAAGCTGGCTAAATCGTCAAGGTGTGACAGGGCCTTTAACAGGCTACTTTCTGGTTCACATAGAACAGAACAGCGCCTTTCTCCCTTTCATGGAAATTTAGCTCTTTATAGTCACACAACCCTACTATGATTAGCGCCACAGAGAGCTGCCCATGCTGGGTACATATATTTATATATTTTAACTTATAACACCAATTAATAAAATCAAAGTGTGATTTCTGTCACTCAAGTGTCAGAAAAATGCTCACCATGCTCGGGGTGATTATTTTCACACATGAAAAGAACACTCACACACTAAACACACACACATGCCCGCAACATATGCTGAATAAAAAGGCTATCTATCAGCCTTTCACAGTTTTCACTGGACCATCTTCCAACACAAAAAGCTGTGACAATAAACTGAGCGTTTGGAAGGTTTTTTTGCATTAAAAAAATAAACTGGGAAATCTCCGGGCCTTTAAGCGAGTGCGTGGGTGTGAAATAATACAACAGACACAGGGAGGGAAAACAAGGGGGATAGAAATAGACAAGGGATGGCTCCCACCGTGCCTCAGCAGGAATGACTTCACATTTGAAATAAATACAGATGAATTTCACAATGATCAGGGGATCACTTCACTGGTGCAAATAGGGCCTATCACTGATGCAGCATATACTGTAAGCGTTTGTTTAGGTGTGAGGTTTAATCTTCCTCCCAGTGCGTGCTTATGTTGCTTATATAGGTTACGCTTGCATGTGTGTGTATTGTGGAACACTAGATTTCATATTCATAGAGGTCCCCAAACCATTCTGTATCTATTTGCTTATGCTGTATGCTGTAGCTTTACATAAAACATACAACATACAACACAAGATACACCCTTTCACTCCATATAAATACTAACATCCACATGAATATCAGAGTACCAAGACAGATTTGATATTTATTCAGCTGTGCAACAAACATCCAGTCGCGTCAAAAATCACCTTTTTGGACGCCCATCTGTGTATCTTTTTTAGTTGTTTACACTATAATGTACGAACGAGTATTAGGGCCACATTGTAAGAAAACAATAATCTGAGATTTTGAGGACAAAGTCGTAAATTTACGAGAATAAAGTCGCAAATTTACGAGAACAAAGTCATAATATTACATGTCATCGTGTCATACGTGTCAGAGGGAAAATAGAGCATAGCTCTTCAGGAAGGATGGAAACTTTCCTCTTGCTTCAGGCAAGCTTTTATTTATAACGTGGCAGCAAAACAGAGCAGTTAAGCACAAACAGATTAGCATTTCTAGCCCTTCGAGGGAAAGGCTTCTTGAGACGTCATCTGTACTTCTGTGAAGAAGGTGTCGGACGTTTCGCTCCTCATCCGAAGAGCTTCGTCAGCGAACTAATAAGTGCTGGTAGCCTAGGCCTTAAATACAGTACGAGTGGGCGGAAGTGGTGTGCCAACACCCTCCTCCTATTGGTTCCTTACACTAAGCCTGGGCGGAGTTGTGGTCTAACCCTCTCCTTCCATTAGCACCTCCCATCAAAGGGAAGTGTAGCTCCCTGTAGTTGGGTATGAACGACTCTGATACTGGCTCGTTAGCATCTATTGTTCTGGCTCGGCTCTGGCTCCACCTCATTTGCAAGACTAAGAGTTGTGGGTTTGGTCTCAGTAAGCTGCTGAACACAGGGTCCAAATTAAACCTCAAACCACCATTCCGATTCAATGATGGGTTCTGTTGTTTGACAAAAATAGCTTCCTTTACTCCTCTTTCAAACCATCTGTTTTCTTTGGCCAAAATCTTTACCTCGCTGTCCTCAAAAGAGTGATTGGTTGCTTTAAGGTGTAGATGTATGCTGATTGAGGCCCACTAGAATTGTCCCTGCGGTGTTGATAAAGCCTGATAAAGCAGGTTACTGAGACCAAAACCCACAGCTCTTAGTCTTGCAAATGAGGTGGAGCCAGAGCCGAGCCAGAACAATAGACACTAACGAGCCAGTATCAGAGTCGTTCATACCCAACTACAAGGAGCTACACTTCCCTTTTATCGGAGGTGCTAATAGCAGGAGAGGATAAGACCACTACTCCGCCCAGGCTTAGTGTAAGGAACCAATAGGAGGAGGGTGTTGGCACACCAATTCCGCCCACTCGTACTGTATTTAAGGCCTGGACAACTCCTGTACGACTGAGAGCCTACACAGACGCATTTCTAGCCCTTCTCAATTCCGCCTTCCTTACCCCGCCTCCTCCGCATGCCCGAGGCGAAAATTCACATAAGTCCCCCCTTTTCATTGTTGTCTCAGGCAATGCCTACAACATAAAGTTACCAGTAATGTAAATTTACAACGGTATTCTCAAAATATCAGATTACAATGTGGTCCTAATACTCCGTCAAATAATGCATGTAAAATAGCATGTACAACACGGTACTTTATAATATACAGTATTTCAAAGTATAAGTATAAGTATAAGTTGGAATCTTTTAGAAATGCCCACTGAAAAATGATCATTCATCAGTTAGTTCAATCAAAATGCTAAATGCAAAAGTTGTGTTATCATATTGGCATTAATTAATTTATACATTCCCATTCTGTACCATTCACCTCATATTCCCTGTCTCCACATATACAGTACTCCACCTAATAATATGATTAAAATAAAGCACTATCGTGTTATTATGATGAATATTTTTTCACAGAACACTATATTTAAAGGTCCAAAGGATGGGCCAGTGTCTTACAATCGACTGTAAAGTCAACAGCCACAACATTAGGTACACCTGCATTATGAATTCCAAAACAAGAGCTGTGTCAAATTCTGTATTTAGAAAGATAGCTAATCAGTTTATTTAAGTAGTCTATAACTGCACTGTGTTTCCTTATTTAGTTACTTAAGAGGAATGTGTTCAACAGTGTTCTATCACAAACTACTACAACCACAGTAATACACATTGATTATAGAAAAATAAAACTTATAGTGGAGACTCACCGGCCACAGAATTCGGTACACTCGAAGAAACTAACAATTTAATAAAATTAACATTCTAACAATTTACTCCGCAAACTCATTTCCGTTGTGAAGTAAGTCACTCTTTGATTGGTCAAAAGAGACCAAAGGTTAAGTCTACACCAATCAGGGAGCAATTTACTGGATGTATAATTTACGGCAACAGTCTTGTCAATTGATTTGCTACGTGAGAGGGATAAAGTTTTGGTAAATGTGAGTCACATACTGTGAGTCACACAGTAACTACAACATACAGAAATAAACTTTTTTGTTTTCGTGGCGATTCTACACTCACCCGCCACAGCATTATGTATAAGAAGCTCTAAATTAATTTCCTGGTTAAGAGTAAGCTGCTCTCTAGTGGAGACCTCTTGTTACTGCTAAACCAATCAGAGGCTGTCTTAAACTATGATTCACAATTCACTTCCGGTCTTTTTTGTTTGTTTGTTTTAGTAAATTGGCGCCATCATTTTCAATTAAACCACATTAACGTCTGTAAAGTTTGGTCCTACTGTGCACTGTGGTGAGTGGCAGTATTTATTTGTATAGTTTTAAAAATTTGACGCCATTATAATAGGTAGTTATTTTGTATATGCGAGCAATGTTCAACGTTGTGAAATATGTAAAATCAAGTCTGTGATTAATTATCTCAGATTAAGCATGACTTGAACTGTGATACCTCTTTCACTTCTCTACCCCAAATATTAATGAAGTTAGAGCAGATTTTAGACCGTAAAATAGTGCCTTTTGTCCCTACTGCTTTAACACTGAGTCCAGACAAAAGCTGTCATCAGACCCACGGACCTTGGCAAGTACAACCGTACTACAACATGTATAATAACTTAGACTGTGAAAATCTGTTTTAAAATTCAACAGAGTTACCATTTACATTTTTTTGATAATCAAAATGTCCAGGGAAGAAAATCAAGTGTCGTATTTTTCAAGTAGGCCTCACATGTAGTGCAGCAGCACGCTGTGTATTCGTTTTCACCCTACACTAACCACAAGAAGTATCTAGCTTGATGACAGGAATGTATAAAATACACCAACATCCACTCCATATTTGAGAAAATCGGTGGGGGGTTTTTAGCATAAATTATCCGTATTCTATTTGCTTTTATATTTACAATCAAGGCATCCATATTGAAAACAGGACAATGCAAACGCGTGTAGCAATTCTGGGTGCAAAAAAAAACTTTTCGCACCATCAGAGTTGAATGAAATGTCATCTGCAGGTAGATATTAAAGTGAATTAATATCCTATGTACCTATTTGTTAGTTACTGACCTAATTTTTGTTTAGCAGCGGGGGAATTAAACACCATAGGAGTTGTAGTTTTTATTTAATTTTGCAATAGGTGGATAAAGGCATGATGAGTCAAGAAACACGCAGTCCTATGACAGGTCCTGCTAGCCTGAACCATAAATGGAACCATAAACGCCCTCAGGTCCACTGGGCGGATGACACTTTAAGGTACGTATGCTACGTTAGCATTCTGTTGCTGTTATTGTCTATTCAGACATATTTTTGATAGAGCTCTTGCTTCCATTAAAATATTGAATGTGTATTAACTAAAATATCTGCTAAGTGCTTTTGTTAATTTAACCCAAAGTCTGTCTGCTTTCAGCGATGATAACCATGTGAGTGAAGAGGCTTGCAAATTGGCAACACAGAGGATGTCCACCCCAAAACATGCCGATGTGCTTGAGCCTAGCACATTCTTAGTCAGAGATGAGGTAAATAAACAGCAGATATGTGTGACGTTCAAGAGAAAATAGATACAATTCATAAAAACCAAAACACAAATTCTCCTGTAATTTCACTGCGTATTTCATGAAGGAAGGGGGATGAAATGATTATTTGACAACTTCTGGTATGCCGATATGCTTCTTGAGGAAGAAGACCCAAATGACCTGGCTTTCCTCTATATGTCTGGCATGTCTCTCATGGAGAGCGAGTTGTCAGATGAAGAACTCATCCTGGAGAAGACCAAGGACTCTGGGATTGCCGTGGGTGCAGATAGTGAAGGTGCAAATGTAGCTTTACAGTAAGGTTACCTATTTGGTTATTGTCACGTTAATATTCTCACTCTTGGTTTACAGCCTGTCCTGCTAACCTTGTAAAGAGTTTCACTAAAATGTCGGCAGCACTGGAAACTTCCTCTTCACCTTTGCCAGATTCGGGTTCTGTTTAAAGCATGACTATCATTACATCTGTATCTCATTTTGTGACCATTGAGTGTTCATTATAATCTGCCTTGTCTTGTTAGTTTGGGATCCAGACTTCCACAAAAAGCACATGGCAGCAATAAGCAGTGACAAGTTTGACAGCCTCCTGAAGATGTGTCCGAATTTTTACGACTGCAAGAGCCACATGGCGGCATTTGTAATTGTAAGAGGTAAGTCGGTTATCTCACTATGGTTGCCTCCAAGTCGTAAACCAGTCAGTGGTGCTGGTTCACATGCATTTTTTTGTTGGAAATAACGTAAATTTCATTAATCCACTCCATGTTTGGACACAGCGGGTCAGCCATGTGATCATTACCAAGTGGTGGCGCTAGGAGCCGGCCGCTTCAGCTGCACAGATTGGCTTTGCTTCAACGGCACCATCGTACACGACTGTCACGCCGTCGTCATTGCCAGGCGGGCACTCCAAAGGTACACAACGTGGTCGTCATACCTGATACTTGGGTTTTAGAGTGATGACAGTTATTGTTTTTGTCTTCAGGTTCTTCTACAAGCAACTTTTGCTCTTCTTCAGCGTCGACCCTGGGGTCAAAGAGCACTGCATATTTGAGAGCAGCACAGATGGACCACAGCTTCAGCTTAAAGCGAAGACCAGCCTGCACCTCTACACCAATCAGTGTCTTGAAGGAGCTGCTAAAAACTTCGACTTGAGGTTTGTTCTTGTGTGTACAGACAATATCCACCTTATTTTATATTGATCAATGGGGACGGGCTTAGGGGCTCGACCTACAACACATCGACCCCTCTGAAGCTGCAGTATCATGCCAAGAGCCTGCTCATACCGGCCTCCTACCTTGACCCGAGCTACTGGGGCGCCAAAGTGTGCAGCATGTCGGGCAGTGACAAGCTGTGCCTGTGGACCTTCGTGGGAGTACAAGGCGCTCTGCTGAGTCACTTCATCCAGCCAATCTACATCACCAGCATGGTGCTCGGTAACATCACACAGCAAAGATATTTCATTGCAATATACTGGGGAATAAAGTGTACACTGTTACCATGCAGGAGGCCAGAAGATGCACGTCCACCACTTGGCAGACATCACCAACGTGCGTCTGGGCGAAGGCTGGGATGACATCCTGCCGTCGTCCTACAAGAAGCAGGACATTGTCTTTCTGCACTGCGATGAGGTGAAAACCAGAGAGGTGTGGCCGCAGCATGACGTCCTCAGCGTCAACTGGTGTCTCGGGGACAAAGACATCGAGGTGGTGGACAGCAGCAAAGGCTTCATCGATGACAGGTAGCCGTTTTGTGTCGAGTGCCTGCATACACAGTGTTTCTGTGCAAGTAAACTGTGACGTTTACATAAACAAGTTCAAAATAAACCAAATTAAACTTTGTTTTTTTAAAGTACTGTATTGACCTCAATATAAGATAACCCCTCTCAAGACCTGTTTTCAAAAAGTAATTAAGACAAAATGAATCTTTGCAGTAAAAAAAGACATATATCTGAGCTCTAAACCCTGCTTCATGGATCACCATCTTAAAATTGCCATCATAACTCCTCCTCTGTTTGCTAACTTGCTTACAATGTTTGAGACAACTAAAACAATGGAAATGTTTGCTGAAGTGTCAAACCAAACATATTCTTGCAGCTAAAGCTTGAATGGTACTATTTATCTTAGCAAGTGATGGTAGTCATGCATAAAGTAACAATACTCTTTGACAGAAACCTCCCTGATTTTGCCTCTGGTGTTATCACCTTGCAGTTCTCCATCCATGAGCGGACCCGGCTTCTCCAGCAGGCTGTGCAAGCGAGCTCTCTATAGTTACTTCCGGCAAGTGGCCCCGCTGGGCGGACACGGGTACTTGCTGGATCTGCCAACCTACCACAGCGTCAAGGTGAAAGTTTTTTTGAAAAACTGTCTGGCCAACTGAACAGACCATCATGTGTTTGTCTCTCTGTGATAAAGGCGGAAGCGTCGGTCTACCAGACGGTCAAAGAGCTGGTCAAGCAATACTTCCTCAGCATCCATGCCGGTCCTTGGAACGCCAAGAAGCTGGTGGACTGCTTCAGTGCCTGAAGACACTCCTTGAAGTTTAGTTTGTGTTTATCCCCTACAAGCGCTGTTGGTAAAAATGATAGTTTCTGTTTTACGGGTATATAAAGCTACATTTAGGCGGATTGTTGGTCGCGTGTCATGTGTTGTTAGTTCAAAAGTTATTTATTGTTGATAGTCTATATAAAGCCACCTTAGTGAAACAATACCATTTGCAGGTTTGTGTATTGGTTCACATTATTATACACATTGATGAGCTTTCAAATATGAATTTAAACTATTTAGCACAGTTAGCAACGAAGCCAAACATAAGCATGATGGACTCAAATCAAAGATGCAGTTATAAATGCAGTAAGTGTTCAAGAAATAATCCAAAAATGATCAGTTTCCTCCTAAAGTTAAAAAAAAAAAAAAAGCAGAGTCTGGCTTGCATCATGTCACGTGCGTTTTTGTGTCTCATAGTCACAATGTCTCCTCACCAGTTGCTTGGCAACAAGCTCCTCCTTGGTCCTGATGCAATGTTTTCATAATTGAATGATGCTTTGTGATACTTAGCAGAAACAAAGAACAATGGCGGTTGCATGATACAATTAGGAAGATTTAATGAAACTTTTCAGTGTCCATGCTGACCGGTTCCTACAGCTGGGTGGGCGGGTTTTGTCACCCTCGTGGTGGGGTTAGGCACGGCGCCCACACCTGGATAGCTCGTCTGGGCTCGTGGAAAAGTCAGGGGATTGATAAAAAGACCTGCAGGATTGATTTAAATATCTAAATAAGGGCTGCATAAACCTCCATTGAGGCTTAAAGCATTTACATCAGTGGTGGTCCTCACCAAGGTCAGGTCTCTTGCAGGACCAGCCCCTCTGGCTGGACTCATAAGAGGCCGAGGTGCTGTCAGTGGAGCTGGATTTGACCGAGCGGACGGACGGTACCCTTTGTGCGGGTTTGGCAACGGATGCAGAGTGGCTCCACTCTGGAAGACAACAAGCCCGACGTTCAGTGCCAACAATCTCCTGTTGATTGACATTAGAGGGGGAAAAGTACCAGAGTGCTCTTCAAGTAGAAATTTCCCAAAACACAGATGGATCCTCCACTGTCTTCTGACGTTTTCCTTCATCAGACAGTGGAAGAGAAAGATGAACATCCCTGGAAAACAAACAAGAAAAACAGAATAATACAGCAGTGTCAACCTTTACCAAGGCTGCAAAACATATCACTTATGTACCAGTGACGTGTGGTCACGGAAGGCAGGTCATAATTTCTTTATTTTTTAATGTATAATAAGATGAATATAAAATTATAATTTGTCAATTGAACTGTGTGGTTAATGCATTTTCTGTATCAATCATTTTTTAAAACATTTTCTTAAGTAAAAATCGCTGAATTTTCACATTTTCTGATCAAATAAATGACAGAAACATAAGATGAGGCTGCCGCAACTGTCTCCTCTCATGCTGGAGCCTCTTGTCGGGTAATTGTAAATGAGAAGCTGCTCTCAATCTCAGTCTGACTGCACTCAATGAGTGCACTGAGTCGGATCAGGGTGCCTGCCAGTTTGTTTGGGAGGAAAAGCCAGTGTATTTTTATGCTCTGCTGAATGAATTTCACTGTCAAGATGGTGGATTATATCCCAAACTCAACAAAAGGTGATCAGACTTTTACAACAAAGTATGAGCGCTTGTCCTGAAGAAGGATAGGGTGCAAGTAGTGCATATGCAAATAGAAGCCAAGAACAAACGTTTTTCAGTTAATTAAATAAATAGGACTATGAAGTATGTAAAAACAAACTTTTTAACAAAAGTGAATTATTCTCTTCGTTTTCTTGTTATCCTCTTAATGAGCAACCTGTATTAACATAAACACAGAAGAAATGAGTGCCTCACCAGCCATGAACCTCACCACATGTCACTGCTGTTTACCTTGCATGGCGTTCAGTACAGAGAACATGTACAGCAGAACCAGTCGGGCCGGCCCCCATGTAAAAAAACCCACAGTCCATGTGAGTCCTAGTAATAAGGTGAGAGTGACAATCCCCTTGAGGTCGTGCATCAGTCCTCCACGTGTCCCGGACGGACTTGTGGCCCGCATGTGGCGAATCTGGATCAGGACCACCACAAAAACCTTGCATGATATTCAGAGAAGTGTATTATTATTATTAGTGGTAGTAGTGGTAGCAGTATTAGTATTCCTATTTAGTTATTTCAATAAAATAATGTCACACCAAAAGTGAGGATTGTGAGTGTGTAGGTGTACCTAATGTTGTGGCCAGTAAGTGTAATTCGTGTCAAAACAGATTAATTTCCAAGAGATAAAACAACCGGAAACGCTAATGGTAAATATAGAGTCTAGATTCCCAAAGTAGGGTGTGCGTACCCCCAAGGGTACACCAATTGCAACAGGGGGCACGTGAATAAAAGTGAAAAAGAATTTGCGCGTAACAACAACAATTACGAGTGCGCCTGAACACCTCACCGTGTAAGGAGAACGCTGCAGAAAGAAAAAAGGCGACAGAGCATGGAGTTGTTCATTGCTCTGTGCGCATTAAATGAACAAATAAGTAAGTTTAATGATTATTTTGTGCATTAAGAGTGTTTGATCTTGAACATTTCCTTTATATTGGTGTTCCAATCCCCGCACAGGGCAGCGGTGGAAAATCTATCGCCGTGAATTGGGATTCCCGCGAAAATGAAGCTTTATCGTTGGTTCTATGTATTTTTGCACTTCGGATACTGCTTTATGATGACTGTTACACTTTCCCCTTCAATTTGGTATTAAATGAATATGCAGACTTAAACCATAGCTATAGTGAGCAGACAAAAAAAGTGAAGCTGAAATTCAAACCATTCAAACAGAAGGATGCCAACATCAGACTGGAATAGAAGATATGTAGGATGATTACTTATCTATTTATCAGTGCTCATGTGAAACTTTATCAAAATGTTACCATGCAAAATACACATTTTTGACCCACAAGCACTATAAAATAAATTAACCAATTCATTATGTTCAGTCTTTCAAGTTAATTAAAATAAAAAGGTTTATGTTTGAAGTGTGCAGCCGTAGGGGGTACATGGCTTCAGGTCAAATGTCTGAAGGGGTACGCCACTGTAAAAAGTTTGGGAATCACTGATTTAGAGCATGACTTACAGCAATATTAAAGAGGAAGACCAACAAGGCGTAGGCGACCACAGACACGTAGAAGGTAATGTCATCCTGAAACCAACAGCTACAGACATGATGGGGGTAAAATCACTATAGAGGCAAATATGGTTTCTCTCCAAAGTTATAACTGTCTGTGCTTAAATGTCAACTTACAAGCTGTCAGAGTTGGCAATTGGCTCCATTCTGGTGTGAACATCGTTGTACAGGTGGCCATAGGCCTCTCTGTTCACTATGAGCACCAGAACACAAATGATCAAGGGGATACCTGGAAGCACAATGACAACCATGTCTAACTCCCCTCCGCATCAAAATGTTGCAACCTTTAACTCACCCCATCCGAGAGCACAAAACTTGAGCATGTAGGCTGGCACGTAGACGTTGAAGACCTTGACGAGGGCGAAGTACATATTGACGCCCTCCAGTCCCATCCAGGTGAAGGACGCCAGCAGGAAGTAGTGGAGCGCTGCTGCGGCGGCCACGCAGAGGCCGTCCATGCCCCAGGAGGAGAGCCAGGAGTCGAGCAGGAACGCCAGGTTCAGACCCAGCAGGGCCAGCGAGAGGTTGATAAGGATCTTGGAGGGGTAGTCTTGACGGAGCTTGCTAAAGGACAAAGAAGAAAAGATTTTACATCCTACATCAAACGGTCCACCCTTCTAAAAAGATCTTGGAGTCTTACTGAAAAGCTGTGTACGTGAGGACCGTTATTCCCAAAAACAGTGAGGAGACTCCACATCCACCGTATGTGATGATTGTCAAAATGTGCTCATTAGCTTTGTCCACCGGGGTCCTGGAAACATCCTAGACACACACACACAACAAACACAAAAAGACTTGTTAATGCCTCCATATCTGGAGACTGGACATAACATTAGGTACACCTGCATTGTATAATATGTCTAAAATCTTACTAATATCTTATGAGAATATAATTTCCCTATTTTGTACAAAATCCTACTAAAGTCTTGTGAGAACATCACTGTTTACAAAATCCAACCAGAGTCTTACAGTATCCACTAAACTGAAGACTTTTGAAAATAGGTGCGACAGGCAAAATGTCCAGCAGGAAATACCATCTCAACCTGTATATACTATTAATTTTTCCAAAATCTGCTAAAATCTTGTGAAAACACCTTTTATTAATTTTGTACAAAATCCTACTCAAATCTTGTACAAATATCTATTGATTTTCTACAAAAGCCTACAAAAGTCTTATACAAACACCTATTGATTTTGTACAAAATCCTACAAAAGTCTTATACAAACACCTATTGATTTTGTGCAAAATCTTTCTAAAGTCTTATGAGAACATCTAATTGTGTACAAAATCCAACTAGCGTCTAAGAGTATCTACTGATTTTTTGGGACAAAATCCTACTAAAGACCTTTGAAGATATCCACCCATTAATTGTGTACAATTTGTGAGAAAACCTTTATATTAATTTAGTAAAAAATCATGATAAATTCTTATAAAACCCTTTATCGACTGTAATTTATCCCAAATCCTACTTAAAATCTTGTGAGAATATGTTTTTTTGATTTTGTACAAAATCCTACTAAGTCTAATGAGACAACCTATGTATTTCGTAAAAAAGAAATCCTACTAATGCATTGGTAGAATGTTGATCAATTAATTTAGTCCAAAATCCCATTCAAGTTGTGAAAACGTGAAATATAATGCGGCTAAATGTTGTACAAAATCCTATAGCCTTGTGAGAGCCTTAATCCAATCTTGTAATCTGACATACATGTATTTCTTTTTGTACAAAATCCTACTAAATTTTAGTGCAAAATCCTACTAAAGTCTATGAAACAATACATTTTCAACAGAATCCTACATTAAGCCTTGTAAGACCATTTCCTAATTTTGTACAAACTCCAACTAAAGCCTAGTACTCCTACTAAAGTCTTGTGCAAACATCTATAACTAAATTTTATGCAAAATGATACTAAAATCTCAGGAGAACATCTATTTTCTCCATCTGTTTCTAATATTTTCACTCCCTTATTTGGCAGCTCAAGTAGGACAAAATATTAAGAACACCTCTCATTATGACACTATTATTTTTGTAAAGGCAGATGTTTATGATACTGTAGAGCCTTTGTATTGGAGGTGCACAGGTGTACCTAATGAAGTGTCCAGTGTGTGTGTGTGTGTGTGTGTGTGTATATAGTATATAAAAGGTACCAGTAGAACTCCAAAGTGTGTGAGATGATCACACAGGCATGTTGTGAAGTCAAGGCTGCTGTTGTGTTTTCTGCAACCGCGAGGGTCCCATCCTCCACGTCCGTCTGCAGGAGAACACACACATACACACACACACAC
This sequence comes from Dunckerocampus dactyliophorus, assembly GCF_027744805.1. NCBI lineage: Eukaryota > Metazoa > Chordata > Actinopteri > Syngnathiformes > Syngnathidae > Dunckerocampus > Dunckerocampus dactyliophorus. The sequence continues at coordinate 6,322,065 of NC_072834.1, read as the reverse complement.
ACACACACATACACACATTATAAGGTGACAGCAAAGTGATGGAGTTCATTTTTTAAACAGCCCTTACTGTTTTTATTGAAGTTCCAATACACACACTGTGTGTCCATGTGGGGCTGAAAAAGAGATAGAATTGTATTAAAAGTGTCCAGTAGTGATCATTAGTGGTGTTCTTACATAACTGGGTTGGAGGTGGCGCAGCGTGATTTGGATGTCAACTTGGAGGTCTTGTATTTGAGAGGTGGTGTTGCTCACACTGGCCGACACCACTAAGCTGTTAAGGATCTGCTTCTTGTGGTTGTCCTAGAAAGAAAAACAGTACACTTAGTCATCTCTCAGATTTACTGGATTACTATGATTGGGTACCCTGAAGAGTTGCGGAATGCCGTAGAACTGAAACTGGACCCTCGGTGGGCTCTGGTTGGGCGGGAAGCTGTGTTGCAAGATGGAGGGCAAGGCTATGAAAGCCACTGTGTCTTTTAGAGGAAACCTGTTAAGAAAAATCTAAAACATAAACAGTAGTTAGACAATCACCGTGTGCGGTTTACATTGAATTGGACATCCGAGCTTTAACCTACCTCAGGCTTGGAGCCCATGCCGTCAGAAGACACTCCAAATGTCAAACCAGCAAACTCTCCCGGAACCACATCCACCATAGAGACCACCACAGCTGGAGCGACCAGACTTGACGAGTTCTCCAGTACCACCATGCGGTCTCCGACTGCCTCTGTGATGTTCAGAATCCTGGAGGGCACCACAGAGAAGATAAATGGTTTGTTCCTCTATGGTAACACGGTCGTTACATTACGTGTTAGTGAAGGGTATGAGGAAGCTGGGCGACTCCAGGATATCCGAGATGGTGTTGATGACTGCCGTGCCCAGGATAGGGGTCACCACGCTGACGTCCACCACGTCCTTCAGCTTGTTGAGCACAGTGTCTAGCTCCCGGTAGCTGAGCTTGGAGTGGTTCTTCAGTAAACCTTGCATCATCTCCACCACGTCCATGGCATTATCTGCACATCAATCATACAGTACATTTTTAAACCATTCACAAAATGGACAATATTGAATTTAAAATTACCTGGAGTGACTTCCACGATGTCAAGATCAGGGATGGTCTCCACCACTAGAGGGCACTCTTGCAGGTCTGGGGCCATCCACTGGGTGCTGAGACTCAGTTTACTAGCGGGGAAGGACATTTACATATTTTAGGTCGCCATTTTGTTCTTGTCATTTATTTTTTTGCCTTAAAATGATCTTCATACCATTCTAGTTAAAGGTCTAAAAGATTTGTGTGAGTATCTTCTACCAAGCTTCTGATTCATGCGTTTACAGCACTGACTGAGTCAACACACAACACATGTAAATATATACCAGCGGATGTAATCAGATCTCAAACAGACATCAATTTATTGAAGCGTTCATGTTGACACAGACTATAAAATGAGCTCCGTCCAGGTCACAGCGGTGCTGAGTACACACTCTGCAGTGTGTTCTCATGAGAAGAAAGCAGGATGGAAGACTTTATTGTGCCACAAAGGAGCTACATTGGACCCCAATTTTAGCACGGTTAGGGTGGGGGTATATTATTACTAATAAAATAAATGAAAAAGATAAATGTGAAAAGCTTACCTAGAAATATATAGAATAACCATTAAAACTGTTTTAATAAAAGCTATTTATTGATATTAATTTTGTATAAATTTTTATAAAATAACAAATCCAACAAAACTCTTATGAGAATTTATTCATTTTGTATTAAATTCTACTAAAATGACAAGAACATTGTCGATTTTGTACAAAATCCCACTAAAATTTTGTTAGAAGAACAATACAGCAAAATAATACTAAAGTCTTATTAGAGCAACTAAAGGTAATTATTGATTTTTACAAAATCCTGTTCATGTCCTATGAGACTATTTGTACAAAATCTTTGCAAAATCTTGCGCAAACATGTATAAATCTTGTACAAAATCCGACTAAAGCCCTGTCTTGCGAGAACCTGTTTGTATCATTTTTGTACAAAATCCTACAAAGTCTTATGAGACTATATTTGTACAAAATCTTTCCCCGTAACATCAACGTACTCATTTTCTTCAAAATCCCACTAAAGTCTGTTTTTTGTGTACAAAGTCCCACAAGCGGGCCTGCACAAGTGGCCGAGTGGTTAGCATGTTGGCCACACAGTCAGGAGATTGGGAAGACTTGAGTTTGAATATCCGCTTGGGCATCTCTGTGTGGAGTTGGCATGTTCTCCCCGTGTGTGCGTGGCTTTTTGCCGGGTGCTCCGGTTTCCTCCCACATTCCAAAAACATTCATGAGGTTAATTGGCGACTCTAAATTGTCCGTAGGTGTGAATGTGAGGGTGAATGGTTGTTTGTCTATGTGTGCCGTCAGCTGGGATAGGCTCCAGCATACCCCCGCCACCCTAATGAGGATAAGCGGGCACAGAAAATGCATGGATGGAAAATCCTAGCCTTTAAAGTCTTGTGAGAGCATGTATTCATTTTGTAGTATCTGAGGTTCTCACCAGTGTCTTGTCGCATGCCGTTGAGGGTTTTTTGGACAAGGCTGAGAAGCATTTTTCCCACCTGGAGTGACGGGCCACTCAAAGAGACCTCTTCTTGTTTGCTGACTCTCTGATTGACAGGTCACAATCACTGAAGAAGTAAGACACAAAATAAGGTTATGTGACCTTCTCGAACGGGCATCCTTTCACCTCGGCTTACGGATGCGGCATATTTGCACGTCTTCTGGCTCTATGGAGACGGAGCCTTGGTTGTAAGGCGACAGGAGCAGGTCTCGAATCTGATCTTCTGCTTCCTGGGAATGGGTGGGTAACATCTTCACCTCCACCTGGAAGATGAACCTCTCTCTGTGATGGCAACATGTTCGAAAAATGTCACTTCATGTTAGTTCAATGTGACGCTTTGTATGTGACGCATACCTGGACGCAATGTTTGAAGAAACCTGGAAAAAAAAAAGTTATATTATGCAACAGTATATGATATTATTTCCACAAATCAAATAGTGTCAAGGACCTTTAATTAATCAGCTGCAGAGAGTATCGGGTGTCTACTAATATTACATATACAGTATGTACATTTAACAAATAAATAATGGAACATTTAATAATAGCTTACAGTATAAAATGTATGAAAATAATTCTAAATTACTGTATTATATTATAGTATATAGAGTGGCAAGTGGCTTTATTTACTCAGCTGCAGAGAGTACCAGGCATTTATTACAGAGGGGGCCTTTATTTCTACAAATGCATTCTTATAAAATGATGTACTGCATATATTTTGCTGTTTTTTCCCAAATAAATAATGAAACTTATCCAAATTTATTACATTAAAGTTTATTTTTAAATGTGAAATTAATATTATACACCATTAATATTTACGTGATTATCTTATCTTATACGAGGGTACCTTATTTGATGAATTGCCGGGGGCCCTTTTTCAATTGCAGAGGCTACCAGGTCTTTATTAGAAGAAAGACGTTTATTAGAAAGGAGGCCTTTATTTGTTCAAATGCATTTTTATAATAATATATCATGTTAATTCTTTTTTTTTTTTTTACAAATAAATTATATTTAATTCATATAATATATAATGCAATAAAAATGTCATATGCAATATATTGTATAAAAAAAAAGATTATTATTATTGAGATTATTTATTCATGTGTCATAAAATAAACATATAAATTTATTTTTTAAATTACAAAATTACATTTCCTGAAGGAATGAAAAGGGGCATTTATGAGAGAGGTGTTTTTTTTGTTGTTTTTTTTTATTGGACGATGTTGGATGAGGCAAAGTGTCTATTAGAAAGGGGGCCATGTGTCAAGTTTTCTTACCCCATCCCAAATTGACAAGTCCGACCCAGAGCTGCGTTTAAGTCTGTGGGCGAGATGACAAAATTGAGATTCTTTGCTCGTACTTTGGAAGAAAAGCTGAACTCGTGAGCTTACCTGTGATGTTTGGGGAGCAGCTGGAGGTCGAGCACCGTCATCGTGTGATCAGGTAGAGTATTGTTGAGCTGTGAAGACAAAAAGACTCATTAGACACACTTGATCATGCGATTGAATGACTGGTACTGTATTATATTAAAGTTTTGGGGGGGATGCTCACCCATGTGGCGAGAAGATGCTCTGCTTCACACTCTCCTCTTATAGACACGTTGACCTTGACCTCAAAGTACAGCTGACCTGAGATATTTGGGGATGTTTCTGTGTAGGTGGAAGTAAGCGCTGATGTCGTCAGAGTAAAGGTTGTGACAGGGGGAGACCTTGTGGTCACAGGGGGGGAGAAACTGGCTGAAGGGGGATAAAACTATTAGCATCTGTTGCCATGGTAACCAAAAAGCATCCCCTCGACGTTATGACAACATGGAGGACTTCCCTACCAACAGGCGTGGTTTGTATGCTAGCTACGTCAGCCAGCACCTGGATCAGACTACCGAATCCATGATAGGGAGCACCCAGGTTGGCATGCATCGTGTCCTGCACTGCCGCCACGTCCACACAGGGGATGACGCTCACGTAGACCAGGCAATCAAACCTGCACAACACAAAACAAGAGTTTGTACAATTCATTTTTAGACTAAAGTGGCTCATGAGTACAAACACAAAATATCTCACCTGTTAATACTGGAGGACGTAGCGCGTACCTGAGGGATAAAGGACACCGGTCATTAATAATCGTAGTTTTTTGTGATGCATACATAGAAATTACTTACATTTAAGATGGAGTATGACCAATATTTGATTGCTGTTAATGCTAATAAATTAAATTTACACCAAAATATACAGTAATTCTGGATATTACTAAACAATGTACAGTATTTAAAACCCTTTATTGGATAAGAACATTCAATAATGTAATGAAATAGACAAATTAATAAATATTTTTAAAAAGTCTTCTTTAATAGCCTTTTATTTCTGGATTGTTTTAAACATATATTATGAGAGTAATATTACTATTATCAATAATAACAATAATAATTAATCATTCCTAAAAATGCTGTCCTAAAGTTCTGAAAATTATTAAATAAAATAAAATATGAAAAATAAATAACAATATTAATTGTTAATATTATAAATAAGTAACCCATAAAAAGTCAAATGGTGGAACAAAAGGAATATTATTGTTATGTGTTATTATAAAATGTGTTATTAAAAAATCTTAAACTATAATATTATATTATGTATTACTTAATATAACATCTACATAACTATTACTGTCATTATATTATTCATGAGTATGATTTAATACATGCAAATTAATATATAAAACATTAAAAAAAATAAAATTAAATGACAACAAATGGAGAATCTACTGATAGGCCATTATCAAATATAAAAATGACTCTTAGCCAGAATTACGTCATAAATCAATTAAAAAATAAACACATAACACATTCTTTAATATTCTCGTATGCTCACCGGTTTATCTTCACTCAGTGTTGCCAGCGTGTTTGCGTCTTTTGCGCTGGATCTGTTTAAAACAAGGTTTTGGTTAAAGAAACACGAAGAAGTACTCATGGCCAAATGAATAACTGACATACCTGGCTGCTTCAAAGACGGACACCCTGTGTAAATAGATGCTTGAAGGCAGCACATCTCTGAGCTGAAACGGTCAGCAACATGTTCATCAGCTTAATACGTCGTCATTTAAAAGTCCTGTTTTTGTTCCGCACTATTATATAAAACAATACCCAGCGATGTGCAACGTCTCTGGCTGTGTAGAGCTCTGTGTTGTTGCCGTCGTATCGGATGATGTTGAACTTCAGGTTGACCGTGTAAATGGACCACTCTTTCATCGTGTTGGTGTGCGAATGGAAAACAAGAAAATAATATTCAGGTCATGTAAACAGGAAAACGGTGGGTTTGCTCAGACTTTGACGTTATCACATCTTAGATGGTAAGTAAGAGCATTAGCCTTGTTGGTCTCGGGGTATGCTTCTCGCTTTGGGTGAGAGAGGTCCTGGGTGCAATACAATACAGCGTATGAGAGCCATGTGATTGATGGCTCATGTGTAAATGCCATTGATCAGGACCCATGTTTGTTTAACTGACCCAAAGACAGGTGGTCAATATTTAAAATGGGAGCTGACGGCATAAAGGAAGTGCCACCATGGCGTCTGCCGCTAAAGTGGCCGTAAAAACAAGCGGAGTAAACACTGGAAGGCTGGCGAGGCAACGGAGACGTCACATTCATGTAAGAGACGCATTTACTTCAGCAACATCATTTCGGGGGAATCGGCTCGCTTTTTTAAAATAAACTAAAATGACGGAATGACAACAGACGGATGAATGGGTGGTCAATGGAGGTACAGCATGTGTGAATGGTACACAGATGGAAGGATTGGTGTTCGGTGAACGGATGAACACACAAACAGAACGGTTGGTTGGTGGACGGGTAGGAAGAAGGACGGCTGCGGATGGAAAGATGGCTGGATGAATGGAAGGACGGACAGGTGGATGAACAGTGGGTGGCTAGATGGACAGACAGACAGACTGATGGATGGTAGATGAATGGGTGGATGCACAGATGAATGGACGAATGGTAAATGGATGGATAAATGCTCGGGTATTTATATATGGACAGTATATGAATGGATGAAAGGACACTGAGTGGATGGATGAATTAATGGTTGGACAGACGAATAGTAGATGAACAGATGGTTGTACGAATGGATTGGTGGTGCTGTATATGAATGGATGGACAGGTGAATGGATGGACAGATGGTTGATGCATGGTAGAGGGATGGATAGGCAGTAGATGGATGGATGGACGGGGGGGTGAAATGACTGATATGTAAATAAATGGATGAATAGGCAGACAAAAGATGGTAGATGTCTCTGTATTGTATATGTAAGGTTTCATGTCTCAGTTGAACGTGACCCTGACTGATATCATCGTGCACTGACCACACTTGAGCGTAGGGTCAGGGATGGGGGCACACACCCTTGTGTCCCACAAGTGGCTGTCCCACCGCAGCAGGTCTCCCTCTGTGCACTTGAGTGACGTCACTTCCTGCCTGCTGCGCTCTTGCGCCCACAATCGGAACAGGGACACAGTGCCCATCAGGATGGTGGACAGAAGGATCTGGACGTTGCCGTCCACCAGCTTGTGGGCGGCACCCAGGGTGAGCGTGCCATTTGGGGCCAGCTTGCAGCAGGAAGGTGAAGAGTCTTGCACTATACAGGGGAGAACGCATGGAAGAATGCATTTCTTACAACGGCCAGCAGGGGGAGCAGCACCCACCTGCCATGAGGTCCATCCCGGTCCCATTGACATAAAGCATGGGCCCGTCTTTAGTATGAGACCATGTCATGCATAGCGAATGCCACTCTTTTAGTGCAAGGCTGATAGGGAGGGTGGTCCACTCTGTGCCAAACAACCAGACCACCAAACGATCCCTACGGCCCCCCAGACCAAGACCTACACACTGGGTGTCAGGAAGGCGGTACATGAAGGCTGTCCATTGAGCGCTAGCTGGTGCCTGGATAGATAAGGTAGGTAGGTAGGTAGGTAGATAAGGTAGGTAAGTAGATAGGTAGGTAAGTAGATAGGTAGGTAGAGACACAGAGGGAGTGAGAGAGAGTTACTAAAAAATATCTGACAGTTTTCTTCTAAAATAAATACATATAAAAAATATTTGTACTAAATTAGAGTAAAAAACTACAGTGCATTACTGCTAGCTCAAATGCTACACAATGTTTCCAAATTTCATGAAAAACATTGCATCGTTTAGGAAATCTTGAGTTCTTTAAATATGTTTTAAGAACTATAAACGGAATAATGAATCATTTAAATAATACTTATGTAGACAAAAAATAAATACAAATATTTAAACTAAATTTTAGGGGTGAAAATAAATGTATTTTACGATTGTTAATTTCTTAATTTATAGCCATGAATTATCTTACGCCCTGTTTGGAAACCCCTGTGGTATTTTTTTAATTTCCACGAAGTAGGGTTCCTTACTTATAAATCAAATCTTTTCGTAGTTAGAACATAGAAAACCTGTTTACAAGCTTTTACATACAGTTAACATTAATCATTAGAGCCCTCTAGACATACAACACACAATAACACCAACATAGTCACCTTAACACTGCTACATGTTACCCAAAATAGATGATGCAATCAGACAAAATAAGCCGTTTAAGACACAAATTAGACTTGTACTTGTGTGTGTTTCAATAAATGTCTTCCGGACGTGTGGACAGGAAGAGACGGCTGGGATTCGTTTTCGGCCGGGTGCGTTTTAGGTTGGCTATACGGCCACCAAAGTACCCCGTGTTGTTGTTACGATGATGTTGAAAAATAAACACGCAAAATAACACTGAACTTAAACAAAATAAAAGGGAAAATCCTGCTGTACTGATACTGTACATTTAATTCATTTTGTCCTCTTGATAGTGACCTTAAACTTGAGGTCCAGGCAAGCAGTGAGCTGGTTCAAGGTGGGGAAGGAGACCCCGTCCTCTAGTCTCCAGTGGCTGCAGCCCACGTTGAATTCAGCCACTTTGCCCCAAAGGCTGAGAGGAGGAGCTGAAAGACGACAAAATAAGATTACCACAAGGCAGGAAGTGTGAGAAATTGATCATGCTTTTATCTCTTTTTTTAATTGCAGATAAACACACTGTGACGGGATGGCTCAACTACAGACATCCATTATTTTGACATGTAAACTGGCTTGAAGTTCCCAGCCTTTCACGTGCAGCGATATAAAGCGTGTGAACGGTGATTTAACTCCTCTACATTGTTTGCTTTACACTGCAATTAACCCTTTTACAATGTGCATACACCCCAACACTCTTCTTGCAGATGGAATAGGGCATTTACGGTGATTATATTTATTATAAAAGATATATAAATAATAAAGATATGTAAATAAAAAGTTCTAAATATATATAAATAAACTTAAGCAGTCCTTTTTTTGGTCGAAATCTCCTACCTCGCATCGTGGTAGAGACAGCGCTGCACAGCAGAGCGACAAACAATATTTTTGGATGAAAAATCATCACGAGCCTAAAAAAAAAAGAGGAGAATTTTCACCTTAATGATACTTTTATGATTATAAGCGTTCATTATAATTAATTCTCAACATGGTGGTGGCTGTTATGATAAAAAGTCAGGTTTACAGGTATACGAAAGTGTAAAAAAAACCCCACAATAGAACATTGTACTTACCTGGTGAAAGAGTCCTGCTTCAAGTTAAAAATGGGAGAAAAAAAAACAAAACAAGACGACACACTGATGTAGGTCTGCCACTCTGACTAACGTGTGTGCGCGTGTGCGTGTATGACATTTTTAGAGTGTGGAATCAGCTAAGCAGAAAGAGAGAGAGGGGTGGCAATGCTGGTCATACATCTAATCTTACTATTTCTCTCAGCTGAAGACACAAATTGTGAATGAAGTTACTGTGAAGTATTAGTCCTTATTTATGGATGCAATATTTTCGTAATTAGAGCATAGAAAACCTGTTTATGATCCCCTAATTACAGTTTTTAACATTATTAGAGCCCTCTAGACATGAAATAACACCCCTATAGTAAACTTTCCACTCAGATTACCCAGTATAGCAGACATAATAATAAAAAATAAGACATAAATAAGACATAACATAGACCTCAACCCCACTGGGAGGGTTCCTTCTTGTTTTTTTCTGGGCAGTACTACTGTCTGCTGATACCTAGTGACCAGTGTAGAATACTACAGCGCCCATCTTTGAATGCGTCTTCTGAATGCCTTATATTTGTATTTTCATTCATCCATTTTGCGTGAAAATGCTAAATTTAGGCCAAGAATACGTAATATTTGTTTAAATGTGCTTATTTCTGACTAAAAGGCTGTAGTCAACCACCAAACAGCGATGACTTATTACTTTATTGATTTTGAAAAACCGTGATAGAGTGAAGCTGCAAATTTTGAACCACAAGGTGGCGAGAGATGACCGTAGTACATTTATTTTGCTTTGTTTGCATGTTTTATACCCCAACTACCTTCACAGCTCACCTTTAAGTCAGAATGACAACAGACATAAAATGACATCTAGAAACTCCCAAGACACTCCGCAATAAAAACATTAGTCTGAAACATTTTATAAACGTGTTTATTTTATACTGAATCGCACTTCTAGCAGTTTTAAAGCCTTGCTTTTATAACAATCAAAGCCAAACTTAGCTTTATGACAACACTTTAGCATCCGTTACAGAATGACACGACGACCTAGCATTAGCACGTGCTATTTAGACAAGCAACTGCATATCACGTTTACATCATTTAGTGGACTAAAAAGACAAGGTCATCATAATCATAAACAAAATGATTCAAATATTACATCCAAACTGGACTAGCAGTCAAAAAACTCTGAATTTGACCACAAAATGAAATGTTTGTACTTTTTCTTTGGCTTTTTTGGTGTGCGTATGCATCCCTTCACAAGCGTATGAGTGATGAAGTAGTACTGCAGTTCACTACAAACTTAATTAAAGCATTGAATACTTTTTAATTACCACAGTACTACTATGACAGCTATTCAAACTTCTTTTTGCACTTACGTGACTGCTCAAATTGATGCAAAACATTCCCTGTATGATATTACAGGTTGTTTTTAAGATGATAAAGGTTTGACCTCTATCAGGGATTATTGTATTTTTTTAATGGGATCTCCCAACATCTCCTGAAATGGATTGTGTTTCGTGTTCAGGTTTTCCACCAGTAAAAATGGCCGCCTTGCTACACTAAAGCAGTGGTCACCAACCTTTCAGAGCCCAAGATCTCTGGCCTCGGCTGTGAACCTGCGCAATAATAAGAATTATTTATTCATTGATTTTGTAGAAAGGTTTTGGAAGTAAATTAAAAAGAGATAGATATGTAAAGCTTTGTATTTAAATACAAAGCTTTGCTTTATTATTGGTTGCTGGTGTCAACAGTTCAGCTTTTTCTGATTGTGCCTTTTGCGCTATTTTTTTTTTTTTTTTTTTTTACAATTTTGGCTGTTTAATTTTGTTTCTGCACTGATGCCATGACAAATTAGCCACGGTCCCCGGATGGGCCCTGCGCTTCATTTTGGGCACCACTAATTTTGTGGATCTTCGTCGGGGTCGGGCTTGTAGCGTCGGTTCTCTGAGCAAACTACAAATCTATTTGGCCGTGGGCGAGCGAAGCGATGGCAGTTGGGGGGGAGAGGGGCTGCGTCACAACAGTCAGTCCTTTGAGCAGCGTGTTTTTATATTTGTTCCTTCATTTTGAGGAAGAAATGGCTGATTTTGAGCCACAAGGTGCAATAATTACTGTTGGGCACACTCTCTCTCTCCTTGTCGCTCAACCTGTGAGCACAAGGCGAGCCGGTGTTCGTGCGTGCGCTCATGGTACCTCCGGTCGGGTTTTGGAGACCGGGCTCCTGGCTGGAGCTGGCGGGTTGCGTGCCTGGAGAGCGGCAAGGCGTACGGGCGTGTTCAGTGGTCAAAATGCATGCCTGTTGGTCACTCTCCGGGAGGGGAGGGCACTGATGTAATAATCATTTTTGTTTCTAATATTCTCGCGATCGATCGGCAAAGTCCCAAAGATCGACGGGTTGGTGACCCCTGCACTAAAGTCCGCATTGAAATAAAGACATCTTAACCCCATCATCTAAGGAAGGGTGCAGTTTTAAAAGAAATATAAAAATAAAATGTAAAAAAAAGGCACAGTTTTAAGCAAGCGAGTGTTCTTTTTTTTTTTTTCTTTTCTAATTGCTGTCGCAGTCTGGACACAGGATGTCGTGCCCCTTGGTCACGAAGGGCTTGTTGGACAGACTGAGGGAGCATCGCTTACAGTTGAAGCAATATTCATGCCATGAGCCTCCGTCATAGGTCACCACGTTCACCCCTTTGCCGAAACCTGAGCGGGAAAAGCAGAGTGGGGTCAGGCAAACAGAGCACTGCTCTAATTAGAGTTTGTACCGCAGTGACGCCAATATAAGACCACTTTGACACACTTTTCAGGATTTCGCTGGCTTTTTTGGGGGATTGTTGTGGTCTGCAATGCAATTGTAGCCAGCGAAACAATTAGCTGGTCATGATATGAATTTATTGTCAATGTTTTATGTGTTGTTTGTAACCTTGAGCCCAAAAATCACAGAATGTGATGTACTGTACGTGAGTGACAGGAAGAAAAGCTCTGACTCGTTTGGTGCCGTGCTGCTGGTTTACATGTATAAATCTCTAGACCGCATGTGTGAGACGATCTGTCTTTTTCAAGGGGGACAACGTTCCGTAAGATGGAGACTTCAAGCAACCTGTGATGGCCATTTGGCAGCCGTTGCATTTCTTAGCCACCGAGTTCTTGTAGCAGTCGACACAGAAGACGTGGTCCTGGTGGGTGGTGAAGCTGGACCCGGCCAGAGGTTTGGAGCAGGAGCTGCACACAAAACAGTGGCCGTGCCAAGGCTGCTCCTGGTAGTTGACTCCTCCTGACATGATGGGCTGGAAGCGCAAAGGAGGAGTCAAACACATGAATATATCGCTTTGGTTTTTTTTTTTGTCTGATACCTTTTTGCAGGAAACGCAGATTTTGGCAAACTTGTTGTCATAGCAGGGGCTGCAGTAGACGTCGCTCCCTTTGGAGACAAAGCTCTGTGATCCCATTGGTCGCTTGCAGTGGCAACAGGTGAAGCACTCATCGTGGAACGAGTTGCCTTTGTACTCCACACTTTCTGTGCCTGCAGAAAAGGACAGATGAAGGTGATACTAGCCGGCTGTTTGTCCACCTTTTGTCACTGTTCTGTTTAAAGAGAATGACATGCCAATTTTCCGCTTTGGAGGTAGTATCTGAGCATTTTCCACACACCGATCCTATAAAATAGACACTGCTAAGTAGTAGTAGTAGTAGTAGTAGTAGTAGATGGTAGATCCGCCATTTATCCTCCTGTGCCTTTTACACAGAACCCAGCAAAAACTGTACCCCTGCAAAGATGTTTTGCTTGATGGTGGCCAAGTTTTTCAACCAATCTTGCTGAAATTCTACACACACGTGCTTGTCAGTCCCCTAAAAGGGTGTAACAAAATCCAGCTAAACATCTTTTACTTTGTCAAAAGGTTGACGAAAGTGTAATTTCCCAACGTCCCCGCTAGGTGGAGCACCTCCACTCCAAATGTGCTTTTATCCCCTTCAGTTGGAAGCATCTAAAATCAGGGGTGTCGGCGCTGGCGGCTCATGGCAGTTTTTTAATTAGCCTGCAGCACATTGTAAAAATGTAATGAACAAAAAAAACCTAAAAAAACAAACAAAAAAAAAAAACAAACAAACAAGAGCAAAGATGAGGGAAAAAAGCAGTAGTTTTAAAAGAATAAAGTCCAAATATTAAGTGAAAAAAGTTGGAAACGAACAAGAAAAAGTTGTAATTTTACAAGAATAACGTCGTAATATTATGAGGAAACGTTTTGGTCACATAAGGTTGAAATAATAAAGAAAAAAAGTCTATTTTTTAAAGTCTTCAACAAAACAACAATACAGTTGTCATTTGTGGAAAATAGGGTTGCGGTATAAAAGATATAATGTTACGAGAATAAAGTCTAAATATCATGGAATAAAGAAAATGTAAAGAAAGTTGAAATAGTTGGAACATTTTGAAAAGTCAAAATGTTAAGAGAAAAAAGTTAAACTATCAAGAAAAAGTTGTAATTTTACGAGAATAATGAGGAAAAATAATGACATTTTAGTAACATAAAGTTGAAATATTAAAGAAAAAATACGTTCTTTTTTTTTTACCAAAATATTATGACAAACAAACAAAACAAAGTTGTAATTAAAAAAAAAAATGAAGTGGTGGAAAAAGTTCTAATATTACGAGAATAAAGTCAAAATATAATGGGAATAAAGGCCGAATTCCAAGACGAAATCTTAGGAGCATAAAGTTGAAATATTAAAAGAAAAAAGTATTTTTTAAAGTCTTCACCAAAACAACAAAGTTGTAATTTGTGGAGGATTAGGTTGTGAAAAAAGATGTAATGATAATTTATGAGAATAAAGTCAAAATATTATGGAAATAAAGTCAGAATTACAAGAAGAAAATTGACAAGAAGAAAGTTGAAGTAATTGGACAATTTAAAAAAAAAAACAACAACAGCAGGAATGGAAAAAAAAAACCAGTAATTTTCCGAGAACAAAGTCCAAATATGCAGAGAAGAAAGTCGTATTCTAATGAGAAAAAAGCCGTGATTTTACAAGAATAAGCTGGTAATATTATGAAGACAAATAACGTCAATTCAGTAACACAGATTTGAAATACTAAAGAAAAATTATGTTATTTTTAAAAGTTAGAAAATAAAGTTTTTGGAAAAGGTCGGGGGGAATAAAGTAATCATAATATCGGAATAAAGTCATAATATTACAAAAAGAAAATTTACAAAGATTATTTAAGAAGAAAGTTGAAACAATTGGAAAATAACTCCCCCCCAGAAAAATGACCAAAAAAAAGAGCAAAGACCGAAGTTAATGGCAATAATGGGCTTTTTCACCTACATCACAAAGCTGAGATGCAGTTCTTCCTTGAACGTGACTTAACTTCCTCGCATATCAACATGTGTTGCTTTACAAAATATCAAAGTGGCCCCTTGCATCTCTTCATTTTTCACTATCTGGCCCTCGCTGCAAAAGTCTAGGCCCCTGATCTAAATGGTTCTTACCAGCCAGTATGGGTTTATAGCAGCTGTGGCAGCGTGGAGCCTCCTCCCTGGAGCAGCACTTCCCACACAGGATGCGATCGTCCTTGGTGGTGAAAGGCTCCCTCGCCAGAGGCTTATAACACTTTCCACATCGGAAACAGTCCTCATGCCAGAATCGTCCCTTGTGACTCAGCTCCTAAAGCGAGGGAGAGAAATGAGACAGGTGTCCCATAAATGCCCCATTGAACGCCTCAAGTCAACCACCAAGTCTCCCACAGTCGCCGGTGCATGGTCTACAACAGAACATCACTCCTGTAGTTTTTATTAACTCCTCAAGAGCCGTAGTTGCAGTTGAAGCATCCTGAATGGTCAGCATCCAGAAGCTTAATCGACCTCTGCATGCGCTGTAAAGTGTTGCTCCTCATTAAAGTTAAAAAATTAACTTGTTTTAATCTAAAATTTCGTCAACAGCCTCTCTCCAACCTTTGATTCCACAGAGATGGGTCGATGGCATTCGGCGCAGTTGTTGGCACAGAACTTGGTGTGGCAGCGCACACACACCGGACGGCCCTCGTTTCGGACAAACTTCCTACCCCCGAGGTCCTCTCGGCAGTAAAAACAGTGCACGCTGGCGGCCATCTTTAATCTGAGGACAACAACAAAGCAAAAGTGCACTTTAAAAGGGGTTTACCTTATTATGCCAGAAGGTTTCTGCATACTTTGGTGTTTTGATGTTGCCATACATGTTCAGTAGTAACAGTAGTACTAAAGTAAAAGGATGTCACATGCAGCACTATAAGGCAACAGCATCATGTGATTTCACCCAGCCAATCAGCAAAGAAAGGCAATGATAATGAATAGGTTCAATTTAAATGCAATGCAAAAACAGGGTACTGTATTATACTAGCATAGCATTTTTAAATTTTTTAAATTTTAAAATTTTCTATATAATAACAATCATCATAGATTTCATACAGGGTTCATGATGGAAGAAGGGTAATGATATTTGAACAAATTATAATCAAATACAATCGAAAGCAAGTATAGTATAGTAATTGTGATTACAAATGACGAGTAAACAAATAATTGTGAATTAATATGTAATATTTTCTGGAACAACCATGACGAAATTAAATGAAAAATAATAACAATGAAAACTAGCTTTGTTATAGCGGCATATAATTCAAACATGTAAACATTAAATGCGTGAAGTTAAATGTAATTCCATTCTATAAAATATTTTAATGAGTGCTTTAATCAGTAACAAAGGCGAGTTATTTATTCATGTTACACAGTACATTTCATTGATAAGCGTAGTAATACCACCAATCACCACTTGAGGGCTCCAGAGATGTTTGTACATAACACTTGCAGAGCTCCTGCAAGAGTGCGTGTGTGCGTGTGCGTGCGCGTGTGCTTAATGTTCCTCCCATCTCGTCCAAACAACTTTGACAAGACAGTTAAGTTGGATGTTGATGTGTTGCAGAGAAATGCTGGGTTAGGACAGGTGTGATGGATGGCGCATCACGCGGGTGCTGACCGGCTCCACACCAGGGGCGTACTTACAGTCTTTTGGGGGCCAACCCAGTCATTGGGGGCCTCTATACCCTCGTACTGCACTGACAAAAGTTTTATTCAACGCTTTTACTGTAATGGATTAGAACATTTAGCAACATTTAATATGGTTTACCGCTTTAATACTCACATCTTTGTGACGGAAAATGTCACTCAGCTTCATGTGTAGAACTACTGCTTTCTCCACGGCTGACACGGACATCGTTGCGTGTCAACATTTGTTGTAGCTGTGAAAAAGGTTGACACCTTTGGCAGTTTTGTTAAAATCTAAAAATTTGTTTTCCTAGCACTTCTCTTCTCAGCTGCACTTCTCCAGCAGGCGAGACTACTGCAACAGCCTTTTCAGCGGGCCCTCTGAACGAGCTGTAAAACAGCTGCAGTGCATCCAGAATGCTGCTGCTCAAGTCCTTTAGTCTTTTCATGGTCTTGCGACAAAGTACATCTCTGACATGTTAAGAGCCACATAAACCATCTCGAGCTCAGGGAGTGGTCTCCTACGGGTGCCCAGAGTCAGGATTAAACGCGGGGAGGCTGCGTTTCGGTTTTATGCTGCCAAAATCTGGAACAATTTTCCAGATGACGTGCCACAATCCTCAACTTTGGCAACGTTCAAATCCAAGAAATCCAAGCTGGAAACACTTCCATTCAACTGCGCATAAGACAACTGAAAGTATCTTATCTGCACTCTTCATTTTTTTTTTTGTAATCTTAAATATTTTGTTTTATGGAACTTTTTGTCGTGATTTTAGAATGATTTTATGTTTTTATGGAATGATTTTATGAAGTGATTTTACCCTTCTTTTCTGTAAAGCACTTTGAATTACCTTGTGTATGAATTATCTACAAAAACTTGCCTTGCCTTTTCATAAGACGCTTGGGAGCCCCTGGACATCTCAGGGGGGCCGAGGCAATTGCCTGTGTTTCCCTAATGGTAAGTCCATCCCAATCAAGACTATAAAACTATAAAAAACTATAAAAAAAGACTTTTCTGTGTGCTTATTTTAAGTTTCTGGCATCTTGACCCGCAATTTATGCACCAAAGTAAATGATATGTTTCTTGTGCAATATGCTGTACAGCCAACAGAGGGCGGTGGAAACGCCACACCATTCAAAGCTGACTTCTTGTTCAGTAACGACAATCATTCTTAATGAGCATGGATCTTAATGACAAACTCAGGTATATAAACAAGGAGAGCGTTTACAAAAGGTGGACAGACAAAAATAAAAGGTTCGTTCTCGTACACGGTGTCCAAAAAGTCCGTCTGTGCAAGCTGTTGTCCTAAAAATGGTGCCGTGAATCACCACCTTTGTGCTCGTAAGTCAGAGGAACGCAGAGAGTAAGACATTATAAACAATGTGCACTCACATATTTGCCACATCAAGTTCCTGTTGGCTGACCACGAGGAATTCTGTCAGGCTGTCGTCTTTCTATCTTTGTTTCTTAACATCCCACCTCTACTGTGAGGACTTTTTTATTGATGGGGTACATTTCGGCTGGTCTACAGAAGAAAAATGCCCACAAACCCATGAACCCACACATACAAAGGCCACACCCGAGGAAACAAAGCCACAAAATGAAACTCGTGGCACGAACTTGCATACCAGCACAGCCTCAAGTTCTACTTTTTAGCAGAACCGTGACACGACACAAAAAGATCAATCTTCTATTCAGTAAACAAACAACATTGAAGAGAGCGAATAGTCGCATGAAAAAAAAAAAGGTGCAACTCTTCTACTCCTAAACCGCTGGAGTCAAAAGGTTGAAAATTTGTCAAAACACGCACTCCTGTTGTGATGACTGCGCCATTTTTTTTCCCCTGGCAAACACACCACATGGTGGCGCTGTTATTAAACCCCCTAAGTCGACCTGAAATTTGTCACGCGGCTCAATGCGCGTACAAAAAGCACTGTAACTTAAGGGCGTTGAGCTGAATCACTACGAAATTAGGTATGCATCTTCAGGGGACTGACGAGCATGTTTGTGTAAAATTTGAGCAAGATTGGTGAAAAAACATGGCCGCCATCAAACAAAACATCTTTGCACGAGCAGGACTTAGCAACTTAGCAACAAAGTGTCCATAGTCATTCAGATTAGTATTTTAATAATAATCTGTCAAAAAAAAGCAAAACAAGACAATATTTTTGTAAATTTATGTCAAAAAGATACTGCATGCTTACATCAGGAGCAATTGTTTGTTTTGCTAATAACAGGGTGTGACGGGACTCATGTTAGCATCACAACTTATTCGTGAAGTTAAATTATTGTTTTCACATCATAACAGTAAAAGCAGTGAGCTCCTTTTTACACTTGTGTTATCATGGTCACAGTTAGGACCCTGGAGCGGATTATTTCTATTTCTATTATTTCCTTTGGGGGGGGGGGTCAAAACAAAACAAACAAAAGGGCTTTAGAGGTTCCACTGTAATTGGTAACTTATCAATGGAAAGAAAGCCGTCACAGACAGCAAGTATTTGGATTTGGTCAACAAAGAGCCACAAAGATATAGCGTATAATGAGACGCTTATCTGACGGGAAGTATTGCAGAAAGGGAGCGAGGCAGATTCCGTGCAGGTCGGAGGAAAATAAATCACGTTCGACGTCATCCCTGCAAGTCTGAACTGTTTTTTCTACCGTAAAAGTCCTTGTTTTCATTGTCATGCATAAGTGGGAGGCTAGGGAGTGTGTGTGTGTGTGTGTGTGGTCCTGGCTTGTATCGGGGGGGGGGCTTTTCACACTCACGTTGCTGACATTCAATATCTCAGTAATAAATTGTGCATTAAATAACCATAAATAAAGATAGCGGATATACTGTAGGTAGGATTTACCCTGCTAAGAAGCTTGTGGGAGTAACAAATAAAGGCAGGAACCTTAAATCCGTATCATTTATGTGGGAAGAAATCTACAAGGACCGACCCCGCGCGTATTTGTCACATTGGTCTGCACGTAGCTGACATCTGCGTGTTGTGTTGGCATGAGCTTATCACTGAAGAATGTGCTGGAACACTGGAGAAACAGGAAGTCTCCATCAGAACAGTGTTGGCACAATCCAAACACACCCACACCCACACACATATATTGTATACATATGGTAAATGATTACACATGATAGTCTCATTCAGGCCTATAGAGATCCATTAGCATGAACCAATGCTGAACTGCTGGTGCTCATGGAAGTGCAACCCCCTGTTTCCATTTAGGCCGTGCAGCAGAAAAGTCGTCACTGGCAAGGATAGTCATCCAAAATGTCTCCAAATGGACCTTTGTTGTGGTTTCATTCAACTAAATTATCATCTTATGTTTTGTCATATAGTGGCCATGGCATTTATTTGCTCAACGTCAGAGCAACGTCATTTCTAGGGGTGTCGAGACGATACACGAGATTCGGTCTACGAGAACGAGACGAGATTTTTAACAGAACTTTTAAGAAAAGCACAATGAAAAAAATATGAAAATATATTGCAATCTACTAATTTCATTTCTATTCGCTTACACTCTTCTGCATTCTGTGTGCATGCTACCGGCCCCGCCTCCACCCACCGAAACTGTATGATTGACAAAAGGGCTCACTCCCTTCATGCTGCTGCTTTATGGAACACAATGCAATGCACAATGCACAGAGTGAACTCCTGAACTTCCTGCCTGTTTGGAGGCGAGAGATGAGGAATACAGGCACGCATGCACATGGCAATATATCGAATGATCAAGTTCATCTTCATTTATCGGGTGATTAATTAATTTGTTATCGTCCCAGGCCCACGAGACATAGTTTTTCTGAACGAGAAATCTTATAACATTTTAATCTCACGAGATCTTATGACACCCCTACTCATTTTTCATCGAATTAGTAATTTGTCCAATGAGGTTCATTTGGTCTAACATTCACACATTCCAAACAGGTTTTTTTTTTTTTTTAATGGACCAGAGTTGGGTAGTTTTTTCGTTGTTCACCACAGAACCATAAACCGGGACGAGGGGGCCTTTGCACGCTCTCACACCTGGTATGTATGTGGTCCTAAAGGGGTCGGACGGCGGATGGCGCTGTCGCCCCGCCTTCACAGGCAGGAAGACGGCGACATCATCTGTATAAATCAGCTGACATGACACGTCACAGGAAGATCACATGACCTCTCTGAGGAAGACTGCAAGTGGGCAGTCCAAACTGTCAGGTAGGAAAAAAACTTGCCAACTCTGGTCTGTTAAAAGAACTGTTTAGAACGAATTTGTTGGGTTTTTTTTTGTATAATTCAATTTTTCCTTAAAATACATTATTTTTTACATGTAATTTAAGGTACATCTATATACCCACCTACCTTCATTTGTACAAGTTATTTTTTTTTTATAAAAATTTATTTTAAATATTTTTTTTTAGAATTACAATTAATTTTTTAACTCTTTTTTTCTTCTTTTTTTTTTTTTTTTTTACATTTTATTAAAGGTGTATTTACAGTATATATACAAATGCCTTTATATGTACAATTCTTTCCAAAAAGGTCAGACAAAAACCGGAATGTGCGGAATCCGAAGCCATTTTTTCCCATAGGAAATAATGCAAATCCAATGAATCTGTTCCAAACACCCAAAAATATAAACAAAAAATAAATTTTAGAGAGAATAATTATGGTTTTACGTTCAGAAAACAATGTGAAATAATTAGAAACGATGAATTAAATGGCTAAACACACAAAATGAATGCGTTGTGAAAGTATGGTACAGCTTTTTTTTAACACAGGAATCCTGCCTGGTAACATATTCACGCCAACAAAACCACTTTTTGGAACTTTCAAGTAAAACACTATGCAGCAGATACCCAAAGTAGTACATGACTCGACTGGCTCCTCATACCATTACAACACCAATAAATACAACCATTACACAATATTTGAAACCGAGCCACGTGTTTGGTTAAACATTTCTGCTCCACATCAGCCCTAAAAAAAAAAAAAAAAAAAAAAGTAAGATAATTTGTTTTATCTGGCACCAGCGAGACACATTCCAGAGAGTGGGATACTGTCGAGTGGGACAAAAGCTGCATGGTCTCACACACTACAACGTCAAATACATGACGACTTTAACAGGTGAATGACCAATTTCCTTATACTGTTCGTGACATTGCAGCGCAGTGAGAGGAAAAGCCTTAAAACACAACAAAAAGGTGATGTCACGTGACGTGAAGTGTCTTCTTGAGGCGCCGAGCTGCACAAACTAACTCCTCCTAAAAGCCTTCCTGCCAAAGAAAACACTACACATAGAAAAACAAATCTCCTTTCAAGCAGGGGAAATGATTTACCGTCACTTTAACGGTTAAACCAGAAGTCTGGATGAGCTTGCGGAGAAGGGACGCAAACCATAAAAGGAAAAGAATGCTTTTTTTTTGTTTTTTGATAGGATGCTGGTGATCCGTGGCGTTTGGGGCGATGGTTACTCCACTCAACTGTACCAGGCAGCTATTAATTAGGAGGCCTTTATTTTTTAAATTAAAGTAATATTACAAAGGATGCTCCAATCAGGTTTTTATGCCACCGATACCAATCATCCATGAGTAAAATCGACCGATACCGGTCACATAGATTAAGTGTAAAAGTTTAAATGTACTATTGGCTTTATCGGGGGTCACCAACGTGTGACTATGTTTATTGTCGCTATGTTTATCATAGTTGACATTGATATATCGGCATTTATGGCACAACTGTAACACTACCAGAGCACAATGCAAATATATGGTTGCATTTTTTTTCTCTCTAGTAGTTATATTGCCATGATTGTAATCTATTCTTCATACGTTATTTTTACAGCAGGGGCCAAAACTGAGTGGCTTTAAATATGAATTTGAAAGTGCTTGCAGGGAAATACCGCACGTATCTCAACTGTTAAGTATTTTCCGCACAAGTGCTAGAAAAGGTGGAAAATTCCTAATAAAAGTGCAAGAAATTAGCGGGTTGTTCCCTTTAGATGTGCACTAATGCTTTAAAAATGCAGTCTGTGACCAAAGGGCCCTCGGGTTTGCTCCTACTAATGTAGAGTTGAATGAGTCCACAGATTTTTAATGAAAGGGTTTCAATGCTAAAGCTACTGCTAAAACATCTGCTAATGCTATTTTTACTGTTGCAGACAATACCTGCTGTACACCGTTCAATAATAAATTGCCGTACAGGAATGTTAATTGACCTTTGTGTGCATTTTCCTGGCCTTGGTGAGTGAAGAGAGGAAACTCTCTAACTGGAAACAGATTCTAAGACTTAAGTCTCACTCTCTCTCTCACACACACACACACACACACACACACACTTTCAGATTACTTACTGAGACAACGCCCCATGCAACAACTTTTAAGGCTTATTTCCTCTTCAGATACCAAAAAGCAGGTTTTGCCAGGGTGGATCTGGAAGAAATCACAACATGTGTGAGATCATCATCATCGTTACCATCGTGAAGTACAAGCTAATGTACACGTGTGGAATCTCCTATTAACAACACATATAGCATTACACGACACAAGTCCTGCATATTCCAGTGCATGCAAATGAGCACTAACATTTCTTTTTTTTTTTTTCTTAAAGCACGTCGTTACGTTTTTTGTTTTTTTTGTCCTCCATTTTACCGGTTGAAGGTCGAGTCTCGTGTCCGGGAATGTGCGTCTCTCGCCGGGCGTCAATCAGCAACGGTCGTAACTTTGAACCTCCGGCTTCATAAACACGTCTGGGATTGGCAGCGTCTGTTGGAAACAACCAACCAAAGCGCAGACCGGAAGTGGTTTCAAAATATAAGTACCTGCGACTTCCCTAAGCATGGGGAAGGGAAATTTCAAAATAAAACTTAAGCGTAGCAAAAAGAATCAGCAGGCGTTTATATTTATTTTTGGTACACTTGCAAGAGGTCTGACAAGACAAAAAAGTAATGACAAAACAGGAGGGAACGAGTCAGTCAAATGTGTTTTAAAAAAAAATGAAAATCACAAACTTGTTTTTCAGTTGGGTTTCTACAAATAGCTGTTTTTGTTTAAATACACAAATTTAGTTTGCGAAGCATTCGTGAAATGACATGACAAAAGTACCATATCTGTTATCTTCTTTAAACAATTCACACACATGAAACAAATTCAAACGAACCCATTTCCTTACGTGTGACCGATTGTGCAGAAAATCATTCTTACAATGAACAATACTACTTAGAAGTAATGAAGACAAACATTTTCAGGGATAAGTTAGTAGTCAGTGTTAAAAGAAAAGACAATCTTCATGGGTTTGAGTCCACCAAACTAGAGAGATGCCTCAGTGCAAAGCTGAAACACAGCAGAGGAGACAAAGTAGATTATGTCCTCCATATACTGGAACCACATGTTATATTTACAGTTCAGTCAGTACACAGTGTCACATATTGTTAACATATTGTCATTTCCATAACTGTAGCGGTAACGTTCAACATCAATTAGAGCATTTTGTCTTATTAAAAACGGATGATAGGACTCCACAAATCAAACTAAATTGTACAAATCTACATTGAGGATTTCCATTTCCTGGAGGCACTTGAATTCACAACAGTGGAGCCAGCCTTCATCCCAAACACACAACAGCTTATGTGACACGCCCCTTTCACACCGCCTGGAAAAGCTGGCTTTTTCCCAGCTTTGTTGCTGTTCTGTATGAATTGCACGGACACAGAACAGGGCGTGGACCCGGCAATTTTCCTGCTTTGGAGGTAGCGTCAGAGCCATAACAGGGGCAGGACATCCGAAAATGGTGCCATTAGTGGTATTTATGCAGCGAAAGTCATGTGTCTTCGGCGGGCGGCGAGGGCGGCACCATTCTCTGGCGTGGTGCACAAGGGCCGGTTTATATATGAGATGTATCAAAAAAACGAGTTTTTAAAATTTGTTCTGCTACTGGTGAGTGTGCGGCAGTGGATCTTGGCTACGTAGCCGAAAAGGGAAGGGGAAGGACTAAATGGAGTGGCTGCAAGTCACAATTATAAAGGAGAGAAGAAAAACACTGTCAAAACCCTCATGAACTGAGTACGCAGTGGACATGGTGTGCTGATAGAAGTATTCCATTTCAGAGATCTGCAAAAACGCCTCAAGTTGTGTCTTTGCCGATTGCAAGCGTTTTTAAATAAAAACAGCACCTACAATAATTCTCCGACAATACCTTTTAACACAACAGGGTGCTAGAAGTTAGTGTCAGCTGTTAAACAACACACCCGTGTCCCGCCACTGCGAAATACCCTTACACACGGGCTACACTTGCCTATATTACGGCTTTGATGCTACTTTTGAAGCTGGAAAATTGCCGGGTCACCTTTGTTGTAACCATTCTGTGTTCATACTGTTTATACAGAACAGTGACACGAAACAAGGTTGCTTTTACAGGCTGTGTGAAAGGGGCTAGAGACCTGACACTCACTTCTCCAACCCTGTTGAGTTGAAAGCAATTGTCTATTTTACACATCACACCAAACGCTGACATCACCTAATTATTTGATGGGGGTCATGTTGCTGTATGAAAGCGCAGCAACATCCTGTCTTTTCCGGGGTTCTGTAAACGGCAAAGGTGACCTTGGATACTGCAGGAACTCTGTGTGAAAGAGGCTTCCGTGTATGTTTCCAAGCTTGTATCTTGCTATACATTACTCAAAACATTTTTTGTTGTTGTTTTTCCCGACACAGACACACCCTACCCTTTCGCACAGCGCAACCCTTCATACGGGATGAGTCGCACGCGATGCCTTCGAGGAAATAAAAGGTGCATAATTCATAAAACAATAAATAAATAAATAAATAAATCATGACATAAACGTGGAGGACGCCTTTGTGGGAAGCAATTTAACGTTTAGCAAAACCACTTCGGTTCTCAGTAGAAGGTGCACTTGATCGACAGTACCTGACCTTGCGTGTAGGGTCTTCACGTTCAAGCTTACAGTAACAAACCGTTCCTCACCCAGCTGACAGCGAGGTGATCCTGGAGACGTGAGATGTTAAGGGACGAGAACAATGAAAACAGCAGATTATTCCATTCATTAAATAAAAGAAAAAAACACAACGGCTATGATTACGTGAGCGTAATCTATTTTGTGTCCACCTTACTTTAGTCGCACCAAAAGTGATGCTCTAGTGTGTTTATCTATCATAAACATACGTTAAGCTCTCGTAAATATAGCCTGAACAAGCCCCACCACTTTGAGAACATTTTTTTCACAAAATCAACTTAAGATTTGTTGAAAACAAGAAGCCGCACCCTTACAGCCTGTGCCTACGGGGGTCCGAGCGGGGCGGGGACGGCGGCGGTGGCAGGGTCACGGTGGTCGGGGGATCGGCCTGGTCGTTCATGGGCAGGACCAAGCGGGTGCCCCGGATGGACACTTCATGCTCCGTCATGGCCAGTTCGTGATCCAGGCCCTCGTCAAACGGGCCGCCCGCCGTGCTGCCGGTGGATGAGCGGTTGCGCTTGACAGCGGCAGCGCCCGAACCGTCCGTGCTGACGGTGACGTCAGCGTACATGGAGCTCACGCTGGCATCGTTCAGGATGAAGTCGGAGTCGTCGTCGTGGAGCTGACCTTCGTTCTGGTGTGCAGGGGAAAAAAAATTGCATGTTTGTCACAATTAAATGTTTCAGATCACTAAACATATTTAAATATTAGTCAGTGACAACACAACTGAACACAAAATGCAGTTTTTAAATGAAACTTTTTATTATTAAGGGAGAAAAAATCTTTCTTGATATACTTGTTTTTTTTTGTCATTCGTGATGAATGTTTTTACGTTTAATTGTATTCATGTTAATTTTATTGGAGCAATAGTTATTTTTTTATTTCGCCATCTAACTAGCATCTACTCAACCGAATATCCATCTGTTGTGAAATAATATTTCAAGTTCAAGTCATTTCAAAGCATTTAGCCAATATTTAAACACACCGATATTAATCAATCAACTTTCAAGATAACAGTATTTTGTTAAAAATTCATTTGATTTTGTTTATGGTAAAAGTGTAATGGAATACATTGCTGAATGTAATGTATGATGATACTGCATGTTCAAACCTCATAAGCTTGCGGGCTGGTAAGGCATCGTGCCAGGGGTCCACAACAGGCAGGCAGAGTAGCAGTGAGAGGGGGGCCGCTGTGGGTCAGGAGGGGTTTCAAGTAACTGCACAAAAGGGTGTTAAGGACCTCAACATAAAAACACCTTAGAATATACCACAGCATAGGTGGCCTTGTTCCTTCAGGAAAACAGTCTGTTGTCAATGCTTTCTACTTGTAAAGTGCGCCCTCTGGTGTTCCAATACTGTATCGTTCCAAACACGTGCCCTCAAAAATTGGAGATCAAAGGATACTTGTGATCAAAGTTGTACCAAATCCTGAAGGGCCATGCGCTCTCATGCTTGGTGTTCCTCCTCTGTGACCCATCCAACATTCCAAAATTCTGTCAGGCACAAAATCCCAATGCTGTGCTCTTAATTTTACACAGAAAAACTAAGACAGTGCTCGGTCTGTGCTACTTACAGAGTGTTCTTGATCCGAGTCCACGCCCACGCTGAGGGATTAAAAAAAAGAAAGAGAAGGACAGGCCGGTGACTTTTAGGAAATAAAAGAAACAACAACAACAAAAAAAACAATCACAGATGGCGAGATTAAGTGGGAACACGCGTGTGCGTGCGTGCGTGCGTGCGTGCGGCAGGCCCTTACGGAATGCTCATGAAGGACAGCATGGGCATGGTGCCGCCTCCGCAGATCCACACGGTGAAGAAGACAATCAGCAAGGTGGTGGAGAACATCATCTGGCGAGCGTAGGTGGCCGTGTCTCGGATAGAGAGGGCAAAGGTCATGGCCCCGCGGAGACCTGGGGGAACACAACGGCAGAGAAAATGTCATGTACCGATATTTTCATCTTTATAGTAGTGTCTGTCTATCTACCACAGCAGTCTAAGGAATATAAACATGTATATCAAATTAAAAATAAATAAATACAAATAAAAGTAAAAATAAAAAATACATTTAAAAAAGAAAAATAGAAACTAAATGAAAAAACAGAGAGAATTGAGACGATACAGAAGCACTGCAGGTATTTTTTTCATTGTCATTTATACAGCGGTACCTTGGCATACGAGTGTCCCAACTAACAAATGTTTTTTAGATGCAAGTTTTTTGCTTTGAACTGGAAGCTAAAATCTGGGTTACGAGCTGCTGGTTACCAGCAGGCATAGACAAAAAAAGAGCTATTTGGGGGCTTGTGTCAATGTGATCATGATGAGAATGGATCTAAATAGCATTAGCAGCATGCAAGCTAGTCACTGGGAAAGATTTTCAACACACCAGCAAAACATACACACGTACGCATGATATTAGCGCGTTATGATTACGCACAAATGACTGAAGATTTGTTGACATTGCAATTGACATTGAAATTACAGCAATCCCTCATTTATCGCGGTTAACTGGTTCCAGACTCGGCCGCGATATGTGAATTTCCGCCAAGTAGCTGTCATCTTTAATGGAATATTTTCGTAGTTATGGCATAGAAAACCTGTTTACGATGTTTTAACATTATTAGAGCCATCTAGACATGAAATAGACATGAAAACACCCATATAGTCACTCTTACATTCACATTACCCAATATGGTAGATATAATCACAAAAAATAAGCCATTTAAGACAGTTTACCTTGTAGGGGAGCAGAATCACTGAAGACAGGGAGTGATGTCGGGGGTTCAGCGTTGAGTTTTAGCTTGTTGTGGGCTATGGCCGAAACAGTAACAACAGTAACCCATGTTACTATGATTACTATGTTGTTATGATTGTGCCTGTTGTGAGATAATTTAAACCCACAATAAAAGCCGGCTGTTCAAGTCTGGTGGTTCAGTGGTGGTCTTGAACAATTACTGACACCTAGTGACCAACATAGAATACTGCAGTCACAAGCTGTGGTCTTAATGGCTTATAATTTATTTGTATTTTAGTGCATTTGGCTTTTTTATGCTTGAAAATGCTTATTTGGGGAAAAAATATGTACAATTTGCTTAAATACGCATTTTTGTTTTTACTAATAATAGGCCGTAGTCAACCACGAAACAGCAATCATTTAGTAATTATGTTTGAAAAACTGCGATAGAGTGAGGGAGCGATGTTCGAACCGCGATACAGTGAGGGATGACTGTATATTTTCCAACATTTGCCATTCACTTCTCATCCATTTTATAAAATGAGCTCATCAATGTCACAATTCAATGATGAAGGTGCACAAAGGTGTGCGCTCAACCTAAACAGTGCCTTGACGTTCATCATTACCTGCAAACATCATCACGTGCTGAACGTTGGAGCTGATCTTATTCTTGCGGCCCAGGTTAAGCAGGAAAGACAAGGGGTAGATGTTGGCCGCCCTGCCAAGAAACACAGCCACCTACAGTCGCAATGAGGTCAAGGGGAAAAAAGGTGTACAGGAACAGCTTTGCATAAAGGAGTTAGGGTGGGGGAAAATACCTGATAAATATATTTTCATTGAACACCCCTCTTTATAACAGCACAACACTTTGCTTTTTCCTTTCATGAGGAACGCAATAGGAGAGCGCAGCTTCACACATTCCTCATATTGGAGTAAGGTGGTGAAAAAGATTTTTTTACGCTCCGAATTCAAAGTACCTCCACATTACTGAGATACCGCTTATTCCTTGCTGACTAATTCTTCCATGTCGCTTCGACCGAAGCCGCCAGGCATCTGCTGCGCCACTCCTCCCTCCAGATGATGGAGATGATGAGGGAGATACAGAGCAAATCCAGTCTGTGTCGATATCATCAATATGGCTGGTTTTGATATTGTGCTTAAAGTAAATACCGCTATTTTAAAAATATCGATATATCGCCCAGCCCTGGTCGGGGGGTGTCCAAAGTCTGGCGCAAGGGCCAGCAGCTCGTTTTTCTAGAGGCCTACAGCATATTTAGACTGCAAAATTAACAATCTATTATAATTAATTCAATTTGAATATCATGACAAAGTATGAGATCTGCACTGAAAAGAAAAAATACATAACTGAAATAACTTTTAAAACAACTTTGTCACTTTTAACACAAAGCTAAGCCGTAAGCAGCTTTTTCTTTCAATATATTTAACTTCTCAATCTGCTTGTATTTTTGGCACATTTTTTAGAATGATGATTTGTTCATATGAAAGTGCCCTTTTTTCTTCCTTACACACTGCTAAATACTATATTGACCTGAATATAAGAGAAAAAAGGCGTGTGCGTCTTCTCCCCGAATCGCACACACACAAACGTGCACACACACACACACACCATTGGAGACACACTTGGGAGAGACAAAGCCCTAGACCCACTAGAATAAAAGTGTCTCAAAGGTTATTAGCAAGTTAGCATACAGAAGGGGAGCTAGTTGTCTCATATTGGGGTCAATAAGGTGTAACAAGCTGTTTGTGCAGTCTATGGCACACTTTGCATTGCACTGCATCGCATGATTGAGTCAAATTGTAGCACATCTTCATGGGAGTGAATGACATTGAATTGCTGGCGATGTAGCTGCTGAGTAAAGGATACAAAAGCCCCGATGATGAACAAAGCGTTGAAGACGTGCGACTGAAAGGAGAAAAGCGTCAAGCCCATGTAGGAGAAGATGAAGTTCTCCGCCAAAAAGTTCAGCAGCTCAAATAACTGTGATGTGGAGAAGGCAGACGATTAAAAAGCAGTGAAAACTGGCTACAGAGGGCATCTGGAAAAGTATTCACACATTTTGTCACTTAAGAGCCTTATTCCAAAATGGAATAAATACATTTTTTTTTCTTCAAGACACACACAAAGACCCCATAATGATAACATGAAAAAAACAATTTTGGCATGTTTGCAAATGTATTAAAAATATAACCTAACACATGACATGTATATAAGTATTCACAGCAATTACAGCATCAAGTCTTTCTGATTATGTTGCAGCGGTAACACGGGACACGTGACTCACCTGTTTGGTTCGATCCTGAGAGTCCCGGGAGAGATTGTTGTAGGTATAGTGAGCCTGGGTGATCCCGCAAAACAGCACAGCAACAACTCCTGGATACACACACATTACCACATTACCAGAGAGTTCACACTGAATCAAAATCATTTATGGCAAATACGGCACCGGTAAAGCCGCACGCCTCGGCCAACAGGAAGGTGCTCCAGGACATGAGGACAAAGAGCGCCGTCTCCAGCAAGGGAAAGTCCCTCAGCTTGGTGAACTTGGTCACGTGATGGAAAGTTAAAGAGAAACACCAGAAGAATCTGGGGCACTTTTTTAATAATAAAAAAAAAAACAGCTCAGGAAGTGGCGAACCTCTTCATTTCATCATTTTCTGGAAAAGTATTCACACATTTTGTCACTTAAGAGCCTTATTCCAAAATGGAATAAATACATTTTTTTTTCTACTGTAACACATGACTCTACTGTAATTAAAAGACAGCCAGAAGTTTCAGTTAGAGGCAGCATTTATTGTGAGCTCCCCTGAGCGCCCTCTGGTGGCCCGTCAGCCACAGAACATTACGTTATTGACTTAGGAGGGCTGGTTTCATTTTGAACAGATACACACACATGTGCGCAGGTGCAACTGAGAAAACGTTCACATGGTTCCTGGGCTGCGTGTGAGCTAACGCTGTACACGGTGCGGAACGAGCGCTTAGGCAGGCTTAGCACCTTCTGAATTGTGGTGTTCGTGAATGTTCCTCGCTGTGAATGTTATTTGTGGGCAAGGAGAAAGTGTTGCTGAGAGCGTGTTGTGACTACACATCTTCCTCACTCACAACACCACCGTGTCTGCTCGGCTCGCACAAATGCAGCATGCCGTGTGGGAACTGAGCACTACTGTTGGTTTTAAGAACACTTAAAAAACGTAGTCAGAACGCTACGGTACTCTGCAACACGCACATCAAATAAGACGAATGAGTGGTTA
Organism: Dunckerocampus dactyliophorus; assembly: GCF_027744805.1. Classification (NCBI taxonomy): domain Eukaryota; kingdom Metazoa; phylum Chordata; class Actinopteri; order Syngnathiformes; family Syngnathidae; genus Dunckerocampus; species Dunckerocampus dactyliophorus. Next base: position 6,290,899 of record NC_072834.1, on the reverse strand, counting down.
ACAACATCATCTTAATTTGACCTTTTATATGCTATTTGCCCTGACGGACAACAAGGGACGCACATGCAGAGTAGCGGTGATGGTAATTCCTGTTTGTTTTGAGGCACTGACTGAACTGTAGTGAACTTGCTAGGAATAGCAGCTGCGGGACACAGGTAGAAAAGGGAGCGCTCTGATTCACCGAGAGCTCGTCACTCCACCTACGCGCAGATTGCCATGGCAACTCGAAAAACGCGTACAGAGAGAGCCACAAAAGGTACAAGCATAATTAAGGGTCAAAATGTGTGCCAAGTACAAAAAATGAGTACCTGTTGGCAGGTCTGCAATACAACTTCCAACTCTGCATACACATACAATTATTTGTTCAAATGTGATTTCACAGATTATGTGTTTTTTTTATAATATATTAAAAAAAAGATTTAGAACATGAGTCAACAGAGGGCCGAGACGCTGTAGGTTTTCTCTCCAACCAGTTTCTCCAGCGGGTGATTTATTTGATGACCTCCTTCCCTCTCAAATAGAAGGTAGTGCTGATCATTGAAATCAGCTGCTTTAGTGACCATCAGGAAAGAAAACCTGCAGTGTCTCAGCCCTCCATGGCATGAGTTTGACACCCCTGATTTAGAATATATACCTAACTAGGGGTGCCACAACCACGAGATCTTGCAAGATTTAAAGGTGACGATATTTCCTGTTGTTAGAATAGCTGTCTCGCGAGAACAGGGCAGCCAGTAGCCGATCAGACACTGAACTATGACATCGCTACTGTGAACGATAATACACGTACGATGGAAATGGGAGCGTGTGAGGCAGGATGGGAACTTTACACAAGTGTTTTATGCACACTATACTCTGCAACCCTACCTGCACTCTGTGTTCCCAGCCTCACTCTGCCGGGACGTGTGACCGCTTTTTTCATTGGAGGTCAACAGCTGCCGCAGTACTAATGTCCAAGAAGGAGCTGCATTAATTCCACATTTGATCAAACTTATTTAAGATTTGTCAAATCAAAACACAATTACTATATATGATTTCTATCAAAACATGTTGTAGTCCAAAGTAGTACAAAATAGATGCTAATTCACTACTTTCTGGTAATGTACTCTAACCATCATGGGAACTGTAGTTCTTTTAGTGTTCAACATAAAGCTGATTTACTGCAATTTGCAATCTATTTTACATGTGTCTTTATATAACTACACATCAACATAAGTGATTAGAAGTAGCAGTTTAACTGTTGAACGTTTTTCCCCAAATTGAAACAAAACCTAAAAATGATCAAACTTAAAATAATTACGACAGTTGTAGCTGCTGCTACTAATCAGTTATGTTGATGTGTAGTTATGTAAAGACACATGTAAAATAGATTGCAGTAGATTAGATTTTACGTTTACGATTAATAAGAACTACAGTTCCCATGATGCTTAGAGTGCGCTACCAGGAAGTAGTGAAATAGATGCTACTATCACGTTTTGATGGAAGTCTTATGCAGCAATCGTTTATTGATTTGACTAATCTTCAGTCAATTTGATCAAATGTAGAATTACTACAGCTTGCACTTGGACATGAACATGGCAGCAGCTCTTCAGCTCCAGTGGAAAAAACACTCGTCACACACAAGTGACACTGGGAACACCAAAGTAGCTTGGATTGCAAGGTTTATAGTGTGTGTAAAACACACTCTAATCCTGCCTCGTGCACTGACACAGTCTGACTGGCTTCTGGCAGCCCTCATGCAAGACAGCTTTCTCTAAACAAGAAATATTGTCACACGAGATCTCGTGACATCCCTACTATTTATTGAAAGTTTGTACATTTTGCAAATAAATGTAATGTTTAATAACTGTGAGTGCAACTGTATAAAACTACAGCCAGATAAGTGGACACAAACAACAGCACGGCAATGAAAACGGAACCTCTGCTGCAAAGATAATAAATTAACCAACAGTACAGTAACACTATCAGAGACCACAGCTCCACACAAGATTGTAGTGCATGATTGCTTAACGCTTCAGTGCAATAGCATAAAGCCTCATGGGGCCAAATTCTGCTGCCAAAACAAGTCACAACCGCGATGCAGGTGCAAGGATATGAGCGCCGTCACCACTCCGGTGGCCACTCCGAGAGCAAACGAGCCGCTGAAGACACCCAGGAAGATGCCAAAGGACTTGAGCATGGCCATGGCTTCAAAGCTGTGGCTGTTGTCCCCGGTGGGCTGGTATGCCACAATGGAGCTGAGGGCCGGATAGACAGAATAAACATGCACACAAATTATAAAAGGTGGAACTGGTCAAATAAAACCAGCTCCTTTAGTGATCCCCTATTATGCAAATATACGGTACCCAATAAGTCACCACAACCAACCACACAGCCCAACCACACACCGAGGAATTACTGTCTGGTTCCCTCCTAGCCATGCCCCCTCGCCTTCGGTGGGCCGCACAATTCTAGCTCCCTGCTTACCCTGCTTGTCCAAGTGGAGAAGGACACTGCATACATACGTACGTACAAGTCAGTGATGGCAGATGGATGAATGGATGGCCAGCAATGGAATGACAGGGACTTGTGTTAGTATGATGAGTGAAAAATATGTAGTTAGATATGTAGCGGCAGCCTGCATGTGCACCAAGTGTTGTGTGTGTGTGTGTGTGTGTGGCTGTGTGTGTGTGTGTATTGAGGAAACTTACGAAGAGAGGACGATAGCCACAGCGTCATTGAGAACGCTCTCTCCAAAAAGTAAAGCATACAGGTCCACATCTACTTTCAGCTCGTTGAAAATAGCCAAGACTGTCACTGCAGCACCAAAGTAAAAAAAGATTCAAAAGAAAAGTCAACTGAGTTTCAGTGCATTTGCATGTGCCATCACTTAATACAATAGTTCAATAAGGTCGGTGGTATTAGGAATTTAGTACTCAACCAGTGAAAATCAGAGGTTTTAATACTAGTGTTGTACTGCACCTGGGTCCGTTGCCGACACGATGGCCCCAAAGAAGAGGCAGTCTGTAAAGTAAAAATCTCCCCCCAGCTGGCCCACCACTTTCATAAAGGACACAAAGCCATACATGATGAGCCTGGGTATACAGACAGAAGGCATCAAACACTGATTTTACGGATATGACTATGAATGAGACGTGACAAAAAGCTTAAAGACCTTCCGGTGTCATTTCAAAAAAGACTTACCCAATAATAAAGCAGGATATAACAGTTCCCATGAATGCGTAGGCCAGGATAGAGCCGATGTTTCGGAAAAAATGCCTCTGAGACAGACAAGGGACAAAGGTTTACTGAATAAAACAGAAAAACATCTAAATATTTTCATGAAGTCATAAATTAAAACAGAAACAATATGTTTATGCTCATCAAAGATCCTCTATATAACATGAGCTCTCTGCTGTTTTTAAGCAAAGATGCTCGTCAAATATCCTCGATGTGACAAACACATGCTGCACCTGCTGGAAAAATGTGAGTCAAAGATCATCTATATGCCAGGAGTCCTCTGCTGTTTCTTAGGACCTACTGCAAAAATGATAATGAAAGATTCACTATTCAACAAGAGTGCCCTCGATTGACAAAAGTCTGAAGAGACCTATACAATCAACTAATTAATCAATTTGAGGTTGGGCTAGCTGATCATTCATGCATATTTTCTACACTTTTTAAAAATACTTTAAGTATAATGGCTAGGTTCCCCAAAGCATTTGTCAATATAATGCAGGGGTGTGTAACCTGCGGCCCAGGAGAGCATTTGATGAGGCCTGCCATGCAATTCATAAAATAAATACAACCTTAGAGGATCCCAGCAAATGCTCATAATATATATTTAGATACATACAATTGTATTATATTTTTGGCATAAATGTACTTATTGTTAAGTGTTTATACCATAGGTATGTAAAAGCTTATAACCGTGTAGGTCTCCTTACCCGTTTGAGACTGTAACCAGCATGAAAGATGATGGGGGGCAGCAAGATGTTGAAAAAGACTTCTGGGTCAAAGGTTACCTAAGGACAACAAAATGGAGCAAATGATAAATTTATTTTATATCTAATGTCTCAAAAAAACATCCACCCTCCCCTTGCCTTTCTCAGCATCTCATCATCCTGCACTTGGTGACCTTTGCCCCGGCTGACTTCGCCTTTCAGGGTGTACTCATAGAATCGGCCGCTGACATTGACCAGCAGTGTGGCGGGACTGGTATTCACGGCACAGCCCTGGACCACGTCGCTCATGCTTTGGGGCACGTGGACGCCAAACCTCAGGATCACACCCACCAACAGGCCTTTGGGGGGGGGAGAGCGTATTATGTCTACTTGTTTAACAATCAATGAACTAATATGACATTTGTACACATCTAATGAGTGCCAATACAGAAGAAAATCATTTTGAGTTATCAATACGAGCGCTATTGTATGTTTCTAATCGTTTCAATCAATTCTTTCTATACCAATGTAAACTACAGCAACAGAAGTGTTTGTGTTGTTATTGTGGTCGCTTAGTATAAGCTGTCAAACTAGCTTAGTGCTTGAGTATATAGTAGGAGCTAACGTAGCCGGCCAGTTAGCATGGACGCTACATTTGTGTTAAAGGGTGCTCAGCTTGGACTAGCTAGCGTTCTTACCATAGATCATAGCAAGTCCTGTTTCGTGCAGGAACCTAAAGCGTCTGTGTTTGAACAGCCAAATAGTGAGAATGGTGAGAGTTAGGAGCATGATGAATATGAGCAGGTTGGCACTGTCTTGTCGGTGGCTTTCTTCAGCCATCCTCTCTGTCGCGACGTTGTCCATCGCGTTGCCCTCGCCTCTCCCAACGAGGACGAATGCCAAACACAGACACGGCAGCAACAAATGCGCCTTCGAGACTTTACTGTCAAGAAAGCATCCCGTTAGCGTAGATGCCATTGCGGTATTCCTCGCGTTTGCAGGTAACTGCGTTACCTGTGTGTCAAACTGTTGAGACCAAAACAAACGTCATCCTTTTCCGATACGTTAACAAAATAATACTACAACTTCCGGTTCTTCGAACTAACCAAACGTGTTAGCACTGTACACGTCGCTTTGCTACAGTTGTTAACGTTTGTGTCCTCCCGCCCCACTCCTTAATGTTACGTTGTTTGTGTATACATTACATTAGTATTTAATATTCATGTTGGGCCATGACTTTTCCGGACTGTTATCGAAATAAAGCATATTGTGGGTCTTCAAAATAAAAGTGTCAAGGTAATAATGGGTGACACTACCGATAACAGTTTTTACAAATGTACACATTAAATACACATATGTTACACAAATTTACAAATGTTACACAATACTGTACTGCTATTTTTTTGCATAAATTATAATAAACACACACATACATACTCTATATACTGTATTGACACCCATGCACAACCTGAAGCTTTATTGTTCCATTTAAGGAAAAAGCACCTCCACTGTGCCTTGTGGAAAACATTTCAGGTGGGATCATGCCAGTAACCTTGGAAGCCATCAGGACTGTCAAGGTTACAGTTTTTCTCATCAAAGACTAAAGCTTGCTTCCACCTTTCATGTCCCATGTTTGGTGCTCTCGTGCAAATTCCAAACAGGAAAGTTTGTGGTGTTGAAGGAGACGAGGCCTTTGAAGACGTTTTTTGTTCTTAAAACCCTTCTCTCGCAGATACCATCTGTTTACCATCCTTCTGATTGTTACTGGGCTGCACTCGGCACCAGTAACAACCTTCATTTGGGCCGAGGATCGTCCTGTGTCTTGACGGACAGCCAATCAGATCCTCTACCACTTTCTTACTGCGTCCAAACTCATTCTAATGCAGCTCAACATTCCGACCACGTTCAAAGAGAGAAAACTTTTTTGCCTTTGCCATCAAAAGATCATGACAGTGTAAATACCTGACAGAAAATTACACTAAATCCACAATTTTGTGAAAATTTTGACTTTTAAAGGCTGTGGTCTTAAACTTTTGATCAGCTGATGAACAGCCTATTTCACTTTAATGCTTGTTTGTAATAAATTGCTTGCTCAAAACATTTTTTGTCTCACTCCCATATGCTCCTTTTACATTTTGAAACTCTACTTAGAACCTCCTTAAGATCCAACAGTGCAAAACGTAAATCCCTGCAATTTTTCAACTGGTCTTAAAACATTGATCAGGAGTGTATTTGATATATTGATTTAAAAAACAGTATTTGGAAAACATGATATTTGACAAAGGACCAGACAATAAGAATGACACTTGCCTTTTTATCAGCTTTGTTTACCAGCAAAAAAAAGGAAGTACATAAAACTGGTTAGACAAATTCAATTGATTAGTTCCTCCTAAAATGACTCTACTCTATATATACCGTACCTCATGTATGAAACTATGAATTTAAATGCAGGTCGTTATCATCCAATCGTATAAAATAACATACAAATTCTGTGTTTTACATTGAATAGGTAATGTTGTACCTCGCATTTGAGATATTTGAGTTAATAGCTGTATGTTTTAAGTCGTTTCCTCTGACAGGAAACAAAAGCCAACAGAGCAGTCACATGTGTAGAAAGTGTTATCATTCATGTTCATCCGAACATTCTGTAATGACTTCCTCATAAAAGAAGGGTAAACTTCAGTTACCAAAACCCACTTAACTAAATATTTATCTGCATTCAAATAAAAGATGAATGATAAAATACTCAGTGCTAATCAAAACAAATATGGATTAGTATAAACGGGAGGAGTAATGCATTGCAGCCCACCAGTCCGAATATTGTAGGCCTTATGTGCTATAAATGTTCTATTGCAATAAAGAATCTGTTCAGTTATCTTTCACACACTGCTAATGTAGATGAGTGAATACCTTTGACAGTTTCCGCTGACGGGAAACAAAAGCCGCAACCCCCCAGATCAGACCTGTGACACATTTAGATGTAGACGTCAACCTGCATTGAAACTAAAAGCGTCCATGTTCTTCTGCTCCGCGATGCTGAACAAATTTCTTTTACTTCTCTGTCTGGCAGGACCTATTGTTGCCCAAGAACCTCCAGGTAAGAACTTTCGGAGGTTTCACTTAAGAGTGGCTTAAATTTGTTTGGATTTGTCTGAGAAGTTCTACAATTTCCTTAAAGGTCAATCTGCTTTATAACGTTTTGTACTTTATGGGGAATTATGAGAAGTTAACCATGGTATAATAAAACTAAAGTAAGTTAAACTACTATGCTTTGAAGACAGACACGTCATGGAGAGGGGAGGTGTGATGGTTTCAGCTCGTGGCGTTTTATAGGTACTACTCGAATGAACAAGTGCTGTGTAGTGCAGTTGTCCATCGCTACATTGCGGTTCAAATATTGCGCCCTCACTCTATCGCGTTTCTTCAAAAATTAATAAATTAATAAATTATCACCATTTCCTGGTTGACTAGGGTCTATTATTCTGTGTGTAAGTGGTAGGTTTTTGCCTGCTTATTTCCCTTCTTCCTCCTCACTCAGTTACAAACCCATTCTTCCATTTAAGATAAATAAATTGGAGGCCAACTCGTTAGCTTGGTATACAGTATTGCTATGTTTAAAGTGGCATCCTTCTCTTGTGTCACTGCAGAGATGCCAATGTCCTCTGCACAAGCATTGCGCAATATAATGTAAACTAAGCTAGCAGTACTGTCGGGAGTGTACGTCTGTGTATGGCAGATGCATGTCAGACTGGCATAAATATATCAATCAGGTGTCAGACAACATAGTGAGGATGGATGATAAGCTGATGGCAATCTTTTTTTACAATGCCATGCGATCGAGCCACATTACATTTGAGATACAACAACAACAAAGAACTTTCCCAATGCTCATGATGAGTTATTTTGTCTTATAAAGTTTTGAGAAGGTCATAAAGAGGTTTTCTATGCTGTATCAAAAAATTCCATTTATCAATGACAGCAAAATTCACGTTTCGCAGTCAGGCCGGGAACCAATTCACCGCAATAAACGAGGGATGGCTGTATATCAAAAGTGTATTTGTATTAGCATCTGCTTGTATTGTGCTCATATTGTGCTGAGCAGGCAGACCCATTCCGAAGTCACAATAAATTCCATTTCTGGTTCTGGTTGCCCAGATGTCGACTGCATTGTGTTGCATCTGGAGACTGTTCGCTGTTCCTGGAATGCGACGGTCAATTACACCTTCAGTAGCTGGTAGGTGAAAAGATCAAAATAGAAACCTGTACTGTAGAAATGACTACTTGTTTTCTGGGTTTTAAAAAAAAAATACAGGTTCTATGGTGAAAATGTCAGAGTGTGTGAGCACCACCTGACACAGAGAGAGAACAACATAAACAATGGCTGCATTCAGCCATACGAAAACAGGTTCTTGACATTTTACACACAACTGGGTCATGGCAACAGTACTTCTGTGAAGGAGCACAATCTTATAAACAAAGGTAAGGCTTGGCTATTGTATAATGTTGCAGCAAATTAATTACTAATTAAACTAATTCCAATGAAGGGGACAAAAAAGTATCTCACAAAAGGGAATACACCCCTCACATTCCAGCTGGCATTTGTATTACTGTACATCTTTTAAGGGGCAATATTATAGAAATAGTCAAAGAAATAGTGCACAGCTTGTATAGTAATAAAGATATACTTTATATTATTGTCTAAACAGCTGCCAACACAAGTGAGTAGCATGTTAATTGTGTCTTGTCTACAGTAAAGCATGGTGGTGGCAACAGCATGCTCCGGGGCTGCTGCACGAGTGCTGCTGGCACGGGGGGAGCTGTGGTTCATTGAGGGGAAACATGAATTCTAACATGTATGGTGACATTCTGAAGCAGAAACTGTGTTGACTAATTTTAAGTTAATAGTAAATCTACCGACTATAAATACATCTACTTGATGCTAACTAACTCAGTCACATCTACATGACTGTAGCTGTTGACCAGGAGAAGATGTCACCAGATTGGGGCTAACTTCCACAGGGCGTGTCGACCCTGAACAGGCAGTGGTCGGCCCTTCTTGGCCTCCGCCTCAACTCCTCCCTCCTATTCCAGGGCTAGAAAGACACTCTTTCACACACTTTCTGCTACCTAAATTGTCCATAGGTATGAATGTGAGTGTGAATGGTTGTTTGTCTATACGTGCCCTGCGATTGGCTGGCGACCAGTCCAGGGTGTACCCTGCCTCTCGCCTGAAGTCAGCTGGGATAGGCTCCAGCATACCTACGACCCTAGTGAGGATAAGCGGCATAGAAAATGGATGGATGGAGTCAATGAAGTTGGTAACAGGCGGGTATTTACTCGAGGCAACACCCGCCCCCCCCACGGTTCAGCACTCAGCCCATCAAGCTTTTGGAGCCAGACTGGAACAAAAAAAATATGGCACCAGTTCAGCACCACAGTGTCTTCTTCCCTCTGGGGGTATCGCTCATTGTTGCGTTTTGTAGCTTTGGTTAGAAGCTACAAGCTACTACTATACTTTATTTAATTTCATCCCTTATAAAAAAATACAATAAAATATAAATATAAAATAATGTAAAAAAGTAATATAAAAATATAACTTATAATAAAATGCCTGCTGAAATGGGAGGGGTGTAATCCCTTTTGTGAACTTTTTGTCAACGTTTTACAGTCTTTTACAGCCACCAGTTAAAAGATGTCCATTCACCAAATAAAAATGCACTTTAACTCAACATTTGACTCAATAATATTTCATTGTATGTGTTACCTATGCAGTTAAGTTAAATCCACCGACCAACCTGACAGTTCAGAATGGATCCGACTCAAATCTGTGGTTTTACTGGAATCAGACTTCTCCACACTGTGTGGAAAATGAGGTTCGCTACAGAATCAATTACAAGAAGTGGAACGTGAGTAACCTAACATATACAGTATGCTCCTCAGAGTCTTGCTTTGTTATCTACTGTATTATTGCTAGATTATCTTTCAATTTATGCAGACTTACTTGGTCATTCCTGGGAAGCAAAGTTACTGCATCAACTTACCCTCCAGCCGTTCCCAGTATGAGCTTCAAGTGAGGAGCAAAATGGAAAAAACTTGTGGGAAGTCTGACTTCTGGAGCGATTGGAGCGAGTCTGTGGTGTGGGGATCCAACAAAGGCACTGGCAAGGCTGAACAAAGACATTAAAAACATTAAGAGTATACAATTGCATTGCTGGGATCATGTCATTAGACAGTATTTATGCGTTAAAGATAACTTTTCCAACCCTTTTCCAACAGAAGCCGATCAAGCACAGAGCTCCATGTTTGTGTGGATAATTGTGTACGTTTTGCCTCCAGTCACACTTGCCCTAATGGTCATACTTTTGCTGAAATACGAGTGGTGAGTTGTCGTGCACATATTTGCTTAGTTGTATGACATGTTTTTGTCATATATTGTTGTTGTTGTTGTATAGTCATTTGACATGAATAACATCGCAATATTACGGGGGAAAAAACCCATGTCATTTTACTCGAAAAAAAGTCGGAACTGTAAACAAATGTCAGAAAATGTTGCAATGTTGTGACAATAAACTTGTAATATTATGCAAAAACAACATATCATTTCACAGGGGGAAAAACATAACTGTACAAAAGAAATTAGGAGTGTGAAGTTCTACTATTGCGACAAAAAAGAGTTGTAACTTTGAGAGAAAAAAATACGTTCTTTTACAGGAACAACATACAAGTGAATACAGTTGTATTGTTACAGGGGAAACCATCTGACTGTTGAAGCTATAATATCATGAGGAAAAAAAAAGACATAACTTGAAAACAACAACAACTACTTCATTTTGCAAAAAAAAAAAAAAAATTCATGGGGATAACATTGAATTGTTATGGGGGGAAAATTTTGCCATGTTATGACAAAGTTGTAATATTACAAGAAAGAAATATATAATTTTACAATATACAGAGATAATAACGTGTTAAAGGGATAGTTCTGATTTTTTTTACATTAAGTTGAATGACATCCCCATAAGCAAACATCCAGCAACAGCGACTTACCCCCCACTTGGTCTCCTAAGTCCAGTTCTCGTTGGATTTTGGTGATGAAGAACATGGTTCGGCATAGTTGCTGGGGACATTTACGCAAAGTTTGTCTTCTCAAAACAATATACATTTGCATCACAAAAATTCCTTCTAAAAAAAATCTGACCTCACAATATGCTCTGCGTTATATTTGTCTTTATTTGTCGCCTGTGCATTCATGTGTATGTGATGAACACAATCGAGGTAATGCCACTCTGCTGCCCGGAGGAGTGGATACCCGCATGGTAATTCCACTACCCATAGCCCAGTGCTTCTCAAATAGTGGGGCGGGGGCCCCCCCTGGGGGAGGGAGCGCTGTGAACTGTCAGGAGGGGCGTGAGAGGCAGGGAGGAATGAATTTGTCGTACTCAGCGTGCAATTTGAATCTTGAATACGCTTGTATGCTTCACTGCTCTCCATTTTATTGCATTTTGCTGGTTTCAGTTTCGAGTTCAGTCTGTACAGTACAGATAAATAAATAGATACTATGAGTTTCTCAATAGCATTTCAAATCGGGGAGGAGGGGGGCACGAAAACATTTCTTTCCCCCGGTGGGGGCATGACAGAAAATAATTGAGAACCACTGCCATAGCAGATTCTGTGTTTAGCACGGTTCTGGTTGAGACTTTATCAACAGCGCCTCTACTGGTTGCAGCCAGGTAGTGCACTCTATTTTGTGTCAGTGGTTTCAAGACGCGATTAAACAACAATTGCACACAATCCTTCATCACAAGACAAGCTTAAGGGGTCTTCCAAAGTTCTGTAGAACAGAAGGAAATGTGTTGTATAAAGTGAATGTCAATGAAGTGTTGTTGATGTGATAAATTGATAAATGGTCCCTCGTAGGTTTAGAATCCGCTTCATTCATGTGGTACCCAAGCCATTCCTGATCCTGCAAGACATTGAGGTAAGTAGTATCCAGAAATTCTAACCATTATCATACGGAATACTGTAAAAAAGTACACAAGGTCATGCCAAATGGCTCATATACTGTACATGCATATTCATTTTTTTAAAGACTTGGCTTCAAATCTCCAAAGGCTTTAAAGAAGGTTTAAAGACCAACTACCATGAACACGCCTGCCCTGTTCGCGAATACTGCCAAGACTCCGAGTTTGACAGCCAGAGCTCCGATGGTTCCACCTCCTCCTTCAACACTGAACAAACTGACTACTCCCTCTCCCTCCCTGGTGACACCTCCCACTCCTGTTCCAGCACCACTGTCCCCACCGCCTCCACTGAGGAGTTTCTGATTTCTGATTAGAAGGAATATTAAAGTCTTGAGTTGAGTTTCCCGTACGTTCTTGAGGGTTACAGTACTAGGTTAGGGTTCCATGGCGGTCTATCCTGGAAGTGCGTCAGCAGTTTCTAAGCAAAAAATGTAACGGTCAGACCAGGAAATTAAGGAAGTAAAACCACTGCTTCCCTGTGCTTGCTTCTCACTTCATTTACTTCTCCTGCATATATCACTTTACTTTTTTTAATAAACTCACAACTCAAGTCACAAAATGCTCCAAATTTTTATCAGGAAGCCATGACTTTTTAGCCGTTTTGACTAGGCAGGATTATTAAACTGTAGATCTGGTCGGTTCCTGAATCACCTGAGTTAAATATCCAAAACTATGTATGGAATCAGAAATCACGAGTTCGAGGTCTCCTACGAGTCACGTTAGCAGACTCACAGAACGGACGGAACGGAAAGTGGACTGACATATTCATTTGAATTGCCTCACCAGAAACACTGCAGACTCAGATAATTTAACGGATTCACTGACTCCAGCCAGCCAACTCACCGAAAACACAGCAAACTCATATGATTTTGCCAAACTGATTCACTGACTCGAATCAGAGGACGCACTGGACTCACCGGAAACACCGCAAACTCACATCGAGCGTTTTTGGCAGCAGGCTCTTAAAAACAGCAGGGTGGTCCTGTCATATATAGGAACTTTGAATTCTGCTTTTTTCAGTAACACATTGAAACAGTCACATTTAGGATCTTTGACTAGCGTTTCTGGTTGTACAGTCGTGGCCAACTGTTTTGAGAATTACACAAGTATTGTTTTTTGCAAAGTTTGCCTTTCAAAGCTTGCAATCTGTTATTCTCAATGATTACATGAATGACAGAGTCATCTCCAGCCTTTGTCCTTGTCAACACGCTCACCTATGTTAACCAGAGAATCACTAACATGATGTTAGTTGGTCCTTTTGTGGCAGGGCTAAAATGTAGTAAAAATGCTTTTTGGAATTAAGTTCATTTTCCTGACAAAGAGGGACTTTGCAATTAATTGCCATTCACCGTATCACACTTCATAATCTCCCGGGTATATGCAAATTACTATAATAAAAACTGAGGCTGCAGACTTTGTGAAAATTAATATTTGTGTCTATGTGTTCTCAAAACTTTTGGCCATGACTGTAAGTCCTTAAACGCGGCACAGTGTCGATGTTCTTCAACTAGTGTAAACATACCTTGTGTTTTACGTTTTTATTTGTGTCATCTGGTGAAGCAGAAATGTGTCGGTATGACAGAGCTTTGCATTGATATTGTAAACAGAATAAGAATAATTATGTCCTTAGTTTAGTGTTAAGGTGTGCCACACGGTGCGGAGAAAGTATTTTCCTGCTTCGGGAAGGGTGGGGCGCAGGGCGGCTGGCCCCCGCTAGAGGAGAAACTCCAGTCGGCTAGTTCCTGAGCTGAACCCGTCAGCTACCGCAATTAATTAATGTCTTCGTGTGACATTTGCACTTTGTCGGCGCACACACTTCACTTTTACGCTTATTCGACACTGGTAGTCTGAAAAAAATGCAGGCCGACAAAATGTCAGAGCCTGCGGTGGCCGACACTCGCCGGCTGAATTCCAAGCCCCAGGACTTGACGGACGCTTACGGTCCACCCAGCAATTTTCTGGAGATAGACGTTTTTGATCCACAAGTCGTTGGAGTCGGGCGGCAACGATACACGATGTATAAAGTTCGAATGCGGGTAAGTGTTCAATAAGAAAGCGTACACACCTTGTTTAGCGTGGCATGCTAATAGGGTTACAGTGTGGTTGCTAGCGGTGAAGCTACTTTAGCCGCTGTGCTAAAGGAGCTGTGAGAATGACGTGACCCGCCACAGGTGCGTCAAATTGGGTTGGTAGTGAACTCGAGTGCCGGGGATTGCTAGCGGCCTAGTTTAGCCGGATGTGCGTTGTTGTTGTGTTAAAGTTTTACACAACACCGGGAAACGACTCAAATTATAACCTTGACACTAGCGTCGCGTATATGATTAAGCAACTATTATATATAGATAATTAAACTAATTACGACAGTAGCAAACACTGCTGTGCTAGGCTAACAGTAGGTAATACAATTATAGTGCGAAACAATAAAACGTCAGCTATATTTTGTCCTGCTCCACAAATTGTGTTAAGACTCATATATGTTTGCGAGAAACGTCTATTTATAATATTAAAAATGTACTGCATTACTTTTGCAAAACACTTGCGTGATGTCAACTGTCGTGGCAATGACGCCAAAAATTTCAGGTAGCTAGCGAGCAGAAATAATAAAAGTATCAGCTGTTTTGTATTTTTGTGCTCCCCTCCAAGTTACACTTAACCATCAGCAACTTAACAGTGTTAAATGCACTGGACGCTTTTTTTTTTTTTTTTGCAACATTGAAGAATGAATATTTACTCGGTCACATGTCATCGTTTGCTAACCTGCTGTGTCGGCTGTTCCTTATCTCTATTCAGACGAACCTTCCTATTTTCAAGCAGAAGGAGTCCTGTGTGACCAGACGATACAGTGACTTTGAGTGGTTAAAGAAAGAACTGGAAAGAGACAGCAAGGTGAGTGAGTAGGGTGAAGTTCATGGCTGGTGAGGCACTGACTCCTTTGGAGTTTTTTTGTTTTGTTTTGTTAATACAGGTCCTCATTAAGTGGATAACCATAAAAAAAGAGAATAATAATTCAATTTTGTTACAAAAATATATTAAAAATGTTTTCTGATACTTAGACCTATATGTTTAAACCGAAAAACTTGTGGTCTTACACCTTTTTTTGTATATGAAGTACATGCAGCCTTTCCTTCTCCAAGAAAGGTTCTGATACTGTGTTGTAAAAGTCTGATCACCTCCCGGGGAGTTTGAGTATATAATCCTCCATCTTGCAGGGCTCCAGACTAACTTTTTTTTTAACTAGGAGTACAGTGGCCCCTAACTTAATTTCAGGAGCGCAAGCAGAACATTTAGGGGCACACGCCGAAATCGACATGCAAAGTAAATATTCACATCTCCCCTCATTTTCACCGTCTTCTCTGACCACCTTCTTTCTGTCCGTGGCTTCTGGGAGGCCTCATTGGTGGCATCATTTACATTTTACAACTCCAACACATAATGCCCGTTTTCCACTCAAATTGGCCCGCCCTCTTCTTCTTCTTCCTCCTCTTCTTCGTCTTTGGGAGTTAATGTGGGTTAGCAAACTAGCTCATTTGCGCATTACTGACAACTACTGCGCTGAAGTGTGGAGCAGAAGTTTGTCAGCAACAGAAAATATTCAATAATAGTCAAAGAAAATCAGCAAATTTACTAGTAGGATTGCCAACTTCTCTAAACATAAATAAGGGGCACCTTGTCGATAGGGCCGACCAACCCTACTCGTTTTTTTTTTTGGGCTTGAATTGTGTGAAACAAATTTTGTATTTGACACAAACCTGAATTAAATTTGATGCCAATACATAGGAAATTAATTCTTCATGAATTTACTTTTTTGTTAAAAATAACACAATTAACAGAATAAAATTAAAATATTTTCCTTATAGAAATTCAGTGTCCATGTTTATGCTAGGGCCGGTGTATCCAACTTCCAGCACTATTAAAGTTATTTTTGACAAAAAGAAAGGAGAGGTGAGCTATTTGTGTTTTATGTGACTGCCAACATTTACATCGCTTGTCTGCTTTATGCTATTTTGTGGTCATTTGTCATTAAATACAGGCATCATGTCTGAGTTGAACACTTATAAAAATTAGGGCTGTCAAAAATAAGGGCGTTAATAGTGGTAACTAATTTATTTTATTAATTCCGTTAAAATTTTTAGCGCGATTAACACATGCATCATGTCAAGCCACACATCTGTTTTGACGGCAGACAGAAGCATAGTCTAGTGGCCCCACACAGTCGCACTGAATCTGACCCTCTTTTATAACCTTATTCTGACTTGAACACATCAACAGCAGTGCAATTCCAACACCATATATGTATCTCCAACTCACCGACACGTCTCTAGCCCTCCTTGGAACAACACTTCCTCATTGTCACTAGACGACCGTGAGATGTATTCACGGACACTCCAAAAAAATCACAATTCTGTCAGCTATGTGTGATCTAAACAAACAGAAAGACAAAGAAAAAGTGGATATCACTTATCACTTGGTAACATAACTCTTACTGTGTGCAATTTGATGCATTTAAGTATGTTAAGAAATCCCAGAAAATGCATCTACACGCAAAACGTGAATTCAACTTAAATTACTCTGTCTTTGAATGCAACTCTTCATGGCTCTTAATAACATGGTTATGTGACTCTGTTAATACACACACACACACACACACACACACACACACACACATATATATATATATATATATATATATATATATATATATATATATATATATATATATATATATATATATATATATATATATATATATATAGAAGCAAATATTGTTTGAGTTACTTAACATCAGCTGGCAAGCTACTGCTTGCTATCTTACAAGCTACATGTTGAGAACCCCTGTGATAGCGTCACTATCTTAAAGTTGGACACACTACATGTTTATGTTAAACTACTTAGACACACATCTAACGTTTTGAAGACAAGACATAGTTATTATAGTGGTAGAAACTCTAGCAGCTAGCTGCCACCAGAAAAAGGGGGAGAGCCAGGAAAAATGTGTAAACGAAGATGACAGAAACGTCAAACTACAATGAAGTTGAAACGTGAGCGATCGCACACCCTGGCTTCGATAGGCTTAGACTGTGACAAGCTGTCATCAATTGACGACACATTTTTAAATACAATTTTCATTCTGATGCTAATAAAAACAAAGTGCGTCTTTTGTCAACGCAATATGGGACGCATACTTTCATCTGGTCGCACATGTGCAAGTAGATGAAAAGTTTACCTGCAAAGTCTCATATTTTAGTCGCAAAATGCGACCATTTAGTCGCAGTCTGGAGCCCTGATCTCGGCAGTCAAATTCATTCAGCAGAGCATCAAAATACATTGAATGCATTTGAGTTTCTGGTAGCTAGTGCTAGCAGAGAGCAGCGGTACTGCAAGTGCCTCACATATGACGTTTCTATGTATTTTATCGTCTGATTAGCAAGAATGATGTGACACTTGCATTAAAGACATTACACAGGCTGCAGGAAGTCACGGTGTATAATAAATGTTTCTGCAACATTATATTGGCGACATGCTGACAAATAGAAACTGGCAGGCGCCATGAAGCAACTAAGTGTGCATAGTTTGCGGGGTTTGCGCACCAAGCTGAGAAGCTAGAGCTCACAGTGGCCTCATCTTAGGTTTCTTCCCCGTGGTTGATCAGTAAATCTGCAAATTCAGCTATTTTTACATAAGAAAATGTTAAATGACTAAAATCATACAGAAAATACATTTAAAGTACAGTTCAACCAACAAATATTAATATTTATTTAATATTATCATTCGTTTTTGTAACTTTCATCACAACGACCTCACTTGCCTCCCCTGACCGAACGTCACTGTAGTTTGGGTTTTTTAAAATTTTGCCTCATCCTGTATTTGGAATGACCTGAGAAGTGATGATAGTGTTATATTCTCACAGTTGGACATAGATCTAAAAATGAATGTTTTTTTGTTTTTTTTTTTTCAGATCGTAGTACCACCTCTCCCAGGTAAAGCCCTGAAGAGACAGTTGCCGTTCCGTAGCGATGAGGGGCTTTTTGAGGAGTCTTTCATTGAGGAGCGGCGGTCAGGCTTGGAGCAATTCATCAACAGGTAAATGAACTACACTCAATGCAGACCATGCAAAAACATCAGAGAAAGATAATGCCACAAAGGTTGCACATAACCTGGGAAGTCAAACTGCCATCATGCAAGACGTTACTGAAGACCAGGGGTGCCCACACTTTTTCAGCCTGCTATTTTAGCTTAATCCGTCTCCTCGAGTGTTCCAGCAAAAGCCCTCAACAAAAAGAGCAGGCATAATATAAATAAATATATAATATAACAAACAACAGAAATTCATCCAGAACTGGACCACAAGAGTTGAGAAATCAGAGTGAAGCAGAAGTTCCAGGTACAAACATAAAGGAAAAAAATGTGGAATGCCAATAATACAGTTGTACTCCTATTTAATCTCATTTGATAGCCTTGTTGTTAAATTCTTCTAATTTTGTGCATCTGTTTCTGTAGAATTGCCGGTCACCCTCTGGCCCAAAATGAACGCTGTCTCCACATGTTTCTGCAAGAAGCCGAGATTGACCGTAACTACATTCCCGGAAAAGTACGACATTAGGCACTAGGGGGGTAGATGGGTGGGAGGTGGATGTTTTAATTGTAACATCTTCTGGGACGGACGTCACTCCGATTGTTGGAGTATGTCTGTGTATTTCTGTGGCTTGTCTCTCCTCCTTTTGTTTTATAAACTATACAAACCCAAAGGTAGTTTGATTGTACAGTGAAGTTCTTGGTTTTTTAATGCTAAACGCTACATTTTCCGTCATGAGTGTCATATATTCATGATTGTAATATACTGTGAATAAACTAGAATAATGTCTAAATAAGTGTGTTGGCGCTAATGTGTGTGTATCATGCATATGGACTGTCACTAAGATTTCTGATCCTCTTTTGTTCTCTTTGTGTGTTTGTTTTAGGTATGAGTGACGTAAGTGTACCTTGTTTTAATCCTTTCCTGGAAGTTGTTTAGTTGCATGGCATTTTTGTGATATTTCCACAATTCATTTTTAGTTTTGTTATCAATTGATAACTATTTTTAACCCTGACAAAAACATTGCAAAGATGAGAGCATTCTGCAAGTATTACAGTCTAACCTCAATCAAGCTGTGTGAACTATTAAACGGTTAAAATAAACACATTTCCCTCCTAACCAACGCTGATACATGAGTCACAGTCAACTGCACGAATAACCGCCAGCTGCATGGCAAACTTGCACGCTTTTAGTTATATTTTTTGCTGCAATTAACTATGTTAGTCGTTGGCTAATGATTTCCTGTGCTTCGTTTTGTTCAGTCTGTTGAGGTGCTTTGTGTATTTTCTGTTGCTATAACGTCTCTAAAGTTTCACTTTGAAATGAGCAAAATCTTCAGCTGAGGCAAATAGAAGTCATCCGATTGCATCAATAAAATAGCTTTCTACAATGCATGTCATATATGACGTGTTTATACAATTAGTGTTACACTAGCTTCCAAAAGTGAGAACACAAGATTGATAAGTATTTTAGTACATCTTATCAAGTGGCAATTCTATTGAAATGAAACCCGGATATAACTTAGCCAGTGTACAGCTTGTGTAGCAGTATAGATCACTACTGAAAATGACTCAACACACAGCCATTGTCTAAATAACTGGCAACACAAGTGAATACGCCTCACAGAGAACATGTCCAAGGTGTGAATATTTCAGGTCTTGGCCACTCCATCACCTTCAGCTTCCTTAGCAAGGGACTTGTCATCTTGAAGGTGTGTTTGGGCTCCTTGTGTTGGAAAACTGTCATGTGGCCAAGTTTCCCAAGGGAGAGTATCATGCTCTGCTTCATAATGTCACATGGCATATTGGAATTCATGTTTCCCCTCTGTGAACTGCAGCACTCATGCAGCCCAAGACCACAACACCACGACCACCATGCTTGACTGTAGGCAAGACACAATTATCCTGCTACTCACTTGTGTTGCCAGCTATTTAGACAATAATGGCTGCTGTTTTTTTCGGTTGATTGTAAAACTGTACTACAGTACTTTCAAAGCTGTAGACTGACTACTATAAAGTATATGTTTCATTTCTATAGTATTGTCCCTTAAGATATACTGTAATAAAAATGGTAGTGTGTCATACTGTATGTCTATTTATGGTAAACTGTCGGCTGCAGTTCTTTTATTCATGACCTCCATTAGCTGCTTGGAAGTCAAAAATTTGTGTCAACACAAGAGTCACATAGTTTTTTATTTATATACTGAAGCCCCCCCTCCAATACTTCCCAATCAGCGTGCAAATGCTCAACCCTTATAAATTATTTTGCAACATGCAAACTGCTGTGAAGGACTGAAGTCACTAGCAAGACACTGTCTACTAACACAAAAGCAATCTGCACATCATGTGCTACACCTGCAAGAACTATTACAAAATCCTCCCACACAAAGATGATAATGCTGGGTAAATTCAGGAATGTGTTTAATATTGTGGTTGTTACAGGGAAGTTAAAATACAACTGAACCTCTAAAGTTGAACACACGCTGTGATGCTGATGGCCTTTTTAACTCTCAAAACAATTATATTCCATAGGAAATGTAAAGGGAATTAATTCGTTCCAGGGTCAAACTGTCGCCATCATACGACGTTTTCATACATTTGACTGATAACTGATATACTGTAAAGTAAAACTTCTCCCCATTTCAAGACGGGTAACGGAGAAGGAGCAAGAAGGTGTTTGCAGACCAATACTGTCACCTAGTGGCGTCTTATAGCTATTGAACTCCAATTAGACATTGGAGGTTCCACGGCTGCGAGTTGAGCGTGGCAAAATATTACAAACAGTATGATGACGTACAACCACAATAATAAACATATTGTGAACTGAATACCTCACTGATATGTCTTTTTCTCTCTCTCCATACAGATGGCTGCACCTTCTCTGTGTACATTTATTTCTACACGTTTTCTTTTAAAGCTGGTGGTAAAGTGTCAACTGTGTTGGGGAAAAAACAACTATTGCTCCCATGTATAAGTTGTTGTGTCTTTCTCGTCTTTCCTCTTATGTACATTATTCAGTTGTTACGTCGTCTAAGCGTTTCTTTTGCTGCCGAGATGCAATTTTGATGACAACCTCCCCAAAGTGAAGCAGCATGTAGCATGGAGAAGAGGGCGGTCACATCGGCGTCATTCCATTCTGTTCATGCTTTTTAGACAGGATCTCATGAACTTACCGTCTTAGCTAAGTCGTCGCGCTAATGCAAATGATAAGTTCAACAAATCGATAGCACTGTGACAAGAACAGATTCATTACATGAAACACATAAGCATCTGGTTCACTGATGGCCAATAAGGCTTTTTGTTCTTATTTTTCGTTCTTGAAAACAATAATTGCCAAGTGTATTAACACTGTACATGTTGTCATTCCAGTTACACTATCATGAGGAATTGCCTTGTTAATTCCGTCCGACTATTAAATTTCCTGCTGCCTGCTGTGTCATGTCTTGCAAGTTCTTGAGGGGGGAAAAGTACGTAAACTCACCAGAGTTCCACTGCGAGCTGTGAATGTGACATGGGAGATGCACGATGAGAGGCCGCAGACTAGCAGGGGTGACCTATATTAAACAATGAAATGGAACACATGCTTGGAAAATGGAATTGTACTCTACTTTTTGGGTTAAATTGTTGACATTGTAGTTGCAGTTCATTGCCAAAAGTCAACATCTTATTAACAGTATTGTACTTTTATGTGAGAAACAAAACGTTGTGAAGTGGCATTTGGGGTTTATTTTTTTCCCGTCAATGTAGGTCACTTCCTGGTTCACGTAAGGCAACAGAACTGTAATTTTGTTTTATTTTTTATCCTGGGACAGGTAATAAAATGCAAGAGCGGTTCCAATACAACTGAACCTCGAGAACACAAACTGGTTTGTATGGTATGGTTGATTTGTGTCAGACGTGCCTAACAAGTTAAATTAAGGCAGCGATTCTCAACTGGTGCGTTGCGGTCGGTTTTGCCCCCCAAAAACCCGATGTCCCTTAATGCACCTTTGCTTGCAATGGCGCTTGCCATGTTTATGGACGACTTGGCCAAGGTTGAGCAGAAGGGGAAGGACATCGGATGTGAACTTAACGTGCCGTCCGCCCAACACACTGCCAGATCGTCTTCATTTCTGCTATAAAGACACTAAGTTTCACTGCTCCAACGCACGTGGCGCTTATGGGGAATTACGCCCGCAATGTAGACTAGCAGGCACAGTTTTATGCCCGGTTAGAACTATTGACCAGGGCACACGAGTGTCCTACAGAAGAAATGCACCTCCTATTATTATTATTGAACTTACCTGCTGAGTTAATCAGAAAAACGTTACACTTGTATTGAGAATTGTACTTCTTGTTTAACTGAGGAGGTGAATCAGAGCAACTGGACTATCTTGATTTTCTTGAAGATGTTTCACTGTTCATCCAGGTCCCAGTCCATGTGCTGTTATTCAACTCCTCAGATAAATCAAGTACTGAAAACCGTTACACACGCTTTTTGATCAACTAATTTCTGAATTTGTGGATAAAAATGTATTGTTCCTGAGCAGAAAGAGGGCGGGATACAATGCTTGCAACACGCTCTAGGCTGCTGCAAAATTGACTCAAACGGGCCCTTTAAATATCAGATCTTTAAGAATTTTTTGTAGAAAAATTTCCACACTTTGGGTCACCAGTGGTGATGGTGAGTCACCGCAGCCAAACCAGTTGACAACCACTGCATTATGGAACATCATGTCACATTGGCACAATTCAACACGTCTGACAAGAAGTATAAGTAGAGCTTATTTAATCCTACCTACTTCACCACGTCAATTTCTGATAATTAATTCATACCATAACTTTGACATGCTGACACGATATTTCACTTACTTGCCATTTTCTCATTTACATTTTGTTCTCTTGTTGTGTGAGAAAAAAGGAAGCTGTAAAAATAATGACACTATAAACCTAGTGCAGTGTTAAGGAAAGGGAAGAAATAAAAACAGGATAGAATTGGAATGAAATATCAATAAATTGGAATAAATAAGTTAGAATTAGTGGAGACATGAAATAAAACAAGTAAATTAAAAACTGAAGTTAAAGATGAATACTTAAGTTAACATTTTTACTGAATTGCAATATTTATAGGTAGTTTCTGTATATAAATTGTGAAATAGCTTGTTGGTGATAGCTCATTGATGTAGACGTTTGTACCTTTCACCTTGCTAACTTCTAAATTTTCAAAATGTGGTCTCATCAGAAATAATTTACATTAAAGGGAACGTTAAAGTTGACTAGAATTAGACAATAGGAGTACTGTGTACTGTGTTCGGCTGATCTCTTCTCGGGGAAAAAAAAACCTTGAACGTTTCAGGAATGAATCCGTTCCTGGGTCAAACTCTCGCACACACATTTAACTGCTTTGCTTCACGGTTCTTGTGACCGCATTGCTATCGGAGAAGTAGTCAATGATCACACAATTGAAAAGGTTTTCAAATTGTATTAAAAAACTGAGAGCAATATATTTGGTTACTGCGATGGACTCTACCTGTACAACGACAGGAAAGATGGCTGGCGAGCGGCCAGTCTGTATTGCAGTTGCCAGTCCCCTCTAGAAAGTATAAGTCGAGTTTGTGTAGAAGTGGGAGTTAAACTTTTTTGAGAAGAATGAATCTATTGCATGTCTGCCTCTTCAAGTATTTTTCCCGTCAGTCACATGTAACTGTTGCGCAACTCTGACTGTGCTATGTGAGTGTGAAGGCCTTCGATGTGAGAAACTATTAGACTGAACATGCGCTGAATCTAAATGCGTAATAACAATATCCAACAAAGCACTAAGAGATGTTAACCAGTGAATAGTAAAACGGGTTAGACAACCGCACTACCATTTTTCACTCTGGGGTTAGGGGTTTTATCACGACAAACCACAAAAGTGTATACAGTACGTGTTTGTTAGCTAACGGGCTACTTCCGGGTTCATGTAAGATGGTATAAGACAACAGGATTGCATCGTTTTTGATTCTCATTTCGAAACAGTGATTCAAAACCGTTAAAAAATAATTCAGTGCCATATTTGTTTGACGGTAGTAGTCCACTTCCTGGTTCATGTAAGATGATTTAAGATGACAGGGCCGTAACGTTTTTGATTGCTGATGACCCAAACAGTTCCAGTGAGTGTCAAACAATAAAAATAGAACATACATTTACCTGGCAAAAGTGGAAAAAAATAAAGAAATGGCATGTTTGTCATTGTTTTTCCATAATTTCTTAGCTAATACTAGCAGGCTACTTCCTGGTTCATGGAGGAGTACGCAAGAGGACAGGATCGGGCCATTTTTTATCCTGAGCTATGAGGAACGGTTCCAATCTAACTCAAACAGCAAAAAAAAGAATATAAATTTAGAGGAGTGATGTATTTGTGATGGGTTTTCAATACTTTTGTTAGCTCACAGGCTACTCTCTGGTTCATGGAAGAGAACATATGATGACAGGACTGTACCATTTTTTATTATGGTCTGGGACGAACAGTTCTGTTGCGACACAAAAAGCAAAACGAGACAATTTAATAAAAGTAAAAAAGTCATGGCGTGCCATGTCAGTGTTGTTTGTCTATATATCGGTTACTACTTCCTGGTTCATAAGATGTTTGAAATACGTAGATGGACATTTGCATTCTGAAAGTGCATTTTTATCTAGATTTGGAAATCAGTCTCAGTTTATATAATAAGATGGGGGGGGGGGGGGGGGCCTACTTCACTAGGAACAGTGGGCCTTTTTGTTTCACTACAGCTCCTTCCTGTTGTTGCTCTCTCACAGTAGGGGATTAAGCAGGAAAAAAAGGGCATTCTGGCCACAGGTGGATTAACCAGAATAGGGATCTTGTGATGTCGAACGGCAGGTGATCCAAAGCAGACGTGACTATAATTGGACACAATTGTGTTTGGAATATACTGCAGGTTGTCAGTGACTCGAAGATCTAGGCCTGTCACGATAACAGATTTTGCTGGTCGATAATTGTCCAGTTGCCATTCGTACTGTTTGTCAAACATTTTTTTAACATTTGCCGAAATGTTGCATTTCCTTTGCAATGTAACGAGCAACACTGTGTACACTCGTCACTACTTTCGAACAAATGCGACACCACGGTTTGTCGGTGTTCACGCGCTCACCTTGTTCATTCTGTTTAAAACCAAAATATTCCCACACTGGGGGTGTGGCATTTGCCTTAGAAACTATCGCTTTTGTGCCGTCATTCAAGTTAGCGTATGCTGGCTCACGAGGCTAATTGGCTGCTAGCCGAGGTAGCCGTGCCTCCACATACAGGGACAAAGACAGGGGGAGACGACAGGAGGGCTCACTCTACGAGGATCCGATGTTCATAATGCAAAGTTTGCATTGTCTTTGATGCAATTGTTCTGCCAAATGACCAAAATGTATTTAATAAATTATCTTATATTTTTAATATCATTATATTGTTATAGCTTTAAATCCAGTAATGTGTGCTACGGAGGGCCGACCTTCGTCTTCAACTGGAAGGGAGACCGGTCAAACAAACCAGCTTTGATGTGCTCTGGTCTTGTCCAGAGAAATGAAAGTGGACAAACATGATGGGCATAGCGGTCCAAGGCAGAGATTAGGTTGTGTTTTGTTAGCGGTTCGAGCGCTGGAGCCCTCCCAGGCTCTGCAATGACGTCCGTCTTTGTAGAGACACCTATTGGGGGTTAGCTTGATAAAGTGGAAATAAATCGAAAGAGCAGCAGCCTAAGCAGCGAGGCTGGGCAAGAACAAAAGGTGATACAACTGCCGCCCCCTTTCCAAAAAAGATAGGGTTTTCTATTAGGGAATCCATTTTGGTGTCAAGTTAGCGCGGTTAGAGTCCTGAAGGTCAATCAAGTTGCTGTGAGCAAAACAAGAGCAAAGAACGATTCCTTATTCCAGAGTCTGGGTGTGTACATGTTTGACTCATCATGCATTGCCACACACACCGTTGTCACAAAAGATGAGCAGAGCAATTCATTTCACTTTTGTTTTTTTGCTTGTTGCATATTTTTCCTATATCTTCAATGAAAACATGCCACAAGCTGAATTGCATCTTTCATTGATACCGTAAATGCTCTAATCGTAGATGGAACGTAATTGGAAGCAGGCGATAGTTGGAATCGGGGCTGCTATTTCCAAAAAAACACACCTATCTCTGACCACATGGTCATTTATTAACAAGTATATCACAACAAAGTCACAACAAAATAAGGAGTAACCTGCTCAGCCCTCATTAATGGTGCTGATGAGTTCATTGTAAACGGCAGTGCAGCAAGTCTAACACCAACAAGCTGAGTGGCAACATTTTAAAGTGCATGCAGAGGTTGATAAAGCTGCTGGATGCTGACCACTCATGCATTTTCAAGTGCTGCCATCTTGTGGAGTTAATTTAAAAAATACATCAGGAGGTTGCCTACAGCCACAGCTGTTAATGCAATCTATCTGTCTGTCGGCCTATCCATTTTATAACAGTAGAGCGTTGTCAGTGACAAGGGTCTGTGTGAATGCTAGCTATGTTTGTTTACTATTGTCTTTGATGCAGTTGTTCTACTGCTAGGTGACCAAAATGCATGACAGCAAATAAAGCTTGTATTAAAGTACCATGGAAATAACCAGAAGAGCTAGAACGCCTACGTGAAAACTTTGTGCATGTATTGAGGAATCTGTTTGATGATAGCAATTACATGACACATGGTTAAACCTTTAACAGACTTCATTCAGGACATGTATACTGGCAACAGTAATATATGGAGCTATCTAAAAAACGTGCAATAAGTTTATTTAGGCACATTTTCTTTGGATGCAGGCCTAATAGCAACAGCAGACAGTAGTGTCTGTAAGCTTACACCAAAGATAGCCTCAAGGAAGCACGAGCCTGACGCGCATTTCCTTATATGGACATTACTACTATGGCAAAGCGCGTGCATATACAGTTGATCTCGCAGATATATATATATATATATATATATATATATATATATATATATATATATATATATATATATATAAATTATTGTCTGTTACTTTGTATTCTTTCAGCTATCATTCAAAGGAAATGTAAAGACTCCAAGACTTTCAACAATGAATGGAAAGCCCCGCCCCTATGGACGTCACTTTGTTTATACGCCCCATCTTTGAAGCCGATCAAAACCACATGCACTATCTACCCAGCGAGATATTTCATGTTTCATTTCATGCATCTTCTCTGCGTTTTCAAGCCAAAGACGTTGAAGGTAACACCATTCTCTGTTCACTGATGTATGCTGTAAAAAAAAAAAGAAAGAAAAAACATGGCGACAACTGTTTTGGCGGTAGACTGACGCAATCATCCTCCTTTTAAGAATTAACACTAATTTTAGAATAAAACCAAAATGTTGTGGTTGTTTTTAATACAATAGTGTTTTGCCTTTTTCCTCCGATTTTGTAAACGTAACGACTTCGTCTTTTTGCTTTATTTACAATTTGAGCGGCAATCAGCTGATGTAACAGGACCACTGCTGCTTTGGGGAAAAAACGTGAGAAAAAAACACGAAACTTAATGATGAATGTTTCCTAAGCATTTGATGTTATGCTTTATGGTGTAGCTAACTGACTTTGTTGTGTTTTCATTCATTGTTTTGGTACACGCCGTCACACAGTTTATAGTAGTGTTGCTAGGCGTGGGGATTATTGTAATGCTACTTTCACAGGCTACACGGAATGTGGGATTTTCTACGATCTGTCGTAGTAATGTTTATTAATTCAGGCTAGATTTGTGTGTGTGTATGTGTGTGCTTGTTCGTAACAGTGACTCACCATTGCCCAAAGGTTGAATCACTCGCTGTAAGAACAAAGGGTCATCTGAAGCCAAATTATGGTTTGGTCTGTCCAACACAACAGTAACGTCGGAACTGTCAAATAACATAGGTGGCATTTCAGGTCATGGACCTATATACCTAACATGATCTTTAAATCATTCAAATGGCTGCGCTGGAGCCTAACGTGGTATCTAATTATATATTAGTTATGACTCTTACAACAGCATTGCAAAATTCCTACGTTCTTTAGGTAAACAGTGAAAGCAACATTAGCATCACGCTGAAGTCGAGTGAGCCACGTAGCTAGCTGCTATTTCTGTCGCTGACAGTCGCTTTACCAGCCTTATGGATAGCTAAATATCGTAAGTAAACCCATTTAAACATTCGAACAAATTTACATTTATCGTCTTCTCAGGACAAGATAAATGCCATAAAAGTGAGTCATCCTCCGGGTTAATGTTCCCCACTAGACTGTCAAGAGCTACCCTGCCATGCGTGTGTTGCATCAGCCGGTGTTCAGCCATGCTAAAATGTGAAATATATAATTTGTCGGATTAAAATGGTTATTAAAACACTCTCAGCATTCGAATGTAACGATGTGGTAAAGTTTATGGGACTTTCCATGTTGATGTTTTAGCCAAATAGTAACTCCAAAGGACACAGTCTGGAATAAATCATATTGTAGTATTTAGTAGCGCGGACGTGTTTTTTTTTCATTAGTTTTTGAGTTACAAAGTACAGTTGTTGAGTTACAGTATGAATGCTCGGCAGTATGACTGATTCATGGTGTTGCAATGTAAGGGGATTGTACAAGGTGTGTTTTGTATACAGTCTTACAAGGGCTGTGGTTCTGCAATTTCTGTGAACTGTTGAACCACTGCTCACTGCAAATGTTGCTTGTTTTATAGCAGGAGCAGTTTGTTGATATAATGCATGTAGAGCTTAGGTATAAGTGATTATGTTTGTAATAACAATGAAGCATGTTTATTCTTGCTTTATAGTGTGTGCGCCGATGAGGATTTAAATTGAAGGTAAACTGGAACTATGCAAGAGGAATGCGTGGCACACCTAATTTCAGAATGTAGGAAAATCCTTGCCAGCAGCCATTTTAATTTTTAATTTGGATTCACCGATCCATGCTCAGCGGTCGTCCTTACAGCAATGAGGACGGGGCCTAGAATATGACACTTTATAATTAGAGATGCCATTGACTCTTTGTGGCTTCACACCGATCCATTTGACTCTTGAGTTAATGGTTAGTGAGAGCCGTTGTAGTTGTCACAAATTGGTGTAGTATTCCGCAGATAAGATGACTTTGCCGCTCATGTGACGTGCAGGTTAATAATCTTTTACTTTCAGTTGTAAAACTCTCGGTTGCAGTGGCAATGCTTGCCAGATTCCAAGAGCAAAGTATTTTAAGGACTGAATATTAAGAGCCCGACCGATATGGGGTTTTTGGCGCTGATACCGTTACCAGGGGCTGAAAAACATAAGATAACCGATATATCTGCCGATATATGAAAAAAGAGCTTACTGTAACATGAACATGAATTCTAATAATACACAAAATCTATGTTTATCTCACGGAGATGCAACCTGCAACGTTAACGGTCTCTAAAACTTGCGGGGGAAAAAACTAGAATGGTCTCCTTGACGGGGCCCTGACAACGTGGCACTAAAGTTTAGTGTTATATTATTTTACAAAGTCACAGCTTACTATGGTGTTAAAAAAAAAAAAAGTAGTTTGTTTCGCCGTTCCTCTGCTGCAGCCGAGTGAGCGAGGCAGGCTGAGTGGCACCTCTCTGCTCTATCTGTGTGTGGGGGTGGGGTGGGGCCAGGCACTCGGGCAGGGAGCAGCACAGATAGAGACACAGGAACGGAGCGACAGAATCTCCATGCAGCAAAAAAAGAGTTAATATCGGTTACATATTCACTCATATTGATTAATCGGTTATACAGCATAATCGGCCTGCCGATAAATCGGTTGGGCTCTACTTAGTATATCTGAAATATCTTTTTGGTATTATAACTTCTCCCCACTCGGGGGCTAATTACATGTTATAAGTGTAAAAAGACAGAAAAAGCAAACATCACACAAAAAAACAAACCAGAAGAGCGACACTGAGGCAGAGATGCACCGGCATCGCCTCAAAGCATTTACAAAACGTCTAAAGAGATGGCTCCCATGTCACTGCTTGACGGCAAAACACGTTTCTGCAACGTATTTATTATAAACACTTCACCTACGACTGATATTCATCTGTAGCACAAATCTATCTTGCAGCTCTGATGTGACTATTTTTCGGAAGTGAATGGGGTAGGTGTGGTCTGAAGTGGAGAGTTCCGGCAACACATAGCGATACTGGTTATAAACATGGTGTTATAAAGCATGTTTTCATTATTTGTTAAGTTACGTTTAACAGTACACATGCAGGCGAGTATGATACTATTACGTTCAAAAGTCAAAAAGCACCATAACGTGGAGATGCAGGATTTTCCTCAATTGTTACGTTTGAATTTTGTTTTTTTCTTTCATTCTTCTCGGGGCGTCAACCGACTGTTCATGGGAGAGTGAACACGTTTTTCCATTTTGTCGGATACCATTTCCCACTCAGCAGACATTTTGGGGGCGGGGGCTGTTGTATCCACCCCGGTGGCTTCAAGGGTCACTCAGTGCAGGCAGTTCGGTGGTTGACCGACCGGTCCGCACGTACTCTAGTTCAAACACTCCTGTGCAAACATGCAGAGCCTTCATGATAAGCTATAGCGGACGTTAAACATACAAACATACATTGTGCCTCAAAGGGTAACCTGTAACGTGTGTGTGGGAGATGAATGGTCTGCACACTCAGGCGTGTTCTGATCCACCTACCAGGGTTACGCAAGGTCACATTAGCTCTTTGCAGTGGATGTTTAGTCTTATGGGCTACTGAACATGATGTTCTTTCTGTTTGGATTAGACCGGACTGTTGTTCAAACTCATTACATACAGTTTCCCCTACCATTTAAGGTGAAGTTAATTGTACTTTCTCTCCAGCACCAACAGAGGTTGTTTAAAGATACATTTATACACTGTGCTTTTATTTAAAAATTAATTTTATTGATCTTATCTATACGTCGTTATTTGAGCGAGTGTGCGAGTCTTTCTATTGATTTCTTATATAAAAGGTGGCGGTTATCATATGTAACTGGCAAGGAGACGCGGCTACGCCGCACACGTGCACAAGTTTGTGTCGGTGTTCGTGAAAATTGTCTCCACCATTTTTTTCCCCCAATGCTGCTGCCACAGAGTTAGAAGTATTGTCACTGGTTTTCCAACGTTGTCAAATTCTGCATTGTGGTTGTTGAGACGTGTAACGTTTCTGATGCAAGTTGACAGAGGAAGAATTGCAAGCTATAATTAGGTTCACATGTTTGTTGTGGCTTTTCAAGTTAATCTTCCTAAGGAGTCCAGTCCATGGCAGCTGTTCGAGCACAGTGAAAAGCAGGACATGCAAGAAAGTTGTAATCATGACTTCGTTTTGATCAGCATGAGGAAATAGTTGTAGTAGTGTAGCGTTATGCAGAGGGGTGTTGAGCATGTGGCGTGTTAGTTTCCAGACGCTGCATTCCTAAAGCCACACCTCCGCACAACCTGGCTCGCTTGCACAAGGCGGGAGAGGCCACGTGAAAAGCACAAGGAAAAGATTAGCTGCTCGTCGACGAGACAGAAGTGTCTCAAGGTGGGACTTGACAAAGTGAGCTCATACAGTAGACAATGTGCATCATCATTTTGAACTTAAAGTCTTATTGACATTCAGATTTCCCGGTACAGTGTGGGAACATGTACCAGTTTCCTATCCAATGTTTATTGTCTTGTACCTCTGTTGAGCTTTTATTTCATTGTTTGACAGTAACTACTAGGCAGGATATCGGCTTTGATACCCCGAACAGACTGGCCGCGCTTTGATTTGTTGGGTATATTGTTTTAATGTTTTAAATAGCCGTGACGACTCCCGTCCGGAATGCTGCGGAAAAAGAGTGTACCAAATTTACACATTATTTGAAGTGGAAATATTGTTTGATCCTGTTTTGTCTGTGACCTGAAGCATTTGTATATACAAACATTGGTGAGCTCTTTGAGGCTTTCGCACCTTGTGACAAGTACACTGCCATAACCAGCAACGAGGCAATGTTTCCGTCCTGGCCACAAGTAGGGGTGCGCCGATTACAATTTTCTGATTGATCACTGATCTATAAACAGCTTGACCCGCCGACACGACTTTTGGCCGATACACCGCACTTATATAGGATTGTTATGTATATGTTTCGAGTTAGCACAAGTTGCCGGGGGGAACCTTTTGAGTGTAATGCTCGGCCGGAAGGGAGCTGGGCTAGTTGTATGTGAGGATTGTACCTGCTGCAAAGTTCTGAATAAAGTTCAAGTGAGCAAATACAGCTTTAACCGTCCACTCCTGGTGGTTATGTAAGTAACGGACTAGAGTGAAACAGCCGCTGCCTGGCTCTTTGCTCCCACTAGCTTTAGTTTACATTGCTAGCTTCAAATGATACATATTCTACCGTGCAGTGGTTTCTTAAATGGCCAATGAGGTGTGTTGTATTGAACGTGTTGTTTGGGTTTCATATGCAAGGATCGACCGGTCGCCGATACCCCAAAATTAAGGAAATAGGCGCCATGCGTAGCCACAAATACTGTCACTTCTCATTTTCGAAGTAATGTTTTTCCTTAGGTGGTTCTAGAACGTTGATATTTAGTTTTATATTTTTTTTTTACATTTTTGGAAATTGTGGTTGCAACAGAATTGTTTATTTTGTGTTATTTTGTTAGTTGATGGTTTTGTGTTTTTTTCCAACTAAACTACGTAAAATTGATGTTAAATGTTCAGTTGTCCACTTATTTGTCATCTGTAATTATTTTTGCATCATTTTCTGCATGTAAAACTAATTATTGTATATAAAATGTGTTTCGTGTTAACATAAATTGCAGAGTTTCCGCTACATGTAATTGATCGTGGCACAGTGCAACGACGAATTAAAAGCCGCCACACCTTAAAAACATAGCTTATTATTTAGGCCCATATTGACCACAGTTAGCTTGAAAGCAATTTAAATATCATAAAAATGTTTCACTATGCTTTATTTTGATAAACCGGCTGCCTGTTGGCACTTGCGCATGTGTGACCAAGTTCACTTTGTTTCTTATTATTGAGAGAATGAAAAATAGACTGTAAAATGTGTACTCAATTGATGACAGCTTGTCGCAGGCTAAGCCTATCTATGCCAGCGTGTGTGATCGCTCACGTTTCAATCTCAAATGACACTCTGGCATCTTTGTTTACACATTTTGCCTGGCTCTCGTTTTTGTCCCACGGGCAAGCTACAAGTGGCTATTATGTTCATATTTGCTTCACCTCTTAGTATTGTAAGTGTTCAAACATTCAAACATGACACCTGTATTTAATGACAAATGAGCACACTGGGTGGAGATTTGATTTTTAATAAAGTGCAAATAGCTCACCTCTTTTTTGTCAAACTAGCTTTCATAGCGCTGCAAGTTGGATACATCTCTGCTATCATAACCATTGATTTCTACTGTTTATACAGGAGAGTTTTCTATAACAAAAATATTACAATGATTTTATCTTGTTAATTGTGTTATTTTTAACTAAAAAATATATTATTTAACAATTAATTTTCCATGTATTTCATTCATTTCCCATATAGGGTCCATATAGTACAAAATGTTGTAGTTTTGTACTTGTCACATAGTACTATTGGACTGTGACAAAAGGAGGCTCAGCATTTTAGACTGACTTTAAGTGCTCTCAGCAACTTTTGCCATTAAATTAACAGTTTTGCAATGTTCTCGATTCATGTTATTCCGCTGGTTATCAAAAAAAGTTAAATAAGTGATAAAAATTATGTGTCATAAAAAATGCAGACGCAGCAGGGGCATGACACAGCAGTGGCATTGCGGCCCCCCATGCAGCCCACCACCACAGCTTAAACAAATCCTATGGGAAACCTTGAATTGGATTTACATGATTTTCTATGGGAAAATTGGCTTTGGTTAAGGTCTGATTTGTTTTGAGCCGGACCTTCTGGAACGGATTAATGACGTTAACCAAGGCACCGGTGTATAACATTTATCTAGTTATTGCATCGTATTTTTTTCTACATAAGAGTTTGCATCCAAAATTACCCGAGCATGACATTGCCGTGGTGCTGCTAGCCGGAACATACCACAGGTGTCACTGACCTGCAGTTTAGTACATTGCGCGCATTTTGGGTTGGGAGCTCACGTCAGTCCACGTCAAAGCTTGTGTTGACTAAGTCAGGTGATCAGGGTGCCTCCAAATACAAACAGAAGGGCACTGCAATGGACACGGTCACATGTTGTGTTGTGAGCTGCTCTGTTGGGCACACGCACACATGTTTTTCGTCCTCTGTCGTCCTTCGCGCTATTCCCTTGAGACACTTGATTGCTAAACATCATCCAAGGGCAGTGAGTAAAGTTGAACTGATTTCCAAAAAGTCAGCAACCACCTGCTCTCGGGTTACACAAAGTGTTTACAATAGAGAAGGTGCCTGTTTTATTACATGCAGTTTATGTGTGTATTTATCCAGCTTCGCTGCAGGCGGCTGCTTTGCCTTATCAAACTGCTGTTTTCTTCTCCTCTGTTGATATTAGCTCGCAGATATTAAACCATGTGTTCCCAGCACTGCCTGTGGCGTTCCCAGGCCTCTCCCTGCGCATCTCTAGCTACTGAGAAAACACAACTCTAGTAGTAGAAGGGCCCAGGGGCCCTTCTACTACTAAGTCTTGGTCTTGTTTCTTTGAACACATTATGCACTACGCCAGGTTTATTTGTCAAAACCAAATCAAATTAAAGGCTGTGCTGTGTCATGTCTTCAAAGAGGTGGCTGTATGAATTCCTGGAAGTTGCATAACCGCAGCCGAAACAGGTTCTGGAAGTGGTGCAACGTATTCTGGGTCCTTTCCAAACTTTATGATCGGCTTGTCGGTCGCTGCTAAAGCCGAGGAGAATTATTTCCTGGAGGGTTTTCAAACTTTCGAACCCTCCTCCTTCGAGACATTCTGTGCAACTAGGCAAGTAGCTGTGAAGGTGGGAACATTTAAGATGCTGTGTGTGGGTTTTACTTCACCGCAAGAAGCCTACTTGCAAGTAGCCTCAGCAACAGCTTGTCCTGGAAAAAAAATTCCCACATTGTGCTGCACGCTGCCAAGCGCCGAGAAACGTTGGCAGTTGCTGAATAGTTTTCTCTTTGCTTCTTTCACAGGTCTTAAGTCACTGCTGCCACAGGCCTGCTCGCTTTATCCTGCCCTGAACACACCTACGTGGACTAATATTCAAACAGCTTCACCTACACCATCTGCTCAAAGTTTGTCCGCGCCTTGTGTCCATCACACTAAAGAGGGATCAAATCACACAGCACCCACACACACAGCAAATATGGCCAGCAAGCTGTCCGATTTTGGAAAAATGCTCCTGCGTCGCCGTACTTTGGACTTTGACGCCGAAGAGACGCGCTTCGCCCGATGTCTGTCCACCCTGGACCTTATCGCCTTGGGGGTAGGCTCCACGCTAGGCGCCGGTGTGTATGTGCTCGCCGGCGAGGTGGCTCGAGAGAAAGCCGGGCCCGCCATCGTGCTGTGCTTCCTCATTGCTGCACTCTCCTCCATGTTGGCCGGCCTGTGCTATGCCGAATTCGGAGCCCGCGTCCCTAAGACGGGTTCTGCATACCTTTACAGCTATGTGACAGTCGGAGAGATCTGGGCCTTCATCACTGGGTGGAACCTCATTCTCTCTTATGTGATTGGTGAGCGCTGACTCTTTACTTGAACATTTGCGAATTTCCACTCTACCATCTGCCTCTACTAACTTCTTAACCTTCCTTCCAGGCACTGCAAGTGTGGCCCGCGCATGGAGCTCCACATTCGATAACCTAGTCGAGCAGAAGATCTCTGTTTTCTTTAAAGCCTCCATGACCATGAAAGTGCCTGGACAAGTGTTGGCGGAGTACCCCGACTTATTTGCCCTCATACTGGTGCTTCTACTTACTGGTAAGTCTACAGTGTACATTGTTTTGGGGTCCTAGGGTTGACCACTAAACTGAAAGCAACACTAAGTATATAGTTTCTGTAAGCGTATTGTCACGTTCCTTTTCTGTTTTCCTGTTTCGTCTGACACAGTGACGACACCGGTTGCCACCTGGCAATTAGTCATGTTCCATAAGCCTTTTCTTCAACCTTCTCCACCAATTTCGGATGAATATTCGCAATAAAAGTGTTGTAACACATCGATTAGTTTCAGTCCCAGTACCACTAGCCATGTTACTCTAGTCGCCACTGTTCATTAGCGACAAAGGAAGCTAACAAGCAAAATAGTCGAGTTGACTCACCAGAAAACACTGCCCCTTGCACTTTGGTGGAGGACCGCATGATACATGCTCAACTACAGCGCAGAACTTTGAAAAGCTCATGTCGGTGTCAGAAGAGACGGCGTAGTGACAACACAGAAGCATAAAGCAGTTGGAGCCGAAGCGGAAGCATAAAAAACCTGAATGCGCTCCGGAGCCGCGGGTTGCAGACCCCTGGTCCAGGGCTGTTCAACAGGAAAAATAATAGAGTAAGTTTAAGTAATAGTGTAAGATTTTGTGTAACTGTGACCGGTAAACGTCCCTTCATAATAAAAGCATCTTTAAACTTCAAAATAAAATCTAGAATTTAGCGAACTTAAATTACAACTCTTAATGCAACATGCGCATGTAAAACAACTGTAAAACAATTAACGTACAGTCTTTAACCTTTTCTTCACTTCATTGTGAATTCATTCTGAAATAAACATTCAACGGTACAAAATGCAATGAACCGAATGCATTTCTATTGATGGACTTTGTTATGCACACAATAAAGTAAAATTAGGGTGCGACAGTAATGCTGTCTTGGTCCATAAAATAACTTTGAGTAATTAGTGAGGAATCCAATACTCACTGCGTGCCGCAGAGGGCAAATGCAAACCACAAAAAGAGGTGGGTGGAATGATCCTAATGTTGACATCACCGATACAGTGGGCAAATCGATCCCAGCGTCGAGGTTCTGATAACATAGTGACCTTCAAGAATACAGTGCCGTACCGGGGGTAAGTGCAAGGGTGGCCCATTCAAAGTTTCGACTGAAATGTTTTCCAGTCTAACATTTTTGTTTTGTTTTTGTTTTTTTTTACAAATTAAAAAAATCGCATTTCAAATGAAGATAAAATTCTATCGTATTTTAGTTGAATTTTCATGGACTGAAAAGGGCCAATACTGGAGGGACTAATAGAAAGAAAAAAAATTCAAGTGGAAAAAAAAAAACATACGAAACAGGGCATCCCAAAGTGCGGAAAAATTCCAAGGAAATGTGGGGGAAAAAAAATTGGACAGTCAGCAGTTTTGAGTCCTTGCATTCTTTTTTGATAATAAAAATATTTTGATTATAAACTAAGTAGCTGAGTTGTGACGTTGAAGACTAAAATACTCATTAATAGTAAGTAATAACAATAATACATAAAATGTCAATATAGAAAAGCCGACTGAGAACCTGAGAAAAGGGTGGATTGCTCTCTCCGGATTGGGAAAGAGTGACCGGACTGTCGTGGTGAAGAGAGAGCTGAGCCGGAAGGCAAAGCTCTCAATTTACCGGTGGATCTATGTTCCCACCCTCACCTACACAGGAACACTGATGACTGGCGTTGGGAATGGTGACATCCCAGCCCACGCTCCACGATTGACCTTTTGCTGCTGATGTGAACCGTCACGTCTTGAACTTTTGTGCCTTCAGGACTCCTGGCCTTTGGTGTGAGTGAGTCGGCGCTGGTGAACAAAATCTTCACTGGTATCAACTTGGTGGTTCTGGGCTTCGTGATCATCTCGGGCTTCGTGAAGGGCGATACAGCCAACTGGAACCTGACGTTGGATGACTACAACAGTTACCTTAACAATACCAACAGCAGCACACCTGCAGCGTCAGTACTCACTACAGTATACTCTTGTTTGGCTTTAGGGGGTCTGCATTTGATTCTTAACCCATCTGTCTTCTGTCACCCAGGACAAAGGAATTTGGGACTGGTGGTTTTGCTCCGTTTGGCCTCGCTGGCGTCCTCTCTGGTGCTGCTACATGCTTCTACGCCTTTGTGGGCTTTGACTGCATCGCCACCACAAGTATGTAAATATTGGCTTTTTAGCCCAGTCATGCATGTTTCTTTTGACTGCCAGCCGCTTCTCTCAGGGCTGATTTTTCTATTGTTGGTGTTGTGTGCCACAGGTAATTCAGTTAATTACACAATTAACCTGTGTATAAACCTGTTGTCATTCGCACCGCGGAATTCTGGCACACTTGGTGGTGTACCATGAGATTTTTGTACTCTATAATATGTGCCACGGCTCAATAAAGGTTGTGAAACACTGATTTTTTTTGGATTGCAAGTGTACCCAATGTCGTGTCCAGTGAGTGTACATAAGTGTTGTGTTCTGGGTCACGTGTCACAAGGGGTGCTTTTAGGCCAGTGGGATTACATAAGTACAGAAGGAGGCTGAGATACATGCCTTGTGCAGCACCTGTTTTCTGCCATTTCTTATGTAACTTGAGCAGCGCAAAAGCGAGTTTGGTGTCAGGGCACCTTGCATGTTTGCAAATAAACGCACACAATACCAGCGAGCCGCAGCGTGCCTGCGTGTGAATTCAACATTCCGTATATTGTCTTCACATTCTTGAATTTCAGGTGTTTGTATTAGACTTCAACACCTCTAAGCTTTTGCTAAGTCAGCACCTGATTCTCAACCTTACATTTTTCTCGTCTCCCCACAGGCGAGGAGGCCAAGAATCCAATGCGTTCCATACCCATCGGCATTGTGGCTTCGCTGCTCATCTGCTTCTTCGCCTATTTCGGCGTGTCTGCCGCCCTGACCCTCATGATGCCGTACTACCAGCTCAACACCCAGAGCCCTCTGCCTGAGGCCTTTACGTACGTGGGCTGGGCTCCGGCCCGCTACATTGTGGCCGTAGGCTCCCTCTGCGCTCTGTCCACCAGGTAAGGGATGACTTCCATCCTGGTGTAAAAAATCACACCAATTTGTCTTCACCATCTTCTCCTAGCTTGCTTGGCTCCATGTTCCCCATGCCCCGCGTCATCTACGCCATGGCGGAGGACGGGCTGCTGTTCCGTGCTCTATCTAGGATGAATGTTCGCACCAAGACACCTCTGCTTGCCACAATCGTTTCAGGCATTGTCGCAGGTAAGCTACCTATTTTTGGGACCACATCCGGGGGTGGTTACTTTTTACTGTTTTAAAAAAGAAAAAAAACCTTACACGATCTAGTTCCTTAGTAAGATTTTCTCTAAAATGTTTTTTTTTCTCCTCCACAGCTCTGATGGCCTTCCTGTTCGACCTTGCAGCGTTGGTTGACCTCATGTCCATCGGAACTCTGTTGGCGTACTCATTGGTGGCCATCTGTGTCCTAATCCTCAGGTAAACCCCTCCAGCTACCGTGCTTGGGGAAGCGGTCGATCTATGGTCCATGGGGAAGTGAGGGGTCTCCCTCCGCTTCCCCATGGACATTATTTAAATATTTTTCCCAAAAAGAAAGGAGTTGCGTCGTTTCACGCTGCGTAGTTATAATACGTGGCAACATAAACAGAACATTTTTTCATCGACTTCTTTGGGTCTCCAATTTTATGCCAGCAAAAGTGGTCGACTACGTATGTCAACGGCAACTTAGGCCGGCACTTTTCAGTAGCAATAATGACTTGTTGAGTCAAGACTTGTTCAGGCTGGGGGGCTGGGGTTACTGTAATTTGGCCCCTAAATAAACACTCTTCTTGCACCTTCCTGTCAAAAGGTACCAACCAGGCACCTTGAACTCGTCCAGCCAGACAGAGAAGCTGGTGGAGCTGGTGGAAGGCGAGAAGGTGGCAGTGAGCGGTGGGGACAGCGGTGACGAGTACACTGAGAATGAGGAGAAGCCCCTCCGAGAGGTTTTCACCTACAGGCTGCTCTTCTGCCCGAGCGGCAAGACCCCCACGCAGACTTCAGGGATGATCGTCTACGCCACCACTGCCATCATTTGTAAGTACAGATCCCGGAAAGGAGCGTGTGTGACTCCCTCGTTCACCACAGTGTGTATCTTAAACAAAAAAAACCAAACCTCTTCCTTCTGGCTCTCTGCAGCGGTCCTTATCACCGTACTGTGCATTATCCTGGCCAACTTCCTGCAGCAGCTGCTGAACGGACAAGCAGTCGTAGTGGCGTCTTGTGTCATTTTGGCTCTGCTGTGCGGCGTCTGCCTTATCATCATCTGCAGGCAGCCCGAGAGCAAGGAGGCCCTGACCTTCAAGGTAATGCTTTCATAGAAAATGGCCCTTGTTGTGTTTTGGTATGCTGATACACTTCATTTAGCAGCTGAGAACATGTGGAAACAACTTCCACGCGCGTATGCGGGTATTTCTCCCCACGTCAGGGTCATAAAAGTCTAGTGACCTAAAATACAGTTTGTGTGTATACAAAAGGTTTGTCCATACAGCGTAACCTCCAAAGTGTCATGACGCTTGTTGACTTCCTTCCAGTTTTGCTCATAGGAGAGAATGTAAAGTTAATCTGTTCCAGTGTCAAACTGTCACCATCATAAAACGTTTTATTTACTGTACATGTGTGCATCATCGGCATCTTGTGTGTGAGGATGCATTTATTCCTAGTGTTAGCTGGGCTATTTGCATTTCATTTACAAAGCGGATCTCCACTCAAACTGTGAGCTCATTTTTGGTTCTCTGGTTATCATTACACTTTTCCCTCTTTGTGGGATCAGGGAAAAAAGCCAAAGAAAAAGCATAACACACTTTTGCGTATTTATTCAGAAGACTCCCAAGTGGCAGCACCGCTATGTTAGTCGTTAATCGTATCGTATTGCCGCTCTTTTCTAGGTCCCTCTGCTTCCCTGGTTGCCTCTCTTCAGCGTTTTCGTCAACATCTACCTCATGATGCAGCTTGACAAGGGCACCTGGTGTCGCTTCACTGTCTGGATGGTCATAGGTAGGTTTTGAGACCATGACAGTTGACCTTCATGCTCACCTTTTAACAGCAAAATATCAAACGGTGGTGGTTGGATTTTACTCTGCAGGCCTGATTGAAAGTATTTTCAAGTGGTACAAACCCATACCCGCTATCGCTGTATTTGCATCCACTGAACACACACACACAGCCCGCATGCTCCGAAAATGCATGTGTACTACACGAGTGTCAGAATTGGCAAGCAACAACATGGAAGTAAATGGTAACTATTATTAATATAAATGCTACGTACCAATTAGATCCTCGGGTGGCTGGTATTGATTTTTTATTTTTTTTTTTGCAGTGTCAAAAAATAAATAATGCTGACACTCAAGATTTTAATGACAAAAAATGTCAGCTGTTGTAAATATTTTTTATTTTGAAACCTACTTGAACTCTACATATCACAGACTAATTATACGAAGATCAGTATGGTTACTCTGCTCCAGAAAACTACAATATCGGCACACAAACACACGCTTTTTACATACACGCCATTATATCAATTGAAGCACCCTTGTAGAAAACGGTAAAAGGGGCTGAATTGTTCCTGCATGCTTTGCGATGCGTGATAATTGTAGATCCGAAATCGGAGGAGAAATGAAAAATGAAAAAGTTGATTATTCACTCCCCCCCAGGTTTTGCCATCTACTTCTTCTACGGCATCAAGAACAGCAGCGCTAATCAGTCGTCCCCGCGCAGATACGAGCCGGCTCTGCAGTCCAAGAGCCCCATTTACAAGGGGGCCCCCGACGACAGCGACGTGGAGGGGGGCAGCAGCCCCTGATACCGACCGACGTGGTCCTGGAGAAGGTGGCGAGGGGGCGGAGCTTGAAAGAAGGGAGGAGGAGGAGGAGGAGGCCACACATCTTTACCTCTAAACTTGACGGTTAAGACACTGTGAGGTGTCACTCTGTAGTCTGTGTGTTTGTAGTTAGCCACATTGC
The DNA here is from genome assembly GCF_027744805.1 of Dunckerocampus dactyliophorus. Taxonomy (NCBI): domain Eukaryota; kingdom Metazoa; phylum Chordata; class Actinopteri; order Syngnathiformes; family Syngnathidae; genus Dunckerocampus; species Dunckerocampus dactyliophorus. The sequence continues at coordinate 6,249,038 of NC_072834.1, read as the reverse complement.
CCCCCCCTCTCTTAACTCTTTGAAAACAACCTCGCTCAGAAAACGAGCGGTTGTGACGTCACTCCCGTGAGGATCACTTTCCTTCCTTCTTTGTCTCCGTGAGTGGAGATGAACTTTTATCATTGTCGAGTTGACGACTCGATCGCACCAGCCTGTTGGTTTGTGTCTGCTGTGCGTGTACGTGTGTGTAAACAGGGTAGCGCTAAAGCTAATAGGCTACAGTCCATACTGAACTTAATGCTGTGAGGTCGATAGCACAGCATCCACGTTGATGTCAGACACTACACCTCAGACGTTTTCCATATCAGACTTTTAAAAAAAAACAAAAAAACCCATCATTTTAAAAATACAATCAGCGTCTTGGGTCAAACTTGACGTTCCGACATGGTTGCTGCATTTGTTACTCAATATACATACCGTACATCCCTCCCTCTGCCATTAAGGTCATTGACTTTCACTGTAATCTGAGGATTAAAGGTTGGAGTACAACCTTTTAATTATTTTTAATTGATTTAAAACACCACATTTCCACTGCACGGTAGCTTAAAACAGTCGAGAGAGAAACTGCAATAACCTAAGTGAACGCATCGTTCGAAGCACAGAGGACGAGAATGATGTAAGTTATTTCACCCAGCCAGGCTTGGGTGCCATTTCCCTGGACTTTTGGTTTCAAGCATGCACCCGTTAATGGGGGCGGCGCTGCAGACAAGTGGAGAATGCAGGGGCACGGCAACTGGAATGTTAAAAATGTTGGCTTGCTTAGAACCCCAATCTGACCAGAAACAGAAAAGCGCCACCTCCTCAGCTCCAAACTGCAATAAACTAGCCTCATTGAATGCATCACAAGGAAAGCCAACAACGAAGGATGGAGAATGACTTGGAAGTTTATTCGAGAGGAGACTAAGGGCGCGCTGGGCCATTTCATCCATGCCAGACTTGGACGGCAGTTGTCAAGTGTTCCCAAAGTTCGACACTGACTGCGCCCCGACCGAGGTTAGCAAGAAAACAGGAGTGTTGCAGCAAAATGGGCGACTGTGGAGCATAATACTGCAGCGTACATAGTAAGGCACAGCAACTGGTTAGTGGCCAGCAGTGGTTTGCGTCACCCACATGGTGTCAGCCCAGCTCACCAGAAATAGTACCTGCTTTTACCAATGGAAAAGCACTGACAGCGAGGTAGGTACTGTGCAGTGGAAAAGCGGCATTAGACCCCCAAAACAAAGCCTTGAACTGTGTTGAAATATTTAAATATTTAAATGTATTTGTTTTCTCAGTCAAAAATTGAGTGGGGCACTTATGGAGGTCATCAACCACTGAAGGGGTGAAGTGTGGAAGATGAGGGCATTTATGATAATTTGCCTCAATGTTCATGACTAACATTTTTGTTGTTGTTGTTGAACTGAGTTTTGTTTCAATTGAAACTTGGCAGCTTTGTCTGTTAAGTACTTTTACTTACTCCAGTAGAGTGGTCCATATTTAAGTGTATAATAATTTGGGGGGGGGGATTCTTACCACAATCAAGTTGCTACGTAGAGACTGTGATTGTTTTGTTTTTAAAACTGCAGCATGTACATATTTTCCCGAAAATGGGTCTCAGATTAAATTTATATGAGTAACAAAAAAACACTGTATACTATGTTATTTGATCAAGAAAAATTTGGTCTTTTTTGATTCATGTTGTGATAAATTAATGTGTGTAGCTTTCCTAATCTTTCAGTTTTTGTACAGTACTTTTTGGGGTCGGGCGACATTGATCCTTATCCTCTTTGACCAAAAAAAAAAAAAAAAAAATTTCTGCTTCTGAGGGAATGACCTGAGAGTTGGTCATTTTAAACCCACCGCTGAGAGTCAAAACTCGTGTGCTTTACTGTATTGTACAGTATTTGTGTAAAACTTTCTATAATGCTGTAAATGAGACAAATGTATCCCCTGCCCAACTATACTGAATGCTGCTGAAAAAAAGTTTGTTTTGTAGATGATTTGAATCAATAAGCAGTGCCTAATAAGCATCTACATGACAGGAAAGCACCAAGGCTGGTTGAGCTTTAAAAAAAACAACAAAAAAACGTATCATAGTCCAAAATGTTACTTGATGCACCTAAAACTCATCTTTGCACCAGCCTAGTGCCTTCCTCAATTATCATTACCCCTCCTTTATTTTGCTTCTTCAAATATTTGTTTAATAAACTGTACATATAGCTGTCATTTACTTTTGAGTGTTTTTTTTAATAAAATGACTTAATGGCTAACTTTCAGTAGTTTTTGTCCATATGAGCTGTATGCCTTGGGTGTTTTCTTGTCCCACTAACCTTGAGTTGTTTTACTAGTGTTACTAGTTTTACAAGTTGGTTTGAGCTTTACATTGCATATTTTCTTTTAAGTTGAGTAAATGTTTGGAGGGTTTATGTTGAACATCTGAAATGATTTCAAATGAGTATGCACACAATTCAAAGCACCGAGTGCGCCACCTGTGGGGGTAAAATTAACTGCAAATGAAGTAAATCTGACAAGCCATACTGCGCATGCTCACACCGGGCATCCATCTTTGAAACGTTTACAATACGCCAGCGGTGACAAAATACTGTATAAAAGCTGTGCGTTTGTGTTTACTCGATAAATCGTTCAAACCTAACTTGTTGTAAAAAACTTAAATCGTGTACACATGGGTTCTTTTGACGAAGAGTGGCTGTTACCTAACCGCACAGGCATAGGAAGCAGACATGTACGGGGAAGATCACTTCCGGGTTGTCTGTGTACTTAGCTAGCAGCTACTGGATAATTCTTGGCTTTACACACTAAATATGAAATGTTTTTTGTTTTTTCTTCTCACCTCTCATGTGTCTCTCCAAGCATGTGGTCGCCAAGAGGGGAACAAGCACCGGAAACTCTCAGGTGGGCCGAAAATGTGTTATGTTAGCTAAGAAGCTCCACGATTACCCATGTGTTATCGCGAGATGTGCGACTTAACTAACAGTCATATTACTTAAAGTACGTTTTGAAATAATATAAGCTTATATTAATCATACAAAGCAACTATAGCTGATTGTGTGTGTGCTCACGCCAATTGAGAATTCATGTCGTGGTTGTAATTCCTCAAACAGTACACGGTCCAGATTGCTGTCGTTACTTCATGTAACCACAAGGTGTCGCCTTCCACCTGTATTCAGTAATTGTTTAATTGACGAGTAAGAACTTGTAATTTACAAGTACATTGGAACGTTTAATTTGTGGGGAAAGATTGAGGGTTCAACTTTTATTCAAGCATAAATACATTTCACTTACAATAAGACTTTTAAAGTTAATTAGTATAATGTCCACCCCCACTACCTAAGCTACCTAAACCAAGTTTACTGTACACAAAAACTTCCTTCCTCCACAAGGCACTCGAAAGAGATTCTTTCACCTTAAATAAAACTAAAGAAAATAACCACAATTCGGTCAAAATTATGCATTATTTCCAGTTCATCACAAACAAACAAATGTCCCGTTTTGACTTTCATGACTGTTGCAAAAGCCTGTTTGTATGGGCCACACCGAGGAGAATAATAGTCAATTGCGAGAATAAAGTTGTAATATTACGAGAAAAAAACGTTTTCGTGTTTTTTTTCCTCATAAAATTAAGATTTTTATCTCAACTTTCGTCTCATGAGACAGAACATTTTTTTCAGGGACGTTTTTTCATGTAAAAAATGTAAAAAATACAACTTGTTTTAAAAAATTACATCGTTTTTCTTGTAATATTTTATTTGCAGAGCATTGCACATTTTATAAATTCATTTCTTGTAAAATGCATAACTTTCTCATTAAAGTGAAAGTTTTCAGTTCTTGTTTTTATTTCTTGTAATATTACATTTTTTGAATGTCATTAACATTGACACTTATTTTGTAATATTATGACCTGATTTATGTAAAATTACTTTTTTTTCCTTGTAGTTGTTTTTTTCTTGCCATGTTATGACTTTCTTCTTGTAAAATTAAGACTTGTTTCCCATATTTAATGCTTTTTTTTGTATCATTCTGACTTGTTTCTCTTAATATGATTTTTGTTTTTGTAATACATTTTCCAAAACAGATTTTTCATGAAAGAGCACTGTGTTTTTCGTGTCAAAACACAAAAAACCTGTGTTTTCCTGTCAAACTTTACATAAATTCTTGTAAAAATTACATATTTTTCTCCTTGTACCATGATTTTCTTCTAAAATTGCAACTTTTTAAAAATTGTACCATTTGTACTATTACGCCTTTACTCTTGACAAGTTTTCTACTTTTTTTTTCTAGAATATTACCACTTTATTCTTGTAATTTCGCAACATTTTTGTTGTATTGTCCTATTTCTTTTGTCATCAGTGTGACTTCAATGCTCTTTCATAGTCAAGCCACTTGGATGTTATTGTGCAGTTAGTGAAAGTGCCGCCTCATTCTGACTACATATCGTTATATGTAGTGGCTCACTGATTTTATATTACAGTAGTTGTAAATAGTCATTCCAACATTTGTTCACTGGAGTGCATGTGAAGAAAGACCCCTAAAAAAAGCAGGAAACCAAATGTGGAGATGAATGAAGGCTTCTTGTGCTTAGAAATGTAGTATGACCGAGCAGCACATGAGAAGTAAAGCGTATTACTGCAAAATGGGCATATTTGAAGAACAAGAGATGTCAAACAAGTACTGTCGACTGCGAGGCAGCTCTCCCAAAGATGGAGTCCAAAGAAATGAGACATACAGTTCAGCAGAGGCATTGCCGTCCACCCTTGGTCACCTCCTCTGACGAATGGACGATGTTGGGTACGAATCCGCTCTTGACGCCCTCCCAGCCGTCCTGGATCTTGATGTCGCCGCTCCGCACCAGCTCAAAAATCTCCCTCGTCAGATCCATGAACGCCTTCAGCAGACAAAAAAAAACCCATCATAAAGTCAACTGAGTAAAGGCAGGCATTAACTTGTCCAACAAACCTTCTCCACGTTGATGGCGTCTCGTGCCGACGTCTCAACGTAGTGCATGCCGTAGGCGCCCGCCAGCTTCTCGGCCTCCTGCCGGCTCACCTGGCGCTGAGCCTCCAGGTCACACTTGTGGCCGACCAGCAGGAAGACAATGCCGTGCGGCTGGACATGACTCTGCGCCTCCTCCAGCCAGTTGTGCACGTTCTGGAAGGAGCGGCGGTTGGTGATGTCGAAGAGCAGGAGCCCCCCCACCGAGTTGCGGTAGTACGCTCTGGTGATGGACCTGGAGGAGGCCAAAGAACATGCTGATGGTTTTTCCACTAAAGGACTATAGTCTCATATGAAATGAACAAAAGTGGGCTTAGAATTGAAGCTTGTGGGACTCCCCTTGATCATTTGTTCCTGCAGCAACATGTCAAAAGCTAACTTTAGTGGAATATCTCAAAACTAAAACATATTTCAGAGTACAACCAAAATTTTCTGCTAAAATATAATATAAAATAAAAGTCAGACATCAAAAACTTGTTGTGGTATTCAAACTTGGTATTTAAAATTGGCAAAAGATTACATTTGGAATACAGGAAGTGTGAATGTAACTCGGGTGTATGAATTCCACAAATGACCTGATAACAGTCCAACCTGGAAGCTTCCACAGCGTGTTATACCCACCTGAACCGCTCCTGGCCAGCAGTGTCCCAGATCTGGAGTTTGATCCTTTTGCCCGGCTCGATCTCCAGCAGGCGGGAGAAGAAGTCCACCCCGACAGTGGGGTCTGACACGTGGGCGAAGTGGCCCTCGGTGAACCTGCGAATCAAACACGACTTGCCCACCGTGGAGTCCCCGATGACAATGAGACGAAACTGATAAAGCCATATCGTGTCCATGTCAGTTCTGTTGGAGGGGGTGGAGAGTGGGAATGAACACATTTTAAGAACAGCATAAATGCTGGACCGGTGATTTATTCTGAAATGTGAACACTCTTTATGTGGAACAAGTTCTTTTTTTCCCATCTTTAACGATGATTTGAACTGCACGAGAAAGTGGAAAGAAAAACATAGCTCTCTTTGATCACATGGTCATCTATTGACAAACATATTCGCACAACCAGGCAGCAACAACCAATGTTGTAATGGCGCTACGCAACAAATTGCTGAGCCAGCATTAATAGCGCTGATGAGTCCATTGTAAACTACGTGTAACACACGAGTTTCATACCGACAGTGGCGTGGAACCATTTTAAAGTGCATGCAGAGGGAGATAAAAGACTGACATAGAGTTAAAAAACATACATCAGGAGGTTGCCTACAGCCACAGCTGTTAATGCCAATGGTTTTTGACAGGCATTCATCAGAGACCCTGACGGTTATTTGTTGTGGCCGATCTACATGGTGGCCGTGGCCACGATTGGTCAACCTCCGGCCACCCCACTGGCCATCGAGACAGTTCAGGTATCAACTTATTGCCGCCCCAATGCGCAATTTGCTTTGTTCCACGACACACCTGGCAACTAAGAGAGCTTTAATTGGAGCATTTACTGTCACCTTCTCGTCGCCTTTCCTGCCAGCATTTCTGCCGTAACTCTCTTGCATGTTTAGACAGCAGGTGGATCGCTGAAAGCAATCAGGTACGGAATGTGGCTCCGCCCTCGGAAGAACCAAACATGGTCAATTCAAGACGTCACGTGCGTTACGGCAGAAAAGAAGGGCGACAGAACGGAGCATGACATTGACGGTGCCAATACATAAAAAAACAAACATTTCAAATAAATTTTGATGCAAAATATTAATAATTTACGTTTGTGCAGCACTTTGTTTTAACGACCTGCCAACCAATTCATATACGGTTTGATTTTTTTTGTAAATGTGGTATATCCATACAAAACAGGTGTATGATGTGAATTGTATTAAAATCAATGCTCGCATTCTCAACACACATAAGATAATTCCTGGATCAGGAGAGAAAGTGTCATTTAAACAACATCCTTGCTAACATCATACATTTAGGCCCTCATCATATTACTTAAGAGCCCTTTGAAGAGACAGCTAAGATATAATACGAATGCAGTCATTAGGCCCAGAAAGCCAACAAATAGTATTGATAGGAATCATGATGACAACAAAAAAATGGTAACTGGTGACTTACCTTTCAAAACGATGGCTCAATATGTGTCAAAAGCAAGCCCCATGTCGACGATGATGCCTTCAAAATCTACAAGGAAAGCATGTTGTTTACCAGCTGTGCACTGTAAAAACAAAACGATCATCGACGTCATTGAAACCATGCATTAACCGTCGTCGTTCTTAAACGAGACGCTGCGGCGCTTATTTTGTTGTTGATATTTCCGATGAAATGGCAGCAGGACAACACAACGGTATCACACATCAACCCCCACCGCCCCCCTCGCCCTCATCAGCACCATGTTACCGTAATGTACACACAAGACACGCAGAAGCAAAAACCAGCAGCTTGACGCCTTCAAGACCGTCCGAGCTTCCCGTTTCTTTACTCAGAGCTCGTCAACTAGTCCAATCCATAAAAACTCGAACATCGTAAAATCAACTTAACGGGAGTTAAAAGGAGGCTTCACCATAAGGAGGAACACAAGTCATTGTACGTGTTTGTGCTTTTCCTGTTTTGACTCAGCACTCCGAAATCCCACGCTTCCAGCCGAACACTTGAATGCACCGGCAGCTCCCAGCTGAGAGTCGCGTGGGAGTGGGAGGTCCACAGAGAGGTCACTCGTTTTTTAACTAACAAATAACTTTGGTTTTCCAGCACTGAAAAAGTTGTGACTAAAGTTGTCTTATGTCTTATTAGAAACAGTAGTCCCACCGTCTTCTTCTTGGAGCCATGCAGCAAGAGCTCCTATTCAAAGTGTTGGTCATCGGCGACTTGGGGGTGGGCAAGACGTCCATCATTAAGCGCTACGTCCACCACATCTTCTCGCAGCACTACCGAGCCACAATCGGCGTGGACTTTGCCCTCAAGGTGCTCCAGTGGGACCAGGACACCGTTATCCGTCTTCAGCTGTGGGACATAGCAGGTGAATGTGTGTGTTCTCCCTGTTTCCTTCTGTAGTAACTTTATTTTTTTAAATTAATTTTATTGATTTAATTGTGATGCTTTAATCTTTCGTGGCATGATAGTGCAGGGAAGCAAAACGGACACTACGGAGAGTTGAAATTACTTATTTGTAATGATTTTGTGCATGTGTGTGTGTGTGTTGCATGGTCCGTCCAAGTCATTTGTTGCCTGGTTGTGGAATGTCGACGACGCAGGCGACTCCCATGTGGATAACATCGGTCACATGATGGCCACCATGGAACCAAAACATACAAACTAACACAGTGGAACTTCTTAAAGAGGAAGACATCCTATGTATGATTTCATGGACAGCGAATGAATTAATCTGTTACAGAGTCAAACTGTCACCATCGTACAGCATCTTCAACACATTATTATGCAAACTTCACTTTTTAAAGACGTTCCCACTGCAATACCTGTGAATATTCTCATTCATCCAGGTCATTGTACTCTCTGGGCATTGAATCGATCGCAACTGGGCTGTTCAGGTTGTCTTAGAAGACGTTTCGCCTCTCATGCGAGCAGCCCCCATCAGTTCATGCTTCTACCAGAAATAAGTGTCCCGAGAGCCCGTTTATGAGCACCATCTACCATCTCCCTGGAAGAGGCGATCACACACTCGCTGTTAAAGTTGCGGTTTTTCATGATGTCATGAAGGAAAAACCTCCTTCCTCCTTCGACGTTCTTCCCCAGGCCAGCTGGACCAGACGAACAACTGCTGTACATCAAGTAAGTCTCCATGATATCCATTGTGATACATGGAGCACATAGCGCTTGATATCACAGCTACATCCACAGTCCATCTAGCCGTGTACAAACAAAACATGGAATGTGGGCTAATACTTTACAGACAATTTGGCTGTCTGTTTGTGGCTGATTATATGCTTGTTCTTGTTTCCCAGTCAGTACAGATTGGTGTGCTATCGCATTGTTTTGGAGTGGGCCCGTTACCTCTCGATAGTGGCGTGAGGCGCTGCTTCAGTACGCTGGAAAAACAGTTGTTTGTGTTATGTGCTACCATAACAATGTTGCAGTAGCTTGGTTTATATACAGATCAGTTATGTACATAGAACATTGTTGAGTTTTTGGAGGATTTTTTGAGGGGTTCATAGACAAAATAGGCTGGCGACCAGTCCTGGGTGTACCCCGAGACTTGCCTGAAGTCAGCTGGGATAGGCTCCAGCATACCCCCGCAACCCTAATTAGGATAAGCGGCAGAGAAAATGGATGGATGGATAGTCAAAATAGGTGTGTCCTGTTAAGTGCATTGTTAGCTCCCACATGCTAGCTGTTTTTCTCTCTTTAGAACGCACAGAAAAGGGAAAGACGCGTGGTCATGTTTAACATAAGGACTGATGGGCAAAATTCCAAAAAAGGGCAGTTTTCCTTTAAGTGTAGAATAAATAAATTGGAGGCTAACTAGTTAGCTCGGTAGCATGCTGCAGTATGTCTCGTGTTCCTGCAGTGATCCCGCAGCCTGTGCATTACAGTTGAGCAATGTGTTGTAAACAAAGAATTATAGCAGTGTAAAGGTGACTCTAGGGGTGTTATTTCATGTCTACATGGCTCTTTTTAAATTGTATTTAGAAAGCCATGATCAGGTTTCGTCTGCTCTAACTATGCAAATATTCCATTTATTAATATTGAATCCTACTTTGTGGAAATGAACTTATCGCGGTCCGATTTGGAACCAATTAACCGCAATAAACAAGGGACAACTGTACAACTAAAAAGTCCTTGCCTCATCCCACCAGTAGATAGAGACCATGCTCTGTTTAGGAGTGCTCCTGCACGCAGCACTCAGATCGGACGCCACAGTGCTGATGCTCTAATCCACCACGCACTCAGGGGGAGGTTTGATTGTGAGGACAAAGCAGATCAAATTTAAGCACTTCAGGGTGGCTGCCTTTGTAGTAGCCGCAGATTTTGTGCCTAAAGAGGACACCAATCTTACTGCTGCAATTTGAAGAAACTACAGGTAGGCCTGTCATGATAACAAATTTTGCTACGAATTATTGTCGATAATCGACATTATCAACATTTTTTTTAGACCATTTTTTTCATTAATTGTCATGAGGTGTCATTTTTGTCATTTGAACCACTAGATGGTATTCAAGTATAGTGTACCTGTGTGAGCTAGAAGTTGCCTGTATGCATGTTGTCGGCTGTTGACAGTAAAAGACGTTTGAGATCAACCACGTTGATGTTCTTAATGTTTCATAGAAACATCACAAACATCACGCCTCGGTAAGCGTTGACTGTCGAGACGAAGGCTGCGCTGCCCGATGCACATCAGTCGGTAGTTTTTTTTCCCAGTTGAGAAAACTGTGCGTGTCGGTCGTCGATGTTCATGCGCTCACCTTGTTCATTCCGTGTAAAACCGAAATATTCCCACACTGGGGCTGATGCGTTCGCCTTAGAAACCATTGCTTCTGTGTCTTCATTCATGTTAGCGTATGCTTTCTCATGAGGTTCATTTGGTACTCGCACTCTGGATCTTTTAAAGCAAGGAGTTTGTGTCAGCCCCGGCATAAAACCCCAAATGAAAGGCGAAACAACGAGCAAGCTTACCCTAAAACCGGAGAGCCTCAGACCCATGAGACATGCCGCATCGAACCTGAGCGTGCTCCAGGGAACGGCAACATGGTCGGTTTAAAATTGCCGCTCCACCGCAAAATGCCAAGTCATGAAAGGGTGTACCGGCATCACTGTTGTTAAAGTTACGTAGTGATTCTGTTATGAATCGACAGTATTACGCTACAGAGTTACAGTGTAATAATAACATGTAAAAAGTGGTTAAAGTACACAATAGCGCTTCTTGCGGCCACACACTCTGTCAGAGACAGATGTGGACAAACACATCTCATCGGCATTAAAGCTACAGACACAAAACAGCGCATTCCCAATAGGGCTTACTAAAAACACTTTTAAACTGTCTCAATTCCGGCATCAAGGCTAGATTTTGACCAATACACTATTATGGGACCTCTGACAGTCTTGTTGAAAACTACTATAACATGATACCTTTAACAGTTTTTACAAATGTAAAAAATAAGTACTCACTCAACCTTTTGTTGTTTTGTCTTGCATCCTAGGACAGGAGCGCTATGGCAACATGACGCGTGTCTACTACCGCGAGGCCATGGGAGCGTTGGTGGTCTTTGACATCACGCGTGCATCTACCTTCGATGCCGTGCTCAAGTGGAAGGACGACCTGGACTCCAAGGTTAGAAGTCCACCTGTACTTGCATCATACAATATGATAGTTTTGTGTATTAACGCTTGTTTAAATTGTATTATAAACCATACAGCATGTCCACATAAGAAAAAAACATTTTTTTCCCATTAAACTTCCCCTATTATTAAAAAATGACTTTTTAATGTGTACTTACATTAACCTGTCTATGACCAACACGCGTGAGACTTGAAAACAGGCTTTGCCACACATCTTAAAATAAAACCTGGCGCCTCTTTGCAGGAAAAAGCCTACTGTCACCTGCCGTAGGCCGTAAACCGAGAAGGTGACAAACTTACCGTATGTGACCTAATGTTATATTCACCACCAGTGCTGTTTGTTACCTTTTGTTCACGCGAAGGTGACGCTGAACCACGGCAGGCCCGTTCCAGTCGTCCTCTTAGCCAACAAGGCCGACCAGGCGACGTGCCAGCAGCCCAAACTGGACGCCTTCTGCCGAGAGAACGGTTTCGTCGGCTGGTTCGAGACTTCGGCCAAGGTAAAAGTGTAAATCCCAGTTCTAATAAGCTCGTACTGTGACAAACAGAAAGCAAAATGCAAGGGTGGGACGTTAATTGGACAGAGGCTTTGAAAACTCATTCATTTTTTAACATTCATAATGATTTGGAGAGCATGATAGTGGAAAGGAAAAAGTAGATCTCTTTGACCACATGGTCATTTATTAACAAGTATATTTTGCACAACAACACAACAGCAACACAATGTTGTAGCGCTGATGAGTTTATTGTAAACAACAGTACAGCAGGTTCACACCGGCAGCAGAGTATCAACGTTTCAAGCGCATGCAGAGGGAGATAAAGCTGCTGGATGCTGACCACTCATGATACTTCAACTGCAGCTACTGCAGTCTTGTGGTGTCAATAAAAAATGATATCAGGATGTTGCCTACAGCCACAGCTGTTAATGAAAATGTTTTTGACCTGGCACTAATTAGAAACCCCGGTGGTTATTTGCTTTTGGAGCCCAACTATACGAGAATTGGTGGTTAATTGGATAGAGGCGCTCATTTGAGTATTAACGATTAATACAAGAATGACTGACAAGCACGTACCTGTTTTGTTACCACTAGCAATCCGACACTGTTCCACTCCTGGCCTGTATGTGGCGACAATGCACATTACAAAGTGGCGCGCAACCCTTTAAAACCAACTTTATTTCTAATGAGGTAAAGTAAAAAGGTTCAATCAAAATCAAATCACGTTCCATTTTCAGGCTCTATTTCCAATCTCCACCAAGTTATCTACTGTAGTACTATTTTTAAGTGTTTTGTTTTTTTTTAAACAGGAAAACACAAACATCGAGGAAGCAGCACGCTGCCTGGTGGAGCACATCCTGAGCAACGAGGAGAGCCCGCTCCCCGAGCGAGAGCCCGCCTCCCTCGTCCTGTCCGGGTATGCCAATGCCACCAAGGAGCACCTCAGCTGCTCATCTTGTTCGAAATAACAAATTGCTGGCCAGCGGGAGTAAAAACAGGAAGGGAATGCCGTCTGTCACAGTGGATACAGTTTTTAATTTTTAATTCAAATCTATATAGCCTATAGGTTAATGTTGTTTTTAATATTATTGGAAATATAAGGCGTTAGTTGCAATTTTCTGCCTTACAGAGGCAGGATGCCACTTGTGTGAAAGGGTATTTGGCAATATTCCACCTTTGCTGGATTTTGTATGAAAGGCACAGGCGTGGACAAATGCTGGAACCACTGTTACGGCTTGGAATACGGCTCTCTATTGTTGGATCAGTGTGCAAAAGAGGCCACTGGACCCTTCATTAGGTACACCTGCACAAACGAAGCTGTATTGAAAAGATATACTGTATGTTTAATTAATGATTTTGTTTTGTTCATTAACTTAAATTAAACATTCTAAAAAATACATAAATAGTGTATGTTATTCATCAATGTATTTATTTCATTTTTCAGCATTTCCCAATGTTCAGTTGAGTACTTATTAATTACTCACTTAATTAATAAGTGAATATTAATTAATTCAATATTCAGTTAATTAATATTGAATCCTACTTTGTGGAAATTCACTTATCGCAGTCAGTTCTGGAACCAAATAACCGCGATAAACGAGGGACGACTATACTACAAATGGCGAACTACAACGCACGGTGGCCGAGTGGTTAGTATGTTGGCCACACTGTCAGGAGATTGGGAAGACCTGGGTTTGAATCTCTGCTTGGGCATCTCTGTGGAGTTTGCATGTTCTCCCCGTGCGTTTTAATGTGTCCTTACGACCTGTCTATGACCAACACACGTGACACTTGAAAACAGGCTTTGCTGCACATCCTAAAATAAAACCCATGGTTTTCCTCGGGTACTCCGGTTTCCTCCCACATTCCAAAAACATGCATGTTAGGTTAACTGGAGACTCTAAATTGATTGATGATTGTTTGTCTATATGTGCTCTGTCTGTGTACCCCGCCTCTCACTCAAAGTCAGCTGGGATAGGCTCCAGCATACCCCCACCACCCTATTGAGGATAAGTGGTACAGAAAATGGATGGATGGAAGTACAACCATATTGCTTTAAATACCTCTGACAGTGTCAACTGTCCTTATCAATGGAGAATTTTTGGTACGGCTTTTGTATTATGCCTGGTTACGTGTACAAAGTGAAGCGACTGCTCAATCTAACAATCAAATCAATAGAAACAGTGTTTGGGCACATATACAGTAATAGGAGGATGCCTGGTGGGATACATGACGGTCATCTTCGATTGCACATGCTTTGTAAAGGCAGAATTAACTTTCGGGGTTTGTGTTGCATTTCAGCCCTCTACGTGTGAATAATACAAATGAACATGTACTATAATAAAAATGGCCTTAAAAGAGACAATGACCCTGCATGACACTTAAATGAACCAGATGATGCCTTTACTTACAAGAATTGATAAATACTACGCCTTTTGCTTTAAGATGTCCTCCCCTGACTGACTTGAGAAGTGGTCCAATTCGCTCTTTGCTTAGTCACCTGATTCATGTACTGCCATTTTACACACACGCGCACACACCGCGCACACACACAAAATCAGCATCAGCCTATGGGCGACCTCTATAGAGGAATTCAGCCTTTTGTAAGAAGACTGGCGACACACACTGAGAAGAAGATGGTGACAAAGGGACGATAAAATGTTCTTGTTATCGCCGTGAACCGAGGGGACTTGCATCATGGGTGATATTTTGTCTATTTGATGATAATTAGTTATTATTTTAAATGTAAGATATATTCGCGGTGTAATCCTGCCGGCATCATCTTCGGTTGGCAGCAGTTTTGGCCGAGCTGCGTTCAGGGACACTTGGGACTTTACAGCGCTCGCCTCCCCCCCTCATCTAGCTTTGTTTTATTTCCGCAATGGGAAGCTGAATGTGGGTTTTATGAAACGTATGAAGCGTCGGTGCTTGCTGCTGCTCTCCTCCTCCTTCTCCTGCACTAGCGATCCTCACAGAGGGCATTACCCTCCTCCCCGCCGTTAAAGACATTTTGATCGTCCTCTACTACCCCCAGCTCCCCCCCCCAACCCCGTCACTCCTCCAGCCGCCACTACCGCTTTCACCATGTCCGGACCGACGCTGACGGACCGGATCGCCGCCGCGCAGCACAGCATGAGTGGCTCAGCGATCAGCAAAGCCGTGTGCAAGGCCACGACGCACGAAGTGAGCGGACCCAAGAAGAAGCACCTTGACTGTAGGTGAAACATACCATCACTGCTCACTGTCTGCGTGCATGCATCCATAGAAAAGGGCACACAAAAGATGCCCCCCTCCTCCATCCATCCATCTTTATCTCATTCTCATCTTTAATTGGGCACCATCCATAAATAACAGCATTGATGTCATCTATGCATGTCATTCAAGGGGAAATATAGGCCACCTATCGGCTTTACATTGAGGCCTATTTGCATTATTGTCATGATGTCCAGCAACATTATTAATGTCAAGTTCACTATCATTTATGAATGTGTGCTGCATTGTTATTAGTAGTAGGTTAGGCAGGTTTTTTCCCCCAATAATAAATGACTTGATCGATGGAGAGCACAGGTAATCAATGGTGCTGCCAGTCACACTCCTCCAAGGCAAGGCAGTCACTCCATGATCCACATATAGTGGGGGGAAAAAAAAAGATGGAACGATATGGAGGGAATCTGCACGGGATGGGTCTGCCGTGTTGGCGACACCGGGGACCCTCCTTGTCCTCACAAGGTGTGCTATCCACACATGCAGGTCAGGTGAACATAAAGGCTTATTCGGTGTCATTGATCGTGACCATTCACCTCAATTCTTACGGGGCACACACTTTCAGAAAGCTAAGGACCGGCTGTATTTTGTATATAATGTCTATGTACGGCTATGCCGCGTCTTCACATTTTTATCTCACTAAATTATCAAATTAGTTATAAATAAAGTTAATACATTTAAACAGAAGCAATAAGTTGATGCAAGTCAAAGATCCTCGATATAACAGACGCACGCTGCTGTTTCTCAGGCATTGCAAAAATGCAAGTGAAAGATCTTCTATATGACAGGTGTACGGCATGCTCTTGTTGAGGAGAGACTGCAAAAAGTCAAAGATCCTCTATTGTATATGATAGGAGTACTCTGCTGTTTTTAAGGATCAAGAGCCTCTATACTGCAAAAAGTCAAATATCCTCTATATCAGGGGTGTCGACTCAATCGCACAGGGGGCCAAAACTCAAAGCCTACTTTAGGTTGTGGGCCAAACTGGACATTACACCCCACCACACTCCCCAACTTTGTATCTTTCTCAATATTTATCCTGAAATCTTCAACACTTGTATATTTCTGCATATTGAAAGGACTAAAAACCTTAAAACCTTCTTGTTCGTTAAACAAACATAATAGGTGAATGAAGCACACTCATATGCATCATCAGTGCACACACACAGAGATGCTCGTTTGAAGTTGCGAACATGACAGGACATGCCCCAATGATCTAGGCTGAAAAAAATTGTAGTTAGTATGGTCTGATTTTGAGAAAATGTCTCATTAACAATGACGACTTGAAAAGTAAGTAGCATGCACACCTTTTATGTTGGTTCCAGGATTGGAACATGCCAATATAATGCATCCCAGTGGTTGCGTTTTCAGGTTGGGACAAAATGTGCAGGACAGCTGGTGAGTGTGTCTTTATGTGGACATGCGCATTTTTTCGTGTCCATTCATTCCTGCTTGAAATTTCTACTTTTCGATAGTCTGTGGATGTAGGAATATGGCTGTCTGGGTGTGGTTGTTCGCTTCAATAAAGTGATTGTCGATCGACCACCTCTTCGTCATTCTCTCAATGTCGGGGCAAAAGCTACAGTATTTTATTTCAACACAAAAACGTCACAATCTGCAAGATGTGTAACCCGGAAGAATTTGGAGCTGTGGAATGGGCGGATTACGCGTTTCCCAGCATGCTTTGCTGTGGTCTCCTTAAGGTGATATTTTGTACAGACAGGGTGTACTGTAATAGTTAAAGTACTTTAGTGCTTTGTGTTTAGCCATGCACAATTAAATTATTTTGACTTTTGGTCTGAATCTGGCACCCCTATTTAGGATGGCTGTGAATTTCATGCTATATACAATATAGTTTCCACTTTTAAAATTATAATGCAGGAGGAGTAGTTTATACCAGAGGAATCGCTTAATTATGCAGATCGCTGTAAGCACTTTGATAAGGTCCGCGAGGCGGGCCGACTCAATGCTATTTTCCAAACAGTTCCGTGCGCCGCACAAAATTGCAGCGCGGCAGGATTTAGCCCCCGGGCCCGACTTTGACACGTATTCTATATATGAATAATATTATCTTTGTAAGGGCCGCACGGTGGTCTAGTGGTTAGCACGTTGGCCAATACAGGAACAGCCTGGAGATCGGGTTCGATTCTCCCCTGGGCATTTCTGTGTGGAGTTTGCATGTTCTCCCCGTGTGCGTGTGGGTTTTCTCCGGGCACTCCGGCTTCCGCCCACATTCCAAAAACATGCAGGTAATGTTAATTGGCGACTCTAAATTGTCCATAGGTGTGAATGGTTGTTTGTCTATATGTGCCCTGCGATTGGCTGGCGACCAGTCCAGGGTGTACCCCAGTCGCCCGAAGTCAGCTGCGACCGCGACCCTAATGAGGATGAAGCGGTATAGAAAATGGATGGATGGATTATCTTTGTAAAGGGGGAATTATTTTTATTGGATCTCATTAGGTGTACCTATTGTTGTGGCCGGGAAGAAGACTTGGTAATGTTGATGTATGGGTTCCTTTATTGTTGTTATGATGCCAATATTGTGCCTGCAGTTATTAAACGAGAGGTGATCCACCTTCAGAGCAGTAAATGTCACCAGACTGCAGCCGCAATGACTTTATTGAATTTAGACCACGTTTCATCACTCCGAAGCTTAAAAACATTGAGATTTTCTGACCCAATGAGCCAGCTCGCTTACATGAGGTTTTATTGGTTCTTATCCGACCAATTGTGATGTGGTGTTAGAAGCTTAGCATATTCTCTCTAAGCTGCTGCGTGTGGGGTTTTTTTTGTTTTAATTTGAACTGCAGCAAATATAAAAGTCAGGCAAGGACGCGGGGCAGAGGTGTGTTTGCGCAAAGTGGGTCTGATGCCGCCCACCCCCCGGCAAGGTAGACTTTTGTCGTTTGGTGTGCAACAACTCAGAACTCAAACTCACCTCGTAAACGGGATCGTAAAAAAAGGAGATGCATACTTGGTTCTGGTAAAGAATCGCTCTCACTGGCAAATGGAATCAGCAAGGATACAAAAAATAATGAGACCGTGGCAAAAAAAACAGCTGCAGTGGAACCTCTAAATCTGTTTTTCCTGTAGGAAATAATAAAATTAGAAATGCAGTAAATTCACACTCTTTGCGGGGTTTACCTTCCAACAACACCAGGGAATGAAGAAAAACAGAATAATAATGGCGAAAATGCCAGAAAAATGCCGTTTTACTACTACTACTACTCTAAACGACTCACAGTTATTAAACGCATTTTAAATTCTGTTTTACACATTAAACAATCACAGGCATACTTCACAGAGTATTGTACTTACAAAACGTGCAGTTACACAACATCGCGTCTTGTCAAAGCATCTTCCTTTGATGGGTGCTGGGTTCATCGCTGCAGCACTCTTGTTCCCCTGTAGATAGTGCCATCAAGCCACTTTCTATTTAAGGTACCACAAAAAAAAATAAAGCAGAGAAAATAATTCCCTGAATATGCAGGGGAACCACAAGGACCTAGCGTGACCCACTCCAGGGTCAAACCAGCTATTATAAATAATGTCCTGTATTAACTGTCCAGTGCACATTTTCAGCAACATTCTTAAATGTCATATAAGTGTAAAAATAGGTTAACACTAAAATTAACATATTAAAACACTCCCGTTGCTCATTTTTCAGTATTACTGTGTAATACTTAATTAAGTGTAAAAAGAAGCTAACCCATGCAACAATAAAAGGTGTTACTAACAAGCGATGGGATACTAACGTTAGCAATCGAGGACATTCTGTAATGTCACGCAGAGTACCGTGAATGAGATTTCATTAAATTTGCGATCGGCGACAGAAGTGGGATTCAATGCACGTATCGAGGTCTAGAGTAACCTCTCAGAGCACGGTGTGATAACCCACATACAATTTCTATATTAATGACATTTTTTTTTTTTTTTTTTACATAAATGTTGCAAAAAAAAGGTCTAAGAAAAAGCCAAACACACTCAGAGTGAGACAATATTTGCGTTTTGTGCCACCTATTGCCTGAAAGAATGTGGTTGGATTTCCAACTGCATGACATTTCAGAGTTGGAAGTTCATTTGTAAATGATAAACACATTTCAGCTATTCGTTTAACCCATGGGAAATATTTTTATATGGTCTAGGCTGGCGACAGAAGGGGGATCCAGTCCATGTAATAAGGCCAAGAGTGACCTCTCAGTGTACATTGTGATGATAATCATAATAATAATGTCGACATTTTGAATAAATATTGCAAAAAAGGTAATAAAGTCAGAGAGTTTATTCTTTAATGCTGCCTAAACTAAGTGAGGGGAACCTTGCATTTTGTGCCACCTATTTGCCCAAAAAAATGTGGTGGGATTGTACACACTTTTGAATTTGGAGGTTCCACTGTGATTGTACATTTCCTGCTATTGTGGCTTATTTAATCCATACTCCAGATGCTATCAATTCACCTTGACACATAGCACTAAAGCCATGATTCATTGTTATCGCTTCTCATTAACCTGGGGCCGAAGCGGGCTCCCGTCATCAGCACCGTCTCGGTGTCATGACCTTGAGAGAGAGTGTGGTTGCGGGGGGGAGGAACTATTTGACTATTTAAACCACCCCCCCACCCTGCCTCACTACTATCTATTTACAAAGCGTGGCAAATGATGAGCATGTCACACAGAGTAAATGGGATTTCATTAAGCCGCACGCCTCAGATACAGTGCAGCCACTTGGCGACAGAAGCGGGATTCAATGCGTGTAATCAGAGCCCACAGTGACCTCTCAGAGCAAAATTTGATATCGCGCATAGGATTTCTGCAGTTAGGTCTTAAAAACAATAAATTGCGCAATCACCCTTCATTTCGATGATGTAACAGCGGCGCACAGACGTTCTCTCACATTCGCATTTCGCTCTTGACATCCTCATACAAGTGTAAAAAGAAGCCACTTCATATTAACACATGAAAAAAAAAACAATCACGTCAAACTCACCCTTAAGTTTTATGACGTAGAGACATCACCATACATTAGGAGTTCAGATATGTCACTGCCAGAGTCTTAGCCTTCAAGTGTAAAAAGAAGTGAGTCACTGTGAACAGAAACAGTTGAGAGACGAGTCTCTTCACATTAAGACTGAAAGTAGATTGGTAACTTTCAGGGTTAGTGATAATGTAATTCATATTTTTTTGTATGAATATTGTGTGGTCATAATCACATATTTCCCCGTTGCCGTCACTGCTAACCATCTACACCCTTCTATGTCGTAAAAAAGCCAAAGAAAAAGCATGCGTTTATTTAGATCAGGGGTGGGCAAAGTTTTTGACTCGCGAGTATATATTTGATACACGCACACTCGTTTCAGTTTAGAATTCTAACAGTCCACCTGGAATGATTTTTTGTTTCTCCCTGTGCATGTGTAGGTTTCCTTTGGGTACTCTGGCTTCCTCCCACATTACAAAATCATGCATGTTGGGTTAATCGCAGACTCTAAATTGTCCATAGGCGTGAATTTGAGTGTGAATAGTCGTTTGTATATACAGCATGTGCTGTGTGATTGGTCGTCGACCAGTCCAGGGTGTACACTGGATGGGAGGATGTATCTCGGAATGTTCTGAACTCCTGTTTCCATGCAAGTGTTGTATTGTGCAAGAATAACACTGCCTGGTGAACTTTTTTGCAGCTTTCCCCTGCCCCCCACATCGCTGACATTATGTTCTCCTTTAGGTAGCAAACTAGCTGAGACTGAATCAACAGTGCCTTTGCTGGTTGCAACTAAGTAGTGCTTTCCATTTTTTTTTTGTTGCGACAAGACAAATCTATAAGAGACAACATAGGCATTAGAGTGTTTAAAAATGGGCCTTGTTCTTCCAAGTGTGTTTTAAACAAGCAGCAGAACACCCCCAGACGGATGTCTCACAGGGTGAAGAAACGGAGTCGAAGTCGACTCAGGTTTTGTTCCTTTTCATCTCCGCAGGCTGCTGAGACGCCGTGGGAGAAAAAAAAAAGGAGGTTAATTATTCATGGTGGCTCTATTCATTTCCTCACATTATGCATCAGCGCGCGTCGATTGTGTGTCAGCCGGCGCTGGATTGACTTTATAAATGTAACTCTCCATCTTCTGGCTGGATTTGCCATGGACGCACTGGTGAACAGAGAGCACTGTTGAGTTACAGCGGCCCAATGGATTTTGATCATACAGCTGTGATTTATTCTTGCTAGCATTAAATAATCATTTGTGCATTGATCTGTCGTCGGATATGTGGCAGTCCATATAGATGTATACATCACAGCACTCTCCAAGGTTGTTTTTTTCTTATAATGACTTTGGCTTGTGGCCCAGCTATTTTCTCCACAGTAAGTAAAGAGGCAGGGCTTAAAGGCTCATAAATGCTCACTTCTAGTACTCGTTAATCTCAGTTCTTCCCTACAATGCTTGTTTTTTTTAGACCTGATCCACTGCACCAACGAGCTGAACGTCAGCATCCCTCACCTGGCAGACACGCTGCTGGAGCGCACGGCCAGCAACAGCTGGATCGTGGTTTTCAAAGCGCTCATCGCCACACATCACCTCATGATGTACGGCAACGAGGTGAGACGACAAGGGGCCCTGAATGCACCGTGACACTCCTGTCTGAAATGACGTAGAAGCACAAGACCACATGACTAATAACTACTCCCTCTCTTCCATCAGAGACTGATGCAGTACATGGCCTCCAGAAACACGCTCTTCAACCTCAACAACTTCCAAGATAAGGCTGCACTACAAGGTGATTTATGACCCCTTTGACTCGCACTCTTGTCAACTCAGCAGTGCTGTTCGTCCGACTGAATGAATTCCTGTCCTGACTCTTCCCGGCACAGTAACAGTCGATAAGTCTACACTGTATGGGCAGGGCTGTCCAACTAGATTGTTCCTGGGGACACATTTTCAGATAGCATTTAAAACAGAAACACTATGTTAACGCTAGATACGAGCACTCTGCTCTGCTTACTGCAACAATGCAAGTCAAAAATCATCAATATGACAGGAGCGAGCTGTTGTTTTTAAGGATCTACCGACAAAACTCCTGTCAAATATCCTCTATATGACAAGCACATGCTGGACCTAAAAATACAACACTCAGTGATGTGCGGTCAGGGAGGGCAGGTGAGGCTCATGATGAAAGAAACAAAAACGAATCATAACATAAAATAAATATTCATATTTGTCCATTGAACTGTATTATAAATTTATTTTCTGTGTGATTCGAATCGTTGTGTGTTCTTAAGTAAAAAATAGCTAAATTTGCGGATTTCCTGGTAAAATACAGGGAAGAGGCCACTGTGAGCGTGGCTTCTGGGCTTAGTGCGCAAGCCCCACCTACCGTCTGAGTACACACTCAGTTGGCTCATGGCACCTGCCAGTTTCTGTTTGTCGGCATGTCGCCAATAATGTAATGTTGCAGAAACATTTATTCTACACCACGACTTTCTACGGCCTCTGTAGTGTCTTTAATGTAAATGTGACGTCATTATTCTTCCTAATCATTGAATAAAACACATGCATATGTCATACGGGAGGCACGCTGCATCCTGAAAGGGTGGGGCGTGCGTGAGCTGCAAGGTGCTTGCTACTGACGTCCTTCCACAGAGGAAAAGCCAGCGTTTTTATTTTTTTTATTTTCTTTTTTGGCTAGTACTAGTTACCACCTTCTAGTCATCCTCTCAACGTCCGGGCAAAAGCGGCAGGATTTTATAACAACGCAAAAACATCATAGTCCGTGAGATGTGTAACTCGGAAGAGTTTACAACTGTGGAAGGGGCGGATTATGCTTTTCCCAGCATGCTTTGCTGTAGTTAAAATAATCACTTCTGACTGTCTTATGCCTCTTTAAGGTGCTACTTTGTGCAGACAGGGTATAATGGTTAAAGTGGTGTTTTTTTAAGTCATGTGCAGTTAAATTGTTACTTTTGGTCTGAGTCAGGCAAAGAATGGTAAGAATGATTTACCGTAAGAATTGCTTGATCATGCAAATTGGTGCAAGTACTTTGTTTGTTGTTGTGCTCCGCGATGCAGGCCAATTCAATGCTATTTTCCACACAGTTCCGCGGGCCGGATGAAATTACAGCATCGGCCAGATTTGGCCTGACTTTGACATTTATGTACTACGACAGCACTTGTCAATACAGGGTTCCTACGGATTTTACATTTCAAGCTTCCATACTCATAAATAGATGTGCATCATGTCAATAAGTGATGGAATTAATTGTTTGTTTTCATTATTCTGAATATGTATGCCATTATGCCAAAATATAATGTCCAGGAGATTATAGCTAGGTAATGTAGCTCATACAAAGCCAAAACCCAGATACATTGTCGGACTTGGTCTCACGCTGGGTTTAGTCAAAAACGTATTGACACAGACGACAGTGCTTTTTCCTCTGCATATAACAACCGTCACCACCCCCATGTTGGAGATGTCAAAAGTCTGCATTTAGCTGTGTGTGTGTGTCCATTAGGGATCTTTAGCCAGTCGGTCTTTATAGTTGGCCTTTTTGAGCCAGTCTTCAGAAAATGGACGTTTGCCCATTTTGAGTTCTGTCCAAGATGTGGACGGAATGTAAGTGGACATCACCTGTCCGTTGAAGCAGCAGTAAAACTTGACATCTGGGCGGGCCTTAAAATGGGGTGGGGGAGGATAAGAGCAGAGGGATGGCCTTTCAACTTGTCTTTCTTCCAAAATGTTTTCTGGGATGCGTCACCTACTGCGTGCTCTCACACAAACATCTTAGCTGCCCTTGCAAGCACCTAAACAGATCAATCCTTTTTTTTTTTTTCTTTTTTTTTAGTTATTCCTAATTTTATCTTTTAGAAAATTGAACAGTGGTAACAGTCTTGGAAAAATGAAGAGTCCATGCTTTCCGAGTTTACATTTTCCATAATTTTCCAGACCTGGAAATTTCAAAAATCAAATTCCATAATTCTATGCTAGCTGTTTTTAAGGACGTGATGCATAAACGCTAATCAAAGATTTTATATATGACAAGAGGAGCGCTGCAATGTATTTACTAACACCACTGCATCTCCTCCCCTCCCACCAGGGTACAACATGTCAACCTTCATCAGACGCTACAGTCGCTACCTGAATGAAAAAGCCATGTCGTTCGGGTTAGCTGCAGTGGACTTCACCAAGATGAAGCGAGGGTAACACACGCACCTTCTCCTCATTAAACAAACAAAGGATTTGATCTACCAGCGTGTGTGTGTGTGTTACCAGGGCTGACGGTGTGATGCGCACCATGAACACAGACAAGCTGATTAAGACGCTACCTGTCATTCAGAACCAGCTGGATGCTCTGCTGGATTTCCAGGTACATATGATCAAATAGTGCCTTTAGATGTGATGTTGCCATGTGACCTCACTGTATGTGTGTGTGTGTGTGTGTGTGCGCGCGCTCCGACCTGCTGCAGCCCAACTCCAATGAGCTGACCAACGGCGTCATCAACACGGCCTTCATGCTGCTCTTCAAAGACTCCATACGATTGTTCGCCGCCTACAATGAGGGAGTCATCAACATGCTGGGTACATCGACACTTACTGAGGCCATACAGTAGAGTCCCTTTATTAGGTACACCTGCAAATACATGATATTTGTCAACTTGACATCCAGCCCTTACATTGGATCTTAGACGGTGCAGGTGTACCTACTGTTCTGGTGCTCTAGTGATGATGTTATAACATCGGCAGTTTATTCAAAAAGCACGTGCTCTGACCCACACAGAGAAGTACTTTGACATGAAGAAGCAGCAGTGCAAAGAGGCGCTGGAGATCTACATGGCCTTCCTCAACAGGATGACCAAACTGTCCGAGTTCCTCAAAGTGGCCGAGGTAACCTTTTCTGGGGGTGGGAGCGGAGAGGACGGGAATCTTGAGCGAATCTCAACAGGTTGCTTCCATAAGAAAAGGAAGAAAAAAAAATCCAGTGAAGCTAGTTTAGATTTGCTCCAGATCATTTTCCTATAAGAGACACATACACTGGCGTAGAACGTCCACTGGAGGGCGCCCTTGAGCGCTACACCTACACTTGCATGCTCTTCTATTCTACCTGTCTCCTACTTTCCACCTCTCCCTATCTTTTAGTCAGTCCTGCTTTTCCCATTTATTTATTTTTGAAGGTTTGGGGTGCAGCCGCAGCTCAATGCAAAACAGCCGATTGAAGCGCAAACTAACGTTGACTTAACTTCAATGTGCTGTCATGTCACGTTCGTCCCTCCCTTCCTCTTTTTCAAGTCAACATTAGTTGATGACCTGTTGTCTTGCCTTGCCCGACCATTTTTAACTCTCTCCCTATGTGTGTGTGTGTGTGTGTGTGTGTGTGTGTGGTATTAGTGTGCCTGCTCATGTGTTATTGTGTATATAGCTGTTTGTAGGCGTGTGCATGTGCATTCCCTCCGCCTGTGTTGTCTTTTATTTGTTCCAGCCTCTGCATGGAGCAATGAATGCTTGGGTTTGATTCTTCTTTCTCCCTCCTCTTCCTCTTCCACACACCTTTTCCCTCCTATTTTTTTTTTGTTGTTAAAAGTGTTTTTGCTTTATTGTTTTCTTTTGTTACTACATTTGGTTTATTTCCCTCCCCTATCCCCCCTCCTCCTCCCTCCTTTTTTGTGACAACAGCGAGTTGGGATAGATCAGGGCGGTCAGCCCCGATCTCACACAGGTCAGTCCATATACCTCATCTCAGTCAGTCAATTAAATCAAACAGCGTGTAGAAATCCATCCGGTCGATTCCCATAACGCTTCCCCGTTCCCTACTCACCCTACAGACCTGCCCACACTGCAGCTGGCGCTCTCTTCTTTTTGCTCCCCTTCGCTAGTCCTCCTTTACGTCTCAACTCTAGAGAAAGCACAAAAAGGCAGATGACAATTCACACAAGGATGTGCACACTCCATAATTTGAAAACAAATGACATTGTTGGTAGTAAGCAACATTTATCAAGGTTCTAGATACTGTACACCATGTGGACAAAAGTGTTGGGACACCTATAGAAAGTAAAAATGGAAGGGCAACCTATGATGGTACATGTAGCAGAATATAAAATAACCGACAATACTATTCAGCCCTACAGACAACCGTTTGGTTTGGAATGTTTGAGTCATGTCACGTAACGTGTGTGTATGTGTGTATATATATATATATATATATATATATATACACACACACACACACACACACATATATATATATATATATATACACATATATATATATATATACACATATATATATATATATACACATATATATATATATATACACATATATATATATATATATATATATATATATATATATATATATATATATATATATATATATATATATATATATATATATATATATATATACTGTATATATAAAATACATATACAGTATATATATCATATATAAAAGAGCTGTCAATTGATTCAAATATTTAATCGGGATTAATCACATTTTTTGCAGATCACAGTTAATCGCAGATAGAAACAAGTTTTTATCCATAAGTAGAGATGTAAATGTCTTTGGGGTAAACGATTCGATACGTGTCTAGATACATGGGTTAAGATACGATTCAAAACCAATATATTCAACAGTTACATTTGTTGATGTAGACGTTCATCTTAAATTATAAAATAAAGAAGCCAATTCTATAAAAATGGCATCATTACGCTATTTTGAAATGTGTAAAAGAATGATGTTACTTAAGTTTAAAAAAATACATAAAAATGTGGGGTTAAATTACAATTTCTAAGTATTTTAATGATTGTGTCTCAATACTTGTGCCCATATGGTGTATTTCTCTATTATAAATCTCTACTCTAAAGGAGTTTATTAAATGTCAGGATTATTTCTGTGAGTAAATCTTTTTTTTTTTTTTTTTAATTGTTGAAAACATACTTGAAATACTTTTATGCTCACTTTTGTCCTTTTAAAAAGATGCCTTTGCATTAGCTGTGGGGAGAGCAGCGAATGGTTTTAATGAAGTAGGTTTCTGCAAATGACTTGGACAGGCGTACATAATGTCCTCATCAGTACTACATATCATGCACAAAGCCTATTTTGTTAATTTTTTGTATTCAATTGGGATGCGATACAGCAGTTTTGAAACACACTTGTCATGTTTGTAGTGCTTATGAAGACCTTATATGCGCCTATTCAACCATGTTTTTACTGAGCACTAGTGTCTGTTTTTTTTCTTGTTTTACTTTTAAACTTGTAGCCTATTCTCTGGAGAAAGGATTCACGTGTTACTTGTTTTTCCTCCCCTTTGTAAAATAAGTATATGATAAATCTTTTCTTTGCCTGTTGTGTGTGTGCATCGTGTTGTAGTGAAAAAAAAATCTGGATGAAAACGTTGGTATCACATGATGTAGCCGAAACAAAGAAGGCATCTTTGTTTTTGTTTTGGAGTCAAAATTGCTGAATGTGCATACCTGACTATTCACCAGATGTTTTTATTTCACTGACTTAACTTCCTTGGCTTCCAATTCTGTCTAAATTACAAAAGTTAACTTATTTGCCTTAAAATCGACAGCGGAATCCATGGGGTTAACTCCCTAGTTTTTCTGGGTTGTGAGTTATGTGGTGCTTGTGTTTAAAAAAAGACCTTCATCTGCATGGGGCCTGTTAGCTGGATCAGATTGTTGTGCTCTTGCATGATTGCGCTGATCTGTGCATGCCCGGTCAACCAAACCTGATGAAACCAACAACAAAAACAAATATGAGCTGTCGTGGTAGTAGATACATGTAGTTGATGGAATTGCGGGGAAATCTGATGCTTTTGTATGTGTGGATGTGACAGGGCAATGAGATAAAGGGAGTGTGAACACGTCTCCTTTAAACTGTGAATGTCCCCTAACCTTTTAACTTTGACCCCCAACCCCTCCTTCTCAGGCACCCAGCTCGCTCCTGGAAGCTCTGGAGCAGCATTTAGCCTCTCTGGAGGGCAGGAAGCTCAAAGACCTCTCCATCGCAAGCAGGTACGTTCATGAGAGTCAAACATGTATGCTACAAAAGAAAGCTTCTTGGGATTTCTATGATACGCTGCGATGTTCTTTCAGTCGTCACTTCATCCAGATTTACTGACAAAGTACTTAAGGCTCCTCTCACGATTATCTCAATGTTATTTAGAAGAAAAATCCATAGAATGCAAATTTGCTTAAAAGCCAAACCCTTTTACTCGTCAATCATCAGCAATACATGTGTTTTATGTGTTACCTTAAGATCCAGTGCGGTGTCGTCTCTCTCCAGCACCGAAATCTCCCTTAGCCGAATGGACGACAAGACGGAGACGGACAACAGACTGCAGCAACACAAGGCGAGACATGTTAACATCTTCAGCCTTCCACCCAATTATATTAATGTAGAACGTATCAAAAACACCTCTGATCACTACTGTGCGTGCAGGAGGACGGTCATAAGGTGATCGACATCCAGACGGCCAATGTGTCCCCCAGCACCCAGTCGGTGGGAAGTGCCAACAGCAGCGGAGGGGCCACGGACCTCTTCTCCAACTCCCCCCTTGTACCAGTCAACAACTAGTGAGTATACTAAACAATTAGAAAAACAGCCGATGTACATCATGTATGTTTTGCATCGTGATCCACCCGTCTTCTTCTCCAGTGTGCCAAATCTGACCAGTGAGCTGTTCACCCTGCAGCCTACCTTCACCCCCCTACAGACCACACACACTGTGCCCAACAACAACGCCTGGGGAGGTACATGCAATCAGATGATGAAACAATATGATCTCTCCCCTCTTGTAACTATGGTGATTTGTGCATGTCAGGTGATCTCCTCAAGCCAGCCCCGCCCACTCAGATTCTCAGCCCCGGAGCCCCATTGCACTCCGGGAAGATGCTTCACAACGATTTGGACTCGTCATTAGCTAACCTCGTCGGGAGTGAGTATTTACATAGACGGCTTTGCACAGTGGTCGCTTCCTTGCAGCTAATTTTACATCGCTTTGCTACTCTTAGACCTGCAGTTTGGTGGGACGCCAGCTAAAAGGTAAATTCCAAATCGAATTTCAGATTTTTGAAATCATTCATGGAATTCTGATGTTTATGTGCATCAGACCTGAGCTGCAGTGGAGTCAGCTGGTGGAAAAGAAGCCGACAGCAGGGAGCGGCTGGCAGACAAAGACCATGTGCACCAGCACAAACTGGACTCACTCAGCCCATCCCATGGCCCCCGCACCTATGCCCGTCCCTCAGATGGTAACACCGAGAGGCTACTGTATATGAAGGCCTTACATGTTTATTAAGTAGACCAATGTCACATGAATGCATTGTGTTGTCGGGTCATTTGTTTTCTATAACCCTTTCCACTACGAGACGCCTTAAAATTGCCTTAAAAGTAGATCTAGCATTTACCTGCTTGTGCCTTACACATATAATCCAACAACACAGTTAGATAGTGTGATTTAGTAGCAGACTTGGTGAGAGCTGCCAAACTACTTTTGGACAAATGAGGATTCAGAACCTTATCTCTTTGGCTATGTTCACACTGAAGGATACGATGCCCAATTCGAATTTTTGTTCAAATCTGATTTTTTATGTGCCGTTCACATTACCAAAATAATGCGACTTGTCAATGTCAATGCAAAGCGTCCGGGAAGAGACATGCATGCACAAAAGCTAGAGGCAGCGTAGTGTGTGTGCTCTCCTCGGCGTGTTTGTGGCAATTTCACGGATTTGTGCAATGGGAGTCAATATTTTATTAACCAAATGGATCCTGCATAGCAGATTAAGAAGAAAGAGGGAAAGAATTTCAGCTATGGCAATGTCTGTTCCGAGGAGCGTGAAAGTGAAGCGGCTCACGGCACGGCAGTGTCGCAGCACTGACGTGTGGGTGAATCCCACACGTCAGTGCTGCGACACTGCCGTGAGCCGCTTCACTTTTTAAAAATAATTTTCGGATGACAGTCGGTGAGTACCTTTATCCAAGTCTTGGTAAGGATGGCAAAAAACGCCTTTCGATGACGTATAGGTCTCATATATACGAGCTGACTGTTCAGACTGCAGTAGCATCGAAAATATTGGATTTATATCTACCTATGAGGCCTGGTTCACATTTGGAAAAAATCTGTATTGTGCCGTTTACACACTCTTCCATTCCATTCATCCTAATTTCTTGTTTGAAGTATGAACCAATTGACCATTTAGCTAAAGAGTCATTATGGAGCCAACATTGGAAAATAGGGGAAAGGGTCATTCAGTTCATCTCCATCAGTTACAAGAATTGATGAGTAAAATTGTCTTTTCTCTCTATTTCTCTGTCACCAAAGAATGGGGTGATCTACACTGGCTATGTGAGTACTTAATGTACTTCACTATTCTTGACTTCACTATACACTCCTGATCAAAATTGTAAGACCAGTTGGAAAATTGCAAGAATTTACATTTTGCACTGTTGGATCTTATGGAGGTTCTAAGTAGAGCTTCAAAATGTATCTTATTGGCTTTCCGTCAAGACACGAGATGATCCTCGGCCCAAATGAAGGTTGTTGCTGTTGTGGAGTGCAGCCCAATAACTAGCAGGCCGCATCTGCGAGAGAAGGGTTTTAAGAAGAAAAAAAGGCCTCGTCTACTTCAACGCCGCAAAATTGCCTATTTGGAATTTGCACAAGAGCACCAAACATGGGGCATTGAAAGGTGGAAGAAAGTTTTAATCCCTGATGAGGAAAAAAATGTAACCTTGACGGTCCTGATGGCTTCCAACGTTACTGGCGTGACAAGGAGATCTCACCTGAGAAGTCTCTCCCACACGGCATAGTGGAGCTTCAGGTTGTGCACGGGCGTCAAACGGTAGGTGGCTATGTGGAGATGTTGCAGGAGGCATCCCTCATGACTTAAAGCCCCCGTCTGTGTGGTAAAGACTGAGTATTTCAACAGGACAACGCTGCAGTTCACAATGCCCGCCTGACAGGACTTCTTCCAGAGGAATAACATCACTCATTCAGACCATCCTCCGTGTTCCCCTGATCTCAATTCAATTAAGGGGTTGGGCAGTGGTGGAGACAGAAATTTTTCACTGGGATGGCCAAGGTGAGACCATTACTCACATAGGGGTAGCAATAAGTTGATACCTGAAATGCCTCCACATAGCTCCGCCAGTGGTGGGGTGGCCGGTGAGTGTATCACCGCCACTGGGGATGGATGGCAAGGCTGATGAACAGCCTATTTCAGTTTAATGGTTGTTTGCAATAAATTGCTTACTCATTTGCTTATGTGACTCCCGTTTCTTGGTGTTGTATTTTGAAACTCTAGTTAGAAACCCCTTAAGATCCAACAGTGCAAAATTTACATTAAATTGCAATTTTTCAACTGGTCGTAAAATTTTGATCACAAGTATGCTTTGTTGTGAGACTCATTGAGTTTTTATACAGGCTCCAGCTCCAGTAGCTTTTCCTATGACGACCCCGCAAGTGCCTGTCTATGGAATGGTAAAAGACGAGTGTCCTCTCCCAATGAATCAATTTTTATCTGACATTACTGTATAATGTTGCATTCAGTTTAAACCTTCTCTTTCTGTCCCAGCTCCCCCCTCAGATGAGCCATCAGATGGGGGGTGTTCCGATGATGCCCCCGCAGCCTGTTATGTACAACCAGCCGGTCCTGAGACCCAACAATCCCTTTGGACCCATACCGGGGACACAGGTAACAAAACTAACACTCATCTAACCATTCAGTAATCTAATGGATGGACCCTTGAGGCACCAAAATGTGGTCGTTCACATTACCAAAAAAAGTCACTTGATAATGTGAAAGCAAAGCTTCCGGGAAGTGACGTACATGCGCAGACGCACGATGTCACACAGGTCACACGAGCAAGGATGCTGCCTGGGTGTTAAGGTAGTCCACAATGTGAGGACAGGTCTGTTAAATTTAACATACAATCCTCACTTCTCTCGCCCTGTTGTGTTGAAAGCAATTCCATACAACCCAGCTGTCACTGGCATTGTTGTCATTACCAGTGGCGGGCAGTGCATTTGGTACCTGTGCCTTCAGTGGGCGAGCCAGATTTGTTTTCACCAGACACCGAGAGTGCTAGTATCAAAAACAAACCTTAACAATAGTAAATACGTGGTACAGGTGCCAACAGTGAGGGGAAGTCCAACACTATTGATAATGAGTCCCCTTAACTTCAGCTACATAGTCACCAATATGCCTGACTTATAGTAACTTTGAGTTAGTGACTAATTTGCTGTCCACCCCTGACAGCACACCACCGGTCATTGAAACAGGTCGCTTTGCTTGGCACAGGTGAAACATGCCAGATCTACCATTTTTTGTGCAACCCTGCTGACAAACAAGAAAACCAACCAATAAGTGTCAGCAATATGGATGCCACTAAACAGTTGATGAGGTGTTTAGGTGAATGTACTTACCCTCCGATCCCATGCTTGGCCTACAGATGCACTTCATGTAAGACAACGCCGTAACCATGGCATCCAAGCCCAGAGCGCCAGAGAAAGAGCTGTGAAGACAACAAAATGGATGGTGGGATGAAGAGAGAGGACAGAGACGGAATGAAAGAGAGACGAAGAAGGAGAAAAGAACCGGCGCTTGGCCCTCCTCGCTTCCCGTCAGTGTCGCCGACTGATCTCTCAACGAATCCAAATAGAGGAACCAGAGGCTCAATCCCACTCACACCATTTGCTGAAAAACGACCTGTGATGACGCTACGATGACTCCAATGAAGCATAGCTGCTCCATCGCCAACCGACCTGACCTTCTCCCTCCTTGTCCCCAGAGTTGAAAAAACATTGGATCGTTTTGCTGGCACTTTACTCAATGTGATCTTTGCCAAGGGTGTGTGTGTGTGTGTATGTGTCTTGTTCCCATCAGTTCAGCCATTCAACATGTTAAATATTTGTATGCATTTTTTACATGTCGGTGGTTTTTAGCTCCATTTGATGTTCTTGTTTGCCAACTTCACTTCATTAGGGGGGCATGCTGTATGTGTGGATAGATTGTGTATGTTTTTGCGTCACTGCACTGGAACTACTGACAAAAGCACTGAGCCAGACAGAGGAATCACAAATTTGGATGTAATCAAACCCCTTTGACTACTTTCTACTCTACAATGTGTTATTTTTTTCTCTGCAGCTGTGTAATATCATGCAAAACTAGTCTTTTTTCCATCATGCTGTCATCAGGATTATGTACAAAAACGCTTTTCTGTATTCTCAAATGCACTGAGAGGCAGATAGATGGTCTCTTATCAGAAATGATCACAGTCCCCAAGGGTGTGGATGATGTCCTTTCCTGACCAGTAGACAAAAAAATGTTTTTTTAACACACCAGACAAGGGTAATTACTGTAGAAGATGCCCTTGTCAATGCAGTGTTAACATTTATGCATAGGACATCTAAAAAGGTCAGTGAGCAGAGTTAACGGGACGGCTGAGGGTTAACGCCTGTCGATCACGGCCCAGCACTCGCAAGGTTGATAGATTAGCTGGGACAGCTCGGAGAGGCTTTAGTGAGATATTAACTATGTGGCTCTTCTGGTGACTGATCTGTCTTTATAGCACAAAAATCTTTAGATAAGGGGGCAACGCTCTGCTGCACAAAAAAAAACTAAAAATCATTGCTGGGATGTACAGTCGAAAGGGGCAATAATCAATCGGGCTGTTTGTTTTTCTATTTATGGCATCTCTTCTGTCATGTAAAAGGAGGCAGCCGTGTTTCTCGGTTTAAGAGTTTGTGGTTTTTGTGACCATGTCTCGAGTCTGTCCAAGGACTCGCTCGAGTTCCCTACAAAGAGTGAGCCAAAGTCAACGCCCCTGCGGGTTCAGTGACTACCAGCATTTTGACGTTGGAAATAGGCTCCAAGGCTGCCTGACATTTGGACATTTTTACTTTCTCATCACTGTGTTCCAGAGGCGTGTATTTGTCCGTCAGCAGGGACAACCACTGACTGCCTGTTAAGTGTGTCCTCTGTATATAGGTGATGCTGTTCATGTGTGTTCTTAGACGTGTTCCCTGTACTGTGGTGGCCGGAGCCCGCCTCCCTCAACCCTCCGTTGGATGACGTACTGTATGTGAGACAATTTACTGTTGTATCTGTGTTTGAATGGTTGTGTTTTCAAGGTGTCATAGTCCAGGGGATGGTGGTGGGTTAGGGGGTTGATGTTAGTCATGTTTGTGTCCGTCTAAGGGGGGTGGGGGTTCAGGGGTGTCTAAGTTAAACTATAGCCCCTTTCACACAGCCTGTAAGAGCTGGCTTTTTCCCGTGTTGCTGTTTTGTATAAACAGAATGGGGGGAATAAAGTTGACAATTTACTGCCTTAAGAGGTAGTATCGGAGCCGTAACAGAGGCAGGAGGCCATCTGTGTGTATGGGTATTTCCACAATGTCGGAACAGCTTTGTTAAATTTAACACACAACACTCGCCTCTCTTGCCCTGTTGTGTTGAAAGCAATTATCAATGTCCGACAAGTATTTTAAAAGTCATGCAAAATGCTGCCGTCGTCACACATAGAATTATCTGATGAAAGCGGACACAGGTGTGGTAATATCCCTGCTTCGATTGGTTGTGTGAAATACACAGATGAGTAAATGTGACATCTGATGTCACGGTACTAATGCGCCACTTGCAGGATCTCTGTCTGAAAGAGGATCATGTTAACTGTAGCTCCTTTCACACTGACTGTAAAAGCCGCCTCTTCCCGTGTTGCTATTCTGTTTAAGCGGCGCCAACATGGGAGGGAGAGGCATATCCGAGATGTAACAGAGGCAGCATGCCATCTGTGTGTAAGTGTATTCGCAATGCCGATACTGAGGGGTGAAGTTTAACAACACCCGACAAACCCTTCTCCCAGCCTGTTGTCTAAGCAATTGTGTAAATAACCAATGCCGTGTTGCGGCCACATCCTGTGTCCTCTATAAAAGGCACAGGCAAATAAAAGCCGGCTCTACTGCTGTTACGGCTACTTTGCGGCAACTCTGTGTGAAAGAGGCTTATCACAACTGGTCTACACCAAGAGTGTCTTCATCAAGGGAGAGGACAGGACAGGGTCTGTCCTCTTCGAAAAACAGGAACATTTTTTGCACCAAAGTCATCATCAAAGCGCAGCTTCTTCTAAGTCAAGGTCGTTACTGAGGGTCAAAACTCAAAAAACTATTTTAGGTTGTTTTCTTTTTCAGTTATTTTGAAAGTCTTGTTTTGTTTTTTTTGCATGATTAAGTGTCGTCTTTTTATTGGATTGTGGGCCCGGCAAAAGCATGACCATTGTGGTAACTTTCACTTTTATCTTGTGTGTTTGAAAACTGTTATGACAATTTCTGCACAAGATCTTTTTTTTTTTCTTTCCATGAACTTCAATTGACATTCATAAATCATACGGTTTTACAACATCATGGGGGTCTGTGACTGTTTGAAGGCTGCCTTGCATGCAGAAATGCAACCGTGCAAGAATCCCATGAAGAACTTCAAACCCAGTTACCGTCTTTGTAAAACACCATGAATGTCAAAGCCATTTTTTTTCCTCCTTTCTCATTGTAGTTAGCTCAACATTGCAGTCTTGTTAAAATCGCTCTTTATTATTAAAAAAAGCCTTGCTATTTTCCAATGTGTTTGAACGCTCGCTCCTTTTTAATACAATGCCAGCAGCATCATGGCAGGTTTTGCGAATGAAAGTCAAAAGTACTGTAATAAGTGTTGGTCTGGTCCACATTGTGCAGTGTATCTTAACGTGTTTGCTCAGTCTCGTCCTGTCTGTTGCCATTATAGCTGATATTAAAATGTTCCAAGGCCTCCACTTGGCCCTGGTTAACTAACAGAACAAAAACAGGGCGAGATGCACTAGAAGCCTCAACTTTTACTATCACAGTTATTCCATACCAGGTCATAACAGATGTACAGTCTGAGAGGATGGGCCTCTATAAACTTTATTTTTGTAACACACAGATTACCTGTCAGGTTTACGCCGTTTGTTCCTTTCCTCTAGTTGTTCCTCTCCTGTAAGAGACAACACAAAAAGCTACAGGTTTGTTAGTTTGAGCACACAGACGTTCATTGGAGATGTTTTTCACACACACACGAAATTGTAACTCCCTCAGAAATTGGGTGTTGATGCTAAGAAATATCATCGCTTAGATACAATCTGAAACAAATCGCTCCGTAGTACATCACAGCATATCATCTAAATCTCCAAATAACATGCAACTGTGTCCATTAGCTTCTTTTTCCATCCACAATCTCCACTAATACAGTTGTTAGTCTGCAGCAGGGTTTCCCAAAGTTTTTACGCTCAAGACCCAAAACGAAGATACTTGACTCGTCCAAGGGACCCAAACTTTAAATACATATATCTTAAGGAAATTACAGCGAACACCACATACATGGCATTTATTACAACAAACTCCAGCTTGATGATAAATAAAATAGCTTGCAAGGTTTTGGGTCATGGCCCAAAGTTTGGGAATCCCCGGTCTTCAGAATCAGCATTCGTCATAGTTGAGGAAAATGGTTATATCAGGTTGAAATGAACTTGCCAGTCGTTGCTTTCATTTTGCATAACGGATGACTACCAAAACCAGCATAGGATATAGGACATAGGATACTCCATAATAAATGATCAGAAATAAGAAATTGCATTTTGGCATCACTCGAAATATGTTGTCTTTGCCAGCAGTTTCAAAATGTGACATGGGGCCTCAGAAGACTTCAGGGGAGACGCAGCAGCTTGAGGAAAAATAAAGCTAACTTCAATTATGTTTAAACGTGAAATGCATTTTTAGTTCTTAGCGAGTAAACACCACAAAATAAGCCCCTGAAGATCAATTTTTAAATGGAGTAGGGGAACCTCTTGCCATGTTATATTCTGAGGGAAGGCTCCCTGCCACACTTCGAAAACCCCTGGTCCATTACCTCACTGTACCCTCTGTGTAGGCTGCTCAATTGACTGTTTCCATTTATTCATTTTGTTTGCATAAAAAAAAAAAAAAAAAATCAATGATCACCACCACCGAACAAAAGCTGATGTATTTGGAAGGAAAATGAATTAAACGTCATCTGATGCTTAACTCTAAGTGATTTGATGACTGCCCCGCAACACACTAAGCACAAATACAGGATGAAGACCACAAACATCCACACAGAAAAGATAACACTTTTACCGCTGAATTTGTTTTTTTTTTATTGATAAACATTTCAAAAGAACATGGACAAAATGTCACTTAAAACAAATTGATATTTGTGTTCATTGTCATTATTACAGGTTGAAAGTGACATTGAAAAACGTCGTCGTGGAAGGGGAGGGTTTTTTTGTTTTTGAAGTGGCAACCGATCCTGAGCCAACTTTATTGGCCTCTGAAATGGAGGGCCCAGCGATGTTATCTTCAGCAAGGCACTTTAACCCAAAAAAAGTGGCCACAGTGTTGCTGCGGTTAAAAAACAAAAAGATGATCATCTTAACTATGTGACCTACCCCTCGGACTTTCTTGCAGGACAGGATTTACCTGCTTTGTTAACTTGAGATTCACGCTAGAAGGCGCCATCTTCAAAGATCATATATGGATGATCTTCAGGGCCAGGAATGTATGTAAAGAGGGAGGGAAAAACGTTAAAAAAAAAAAAAGAATGTCCAAAAAAGGTGAAAAGGTCTGCATGTGTGTGTAACTGTGTACGCGTGTTTTTCAGGGAGGGGCAGGAGTGTGTGGTACTGAGTGTTTACCTTTAGCGAGGGGGGGGCCACCCCATCGTCCACAGCAGTTTCAGGCCTAACGCTGCTGTTTCCCCCATCCCGCGCTTACAGCAGCGCGTGGCGTACGTCCAGGGCAAGGGCTCAGAGTTTGGCTCCCTCCCACTCTAGCTGCAATAATCAGCAAGAGGAAGAAGGTGGCTGGAGCAGCAGCAACAACATGGCATGCAACTAACAAGTTTACATGGAGAAGCTGGAATATTGTGGCATGTGATGAGGCTGTGCAACAGAAAGTGTGTGCTACAATCACCAAGGGAACGACTGAAGCTGAATATGTGCATTTAAGTGTCAACTGGGGTATTACAAGTGTGATAGGTAATGAGGCCAAATATAAAATCTATCCATGTGTGAGTGTGCTTTCACAAGCCAAAGCATCAAACTTATTCCTTCTCTGATCTAAAGGAACACAATTCGATGGGTTCTCACCTCTGCTCACCTACAACAGCAGCAAACCTCTTCGCATCTGATCGGTCTAATTATAACATCTGCACCAGACATCTACAGCTGCTGCCATACAATCTTGTCCATCCACTCAATAGCTATTCCCCTCGTCTCCAAAGCAATGGCCTGACACTTATTAACAGTCGCAGTAGAACCAAATGTTGGCTGACAACTTTTATCAATTTATAAAGAAGGCTAGATATATTTACACTTGTACTGTCAAGTATGAAAAGTAGTTCAGCCTCGCCAGTTAGGACTTCTATCACATTTGAAGACAATAAGAATCTTCAGATTGGCCAAATCAAGATCCTGCGCATTCATAAATGTATATACATACAAAAACACACTCATCTGCAGCCTGAGAAAATATCCAAATATGCTTAAAACGACTGTTTGCAACTGGCTGAAAATGATGTTTTTAACACCAAAAAAATAGAACACCACCTGCTATCATTCGTGTGTGAAAGAAAAAAAAAAAAAATCACAATTACAAATTTAATTGAATAGAAATTGTCTTTCGGCCCGAATGGCATTCATGGCTGTCTCGTAAAACATGCACGTAAGGCGCGCAGTCCCAGAGAAGCGATATTAACTTAAAAGTTTTACTGATCTTGTACTTGTCCTTTGTATTAGATATGAAAATTGTGAGAAAGATGTTCTGACACTTGCAGACCGCCAGCACTTAATAAAGGCTCCTGCACGTGTTTGTGTGATACGTGGGGTATATCTTGTGTACTTGGAGCACAAAGTTTGTAAGTTAGCGCTCTGTAGCTGTTGCAAACAGTCCCTTTAAACAGAGTTTTACTTAAAAGAAGCAAAGTTGTTTGCCTTTGACTCAAGTTGCTCACTTAGTAATGCAAAAAAATACTTGGAGGAGTAGAGTGGGATATAGAGATAAATATCATGCTAGACATCTGTAATGTTATTCATCTTGAATGCTATCCAGCCACATCCAACCTTGGCTCAAAAATATTCACTCAACAGTCAACATTATGTGATTGCAAGAAGACATGTTGAGTATCCTAAATGTCCTAATAATTGAATTTTGCCATTAAATGCGGCACCAAACGTTGTTACCAAACAATGCAGGTTATATTATGCCAATTGTAAACACTGCACTGAGGGGCCAT
This sequence comes from Dunckerocampus dactyliophorus, assembly GCF_027744805.1. Classification (NCBI taxonomy): domain Eukaryota; kingdom Metazoa; phylum Chordata; class Actinopteri; order Syngnathiformes; family Syngnathidae; genus Dunckerocampus; species Dunckerocampus dactyliophorus. The sequence goes on along the minus strand of NC_072834.1, from coordinate 6,209,719 downwards.
ATTGCAATGCAAGGAGGTGCGTATACATGTCCAAATAATTATCACAAAGAAAAATATGTTTAACTGGGATAGAGCTCACAAAAAACATAACCCAACCCTAACATCTTGGGACTGCTTGAAAAAGTCTATAATTGCAAAGTATATATTAAAAAAGGCCTTCCCTGATACAAGCTCACAACGAGTAACTTCCTGCCTCACAAAACCAGCTGTGCCTGTGCAACAACTAAAGAGACATCTGTACGAAATATCCCTTGTTCTGCATGTGTCAACAGCCACTAACAAGAGCCAAGCTAGATGGAAAGGAGATAAGCCATGATTGAGAACGATGAGATGCTTCAGATTTACCGAACATTCAAATTTCAACTGCCTGTCTTATTTGACCCTTCAACTGTCCCTTATCTAATGACTCACACACATCTGCAGTGAGTGTGGAAAGACCGTGTGAAGGGGTGGGCCTATCGGTACGGGGGTTCTGGCGTGTTATAAGGGTAATCATTGCGCTGGGGCGTGGGTTGCCCGTGTGCGGGTGTCTGCTCATACGGTGTGGATGCGGAGTAGCTTCCCGCTGCTGCGTAAGCTCCAGATGTATCATACGCTCCGTAGCCTCCCGATGCATCATAGCCAGCCGAGGCGCTGTAGTTTCCGGAGGCGCCGTAGCTCGCCGCCGAGGCGTCGTAGCTCTCTGTTGACTGGTCGTAACTCGTGGGAGGGTCGTACGTTCCTGGGGGCCCGTAGTCTTGCGTTGCGGAGTAGGCCGGGGGTGCTGTGTACGTCCCTGGGGGTGGAGGGATTGCGCTGGAGGATTCTGTAGTGGCCGGCGGAGGAGGGGGTGGAGGATTGGTGTAGGCGTACTGGAGGTAATGGTACTGTTGCTGGTACTGTTGGTATTGTTGGTACTGATGCATTTGCTGGTAATATTCTGTGTAGGACCTGCAGTTACAATTTACAATGTATGGGAGATAAATCATAAAAGGGGAAAAAGTGGAATTTCTACGACTTAATTTGTCACTAATGATTAATGACTGGGGGAGTCACGATACACTCGGCTCATGAGAAGAGACAATGCACGATATTGGGTTCACGAGAATGAGATGAGGTGATAATCTAACATTACTTTTAAGAAAACTACAATGACAAAATATAGAACCGAACAGACATTTTCAATTGAACTGAATCACAAAAAAATGCATACATTTTGAAATACTTTAGAACGTTGCATTCATGACGTAAACATGATGCTTTTAACTTTTAAGACTTCTTTCCACAAACTGAAACAAAAATTTAAATTAACAAAATTTTAAAAGTTAAAATAATGACAGCTGTTGTAGCTGCTAGTACTAATCATTTATGTTGACGTGTAGTTATGTAGACACATGTAATACGGACTGCAGATTGCAGTAGATTCATTTTTGTAAAAGAACTATTATTAACTATTATTATTATTATTATAACATTTTGCTGAGAGTGCCAAAACACAAAGTTGTGCATTTTCGAAATAGAGATCACATTTTGAAGTGTTAGGCAGCGATAGGGTTTTGATCAGACAAATCTTAAACTTGATCAAACGTGAAATTATGACATCTTCTGCTTGGACATTAACACCGCCGCAGCTGTGTATTCAATGGGGGGGGGGAAGCACCCGCCGAATGACGAGTGGCGCTGGGAACACCAAGGTACTGTAGGTTGGACTGCAAGGTTTATAGGGTGTGCAAAGCACTTAATAATGTGCAGTTCCAATCCTGCACACTGCCACTTTAAATATTGTGTGTATTACCATTCACAGTAGCGATGCCATAGATGAGTCTAATAGACTTCTGGCTGCCCTGTTCTCGAGACACATCTTTTCTCTAAACGAGAAATATCGTCACGTTTTAATCTCACATGATCTTGTGTCTCGTGACACCCCTATTAATGATAAATGAAAATGATTGTTTCTGTGTACCTAGCAACAGAATCTGCCCCTTCAGCAGTCGCAGTCGCAGGGTCTTCAGGTACTCCAGGTGGCGTTGGCAGCAAAGCACGGCGTTTGGCTCGATTTGTGAAGGAACCTGGACCAGGGTCCGGAAGCAAGGGCGCCTTGTTTCCTCTGATCGGGCTGCGATCCCGCTCGGTTTCTGAAGTTGTTGTATCTGTAGTAGTTGTGGTTGTCGTCGTCGTTTTTCTCCCTGCTTGTTGCTCCGCCAGAACCTGCATTAAAAAAAAGCACACTTATAAAAACACCCAAAATATGCATGTGCTGTTCTTATGTTAGTAGATTTTAAGACCTTCTGTCCCTCCTGGAAGAACTTGGCTCTTGCAGCCTCAAAAAGCGTTGTTGGGTCCGGTGTGGTCTGAGCCTCATACTCTTCAGCCATACTGCTCGGTGCCGCAGTGTGATTGGCCATGTCTTGGTACACCTGGTCAGCCACGGATCCGTACACCTGGCTGGCGAGAGCGCCGTATATAACCCCGTCTGCGCCTTTAGAACTCGTAATGCCCTTCAGGGCAGCATAAGTGGGGTCAAACGATGTTGTGTTGTAGAACGAGTTATGGACGCTTTGTTGCACCTGCAAAGACAAACAATATATTTTTGACAATACAATAGAAAGTAAACGTGGTTACAAATTTCAGCAGTCAGTGTACAGCTTGTAGCAATTTACTGAAAATGAGTAAACAGTCATTATTGGCAGCACAAGTGAGTGCACCTCACAGTGAACATGCATCCAAATTGTATCCAAAGTGTCAACATTTAGTGTGAACACCATCGTTATTTAGCACTGCCTTCATCCTCTTGGGCGTGGAATTCACCAGATTTGCACATGCTGTTACTGGAATCCTCTTCCATTCTATGACAACATCACTGGTGGAGCTGGTGGATGTTAAGACACCTTGCGCTCCTCTACTGTCATCCCTTCCGCTTGACGATACCCGACAGGTGCTCAACTAGGTTCAGGTCTAGAGGAGCTACACTTGGCTCCATCACCTTCAGCACTTGGTCATATTGGAGGTGTGTTTGGGTTTGTTAAGATGTTGGAACACTACCATGCGGCCATGTTTCCCATTGGTGGGACATTGTTGGAATTGATCTTTCCCTCAATTAACTGCAGCTCCCCACTGCCGGCATCACTCATTGCAGCCCAATAGCATGAAGCAGCCACCACGCCTATGCTTGACTACAAACAAGACAATTAGCTTGATAGACACTTGTGTTGCCAGCTATACAGACAACAACGGCAGTGTGCTGAGTCATTTACAGGGTATATTAAATACATGTTATACAAGCTGTACATTCAAGATTCAAGAGTTACATGAACTACTCTAACATATTTCTATGTATCATTTCTATTGTATTGCACCATGACAATACATGACAAAATGGTTACTGAAATGTCAGAGATGAACTCAACATTAAGTACATTCATATAAATGGCCATTTAAACAGCTAATTTACTTGTATGGGAAGTCCGGCAGCAGCCGCTGCAGCTGCTGCAAGTACAGCAGCATGACTCTGGTGATGCTCCATGGAGCCAGCTGGCCGAGGAAGGAGACCCTCTCTACCACCTGGAAAGAAAATACAGAGAGGGGAAAACATGTAGAAGGAATCTGTTTTTCGTTACCAGCATTGTTTCCAAACTTGAAAAACACACCGGCTGAATTCCCGGATGTCATTAGCTGGTTGACCAAAGGTTGAGCTTTGGAGAGCTCTACAGCCAGCTGACGGCCCTTGAAAATGGTTCCATTGAGGGCCTCAATGGCTGCCATTGCCTCCTCTTTTCTTTCCATATGCACGAATGCATAGCCAACGTTTGAACATAATCTCGCTGTAGAGGATTAAAAAAATATATATATATTTTTTAAATGACCAAATGAAAAAAACAATGCACATATTGCATTGTTTTGCATATTGTTTACTTTTACCTTACCTTTGACTTTATCACAATCTAAAACCCTCCCAAATGTCGAGAACAGTCCATGCAGATCATCTGCAGAACATGTGGCGCTGAGGTTCCCCACAAACACTTTGGTGGAGTTTGGCGGACGAGCACGTGATTCTTCCACCACAAGTGGTCTGCCTCTGTACTCCTTGCCGTCGAGATGCCGTATAGCCCTGTAAAACGTCAGGCTAGGAATGACTAAACCTTAATTTGTGCATGGTATGTATGTGAGGGGATATTTCAGAATACCTGTCGGCCGCTCCATCTCCCTTCAGGGTAACGAAGGCATACTGTCTGAGCAAGGAGCAGGTGTTGATCTCCCCGTACGGAGCAAAAAGCTTGTTGAGCTCGTCTTGGGTTGCATCTAAAGGAAGGTTGCCCACAAACAACTTGACGTTCTCTCCGCTCATCTCTGTAACAACCAGGCATCTGCAGGAGAAGGTTCCAGAAGTGTCAATTTTGGGGGAAAATTTAACTGCCGTGTTAAACTCGCAATTGCATCACATCCTAATGATAGTTTAATTCGGTTACTATAATGATACTTTTTAAGTTATTACAAAAAAGAAAGTTCAATCGGCGCGAGATTTAGCTAACAGGTAGCTAAGCAAACAATTCCGCTAGTTTCACGTCACCGACTAAGTTTAGCCCATATATGTTGGAGTGAGTGAGAATACTAATAAGGCTTGGTAGTATTACAACTCTAGTGGTGAGAAATAAAGCCGGCTACACGACAAACACACGACTGAAAACGACATCGCTAGCCATCTTGTAGACGGCTGGCTAATGCTAGCTAAACTAGCTAGATAGCGCTCAATAACGTTAGTGAGATGTACCCGTGTATTCTTTGATCTCGTTTATCTTTACTGGGTTAGTTTTCATATCAACGCAAACAAACCGCGATATATGGCTATTTCACACATACAAATGGGGAAAAATAACAAATTTAGCATAGCTTTAGCTGACGGAGTCCCTTACCCAACGCGGTCCTGGAGCTGTATTTCAAATTCCACATCCGGCTTGGATTTCCTGGCGACAGGGGGCGCACTTTCGCTACAAAATAGGAACGTCAGTCTAATGACGTTAATACAAATAATTATCAAAAATAATATACTATACACATTTATTGTGATTTAACCTGCTAATGGTTAAAAAATACTTAGCTTTCCTAGCAAGCTCCACACAGTGTGCCTAACCTTTCATTTCCAGCCATGAATGTGTGACGTCAGAACTAGTGAGCATAATGTAACAGTAAAAACATCAATGCCATGGCGTCAAAATCAAGATAATGATTAGTATTTCAGTGTATAAAATAATTTGCGTCCACTTTACTTTTTTCCACGAACGTTACCAGGTGAGGTCAGGTGAAAGAGGAGGAGCCACAGACGAAGAAGAAGAACAGGAAAAGAACCGAAGAAGAAGAAGACTTGAACATGAACAGGAGACACGCTTCATAACAAGACAGAAAATAACAATCGAAAGAATTATTACTTTCAATTTTTATTAAGCTGCTGACTGAATTAGGAGCATGTTGTGTTATCCTAAATAGGGGCTAAAAAGAAGGGGAAGCGCAACAAGGTAAAAATGTGTTAAAATTATAGTATAAGTTGTTATAGATGCTGAACGTGATCCATATGCATGCCCTATTCATTGTTTTTGTAAAGGTATGTTTGGATTCTGGTTGTGTGTGTCCCTAACATTTGTTTCCACAGCTCCTCTTACTGCACTTAAAACCAAGTCTGAACTTGCTGACACAGTCCAGGATTTATCACGCAGGTGTGTGCAACTCTTCCTGTTGTGAAAAAAAAACCTGAGCCACTATTCCCACTTGTTTCATGACTATAAATGTGAATTATGTAGATGGAACAGCAAGAGGAGCCTCTGTATGACTTCCCTGAGCCCAGCCAGAAATCAGAGCGCAAGTTCCTAGGCCACCAAAGAGGATGTGGATCCCTGAGGAGCATCAGTGTACTGGACCGGCTCTTGTTGACGGTCCCCGTATGGCTCCAGCTGTCAATCAACCCTGCCACTGCCCTCCACATACTGCAAAGGGAGCCTCCAGGGGTCAGAAATGCATATACAGTATAAGTCATAGAAATGTTGAAACATAAAGTAAAATATGACACATTTTGATGCATGCTTTGAATGAGGAAAAGTAGCGTCATCTTGTGGCCAAATTTAAAAAGTGAAAGTCAGTCTTCCAATTTGAAATCTTAACATAAAGGACTGTATTAGTTTACACTGAGATACATGTGGGATCTAAAATGGCATTTTCAATGGGGCATTTATGGTCGCGAGGAACAAATATGGGAGTTATATTGTGGAGTTGCCATTTTAGGCTAATTTAAGTAGCAGAGATGACAATTCTACTTTTTTTTTTTTAAACAAATTCAACCCATGTTCCTTTAGTGCAGCCACAATGGCTTGAAAGTAAAAAACAGAGCATGTCCCTAGGATTTCTTAAGGGTTAATAATCCGATGTGTTGTTTTGCAGACATTCTTGGTGCGCAAGTCTCGCACGTCCAAGAGAAATGTGCTGTGTGTGCGCCTTGTGGATGAAAGCGTGCCATCCTTTGTGCAGCAGTTTGGTATCAGGGACGAACATTCAAGTAAGAAAGTTAAGAAATAAATGACCATTCCTGTGACCTCACACTTCCAAGTTCTGCCGTTATTTCCGGTCCATCTTAGCTCTGTCTCTTGAGACTTCAGCCATCAGCTTTCCAGATCTCCCAAGACTCATTTCATTCTACTGTGTCAGCAGGTAAAACCCCTTTCTTACTGCAGTCATTTATTGATAAATATTATATCTAATGACATTGTACATTATGATTCACGTCTTTTTATCAGAGATGTATTACCGTTCCCTCTGGAGCTTCCTGAAGCCATCGCTAAAGCAACCTCCCACAAGGAGCTTGAGTCCATCTCGCATATGGGAATAGGTTGGTATCATTTGCATATTTTAACCTAAATGAAATACAATGGTTTTACACATTGAGAAACTGTTACGGTCTCACAGTATACAATATTGTACTTGTACTTACTGGCCAAGGTGAGACCATTACTCACATAGGGGCGGCAATAAGTTCATACCTGAAAAGTCTAGATGGCCAAAGCACCGCCGCTATACAAATCGCGCAGTTAAACAACGTCACATGTTGTCAGAGCATCGTCCCGCTGGACTGAATAGACTTGTGAGACAGCGCCCTCTGCTGGATTCATAGCTGCAGCACTCCCCCCGCCCCCAATCCCGCCATCAAACCACTTTCAAATCTTTCAAAATGAATGTATGGGAAGGACTGGTGATATATGATGATCGTCTAATGAGGCTTCAGCTCACAAGTGTGTTTTGCTTCCTCCTTGGCTTTTTGTGGGTGTTTTTTTAATGTCACCATAAATGGGTACCAGTGATGTGGGGAAAAAAATTGTGATGATAACCATGGAAACGGTAATTACACTAATTGTAGCAAAGCAACTGGGGCGTGAATCGTTAAATAGAACAGTGGTTTTGAAATATGCTGCATTATTATAATTATATGCATCTATGTCCTGGTTGTTCTGTAGAATATGGAGAAAGTCAACATTAATACTATAAGAAGCACATTACATGTCCATTAGCTTTATTATACAGAGGTTAACTGATTTTTACACTTGTATGAAAGTTAAGAATGTTATAATGCCGGTACTGTTTATGTTTGCCACAGTTTGACCCGGTAATTGATTCATTCAATTTCAATTGTTTTTTATTTTAAAATTCTAAATGCAAACAAATGGAGGTCAACGAAACGGATTCTATTGTAGTGATTGATGCATTTTTGTATAATCAACTTTGTTTTCATTGTTGTATAAGCATAAAAAACAATGTTAATGAAATATTATGACTTAATTTAATTTTACAGAATTCTGGAGCTCACACCTGAATGTCCGTGGGCCACGAGAGGCCCTGAAGACCCAGAAGAATGAGGAGAAGACCCCGGACTCTCCCATCTCAGCCCCACCCACTTCCAACTCACAAACAATCCCTGCGTCCCAACTCGATTCCGCCCCGCAGCCTGACTCAGAGCTTAAATCTATTCCTGAATCGGACCCCAATTCCGCCCTGTTCCGCGAGTTCTGCCCAATCGAGACGCGTAGCCCCAGAGAGCTGGACTGCGGCTCGGGCCTGGGTGCTCTCTGCTTCATCAACCCTCTCTTCTTGCAGTCTCACAGCATCCTGTCTAAACGCCGCCTGATGAAACGCAGCTTCAAGGTCCGGGTGTCCACCGAGACAACCACTCTGCTGTCGCCCCCGCTCGCTCCACCACCCCCGCCTCCCTTGATGCCCAAAACTAAAGGAAAATGTAAAGCTTTGAAGCAGACTGGGTCTCAGAACAACAGACAGGACTCCCCAGAGGAGGCCCAGGAACAGGGTCAAACACAAATGGAAGCCACACAACTCCCAACAGTGGCGCACCATCCACCTGACGACACAGACTACATGCAGCCTCCCCCAGCCTTAACATCCCGTTCTCCATCTCTCTCTCCTTATCTAGCACCACCCCTTCCCCCCAAAATATCATCTACCCTTCACAGCCCTTCCGGCACTTCAGCCACCCACTATCAATTTCCATCACTTTCACCCAAGGCTCCTAGTGCTTCAATTTCTCCCTATCAGTCCCCATCTTCTTCCCCTTTCTCTCTGTCACCATTCTTTTCCCCATCCTTGTCTCAGCTGGCAGAGACCACCAAACAAAAAACACCCGATTCCACAGGAATTCCAAAGCAAAGCCTAGAGATGGCATCCAGGGTCGAAATAAATGAGTATGATGAAGTGGAGGGACTACACAAAGAAATGGAAGCAGCTACAGTTGATGACACAGGGAGTTGTAATTCCTCCGGTAGCCGTAGGGAGGCAGCGGAGACGCCACAACAGACCGCAGTACTCCTACCAAGCAATGACACTGCAAACTTTTAACCAACGCAGTAAATTTGTTATTGGAGGCATCAATTATACATGGTGACAGTATTGCACAATAGTTTAATTCGAATAATTGGAATGCGTAAGCTACAATTTGGGCCTTATATGTACAGTATATATGCACACACAAATAAGCAGCAAGCACAAAAGATTTCTATCAAATATTTTATTTTGGAACATATTTTCTGTCTTAAGATGCACAATATTTGAATACTGTCATGTTATTTCTTCCTCTTAAACCAGGTAAAACATGTTTTGACATCCAAAATGAAGAAATGGCAGTATTTTAACTTGCAGAATCATCAACAAAGAGACAAGTTGAATCAATGCATGTGTTTAACTTGTCATGGACAGTACGACCATATCAAAGAACTTTTTTATTCTGTCAGCAAATAGACATTTGTCATCATGAAATGAATGAAATATTAACCATGTGAACTAGCGCTGTGGTTTTGTCTACAGTAGATTTAATAGATCGCACTTTTTGGCTTTGAGTAACATGTGAGTCAGTTAGTTTTATGAGAACTAATCTAAGAGCCACTAAAGTCTAATTGGATCCTCAAGGACGAGACGGCCATCAACACCAACAGGAACAATCTACTCTGCTCAACTCCAAGAGGTCGGCTTCTAGTTTGTCGTCGTCTTGGAAGCGCTCAGTGAAGGACTGAATCAAGCCTGATGCACTGCCTTCGTATTCTACCAGCTCAATGCTCTCCTCTGGGGGACACAAAATAGACATGCAAATTAGATCGATACTTTATTAATCTCCAAGAGAAATTCACATTTCCAGCAGCTTTGCAAAAATGTCATGCTAAAATTAATCACTTAAAAATAAAAACAAGGCAAGATAGGAGAGATAATTAATGTCACCTGCTGTCACCTTTGTGTAGTGAAGGACAATAGCAAGGCCCACGTAAAATGGAGTACTGTTAATGTGTGCCTTCCTTCAAGGTCAGAACCTACCGTTGATCCTGGTGTTGGCTTGGACAAATATCTTACGATCTTCCTTCCTCAGCAGCACTGTCTCACGAAGGCGCAAAAAGTTGTGAGCACCGCTCTCGCTTACGGTGGAGTAGCTGTCATACAGGGCCCTGCCTTTGTCCACATCTGCTGTGGATTTAAATACCTAAAAGCAAAAAAATTGTTCTGAAATTGCTAATCAATTTACATAATCAAAACCATCGCTACTGGACGGCAGTAGATAACTGACGTGTGTCCAGTCAAATCTTGGCTGACAGAAGTACCTGCAGTTTCCGAAGGAATTTGTGGATGGCGTTCTTGCCCACGGTGTGGATCTTGCTCCTGTCTATTGTGATCCTAGCATCGGGCTTGCCATCCGTTCCCGTGACCTCCTCCAGGCCCACCAGGCCCTCCCCGGCTTCCAGCAGCACGCGCAGGATCACGAAACGAGCCTGCATGTGAGCCTGAAATAACAGCATGTGCCATAACATCAGGTGCACCTGCACAATGACTAGATAATGGTATAAAGCATATGCTTATTATTGTGGTTGTAGTTTGCAGTGATTTAAAATTGCACTGTATCATACTAAGTGGTATATCTCATATTTCGTCCTCATGTAGCTAAATAAGGCGCTTGCTAGCAAAAAGGTGTGTTTTATGCCAGGTCACCTGTCTCCAGTTCTTATTCTCAGGTGTGTAAAACTCCAGGCCCAACAGTCCTCCTCGCACCATACTCAGCCAGTTCACATACACCACATCCTCCGCATCCTGGTCCTCATGACCAAAAATACTGCGACACACAGGAGTAAAAACCTAATAATTTAAGACAGCGATATCCAAACGGGCAAATTTACATTAGATGACCTACCTGAGTACTTCCTTGTTGAGACACAAATAGAGCCCGACACACTCCGCTCTGCATTCTTCATAGGAGGAGGCAATAGTGGAGAATTTACTGTCCCAAGTCTCACTGTCCTGGTACCAACTGGAAACCTAAAAATACACACAGTTATAAATCAGGAACAACAGCTCTGCAACTAAACCCAAAATGAAAAATGTGCATTATTTGAGGAGGATGCAGCTTTAAGACGCACTTGCTCGCCTGTTTCTGGGTTAGTGACTTTGTTCTGGTCAAAGTTGAACTGCCCCTTATCATCCTGTGGAGGCATATACACACAGACGTACACACAATTACATATGCATTATACCTGTCAATTAAATTCAAATCCGCCTCGTTTGACTGACCTGGACAAACAACTTGCCGCTGCCGTGGCCCAACAGTTCATGAAGTCCGACCTGCACCTCAAATGATGGACTCTTCCACTTGATGAACAAATCCTTGCATGAGCAGATACACAAAAAGGGAGGAGTGTGTGTAAGACAGGTAGACTGCTCTAATCACAAACGTGTCTCACCTTGTCCTCTTCCTCCAAGAAGGTAAGCTTTTCTTTCTGGGTAGCGTAAGCCACAGCCAGCACATTTCCTAGTGACACATTTTTAAAGCCCTCTGATTGTCTGATGTCATCATCTAGAAATAAAAAAACAAACAACATGCACCGATGAGTGAGATAAGCTAAACCAGTCATCACAAATGTTGACGGTGCCACGCATACAGTTAGGGATGTTGATGCCAGCCGGAATTCCGCTGCCGGCGAAGGTAAGAACGTCGAGGGAGGTGAAGTCCGGCTTAAGAAAAGTGTCCTTCTCAAACTCCCTCGGCCAGGGAAGCTCAGGAAGCAGCACTTCTGCCGAGCTCACCAGTTTGGCAAAACGCTCGCTCATCGCCTTGTTTACGACCGCCACAAAACCTCAAAAGATGACACCACAGGTAAGACTTTATGAAAAGACAATGGCAACAGAAATACTGTTTGGATCAAATCTACCTTCAAACTCTCCTCTGGAGCCAAATGGGTCCCTGTAACTCTCAATAAAGCCAATGTAGCTGAAAAGGGAAAAGGGAGAAACGATTATACACTCCTGATGAAAATTTTAAGGCCAGTTGAAAATTTGCAAGAATTTTCATTTTACACAGTTTGATCTTAAGGGAGTTCCCAGTAGCTCTAGATCTCAAGCCATACTGTTGTGTGCCTTTCAGGGCTCCAGACTAACTTTTTTTACAAGGAGCATAGTGGCCCCTACCTTACAATTTTAGTAGTGCAGGTGAACCAAAGACTGGGCGGATAACTATAGCCTGCTAACTGCTACCAGAGAGACAGTGGAGCCAGGCAAAATGTGCAAACAAAGATGGTAGAATAGTTGAACTTCAATATGAGTCAAATTTGAGCGCTCACACACGCTGGCATCGAAAGGCTTAAGACTGCGACAAGCTATCGTCAATCCATTCTCACGATAATAAAGGACGTCCCTTGTAAAGTTAATATGGGACACATGCTTTTATCTGTTCACACATGCACGAGTAAATGAAAAATTCACTCGCAATGTCTCATATTTTAGTCACAGTCTGGAGCCCTGTGTTTTATTATATCTTTTCAAGGGACAAAACTATAGAAATTAAACTTGGTTACACTTTAGCGTAGTCTTAGAATAGTGCTTTTTGCTATTGTTCGTGTGCCTTTTCAAGAAATAACTTTCTTGCCAGATGCTTTGGCATGTGCAAACAGCCTCATAATTATTTTTTCATGTGGCGTACAGATTTTTTAGTTCTATGGAGACCATTTTAAAAGGTGCAGTTTTTTTTTTGTATTTTCCGGTCCACAGGCATTAAAATTAATTCACCTCTCCACAATTGGTCCCTTGTCTTTGATCCAATAGCGTGAGCCCTCCTTGTGGGCTTCCACAGAACCAAAGGTGAAGCTTTGCCTGTACTCCTCAAGCATCTTTTTCTGGTTCTCATTGGCAGCATGGGCCTACAAATTCAAAGCCAGGAAAATCATAAAATTAGGTCCTCAATGAGGCAACCATGTGAGAATAAAGGAGAACATGCATTCTCACCTGAGCCTTCTTAAGGTAATGGCAGACCCTCCCCATGAGGGGAGCATAGTCCCCCCTTTTTACAGAGAACTCTTTGCCCTCAAAGGTGAAGCATCCACAGCAAGATTCACACTCACCATCCACCGTACAGTCTATGGAGCAATACCCATAGTACGTTACATGCAGGACACACATTAAAGGCTCTTCAGCTCCAAATGACACTTTTTTCAACCTATCAATATAAGAACAACACCAATTATGAGTTAAACTGAATTACAATTATTGTATGTCCTGAAAAGGTGGAGTGGTGTTCATGACTGTCAATCACGGCCGTCTCATGAACACGCACATGCACAAACAGTCTCAGAGGAGGTATCAACAATTAGCAGTGCCTGAGAACTTGCACCCTATTCTGCCTGTACACACTGGGATGCCGAGAAAACCCGTACAAGAGAAAGCAGCCAAGAAATAAAAAAACTAAAACGTAAATCTACATTGTTGGAGCTGCTTTTCAGAGGTGGGGAGACTTCTGAGAATGAAAGGTTTTAAAAACAGATACAATGGTTGCTATTTTCCTGTTGAACTGGTGAGTAAAATCGTACACTTTTCCCAAACACTGCTCTTGTAGCACAACGAATTGTTACTGATGTATATTATGACTAAATAATCCTGTCGTGGATTCCACAAACAAATTAAGTTGTTGCCGTTGTTATGATAGGCTATACATTGTATAACTTTGTGAACAGCTGCTGCTATGAGCAGAGTGTTTGACTGATGTTGTAGTGCGTTTTGGTTGCCCCTTGATCACTTCACCTTTCCCTGCGCGTGTGTGTGTTAGTCAAACATTTTGCTAATACAGCAATCCCCCATTTATTTTGGTTAATTGGCTCCACACCCGATTGCGACACGAAATAGGACTCCTTATTTATAAATTGAACATTTTCATAGTTGGAGCATAAGAAACCCGTTTATGACCTTCTGAATACAGTTTTTAACATTATTATTAGAGCCCTTTAGACACTCATATGGTCACCCCCACACTTGTGACTGGGATTACCCAATATAGTAGATATTAGGGGTGTCACGAGAAGAGATGATACACAAGATTGGGTCTACGAGAGAGATGAGGACAATTTAACATGACTTTTAAGAAAAGTACAATAAAAAAGCCAATATTTTGCAATCTACTAATACAATTTCTACTACGTTACACTCTTCTGCACTCTGTGTATATGCTACCGGCTCCGCCTCTACTCACGGACACAAAGAGACTGTATGAGTGACAAAAGGGCTCACTCAATTCATGCCGTTCTTCTATGAAACAAATAAGGTGCTGAAACCCTCTTCCTGCCTGTTTGGAGGCAAGAGATGAGGAAAACAGACAAGCATGCACATGGCAATATATTGAGGCTGGTAAACTTATCAAGTTCAATTTCATTCATTGTGAGATTCATTCATTAATTTATTATCATCCCAGGCCTTGTGTCCACGCAGTAATTTTTTTGTCAACGAGAAATCTTGTCACGTTTTAATCTCGCGAGACCCTGTGACACGAGATCTTGTGACACCCCTAGTAGATATAATCAAAGTAAATAAGCCACTGAAGATATAACCAAACTCGTGTTTGTGGGTGTTGCAGTAAATGTGTTCCGGATGTGTGGAGGACAGGAAGGGAAATCAGGGGTTCAGAGTTGAGTTTTAGCTTTGCATAAGTTACAGCCGCAACAGTAGCCCGTGATGACTATTATTTTATTATTATTGTGCCTGTTGTGACATAATTCAAACTTGCAATAAAAGCCTGTTACAGCGATCAAGTCTAGCGCTTGTATGTTTCTCAGAACCGTAAAGTGACATTACTGACACCTAGTGACCAGTGTACAATACCACATATCACAATTTGAATGCAATTTTTATGCTTGAACAAGCTTAATTTAGGCAATAAATATGTAAAATTTGCTGTAATATCCATAGTAAAGACTAATAATAGGCTGTATTCAACCACAAAGAGCATATATATTTTTGAAAAACCGTGACAGAGTGAAGCCGCTAAATTCGAACCGCGATGTAGCAAGGGACGACTGTACTTGCAGGTAACATAAGTTAGCCAGTGGTGTTGGACTTATAGTTTTTGGTTAAAACAGTGTAGTTTGGAGAAAAGCAGGGATAGCACCTTTAAATTGTTTTTTATTACAAAGTGAAAAGGTTACTCCTCTTTATCGGCAGTGCTGACCTTTGTCGACAGCTGAGGCCATGCGCACCTCATAACAAGTTTTCTCGCCATTTTCCCTTTTAAAGAGCCGGGTGTTGTAGGCCGACAGTTTCTGAAGGCAAACAGAAGTGAGATTGAGATTTCATACAGTGATTTCTTAATTTTCTGAGCTTTTCACACAGAACCCTTCAGGCTTACCTTTGAGTCCAGGAATTTCTGCGCCAGCTCAGCATCTTCTAGACAGCAGTTTCCTGAGAAGTATGTGGTGATTCCCTGAAAACAAAGTAGAGTGTGACAACTTCACAAGTTTATGCAACATGAGTCTGGATAACTCAATCCTGTCCTGAGGGCAGTGTGAACATCACTTTCATCAAAAAAAAAATCTACAATGTGCAGCCTTTTGAAGGCTAACATGCTCCCACCTTGTCGCCAAGCCCCAGTTGTTTCTGTTTGTCCTTCAGGGAATCAATGAGACACGAGCAACTATCCCAAAGAGCCTCCATCTCAGCAGGCTCATCCTGAAACGCCTGGCTGGCCCTCACCAGAGCATCCAACTTGTCCTGAGCAGACACGGCAAAGAAAGATGCAAATAAATTGATCATGTATAATAATAATAATAATAATTATTATTATTATTATTATTATTATTATTATTATTATTATTGTAGTGTATCACACAATAGAAAGAGCATATTAGTAAGCACAGACAATGGTTAAGGACAGTAAAAAGTAACGTATACATTTATAGAATACACAAAAAATCTTCAGACCTTTGGTAGATTTGGGACAAACTTAGTGTCTCCAAAGGATTTGTAGTTTCCCATGTTGGCGTAGAAACCTGCTGCATACACCAAGAAGGCCTGATGAACAAGAAACAAAGCTCATGAAGCACAACAAAAACTGTGTGATAAAAGATGGCGTACCTGGTACTGCTCCGAGGTGAGCCCAACTGCTCTCGCCACATGTTCCAGCTGCGCTGGGGTCTGCTTCCGGAAGATCCTCTGCAGCAAAACAAAGATGGCGGGCGACTCCGGGGATGTTTGCAGGAGGACTGCCAGGCCTCCATACCTTAAAAGACAGGAAAGGGGATTGTAGTTTAGTGCATTTACATAATCTCTCAATGCATGCGGTCTACGTTTGATGACGTACCAGGACGCACGTGACAGGTAGTGAGCATACATCTTCTCCTGAGGGGAGAGCAAGTGAAAGGCCTCGGTGCAGCCAAGAGAGGAGATGCCAATGTCATTTGGTAGGTAGTATTGAGAGTCCACCATCTTTAAATTTGAGGCGTTCACTGGTAAAGAGGAATTAAACTGTGGGAGGATGTGGGGTTTGGAAAATGAGAGATTAGACATAATTTTTATACTTGTGTTCTTTATTCATTTACACTATGATGACTGATGTCCTTCACTGTTCATTCTATGCAACTTTTATTAGGTGTTTACAGCCCTAATTCTGCACGATGGCGGGTTAATCTTGAACTAAGCAACCCAAGTGACCAGGTGACACAGTCCAAAAGAAGTAGGTACAGTCCAATCCCCGCACTTTATGTGCGTGTCTGTAGAGGGAGAGTATGGGGGGAGTGCCCCAAAAATAAGGCTTTAACCGCTGGTTGCCTGGATTTGTATACCTCGGCGACTGGTTTATAACGTTAAACTTTCCCGTTGGTTTCTGATTTCTATGGAAACTTTAATCACAATGATCGCCAGTGGACACAGAAAGTGAAGCTCAAGTTCAAACTCTTTCAAATGGAAGGATCACAACTAGGGATGCTCCGATCAATCGGACACCGATAGCTATCGGACGATTTCCGTGAAAAAGCATGTGATCAGAATATGCCGATAAATGCCTTTCAACGCCGATCACCTCCAGCTCAGACTATTGCAGCGTACATTCCCGACCACCCCCCACCTCCCCTCAATTACCTATTTTTTGGGGGGGCCCCGACAGTTAGGGGACTTTGGAATAGTCCTAACTTTTCCCCCTTATACAGCACCCCTGACAAATAGTGCTCATCATAAATAACTTGAAACATTTACACTTAATCTATGTGATCGGTATCGGAATCAGCAGCATCAAACCCCGATGGGAGATTCCCTAATCACAACATCAGACTAAAAAAAAAACAACAACAAAAAAGACAGGTAGGCTGGTTACTTATTTATCAGCGCTCATGTGAAATTTTGCCCAAATTTGACGACACAAAATACAACTTTTTAACTCGGAATAAAATATCAAATGAATTAACCAATTAATTGTGGAGATGTGTCGTCAACGAGGCCCGAGATGAATATGAGTTGACTCAACTTTTAACTCTCCACGTTACAAGGCAACAACGAGTTAGCAACGGCTCGATGGGTCAATATGCAGACACGTAACCCGGAAACGGAAGTCAAACCCTTGATGAATGTCTCTAACTGTTGTGCGTCACCACAATGGTAAATATTTCAAGTCAATTAAAGACAATTAAGATTAAAAAAGGTCCTAATACTTTCCATATTCTGAAATCTACTAATGTTCAAAACTTCATTCAGTTCGGATAACAAGGCAATAAAGATAAGAGTTTTGCGTTGTTGAATCACTCTAAATTAATGATTGTTCTCGATCACAGCTTTTGTCTTCAGTCAATGATAAAACAACAGAGAGGACAGCGTGATATCTCCCGACAAGTTGGGATAGATTACAGGCATGTCACATCTCAAAATTTTGTAACACGAGCATTCAAAGCGGTTATATTTTGGGCTTTCCACGACTTCTACTAGCACAAACTTAAGTCACCACCTGTACTTCTTTAAATCCGAAACTCCATTCAACGTTTAATTTACTCCTATTATGAATCGATATAATAATCGACAGCAACAGCGTGTTACCTTGGTAAGCACGACAGCAACGGCTCACGTCAAACTGCAGTCTCATGCTCTACACTTCCTGGGTATATTTCACACAACCCCGCTTCGCAACCAATCACAGCTTGGGCCTTGTGATGGACAATACGTTTAACCAATCACGAAGTGGCTGTAGGGACTTCTGTTACGTCTCATAGCAGACGTGAGAAAATTATTTTAGCATCATTAAACAGACATACACAGCCATATTGGATGGGTTTTAATATTCATAAAAGCGATAATATCGCAATACAATGTGGATTTATGCTAGAATTAATTAAAGACGTCATGGGTGAAAAAAAATCTACATAAATGTCGATATTCAGTTACTAGACGTTTTCCAATAGACGTGCTCTAAATAATTTCATTTATGTGTGTGCGTGTGTGTGAGGTGGCGGGAGGGGCTTTGCGGGGATACACGTGTTTCATTGTTTAATTTAAATTTTCTTAACCTAAGTACGCAATACCAAACCATTATTACAGACTACCGCCACCTGCTGATGTGGAGGAGAACATGTTGAAACCTGCTCAATGAAGAGGCCTTCAATAAATTTTACATTACATTAATAATATCAGTAATAAATATTAACTACATGTGCCTTTTACCGTACATCTACATTCTGGATAATGAGAAAAACAATTCTTGTCTACATTAGTTGCAGGGACACTGGAACCATTGTTACATAAAAGTGACTTATGTATTTGTCTCCCATTTTATCCCATGAAAAGTTTTCACAGCATCTTTGCTACGGTTTCTGCTTCGTCAGGGCGGGTCGGGAGAGAGAGAGGAAATGCTTCCACTTGTCTCTTTGTGTCTCTCGTTCTCCCTTCATCCCTCCTCCCTTCCCATCTCCCCCTCCTAGCTGCGTGCAGTGAATTGAAGTGAAAGAAAGAAACATTAACAGAGGGAGGAGACTCTGCGGGAGGGGAAAGGAGGTGGCGAAAGCGTGTAAAGGACGGCGTCTCGCATGGTATTTATAGCCGGCGGGATGTGGAGATAGGAGGAGAGGAGAGAGGGAGCACCCAGACACAATAAAGAAGAAAAAGAGGACAAAGAGAGACGATGCTGAGGAGGAAGAGAAGTGTGTCGTTCGGTGGCTTTGGGTGGTGAGTTGAGCATTTTTGGCCTTTTGTTGACAGCAGGGTTGTTCACTTGACAGCCTCACACACTCTCTGTCAGGGTGTTCGAGTTCATTTCCAGTTGTGTCGCAATGACATCACAACGACATCACAACATCATCATGGTAACATCTGCTTTTGGGATGGGTACGCCTCACATGCAGCCCTAAAACAGTGACTGTGGTATTAGATATGACATTTTTCCTGTAACCTTTAGGGTTTCCTAAAGTTAGTTAGGACCCAAAATGTGTCTCGGGTCGTTTTAAAAAAAAAATAGTTACAGTATGTAGTAGTTGAAACATTTTACCCATAGTTAATAATGGAAATGAAAATAATCTGTTGCAGCGTCAAACGGAATTTTCGTCGGGATCAATATAGATAGATAGATAAGGTAATCTAATTAATATTGTAAAGAAATTCAGTGTTTTGTTTCTTTTGAATTTTTAAAAATGTATTGATTTATTTATTTTAATGTTATTTTTGTACCTACCTATCAATCCATCTAGCTACAGCATGCACATTGTTGGCATCATAAAACCAGCAGCCTAAGCAGGGAAGCCTCTTCCCGGCTACTTCATCCAGCTCTTCCCAGCAGATCCCGAGGCGTTCCCAGGTCAGTTGAGAGACGTAGTTTCTCCAATGTGTCCTGGGTCTTCTGGTCTACTGGGTCTGACTGGATGCCCAAGCCACCTCATCTGGGTCTTCTCAATGTGGAGGAGCAGCGGGTCTACTCTGAGTTTCTCCCGGATGACAGTGCTTCTCACCTTATCTCTAAGGGAGAGCCCAGCCACCCTACGGAGAAAACTCATTTCGGCCGATTGTACCCCGCAATCTCGTCCTTTCGATCACTACTCAAAGCTCATGACCATAGGTGTAATGGTGAAAACAACAAAACAATACCTTAAGGTCACGTGATGCAACTTGAACGTTGTGGCAATGGCCTGTTCCAGCGTGGCAGAATACCATTTCACACAGGTGATGTCCTGCCTCTGTTATGGCTCTGATACTACCTCCAAAGCTTCCATGTTGGTGCAGTTCATACAGAACTGCTACACGGGTGGGAAAAAAAGGTGGAAAAATGCCAGGTTTTACTGGCAGGGTAAAATGGGCTTTATGCTGCCTCCGAAGGCAGACAATTACTGGGCTGATTTCGTCCCCCGATTCCGAGTTGGTGGGTTTTATAAAGAACAGAGACGTGGAGAAATAGGTGGAAAAATGGCAGCTTTTCCAGGCAGTGTGAAGCTAAACTAATCTCAGTAATGATATCTTTGTCACCTCTAGCAACAAGTTATCAAACAATTAACGGAGGCGTAACTGTTTTGCTGCTAATGGTTGTTGCGGCTGCGTCGTGGGTGATTTTGTATTTTCAGCAATAAATGGAACAAACAGTAATTTACAGCTTTGGAGAAATAATTGGTGTTTTACCAAATTGACGAGACAGCTTCAAACAAGTGATGCTCAAGGGGAAAAAAAGCTGCTGTAGTTAATAAGCAACATGCAGAGTTGTAGGGATTCAGAGTTACTGCACCAATACAAAGTCCTGCTTTCTGTTGACTGCAGAAGGTTGTTTAAATGGTAACTCAGAATGTTACTATAGTATATACTGTATTGTGTTATTCTTTTCTGCTGCCTGTGCCCTATATTAAAAGTTTTATGGAAATCTATTTGGTCTTTTTTGTGTAGTGCTTTTAAATAACAAACTCATTTGGATCTGCTTCAAATGCAAAACCAACCCTCTCCTCCATATATATAGATATATATGTATAATGTTACTCATTGGAAATGTTTATTTTAAATTTACGGGGGATGTTTGTAATGTTTATTTTTTTTATTGAAACAATTATTTGCATTTTTGGTCACATCCCAGTTTTCTTAAATCACAAAATGTGGCGATAGATGCTTTTCATTAGGCAGCAACAATAATATGCTGTTTTGTTTCACCACTAATGGATCACGGTAGCAGCTATCTGCGACTGTCACTTGACGACATCTCAGAGAGAACAATGTAGAAAAAACTAGAGTGGTGGAACTGTTACACAAGCCTTCTAAACAGCCCTCCTTGCCTTCTGTACCTCCCTATTTCCTTGTATACTTCTTTACCTTATCTCTTCCATGCCATATGTTCCCTCCCTATGTGATTTCTCCCTGTTCCCTCTCACTGTATCTTCATTCCTCCGTTGTCCACATCGGAGCAGAGCTAATAGAGTTGCATTATTGAATAATGCAGGAGCAGCTTCAGGGAAACAGATGAACTAGTCCATGTACAAACAATCTACCCACACCCCCATTGGCTCCACTGGTTGTTTGATTTAATCTCTCTGTGATAATGTAATACTTGCAAAAAATTGGGGCTTTTACTCTAGTACACTATGAGGTACACTTTTGCAATGTAATGAGATCCAGTACAAGAAGTGTGCAAATTATTATGATTGTATCAAACTGAGGTTAGAGTATATTGCCCCTCTCATGGAGCTAAATAAACCAAACTGCATCTTCTGCGTGTGTCAATGTCAAACTAAAGTGTTAATGTTTACAGCTGAGTTAAATATCCAACACTGAAGATGTGTTGTGAAACATTATTTCCATTTGACACATGCAAGGAACCTACAAAGTCAGACGCTCCAAAAGTGGGAGAATTTTTGAAGTTCAACCATGATATTCTGTAAAAATATGCCACTTCAGACAAACAAACAAAGCAAAACTTCATCTCAGTGGGTGTTTAAAGGGTTATGTTAGAGGCAAAGTGTGATGATAACCACAGAACCAGAAATACACAATTAATATAAGAATAACCAAGCAGGTGCTAACCTAAATAGCATGTAGCTGTAAGAATCAGGGTTAAATACTAGACCTTAAACACTAAACCAGGGCGGCATGCTTACGAATAGCCTATATTTAGTATCTGTTGCTCTCTATTATTTTACTTTCTATTAGTTTTATTTAGTTTTCACTTTTTACACTTGTGCGACAGTTAAAAACAAATTAAAATGTTACTTAAAACACTGCCTGTTTGACCCTGGAACTGATGTACAGTGGTGTGAAAAAGTGTTTGCCCCTTTCCTGATTTCTTTTATTTTGTTTGTCACACTTCAAGATAATCAAGTTAATTTAACATTAGTCAATGACACAACTGAACACAAAATGTGAAAAGTGATTGCTCCTTAAACCTAACAACTGGTTGGGACACCCTTAGCAGCAACAACTGTAGTCCAGCGTTTGCGATAGTTTGCAATGAGTTTCTTACAGCGCTGTGGAGGAGTTTTGGCCCATTCGTCTTTGCAGAATTGTTGTCATTCAGCCACATTGGCGGGTTTTCCAGCATGAACCGCCTTTTTAAGGTCATGCCACAGCATCTCAATAGGATTTATGTCAGGTCTTCGACGAGGCCACCCAAAGTCTTCATTTTGTTTTTCTTCAGCCATTCAGAGGTGGACTTGCTGGTGTGTTTTGGATCATTGTCCTGCTGCAGAGCCCAAGTTGGTTTCAGGTCGAGGTCACAAACAGGTGGCCGGACATTCTCCTTCAGGATTTTTTGCAACATAATTCATGGTTCCATTTATCACAGCAAGTCTTCAGCAAGTCCTGAAGCAGCAAAACAGCCCCAGACCATCACACTACCACCACCATATTTTACTGTTGGAATGATGTTCTTTTTCTGAAATGCGGTGTGACTTTTACGCCAGATGTAATGGTGCATATACAGTATAAGCTATACAATAACAATATAACAGTTTTACCAGACAGATGCTAAAGTCAACTTTAATCACAGTCCAGCAATATTTATTGCCAGAAAACCACTTTAAGTGATGAGTATTTTTTTTTACATTAACAATAACATTTGTCTACAGGTTTCCCCCAGTCTAAATAATTGTATTAGATTTCTTGTGACAGTCACAGAAAACAATAATTTGACATCGCCCTGGGCTATTATTTTGTCACTTTATTTAAAGAAAACGATGAAAATGAACCTCAGCGTAACTGCAGTAGAAGAAACCAAAACAGATATTTATAAAAATGATTTCCTGCTCGTGTTGTTTTATTGGCATTTTTAGCCTCCAGTTCTGTTTATGATTTAATATGGAGGGGAGGTGACAGGGGGTGCAGCACTTTAACAAATAGTGCTTTTATTGCTTTACACCTCCGCAGTCGCACCTCTCCTCCACTCTGGCTGCTAAGGTTAATCGAGTATGTGGATGTTAATATGTCCTTCACACCTCCAACTTGTCTTGATGCACTTCCATCCCTTCATCCCTGAGTGTGTGAGTGCAATTTACCTTAACTACATGTCTTTTTCTCCCCGCAGGATTGACAAGTCTTCCGTCAGTGCCCTGAGAGCTCGGTGAGTGACGCAACTCAAACCTCCATGTTATGTAACAAAAAAATAATATTTTATGGTTATTACGAATGTAAAATACCATTATGTAAGTTTGAGTGGGAAAAGTGTTTTTTTTCTGTCCTAATTCACTGGGAGAAAATGGCCATTTGCATTAGATCCCTGCCTTTTCGACCGTTCGGCATTCGCTACTTCGCATGTTTGCAGATTTCTTTTTTTTTTTTTAACTTTAAATAATTGATTTTTTATGGTAGCAATAAATGCAGCAGAGGGGGAGCTGTCAATCAATATTTTCCAGCAAGAAGATGCTTGGACAAGACGTGATGTTGTGTAACTGCATGTTTTTTTTAGTACAACCCAGCGTACTGTATGCCTGTAATTGTTTTTTAATGTGTAAAACTGAATTTTCAACAATCAGTTAGGCCCTAGACGGACCAAATCAATAGGAACCAAACACAAACAGTTTGTGATTTGCTGCGCAACAAATCAGAAAAAGGTAAAAATGTCAATCACCGTTTTGCGTAAAACACAAAGATAATAGGTCTTCTTTCATGGAAAATACAGTATTCACCTTTGAGAGGCTGAAATCAGAGGATATTTGCATTTTAAAATAAAAAACGATGAATCGAATATCAAAATAGTTGTCGATTAACTGGATAATCGATGACTCGTTAATTGTTGCGGCTCTGTTTGAAACGTAACCCTTTTGAATAGGGATCTACTGTAGCTCAGCATCACTTGTTCCTTTATCCTTAAAGACTAAAGTTGCACTTGTTTTTTTTCATGAAATAATTGTCTTGGGTAATGTTTTGTTCTTGGTCAAAAAAATCTAAATATTTGTTTGTCCTTAATGGACAAGTATCTAATGCCAACTGATTGTTTTAATTCATAATTTTTCAACTGTTTCGATGAAAGGAACAAGATATTTTTTTTTTTATAAGAAACAAACATATTCCATTCTTACACTTAATTCACTTTGGGCATGAAAAAAACATTGCAAACCATCACTTGAATGTGGAACTTTCTTGTTTGGGGCATTTTGTAAATTTCCTGACACACCTTTTTCGGTCATATTATGAATGATACTTCAAGAACCAGTTTTTCTTCTTGGTTTCACACGTTAAATTTCTGCATCTTGATGTATTTGTTGCATCAACCATCTTAATCATGAAAATTCTAGTAGTAGAAATTAATGTCCACCACAGAGGATGCTGAAGAAATCTGTACATGCTCCCATAAATTCAATAAAAATGTAATATTCATTCATTAACACAAGAAAAATACACTATGTGCGGGTCACGCCCAGCCACAGTACTCCCAACACAGGACTGTCGTGAATATAATATTTATATAAATATAATAATTAAGGATAAAGATCATATTGTAACATCTACCCAGATGTTGTAAGGATGACGAGGAGGTAGTCAATCAACAGCCTATTTTGGCAACTGTCAGCCGAACCACACCAAAACAACATCAGCAAACGCAACTGTCCTGTCTGCACGCGGCCATCCTCCTACCCGCACCCACGCACACACGTCACGTTCAAAGACGGTCGGAAATCACAAACACTACACATGACTAGCAGGTCGCTGCATTACCTTTGAGCATTTTAAAGGATCTACTCCTATGAAAGCAACAATAATGACTAAGCAGCGTTGTGGTCTTGCTATTGAGATGGAAATGTTGCTAGTGTTTTAGCTTCTTTTTATTACTTTATTACTGCTCCATTTAAGTCTTGTATTTGGCGTTTTATTACTGTATTTTAAGACCTTCATGTGTTGTGTGTACAATGTGAGTGACTTAGGAGTTCATTTAGCAAAAATGTAGTTATCGGAGCCAACTTAGACCAAAACTTGACTTACATCACAGTCTGGGAATGGAACTTGTACATAACTGGAGTACCACCTGTTTATTACCTGAACTAAAAGAGTAAGTTTGGGTAATTTTCTATATATAAATAAAATTACCTGAACTTACTCTTTGTTGTGAGTTGCAAAGTTTGGTAATGTAATCCATACATATTCATCCATCCATTTATCTTCTATGCCGCTTATCCTCACGAGGGTTGACGCTGCTGGCATGCTGGAGCCTGTCCCAACTGGCTGCGGGCTAGAGGCCGGGTACACCCTGGACCGGTCGCCAGCCAATCACAGCCTAAACATATTCTCTTTCTAAAATCTATATCCATACGAAAGCTAATGCTGGATTCATTGAGTTACTATTTATTGTGTGAAGATTTTGCATAATGGTTGTTATTAAATACCAAACGGGAAATGGTCTTCTGCATGCTTTTAACTGCATGGACGTTAGAGAGCTAGCGTCCTCTGTGGTTAAATATGGTACTACAGCACCATGGTGCTCTAATGAGATAGAACCAATACGTGCGGAAAAAATGCTGCAGGGAAGAGATGAGGAAGAGATGAAAGTAAAAAAAAAAATCAGGCAGCTTTTTGGTCACCTTCACACATGCATGATCCTCGTGATTCATTGTCACACCCACTGTAGGATTTTGGTGTGATAACAGTAAAAAAAAAATGTTTTTTCAATACAATACAGACTACTGACACCAACTGGTATGGAAACACATGTCATATTGTTTTTATATCAAATGTAAACAGTCACTTAGAGTAAGCAATAGAGAGAGAAAGAGAGCGAATGGGTGGTGGGGGTGGGAGAGAGTCGCTGCATCTCATCAGAGAGGGATGCTCAGTTACCGACGGCAACAGAACAATGCTGCATGATCACTGGTGAGTCTGGCATTAGTCTCCATATCCCATCTGTGTGTGTTATTTCGTGACAGAAATGGTTATCCTTGTTCAACATTAACAAGAAATGTGCACGTTTTTAATGTCACCTGTGTGAGTGATGAGTAAGTGTTTAATTGAGTGAGTACAAGTCAGTCACAAATGCAAATGACATTCTTATCCAGCGAGCAAAACATTGCATTGTTAGGTAAAACTTGTGTGTGTTCTCGCATTGCTTTCTTTGTGCAACACAACCCAATATCACTTTTATTGTGAGGGCATTTTGGCAAGAGAAATACTAGGCTGAGCTCCCGTTACCCTATTTGACTGTCTGTGTGTGTGTACTGAAGCTAAAGAGTAGACCGCCTGTTTGTCTAGAAACAGAAACAAGCAGCGTGTCTTCCCTCTGCTCCTTCTGCTGCTGCTGTCATTGTTGTTATTTGTTGTTTTCTTCTTCATGTGGTTATTTACTCAAATAAAAAAAATATCACCCAATGAAAGCAATGACCATCCCTAAAAATAGCCACCAAAGAACAGACAGCATGTCTGCAGAGGATGGATGCCCTTGCAGGTGGGGCAGATTTACAACGTGTTTGTGCGTGCGCGCGCGAGTGTGTGTGTGTGTGTAAATGGCTGTGTTCCAAAAGTGACATAAGTATGTGCGCATGTGTGTGTGCACGTGCGATGATGTGCATATTTGATGAAGAAAAAGCATCAAAATGAACAAAAATATTAAACATGACCATGAAATAAAACACAACACTTCTTGCTGTTAAAATCATTCTGCAAAAACTGAAAATTATTAATCTAAAATCAAGGTCAATACCAAAATCAATACTTATTTTTCACTCTCAAGGTTGCAAAAACACTTAAAACAATTACAATGGAATTTTGTCCAGTAAAATATGTTTGATTTTAGTACATATTACTGACGATAAGAAAAATAGTCGAACATAGTGCCAGGTAAGATAAAGTATCTTGTTAGTCTTGTCCTTGGTTTCTGTTGTTACAGCTTGCTTAGATTTCAGTTTTTGAAATCTGGGATAATATTGACATTGGACAGCTCATGATTGACCAAATTTTTGATTTTCTCCTTGGACCCAAGGGAAAAAATATCTTTCGATATCATTTTTTTGTAATTTCCTGCCTCTCTGGAGCTAAAATAACAACTCATTCAAATTTTGAATTTTATGAACATCTTTTAATTTCAACATTTTACAGCATGTTCACATTAGTTATGGTATTCCTCTCGCCTCTTTGCCCGCATACATCCATGCACTCATCAGCCATCTCCGTGTCCGCCCTCAGAGCTGCCATCTCGGCCTGCCTCCCTGCCATCACCCGCCGTCACTGCCTCCTTGGAGCTAAAACAACAACTCAAAAGTTAGAATAAAAAAAACAAACTCTTTTTATTTTACATTTCACCTCATGTCCACATTAGCTATGGTATTTCAGGAAGTAGTTTGTCTTCTATGTTATGCAGAGGAACATCTTGCAACTGATGCCTTGCATGTATGTTTGCCCTTGCAACCTCGTATTGGCTGCAGTCTACCGATTCTGGCATGTGCTTGGCCCCATATTGTCTTAACCATGCTTCCGGTTGTGGAATTTTCTTTTTGATGGGTGGGTCATACTTTTCGTCGCTCTCCTCACTGTTGTCTACTCTCTTGCCAGCGTGGTCAGGTCCAGATGCAGTTTGAAGTCTCGGCACTGTTCAGTGTTCTTTGCTGATTGGTTAAAGTATGTCGTTAGACTCGTAGCGGATCCAGGAATTTGTGATGTCAACATCAAAGAAATAAGCAAGGTCCATCTCTTGGTTCTGCTTGTCATGCGATAGAAGCCCAGCATCTGGTCACAGGGGCCCACACCACCCATGTTGTCATTGTACTCCCGTATGACTGTGGGTCTTCTCACCTGGACCTGGAATTTGTCTGTCTTTGAGTGCAGACATCTTCAGGATAATTCCCATGTGCAGTAGAAGCATCATCCTTGGATTGTTGTCACACCATTTTGTGATCGCCAACTCAGGACTTCTCCTGATTACCATTACTGAAGCTCCCCTCCTCTCTCTTTTCAATCGATTGTCATCAGGCAACCAGCATGGCTTTGGCACACATGTTTTTTGTTATGGCTCCAGTTGAGCCTGATTCAACAGCGCCTCTGCTGGTTGCCACCAAGTACTGCACTTCATCCTGCTTCTATTGCTTCAAGATTAATCAACAATCTTTTCCAAATAATCTCCCAAATTTGATCAGTTAATCGATTGTTACGACTGTCCCAAGGCTTTGGCGCTTGTGATCCATGTTAGGATTGGCCTTATGGGGACAACGTGTTAACACAACTTAGTCAGACATGGAGATCAGCTGTGACATCAGTTGTCTGTGGAGATAATGAGCGTGGACTTCAAACTGCAGGAGTGGTTTTGTTTTGATATTTAACGGTATGAGAGTGCAAAGACAGATATAATTACAATGCAGTGCAGTGCTACACCACTGCAAACAATGATAATAAACATGCTATTATTTGTGAAGGCAGAATTTGTGATGCAGCTCTTGTATCTCATTAGTGCATTGTTCCTAATGAAGTGACCTCACATTAACCCTAACTGTCAAAATGACCATTTTAGACAAATACCAACCTGTCCTCTCTCTTTCTCTCTCTGGCCCTCTCTCTCTTACAAACGTGCACATATAAAGCCCCTCACCATGTGACCTTTTCTCCCTCAGCAGGCCTCATGTCGCCAACTTCTCATCTCTGTGACCTTTTTGTTTGTTCATTGTTTTAAGTCAGCATTGTCACAAGAAAACAAAAATATGTTTTTGTCTTGTTGTTTTGCCAGCAAGACAAAATATGTTTGGAACACATCAGCAAATTTGTTTGATATTTTGTTTGTCGTTTCACATCTGGATCGTGCTGCTCTCTTGCCCGTGTTCTTTTAGGCTTTAAAAAAATCCTACACGATTTGCATTATGTCCTTTGCCTGAACTCACTCAAGACCGCTGACCGCCCTGCACGGCCGCCGGCTGATCTGCTTTCATCTTTTCCTGGAAATGTCACATTTTCGACACCGCAGGAAGGAGGAGCAGACAGAACACAGACAATAACTAACCAGAATTATTATCGCTATTACTAGTACTAGTAGTAGTAGGGATGACAATACTATTGTCAAGTTGTTTTGAGCTCCGCCCATTGTATACAAAATGGAGTGCACTGCTTGGTTGCAACCAGCAGAGGCGCCATTGATTCAATCTCAACTAGTTTGTGCTCTAAAGAAGAAGAACAGGCTGTGCTTCAATTTGTGCACGTCCATACTTACATTTCAATAGGAAAACTTTGTAGACTGCGTACTTCGTTTCTGAGGGCGCGCATTTTGACAGGGTCCCATATTGATGACTGTCATAATGTAATGTCGTCTTCTTCTTCTCTGCTTTTTGATTGTGACTTGCAACCACTCAATTTAATCCCTACGTAGCCAAGATGACAAAGACGTTAGAAAGGTTAGGGTCGATCGCTGCAAACTCACCATTTGCGGCGTGTTGAGTGCAACATCCGGCACGCTGCATTTTGCTGTACTTCTAGTTCGAGCGTGCTTATGCACTCGTGCTAAGTGTAAGTATGGAAGTGTGCGAATTAAAACACAGCCTAAAGTATGGGAAGTTGAGCTACATGTTCAAGACCTTCCTATGGCACCAATAGTCAATACAAGACTGGCATTGAAACAGGACTAGAGAACATTCAGGGCAGTGGTTTTGTTTCTTCTTCAGGACATTTGAAATTGTTGGTTGACTATGACCAATGTTCGTGCGATGGTTCTGATTGATTTTCCGTCTCCTTTCAGATTCATAATAGCTTGTTTTTCACCCATAGACAACTCTCTGATTTTTTATGTTGTTTTCACCTCTAAATGCAGTCCACACAGGAAAAACCTATCCGACCCATCCGAAAACTGAGCGTCGGAATTCAGTGCTATTTCTTGACTGAATAAGCAATGCCTTAGGACACGTCGAGGAAACAAAACACACCTGTCACATGTTCCAATACTTTTGTTCACATGAAAAAATGGGTGGGTTCAAGCAAATGGTGCTATCTTCTAAGTTGTGTGTATGAAACCGATGAAAATACCTGAAAATAAAAGCTGAAATGTTGCTTCCTGGTTTCATTTTATCTTTTGATACAAAAACCCAAATGTTTTCAGTTTGCAGAAAAAAATAAAGAAATTGACCTCACTGTTCCAATACTTTTGGAGAGCACTGTAGTACTAGTGCTAATGAATGAGAAGGTGGGTCCAAATCTTTGACTGGTACTGTACACTGTACATAACGTAATAATAATAAATACCACAGAAGACAGCACTTTATTACAACAAACATGAATCAAAAAGACAGTAAGAAAAAATTTGTGCATGCTTGAGTTTTGGAAAACTAAGTCATATGGAGATTGAGATTGACCACTGGCCAGGTGTTTGTATCATTTTTGTATATTTTTCTGCAGGAAAAGTTATTGTTTATCATTTCTAGTTCGTCATACAAGTTGACAATGTTTGTGTGACATCGCAACGTCAGATGACTGATTGTGAATTTCAAAAAAGATCATTTAATCTGGAGAACCGTAGCAACTGCAATTATAAGGAGTACAACCTGCCAGAGCCTGACGAGATGGATGTTTCTTTCTGGCTGGCTGGAGGACTTGATTACACTGTGTATGCATATGTGTGTGGGTGTGTGTGTGTGTGTGTGTGTGTGTGTGTGTGCTGTTGTCTTTCTATATTTGTGTTGTCTTGACACCTTTCTTGCCGAGACATCTTTTCTTGATGAAGACCTTTTGGCAAGAAAAATGCTAGGATGTGCTCCTTTCACCCTGCTACACTGTATGTGTGCGTGTAACATGAAGTCATCCACAGCTGAATCTCAGGAGGCTCTGGGCAGATTGAAGCTCTATCTTTAGAGACACACTCATCGTGCCGCTGTGACAAATGTAATGATGATGATGTGCGATGCTTGGATAAATCAGGGGGCACACACACACACACTCACATGGTGGGAAAAAAAATCCCCATAGTGTGTTTTGTAGGAACGTTGACTTTTGGTGGTCCTTACCAAGTTTGACCAGCTTGCAAATGGACAAAAGGACTTGTTTCGCATTATAAATGGCAATTTGGGGGCACTCTGAATATATCATTGACACACTATGCAAGAAGATAATTATGAACCAAGCAAAGACAAAAAACAGCAGCACTTGATTGCACAGAAGCAGAACTTAAGACGGTATTTTTTGTCCTTCCAGCAAACAGGAGCTCCTGGCCGCCTCCAATGGTCCCGAAGCCGACTGCCCCCCCTCGCCGCCTCGCACCGCACCCCCCACCACCAAAGTAAGCCAACATCATGACTCTTCACTGTTATAAATGTATCTAATGCTTTACCCGGACAATGAGCTGAACAGTTTGAGACCCATCTGTCGCCAGTCATTTGTGTACTCTGTTGCCGTGGTGACATGTTGACATGTTGACCATGTGACACCGAAATGGAACAATAGCGGATAATCACAAGAGGACAACAATTCAAAGCTAACGCTGATCTCTCTCTGCAGTCCACCCATTTCTTTGACATGATGGACAAGATGGAGGTAAGGATTTTTTTTAAATCGGCACCAATGAAAGAACGATTAAATGGACATACTCTAGATGCGCCTAAAAACCAACAAAAAAAAGTGCATGAATTAACAATAAACGTATCAATAAAATATAAAAATAAAATGTTCATAAAATGAAATGTATTATTTAAAATTAGTATTTTAAAAATAAAATTTAAAAAATTGTATGCTAGTTTATGGTTTATTATTGTCTTATCCTTTGCATGTTTGTGTATTGTTATGACTGCAATGCGAGGGTTTGGTGCAAATCAATGTAAAGCCAATTTAAAAGAGAATTAAAATTTTATATCATGAATTTGAATGAATTAATGAGTTACTTGTTTATTTTATTAAAGTTGATATTAGGTTTAAGAAAATTGGATTAAAATCATATTTCACAGTTGAATTAATGAACGAATCGACAATTTCATACATTATTTTATGTTTCAATAAATGACTTCATATTTTTGTTAATTGGCTGTCTATATGTTCCGTTTCAAGGAAAAACACCCTTCCATATGTGCAATAGCCAACAATAGCTACTCAGATTATAAAAAATGACATGGCCATAATCATTTACTGTTATACAGTATTTTCTGCATAGTACATTGTCTTTTTTCTGCAAGAGGATCAAAGATCCGCTCATGGATCGAAAAGCAAAGATGCTGCAAGGATGCCATGTCATGCAGCGTGTTCCTCCAGCTGCCTCGAGGGCGCCAACATTCAAACGTACTTCTAGCATTATATGCCGCCTCTTCCTGCTTTGAGTATGCCGATATAACACACACACACGCACTAGTTATGTTTGTTGTCAGCTAATGATAGCAATATGGCAGAGTTTAGTTACTAACGTAATGTGTGTACACACCACGGACGTGTACATGAATACCAACAACCGTGAGTGACAGCCTTGAACAGCAGTTATTTTATTTGTGTCGGGTGAAAATTTACGACAATTTTTATGCCGTTTAATTTGTAATTGTCAAAAATGTAGACATTTTTTGTCTATATGGTATATATCAGATTTTTAAACCACTATTGGTAACATATGCTAGCCAGCTGAGATGTTCTTATATTTTTTTGGTCTCAAAAAATGTAATCCACTTGCGCTGATGTCACTCACAGCCACTAGAGGGCATATTCTAATGCTGGCAAGGGAGGACAGTAGGATAATGCTGCGTTATTAAAGTCAATGTATATAAATTTTTTGATGTTTTGGCTCAGTGACAGCACTCTAAGCATTCACATACACTTTGTAGTGGATCAATATGTCTCCCATTGTTATTATACAACTAGATCCATGCCGGACTCTAATGAGCCGTTGTAAAGGCCGAACACAACCTCCTCGCTCTCTGGAGACAAACAAACTGTGTCAGTTTTTATTTTTAAACCCTCATTAGCTCCACTGCTAGAGAAGCTTATACGTGCAGATCAGAAAGCGACAACAACTCCGCCAAGGTGACCGCACCTCGCCAGAGGCCCCGCTTTTGTGAGGTTTGACTAAAGCTGTCGTGTGTGATGCAGCAGGTTCCAGAAGCTGCAGAGATGAAGGCCGTCCCTCCGAGGCAGAAGGCACGTCAGTCAGTCTGTCTGTCCTCACGCCCGCCATCCACTTTAATTTACTCACTTGTTATGCTCACACTGGCGTGGTTTGTTTGAGTTGGTTGTTACCGTATTGTGTGTTTTTTATTACAACTGCAGTGAGACAAACTGTGCCGTCACGTTTTTCATCTCATCGTCTGAGTTGGCTTTTAAGGCGTCAGAGTGGAAACAGTATTTGTGTGACAGCTCTCTCTCTATCCTCAAACAGGACGACTACATTCCCTATCCGAGTATTGAGGAGGTGAGACCCCTCTTGTGAATATCATTTTTAAAAAATAACGTTGCTTTCATGTAAGAGATGCTCCACTGTTTCTATGCGGATGCAGGTGTTAGAAAAGGGAGGGCCCTACCCTCAGGTCATCCTTCCCCAGTTTGGAGGATACTGGATCGAGGACCCCGAGCAACCTCCCCCGCCCGCGCCTCCTCCCGCCTTCAAAGAGGAGGAGACGTGTGGAGCGGAAGCCCGGGACGCAGACTGTGGGTATCGCCTGGAAGAGACCAACGAGGCCGCACGGGCGTACAGGAAGTACTTCTTGGGCAAGGTGAGATTATGGAGTTTGTCGAGCAGCATCAGATTTTGTGGCTGTTTGGTTTGATTTGATTTAATTTATTTTGAACATGCACAAAAGGTTACATCTCGGAGTACATCTCACGTCTTCTTCACAATTCAACGTGTACGAAAAGGAGCAGATCGAAGCAGAGTTTATTTAATCCTACCCTGTCTCCGTATCGCAGCAATCACTGTAAAGTTGTTCACTTTCTTTCTGGTCAATATACTCAAAAAAAGCTGGGGACACTGGGCGCCAGGTGAGACAGGAAATATAGGTATATATAAAGTAGGTGCATGATAATTATCAGCTCGATATGAGGAATTATGATAAGATACTGATAAATCCAACAGCATAAAAAATAGCTCGGATAACCGACAAAAAAAAAGCTCCAATGAGGCGAGATTACCCTTACTGTGCTGTACTTGGGTTAGTGTGAGCAAATCAAGCGCTCCTTTTATGTCACGTGCTGCAAACGGCCCGTCATAACTTCCCCTGAGCTCACTTGTATGCAAAAATGGCGTCTATTGTTTGGGACTTCACACTGTTTCTGAGGAAGATATTTCGCCAAATGCTCTGCAAACATTCCGCAATGAGGGAAAAAAACATCAACTTCAACACAGCTACCTTGGGCCCGGGGCTTGTTCCTATTGCCGCAGCGTTTGATAGGCAGCGTTTTACCATCGTTGAAGACCCCTTTGAGGCACAGTTTGTACTTCTGAGCTACTGTTATTTTTTTAATGTTTTGGTAATAGTAATGATGTCATGATATTTGGTAAGGACAAATCTACAGGTACAGTTTGTCAAATTCAACTTTGTTTGAGTCATTCTCACCTACAGTTAAATGTGAATTTAAAAAATAAGAAATATAAAAAGTTATCGGTAAGAAGCAGGAAGTTATCGGTATCGGTATTGGCTTGAAAAAATATATGTTGTGCATCCCTAATATAAAGTAAAGTAAGGTAGTGCATTTTCTAGCTGCATATACCAGAAAGCCCTGCATTAGACTGTGTAGTATGTTACAGTACTAGCACAGTATATGTTTACGGTGTTGACAGGAGAAACATACTGTAAATTCTACAAAATGGCATGTCTCGTGTGATTATTTATTTGATTAAATCTTTATTAATTGAATTTAATTTCTTTTTATTTAATTTAGTTTAATTTATGACATTTGACACCATGAGACTGAGACAGCAAGCTGGAAAAAGTAGTAAGCAAAAGATGAAAACATGTTGCGAATTTTCTGAAAATGGACAATTTCATTTGCTGTCATTATTTCGCTCTCCTGCGATTTGCGAAAGTTTTGTCAACTGCTCAGTTAGTCCCGGATCAAAACCAGTATATATACTGCCAAAATGATCTGCAATTTCATTTAATATTTTTAAACCCCAAAAATATGCGAACACCTCTACCGGTAAACATATGCTGCAAAAACACAAATGAAATTGAGTAAATTGTAGTACTAGAAAGTATTTTATCACATGATTGATTGAAATACTGTTGCTGTCTCTTACAGGAGCATTTAAACTTCTCTTGCTCGTCCAGCAGTGTGGGAAACCTTCTCCTGTCTGTAAGACATGAAGAAGACAATCAGCAGGAGCACCTTCACGTCATCATCCGGTACAGAAAACATGGACAAGACAGTCATTATTCCATACCTTGAAAGCCTTGATTGACAAGTGTGTCCCGATACTTTTGTCCATGCATTGAATAGGAGTTCATCGTGTAGCACTTGGTGATGGTTGTTAGTTAGTGTGCTTTTCCACTCCATCAGGTCTCGAGTGAAGACACTCTATCAGCACCTGTCAGTGACTGATCTGCCAGACATCCCGAGTGTCCAAGAGCTGGCTAAGGTACACACACACACACACACACACACACACACACACACACACACACACACACACACACACACACACACACAGAACATCTATCTTCTGATGCCTGCTTTTGGTGGTCAAATGTGCCTCTTCGTGTGTGTCCTTCATCTTGCAGCTGCTGTGTGACGATGCAGCAGGTCTACGTTTCAGTCCTGTCCTCTATCCAAAGGTTAGCTCAAACACTTAAACAGGATTGACAGGACAGACAGATTGACAGGACAGTTTTTTTTGTTGTTGTCCATGTCCGTCTCAAGGCATCCCAGCTGATTGTCAACTACGACGAGCACGAGGTGAACAGCACGTTCAAGTTTGGAGTCATTTTCCAATGCTTTGGACAGGTAATAGTCACGCAATACTTCATATATTTTGGATAGATTGCTAAATAGCTTGATACATAGCTACATAAATGCAGTAGATTTTGGGCTCTTGCGGTTATTAAACACATTTAAAATTCAGTTTTACACATTAAGAAACAATTGCAAGCATAGTGTATACTGTATTGTACATATAAAATGTTACACATTTACAGTTACAGAAGTTATCACTTCTTTGCAAAGCATCTTCCTGCTGGAAAATCATGAGTGAATTAATGTGTGAGACAGCACCCTTTACTGGATTCATAGCTTACCTGCAGCACACTTTTTCCCCTGCAAAAAGTACGATCAAACCACTTTCTATTGAAGTTACCATTAAAAAAACTAATCATTTTTTTATTTTGAAGCAGACAAAACAAATCAGCAAATATGTGGGGGCGCAAATAGGTGGGCATCTACTGCAGATAGATTGATATTTTATCTTGTGGATGTCTCTCAGGTGTCCGAAGAGGAGCTATTCAGAAACAATGAGGAAACACCGGCGTTCCAAGAGTTTCTTCAGCTGTTGGGAGACACTGTGGAGCTGCAGGACTTTAAAGGGTCAGTAACAGGTTCATCTGCTTTAGTCAGACACTGAATTTCCGCTTTGCAGGTTTCGGGGTGGTCTGGATGTGTCCCACGGCCAGACCGGTTCTCAGTCCGTCTATACGGTCCACAGGCAGCAGGAGGTCATGTTCCATGTCTCCACCAAGCTCCCCTTCACCGAAGGAGACACCCAGCAGGTAACAAAGGAGAAATTACAGTAAGTAGAAGTCTGAATCACAACTGGACAAAGAATGTTGATAGCTTTTGATCTGTCTTCAGCTCCAGAGGAAGCGCCACATAGGGAATGACATTGTAGCTGTGGTGTTCCAGGAGGAGGCCACGCCCTTTGTCCCAGACATGATCGCTTCCAACTTCCTTCACGCCTTTGTCCTTGTGCAGGTGGAGGATCCATGCTCTGAGAACACAAGCTACAAGGTACAGAAGAGTATACTTCCTCTTTTACATCCTTATTTGCATATACTTGTGGTGTTCCGCAGGGCTCCTTTTTAGATCCTTTGTCATTGCTATTTATTTGCTGATTATTTTCACCAGCAAGGAATGTCAAGCTGGCAATATTCCACCTTCAAATGTAGTATCAGAAGCCTCTTTTACACAGAGATGATGACTGGAGGTAAGCCTAAATGTGCATACAAGAAAATTCTATATACAGGTACTCATAGTGTTTTGCAGGACTCCTTTCTCTTTCCTTATCATTACTGTTTATTTGCTGTTTTTTTTGTCTTTTGTTGCATTTGAATTTCTATAACCCCATTCAGACCATAGTCTGTAAAAGCAGGCTTTTTTCTGTGTGGCTGGTTCTGTATAAATGGCACCAGCGCAGAATGTCAATCTGGCAATATTCCACCTTCTAACATAGTATCAGAAGGCTCTTTGGGACTTTGCAAAATAGCCACATCAATAACAGTAGATTGTACATTTATCCGCCATTGCCTTATACAAAGAACCCAGCATAGCGGGTTGACATTGTATGAAGTGGGTCTCGAGTGTTAAACTTAACACCCTTTGTATTATGGAGTAGAGTTACACACGTCAGGCATTGTCCTGCCTCTGTTGCTGCTCTGATTCTGTTCCCCAAAGGCAGAATATTGTCGGGTTGACTTCATCCATCCTTGCTGCACACAATTGTGGCAAAATGTCTGCATAAAAGGCTCCGGCGGGTCTTCTGTTTCTGATGCTACAATTTTGTCTGAGGCTCATGTTACTGATTATGGCAGCCTTTGATCCCTTCATTGACAGGTGTCTGTTACAGCACGGGAAGATGTGCCGTCATTTGGCCCATTTCTACCGAATCCAGCTGTTTTTAAAAAGGTGAGAAAATGTAGAGGTTGTTTTGGTGAGGGATGTTTTACTCACTGCTAAGAAAGTTGCTATGATGTCATGCTTTCAGGGTCCAGAGTTTAGGGAGTTTCTTCTCACTAAACTCATCAACGCAGAGTTGGCATGTTACAAGAGTGTTCGCTTTGCCCGACTGGAGGTAATCCTTACTTTTCATGTGAGAAAAAATCTGTGTACATAAATCTGTTTCTGTACATTTGTGGTGTTCCGCTGGGCTCCTTTCTAGATGACCGTTATTTCAACTGTTTGTTAGGAGCGGACTCGGGCTGCACTGTTGGACACCCTCCACGATGACCTGCAGAGACGCTCC
Organism: Dunckerocampus dactyliophorus; assembly: GCF_027744805.1. NCBI lineage: Eukaryota > Metazoa > Chordata > Actinopteri > Syngnathiformes > Syngnathidae > Dunckerocampus > Dunckerocampus dactyliophorus. Next base: position 6,171,444 of record NC_072834.1, on the reverse strand, counting down.
CAGAGAATGCTGGGATTGACAACGAGTCTAGATGAGGAGGCTCGAGCTGAAAACGGACATGCCCATGGAGGTCTGCTTGAATCCATCAAGGTATCTAATTTAAAAAAAAAATGGATTCCTGTTTCCATTGTTTTAACTTTCTTCTGCCTGGTTTCAGAGGGCCATGCGAGGGCGAAGCGTCTCCATGGAGACAATGTCGAGGGGCGGGGCAGGTCTGCCTACCAGTCTGAGTGGAGGGGGGTTGGCACACAGTAGCACTGAGGTGAAAAATGTTTTTTTTATTTGCTGTGTTTTTTTTTGTATTTAATTAGATTTTAAATTAAAGTGTTAATTGGTTTATGTGTGTTTATCAGTATTATGTGAAATCTCCAGTGAAACGACGTTCAGGTCTATTCCCTCGATTGCTGAGTGTTGACAGCCAAACAGACAAACACAGCCATAAAAGGTAATCTCATTATTTGTGGATCCTTTATGTTTATTTATTATTAACTCATTCAATCCCAGCCATTTATCAAAAGACAAACCCTTCAGTATGGGCCATTTTAGACGATTTTGACTGATCTTCCAAGATCAGAATATTGAATAGTGTGTTCTATGGCTATATAAAGATGGAACTTACCAAAAGAAAGATTAGACTCCTGTCTCTCATCAGAAAATAAAAGTTTGTTTCTACCTTTTTCCGTTCTTTAGTAATGAGCGGTAGAATATGGGTAAGTTTCAGGAAAATATCGGTTGCCGACTAAAAAAAGGAGAAAATGAGCTTTTCATGAAAAGCAACATTTCAAGCATAACTTTCACTTTGACATAAATATATTTTGCTTTTGTGACAGCTGCAATATCTAAACAATTATACCACAACATAAAAACCCCTTTTTCTACACCCAAATAACAATTTATTTACAATATATAACACCATGAACTACTTACAATTTTCATGTGTGTGCACGTGCGTGATTGCATGTGTGTGTGTGCGTGTGCAAGTGCTAAAATTTCCCTACAATGTGTTTTTTTTCATGTGGTAATAGTTGTCTTTATGCAAGGGCTTCTTCTTCCTGTCATTTGTGTTTCTTTTTCCTCTCATGATTCCTGCCAGGCTCTTATCAAATTCACTTTTGCCACATAGTGGCCGTTTTTATGGCATTAAAATTGGTGAGGCGTTGCATCAGCATCTCCTTTTGCCTTTTGCGCAAAAAAAAACTTAGAAGACGTATAAATACGTTTTTGAGATCAGTCATTCGGGTTTATAAATATGTATGACTCATTTTTTTGGTATTGAATGAGTTAAACAACTTACGTATATAACAGCCAAAAAGACATCACTGAATGCTTTCCTGTGTATAATGTGGCTGATTTAGTTTCCTCGGTGACCAGAGGAGCTTCGACAGTTGCCAGCAGACGTTGGAGGTCAAGTCAGAGCTGCCATCCAATCCCAGCTCTCCAGAGGCGGGGCAACGAGACAGGTGTGTGTATGTGAACCTAAAGGGATCCTGAGTCAGTTTTTATTGGGTTACCAGTTGTCACAATGAAATGTTTTAAGCCAGTGGTTTTCAAAATATGACACAAAGTATGCCATAATGGAAGTTACTGTAGCTTTGCAAGTTTTTTCTTTATTTTTTTTCATGCTGCTGCACCTCCTCGAGAGTCTTCTATCATCCACCATGGCTTCAAGCTATTTTGTTTTCCTGACAAAGTGTCATCATTAATGCCCAGTGGGAGAAGTATTGGTTGTCTACGACCGTACATACATTCTTGTTTATATGGGAAGTCACATGTATACATCATCAAACGTGACTACCTTTCTTTTTTTTCTGCAGAATTTGCATGAAAAAGGATAGCAGTAAAATTTCCAGATCCACTTCCAGCACATGCAGCTTTAGCCTCCCTGCTGATGACACTCACTTGGTGAGACACACACCATAAACAACACCCTTTCTGTTAATTAAGCAGTTTTTGGATGCATTTGCTTTTGCATCTAAACACAAAATAAGGAAGTGAGCATTCATGCATTGTTGTTTTTTTTTTATGTGTGCGTGTAGCTCGTCCATCCTGTGACAGGAGATGGTCAAAGTTCAAGTCCGCTCACCGTTTGTCGAAGCCCAACAGGTAGAGGAACAGGTTATGAAAAATGTGCACGCTGACAAATTAGCAAAATGTAAAACATTTACATGCGGCATTTCATTTATCTCTGTGTTTTCTTACAGCTGCTTGATATCCTCACCTCTTTTTCCCCTTTTTTCCCCAACTTCAGAGATGAAGAACAAAAACTCCCCCCGATCTAACCTCAAGTTTCGTTTTGACAAGTTGAGCCACTCTGCTGCAGTAAGTCACAGTTCTGTACAAGTTGTATTTCGCTATTGTTTTTATTTTGTTGATTTTGTAACTCTGTCATCCTCTGTGCTGTTAGCCGGGACACTAGACATGCATGGACAAGGAAAAGGTATGTGCTGAATTTCATTGTCGCCATCCATCATGTTTTTCGTAAATGTATTTGCTCTATCCTATTTCTATTTATCGACAAAAACAGTGTCGTAGATTAACATGTTAATATCTTTCACAGGGGTGTCCAAACTTTTTCCACCGAGGGTTGCATACTAAAAACTCAAAGGGGCCATTTTGATATTTTAGATTTTGTAAAAAACACTAAAATCAATCCAATATGCTAAGAAATGTTATATATATGATTAATGATTCCGATCGTTTTTAACATTTCTTAAGTAAAAATTGTTCGATGTGCACATTTCCTGATCAAATGAAACCTAAATTGAGTTTGCAGCATGTTTCTCCTCTCGGTTTTGTGGGCAAGCCAAGCAACCGTCTGTGAGTGCATGTCACCAATATAATGTTTGCTGAAACAGTTATTCTACACCATGCCTTTCTACAGCCTGTGTAAACGTCTTGAATGTAAGTGTAACATCATTGTTGAGACGCACACAGTACGCCTCCTCACCGTGAATGGGCGGAGGCGTATGTGAACTCGAAGGTTCTTGTCTCTGCCGTCCTTCTATAGAGTGTAAAAGCCTGCGCTAACGTTTTTTTTTTTAAAACTTCATTGAAATACACCAACAGCAGTGCCAGCTAGAGCTAGAGTCAGCAAGAAGTCAAATGCAATAAATATATTGTCATGGTCTGCTGAATGAATGAATGAATCTGACTGCCAAGATGGAGGATTATATAGCCAAGCTCAAAAACTTCTCCAGACTGGACTTTCGGACAAAACAGAGGGTTATCAGACTTTACAGCAAAGTAACAGAGCTTTTCCTGGAGAAGGATAGTGCGCATGTACTTCATATACAAATAAAAGGTAAGACCATCAATGTTTTTTTCAGTTTATTAAAATATAAATAAATGGGACTAAGGTTATTCTCTTAATGAGCAATCTGTATTAACAAGGGTTGGACATCCTTTGAATTTGAACGATTCCTTGTTTCGGTTCCGGTTCCTAATGATTCGCTAATCCGATGCTTTTAGGAAGCAGGGTCATGAGAGTTTACATGCTTTAAACCACAGTTCTTTTTCAATGAAATGTCTGAACTTCCCCATGATTTTTTTAATTGTATGAACTTTTTTTATCATCTTTACTATGAATTTATCACAGATCTATTTTCACAGTACACGTTCACAAAAGATTTTTACTTTCGAAAAGCTCATGAAAAAACTTTTCCACTTATGCTGTTGTTTACGTGGAAATGTTAGTGAGTGTGTGATGCTGCAGGCACTTAAACATACACTAACCTGGGTGCAGAATATCAAACAACTTGTCAAAGGCTTGTCTATGAGCTGAGTTTAGAGCTACCATGTTAGCACAATGTAAGCTATTTTTGTGACACCCTTATTTTGTTATCACAAGTATAAAGGACTTGTGAGACTTCAACGCCCATGTGGGCAATGACAGTGTGACCTGGAGGGGCGTGATTGGGAGGAACGGCCTCCCCGATCTGAACCCGTGCGGTGTGATGTTGTTGGACTTCTGTGCGAACCACAGTTTGTCCATCACAAACACCATGTTCCAGCATAAGGATGTCCATAAGTGCACATGGCACCAGGACACCCTAGGCCGCAGGTCTATGATCGACTTTGTAGTCGTATCATCAGACCTGCGTCCGCATGTTTTGGACACACGGGTAAAGAGAGGGGCTGAGCTGTCAACTGATCACCACCTGGTGATGAGTTGGATTAGATGGCGGGGGAGGATGCCGGACAGACCCGGGAGACCCAAACGTGTAGTGAGGGTGTGCTGGGAACGTTTGGCAGAGTCTCCTGTTCGTCGAGTCTTCAGCTCTCACCTCCGGCAGAGCTTCTCCTGCATCCCGGGGGAGGACGAGGATATCGAGTCCGAATGGGCTCTATTCCGTGCCTCCATTGCTGAGGCAGCCGATCGGAGCTGCGGCCGCAAGGTGGTCGGTGCCAGTCGTGGCGGCAAGCCCCGAACCCGATGGTGGACACCAGAGGTCAGGGCTGCCGTCAAGCTGAAGAAGGAGTCCTATCGAGCATGGATGGCTTGTGGGACTCCTGAAGCAGCTGACGGGTACCGGCAGGCCAAGCGGCACGCGGCTTCGGCGGTGATCGAGGCAAAAACTCGGGTGTGGGAGGAGTTCGGTGAGGCCATGGAACACGACTTTCGGTCGGCCTCGAAGAGGTTCTGGCAAACCGTCCGGCGCCTCAGAAAGGGGAAGCAGTGCCCGGTCCACACTGTTTACAGTGGGGACGGGAGCCTGCTGACCTCGACTGAGGATATAGTTGGGCGGTGGAAGGAATACTTTGAGGCCCTTCTCAATCCCACTGACATACCTTCCCTAGAGGAAGCAGAGACTGAGGATACGAACGCGGACAGTTCCATCACCGTGGCTGAGGTATCTGGGGTAGTCAAAATGCTCCCCAGTGGCAAAGCTCCGGGGGTGGACGAGTTTCGCCCTGAATTCCTCAAGGCTTTGGATGTTGCGGGACTGTCTTGGCTGACACGTCTCTTCAACATTGCGTGGAAGTCGGGAACAGTACCTCTGGATTGGCAGACTGGGGTGGTGGTCCCCCTTTTCAAGAAGGGTGACCGGAGGGTGTGTTCCAACTATAGGGGGATCACACTCCTCAGCCTCCCTGGGAAAGTCTATTCCAGGGTGCTGGAGAGAAGGGTACGACCGTTAATCGAACCTCGGCTACAGGAGGTGCAATGTGGTTTTCGTCCTGGTCGCGGAACACTGGACCAGCTCTACACCCTTGCAAGGGTCCTGGAGGGTACTTGGGAGTTTGCCCAACCGGTCTACATGTGCTTTGTGGACCTGGAAAAGGCATTCGACCGTGTCCCTCGCGGTGTCCTGTGGGGGGTGCTCCGGGAGTATGGGATTGGTGGCGCGCTACTACGTGCCATTCAGTCCTTGTACAACCGGAGCAGGAGCCTGGTTCGCATTGCCAGTAGTAAGTCAAGCCTGTTTCCGGTGAACGTTGGCCTCCGCCAAGGCTGCCCTTTGTCACCGATTCTGTTCATAATTTTCATGGACAGAATTTCTAGGCGCAGCCAAGGTGTCGAGGGAGTCCAGTTCGGGGGCACTAGGATCTCATCTCTGCTATTTGCAGACGATGTGGTCCTGATGGCCTCATCGAGCTGTGACCTGCAGCGTTTACTGGGACGGTTTGCATCTGAGTGTGAAGCTTCTGGGATGAGACTCAGCACCTCCAAATCCGAGGCCATGGTTCTCAGTCGGAAAAGGGTGGATTGCTCCCTCCGGGTTGGGAATGAGGTCCTGCCCCAGGTGGAGGAGTTCAAGTATCTCGGGGTCTTGTTCACGAGTGAGGGAAGGTTGGAGCGTGAGGTCGATAGGCGGATCGGCGCAGCGTCTGCAGTAATGCGGTCGCTGTACCGGACCGTCGTGGTGAAGAGAGAGTTGAGCCGGAAGGCAAAGCTCTCAATTTACCGATCGATCTATGTTCCCACCCTCACCTATGGTCATGAGCTTTGGGTCATGACCGAAAGAACGAGATCGCGGATACAAGCAGCTGAAATGAGTTTTCTTCGTAGGGTAGCGGGACTCACCCTAAGAGACAGGGTGAGGAGCTCGGTTATCCGAGAGGAGCTCAGAGTAGAGCCGCTGCTCCTTCACATCGAGAGGAGCCAGCTGAGGTGGCTCGGGCATCTAGTCCGGATGCCTCCCGGACGCCTCCCTGGTGAGGTGTTTTGGGCATGCCCAGCCGGGAGAAGGCCCCGGGGAAGACCTAGGACACGCTGGAGGGATTATGTCTCACAGCTGGCCTGGGAACGCCTCGGTGTCCTCCCGGTGGAGCTGGAGGAGGTGGTCGGGGACCGGGAAGTCTGGGCTTCCCTACTGAGACTGCTGCCCCCGCGACCCGGACCCAGATAAGCGGAGGAAAATGGAATGGAATGGAATGGAAGTATAAAGGATGGAGTGCAAAGCCCTCTTATTTTGACGGTCGGAACTGTTTTGTGTGGGTTGAGAAGGTCTATTGACTTTTGCTGAAAGAGACGCAAATAAACTGAATAAACATGAATAAACTTGCATCCTGCAGCCGTAGTTCCTGGCCTTTATTTATATCAGTGGGCATCCTAAAACTCTGGGTTACACTGGCATGAGACAGACGTCGTTTATTGACTTCTGTAATTCTTACTCCATAGAGGAAGTCCCACATAACGCATCAAGGGCCGAGCACTCTGTTATTTCTACACCTTCAATCTGGAGGTGTTTAATCATGTTGGTCATGCACCCTCCTTTGCATGATATTGTGTTGCAACTGTTGCACTGAGTTAACCGCTCTTTTTTTTTTTTTATGAAGTTCTTCTTTGTTGGTGCTCGTCAGATTCTTCTTCTTTGGTGTTTGCGGCTGTTTCTTCCGGTCCACAAGCAGGGCATCGAAATTAGGAATCGAAATAAAGAAATTTGAACAATCCTGGGAGAATTGGAATGTTAGTCCCGGTTTCCGTCGATGCTCGAGACTCAATGCCCAACCTTACATTCAGAAAACTTCAAAGGAGTCAGAGCCTCACCAGGCATGAACCTTAGTAACCATCGTTGATATATACATATAACCAGCCTGCATATCAGTTTTGTGTTATTAGGATCATCATTTCAGCATTTTCTCATTATGTTACGCGTTTTTTCCCATTTTTGCTCTTATTGTGTTTTTCGGACACCCCTGATCTATTATGAAGAGGATAAATTAATTTTTAAAAAAATTATATTTTTGACTATATATTTGTGGAATTTTTTTATAAATTATATTTGATTTAAATATATTTATAATGATGCATAAATAAAATATGTTTTGTAATGAATAATCCCCTCATTCTTTTCAAGCCAGTCAGACTTTAGGAGACTTTTACGTACGCTCTCCTTTCACTCCAGTGTAAATAGCTTCACAGATGCCATGTGTTTTTTGGGTCCCCTGTACATACGGTCTGACTGATTCCATTCTTTCACTTTTCAGAACCTGAGCGTGTTCAGCCACCATCACTGAAGACGAGGACAAAGACACAGCACACATGCTAAGACTTTTGCTATGTGGCTCGAATCATTCCGTCACCTTGATCACATTGTGTTTTGGTCCACGGAAATGTCAAATTCATGAGTCCATAAGGCGGAAATAACCCTGGTGATGTCATAATAGCGCCGCCTTCCCCTCAGCAGCTTGAAGACAAGTATATAAACTGTTTACCAAGTTGAAGAGGCTCAAGAAAAAAGGCTATCTGGCTGCATCATGGGAGATGTAGGAGGAGGACAAGGTTTTTTGTGTTACATTTTCAATATTTAGTACAATTACTCAATTGTAATTATTCAAATGTTGCAGTAAAATGATTGGTGATGAAGCGACATCAACAGACAGTCACAGCACCTTACAATCAAAAGCAATGCGTTTAAGTGAAAACTAAGGTAACACTTTCATCAATAATAGCAGTAAAACTGCCACATGTGGATGCATTATATTGAAAAATCAGGGATAGTGACAAGAAGTGAAAGTGGAAAACTATTTTTGTGTAAAACATAGTAAAAATAATATGCAGCACTTTCCCACCACAAATGTCCATATTTTTGTTAGTTAAAATTCAAATGTAGCTCCTCGAACAAGACTTCTAATGGCAAATGTAGAAGAAAATAGACATTTTACACAATTACCCTAGATTTGCATTGAACATTTGACTTTATTTTGAATCCGCTTGTTGGACACTGTGCTGTAAATCATGCAAAAACTACAAGTTGAACTGCCGTCTGAAGCAAAAAACAAAAGAAAGGGGATAGAAAAAGTAACATTTTGCACAAAAAACGCTTCTATGTAGGTTATTATATGTGTACAATAAACATCCATGATGTTAACAAAAACAGCTGTCTTTGCACTGAAAGCACAAGGTCTCTTATGTTACTGAATGCTGTCCATGCTTTTGTGGGTCTCACGGGGATGATAAAATGTAGCATGTTTCTGTCCAGTGTCCCTTCATTCAGACACGAGAGTATATATTGATTCGCTCATGTAGAAACTTTCAACTGTGTATTTTTGTTTCAATAAAGAATGTCCCTGTTTGTTTCCATGAATCCAAAATGCACTGTAAAGAAGTAAAATGTAAAATATCTACACTTCATAGCAACAAAATTCAATAAAATGATTGTCACGTTCAATTATATTGTAACGAAATAGTTGTGCTGTCCTGTTCGGAATGATTTTCAGAATTCCGGAGTGATTGGTGGATAATGTTGCTGTTGCTTTTGCGTTGCTAATGTGGAGAGTGAAGGAAAGAGATGTGTGTGAGTCTGAGGAGTGTGGCGTATGGGTCGGGACTTTTGGCGTGTCGGTGGAGAAGTTAAAACGGAGCGTCAAGCTGTGTGTGCGTCTGCCGGACAGTATGAAGTAGGATAGGAATTGCAACTTATGATTTAAGTAAGACGTATTAGAGTCACCCAAAAAGTTTTTCAAAACATATTTTAGGTACAAGGTTTTATATGACATCTTTGAAATTAAGTTACGATCGGATTTGTTTACCACCAAATTATGTGCTATCCTTCCTGACGCTTGCTACGTCCGATTGCTTCGTAGTCCGCAAACGCAACATTCAAGCACCAACGAAGAAGAAGCCGCAGCAAGGCAGCCAGCAGTGTCATGGCGGCGGCGCGCAGCTTACGGGTATCGGTGAAATCGGACAGTGGCTCTGACCGGTCCGAGTCCGAGTCGGACTCTGAGTCCGACAGAGGTACCCGCGGGGCCGAACCTATGGAGGTGGAGGAGGGGGAAGTCGAGGCCGACGACATCTCCGTCAACCGATCCCTGAAGGAGCTGCTGCCGGTGAGTGTCCGGGTTGGGCCTGATCAGACTCGGCGCTGGCGTCTTCTTCGTACGGAGGAGCTGTGCGGGGTAGCTGACTTGAGGTAGAAGCGACCCCCGGCTCGGAAGCAATAATGGGGAAACGAAAACTTCAGTTTACTGCGTCTGGAGTGGATTTAGTCACTCTAACGCGCAATTGACGCGTTCCTGTCACTTGTTGCTGTTAGCATCTTGTGGAGTTGCCACCAAACTCGCATTTGGAAAGTGATCTATCTTCACTTGTTCTTAAGCCCCCAGTCTTTACTGACTACCATGGTCAAATCTGCCTTGTCCCCAATCGCCCATTAATACGGCTTACTCAAAAACAAGTATTTTTTTTAGTAGTGTTTATAAGAGGTACATGTTATTTGTGTGTTGATAATAGTCAGGTTACTGTCTACAACCTACAGCCTTGTGTTCAGTCGAAAACTTGTGAGAGATTAATATTTTGCAGCACAAAACCACCAGATTGCTGTCATATAGAACAGGGGTGCTCAATCCCTTGGCCTGGTATCGGTTTATAGATGGAGCAGAGCAGAAAACTTTCAAAAATTAAACGTAATAATAATCATCATAATATATATTTTGCAATGTTGTGTTTGTAAATAAGTAGAATTTATTGTGAATGTGTATCAATATTGAGAATAAGAGTGATTTTATTTTAAAAAAATAATAATACAAAGACATGTAAAGCTAAATGCTAAAAACCCGCTGCCTTTCACCCACATACATCAAACCATGATCATCTTCTCTCAAGAAAACAAAGTCCGGGCTCGTGCCGATGGTGAGTTAGTATTCATTTAGTGGGTTTTAATGTGATGTTGTGTTTTATATATCTGTAAATCCTAATAGTAATAGATTACTATAAGGTCCACGAGCACCCACCTCCCCAACCGGTTCGCCAGAGGTTTGTGAGAATGCAAGCTGGTCCGTGAGCTCAGAAAGGTTGTGGACCACGGGTATAGAAGATCTTTAACTAGCTTTTTTTGCTGTAGGTTTCTGCTCCTATCATATAGAGAATCTTTGACTTTAGTTTTTGCAATAGGTCCTTAAAAACAGCGGAGCGCTGATTCTCTCTGTTTGTAGGATACGAGCAGGCGCTACGAGAACAAAGCTGGAGCCTTCATCACCGGCATTGATGTTAATTCGAAGGTAAACAAGACTCTTCTCACATACACGCAGTGCTTAACATTGATTGACACTTTGGCTGTGTCTGCATCAGGAAGCCATTGAGAGGAAAGAGAAGCGAGCGAGGCGTTTTCACTTCCACGGCGAGGTGAGCGCCACTCAGCGCAATGTTTTCCTGGATAAGGATTCAGTGAAGAAGGGTAAGAGGAGGCTCTCCCCTGACACACTTTTGAAGTGCCATTGACTGTTTTGTTTGCTGAACCTGCCTTCAGCTATCCCCAAAGTGCGACTGGAGGCAATTTACATCACGGGTGTTGACGACATGAGCACCCAGGAAGTATTTGGGCATTTTATGGAATATCCCCCTGCACACATTGAGTGGATTGACGACACTTCCTGTGAGTACGCCCCTTGGCCCGCCCACTCCACACCCTTACAGTCAAACAAATACCTGCATGTCTTCCAGGCAATGTGGTTTGGCTGGATGATGACACAGCCATCAGAGCTTTCATCAACACAAGCAGGATGCCCGACCCGGATGCGGTTGCCACGGATACAGAGAGGGCCAATCAGACAGGCAAGCCCAGTAAGTAAGGAGGGTAGTAACAATTCACCAAACCGGGTCAAGGGGGAAAATGTCTGACGTTGGTTTTAATCGCAGGTGGTCGAGGTCACAGGTCAGATGAAGAGGATGATGATGATGATGAAGAAGACGGCGAAGTGGATGAGGACGAGACGAAGAAGAGTGCCAATGAGATTCCAAAAGAGAGTGACAGGGAAGAAAAGACAAAAGTGGAGGCCGGTCAGGTAAAAGACTAATCAGATGAATTTAAGATGAATGTACCGTAATTTCCAGAGTATAACCCACGGCTTTTTTCTTAAACTTTGAACCCTGCGACTTATACAGCGGAGCAGCAAATTTATGACCTTACAACTACTATTAATCATTTAAATACTGTGCTGCTCGTAAGTCAGTGAGGAAACGAAAGCGCTTTCTTTAGCATGAGCCAGGCATGAGCTATAAGGGAACTCGCAACAAGCTTATCAACCCATCGGAAATCGCAGAGGTCAACATAACAGTTTGACTCACGGTGTCATCTTAAATAAAAGGCTAAAATCACCGCACGGCAACTTAACACTCAAAAGGTAGCTAGGAAATACAAAATACAAATACAAGACAAGTACCAATACAAGTTTAAAATAAAAAAAAAAACAACAGCTATTTTAACATCTTCCCATAATGCATTATTCCCAGCAGAGCAGTTCATTGTCCAACGGCTGCCATGGGTGCCCGGCAACATGATTAATGCTCACCACTGAAGTCACAAATCTCGATAGCTCTTCACGGTGGTTAATTTCTTTTTACACTTGTATAACGCGTACGAATGGGAGAACGTAAGATGCGTTAGGCACGTAATTTGACTTCAGACTGCCATTTTTGTTTTTTTACATTTTATATAAACAGTTCATTAGTTCACATTTTTTTTTACACTTGTATGGCAGTTGAGCATGTTAAAATGTTACTTAAAACATTGTTTGTACAGTTCATCAAGGTTTTATGATGACATGAAGGAGTTTATTCTAACGGCGTCCATTAATATTTTTTGTAAGGGGGATGACCTGTCACTAGCCGAGAGAGAGTCTTTGCTGAGGAACGACCTGCGCCCCGCCATCAAACCCTTCAAAGGAAACAAACTCTTCCTACGCTTTGCCACAGAAGGTCTCTTCTTTTACTAATACATTTTTTTACTACTATGACATTGCAGTACAATATCACAAAAGAGTAAACAGGTACTTCTCAAAGCTAAATGAGACTTTCTTCCCTTGTCAGACGACAAGAAGGAGCTGGGCGCTGCCCGGCGCAGTCGATACTACATGAAGTACGGGAACCCAAATTATGGAGGCATGAAGGGGATCCTCAGCAACTCCTGGTGGGTGGAACCAAACCATCAAATCTGTGACAATTACAGTTAATCAAACCACCCTCCGAACTGCATCACTTGTTTACTCAGTTGCGGAGTACAGTACTGTTTACCAGTATGGGTATAGAGATGCCACACCAAGCAGGTCGACACGATCCTCAATTCTCCAAAGAGAATAGTTTCACACTCACAAGTCGACACCTACCCAGGTGCTGGCTACTCTGTCACAAGTAGCTCCTCCTACCCTATGGCGTCAGGACATGATCCGTAAGGCAGCTCTCCTCATTCACGTCAAGCGTGACCTTGCTATCTATGAGGATTAAGACAACCTTCCAACTCTCGCAAACCTTTCTGGAACTCAGCGGAGTCCCTTCAAGATTGCAATTTCAATTTAAACAAAGACTGAATTTCCTAACCAAGACCTCATCGAGGACCCCACATTGTAACCAATTGGCTTTGACCTTCAGAGGAAGCAGTGGATGTCCCGTAAGAGGGATCTGTAGGATCTGCGCAACCCATGCCACAACAGCCCATCACAGAAAGGCAGCCCTGTATGTGGCTGTGTTTTTTCTGACCAGCCTGTGCTGCATCTTGCAATTAAATGACAGATGATCCCTTAGCCTGACTCGGCAGCCTGGACTTATCACTATAACTCCACATATGTCATATGATAAGGAGAATTAATTAAATGACTTTAATAATGATTATATCTTAAATGTGTTTTTTTTTCCCCTAGGAAGAGAAGGTATCACAACAGACGAATCCAGAGAGACGTCATCAAGAGTAAAAAGCCTCTAATTGGAGACAGCATGGGACACACTCCACCGTACACACACCGTCACTCTGGTAAAAACACACAAAAAAAACTACCTTGTGTGCATGTTTAAATAGTAGCATCAGACTCAGCTTTTTTGCTGGATTCCTGTTTGAAATCGTAAAGCAAGGGTAGGAAACCTGTGGCCATGGGCCATATATAGCTCGGAACAGCATTTGCCGGCCAAGCAATTCTAAAGCCTCACAGGAACTGTTATAAAAACGTTTCAAACATGGCATCTTATGAAAGACAGTTTGTCCTGTTGTGTTTTTGCTTACAAACACATCCACCACCAACATGGATGCATGACTTGACTTCTCCCTCCCCGTCAGCTGACCTGGTCAACCTACCCGAGGAGCCCATCAAGGAGGAGGAAGAAGAGGAGGAAGACTATGGCGACGAGGACATGGACTCGGACGACCGGGTGGTAGAGTACAAGGAGAAGGGAGACAGGGGAGATATCACCACGCGGCCATCGGGCGCGGGACTTCGTAGCAGGGTGGAACGTTCCCCGTCGCCCTGGTCCGAGTCGGATGAGATGGACTACGACCTGGAGCTGAAGATGATCTCCACACCGTCGCCGAAGAAAAGCAAGAAGATGACTATGTACGCCGATGAATTGGAGGCGCAGCTGAAGAGCATTCGGTGAGACATATTGTTGTGTTCTAATTAGTTTCAGGATTATACAAAAACTTTATATAATTCTATATTAAAAAATCCTCTAACTTGCACTGGGGCAGTAATGGACAAAAATCCTGGTGTCCTGACTCCTCACACCCAGTTTGTAATGTGCATTGTCGCCAGGACTGGATAGGAACATGTTTAAGTTACTTCTGATTTGGCTAGCTGTACTTTCACTCTGACCTGATTTGATGGCAGGATATTTCCATTCTTTACTTAAAATTATTGAAATTACTATCAGTACTGCAGTTATTAACACAATGACTGCTTTTTGGGGTTACAAGTATTATGCGTTCTAGCTAACATCATCTATTTATTTTGATTGACCCCCATGCAGGAACCGGGTCGGAGAATCGGCATCGCAAAGCAGGCCTAAGTCCCCCTCACCCAGCAAGGTGATGGACGTGCGGCAGCTGCTTGAGGAGAAGAGGCAGGGGCTATCTCAGCACAGACAACAGCCTCCAGTGGTGACCAGTGGGAGGACAGGTATTCAAAATAAGGTGCCCTTTTTATATAGCACATTGACATTGTTTTTATTTTTAAAAATGTATTTGTAGATGTACGGCAGCGACTTGGGAAGAGGCGGTACTCTCCTGATAGGCAGCGCTCTCCCTCCCCCGTTTCCCAAAGAGACACGCACCCCGCCAGAGAACCAATCCGAGATGTGCACCGCCGACTTGGCGTGGTTAGCCGGGATGGAGGCCTCTCTTCCAAATCATCCAAAGACAGAAAGACAAGTAAGGACATCAGTGTGTTTATACTAATAAAATGATTCATACTTTGGCAAGATTTTGAGTTAAAAGGTTTTATTTGTTGAATGAGTGTCTTTTCAGCAATGCCGCAATAAAGTAGCAAAAGACTATTAAGTTGTATTTTGGAGTAGATCTACATGTCCTTTTTAGGAATGAAGTGCACTTTATTAATGAAAACAAATTGTCTGCTCTTTAGGTTCTTTTTGTGTCATTGTTTTCAATCCTGACCCTATTTAAACAGGCAGCCTATGGAGTCGACTGGGCTCCGCTGACAATAACAACAATGTAGGGAGCAGAAGGAGCAGCGGGTCGTCAGGCCTCTTCTCATCCTCACAAAGCAGCAGGCGACACAGAGGAGACGCAGCGGAGGGAGATGGAGAGGAGGAGGAAGGCGAGGAAGAGGATGACTCGACGCTGCAGAAGATGTGGGGCGCCATGATCAAACAGAAGCAAGAGCGCCTCACTCACAAGATGAAAAAGAGTCGGCTGGACAACCTGCCGTCGCTGCAGATCGAGATCAGCCGAGATAGCAGTGAGGACTCGGACGCTTGAAACGGATGCTGGAGGGAAAAACTTTGGCGTGTGGAAAATCCTGTTTATGGATGGATTACTGAGTGGGCTTTGAACCCCTCCTTCCGGGCATCTGAGGTCCAACCCTGCCCTTTCTGTGACATGTTGTTTTTGTGTTTCTTTTAATACGGAACATCCAATATTTGTTTTGGGTGATATTTCAACGTTACTTTTTTGTATTAAATCA
This sequence comes from Dunckerocampus dactyliophorus, assembly GCF_027744805.1. Lineage (NCBI taxonomy): Eukaryota > Metazoa > Chordata > Actinopteri > Syngnathiformes > Syngnathidae > Dunckerocampus > Dunckerocampus dactyliophorus. The sequence continues at coordinate 6,156,096 of NC_072834.1, read as the reverse complement.
TTTTTTCTTTGAAGAACTTTGTTCATGAAACAGAGAACATGACGTTCATAGCGCAGAAACATTCCCCTTGCGTTTCTTTGATGACAAATATCTGTAAACGCTTTGATAAGATAATCATTATACACGTAAAACCTTTACTGACTGCAGCATCTCAAATGGGACCTCATGTTTTACTTTGTAATCATAAAATACCAAAACAAGGCAACTTTCCTCCGTTTGTAATTTCACCCATTATGATCAAGACAAATTTTCTTCTCTACATCAAGTCTGGTGGACAAATTGGCATTACAAGACATTGGAGTCAGCTTGTTTGTCTTTGCTGAAAATTGCAGATATAACAGAAGGGAAATTGGTTAATTATCTCACAATTGATTGTAATTACCCATTAAAACAATGTAGACTCGCCTGAAACACTTTGTGATGTATCAAATTTAGACAAGATTCAGTCAGTATGTGTTTTTTTTGTTTAAAGTGAACCATAATCTTGTTTTTAATATTATTTTTCGAGTCTTAGGCTTTCACTTTGTTTTGAGGTTAGTAAGAAGCGAACGTGTTTTCACACTCCAAGCCGACAGGGGAACCATAGACATTATACTGTATATGGTTACTACCATAAAATGAAAGGAAAGATTGTCAAATGCGCCAGAATGTGATAATTAACTCTTTTACGTATTCGACTGCTTGGTAGGTATTGATACTAGATAAACTAATAATATATTATGAACGTGTACTATGTGTGGACGACTACAAAGTTACACGTGTTCGATGGTCTACATCGAACAAAGACAATACATTACATGTTTTGAATAATAAAATTACTTATTTTGACTTGTATTTACAAACGAGTTTTACAATTTTCGTTGCGTTTACATATTTATATTACAGACTTATTATACTTAGGTTACAGATAACAGACTTCATGTTGCGTTGAGGAGTCGTTGCGTAATTACAAAATCTCACACCACTTCCCTCTGATTGGTTATCCTTTATGTCTATTACTGAGCGGAGCCAATGACAATCAAACAAAGACTTCCGTTTGAATAAAAACGAGCCAATGGCGACCCGCTGACGCATTTTGGTTTGGTGACGTATAAAGGCCTTGCGTTGTCAGTCGCCATTTTCTGGTCGGCGTCAACTGGCGTAGAAAGAGCGACGGACGCTGCTCAAAAGTAATGCTCCAAAACCGGTATTTCAAAGAGAGTACGTGATCGAAACCGTTAGCTAAATGAATTAATGGACTGCCTGCTAATCAATGGTCATGGTAGCGACAAAGTTGGTCTAGCTTTCCCTCGCTCGTTCAACTCAAAGATGGACGACAGCAGCGCGGCGAGGGAAGATGCCTGCCGAGAGTATCAATCCTCCCTGGAAGACCTGACGTTCAACAGCAAGCCGCATATCAACATGCTGACCATTCTGGCCGAGGAGAACGTCAACTTCGCCAAGGATATCGTCGCAATAATTGAAGCACAAATAAGCAAGGTTTTTATGAATAGAATATTCTTTTTCTGTTTCAAAATGTTTGTCGCTGTATGTAGCTGGTTGCTAACTAAACATGGCGTCAGGCGTTCAGTTAATAGGCCAATACATGTCACCTAACGTTAGCTTTTGTTACATGTAGGTGTCCTGTTAATACAAACAATTCAATTACAATAGTTAAGTTGAAATTAAAGTAGCACATGCTTTACTATTTGAGAATATCGGAAACTCAAATTACTTAACATGTCCTTGAAAGTGAAGTGAAAATCCATCATAAATTTGTTTTCATAATAGTGTATACAGTGACGTGTATAAATATGCGTATATTGTCGTCTGATTTGTTGAGTAAATAAGTTGAGTCTTTGTGGCGTAATCATGTGTTACTCGTCCATTACGTCGACAAACGGGAAGTTGATTAGCCTAACAAGGAAGTGGAATTACGAAATCACTTTGCTTTTTCAGTTAATATTTTTTACCCCAAAGGTGTTGGATTACCACTTGCTATAATTTATATCCTATTACAAATTCACCATTGGGTTTCTATGCAAGCTGTTGACTTGCCTAGTTAATTTTTTTAGCTCATTGAATGACTCAATTGAGATAAATGGCTTATACAGTGTTCAAATACAATTTATATGATGGATTTCTACTTTACCTTTTGTAGTTTTTGTGTAACATTTGGGCCATTAGCAACTGAGAAATGCGACCCATTGAGACCACAGTCTGTTTTCTATATAATGTAATAAATTCGTTTGAAGGGTAGGAGAGACACGATCCTCCCATTTAAGAGAATTCTAGTCAGCAATTCGCCTCCCTCCGTGGTCATTGTTTGCATTTTGACGCCTGACAAAATTTTAAATCAGAACGTTTACCCCAGCTTTTCCATGCGGGAGTGAATTTTGAAATGTTTACTGACTGGTTAAAAAAATGTCCTAATAATAAAACATGTGAAATGTGCTTTTTGTCATTTTTTATTTCCCAGTGTAATTTATTGGTAGAAATCTGGTTTCATTTAATGGCAGAAGTTGAGCCTGACTCTGGCTGGCTGTTAAACAAAAAAAAACAAACACATGCTGCATGATCACTGACTTGAGTCACAATAGTTTAAAAACGCAGCCGCTTTAACATGCCTCCCAAATAAACTGATTTGTGTTTTTCATTTTTTTTGTAAACGACTGTCGGGTAAACGACAAGTGAGTGCATGGGACTCGCTGTGTGCAGAGCTGAAGAGTCTCCACGGTAAAGTACAGAGAGTGGTCCAAGGAAAAAACCCTCTCTGGAGGTAAACTGGCTCTCAAGGACTTTTTTTGGATAACGGTGGATTTTTTTTCCCTCGCTAACCTCTGGGATGACTTAAACTGATGGACTGTCGAAGAGGATGCCTCCGGGTTTTATTTTTCTGAAGATGAGACTGATGGCTTTTGCTGTTTGTTTTTTTTTTAAACAAAGCGGTGTTTTTGGACTAACAGACTTTTTTGGGTTATTTTTGCCCATGTTTCTTTAATAACATCACATTTGTGTTAAATTTATTCTGCAATGTTGTTTTAACCCCTGTTGTGTTCTAAACTTGTTGAGTTCTCTATCACTCTAGGCCCCAGCTACCGAGAAGCTTCCAGTTTTGTACTTAGTGGATTCCATTGTGAAGAATGTCGGAGGAGAGTACCTTGCAGTGTTTGCTAAAAACCTAATCACGTCATTTATATGTGTCTTTGAAAAGGTACAGTTGTCCTTGTGGCCTTTTTCGTTTTCATTTAAACACTTGTAGCAGCCTCCACTTGTTTGCTTTAAAATTTGTAGTCTACTGCATACTCTGGCTTTACACTGTTACTATGAAAGTACTGGGTCGGTTATCACTGCTAGAACTTTTAAATGACAGTGTGTGATAATGGACATGTTTGAAAATAATGCTCTACTAGTAGTTGTGGACCAAGCCATGTCCTTTGTTTGTAGGTGGATGAGAACACTAGAAAGAGTTTGTTCAAGTTGCGATCAACATGGGATGAAGTGTTTCCTCTAAAGAAACTGTACGCTTTGGATGTACGGGTCAACTCTGTTGACCCGGCGTGGCCCATCAAGCCTCTGCCACCTATAGTCAACGCCAGTATCCACGTCAACCCCAAGTTTTTAAAACAGGTGTGTAGTCACAAGTGGAGCAATCATTTTTCGAAGTGGACTTCCCCTCACATGTGTTTCTCCTTCACCCCGTTCCTGGACTCGGTAGTCTGAGGATGCTTCTCCGAAACCTACCCCTGTGCAACAGGCGACCCCCGTCGCTCCTGTGCCTGGCCCGCCGCCGGTAAGTCAGTCCAGTCTGACCCAGGAGCAGCTGATCCGGCAGCAGCTGCTGGCCAAACAGAAACAGCTTCTGGAGCTTCAGCAGAAGAAGATCGAACTGGAACTGGAGCAGACAAAAGCACAGCTGGTAGGACAAACCAGTCGCATTTCAAATGAAAAATCTTATTTTGCGTGTTCATTGACAATATAGTTGACAATGTGCATTACATTTTTAGAGTGTGAACTATTACTGTGGGTTGTTGAGCTTTTACAAGTAACCTGACATTCCTATTACTACTACTGCCGACTTTCACTACTACATTTCCATTGAGATCAGCTTAAAATGTAAAAAAAAAAAAGTGTCTTGACATGTTGAACTCGTCATCTCTATGGCCCAGGGTCCTATTTGTGGATTGTGTGTTTGTTTTGGATAAATTACTTGGGTGACCTTTCGAATGGAAGAAAAAGCATGCTTTGGGGTTAACGTCATGAGAGGTCATCAAAGCCATCATCAAACCCTTTTAATTTGTGTGATTAAATCTAGTTGGCTACAATTTTTTTGATCTTGTAGAGACGGTGTACTCTTAACGTCAATCCCCACCAAAATCCAGATCTGTTTGACCATCAACCTACTGTAGGTCTACCAAGTAGAATTGGTAGAAAATTTAGCCCCTTTAGCTTAGCTTTGATCAGTGTGTATTTGTTTCAATAAAATGTTATTGTCCTGCAGGCAGGGGGGTTTACATTGCTAACGCCAACCCCACTTGCAACACCAACCTCTGTGCCGAAGCCGGTCGCTCAGCCCACTCCTGTGGTCCGACCCTGGATTGCGCCCCAGCCTCCGATCGAACCCAAGTTGACGACCAGAGATCCACGTTTGAACCGCATTGGCCCCTCAGCCCCTCTTCAAGGCAAAGAGCATCCTGCTGCGAAAAAGGAATCCCCTTCCGCAGTTGTAACTCCCGTTGTGACGCCAGAGAAAAGAGTGCCAGAGAAGCCAGTCCATTCAGAAAAGGTGCGGATCCCAAGAAAGGAAGACGAGAAACCCAAGCTTAAGTCTCCATCTCCAATGGCTAAAAACATCCAAAGTAAGACCAAGCATGCTGAGATTGAGAGCCAGAAGTGTACAGAGAACACAAAGAAAGATGCACGGGTGAAGAAACGTGGCCTGGAAAAGGGTGGAGAGGCTAAAGATGACGAACAGAAGGAGAAGAAAAGATGCAACGACAAGCGAGAGGAGTCTGCACGGAGACCTGAAACACCACGATCCAACAAAGGAAAACTTCAGAACGGCCTGGTGACCAAACACGGCCGCAGCCAATCTGCAGAGAAGACTGGAGGCAATGCTCGTACTCACGCCAGGAAACGTACACGCTCTCGCTCCAGATCTCGCTCATCCACCGCCTCGCCCAAAAGGAAAGACAGGAGGTCTCCCAAGAGTAGGACCAGGAGCAGCTCCCTGTCTCCTTCGCCATCCCGCAAGGTGGGGAAATGCAGGCGGAGAGGTGATGAGCCACAGCATGGCAAGAGTGGGTGGGATGACCGACTGGCATCCAAGAAGAACCAAACGGAAAGCAGGAGGTCTAAGACGCCTGCAGATGAGCATCGCTCCAAGTCAAGAGACTCTCCACGCAGCCATGACGGGGGCAGCAAGGAGAGCAAAGATGTTCCTCACCGCTGGAGGAGTGGCTGGGATGAGAACAAACAGTAAGGTTACCTCACTTTAACATTACACTAAGCATTAACCCCTCACGTATTGGTTTATTTTGGACCCTGTGTAAATGTATTATTGGTGACCTTACTACTCTTTGAACGTTTAGTGTAAAGGTGCCGGACTCTCATGCAAAACCTGGACCTCAGCGACATAAACCCTACAGCACCCCAACGCGTCCCACTACCCCACGAACCCCGAAACACCGCCTCAGTGTGGATGCCAATCTCCAGATACCTGAAGCTCTCAACTCTGCAACCAAGAAGGACCTGCTCAGAAGAGTATGTCAATACTTACCAAACACATTTATATTTTATTGTGGTTATTTGATGAGTTGAATGGTTTATCAATCCTTCTGTAGGCAAGCAAGAGCCTGGAAAATGGCGAGATTTCCAAAGATGACTTTCTGAACATGGCCCACAAGATTAAGAACTTCTTCCAGTATCAGGAGGAGAAGCAGCAGCAGCGCACTGAAATCTGGGACAACACCGGTGATTTCACTGCCAAGAAACAGATGCTGCCCGCCCCTCAGGAAGGCTTGGACCAGGCTCAGTTGACGTACTATGAGCACAAGTCCAAGCTTAAAAAGACGCAGGTCACGCACCGTGCCGCTGGAGAAAACTGGGAGGGTGCGGAGGAGTGTGACGAGGCCAACCGGGTACAACTGATTAGGCAAGGTGGGTGTTTGTCATACCTGAAGAACCCAGCAATGTAGTGCTCATCTGAAATCTAAAGTTCCTTGTGTTGGTTGACAGAAGAGAGACGAAGCAAAGAACGGGAAGAATCCAGACCTCCGCTCGCCCCCATGGTAGAGGAGTACAACCATGGCAAACAGTTCCCCCCCCTGAAATCTCTGCCTGGCCTTCGTTTCAGGAGGAGGGCTGACCCCCGAGAGTCCAGTAAGTATGCGCCATTGAACTTACAAAGAAAAGTGTCTATTAGACACAATAAAACAAAAGGCACTCAGGTAATTCTACTGTTTGTTTCCAGGTGAAAGAGAGTGGAACTCTCCCCTAACAGAACGGCAACGCTTCGATGACTGCGAGGAGCAGAAGAGCGGCTATGACGCTCCGAGGCGTTATGGCCCATCTGCTGACATCAGACAGCCCGATCCCAGAAGGCTGGACGGACTCCCTCCGTCAGGCGCCACTGTGCACAGAAACTGTCCAAGCCCAGCTGGTCTGGATCCTTCCGTCCCCAGGTTTGAGCGTGAACGCCTGTCGCCACTCCACCAGAAAGATGTGGGTGACATGAGCCCCATTCCTCGTTTTGAGAGTCCCAACAGTGAACACTCAGATGATGGACCCCTCAATCCAGATGCTCCTCGTGCCCCAAAGGCCATTCTTAAGGGACCGACTCATGAAGGGCTGCTGTGTAATATTCTTCAGCAAAGTGATTCCCCTGCACACACCCCTCCTCATGACGGAAACCACCCACCATCCCGGTTTGACATGGGCCCATCTAGGCCACACCCTGCAGGCTGGTACGAAGGTGGCGCTCCAGGGCGCTTTGACGGTCCAGGCAGGTTTGAAGGAGGCGGGCCTCCTCATCACAACATGCCAGAGAGGTTTGACGGACCACACATGTCTCAGGGTCCAATGAGAGGCGGGGACAACATCGGTCACTTTGATGGTCCGCCTCACCCTCAGGGCCCTGGGAGGTTTGATGGTCCTGTAGGTCCACAGGTTCCGCCGAGGTTTGATAGGTCGGGGCCTGGGCACTTCGAGGGTCCAATGCCGGGTTTTGAAGCAACACAGCACTTTGACAACAGCCCAGGACCCGGTCTTGGACCAATGGGCTTCCAGCAGCAGCGACCAATGCACTTTGAGAACACACTGAATCAGATGTCAGGCCCAATTTGTTTTGAGGGCCCTGGCCATATACCGCAACAGGGTGGGCCTCCACGTTTTGATGGCACCCCTGGCCAGCAGGGCCCCCCCAGGTTTGCCCCCCAACTCCCCAACAACTTGCAGCCAGCTATGCGACCGATGGCCCCTCCTATGTACGACAACACCTTCCCCCCTCAGCAGAACTTCAACATGGCTCCACCAGCTTTCCCAGATCCCATGAACTCTCAGTTCCACTCGGGGCCGATAGCATTTCCTACACAACCGAACATGCAGCCTGCTGCAAACTTCAACATTCTTGCTGCTCCACCATTCAGCCAGCCGGGAGCTGCCCCCTTCTTCAACCCATCAGTGCCTGCTGTCAACATGCAGCAGCCGGTGAGCTCCCAGTTTCACCTCTGCATTTTTTTTTCATGGTTGGCTTTTGTCATGTTAATGTTTGTTTGTTCTCTCAGGTTAATGTGGTGAACATGAACCAGCCCTTCCTACCTCAGAACCCAGCGACTTTTGGACAACAAGGTATGCTTATGCTGCTGCTTGTGAATGAACAACATAAAGCAATGTGATGTTGCAAGTGATGTTTTTTTTTTCCACTGCATCTTTCCCTGCAGAGAACCACTTTGGTCAAGTCGATGTCAATGACTTGCTGTCCAAGCTAATCTCTACTGGCATCATCAAGCCGTCACAGCCGGAGACAACAGTCCCCGACCATGGTCTGTTGGCTTGTGTTGTCCACACTCCAGTGAAGAATACAGTTATGTTAAAGTTGTCTTCCCCCTCCCAGAGTTAACTACTTCTACAGTACCGCCTCCTGCTGCAGAGGAAGAGGAAGATGAGGAGGCCGAGGATGATTTCCCAGATCTCACTAACTTCAAGGTCGACGATATGAAACAGTGAGCTATTTTTTTGTTCTTCTTTAACATCTCTTATGACGGTTGAGTATCTTAAGTTAACGTTGCCCTGTCATTCCTTTCCCGTCAGGCGTTATGAGAGCGTGGTGACCAAGTTGTACTCAGGGAACCAGTGCTGCCTGTGCAGCATGAGATTCACCACTACTCAGACCGACCTGTACGCTGACCATCTGGACTGGCACTTCAGGCAGAACCATGCCGGCAAGGTCGCTGGCAAAAAGATCACACACCGCCGCTGGTACTACAGCCTCGTGGTAAGAAGGCTCATTGTTGGCTTTTGCAGACTGATAATAAACACAGTGGGATGTTTCAAGGTAAGCGTGTCTGCCACCCCTTACAGGACTGGATTGAGTTTGAGGAGATCGCTGACCTGGAGGAGCGAGCCAAGAGTCACTTCTTCGAGAAAGAAAACGAGGAGGAGGTCCAGAAGAATCAGGCGGCGGCCAAAGAAAAGGAGTTCCAGAGCGTGAAGGCCACCAAAGACCAAGTTGGAGAGGTAAAGCTTTTTAGTTTTCTATAGAATGCCTTTAAAAGCCTGAATTGCTGGGTCTACATGTATTGGATGTATGTTTGAAAGGAGGCTTGTTGTCATAAAACTCTCATTTTGTCTGCAGTCATGTGAAATCTGCCAGGAGCCATTTGAGACGTACTGGGTGGAGGAGGAAGAAGACTGGTTCTTAAAGAACGCCATCAGGGTTGATGATAAGGTTGGTGAAATCACTTTCAAGTTCTGCTGCTTTTTAATAACTAGACTGACATTTGACACCCTCCTGGATGACATGTAAAATGGTGACTTGACTCACCTGGAGGAACGGTGAAAGACGTTTTATAGTGGCTATATTTTAGTAATTTAAAAAAAAAATATATATATATATATATATATATATATATATATATATATATATATATATATATATATATATATATATATAGCGAGCGTATCGATAAACGACAGTAAGGATAAATATTGCAATAGTTCAATGAATCCATATTTCGTCACACTCCTATATTTGATGCATGTTTCATACTCTCTCCACACAGAATTTCCATCCTGCGTGTTTTGAAGACTACAAAAATGTAAGTATCCAAAAACACAACAGATGGCAGCTGTTTACTGCTATTGTTTGTTTGACCTTCTGCCGTGTCGCCTCAGACGTCCTCATACCTTGACGTGACGCCGTCTCCTAATAAGGTGCTGACCGACCACCCGCTGAGCGCCTTCATAAAGACTGAGGAAGATGACAAGGATTCTTCGTGCTCCATCGCCATGGCAGCCGCTGCAGCCTTAGTCAAACATGAAGCCAGTTCTGAAGCTGGTGAGTGTGAACAACCGGTGAAGACTGAGGAGGAGCTTTTAACAGATGTGCAATTGGACGAGAAGAGCCTGTGAACAGCTGCACTTTTTCTTTGTTTTTGAAGAAAAAAAAAACTTTGTTGGTCGGCAACTTGAATACGTTTTGGTATTTGTGCCGTCACGCTGCTGCTTGGAGTAATGAAATGTTTCCTTTTTGGGTAAAAATGTAAATGATTTAATTTATACATTAAAATATTTTTGGAATCTGTGGCTGTGATTGAATGCAACAATGGCTGTAAATAATTTGATATCTCTGTTTTGATTTAATGACAAGCAGTTGCAGGTGTTGAGTTGTTTGTGGTGACCATTAAGGTAAGCATCATTCGGTCGATGGAATATTGCCTGCCCAGGAAGCTGCCAGATGCTTTTTTTGGGGGGGGAGGGGGATTTCAATAAAGTTTCGGAAACATATTTGCATTTGTGTGATTGTTCTTTGGTTTCATTGTTCTGCTTTTGAAATTCAAAATAAAGGTTTTGTGGATTAAAAACCTTGTCTGGTTTCTCAGTCATCCAAGTCATGGTAATCTGCAAGAATTGAATCAAACCAAATGTACTCAAGATGTTTATGTCCCTGACGTGTCCCCACCAGGAACATATGCTTCAATAGGGAAATGCAATACCTATTTTACAACTGAAAAATTATTTTGGACAAAAGGTGAAATGTCAAGAATCCAGTTTCCTCCATTCAACCTCTGTGGAGCTTGTTTTTTTCATTGTGTGTGTTGTGTTAATAGAGGCTCTAAATTTGTAGTTTTATGTATAAACACAATGACCAGAATCCAGAAATAATGAGATCTGGTAAAAATAAAAATAAAAATTCAGTTTATAGATTTTTACTTAAAAACTTCAAATGTATAAGCAACAATGTACATCAAGTTATGAACTATCTTCATACTTTACATACATTAACACAAATGAGTTTCTCAACAATATTGTGCCCATTTTTTGCCATAATATTTAAAAGTGTCAGTAAAAAGGAGCCTTCATTTCAAATTAAAAAAAAAAAATCTTGAGCAACACTTTTTTTGTCACACTTTGTGAGACGTGATGTAGACATGCGCACTTTCAGTGCTTCACCTCCATAGCCGGTAAACACCCAGAGCAATGGCCAGGCAGGAGAACACGGTTGCTATGGAGATACAAAACATCAACTAGAATGATTATAATTTCATATTTGATTATTTTAGTATAATATGAAAAAAAAAATCACAATTAGTATACAATATATTAGTATACAATATATATGTAAATTATTATTATTTTTATTATTTTATTATTTTGTTTATTTTTAGTTCTACAACACAGCCTAAAGATAAATATGCTGAAAATATGATTAAAAAAACAAAACATAATGACATTAAGTCTCACCTGCGAGATAACGGATGGTCTCCAGCTTGAGTGACTCCAGGACGGTTTTGAGCGAAGCCACCTGCAGGTCCATCTTCTTGCTGATCTCCATGTTGTCGTGATCCAGGCTGGCTTTCTATAATCAATGGCAGACCGCAAAAAACATACAATATGGCCATTAAAAAAGATCATATACAAAATGTGTAAACACAGAAATGGTCATTGATGTGACATTTACCTTTTGATGGAAGTCTGTACTTGCCTCCATCAGCTTCTTCTCCTGCTCTGTAAACTGGCACAAGACAAGCAGCTTAGTTGCATGTCCATGCATGCATGCATGCACAGACACGCATTTACACATTCACCATGTCAGAGACGCGGCTGCTCTCCAGGTTGATGTCCAGTTTGGTTTCCGCTCGCACCTTCTGACTCTCCTCCTTCAGTCGGTTGTGTAGCTGCTCCAGTTCCCGCTTCATTTTCTTCACAAAACACAAGGACTTGGCCAATTTCCACATATCTTGTCTTGTTAATTCTGGTGCAATCGTACCGTGTTCTCAGATCGCAGGTTGGCGAAGTCGCTCTTCTCCAGGATCACCATGTCCTTCCTGATGGAGTCCAGGTGGGCCATGATCTGCTGCAGGGCAATTTCCTGAGAAAAAGAAAATAAGAGCTCGATTTAGATTCAAAGGTCGCAAGATAGTGAACAATCACAACACGTGTGGTGTTCTGAATGATGGCGTCCCACCTGGTGCGACTTGGTCACCATGTCTTTATAAACAATGTCCATGTTGGCTGTTGTCAAAGTCACTAGAGCGGAGACGATGAGCTCAGCCTGGTGTTTCTCGAAACCTGGGAAAAACAAGCATGACATGGCCATAAATTATTTTACAACATACTGTATATATGCAGCTATTAGCCATTAGGTACATGCACAATATAATGAGATCCGATACAGGAAGTTGAAAAAAAGACTTAATATATATATATATATATATATATATATATATATATATATATATATATATATATATATATATATATATATATATAATTTTAATTATACATATATACCATTTATATTTTAAATTAGCTAATTAAAATGTACAAATATTTGGATATATTCATAGATTTTTTTTCGATGGCGTTGTATATATTCATGTATTTTTTCATGCTGTTATAAACATATATTCAACCATGCATATTTACTGTATCGACATAGTTGTTTTCATTTTTGAGTAGTTTTCTCACCGCTACTTGCCAGCTCGGTCACCATGGCCTGCGAGTCAAAAGTAAGCTTCCGCTGTTCCAGAGGAGTTAATTCAACTTTCCTCAGGTCAAAGGTAGCCACTGGCGTCCCAACATGAATATCTGTAAGTACACAAACCAGCTTAAGCAACACTTGTAGCTGGAAAACAAATACAAGACTGAGGTTACGACCATTTCTTGAAAGACATTTGGAAGCGTTTCGTTAACGTGTTTTGCACTTATCGACCACCGTAAAATACAATAAGTACAATCGCGTAGCTACTGACTAATATAAGCATAAAAATAAGGACATTATATTCTCCACAACTGTTACCTCTCCAAGTGGCAAGCTGTCGTAGCTTCCATCGCCGTAAGAGAGTGTTCATTCGACCCGGATTGGCCTTAAAAGTACAGTAAAAGTCACTTAAGTAGAGCAAGTTTATTTAATAACTCCAGTTGGCCCAGTATTACTGTTGACCCTGGCTTGTTGAATCACAAACCGGATGAAACGTCACGGCAAGAGTAGTAGTCTTTGTGTTGCCTTCTCGTACCGTGGGATTTTTGAATTTCTGTAGTCAAACATTTAAAAACGTCTATATCTTATATGGCATGTTAGCAATTTGGAAAAAAAACACCTACATGTCATAATTAATCTCTAAATAACACTTAATTGCATCTTTTTGTGTGTTATTTGGTCTTTGTGATGCTTTTGTGCTGAACTGTCCTCCATCGTGAGTGTTAGTCTTACCAGATCGTTTGCAATAAAGTTTCCAATTCAAACAGCACAACAAGGAAGTGTCATGGCGGCCGCCGCAGTGGAAAGTGGGAGCTGGTTTTTTGCTTTAGCACTGGGAGTTTCCCTTCTCAAAGTTCTGTTTATCAACGCCTAGTGAGTCGAAAAGTGTTTTTTTACGTTGACGTGTTGTGTCAGTTCAGTTCTTTTTGCACAACAAAGTACCGCGATTTAATATCCGGCTAACACCGGACCGACTGGCTCGCTACATCAACTAAATCCATCCATTTTCTATACCGCTTCTCCTCATTAGGGCATGGTGGAGCCTATCCCAGCTGACTTCGGGCGACAGGCGGGGTACACCCTGGACTGGTCGCCAGCCAATCGCAGGGCACATATAGACAAACAATTATTCACACTCACATTTATACCTATGGACAATTTAGAGTCACCAATTAACCTCACCTGCATGTTTTTGGTATGTGGGAGGAAGCCGGAGTACCCGGAGAAAACCCACACGGAGAGAACATGCAAACTCCACACAGAAATGCCCAAGGGACAATCGAACCCAGGTCTTTCCGATTTCCAGGCTGTTACTGTGTTGGCCAACGTGCTAACCACGAGCCCACTGTGCGGCCCATAAACTAAGTCATTTTTGGAGTAAAGCTTGTGTTTTTTCATTATCTGCTGAATGCAGATGTAAATACTGGTAACATGACGGGATGAATGCGAACATCCTGGCACTTTATGACGGGATCCGTTACTGTAATAAAGAAGTTGCAGACATTGATGTTGGAGGAAATGTCACTGGAAACAAAAAACAAATTTTTTTTGTGTGTGTAGTCATTCCACAGATTTTGAGGTGCACAGGAACTGGTTAGCCATCACTCACAGTCTGCCAGTGTCCAGGTGGTACCATGAGGTGAGTTAGTGTCTTCATTCTTTCTTGTCATGGAATATTCTCATTCATCCAGGTCATTGTGCTTCTAAGGGCATTGAATCGATTGCCACTGGACTGTTCAGGTTGTTTCAGGAGATGTTTCACATCTCATCCAAGCATGCTTCATCAGTTTATGCTCACTGATGACCAGATCAGACAGCTCTAGTGTGAGGGGATGGTGTGAAATCCAAGTATTTAGCCCCTAAGGTAGAGGCAACCCCCAACCAAGAACGGTCTCACTCTTTTGGGATGCAAAATGACAGTCTTACTTCTAAATACTGGAACCAATTCCTTCACACTAGAGCAGACCTATCTAGTCTTAATCATAAACTGATGAAGCTCGCTCGGGTGAGAGGTGAAACGTCTTCTAACCTGAACAGTCCAATTGCAATCAATGCCCTAAGAGTCTTATGTTTGTCCTTTTGAATAACTACTGCACCTTGCTGGTCAGGAAAGTTAATGCCAACTCTTTTTCTTTTTCTTTTTTTTTTTCTTCTATACAGAACACTTCTGAGTGGACCCTGGACTACCCGCCGCTGTTCGCCTGGTTCGAGTTCAGTCTTTCCAACATAGCTCAGTACTTCGATAAGAACATGTTGGTGGTGGAGAACCTCAACTACGCTAGTCCGGCCACCGTCCTTTTCCAGAGATTTTCTGTAATCTTCACTGATGTCCTTTTTATCTATGCTGCAAAAGAGTGAGTGTCAATTTGAGCCACTATTATCTCTTGTATACATATTTCTGCCTGTCATTTTTTATGTCGATTGTCTTTCTGCAGGTGCTGCAGGTGTGTTCAGGATCAAAAAGGCACTCGAGACATCCTCAGTCGTCCGTCTTTTGTCCTGGCTGTGCTGCTGCTGTGGAACTTTGGTCTTCTCATTGTTGATCGTATCCTTAACCCTTGAAGCCAGGATCCTGTCTTTACTGTAAGTTGTTTCCTACAGCGCCACTGCTTCAGTTAAACATCCCAACTTAAAATAGATTTCAGCTGAAATTTGTTGTCTCAGAACTTCCTTGCAATATGCAGTCAAGCTTCGGTTTTTGAGCGTCCCAGTTGTCTCATGGTTCGGTTTTGGGTTAGCGTAATTGTGTGTAGTTTACTCTGTTTGCCCTGTATTGTATCATTCTGTGGAATCAAGTGGCCAAACAAAGCACCATACTTGTTGCTGACTCACTGTGCATTATTTAGTGTGAGAGAGCTAAATAATATCAATAATATGTTCCATCTTGGCAAAGAAAGAAGAAATCAAGGAAGCTAATGTTGTGAAAGTTGTTAAGCTATCATAATTTTTACTTAGTTTTTATTCACATCTTATAAGAAATATTTTGGCGTATATGTTTAAAAGAGAAATGTTGATTTTACTATTTAACTGCTAAATATTTTGTTTTACTTAGTAGTTTTCATCCTGTTTGAAGTTATGTTGCACTAAAACAGTGTCATTGTACTCTGTTTGTACTCTGTTTAAATGATGCTTCAAAATATAAACTATGACATTTATTTATTTATTTATTTTTTCACGCTGTCGCCATATTGCAATATTATCATTATCGTGAGATACCCTGAGATTCCCAGTCCTATCCACAACGTCTAGAAAATATTATATTTAGCTCCAGATAGCGACGGATTCCTTTGTAATCGGTCCGATAGACTGTTAAAATGATACCATTATCATGTATTGTAATGTTGACGTCATGGCTCCTTCATATTGTCCCTCAGATATTCATTTTCAGTATAATGGCTTCCTGTTTGGTTTCCTGCTGCTGTCAGTAGCCAAACACTTGCAGGTAAAAATTCACAACAAGATTGAAGTCTTCTTACAGTCTGCAACGTAACTTTGGCTTTGGACAGTCCCGGCACCTGCAAGGGGCGCTGCTGTTTGCCATCCTCCTCAACTTAAAACACATCTACTTGTACGTGGCGCCTGCGTACGGTGTCTTTCTGCTGAGGAGTTACTGTTTCACTCAGGATAACAGCGGTACGTATGCCTAACACCCTTGTGGCACCACAGCAGCTACCTAATATCATCATAGCAGTCACTTAACGACGTCGGCGCACCCCAGTATCCACTTAATAACACAGCTGTAGTATCACTAGATGACATCATTCAATCTATCAATCATTCAAACCATGGTGGTTTTTTTCCCTGTGCAGACGGCTCCATCAGATGGAGGAGTTTCAGTTTGCTTCGTATGCTGGCTCTTGGCAGCATTGTCTTCACCGTCTGCGCACTTTCCTTTGGCCCGTTTGTCATCATGGTGAATGCATTTAAGACCATGAAAGGGATTGATGCAAAAAACATGATTTTAAATGAAATGTCATGATAAAGAAGGGTTGTAATTTGTATTTTTTTGCAGGGTCAAGTTCCTCAGGTACTGTCTCGTCTCTTCCCCTTCAAGCGAGGCCTCTGTCACGCCTACTGGGCGCCAAATGTCTGGGCCCTCTACAACATCCTTGATAAAAGCTTGGCCACGCTTGGTAAGAAGAATGGAGACATACTTTTCTCTTCATAGAAAATAATGTCAAGTAAATGAACTGGTTCCAGAGTCACTGTCCACTGTGGCCATCATAATACAACCTTAGATAATTATACAGGCAATGTTTTAAGTAATATTTTAACATTTATAGCTGTCATACAGCTGTAAAAACAAGTTAACTGGTATATCATACAATCATACAATTCCGCAAAGTAGGATTCAATATTCATAAATGTAAAATTTTTGTAGTTAGAGCATAGAAAACCTGTCTGTGACTTTGTAAATACAATTGTTGACATTATTAGAACCCTGTAGACATAAAATAACACCCCATAGTCACCTTTACACTTCTATTATTCTTTGTTTACTACACATTGATCAACTGTGATGCAGTGGACATCACTGGTAGGACATGAGACGGCCGCCGCTTTAAACATAGCATACTACCGAGCTAACTAGTTAGCCTCCAATTTATTTATTTTAAACTTAAGAAAGGGTTTGAAATGGAGTGGGGAAGAAGGACAAAGTAAGAAGCTAAAAACTTACCACTTCCACTCGGAGTAGGAGGAGGACTTCTTTTCACCATGTGTGCAAAGGTAATCTAATCTAATGTCATGTCCCATCACTGTAACATTACTGACGTCTTAGTGACCAGAATACTACATATAACTTGTCTTTCTGTAATTTTTTACTAATAATAGTCCATAGTCAACCACGTGATTTAATTTTCGAAAAACCCAGATAGAGTGAGTGAGCGATGATCGAACTGCGATGCAGCGAGGGCCGACTGTAAAACTATTTCACAATATGTTTGCACAGCAAGCTCTGGCATATTTTTCAAGAAAAATTTGGTTGGAGGTTTGACATTGAAGGACTCAGTAATAGATCTTTTTTTCCGCCAGGTATTCGTCTGAAGCTTTTAGATGAGACAAAGCTTCCTCGGGCCTCCATGACAGGCGGCTTGGTTCAAGAGTTCCAACACTCTGTCCTGCCCTCTGTGTCTCCATCCATCACCCTCGTTTGCACTCTGTTGTCCATCCTGGTGAGTCCTTCTTAAATCATCCAAACCCTTCACTCAGACATTGGCAGGTTGTCAGCCTGCTTGCGGTGTCATAGAATTCCTTTAGTGGGATCACATATACTGTCTGTGTGGTGTGACTTAATAGCCTGCGGTGGCAACCATCTGGCTGCGTCCCCGCGGTGCTCGCGGTTTTCTGCGCTGCCTGCTGCTCTGCGCTCTTGGCTCCTTCATGTTCGGCTGGCATGTCCACGAGAAAGCCATCCTCATCGCCATTCTGCCTCTCAGGTGGCCTTTGTTATTCATGTAGACAGACTAGAATAGAAGTTTGTCATTGTTGTTGTACGGATCAAGTCAGCAATTTAGTGTTTTCCACAATGTAGCCTGCTGGCGGTCAATAGCAGAGAGGATGCTGGCATCTTCTTGGTTCTGACCACAACCGGACACTACTCGCTGTTCCCGCTGCTCTTCACCCCAGCAGGTAAAACAAGTGTCATTTGTGTACAGTATGTTAAAAGAAACACCATATTTTTTATGCACATTTATTTTAAATTTATTGTTATATTGTGATGACAATTTTATTTTTTTTTTCAGAGTTGCCCATCAAATTTGCACTTATGTTGATGTTCACCATCTTCTCTTTTGCTGCTCTGGGGAGAATACATAGGTGGGAAACTGTTTTCTTCCATGTATTTAGAATCAATAACACCCTGGTTTATATTGTTTTAAAGCATTGGCTTGTAATAGTACACATTTTGTGCTCAGAAAATCTTTTTTTTTTTTTTTTTTTTTTTTTTTATATTTTGACGTTTTTTTTGCAATATTGCAATTATTTATCTCATAGTATCGAAATTTAAATTACCATATAATTCTCATACCCTAATGAGGACAAGCGGCATAGAAAATGGATGGATGGAGTATGACGTTGTATTAGGGCTAAAGTTGCACGTTAACAGAAATTTCCTTTGACAGCACTATTTTTTTTTAATGCTTTATTAACATGCACACGTCCTGTTTGACCCTCGTAGTTTTAGCAAACAGTGGTGGATGTTGAGCCAAAAAGATTGAGTAGAAATTGACAAAAAAAGGGTGTTTTGAATGGTAAGTTTAGCTCCAAAGCCCTGGCAGATGACTCTCGCAATAAGACCAAAGTTATTTGTATCTACTGTTGCTGTGAGTTGACGTCGACTGCCAGAAAGAAGTGAGAAGGTACTGAAGCCCTGCCAGTATTTTCTTTCATTGTCGTTTATACAGTGGTACCTTGGCAGTGTCTCAGCTGATTTTTTGTTTTGAACTGCGAGCTAAAATTTGAGTTATGAGCTGCTGCAGGCGTAGCCGAGGACGGCTATTTTGGGGGCTTGTGTCGATGTGGCTGACTAGTCACCGGGAAAGATTTTTAACACATCAGCAAAACATACGTACATTACAGTGATCTAATATAAGCTATTTATTATGTATTATGTAAAAGTTTAAACGGTAAAACTTCAGCCCCAGCCAGGAGCCCAGTCCCCAAAACCCGGCCGGAGGTACCAGCTCACACAGACGGGCTGCCTCGCTGCGCAAGCAACAGCCAGCAACTTGCAGAGGTTGAGAGAGAGGGAGTGACAGAGCGCACAACAGTAATTATTAAGCTGTGGTGACGCGGCTTGTTAGGGCTGACTGTTGTAATGCATTGACCAGCGTCTCCCTCCGCAACCACCATCACTCGCCCACGACAACAAGCGAAATAGAGTTGTGGTTTGCTCATGGAGCTGACGCTAGAAGCCCGACGCCGACGAAGATCCACGAGGCCATCTGTGGCCTGTGGGTTATTCGTCATTGCATCACTGCAGAAACAAAATAACATTTTAAAAACGGCAAAAATGGTAAAAATAGATCACGAAGCACAATGAGAAAAGGCTGAAGTGTTGACACCAACAACCAATAACACAAAGCTTTGTATTTAAAGACAAAGCTCCAAATATGTAGCCCTTTTTTGGTAGTGGAAATGTTGAAACGTTGTCTACCCCCAGTGGACAGGGGTCTCTACTGCGCCCCTTTGAGGTCGTCTACCTGTCTGGCCTGGTTGCTGTGGCGGTTACCTGCGAGCTCATCTTTCCCCTGTCGCCGTGGCAACAGAAACTACCCTTCCTCCCCCTGCTCGTGACGTCAGTCTACACCTCGCTGGGTGTGTGCTACTCTTTCCTGCGTCTCTACGCCAGTCTCCTGCGACCACAGCAGCAGGTCCACAAATCCAAACAGCTGTGAGGGAGGCTCGATTCCTGCGCTAAGCCAGACGTGAACTGTTGTCTCAATCAGGTAACAAGCAGAAACATCATGCCTTTGGACCCATATGGTGTCTGTTTCCCAGTCCAGTTGATTATGAATTTGCCTTGAGGAAAAAAATCTGGCCAAAACTGACACACAATGTGGACATAAAGATGTTTTTTTTTTAATTTTTTAAATATTTTACCTGAATAAAAAGTACATATTTGAAAGAATAACGTTTTATATTGGTTTTATATATCCTCTGTTGCCACTGTTGCTAGTATTTCCATCGGTTTTGTATAGAAGTGACACTTGAGTAGAGAAATAAAAACAAACATACAGTGCTGTTTTGGAGAAAATGTAAATGAACGCAACAAACACCAGTTTGAAAACTTTTATTGATAAGGCAGCACAAAACTTGATTTTTTACAATGAACTTAATTGCTTAAGGGGAAAGACTCACTGTAAAAATCTATTGCACAAATAACTGACGGTAATACACATGCTAACTTGCTCGGCCATCAGCAAGGAGTAAGCAAGTTTCACGTATAACGCTGGTAACGTATAACATGTCACAAGTAGAGCGCTATTTCTAGCAAATTGAACAATTAGTTTGCATGCTAACCAGTTTTGTAACAATGTAGCACATATTTCAACCAGTCTAGCGCTGATGCTAACATGTAGAACTATCACTTAGCAACTTAGCACAGGTGCTTTGTTCTACCTTTTAGGTGGCTTCAGTTCCTTGGTGAAGCACGAGGCATTTTCCATGTAACATACATGGTAACCCCTTGATCTGATCACAAACGTCATCATATAAAAGTAAAGCCACTCATTTGATCCGATCCACCGTGCACGTACCGGTACATTGTTTTCATGAAAAGCATGTGCTCGTTTGCTTTGTTAGACAAACTTTTGACGAGAAAACCGTAAACTCTATCAGCTTGGACCAACACTGTTTCTTGGAAGCTATTTTGACATTTGAGCCTGCCTGAAGCTTTTACACTTCTAAGAGGATCAGGGTAAACGCCTGCTGACCCAGAACAGACTCCCAGCATGGTGTTATAGGCTGGGTCCTTAAATGTACCTGACGTCAAAGGTCGTAGGACACAAAAGGAACCTAACTTTTACGGAACATTGAAAGTGTAAAGTATGTTAACAGAAATAACAGAGCTTCTAGTTTTAGGTGCTAGCAACATTTTCTAAGTCAAAGTGCAAAGTGAAGTCGAAGTGAAAGTAAGGTTGAATTCTATCAGAAGCACAACCAATTATTACTTTTATCCAACATGTCGAGGAACCTGTTCTGTGAATGAACTAGGGTAGTATTTCTAGCGTTTAAGCATCTTCACCTGGGTGAATATTAGAGGCACACTGAAGGAAAAAAATGCTGCTTCAAAATAGGGAACTATTATGTGAATGATGACATAATTTTACTTTGGGGAAAAAAAGGAGTCATTGTTCTACCAAAATGTTAATAGTATGAAAGTAATGGGAATAAAATTGTAATTTTACTTGGAAAAAGTCTGAGAATGAACTTGAAATAAATTAGTCCTATTCAAGGAAGTTGTAATTATGACAATACAGCTTTAGTATGTCAATGAAGTCGGAACCTTACCAGGAAAAAATGGCAGGACAGTTAAGAAAACGTCCTAATTACAAAAATGTTACGGGAAAAAATATTTTTAAAATAATTTTCCATTAAAAAAAGAGTCTTATTATGAGGGAAACACGTGCGAAAACAAATGTGCAACATTACAAATTACAATAAAAAAGGAGA
Organism: Dunckerocampus dactyliophorus; assembly: GCF_027744805.1. Lineage (NCBI taxonomy): Eukaryota > Metazoa > Chordata > Actinopteri > Syngnathiformes > Syngnathidae > Dunckerocampus > Dunckerocampus dactyliophorus. The sequence goes on along the minus strand of NC_072834.1, from coordinate 6,134,741 downwards.
ATGATCAAAATAATAAAGTTCTAACAAAAAAAAGTAAAATATTATGGCTATAAGGTTATAATTTTACTTGTGAGAGTGGAATTGGTTCAAAAAGTTGCAATTATGAGAATATAGTCAAAGATAGTCACAAGGGAAAAATAAGTAACTTTAGGAAGACAAAAAGAGTATGAAAAGAACAAAGTCCAAGTCTTATTAGACTAAAGTAATCACAATTTTACAAAGAGTAACGTTATAGTATTTGAAAAGTTGTAATTTTACAATTTTCTTGTGATTTTATGCTTTTCTTTTCAGTGTGACCCTACTACTCCTTTGTTTGCTTTGACTTATACAGTATGTAAAAGCCAACAGCATTTGGAATATGAGAAAGGGCATCAAATTTCACATGTGTGAGCTCTTGACATCAAGATTTAAAGTTCTTCAACTTAAATCAAGATACAGGCACTAAAATTGATGAACTGACTCTGTAAGGAGGTAAAGAGACATGTTCAATCAAAAAAAGGAAACGATTGTTTCGCTAGTGTAAGCCACCGCACGCAACATTACAACAAAACTAGCAGCATTTGTGTCCATTTTAAAAAGAAAAGCTCGGTAACCTCTCTTTTAACGTCCTGACATCATGTGTCTTTGGGATGGGGGGGTTGAAGCAGGTTTTTTCAGAGTTTTTCTTTGGGTTTCAGGTCATCTCTCATCCCCTCCGACCCTCGACAATGATGACTAGCACGGGCGTCAAATCCATCAGGTTCCTCAGCATGTCCATGATGTCTTCGTGGTCTTTAGCCCCCTCGATGAACTCCTCCAGGGTCATCTCACCTGATGAATGATATTGTGGTAAGTTGGCAGGAAGAAGGAGAACAAGTAGTGTTTTAGCGTGTTTTACCTTCTCCTTTCACATCGATTCTCTCAAATATGAGCGTGACTATCTCTTCAGGGTCAATGTCTCGGTTTCGTGTAATGTCTTGGATGGCCTGCGGAGGGGGAGAAACACATTTTCTCATATCTATTTTGTGGTATGAGTATTGATACCCAGTGAGCAAAGTGGCAGAGGTTGAACTCCTGCTGGACAAACTGGGTCAGAGTCATTCGTCCCAGTTGCATCCACTTGCTGTTATCAGATACACTGAGCTGATTCAGCAGATTAGAACCCGTCATACTCTCTTTCTATGGTGCATGTTTATGTTAATTACCGAGAATATAGTCTCCAACTCCTCTTTGTCGATTTTTCCGTTTCCATCCTGGTCAAAGAGTTTGAAGTACCACTTAAGCTTCTGGTTGATTTCTCCTTTCAGCAACAGACTGATGGCAGCGATGTATTCCACAAAGTCGATATAGCCGTCCTGCACAAAGACAACACGCGCTTATATTATCGCCGTCCAAATTTCCGCAGTTTTATGTTTTTCTCAATGAAGACATCATAGACATTAATAGAAGTCATACACCTCTCATTCAATCACTGCTGACTGAGTGAACCTCATGGTGGAGCTGGAGGAAACACCAGTTTGACTTCCTGATGGAGGTGGATCAAAGTCAGGTTCTTTAACAGTAATTCTACTTGGAAGAAGTTGTAATATTCAAATAACAAAGTTGGAATTACAAGACTAAAGTTGGATTTTTAACATTAGGAGCATATTGTTATGAATTTTATGAGGAAAACGTGATAATTTAGAAACAAAAAATAAAACAAATTTTATCAGACTAATCAATTGGAAAAAGTCTAATTATTAAGAGTTTATTAAACATTTATTATTAAATTAATATTTTATTTTTTTTCCCTGTTAGGGGTCCCCACAGCATAAACGGTTTTGGCTTAGGTTTTACATGATTTCCCTTCCTGGCCCAAGCTGGGTTGGGAATTGAACCCATATTCTCTGCCATGAAAAGCATAAGTGTGTAACATTACAATACCAGCGATTTGCGTATTTCATTTTTAGTATTAAAAGAACAAAGTCATAATATTTTAAGCGCAAAAAATTTGAATGTTATTAAAAAATCCTCGGGAGGGTGGGATCCTTAATTTGGCAAATTTGGAGAAAAAATTATTTTGAGACAAGGTTTTTGAGAATGAAGTTGTAATTTCAGAAGAAAAAAATTGCAATTTTACAGGAACAAAGTCTTTGTACTATGGGGTGGGGGCGATTTATTAGAATAAAGTCCCAGTTTTGCTTGGCACAGTCGGTAAGGTGAAAGAACAAAGCTTTATTATTCAGATTAAAAAAAAAATCAGTATTTTAAAGGAATAAAGTTAAAAAAATTACAAGCAAAAACTTGATGCTTTGAGAATTTTTTAAGAATAAAGTTGTAATATGAGAAAGAAACTGCAAATTTATTTAATAAATAAAATAGTACACATATAAATATGTGTAATAAAGTATAATGATATAACTTTTTTTAATGGAAGCATGTTCTTCTAATGTGTTTTATGCTTATCCTGTATTTATCATTGGGTATTGTTATTATTTTAATGTATACAGTATTCTTGTGATTTTACTATTATTTTCAGTGTGGCCTGAATGTTCGTCGTCGTATGCTTTAACCTCGATTATGAAGATCCACCCAAAATGAACCCTGTTAGTCTGGAGTCTGGGGCGTGGGCAGTCCTTTCTCATTGAAATTTAGTCTTGGGGCGTTCTAAACCACTCGACCATTATAATGAGACTGTGAATCCAATAATGTGTTCTTAATAAAGTCACTGCTGGGATGATAGCTGTGCACGCTAACACTCTAAACCAATTTGACAGTGAGCCCGTGAGTGTATCTGTCTTGGCAACGACCCGACTCTCTTAACAACCATGACGCTAAACGTTTTGATTTCTGACGTACAACTTGTTTTGTGTTCTCAAACCACATGGTCAAATTCGCTTACCCCGTCCATATCGAAGGTGCAGAAGACCTGGTCCACGTAGCTGTTGGCGTTTTCGGTCATGCCCTTCAGGTTGAGAATGGTCTTCAGCTCGAAAAGCGTAATGAGGCCTGACGGCGACTCCCGCATGAACATGTTGTACCAGTGGTGCATGTCCTCTGCAAGGATGTCATCCAGGTTGGAGCCGTGGTTCCCCATCATTCAAAGGTACTTTGTGTTCCTTCAAGAGTTTTTTGGGGGGTGGGGTAGGGGAGGGGGTGCTACAAGAACAGGGGGTAGGAGGTCTACATCCAAAAGTGTGCAAATGCAAGGTAGACAACACAGATGTAGGAAACGATGAAGGAAAACTACCAACGTGGCTACAACTCCATGGGAGCAAGGCCAGCAGCAAGCCTGAGGATGCTGGAAGCAGCCCGCGTGAGTGACTCTGCAGGCGGAGAGCAAAAGGATGCTCTAACCCTCTTAGGTCCTGCAAGAAGACTAAAAGGAGGCTCCTGAAATAACGCTCTAATGAGATCAGGCTGCCATGCCGCTGCGCCCTGAGCTGCTACCTGCCCCGCTCAGGTGAGAGAGTACCACTGGTTACATAACACGCTCTGCTGTATGTAAGGGTGCCCTCCTGGAATGAGTTGGCACTTTGTCACACCACACACCATGGAATCTCAGTCATCCAGGTCACAGTCATCCACAAATCCAAAACGTTACCACCCCCCCAGTGGATACTGCCTTCGAAGACCAAAGCCCCTATTACACAGTGCGAATAAAAGCCAGGGTGCTCCCATTTTTTCCCATGTTGCTTCCATGTTCTGTTTGAACAGCATTGACACAGAAGGGCAATTTGAAATACTATTGAGAAACAGTTATCTATTTATTAATCTGTACTGTATATGAACTTAAAATTGAAACCAGAGAAATGCGCCAAAATGGAGAGCAGTGAAGCATAAAAGCGTTTTCAAGAGTCAAATTGCATGCAAAGTACGACAAATTCATACATGTTGGCAGGTCTGCACTAATATTGAAAGTCCTCCCTGCCTCGCGACAGTCCACTGCGCCCCCGCAGCCGGGCGGCTCCACTATTTGAGAAGCACTGCCCTAGGCACACTAGTTCTAGTGCAGACGTTTCATTTTATCGTCTGGCTTAATACGAAATGACTGAGAACATTTACTTACCATCTTTGAAGTAATTTATTAAATGTTTCCACATACCCCCTGCAATTTGCTTGCATACCACTAGGGTACCCTTGGTCTGTAATCACACTTCCGCCACCCTGTTGAAAATGACACAAGACAGTGGTGGGAACGGCTCTGAAGGTAGTAGCCGAGGCATAGCAGGCAGTACGATATGGTTTTGTGGAAGGGAATTCCACAATGCCGGGACAAGAGCATGGATCCAGACAAATTTTTTTAATAGGAGCACTAACTTAAAATTTTAGGCGCGCAAGCAGAATATTTAGGGGCGCACACCGAAATCGACTTTCAAAGTAAATGTTCACATTTCCTCTCATTTTCACTGTATTACTGATAAACCCTATTAGCTCCAATACTGCCCTCTTTCCATACACATCAGCCCACCTTCTTTAGTTTTTGTCTCCTTTCTTCGTCTTTAGGAGTTAATGGCGGTTGGCAATCTACCTCATTTGCACAGTTAGAAAAAATACTCTGAGTTGAAGCAAATATTCTTTGGTGAGCCACTCAAAATCAGAGCGGAGTGAGCAAGAGCAGAGAACAAGCTTGTTAAGAGACACTTAAAAAGTCCCTGGACCAGAGGCTAGGCGGATAGCTCTAGCTAGCTGGCTGCCACCAGAGAGAGACGAAAGTGATAGCCAGGCAAAATGTGTAAACAAAGATGGTAGTGAGCGATCACTGGCTTAGACTGTGACAAGCTGTCGTCAATTGACTCCACTTCCAATTGACTCCACCTTTTACAAGTGTTTTATACTAGCCGTCATCCTGTCTCTGTTACGGCTTTGGTACAAACTCCAAAAGTGGAAAATTTGCCAGCTCGACTCGGTTCCCCCCTTGTTCCGTGTTGCATTGTTTGTACAGAACAACACGTTAAAGTGGTGGAAAAAATTGTCTTTTCCAGGCAATGAGAAACCTTGCTATTTTCTCTAAGATGTCGGAATTAGATTACATGTAACAGCCAGTCAGGTTAGCCGTGTTGTGATCCGGATCTGTCTATCTGTCTGGATGGTCATGACCTGGGATTACCAACGAAAAAAAGTTTATCCAAGGACCATTGTGTTCACTTTGAAATAGGTCATGGTGAAGCGATGACCTTCTCTTCCCCAAACATTTTCACAGCGTGCCTTCCGTCTCCCAACTGGGAAGGTGAATGTTCCATGCGTGTTTATTTGTGGTTGCAGTTTCTCTGAATGAGAGTTCATCAGAGGATCAAAGTGCTTAATTTCTCCTCTCGGAATCACACTGATGGCGGCGATGTAATGGGATTAAACCCATGAAAAGAAAGAGCGAAAGGAACCATGTTTGCCTTTTGGTTGCTTCCTTAAGTAAACCTCGGTCGGGATTAAGGGTGACCCAATCGTGTGGAGGGGTGCCAATTTTAGAGAGACCTTCTCGTCAATGGAACAAGTCTGGCATCACTGCTTCTGAATGCCCTTGCCTGTAATGTGTCTACAGAGCCACGTTGATGTTCAGTATAAGTGGCACAGTCAAGGAATGGAGGAGATCAAGTTGATCTGGCAATTTTCTACCTTCTGATGCCAAATCCAATATGTAAGAGAGGCGGTGCACTGCTAGTGTGTACGGGTATTCTGCAATATCGGGACGGGTCAGATGTTGAAACCTTGTGTTGAAAATGCACTTGCAAGTTGCAGTGTCCCACTTTGCTTGGTTCTGTATAAAAGACACTGGTAAGTAAATGCCAGCTCTACTGTTAAAGCAGATGTGCCAATTTAGCCAAATCTTTATGTAAAAGAAGCTGATGACAGCTCCTAAAAAAATGACCCGTGGTGACAGGTTGGGAATAATTCGTCTGCTCTTTCTGGAGTATATTCCCTTCTTCTTTGTTGACTCGTAGCCATATTGCACACAGTAGCCAGGACAAAAGAGCATGGACCACTTCACCACTTTTGTGGTAACTTCAACTTCCCGGTCGGTCATCACATTTCTTTTTGGTCTAATTACTAATATTTGGCATAGTTAGCATAAAACTACTGTACGACCTTGTTCAAATTTAGAATGGACTTTAGTGGTTCTGCTATTTTTTTTGTTTGACTTTGAGTCTGCCTCCCTTAGTTCGTAATAAAAATATGGCGAGTTTGATTTCCAGATCCTTGAGCGATGTTTTGAGGAATGCTGTAAGGAAACTAAATCATCATGTTCTACAGTAAATTTGGTAGTTTTATACGATAAAAAACATTGTTTTCTCTAACAGACATGGGGAAAAGGATCAGCACTTGAATTTCATTAGTAGCCTGTGAAAAATACCTTCATGATTCCTAAAAATCAAACACATACAGCGGATTCCAACGTAAGAGTTTCTGCCATCTTTGCGACAGCCAGCAGCGATTCTACATAGAAAAAAAAAAAAGAAATAAAAAGTTTGTTTCTGCACTCTTTGAGTGACCACATTGGATTCGAGTCTTGGACCTGGACTTCAACTCTGACACGTGGAACCCTGCAGGACACAATCAAGCTCTTAATGATCACATTTAAAAATTGTATCAAAATGTCCCTAGTACGACTACTAACCAAAACACTCACATTGCTTTTTTGTTCTTTTGGATTGTTTTGATCGTCTCCTGAGCTTTTCTCCTTGTTTCCTTCCTCCTCTCCGACTCCATCACTCTTCTGGTCTTCTCCACCCTCCTCCTCCTTGTCTTCATCTTCTCTTTGGAGAGTGACGTCATAGTTTGGTTTGGTTTCATCGGATTTGCTTTCCTCTACATGGTCTCCATTTTTATTGTTGAAGAGTCTTCCTTCTCCGTCCCGCTCTGTTGTTTCATGGTCCAGTTGGCTTGAGGGTGTGTCTGTCTGCTCTGTGGCCACGCCCACTTCGTCACCACTGCTGGACTTTCTGTGGCGACGGGACGGAGGGCGTCGCCTGAGGGAGTGGCGAGCTCGACCCTGGTGGAGAACCAACAAAAAACTACTCATTAATCGATCGTGTCGTCATCTCTACCAACCATCTGAACGACCTTGTTGATGTTCGTCAGGAGAGATCCCTCCATTGCTGTGGGAGGGGCTTCAAATGAGGTCGGCCCCTCCTCCTCAGTCACCAGCAAACATGTGGAGACGGGGCTGGAAGGGCTCAATGTGGATAAAGGGGTGCCCGCCGTGGGGCTGGGGGAGGGCGGTGGGCTGAAGAGCGGTAGCAGCCTGAAGCCGGGGCTCTTGGGAGAGGGCAGCAGGGCTGAGGGGGACAGAGCAAGGTTGGCCTAAAGAGAAGGGAGTGTAATGTCACATGTCACATGATGGCCGACTGATGACAGAGCAACATGGACTTACCTGAAGCTTCTCAATCAGAGCTGAGTTCCTCTTGACTTTTACTGGAGAGGTGACACCTGCAGACATCTGGCACGTACAGATTTTACATATTAAATGTATCATTTCAGATTTTTCAATTTTTATCAACAAAAATCTGGCCGCACAGTGGCCCAGCGGTTAGCATGTTGCCCGCACAGTATTTTGTATTTGTATCAGAAATTTGTATTTCTGATGAACAGCTCTGTGTGGAGTTTGCATGTTCTGTCCGTGCGTGCGTCGGTTTTCTCTGGGCACTCACATTCCAAAATCATGTTAGACTAATTGGAGTGAATGTGCATGTGAATGGTTTGTCTATATGTGCCCTGCCAGGATTGACAGGCGATTGATCCAAGGTGTACCCCACCTCTCGCCTGAAGCCAGCTGGAATAGGCTCCAGCCGACCCGTGACCCCAGTGATGACAAGCATATAGTTCCACTTTTTTTTGATAATTATATTTGGCTTTTTTATGTGTAATACAGCATTTAATGATCGAATCATTTTTTATTTGAAATACAACATGTCTTATACGTTAATATTGATAGAAAAGAGACTTGGAACGGGGTGGAAAATGGAAAAACAAGAAAAAAAATCCCCAAATTTTGGGCTACGTGCTTAATCTATTAATAATTCTTAGTTTGTAAATGAAAAGATGTAATACATGAATATAATAAAGTAAACTAAATTATACGTATTTTCAGATTTGTTTAAAGTATGATTATTATGAATAATACAAATGATTTGCAATATTTAAAATGTTGATAAATGTATTCTAAATATAATCTACTTTTGTGATGTAGAAAGTAAACTATTAGAAGTAAAACCAATAGTTACTCATGTTTGCTGTTATTTGTGTAGTTAACATGATTATCGAAGGGTGGTTAATTCAATTTTGGTGCAGAGTAGATCATTTGTTGACAACATTGCTGACCTCCCTTTCGTCTCCATGGATTTTGGGCAGTTGCAAGGAGCGAGGAGGTCGACGTCTCACAGGCCTTTCCTGAAAAAGAGAAATCATTTATCCTAACTCAGTTAGGTAAGTAAAGCTATAGTACGCTAGTGTTTGCATGCACTGATGCTAGATGGCGGCTGATGAACTAACTCACCGTTTCTCTGACAGCAGCATCTTGTGTAGGAGATGATGAACCTTTGAACCTTCCGGCAAGTTCAGCCACTGAGGGTCGTGACAGAGCCTCCTCCTAAGGAAGGAAGGAAGGAAGGGAGGGAAGCTGTAATGATTCAAGGGTGAGTAGTAGTTCTTGATATAATGAGGAAAATATACCACCTACAAAGCACTGAGCTGAGCACTGAGCTGTACTTAATGAGTGGTACGCACGCACACACACACACCAAAGGCAGCTGTTGATGTGCGGCTGATCCATGTCCATTTCAGCTGAAGGTCTCACATTGCTCACATTCAACAGATAATGAAATCATCACACAGCTTGGAAGAGTGACACGCATGCACACATTCCTCTACTCTAACCCAGGACAGGCCAAAATGTCCTCACTCGTAAGGTCAACACGTCAGTTAGTGAGATTGTGTTAGTGAATTGCACACATGTACTACCAACCTGTAAAATTGCTACAACCGTTAAACCACTTCCTCTTTCTGTTTCTTTCTTTGAGAGGCTACCTGCTGTTCATAACACAGCTATTCCTGACATCTGCCACACAACTCTTAATTATTGGTAAACCGTATTATTCCAAACAGCTTTTTTTTTTTGTTTTTTTTTTTTTAGTAGTCAAACGTGTGACTCCACAATCGCATTTGTTAGAAGCGCCCTCAAGTGGCTGTAAAGCAGGATTGCAATAGAAGTTCATATCCAGTAGTGGCCAATTTTTTCCCCATGGCTGTAAACCCTAGGTTCCCAAAGTGGGGTACGGCAATTGTCATGGGGGTACATGAATAAAACTGAAAAACAATCACCGCCGAACACTCATAATTACAAGTGCCCCTGAAGGCCTCACAACGCAGAGCGCGCAGTCAGAGCAGAAAGAAGGAAGGAGAGAGAGCATGAAGTTCTTCATTGCTCTTGTGAGCGTTTTGTGAGCAAATAAGTAAGTTTGATGATTATGGTGTGTATTAAGAGTGTTTAATCTTAAAGATTCAATTTGTATTGGTGTGCCCATCCCCGCACTGTGAAAACCTGTCAATGTGTGCTTATCAGGATGAGAGAGTGGGGATTTTGCCGAAAATGAGGCTTTATCGTTGGTTGTGTGTATTTTTGTACTTTGGGTACTGCTTTATCATATTTGTTAAACTTTCCCTTTCAGTTTGGTATCAAATTAATAAGCAGACTTAAATCATAGCAATTGAGAGTAAAGCTTCAAAATTCATTCAAACGGAAGGATCTCGCCATCCGTCTGAAATCCCGGCCGTGCCCCTGCAATGATTTGCATGATGGCGGCCGTGTTTTTCAACCAAACTTGCTCAAATTTTACTGACATGTGCTTGTTAGCCCCCAAAGGTGCATAGCAAATTTTGTGGTCATTTGATTAAACACCTCTGAGGAACAGTGGGTTGTTGTGTAGAGCATGATGAGCTGTGTGAGAAATTTCAAGTAAATCCAGCAAATGGGGTTTAACAACAGCAGCATCATGTGGTGTGTTTGCCAGAAAAATGATAGCACAGGCAACACCGTAGGGGTGCATGTTTTCACAAATGTTAACCCTTTTGTCTGCAGCCGTTCAGGAGTAGTCCGAGTGCACAAATAAACACAGTCAGTCCTAACAACGTTTAAAAAAAGTTGTTTAAAATCCTTACCTGTGTTTCTTGCGCACGTCCTCCCTGCATATTCCTCTCGAAGCCAGGCGGCTCTTCACTCATTTGACTGCTTCACTGTCTGTTTGAATAAATAAATAAATAATAGAAGTTGAAGAAATGTTTGCCGGAACTAAACAAAAGTTTAAACATTCGACTTTCTGTTGCTCTGGCAAGCATCAGGATGTGAACTTGTGTGTGCGTCGCACTCAGTGTTGCAGGAAGTATCAGACCCTGCAGCATGCTGTTTCATCATCCCATCGTAGCAACAGAACTCATAACACTAATTCAGTCAATGACCTTTTTTTTTTTTTTTACACAACTGCTATGATGTAATATTGTTTTTTGATTTGATTTATTGGTTAAGAAAGTTGAATATTATGAATTATATATTTGCCATATTTGCTAATCACCATATCAAGTCCAGCAGATAAGAATGAAACTACAGTAGACTCCCACTGTTTGCACAGGTTACGTTCCCAAACCTCCCACGAATGCGAAAGAATGCATCAATTAAAAACACTGAAAATGCCTATTTTGATACTCTAAACCAGGGGTCTCAAACTCAGTTTACCCAGGGGCCACTGGAGGTAGAGTCTGGGTGAGGCTGGGCCTCATCAAATATTGGGAGTAAGGCTCACGATAACGATAATATCTATAACGATATCGGGTATGCTGCAGGAAACACGTCTAATTTTGGTTATTATCAAGAAAACCATGGAAGTTGCTGGATATCAGCAACCTTGTGAGCATCATTGGCTTAATTTAGACCTTGCGGGCCGCATTTACAGTAGTCTTTCCAATCAAGTCGCAGGCCGCAAAATGTGACTTGGCGGGCCGCAAATGGCCCGCGGGCCGTGAGTTTGAGACCCCTGCTCTAAACCCTATAATATTCCTCCCACCGTTATTAAATGCATTTTCAACTCAGTTTTACACAGGCATGCAGTATACAGTATTGCATTTACAAAATTTTTACGCAGCATCACATCTTGTCAAAGCATCTTCCTGCTGAAAAATGTTGAGTGAATTGACTTGTGAGACGGCACCCTCTGCAGGATTCATAGCCGCAGCACTCTTTATCCCCTACACATCGCGCCATCAAACCACTTTCTATTGAAGTTACTATAAAGAAAATGTAATTATTTACAATTTAAAGCAGCAGAGAAAAGAAATCCGTGAATATGCGGGGTAGCGAATGACGAACCACAAATAGGTGGGGATCTGTTGGACAGAGAGCGGAATTCAAACTGCCGCTGAGCAGCAGCAGTAGTTTCGCCCACTCTTTTTTATGCGACTTTGCATAAAAAAAAAAGACACACACAGCCAAGCAGACAAGACGTAAGGTAACATTAGTAAGAGTTTTACCTCCATCCTGCCCGTCGTGTCTCGGCTGGTTTATGTAGAGTATGTGCGAGAGAGCCTGCGCAGGCCTGCTGGGGTTAAATATAGAACACTACAGAGATACACTGCAGCTCATGTTCAGTCACATGTTTATCATTTCTCTCCCACGGCCACGGCTCGTTCTGTGGATGCCAGCGGCAGGTTCATTGATCAGTTAAAAACCTCTCTTACTTACTGACACTTCACTTAATGACACATATTTGAACCGGTTTGCTACTTTTAGCTGGTTTGAAGTACTTTATGAACCATTATTTTGAATAATGTGAACTAGCTACTTTATACACAGTTAACAAGTTTTAGCTACTTCATAAACAAATGTCAATGAGTCAACAAACAAGCTAAGGAGTTTGTCCAAGCGGTTGTGAGCAGTATTTAAAGAGGAACTCACAGCCCTGAGAGATGTCTCCACCATGAAAGGAAATTGAGTCACTAAAGCAAAGTTTCGTTTCTCCTTCTGTGTTCCTTCACTTCCGCCGCCAAAGGAGCGAATAGTTTCTACCAGTGTCACATATTAAGACAGACGGCAAATGTAAAGGATGCGACAATTTTACAGTACCAACTTGATTTTCAATCAACAATCAAACTCAAAAGCAAAGATAAAGTGAGTTATTTAATAATAAACACTTTAAATACTCTGTTCTTAAAGTTCTATAATAAAATAGACATATGGAGGGAATTTGGGGTTAGGGAAATTTTGACAAGCAGTCTTTCTTTACAAACAATAAATACATTTCATTTTTTGTTAATATTAAATCAAGTACGTGTCAACTTCACACCCTGCCATAGACATGAGACGTACACACAAAACTGATGATTTGATGTGTGTGTGTGTGTGTGTGTGTGTGTGTGTGTGTGTGTGTGTGTACGCTTTCACATGCTGACTCCAATTGTCAACATCAACCTGTGGAAACTTGATTTGGGTGAGAGGTTGATTTATCTCACTGGTCTTCTTGGTGGAAAAAAAAAATACAGTTGCACAGTCGAAAATACCAAACATGGCCTCCTGGTTTTCAGTCCTTTTATCCTATGGAATAAATCAAAGCAAGCCACTGGAACCTCCAAAGTCAAACAAATCATCCTGCGATGTTGGTTGCTCAAAATAGACTCCCATAGGACATAATGTCAAGTGAATTCATCTGTTCCGGGGTCAAAGTGTAGCCACCATAAAACCTCTAACTGTACAGACAAGAAACATCTTAACATTCTGAACTTAACAGTACAAAGTTAAGAACGGTATAATACAACAATAACGTAAAACTTCTCACCCTTAAGGACGCCTGACAGACACGGACGGTGAAAACGTACCTTAAATGAAATTGATGATAAATGATTAATTGTGCTGCTCATTTCGTGCTTAGTAGCCAAAGCCATTCCTGTTTTGCAGTAAGTTCCATTTCCTTTTCTATGGTTATCATTGCACTTTTCCTATTTGACACGACTACTACCCTTCTGTGGTGGGATCACCAAACCTGAAGACTTTTGAGGCGTATTTGTCCAGAAGATTTGGGTTGAACTCCAAATTGTACCGCTTTTTGTTGTTCAATTTTGGAGTGTTGTTTAGTTGTTTTAATGAAGCTAGACTAGGTTTGTAGACTTTTTTGCTGTCTTTTTGTCCATAAATCAAATGAATGAAGTTTTCCCATCGGCCAAAAGGCAAAAATATGAAAGCGTCTTCAGTGATGTCACTTTTTCTTCTTGAAAATTTTATTGAAGGCGTTTCTCCTGCGTCCGCCCGACGACTCACCCTCCTCGCGCCCATCCTCCTCCTCCACGGGGCTCCACCTGGGGGGAGTGTGGACGCCCGTCCCTCCGCTAGACGAGCCCGGGAGCGAGGAGCAGAGGATGAGACCGTCGGTGCTGTCGGGCGTGATGCAGAGGGAGCGGGTGGAGCAGGAGGAGGAGAGGAAGGCGGCAGACGTGCCCCTCAGCTCTCCCAGGCTTGAGCTCTTCTCCAGGCCTCCCCCTCCTCTAAATCTGGGTGTCTGACCCTGCAGGGGGTGGAGCTTAGACGCAAGTAGGAAGGGCTTGGAGCCGTACATGCCTCTGGATTCACCGTGAGAGAGCGGGAGGGCGGAGTCAGAGTCTGAGCGGTCCATTATGTCTCTAAGGGAGAAAAGAGAGGAAGAATTAAAATGAATAGTTTGGCTCATCAACACTTTTATGACATTTTTAGTCATGTAAACATGATGATGTAAAATATGAAAGCATGTACAATGGGAGCTCCAAAGTCAAACCATTTGGACTTCAACCTACATTTTTGGGGGGAAAAAATGCCTCAAAAGTCAAATAGACAATGTGATTTAGCTCTTTCTTTGGTTTTTTGGGGGGATTCCACCAAAGAAGGGTACCGGTGATGGCAAAGATGTAAAGTGTGATAACCAAAGAACTTAAAGTGTCTGACTGCAGTACAATTAATGAAATATTTGTCACGAATAACCAAGCAAATGCTAACATGAATACACTTATTATACACTACATAACTTAACTGAGTTTGACTTTTGAGGTTCCACCGTGTATCAGTCCCTCCAAGATTTTGCTGGCTTTTTTTGTGATTGACGTGACCTAAAATGCCTGATTTTGCGGCACCTTTTTCAAAACGTTGTGCAAAAGTTGTGCAATGTTTTTAAGCGTATTTTTCTCAATAACATTGCATGGGCTTGCAATTTTATGAATTTGTTATCCTCGTTTTGAGCTTTCTTTATAGCTGTGAAACTGTATTGTGTGCTCACATTAAGTAATGTATTTGTATTTAAAAGCCTTTTTTATTTTATTTAATGAATATTTATGTTGGCAGTTGTATCACCATTTTACCACCAGGGGGCATTCCCATCTCTGTGAGTCAGCTGGTAAGGCAGGCAGTATGTTCTTGGAAGCAAGAGAAGAAAACAGTACCTGATGTATGCCTTATTTCTGTGTCCTTTACTGGGCCACATAATCTGTCTACGGGACTCCCTTCCAGGGGCCTGTCGCATGTTCCGTCTGCTGGCATCTTTACATGTGAATGTGGTGCAACCATGTTATTTTACTGGCATGCTGTTACTTTGATAGCCCATTTTGTTGCGCCAGCATTGCCCGAGTGTTGCCAAGCAGAACGGAAAGGTTGCGGGTTGCCCGGGCTTGTTAGTAAAGGGCTGCATTGTGGAATACGCCTTGCCATCTGATTGAAACCCTTCGTACACAGAACGAAAGTCATCAGTTGACACAAATTTGTGCACAGTTTGCCAAACAAACATCAGTAACGGCTTCCTTATTGTCGGATGTCTGCTCTGTATACAAGTTGCAGACATTCTTTGTGTACATTTTACGGTTAAAGTCTTTGTCGATCGTAAACTTTTGTTTATGTTCCAACATTGGGGAACCGTTGATAGCAATCTATAGCGGGGATATTTGTTGGTAAATGAGACCTCCTCATCACACCGCCATATTTGATTGGTGAGACAGTTGACATGTGTTTGAGCACTGCTCAGGGACCAATTTGATTGTCGAAAATGATGATGATTGGCCAAAATGTGCCGGAAAGTTGCGGAATTGGAAGTTGCCAGGTTGGTTGAACTGGTGTGATCGCAACAAATCTTAGAGGGTCTGGTATATGTTTAAACAGACGGGAGAAAATGAGGCAAATAATGATATGACCCAGGCTAAAATGTCTTTAAATTGCTACTTTAATTCATGCATTCTGTTAGCACACTAAACTCCGTAGCAGTTGAAGATGTGTGTCTGACAATGGAAAAAAAAAAATACAATACAGTAGGACCCCGCTTTTCGCATGGGTTAAGGTCTGGGACTACCCACGAAAACCAAGAATAATTGAGACGCCCATGAAGATGTCTATTTTGCTTGTCACAGTGCTGCCTTTCAAGGCAGCTCCGTACCATGCTGACATTATGTAATTCATTAGTACATATTTATAAATATACCAAAAAACTGCCTAATTAAAGACAATAAAAGCACAAAAGTGCAGATTTTCCCACCAAAAATAAAGTTTAGATCAAAAATCCGCAAATATGCAAAGTCACGAAGGCTGAATCGCGAATATGCGGGGATCCACTGTAGTAACTTTGGCAAAAGCCCGAGCAGTGCAAGGTACCCAGAGCTGCCGGATCGACAACGCTGCCTTCCGCTCATCGCAGTGCCCCCCGCATGCGAAGGGCTGTACGCCTCCAGAGAGTAAGAGGACTGGAGGAGCAGAGCAGAAAAGCGAGTGGTTCCCTCCATGTAGGAGGATTTGGAGACAGGAGGACAACAGAGTGCAAGTGCAGGGGCGCAAGGAGGAGGAGCAGCAGAGGCCGGGGAGATGCAGGGGTGCGAGAGCGAGGAGGAGAGAGGGGTGGTGGGTACTGGGAGGAATTCCAGCTGGCCAATGGAGCGACTGCGTGTCTGCCGAGGGCCCCTGGGAGGGCAGGTAATTAGGCCACACCCTTCCTGTTGATGCGGGCCCCTCCCATCTACCAACCTCTGAGAGCTGAACATCATAGCTGGGTCTCCCATCCTTTGCTGCTGGGGCATCAGATTCTGAACTGCCAGAGGCAAGAAGACAAGTTTTATTTTGAAGCGTACCTTCAGAAAGACAAGGAAGATATTTATTAATAAGTTAGTAGTGAGAGAGGGGGAGTGGAGGGAGGGGCCAACCAGAGAGTTTCCATGGCGATTGGTTGTCTGCAATGCTGCTCAAAGGCCACAGGTCACTTACTCGTCGGTCCATCTGCCAGGCTGCATCTGGAGTGAGCCAAGAAGAGAGGACCAATCAAAGAAAAGGGATGGGGACAGTTAGTAGCCCGCTTCCCACTGCACACTACCAACTAGGCTCACCACCCTAAGCCGAGGCAAGTAGAATTATAGACTGCAAACTCACATTGCAGCGTTCCAGGCGACAGGATGTCCTCGTCCATGTCATCGAGGTCGTCGGACAGTAAGAGATGCTGTGGGGTCGAGGGTCTCAGGCCCAGGAAGGACGGGTCCAGGTTGAGGGCGGCGGCCAGCGCCCCAAGACCCGCGTTGGTGACCAAACAGAAGCCAGTGAGGGACTCGATCTGCTGCCAGCGGTGCAGCTTCTCTCGTAGCGCGGCCGTCACCTCGGCCAGGGCCTGTCTGAATGGGGCAAGAAGCAGAAGGATCTTGAATTGTGTATGTATGTATAGTACCAAGGGTCAAAGGTCACTTACTTGGCAGAGAGGATCTTGTGGTCGACATCATCTAAGGAGGAGCTGTGAGCCACATGAAAGGTCCCAAATAGAGAACTCCTCTTCTTTTTGATCTTCTCGGCCTGAAATATCACCACCATCATCTACCATAATTTCCGGTGTATAAACCGCTACCTTTTTCTTAAACGTTGAACCCCGCAGCTTATACAGCGGTGAGGCTAATTTATGACCATGTTCTAATCTTGTGACATCTCCTGTACTTCAGAACTACTACTAATCGTTGAAATACTGTGCTGCTTGCGAGTCAGTGAGGAAACGGTAGCTTTCAAGAGCCAATCACGAGCTATAAGGGAAATCACAACGATTTTGTTGGAAATCGCAGGAGTTCATTACTGCATTAATGCAACAGTCTGTCATCTTAGATAGAAGGCTAAAATCATCACACAGCAACTTAATACTCAAACGGTAGCTAAGAAATATACAAGACAAATACCACTGTGAGCTTAAAATAAAAAACAGCACATCATTGGCCAATGGTTGTCATGGCATGGTTGCCGGGCCACCAGGGGGGAGCTCATGAGCTCGGAAGCCCAGCGTCTCTTCCAGATATGTAGTTCTGTACTTAAGTTATCTTACACTGGACAAGAGCTTTTGGATATTGGATTTTGCAGCCCTAACGTTTTTATCTTCGACTTGTCTCTGAGAGCTCCACAGTACCGGAGTCTACTCACAACACCCAGCCGGTCAGAAGTGCTTGCAAGCAGCGTCAAGAACGTAAACAAAGGCGAGGAAGGCACGGAGGATTACGAGCTAACACCAAGCTAGCACACAACACAGACCCTACTTACCAAGCATTTTCTTGCTAATCTGCTGTTTTCAGTGAATACAATGGACTAGTTACGATTCCACACCACCCACAGTAAGAGATATTTGGACTCCAACGTCATCATTTTCACAGAGACATGACTAAACAGCAGAGTACCGTACAATGCTACATGTACAAGATGTCAAGCACTGTACATTGGATTTGGTTTAAGAATATCAAACTGGCGTCCGCATCCTTATTTTTTTCTGTATGCCCTCTGTGGAAAAAGTTTGACACTCCTGGTGTAGTGTATTGGAGCGCCAACTAGTGGCTTGCCATGCATATCACAGTGTAGTCATAAGCGTCCTCACCCCTTCTCTGGCTTGGAGCAGCTGCCTCTCTGCGCTCTGCTTTTTGATGTTGTAGTACTGCACTTCCACCTCGTGCGTCAGCTGCAGCCACGTCTGCAGGGCTTCCGGTGGCGCCCAGCGAGCCCGTGATTCCAGCTCCCTCTCTGCCTTCTTTAGCGCCATCCTCACCTTATGAACAAAACCAACTCCTGTGTGACCTTTTCAATCACTATACTAGAGCGTGGGGCGTTCGCTGTCGCCCACCTGCTCTAGTTCCTCCTCGGCGTATTTCTGACGACTCCTCTCGTTCTCGGTGCCCTCACGCAGCTCTTGGAGACGCTGAGCTTCCTGCTTGGCCGTGTTGATCTCGCTCCTCAGCTCCTCCTCCACCTTCACCTTCTCCACCTGAACGCAGCGCTGCTCTTCCTGAGCCTTCTGCAGCCTGACAAGAAAAATAAACGATTGGATACTTGGGAATTGTTCTGTCGGAAGACATTAAAAGACTTTTTCTAGTTTCCAATTCCAATCACTAGAAAAACGAGGCTTCCTCCTTGCTCTCCCTGCACTCCAGTGCACCTC
Source organism: Dunckerocampus dactyliophorus (assembly GCF_027744805.1). Lineage (NCBI taxonomy): Eukaryota > Metazoa > Chordata > Actinopteri > Syngnathiformes > Syngnathidae > Dunckerocampus > Dunckerocampus dactyliophorus. Next base: position 6,116,358 of record NC_072834.1, on the reverse strand, counting down.
GCCGGCCAGGGCAAGTTGGCTCCACTGCCCTGGCCGGTGAGGCGCTGGCTATCATTTATCAGCTTGTGGGAGAAGTGAAAGTTGTCTTTATTCCATGCATGGACGTGTGGGTGAGTTTCAGAAAGACCATTGAAGTTTCTTTAAAGCAGAACAAGACAATGAGGAGTCTAATACTAATGATAATTTAAAAGAAAAGTGTGATTTCTTTCAAACGAAAGTTCATGGCCTGTGTCAATGAACGTGTGTAAAAAAAATCATCCCAGAGAATCGTGATCTCAAATCTAAGAAAACCGTGATTCACATTTTTTGCAGAATCAGGTCGCCCTCGCAAGACGCAATGTTACAACGGACAATCTACGCGCATTTCCTTTATTGTTCAACATTATCATTATTTTTTGCTATGATCATACATTTTCTTGGGAGGACATAATGCGGTTCTCGTGGTTTACACATTACCGAATTTGGCTCCTTTAGTTTTTTAGCTCCTGTTGCATTTTAATGGCGTGATCATTTTTGCCTGTTGAAATGTGATGTCAGCAGGTGGCGCTGTGTCCTCTCATGTGTGAAATGAAGAAGTAATGCAAGAGAAATACACACACACACACACACACACTAATGAGAGGAAACTGTGTCATGTCCTGTGTACATCACCACCTGTTTGAGTCTAATTTACTGACACAGGATCAGCCCAGCAGCTGAACATATGCTAGCAGGACTTCATTGTGACTGAACAACTACAAGGAGTCTGTGGTATTAATCTCATTGTGTGTGTGTGTGTGTGTGCGTTTGCACACAGGACACACTGTAAAGGGAGCTACTGGTCTCTCTTTGTCCTTAAAAGGAATCTTCTTCAATGCTCGTCCGCACACGCACACGCACACGCACATACACTCAGGTTTCTCTACTTGAGGTTGCGAGAACCCTTCACTCAACTTACTTCTCCTGCAGGTCCAGCAAACTCTGCTCAGCCCTCTGAAGACCCTCCAAATCCTTCATCAGCTTGCCCAGGTCGTCTCTGGACTTCCTCGTCTGGACGTACGCGAACCAGCATCCGCCTAGCGCCGCCAGGATGGACACACCCAGAACCAGGTCCTTCCAACGGTTTTGTCGACCTAGTTACGCACACGCACACAAAGGGGCATAGTGGTTATGTAAACAGACAGGAATGGGGAGGAGTATCATTTATCATGCTAAAAGAGGGTTTCTAGTTTGAACCTTGAACACACCATCAGCCTCTTCTACAGGGAGAGGGAGGGCCTCTTTATTTTTATACGCACTATGGACCTCTGCTTTATTAGTTATTAGTGTCATAGTGTAGTGTCAGGTGGCCGAAAAAATAAGAAGGCAGACGTACAGTTTCCAAATGCGTGGTGGGTTTATTGACAGGACAGCTCAAACAGTTAAATAAAACATGTTTTCTTGGCAGCATGGCTTTACCAACAAAAAGGCCCTGTATCTTAGCACCTGCTGCACCTTTATAGGGCTCTGAGTACTAGCGGGAATGCCCCACTATAGCCCACAAATTGATCTACAAACCACACCTGACATTATAAATTCTCCAGCCATACAAATGGATCTCAGCAGTGCTCCGGAAGCGTAGTACACCAGACAAAAATGGTCTCTGGGACCCAAACGTACTAAAATACACCCTGTGTTGCTATAACATCAACATACTCTATACATAAACTAATGATTAGGAACAAAGAAGACATGCTTCATCACAAGCACACACTTACCTGGTGGTGGTCCAAACAGCACCGTATCTAGAGCCTTCAGCTGCAGTTTCTGGGCATGACTCCGGTCCAAGATCTTTAACAGGGACGTGGTCAAGGTGGTGTTCTTCACTGCCAGCCTGTCAGAAAGTAGGAGTGAGGCGACAAAACACCCTTAAGGTCCTTGCAGTTGGAGTGTACTGTACAGGTGAGCATTACCTCGGTAACGCCTTGCCGTCCAGCCCGTGTGTGCGGAAGGTTTCTGCGTATTGAGGAAGCTCGACGCTGAGCTGCAGCCACTCTTCCACCTGCTCGCATGTCCAGTTGTACACTAAACGCGCACACATAAAGTATCTCTGATGCACTCCGATGCCAGATGTCAGCAAAAACAGCGAACGTGCAAAACCTTGAACTGCCTGTGATGAGCACTGAATGCAATGTGAGCAATCAACTGCTTTCACTCATTTTAGCGCATTTTTGGAGTTCCTTACTCACTTGGTTCCACAACCTGATTCCACATACAGAAATGCTGAAAGGTTTTAGTGTTGTACGTGCATGCAAGTCTTCTAGGTTTAATTTTCCCCTAAGATCATATTTCCCCTCTCTTCTTGATAAGAATTGTTTTACGTTTTGGGGTAGAAGGTTATTATTTGCTTCATGCATGATTTTCGCCGTTTGAAAGTTTACTAGATCAGCAAATTTGTAATAATTGTGGTTTTAGAAATAAAGGGTTTGTGCGTTCTCTGTCGGCGGCGTTATGGATTATCCTAAGTGTCCTTTTTTGTAGCACAGTCAGTGAGTGAAGTGCACTTGAACAGAATAGTAATACAAATATAAGTAATACATTTACCAATATGAAATAAAATGAAATAAAAGTAATACAAATATAAGTAATACGTTTACCAGTATGAAATAAAATCTAATAATTGTAATACAAATATAAGTAATGCATTTACCAATATGGAATAAAATCCAATAATAGTAATACAAATATAAGTAATACATTTACCAGTATGAAATAAAATCCACAACAAATTTCCATAATCATCACAGCAAAATACACAATCATAATACAGAACACGGGGAATGTGCAAAAAAATTGCAAGATTTTACAGTACTTAAGTGCTAATTGATGCACCGTTTGGGTGACCTGCTTGTGTTGAAATGTCGATGTGCTTGGGAGACAATCATTCCATAAAAATACAGTGAACCCATCACCCTTTTTGGTCAACCCTGACAAAGACAATGAATTATGCTTTAACAATAACTGTTGCATTGTAAAAAATAACGACACTTCCTCTTTGTGTTTTTACAACATCACAGTGATGCACGGAGCTGTAAAGTGAAAAGATCTCGACTGTGTTTAGCACTCCCTTTCCTTTTTAAACGGACTCACCTTCTGAGGTCTTCCAGGCGTCCCACATGTCCTCTACGCTAATGCGCAAGTCCACACGATGGAAGCTGCTGTGCTTGGCCTTCGGGTCGTGATACTTGAGGTCCTCCCGCAGAAACTGCCAAAGACCACATGGCGTCGGGTCCGGATTGAGTGTACAGTACATGTACAGCCCTCACATTTCAGTAAGCGTTCTATTATACCTTCTCAAGGGACAATACAATAGAGGTAAAACTCTAAAGTAGTCACTGTACATCTTGTATAGCAGTTCTGATTTACTACAGCCATTTAGACAACGATGGTTGTGGCTCATTTTCAGCGGGGAGTAAATCTACACTGCTGTACAATGACTACGCTATAGTTTTGTCCCTTGACAAGATGTACTGTAATAAAAATGCTTGCTGATATGTGAGTGGTGTACTTACTTTTGTGAAATACTATAAAGAGCAAAAGCGCGGCGCTTGTGTCTCACCTCGTCCGTCTCGGTCGCGTCCACCGCGCCGTCTGCATCGTCGTCCATCAGTTTGTGGATGCTGCAGATGGCCTCAAAACTCAGCAAGGCGTTCTCATCTTGACAGAGCTGCTGGTCGATGACGCACAGATCTAGAACACAGAACATGTGCAGCGTCAGCCAGGGGGGTCCAAACCACGTACTGAAAAATCACTTTGATATTTTCCATTTTGTGAAGGAGTGATAGATATTTCAAGAAAGAACAACCAGCGTCTCAGCTTTGTGATACACAGTAGGCGAAAAAGAGTATAATTAGTATGAACCTTTCTCCTTCATTTGCTGGTTTTTCCATTTGTGTTGTTTTTTTTTTTTATTTTACATTTCAACATTGACATGTTCTTTTTCTTGTAATGTTATGACTTTATTCCCATAATATTTACTTTATTGTCGTGATATAACTTTTTCGCAACCTAATTTTCCAAAAATTGCTGCTCTATTTGTTTCGTGGCGTTCCTCATAACATGACAAATTCAGAAAATAACATTTTTTTTCATTAATATTTCAACTTTCATGTTTATTAATTTGAATGTAATTTCATCTATTTATTTCATTTTTTAATTTTAATAATTATGTTTTTTCAACATAATATTCCGACTTTATTTCTTGTAATATCACGACTTTAATATTTAGACTTTATTCTTGTAAAATTATAATTTTGCTGGGGTTTTTTTGGTGTTTTTTTTTCCATTTTCATGGTTGATTGCCACGGGCCAAAAAAGCAAAAACAGCCGCGGGCCGCACTTTGGACACCCACTTTGCAGATTATAATGCTCAGTTTTGATTGTCAGTGTCAGAACAAACAAAAGCACGTACATAGAAATTTTGTTTTAAGTATTTAATTTGTGTAATGCGGTTTATGGGTTTGTTTTGGCTGGAAATAACACATCATTGTTGTCTTCTTACAATAAGCTCCTGTTAGCTACAGTTAGCAGCTAGCATCTATCCATCACCATTATGTCTTCAGCCGTGGTCGCTATGACAACGGAGTTATACATATCACAGCAGGAACTTTATGCCTATATGTGGTCATTTCAGCCTCTGGAGAGTCTCTGCATGATTGCGCTGCTGTGTGTGTGTGTGTGTGTGTGTGTGTGTGTGTTTGTGTGAGCTCACAATTCCTAATAGAAACTACAAGGCAAGCACACTTAGTGCAGGTTTGGAGTCATTTGGATTCATAGTCTGGGAAGCGGGAGACAAGAAACTTAAACAGACTGTAAATCTTCTGATACCTTTTAAAGTTCAGCACGCACGCACACACACACACACACACTGGCGGTATTGTGTGTGTGCACACTGGCAAAGCTACATTAGCATGAGTCCATTTATTTATACATAAACTAGTTTCTATGTTTTACGTTTTTGCGGAATGCCTTCGTCCCTGGAAAGGGCGGTGTCTGCTATTGCTTAGGTTTCACAGGTATCTGCAAAAGTGATTAGTTGAGCATGTTCCAACAGTAATGCGTCTGTTTATGAGCACCAAAACGGGATCATAATCTGTCATCTCCCTCACTCGTTTGCTCCACTTTTGAAAGAAGGAAAGGCACTTGGATGGTCGCTTTTGAAGTTGCGGCGTTTCATGACATCATGAAGGAAAAACCTGCTTCCTCTGAACATGGTACCGCCTCTGACGCGCCCCAAGCTAGCCCACGCTGTGCATACGCCTACCACTTCACAGAGGACTGCTTTGTTAAAAAAAAAAGGAAAAAAAAGCAGGCTTCACTACTTGTCTTAAAATAAATCCTGGAGCTCTGCCAACTGTCAGTCAGCTCCAGATGCATGGAAGCTGATCTTTTTGTTTTTCCTCAGCAAATAGGCTAACCTAGCGTGGTGATGTTAAAAATGTGAATAGTTAGCACTGTGTCTCACATTGCGATGCTAGCATTGCTAATATTTACTGTATGTCCTCCTGTCCCACTCAGTAACGTTGTATGCTTGTATGTGATATACAGCATCTGTCGCGTTGGACAAGTACAGAGTTCCAGTTTGTGTGTAGAAGCCAATCTACATCATCCCCCGTCCATCCAGTGAGTACATCACACACACGCAAAAAAAAATCTAAACGGGAACGCGAGGTAGAGACAGGTGAAGCGACAGCGTTTTGTTAGAGGATTAACATCAGCAGCTGGTCGGATAAAAATAAAGAAACACAGAAGAAGAAGGTCAAGTCAAAGTCGGAGTTCATGTAACACACACAAATTATGGTTACGATTTGATGATATTTTACTCACAAACTCACATTTTATTAACCATAATTTCAAATCTCCCTACTTTGAAAATAATAACAGTGCCGATCAAAAACACCACTGTCTGCTTTACTTGGAGGAGTCTATTTTTGTCACAGTTTCCTTCCTCTGATGCTATCATGATGTTAGCACGCGGAAGCTGCGGTGAGCTGCTAATCACTAGCCCACGCTACATACACATGTTTTTATTTGACGCTGGACTCATTTGACACATGCAAAGTATAAATCTTCTATCATATGCTTACATTCCCCCCCGCCCCCAACATTTTTTTGTGTATTTATTGTTTTTTGCCATGTTTATGTTGGTGAAATGTTTTATGGTAGCAATAAACTTAATGAGGGTCACTCAAAAGTGACTGAACCGCTGCACACAAAAGGGTGAAAATATGTCAAAACATGCACCCCTCCTGGCTTCCCTGTGCTATTATTTTTCTGGCAAATACACCACATGGTGGCACTGTTTTTAAACCCTAAATTTGACCCCCTTAAGTAGGTCTTATGGAAATTCCTCCCATAGCTCTGTGCCATGTAACTTTAGGGCGCTTAGCCCAATCACCGCAAACTTTGATACACGCCTTGAGGGCACCGACAAGCACTTGCCTCTCAAATTTGAGCGAGATTGGTTGAAAATTGGACTCTTTACCTGAGTTAGTGTTGGCGTTGGAATGGTGATGTTGGTGGTCCAGGCGGGGGTGGTCACCCTTGTCTGGTCCGCCGTGAGCGCTGACACTCGGCACATTCAGGACGCACACACACACCAGCCACAAACACACACACTCCATGTCTGCGGGATGATGCACAGGAAGCTGTTAAACATCCGCTATGATGTGGATTATTTTAGTGTCAAGCATCAAAAGACTTCGATGATTCAAACTGTATTGTTTGGATTAAAAGTTTAAAAATAACTAACACAGATCCAGAAAAAAAAAAAGAGTAGAACGTGAAAGATAAAGCAAGAGGAAAACCTCCAACATCAACATCTTCCATTTCCTCATGAGAGTAGTTGGTGCTGAAGGTCAGAGGTCAGAATGCTGTTCGGCTTCCACATCCTTTGCCGAAAATAAAAATAAAAAATCCAGGAAATAGCATTCCGGTTGAAGTGGCCATCACTTACATGGGCAAGCGTTGTCTCCTCTAATCCATTGGAACGATCAGATCAGGTGTGACTGAGCAGGCGAGAGAAACGCACACCGTTTGTTCCTCACTTCTTTGCCTGCAGACTCCGAGTCAAAGAGAAACAGCTGCTGAGATTTTAAAAAAACAAAACAAAAAAAAAAAGGCGGGTCTACATGTTTTTACACATGTAGACCCGCCTGCGCTGCCTTCAGGGACCCTCACCAAAAAAAAGCTTCTACATGTTTGAGACGACTCATTTCTAATTTGAACATCTTAACTTCAAATAGACCTAAACATTTTAATACAATTTAATACAGTTTTAATGCAATATAAAGTACTCTACCACCATTTTTGCTACCCGCTTGCATCACGTTCAGTATTTTTTTAGTTGCTAAACATGCATTTGCACAATTATTTATTATTATATTATTATTATTCATATGTATGTTCATAATTTCACTTTTGGCAAAAAACTCCAGTGTTCCTGACTACCACAAAGTGGAGCCGGCATGCCACCTGTGGTACCACAGTTTGAGGATCAATTTTCTGTTTGCTGCATCACTTTAATTCTGCTGGTATTGTAATCATCAATCAAAAACTGTAATCAATCAAAACTGCATGTTCCTTTGCTTCATAACGTTTTTTTGCTACGGAAAATGTCTCCCCACCTTTCACGGTTTGGTCATTTCCAACAGAATCAGTGGACTGGAAGGCATCACTGAAAGCATAGAGCAGCAAGGTTTTGCCCTCTAGTGGTCAAATACGGGAAATGCATGTCGGAACTAAAGTAAACCGTAAAAAACAGATTAGTACGGTATTACTCATAAAAAAATGCCACTCCGGCTAAGACAGCCAGTTACTTTAGGATGTTTTAAAATTAGTTTTTGAAATGCAGGATTGTCAAAAATGTTACAGTAATGCATCGCACCGCAGTTTAATGTCTATGAGGACAATAACACGACGCACTCATGCAACGTGACAACCAAGTAAAAGACAGATAAAACTGCAAGTACACACGCACAGGCCGACAGTAAACTTCCTCTTCCTCCTCCTGCTGTTTTCATGCTCCACCCATACACACCACACACACACACGCACACACACGCGCACACACATCGAGCAGAACGAAACAGAGCGGTGTGATCAGACAGGACCACTGATGACCGGTGAGTAGATGTTCTTCCTGATTAAATGATTGTTAGGGTTTTAGTGTGTATCAGTTGGTACTTTTTGTTTGGGTTCTGAAAGAACGTAAAAACAGTCCAGACGTCGCAGTGATGATAAGAAACGAAGGGCAACAATAACTGCAAACCCATAGCTAAATGTTGAAGTTGACATCATAACCTTGCAAGTAAAATATCACAATTAATTACTGTTAATGTAAAAATACTGCAACACTGGTGTATTTGTAGCTCCAATATGAAAGAAATATAAAGACAGACTTGTTTTATATCATTGCAATCACAGTGGGGTGATGAAGTGTTTGCCCCCTTCCTGATTTCATATTTTTTGCAAGTTTGTCACACTTGTTGTTTCACAATGTTTCAGATCATCAAACAAATGTAAATATTAGTCAGTGACAACACAACTGAACACAAAATTCAGTTTTTAAATGAAACTTTTTATTATTAAGGGAGGAAAAAATCCAAAGCTACATGGCCCTGTGTGAAAAAGTGATTGCCCCTGAAACCTAATAAGTGGTTGGGTCACCCTTAGCAGCAACAACTGCAATCAAGCGTTTGTCATAACTTGCAATGAGTCTCTTACAGCGCTGTGGAGGAATTTTGACCCACTCATCTTTGCAGAATTGTTGTAATTCAGCCACATTGGCGGGTTTTCCAGCATGAAGCATTTTTAAGGTCATGTCACAGCATCCCTGAAGCAGCAAAACAGCCCTAGACCATCACACTACCACCACCATATTTTACTGTTGGTATGATGTTTTTTTTTCTGAAATGCGGCGTTACTTTTACGCCAGATGTAATGGGACACACACCTTCCAAAAATGTAAACTTTTGTCTTGTCAGACGTGTTTTCCCAATTGTCTTGGGGGTCATCAAGATATTTTGTGGCAAAATTGAGATGAGCCTTCATGGGTTTTTTTTTGTTCAGCAGTGGTTTTTGTCTCGGAACTCTGCCATGCAGGCCGTCTTTGTGCAGCGTCTTTCTTATAGTGGAGTCATGAACACTGACCTTAACTGAGGCAAGTGAGGCCTGCGGTTCTTTGGATGTTGTTGTGGGGCCTTTTGTGACCTCTTGAATGGGTCGTCGCTGCGTTCTTGGGGTAATTTCGTTTGGCCGGCCACTCCCAGGAATGTTCACCACTGTTCCATGTTTTTGCTATTTGTGGATAATGGCTTTCACTGTGTTTTGCTGGAGTCCCAAAGCTTTAGAAATGTTCTTTGTAACCTTTTCCAGACTGATAGATCTCAAGTAATCAGTCCCCCCCCCCTTAATAGTAAAACGTTTCATTTAAAAACTGCATTTTGTGTTTAGTTGTGTTGTCACTGACTAATATTTACATTTGTGTGATGATCTGAAACATTTAAGTGTGGCAAACATGCAAAAAAATAAGAAATCAGGAAGGGGGCAAACACTGTTTCACCCCACCGTGTACTCTAAATAGTCACAGAATGAGAATAAAAAGAGTACACAGTAGTACAAAACTGTGAAGATAGCAGTTAAATTGCTTTAACAATTCAATTACAGCCTTGGATTGTTGTTCACATCTGATGGCATCCTTTTTTTAACCCCTACTCTAATATCACTGACTAATTTGCTTGAGATGTTAGGATGTTTCCTTGTTTTCTGTGCACGCCAGTCAAACTTGGCGGTGAAACTTCATACGGACGCTGGACGAAAAGCGCATTAGTGGGCAAACCCTTCCTGCTTCAGCGTCGGCACACAGTTTGTTCCTCTTTGTCCGAGCGCCTACGAGAGGCCCGATTGTTAGCAAGATGACATAGTGTAAACATGGACCACTTTCTCTCTAACTCGCTCAGCTGGTCTTCACTCAGACATTGTAGTACAATCACTGACAAACCGACATGAGTTAAATTATGAATATGTATCATATTTGTCTTGTTTGAAGAAGATTTATTAGTCAGTCTTAAGTGGTCAGTGATCAGCGACTTACGGGCAATTCGTGAGGTGGCCCTGTGAAGATGTTTTGCTTGATGGCGGCCATGTTTTTCCACCAATCTTGCTCAAATATTACAGAGATGTGCGTGTCAGTCCCCTTAAGCGGCGTACCAAATTTCGGTGTGATTCGGCTAAAACCCTAAAGTTCAAATGGGTTGTTTTGAAGAGAGCAGTAAGCTGACTTGCGGGGGTTAAACATCTCTATGAAGCTTGCTCCATCCATCTTCTTCCATTGATCCGAGGTCGGTTCCCGGTCTGCCAATCCATAGGCACCATCCCCGATGTCCACGCGACGTTATAGAGACGAGTCAACCAAGACAGCCCCCCTAGCACATAGGGCCTCTCATCCATAGGTCGGATAGGACTCCTTCTTCAGATTGATGGCATCCCTCCCTGCTGATGTCCACCTACAGGTTCTGGGATTACCGCCACAACAGGCCACAGCTCCAATCAGCTTCCTCCACAATGGAGGCACGGAACACGGCCCACTCAGACTGAATGTCCGCTGCCTCCCTCTGAACATAGTTGAAGCTCTCCTGACGAGAGGCTTAGCCAGGCGTTCCCAGCAGACGCTCACCATACGTTTGGGCCTGCCAGGTCACCGTCCTAGCTAGCTTGCTATCTAAACAAAAACATGGTCAACGTCTATCAGTGCAGTCTCAGCATGGATGCTAACAGTTATACGTAATTACAACAACAACAATGACATCTTATGACTTTTCTACTTGTGTTAGCTGATGTATTTGTCCAAATACTGAGGACTTCTTGAATTGTTGTCGTACTTTTGTCGTACTTTAATCTAGTTTAAGTCTGCTGACGTTTTTTTTTTTTTTTTTGCAAGTAAAGATGACGCGTCCACAAAAATGACAACGCTGCGCTAATATTAGAAATGTTCCTGTCAAGTCTTCAACCGTAGGATGATGCAGTTCCCCACCAGGTCAGGAGACTCGTAACCAGCACGATTAAGTAAAAATAGCGACCGCAGCTGACCAGAAGGAAGTGTAGCCTTTTATGTTACTTCCTCATAACACACGCGTAAAGTAACACGACAAGGTAGTTCATTTAAAAGCAAAGATGATCAGGGAAAAGTCCCATTAATATTTTTTTTTCCAGGACAATGTTACATTTTTGATACTAAACCTTAAATGCGAAGGTTTCTTGCTTCTTCTCACTTAAATTCAAAAAGAATAATCCTGGCATTAAAGCATGAAACTAAACATTGTAATCGACCACTCTCATTTGACGTGCTTAAAAGAACACAAAAGTTGTTTTTTTTTTTTTTTTTACTTTTCGGACAATGAGGTCGCTTGTAGCTGCTGCATGTTACTGATATTCTTCGTTCTTCCTCTTTTAGCCGCCCTCCAAATATTTCCTCTTTCCCCCGCTTGCAATAATTTGTCAGTTGTCACGTTTCAGTTCTCTTAATCTGCGCACCGAAACGCAGACGTGACTTAAAAATACAACAAGAGACAGTTTCTCGCTCTGAATGCTTGCAATGTCTTACGCTCGGAAGTCCAAACGTCTCCTCCGAGTTACCGTCTCCGTTTCAACACAAGACCACAAGGACTTTTTGCTTCATAAAAGCTTCCCTTTTTTTTTTCCCCTCCACAGATACGTTTCTCAGTTGCAACATTACAACGTTTCAACATGTTTCTTTTGCATCATTATCCAACTTGTTTCCATTTATGAGGCATCAAAATAGGCCTCATCATTTTTTTCTGACTCACAGAGTCTGAAGCATATCATCCGTATCTGTCCGTTCGTATGTTAGCAGGCTACTTCCTGTTCGATGGAGGACAACAAGACGTGCCAAAAAAGCAGAGGCACATTTGCAACAGTGAACAGTTTTTTGAACGATATTAAACTATATGTTATACAGTATTTATGACAAAGCTACGATGGAGTCTACAACAAGATAAAAATGACTAAAAACAGGGAAACGAGGCAGGCTGGGTACGTCGCACACAACATTGTGGAGCGGCTACCAGAGATGACCTTAAGAGCGTCCATTATGCTGTGGAAGGAACCCGTTAACAACAACATTAAGCTCCCCTCACTTCATTTCACCCGAGAGACTGTTTATGTGACTCGGTAGGTGCTGCTGTTTTGGTTAGCAATGCAGCACAAATGGACTGGGCGGGTAACTATTTCTTCCCTGCATGGTTGTGTGTGGGAACTAAGTGATCAGTTGCGACCATTTCCCCCGCGTTGCTAAAAGGGAGGCATTTATTTCGCTGAAGCGGACGGCAACTAATTGGGGTACGGCGTCAGTCGGCATGGAGCGGCACCATTTGAGGGAAATGCAATCGACTTGTAGTTTTGGTACCTTCACTTTACGGTTATTACTTTGAGCCCGTAACATTCAAAACTCGTGCTTTACTAGATTTTTTGGAGTGACTTAGCAGCGGGGGTGGGCTGGCATTTTGGCAGCCTCAAGGATGAAGCTACTCCAGCAGGGTGGAGTCGGCTCGGAGGCTCTAGTATCTTCTCTCACAAGGCTGTTTTGTGGCTGTTGCATGTCACGTACATAAACAGGCGTTCAACATGTGTTACACACCGAAAATCACATTCAATACTTAATATTTTTTCTAGTAAAGTGCAAGATGAGAGGGTTAAGGCTTGCGGCAGGAGTGAGATCTGCAGACCTCCGCCGAGAGAGAAAAAGAGAGGCGAGGGTGGGGTCACATCCCCGGAGTCTGGGCTGAGCCGCATTCTCACAGTTTGTATTTCATTCTTTGGCACCGAGTCCGCTGGAATAATATGATCACTTTTTTTCCCCCTGTATGCAAACTATGCACATAACCAACGACAAGTATTTCAATACTTAAGACAGCAAAACTGATCTGAATAATAAAACAGAGTGTGGGTCGAAGTCACATACGATTGGGTCGTTCTTTTCAGCTTGACTGAGAGACTTTAAGCAGCAAATGAAAACTGACAAGGACCTATTCTTCTCCTTTCTCCCTCCTCCCAGGAGCCAGACGATGGGACGTAATGAGTCTCTGAACAATTAATCGAATCCAATCAGGCGGAAGGTAAGCAGACGGAGACACGTCATCCTCTTTTGGGAAACGGAAACGACACTTTCACGACACGACGGTCACCTCATACTTCAAGCGAAGCGGGCCATTGAACTGTTAACGAACAGAACAGTGGTACGCATGTCGGACAGTCCCGCAGGAAGTCGTCCATCAATTGTGTGTGTTGCAGGGTTCTGAAGGGGTCAGAGGTCATCATGCAAACCATAAAGTGTGTGGTCGTCGGCGACGGCGCTGTGGGAAAGACTTGCCTCCTCATCTCCTACACCACTGGAGCCTTTCCCAAAGAGTACATCCCCACGGTGTTTGACAACTACAGCAGCCAGGTGTGTGCATGTAAATCATCCCTTATCAGGTCAATATGGAAACTACTTAGTAGAAAACATGCAAACATGTACACAAGTATTGGAAACGTACGTACCTGAACCCCACAGGCTGTGCCGTTACCTGGATGGAAAGGCTGTTATTTCTAACATGGGAAAAGTCAAGCTTTTAACTTTTATAATGATTTGCAGTGCATGAGAATGTCGAAAGGAAAGTGCAGCCCTCTTTGACCAAGTAGTCATTTGTTAACGAGTGTATTGCACAACAAAGCTCCTACAGAACCAATGTTGTAATAGAGGTAAGGCGCAAACTGCTCAGCCAACATTAATAAAGGTGTCAAATTAAAGAATTTTTTGCGATTCATATATATTTAGTGCGTTATTTTGGTTTGGGCATCTCTGTGTGGGGTGTGTACGTTCTCCCCTCTCCGGCTTCCTCCCACATTCCAAAAACATGCATGTTAGGTTAACTGGAGCCTCTAAATTGTCCATAGGTATGAATGTGAATGGTTGTTTGTCTCTACGTGCCCTGCGATTAGCCGGCGACCGGTCGAGGGTGTACCCCGCCTCTCGGAGTATGAAAATGAATGAATGATTTTTCATCTCTAACTACAGTTTCTGTACGTGAGAGACCCCGTTGGTTATTTGCTTTTGTCGACTTCCTGTGTGTGTGGTGCGTTCAGATAACAGTGGACAGCAGAATCATCAGTCTAAACCTGTGGGACACGGCAGGCCAAGAGGAGTACGACCGCCTGAGGACGCTGTCTTACCCTCAGACCAACGTCTTCATCATCTGCTTCTCCATCTCAAGCCCCGCCTCCTACGAGAATGTCAAACACAAATGGCACCCTGAGGTCAGACTGTGCAGCAAGAGGGGGCATGTCCACGTTAGCGTGGTGTTTTCTTACATTGTCACGCGCCCCCAGGTGTCACATCACTGTCCCGGCGTCCCCATCCTCTTGGTGGGCACCAAGAGCGACCTCCGAAACGACGCGGAGATCCAGAGGAAGCTGAAGGAGCAGAACCAGGCGCCCATCACTCACCACCAGGGCGCCACCCTCGCTCGGCAGATCCACGCCCTCCGCTACCTGGAGTGCTCCGCCCTGAACCAGGACGGCATTAAGGACGTGTTCACTGAAGCCGTGAGGGCGTTCCTCAACCCCGAGCCTGTCGTCAGCAAGAAACCTTGCGTGCTGCTCTAGGAACAAAATGCCAGCTGGACCGAACAGGGCTGATTTATGCTTCAGAGACTTCATTTTTTAGTTTAAAAAATGTGATCACATTGAGTAACTGTTTTGTGTTTAAAAAAAAAAGGGAAGGCTCTTCCAGACCTCCTTTGATGGGATTAAAACTGAAAGATGAGAATGCTGAAGACTATTTTCTTATTTATCCCCCCCATCCCCCCAATGTCCTGTGTTACAACAAATGAACAAGAAGAAAATATATATCGGTATATATATATATATATTTATTATACATACAGTACACACACACATCACGTACGGAAACATGTTTCTTAACAGATCAGTGAAGAGTAATATGTCACAGAAATGTCTAAAAATTTACAAAAAACTATTTTGTAATATAAAATAGAAAAATATATATGGATTTTATGATACAATTGTAATTACATGTTATAACAATAATAGAAATTGAAAAAAAATCACAAAAGTAAGTTTCATCGTAGTCCAATAAGTTAGGGAAGATTTGTTTTAATCACCAAGCATTCCAATCATAATACTCAAGTTATATGCATTACATGAAAACAATTTAAGTGTCAATTAAATGTTTCAGATGCTCACATTCTCTATGATTATCCAAAGACGGCGTGAAAGCTGACAGACTGAATCAACATTTCCTGCAGAGGCCTCGGGGAGGAAACATCTTTAGAAGCAGATCAGACTGGAGGTGGCCGCTCTTTCAGGATGTCGCCTTTTCCTTCGCAACGTCTCCTCGAGACGCAGGAGGTCGCTTCCGCTTCCTGTCTGCAGATTCTCGGCGCTTTCTCGAGTTGCTAATGATGACGATGAGCAGTCACGCGTTCATTTTTCAGCAATGAATGAAATATACCAACGGTGGCCACAAGAGGCGCTGCTCGGTAATGTGCGACTTCACAAGTAAGAGCATATACAGTGACTCACGCTACTTGGACGTAGAGGATTTCGTGTAAACAAGAACCTCGAGTGTTTTTGGTCGCCAGAAGTGCAAAATGTCAGCTCGTTACACTTCATAGGCAGTTCAGGTGCTGCAGTTTTAAGGGTTCACAGTCGTGTGTGTGTGTGTGTTTAAGAGTCCACTGTTGTTTCAGTATCGTTTGTCTTCAGGGGGTGTGGCCACCATGACCATTTGGTTTTCAAAGTCCCAGTACACCGTGCCGTGGAAAGCTATGTTGGAGAAGACCACCAGGTACTCACACAGGGCAAACAGCGTGTAGACTGAGAACGGCAGAAATGCAGTGTCAGTTACAGTGAGTGGACGGAATGTAGCTACAGGAGAACACTTTCCAAAACAGCATTTTGTGCCATGACAGACAAACCAGTGCTGTGTTTAAGCATACTTAAAGTACATGAAGTTAAAGAATGCATAAATGTACAGTTCATCTCTCACTAAAAAAAAAAACAGCATTGTCAGAATGTAGCTGCGGTTGCTTTTCAAAGTTTCTGATTGGCTGGAACAGCACTTGGCTTCTTATAGCACAATTAAATAAATCATTATTAATATATTAAAAACATGAAATTGTGAAACACAGTATAATCGGAAATAACAAACCAATTCATTTCATTGTGAAAAGTAGATTTATTACCTGACCTTTTTATTTCTTCAGTTTATAACCAATGTATTTATTCAATGATCGATTTATTTGTTTAATGACCTTTTTATTGATTTAACGCCCTTTCATTTCATGATGGTGCAATGCATATAAAAAAGGAACCCGTCAAGAGGTGGTAGGCAAGATCAATGCTTTGATTGGCTGTACTGCAAGGTAAATGCTGCTTCAGATTTCAGTTAAATGAATTTCCACGATATGGGATTCAATGTGAATAAATTGAATATTTTCGTAGTTAGAGCACAGAAAACCTGTTTCTGACTTTCTAAATATGTTCTTTAACATTATAACGTGCCTATTATTCATTGTTTACATCACATTGCGCAACTCTTATGCCGCAGGGACTCGAGACGACCGCTAGCTAGCAAGCAAGTTAGCCTCTAATGTATTTCTTCTAAACTTCAGAAGCCAGAAACTTACCACTTCCACACGGAATGGGAGGAGACATTTTTTTCCACTCTATCTTGTCAGACATGCCATGAATGACTTAATGCAGTGTTAAGGTAATGTGATGTAAGGTCATGAATGTCAGGAATGTTTTGTGTCATTACTTCCACCTAGTGACCAGAATACTACATTTCACTTGTATTTTATGTGTTTTGACTATAGCGAGGGCGCGATAATCGACCAGCGATATTGCGAGGGAGAACTGTAGATTTGTTTGACCCTATAATGAGGAAGATATGCATGTGTTAAAAATGACCCACATATTTGCGTGGACTTGGTCCTATCAATTAAAGCTGAACAAGACACAAAGTTCTCACCTCCGGCCTCGCAGTGCTGGTTGTGGCGTCTGAAGAAGTACGCAGCCGCCACGCAGCTGCTCACGTTGAACAAGAACAGGCGCAGCTTCCACCTGTACGACTTCACCTCCTGGCATGGAAACAATGCGTTTGATCATTATCGAAGCAGAAATGACGCAAATGGCTTCATGTCTCAGTGGCAAGCCATGTTTATTCATGCAGCGCTAAAATCACAAGAGTGGTTATCCAAGGAGCATTTGGATCTGATATTAGGAAAAACATAAAATAAAATACACAAGTTGACATTACCTCTGGGCTCACATAGCGTCTGTTGATGACATGCCACAGTCTGCACGTAATGAGCATGTGCAGCAGCGAGCTCACGATGAACACGAAGAAGCAGTTTTTGTGAACAGCTGCAGAGTGGGGGGGAAAAAAAAAACCCCGCAAGCTATTAGGGACATTTTAGGTTCACATCTTTAAATCAGTGTAGAAACAAGGGATAGGCTTGATATTATGTTGATTGTGTGGAATTCATTTTTGATGAATCGGGTCTTGAAGCAACTGAGATGATTAAGTTCAATGGAGGACCAGAAGAAGCCATGATTACGGTCAACAAATTGAAAGTCAAAATCTCTCAATCATTCGATGATTTTGAAAAATGTCCAAGTAAAAATGAGCAGTAGTAGTGTGGTGCCGTATTTACTTGGTAGCCGATCAATACCAGAATTTGTAGTATCGCCTGCCTCTAACATGATGGTTAGCATCCTCCTCTGCCTTTTGGGTGCGACCGCAGGTGCCTTTGATGGCGCAGAACATTTCGGCGACATCGTGGGTGTTGTCGGGGATAAAACTTGCAAACATACAGCAATGCGATGGAATATTTATGTCAATTTGGCAAGCCAAACGTGTTCTGTACTGCACAGGAAGGCACGGACGAGATTGATTGACAATGGTCTACAGTCCCTTGGCTAATCAGGACGCAGAACGCAATGCGTGGGGTCTCCCTTAGCCAGGCTTGTACAGCGATGCGGCTAATTTATGCCTAAAAACTACAATTCTCATAATGCTTAGAGTGCAGCTTCAGGAAGTAGTGATGTGGACGAGTGAAGTGGAAGCTAATATCACGTCTTCAAGTCTTAAGCAGCGATCTCTGACACATCTTAAGTAAGTTTGATCAAGTGTAGAATTACTACAGCTACAGTTTGGACTATTCGGACTACCATCTATCACCGAGGGTTTCGAAAGGCTGGACTCCTGCATGATGAAAAGCTTTAGCTCAAACCAAATGGCTAATGGCTCGAGACAAAAATGACACAAAGTGTCAACGAGAGAGAGCCAGACAAAACGAAACGTCTTCTAAGACAACCTGAACAGTCCAGCTGCGATCGATTAAATGGCATCCCTGGCAACCCAGCACCGCAGATAGACTGCAGTCCTGTGGGGAACGCCGCTTTTACTCACTGTAGTCCTCTGTGGACGCCACGTATGTGAGCAGCAACAGGGCAGAGTTTTCCGTGAGGCTGCACAACAACGCCATCCCGCTCAGGACCAGCTCAGGAAGCTTTGCAGCGAAGCGACGGCGATAGAAGCTAAAATAAGAGGCGGCCATCAGGAGCCGGGGAGCCGAGTGCAAGGCGATGCAGCAGCGCCAGATGTAGCGCTCCGGCACGCGGCTGATGGCGGCACTGATGGACGGGAGGTAATTGGACACCTGGCGGGAGGAGACGAGAAGCTTAGGGAGCACACACACACTACAAAACATGTCGCTTTTTACAATCTAGACTGGACTTACACGACAGTGTGTGTATATAGCATCTTCAAAGTGGTATATGAGAGCAACGAACAGGGAGACAACAAGTCCAGTAATAGGGAGCGCAAGTGTCCCGATGGTGAAGATGGTGTAGGGGAGCTGGAAAAGCGGGCGATCCCCGTCCAGGTTCCGGTATGGCCCCTGAAGCATCCTGGGTAACTGCATGGGAAAAGAAGACAGATCAGATCTTATAGTTCAGTTAATTTGTTACAGTTCACATTGATATGTCTCTCATTGTAGGTGACTCATGCTACAATAACGTTATCTGTAAGTCCACATTGTTATTTTATAGACTAGCCACTTATAGTGTTTTCTGACAATTAAATGACTTAGAATTATCCGTTGTTCTACATAGAAACCCATAATCAACGTTGACAGTGACAGAATAAATATCGCCGTCTATGCATGGTGTAGATAACCCGATCACGTGTCATCATCTTCGGTGACGTTAACCTGTCGCACCGTATTGTTCATGGCGAATCGAAAGAATGCAAATATTTCCCTCAAAAGGCACAAAAATACTCACCTTTACTGCTCTCCTGGCTTACTATTCCAATGCATTCTTTTAACTCCCCAGTGGCGTAAGGTGTTGATATGATCCAGTTAGCTACAGGTTAGCTGCATGGGCTACGTGCAGTAGTCCAAGTTTGGAAGTAGCGCTCCCTACTACGACAGTTTAATATCCCTTCAAATTCTTTCTATCACCTGGTCGGATTCATTCGGCATCAATAACACACTGAACAGCCACTGTTTTTCGGTTGTTTGCTGCGAATCCACTACTAGATGATAATTCACGATAGATATCCATGTCATAGAATCACATTCTTAGATGCCTCATTGACCGGGTTGGCCAGTTGATGCGATACGCCAGCGTGTCCGCCATATTGGATGTGGCAGATCTGCTCCGTCAACTAATGCAAGGAAATGGCCCGAACTTTATAGGGCGTGTTTCATTGTTGTTTGGAGGCTGGTTTCACCTCGAGAATCCACTCTATTATGGCAGCACTTCATAATATTAGCCATACAGTCAGCAAATTCTATTTGCAAAATTATAATGGCGAAATACAATGGAAAGTATTTTTTCCAGTTTTACCTGTAATCTCGTGAGCGCTAGTTTGGACTGTGAAACAGTAGTTACAAATCCATGCAGCACGTTGATAAGACATCTTCTCCGTTCGCTCTTGCCACATCTAATATGTCGGCAACGTCGACGTACGTGTCAGCACTCAATGCGGCGTCTACGTGTATATCTATGATCCACGTCTAGCTACCATGGATGACACAAATAGCTTCCGATGTAGAATTTCAAAATAAAGGCACAGTGTGATTTCTACGAGAAAAAGTTAGAGGATTTCCACAATAATCTCTTTTCCTGGTGTGAAGAGCCCAGAGACCCTTTTTTCTTGTGTTGTAACTAATTAGCTAAGCAATTAGTTATAGTTACTAGCTCCTTTTCCTAAAAAGTAATTGAATTAATAATGTCCCTGTATGTCCTTGTCTGTCGAGGCACAGTAGGGATTACCTCGGCTTTATCAGTGGTTGCATGTATTTTTATACTTTGGATGCTCATTGATCATGTTTGCTAAACTTTCCCAACTGGGATAAAAGACAATTACTTATCTAGTGCTCATGTTACATAAAAAAAAAATACCCCAATTGACTTGTCAAATTAATTAATCAATTAATTATGTTAATATATAAAGTAAATTAAGATAAAATGTTTTCGTACTTTCTATAACTGTAAACTGTATGCATGTTCGAAATAAATGAAACCATAACCATTTGCTGAAATCTACAAGCGTTGGAAATGGCGTTGAGTTCGCATGAATAATAAGAAAGACACAGAGTTTTGTGTTGTCGGATCGCTCTAAATCAGGGGTGTCCAAAGTGTGGCACGGAGGCCATTTGAGGCCCTCAGCACTATTTAGAAATACAATTAAACAGGAAAAAACAAAAAAATTGACGAGAATAACATGAAAATATTAGGAGAATAAAGTTAAAATAATAAAAGTTGTAATGTTATGAGAAAAAAAGTCATCATTTTCCAAGCATAAAGTTGAGGTAAAAAACATTTTAGAAGCATAAAGTTGAAATATTAAAGAAAAAAGGCCGCTATTTTTATTTTTTTTAAAGTCGTGATATCCTGAGAGAGAGAAAAGAAGAAGAAATGTGCAATTAGGTTGGTAAAAACTTATAATATTACAAGAATAAAGTAAAATTATTTTTGGAATAAAGTCTGTATATCAGCTATCGTGCAAAAATTCAGATGAAGGCAATTTTTTCTTTAAATATATGAATCTTCTTAGCATATCTACATGGGTTCGTTTAAAAAACGTGAACGATCAAAGTGGCCCTCGCATTCTTTGATTTATCAGTATTCAGCCTTTGGTGGAAAATGTTTGGGCACCCCTGCTCTAACTTGATGATCGCTGTATCACAGCATCCTAATAAATTCAGGTTGGAGTCAAATAGTATAAAAATGTTGGTCCTATCCCTGCCCACTAGGTGTCCCTTATTTCATTTTCAGGAAGTTGGCAACTCTGTGAGTGTCTTCGGGGTCTGCCATGTTCAAATGCCTTTCAGAGTCATAAAAGAGGCAAGGAAAAAAAAATGAAGTGAAAGAGGGAACATTTGAGGCGAATAATGGAGTAGCTTGTACATCTGCGACGTCGCCACACAGTCGGCCATTGAGCGCGTGTGCATAGCATGTATGCCTGCAGAAACACAAAGTCCTTTTGTCAGCCGGATTTCCTTCTATCGCTCCAGTTCATTAACGCTCGTCATCAGCAGCAGAAATATTCCTCTTCGGTTTGTAGACTCTGGTTTGAACAAAGTTGTCATGTGGAAGAAACAGAAACCCCAGAAAGCAGAAACAACGTAAAATGATATATTTGACGAAAGCGATGTGCTTTTTCCTCCACACATCACAATAGGAAAACCCCCGAAAACACTGAAAATCATTGAATGCAAAATTTGACTAATATTTGAAGAATTTTTTTGCACAGAAGTGAACACGCACACGATAAATTATGTGTCCTCATGCACGTCACTTGAGCTTAACATAAAAATATTAGCCATTTTATTAATTAACATGAAGCCATGAGGGTGAAAAACACACAGCCGACATTCAGCATTGAATCAATGAAGTCTTTATTACTGTCTGTCACACACACACACACACACACACACACACACACACAAACTCAGAGGTCCGTCAGTGTGTGTCGGCGCGCGTCATTTATGACCACAGGCGTCACGATGGCCTCTGCGTCGCTTCGCTGCCGCCTTACACCTCAGCTCTTCACCACCGTGTTCCTCCTGTCAGGTGAGGCGCTGAATGATGACATCACAACATGCAACATCAATACACTGGATGTATAGAAAATGCAACCTAATTGTCTTACGGTATATTGGCACACTGTATTGGTAAACGGTGTTTTTGGTCTTCCTTTTAATTGTGGCCTGGTCAGGTGGCCATTTTGTTCCGGCTTCCTGTTATAAAGTGACAGAAGGGGGCGTGGCCTCGTTGTCCTGTGAGTACTCGGTGCAGCGTTTCGGCTTGAGTCGGGTGTGCTGGGGTCGGGGCTGTGGGACGCTGTGGTGCAGCAACATCCTAATCCAGACGGATGAGAACGGCGTCGTGTCCACGGTGAGTGATTCCGCTAGAGTCATTGGAAAAACGCTAACCAGAAAATGTACACAAATCGAGGCAAAAGTATGGCGCATTTTATTTTTATATTAACCAAAACACACCCTAGCATCCGGGACGGACGTTAACTGAGGTTCCTGGTATTCTGCAATGCGGGACATTCCCACCCTGTTGTGTTGAAAGTGATTGTAGCTGTCCAACAAGCATTTGGACAGCTGACAAGCATCTAATTATGTGGTTACACGTTTCTGGGTTCTGCATAAAAGGCACAGGAGGATAAATGCCAGGTCTACAGTCACAGTAGGACTGTGCAAAAGAGGCTTGAATGTGGTCCGTCCTCTGCTTGCGGTGCTTCAGGCGGAAGACCGGTACCGACTAACAGGAGACGTCCTGGAAGGACAGCTGGACCTGGACATCCTGAATGTGAGGCGGACCGACAGCGGGCTGTACTGCTGCAGGGTGGACATCGACGGACTCTTCAATGACAAGAAGGTGATCATGAACCTGCGGGTGGTGAAAGGTGAGTCGTCCTCCGGTAATGGAAAGCACTGCTAACACTTCGATTGCTAGCACATTTTTTTTGTCCATCAGCTTCAATCAACAGCGCTACAACGACATCAGCAACAACAATGACAACAACTCAAGTCACAGAGGCGTCCACTTACAGAGGTGTGTCAATTCCTAACAACACAGATCAGATGAGCTTGAAGGGATAGTTTGGATTTCTTGACATGAAGTTGTATGACATCCCCATCAACAGTGACTTACCCCTCCCCCCATTCGGTCCCGCCTGTCCAGTTCTGGTCGGATTTCCGTGACGAGGAACGCAGTTCTGCTTAGTTGCTGGGTCATTTAAGTAAAGAGTTTGGCTTCTCAAAACAATACGCTTTCAAAAGAGGAATACATTTAAGCCACTGTTGATGTAGTCCGCTGCCGAGGGGGATGGCATACAACTTCATGTCAAAAAATCCGAACTATCCCTTTAAATCACACAAGTTAAATTAAAACTACAATGGGACTGTTAGGGACCCTTAGTTGATGTCAGTGTCATCATCTACTGTACCTAGCTAGCTGTACAGTATAGCTGTCCATGTATTTTTAAAAACATCATGACACCAAAGACGTGCGTTTTTTGTTTTTTTGTTGGGTTTTTTTTTTGTTTTTTTTTTACATTTTTCATTCATGTTTGTAGAAAACAGGCAAATGCTCCAGTCGCCTCAGCTGGACCTTGTAAAGAGGAACTCAACAATGCTGCACTCCACCACCATCACTGTGAGCAGCCACCACGCTTCTCTCACCTGAAATGTCAATCATTTCACAAATCCAGAAATGTTAGCCATCATTTCTATTGCTGTTTTTTAGGTGGTCAACTCACCAGCGTCGCTGTCCCTTCAAATCAACGTTCCCGTCCTCTCTTTGTCCCTCACTGTGCTGATCATGCTGGCGGCGTTTCTTCTGTCTATGGCCTTCAAGCGTGAGTGCAAATGTGGACAAAAATACTGGAACTCATGCAAAAAGACTGATGATATTTTATGCCCTCGTTTCCAATGCAGGGGGGTTACACAGACCAGGTTTAAGGAGTGGCTGGTGAGCACCCCATCATTTTTCAACTCGTTCTGGTGTATTTTGAAGCAAACTTGCTCCTCAAATAAGGACATTGCTGGGTTTTTTTTGCTAGCACATGAAAACTACGACATAAAGCTACGTGTCGACAAATACAGTAATCCCTCGCCACTTTGCGCGTCGAATTTTGAGGCTTCACTCTATCGCAAAAATATATTAATTACTAATTCATCGCTGTTTTGTGGTTGAATACGGCCTGTTATTAGTAAAAAAAAAAAAGCATATCTAAGCAAACATGACGTGTTTTTGTGCCTAAATTAAGCATCTTTTAGCTAAATGAACTAAAATACAAATATAAGGCATTCAGAAAACGCATTCAAAGGTGTGATATGTAGTATCGCAATGTATCTCACATGAGCGAGTCTTTATTATGTCTTATTTATGCCTTATATGTCTTATTTTCGGGCTGCACGATGGTCTAGTGGTTAGCATGTTGGCCAACACAGGAACAGCCTGGAGATCGGGAAGAGATCGATTCTCCGCTTGGGCATCTCTGTGTGGAGTTTGCATGTTCTCCCTGTGCGTGCATGGGTTTTCTCCGGGTCCTCCGGTTTAATCCCACATTCCAAAAAACATGCAGGTGAGGTTAATTGGCGACTGTCCATAGGTATGAATGTGAGTATGAATGGTTGTTTGTCTATGTGTGCCCTGCGATTGGCTGACGACCAGTCCAGGGTGTACCCCGCCTGTCGCCCGAAGTCAGCTGGGATAGGCTCCAGCATACCCCGGCGACCCTAATGAGGAGAAGCGGTATAGAAAATGGATGGATGGATGTCTTATTATGTCTACCATATTGGGTAATACAGTGCAAAGGTGACTATAGGGGTGTTATGTCACATTTAGAGGTCTCTAATAATGTTGAAAAAAACGTGTTTAGAAGGTTGTAAACAGGTTTTTTATGCCCTTAGTACAAAAATATGCAATCCTACTTCCTAGGTGGTGGAAATTCACTTATCACAGCCGTGTCTGGAACCAATAAACCGAGCAAACGAGGGATCACTGTACTGCGGAATCCCCAATGTCAAATAAAATTTGGAGTTGAACCAAAACTTTCTGGAAAAATGTGCCTGAAGAGTCAAAAAAAAACTTGGGGTTGAAACCATTATCATGCTTGAAGTCAGGAAATCTTGTGAAACTTCAGGTCCAGCCGTGTGAAAAGGAATAAATCCACAAGTTTGCTTTTGTTTGCCTTTGTTGCACTTTTCTGACTTCACCGCAGAAGGGTACAAGTGGCGGCAAAAAAGAGAAGTGTGATGATAACCACAGAACAGTAAATTAAGTTAGTGTGAGGGAAGACCCGCTGCCTACATCGGTATGGGTCCTTTTTACTCTTGTACGGCAGTAACGAACGTTCAACTCTCAGCTAAAATTGAAAGAATTTCACAACAACTTGGTTCAGCGTGAGAACACTGCAGCGAAGGAGTGAAAAATTGACAGTGGAATCGTTCCTCTCTTCCAGTTTCTCCAGTGAGGAACCTCCTCACATCATCTATGAGATAAGGATGAGAAGACCGGTTCAGGAGAACATCTACACGCTAGACTAGACCTTTTCAATCACGGACTATTTCATTCACTTTGAATTACGACTGTGTTGAGCTGTGTTATCTTGGTTATGTGATTATTACACGTAAAGTATTACATTATTACACTTGTCAGTACCGGGGCGTGTGAAAAGTTAAATGTGTGAACTTCAGCTGTGAATAAACTTGCTTTTAAGCACTTCTATGTACATTTGACACGGCGCCCGTGCGTACGAATAGTTCGTTTAAAGAGAAACGCACACACTCATGCTCGTGCGTGATATGCAGATTCACATCGTGTAAGTAAATTTGCCTCAAGAAAACATTCAAGAACAAACTCTCGACTGAGGATTTTCAACGTGCGTCAACTGTTCTCACACACACACACAAATAATTTTCCACTAAAACAGGAAATCACCACGCACACAAGCATGGTTTATTCTACGTTGCGTAATGTTGGGTTTTTTTGTTTTTATTTTCACTTTTGTTAGCTGTAGAATGTATGGCATCTTTGCTATTTCACATAAAAGAGTGACTAACACATGCATTTTGATAGCAAAATGTAGTAATATGCAGGAGGTGGGGGTCTGTGAAGGTGCTGATCCACAGCATAGGATGGTTTGGCACAGGTGATAGTCATAGTCAAATATGCAAGGTTTCCATAAATCAGCACATTTGTCCATATCGTCCAAAAAAATTGGAGTTCAAATGATTTTTTTTTACAAAAATGAGCCTATAAACATTCAAACCAGCAGTGGTTTTCGTATGAAAGTCGAACGTTAAGATTGCCGCTTAAAGCCCAGCCTGTAAAAAGCCTATGAGGTTAATAAAGGTTGTGCTTACATTATTTCCTATGGGCGGAAAAAACTGATAGTAGAACAACTTGGAGGTCAACCAGCATCACAGAACAGACTGTGTTGGTCGTTCGATAAAATAAAGTATATACTTTACCTTGTATACACCATATAGACTTGTACACATGAATTGTCCATGTGTACTCAAGAGACACGACGACGACTCATTTGCCCCCAAACTCCAAAGCGACTGTTGAAGGCAAACATTTATCTGCCCACCAGGTGTAATGAGTCATGTCACCAGGACGAAGAGCTGTTAGTCAAATAAAGCGTAGACAATGTCGACGTCATTAAAGATGTTTAAATTTGTGCGCTCTTTGCGGCGGATCCTCATTGACGAAAACAACTCTCTTGCGTGCTGACATGTCTTCACTCAAGTTGACACTGCTGCTGGCCTGTAAGTAAATCCAGGTTATTAGATGTCATGTTTTCGGTGTTGAAATTGTATAATTGAAATGTGTGTTTGTGTTACAGTGCTGGGCTTCACTCTCATAACGTCAGGTAAATGCAACCCGTACGGGATTCATTCATGTGTACTCTTGCATTTCTTCTCTGTTAAAGGGATAGTTGGCACTTTTTTTTGGACAGTTCCAGTGTTTACGTGCACGGATGAAGACCGCTGCGACGCGAGAGAGTTAGCAGTGCAGCGGTCTTCATCCGCGCGTGTAAACACTGCGCAACACGTACACGACAACGGACAAGTGGCAGCGCGCGGTGATACGAGTGGAGAGAAAGTAACACCTGACGTTTTTGTGATGCAACTGTATTGCTCTTTTTCGAAAACGTATTGTTTTGAGAAGCAAAACGTTTAACTTAAGAGAACCCAGCAACTCCCCGGAACTACTGTCCTCCGCAACGAAAATAAACAAGTGGGGGGGAAAAGTCACTGTCGACGCATTACACTGCAAATGGGGTTGCCATACAACTTCATGTCAAAAAATCCAAACTATCCCTTTATAGGTCCCATTTTATAGTATTTCTCACCAACCAAAAATCTCTGAGGTCCCACAATAGTGTTCTGTATTGATCAAAATGTAGCTTGTTTCAGTAAGCCTTACTCCACACTTTTTACATATACGGTCGTCCCTCGTCACTTTGCGGTTTAAATTTTGCGTCTTCACTCTTTCGCGTTTTTTCAAAAACATGTTAATTAATAAATCATGCTGTTTCGTGGTTGAATACGGCCTTTTATTAGTTAAAGATATGCATATTTAAGCTAATGTTACATATGTTTCCCTATATTAAGCCTTTTCATGACTGAAAATGGCTAAACGAACTGAAATACGAAAAATATAAGTCACTCAAAAAACACATCCAAACGACACATTCAAAAGACGTGTTCAGAGACGTTGACGTAGTATGGACGTAGTACTGGCCACTAGGTGTCAGTAATGTTATTGTAATGCTTGGTGAGACACGCAATCATGACACTTGATTGCCAGGAAAACAGGCTTTTATTGCAGTTTTGGATTATCTCATAACAGGCACAAGATGAAACCCAACTCTGAACCCCCAAAGTCACTTCCTGCTCCCCCAGGGAACACATTTATGGCAATACACACGAGCATGAGTTATTTATGTCTTAAATGGCTTATTTACTCTTGTTATGTCTACTATATTGGGTAATATCAGTGCAAAGGTGACTATAGGGGTGTTAGTTCAAGCCCAGAGAGCTCTAATAGTGTTAAAAAACATATTTAAAAGGTCGTAAACAGGCTTTGTATGCTTTAATTATGAAAATATTCAATTTATACAGAAAGAATTCGACTTTGCGGAAATGTACTCATCACAGTCCGATCTGGAACCAATTAACTGCGATAAACAAGGAGTGGGACCAAAGGACACAAAAAGTTAACGCAGCGCTAGCATATGAATGTGAGCTATAGTCGCCTTATCGTTACAGTCACATCATGCTAGGCTAGCCTGTTCACTGAAAAAAGACCGAAATGATCAAACCGACGGATTCCACGTTTTTGTAGCCAACTGACAGATAGTTGCCAGAGCTCCAGGCTTTATTTTAAAGTGTGTAGCAAAGCCTGCCGCTTTTACAAAGCTGTCCTCCGGTGGATTGGTGAGCGGAACACTCTTTAAATGATCCGCTTGCCTCGTGTTTAAACTGATTACATGTTCGAACCTTGACGTTTGCTCTTTGCGCCGAAAAGTTGCCCCTGACTCTTCATCGTCTGAGGAATCAGACGAAGAAGAAGCTGAAGAAGGAGACGAAGAAGAATCCGAAGGAGGCGAAGAAGAATCCGAAGGAGAAGAAAATGAAGAGAATGAAAGTGAAAATGAGATGACAGTGAGGTTAGTGTGTCAAATGCGTACATCAGTCGTGCATTGTTTGTTGGCCAAAAGTGTGTTGTTATTGTTACTTTTAGGTCACTGCCTGAAACCACTTGCTGTAAAATAAAGTTGAGGCGTAATGGGGTGCACTTCATGGCTGCAACCAGCAGAGGCGCTGTTCATTCGCTATCTACTATTGTTTGCTGTCCAAAGAGCATGGCGTTGTTAGTATAAGGCTGCCATGGAAACGGAAGCGCAGAACATTCACAGATTATTTCAAGAGACGAAGATTTTTTTCTTTTTTAATGAATCGATTGATTGGCTGATGTCAAACGCTCATCCCTCGTCAGCTCATGTTGGACTAACAGAGTTGAGCGGAGGTGACAAAAAAATATTGAAGCCGACGCTTCATTTCTGAAGAATGTTTGCGTGATTTCTCTCCCTGCAGGGACTACTATAACATCTGCAGGAACAGCACCTGTTTCACATCAGTCGTCTGCGACGGTCACACTCAGATGATCAACTGTTGTAAGTTGTAGTCCGCATGATTCACGTCGAATCATTTCCCATAATGATCCCCATCATTTTTTTTTTTTTTTCCCCGCACAGCCCGGAATGCAACTATCGAGGTACTTTTGGCCACTTACGGCCGTTTGGGGAAGACGTTTTGCTGGAATGCAAGTCTGGAGGCCACCAATCAAAACATAAACTGCACGAACTACGTCACAAGTCTTTTCACTGAAAGGTAAGGATGCAGGAAGTCACATGCCTAAAGACGATGACCTTTTAAATTGAATTTGTTTATTTATTTATTTTTTTCTAGCTGTGAGGATAAGTCCATATGTCAAATCATGTCAGCCAACATCACTCTGACTAACGACCGCTGTAATGGCACAAATAAGTACCTATGGGTTGGATACAAGTGTGTCTGACAGGTGAGAATGAGAACATACGTTTTTGAATGATATCGCTGAGGAAAACAATACAAATGACTCTTGCATATAGGTGTTGTTTTTAAATGAAGTAGATAGAGTGTCATCATTTCGACCGACATCTAGTGGTGGCAAACACTTTATAATAACCAATAAAAATGGGCCCGAGCATACAGCCTTGGGGAACACCATTTACGAAACTATTTTAGAGAGGTAGGCTTTAAACTAGCCACTTGCAGTAGAATCAAATCCAGATTCAAAACCAGTGTGTTGGTTCTTCCAAACAATTGGTAGTTTTAAATTAAGGAGCCACTGGAGATGCTGTAATACTTTGGACCTGCAGTACATATCTGATAGTGGATAACATAAATGCATAAGTTGCATATATGGGCTCACCATTTCATTTCGGCACTGGGTTTTAAACTAGCATTTTCATATTAGCATTGTACGAACTTAACTATGTTAAGCATATGAAATATATGTTCATGCTGTATATCGTTCATTTTATGTGTATCCAGGCAACAGATAATTGCTTCTCTGACCTTTTCTGTTTCTGTTGTTCCTCTGTTTGTTTTATAGAATCGCTAGCCAAGATGACGAGATTGACCATTTCCATTTGTCCATGCAACACAAATATGTACGCACTGTTGGTACCTTCAGAGCGAAATAAATCAGGTTACTATGACGTGATCTATTTATTTATTTACAGGGACGGTGCATAATAATAGACATTTCTGTCAATGTGCCAGGATTAGCCAAAATGAGCCAACAAACAACATCATACCAAGACACGAGCAGCAGTACCAGTCAGTGTGTGGTTAGTGCTGGCAGTTCTGATTGTCAATACGCCATTTCTTAAACTGGATCTTGGCTGTGTGATATGTGTTTTGATTTCTAACGGCTGTGGCCGCGTGAGGTTCCACTCAGTGTGCAGCTCGGACGGAGAAAGCCGTTTGTCCAAATCCACTTTTTCTAAATGGAATAATGCAATCTCCCCTCTTAGCCCCTCTGGTTCTGCTATGAACACCTGTTTGGATTTTGACAAACTGTTGAAGAGGAGGAGATGATAAACCGTTAATGAATTTAGAAATAAAACAGAGATTTGATCATTTCACCATGTTTATGTTTGTGTAATATCGGACAGCGTTGGGAAATGTACGGTATGTTGTTCAAAATTTCTATTGTGCGTTTGTGAAGTGACCGCGGGGGTTTGAGAGACGTAATCCTAGCCCGCGACCAAATGGGTAAACAGTATGTGATACGTGAGAAGATCGTACATGATTGGTGCCTGTGTGAACATTTGATGGCGAATGTGTCGGAAGTTACGGAGATTAAATTTGATTCGATTAGAGACCCTTTTTACATGTGATTTAGATGATGCTTTTGTGTCAGTTCTGACAGTTTTGTGTCAGTTATGGCACATATATTTGTGTTCTGAAACGATCTGCAGTCTTTCCCCTGAAACAAAAACATCTGGCTCGGCACTGGAGGTACTGTTGGACTTAGGTAAGTCTGTTAATGTAAAGTGAGAACAGCAGTGGACAGCCGGAGGGCTGCTGATTTAACGGACTGGACTCTGACATATTGGGAGTGCTGAGTGAGGTAAGACGCAACCCACTTAAGTACATCTCCATAATTTTGGAGATGGGCCATGTGACTGATGCGCTGAAGCTGGTTGATTTGCATCTATTGAAAGGGTGTTATTTTCCACAGGTGCAAAACACCTCGCTATGTCAGCCACAGAATCAAAAAAGGGGTTAAATGCCTCTGCTACAGCTGGAATTTTATTTGTTAGTTGATCATTTATTTTAATTTCTAGGGTGTTTTCTTCCTTGATAATGTAATGCATAATTTCTTTCTTAATAATAATTTTACCATTACTATTTGATTTTACAATTATTGCAAGAAAGAAATATGCCTTTGCCTGTCTTAATGATCTTGAAACTTTCTTTTTCAACCTGGTTAAACGTACGTTTTAGTTTAGTTTTTGTTTTATTTGCTATTCGCAGGGCTTGGTCTCGTTCTTTCATACGTTTATCTGGGTTTATCCGGGGAACATTGTTTTTGGGTCATTTGAACTTGATTTTTTGTGTAAAATCTCCAATAGTTCTGTCAAGTGTGTTTTGAAATATTTGGCTTTATATCATAATTAACCAGAGTTCAAGGCCTGTTGATGTCTTGAGCATTTAAATTTCAAAACTATAAACAATAATAAATAAGTTCAAAAACTGTAAAAGTAACATGTTTCCGCCCGGTTTCGAACCGGGGACCTTTCGCGTGTGAGGCGAACGTGATAACCACTACACTACGGAAACTGACAACATTGCAACTAATATTTATATATATTATAGCAAGACCACACAAGTTGCCCATTATTACACATTGTCATTGCAACCCGTTTCTGGTGGAAAACGTGAGACAATGGCGAACAATGTGGACTGAAGCCAGGCAGTATGTTTATAAACGAAGTCCCATATTCAAATGAAGACTGCGCCCTCTGCTGTCCAACAATAAACTAACCCAGTGTTTCCACTGATTGAAAAGAACTTTAAACAAATGTAAAGACAACATGCAATTCTATTGACAACATTCTAACGATGTATGTGTCTTTTGCTTTACTGCTGTGTAAATAATCGTCAAAGGTCCAGTCCGACCTGCAATTCCTGTTTGCCTGGTTTGTGACGCCACTTGACACATGCGCACACGCGTGTCTGTGTGTTCTGAGAAAATTCCACTGACATGACTTTCCTGGAAATGTAAATTTTCATTGATAGAATTAAATGAAGTGAATGTAATCTGAGTGGTGTGTCTCACGCATACACACGTACACATACACTGCGGGTTTTTAGCCAGACGGCAAACAAACAGGAAGCTCCATATTTGGACATAAGGATATCCGCTGCACCAGAAGGAAGCTCTATATTTGGTTTGGAGCTTTTTGGATTTTTTTTTTTACTGCAGCCGGCTACAAGGACGAAGTACACGCACACAACACGCACGTACACACACAGTTACATAAATACAGCGCGATTATTTTATGATGTTTTCTTTAGTACTATAAATTAGCTGCTTCTGTGTTGTCAGTGTTTATGTTAGTCGTGATAAACGCTTCATTTATGAGACGCTTCGTTCGATTAGTTTTTAATTCAAGATTCAAGAGTTTTATTGTCATATGCATAGTAAAACAGGCAGTTATACTGTGCAATGAAATTCTTATTCTGTTCATTCTCCCAAGAAAAGAAAGAAAACACAAAGAATAAGATTGTTTTTGTGCTTATTGTAATAGTGAACAATCAACAAATGACCAACAGATGATGCATTTAAGTGCAACATTTTATTCCTTGCCTGTTAAGAGGAATCATTTCACATAAAAATCAAGCCACATACCTGCATGTGAACATACAAACCTACACAGTAGGTAAATATTGTGTAAACATTTGTAAAAAAAATTATTTATATACACACATATATATATTTACATGAATTTACAATTGACAATTTGATGATTGTTCATGAAGTTTAAGAGTTTTTAGTTGCACTGTTCGTGATGTTTCCCAGTGAGAGGTCAAGGCTTCCTTTCAACAGATGTTGTGAAGAGAGGCAATGCTAGGCGGCCGCTCTGACTGAGGAGGAGAGGAGCAGCTGGAGGAGGAGGAGTACAGGTTGGGGTAGCTTGGGAAAGAGGGCTGCAGACTCAGTGTTGACTGAGGAAAGATGGTGGATGGTGTGGGGGAGGCGGAGCTATGAGCAGGTGATGAGTAGGAGGAGGAGCACGCAGGGGAGGGAGTGGGAGGAGTCTGGGAGGGAGCAGGAGGAGCGAGATTCCTGTCAGCTTTCCGCTCCCGATGCCTCTGATGGATCTTGGTGTGCCGCTTGCGCTCGTCGCTGCGAGCAAACTTGCGGCCACACTCAGCACAGGCGAAGGGTTTTTCTCCAGTGTGAGTGCGGATGTGAGTGGTCAGGTGGTCACTGCGGCTGAAGCTGCGCATGCAGATACGACACTGGAAGGGTTTCTGACCCGTGTGGACCCGCACGTGGCGAGTTAGCTCGTCTGAGCGGGAGAAACGACGGTCGCAGCCATCTGCGGGACACATATAAGGACGGTCCTGTGGTGACGTCTTGCACTGATGATTGAATTTCCTGCCCCGGCATGGCTTAGTGAGCTGGCAGGCAGGTGTTAGTTGTTGGTTCTGGATCTGAGAGGAGAAGGCCTTGATGGTGGAGAGCGGTGTAAGTGGTGGCTGTGGGAGATTCCCACCTTGTGACACCATAGGTTTCTGGTCCTGATTCAGGTGAAGCTCATTGTTCTGTGACTGAGGCAGGATGTAGTCCGGGAGCATCGGCACTGCCATTGATGGAGGCTGGAGGCCCAGCCTGGAGGTGGAGCCGGGGTAGGCCGGAGGAGGCCCCTGTGACAGGAAGGGGGCAGGCTGGGAGCCAGAATTGCTGGTCGATGTTCCTGAGAACACCAAGCTGACATCTGTGGAGCTCAAGCTCGGCTGGGTCAGCCCTGATGAGGTCACCGACAACATCACCGGTGATGAAGAGGAGGGAACTCCCACACAGGCTGCAGGAGGAGGAGCTGCGACGCTGACCAAACCACTGAAGAGGCTGAGGAGAGGCTCCGGCCACAGGCTTCCGCCACCGCCGCCAGATGTAGAGGGTTCAAAGGTGAAGCGTCCACTGTAGGCCAAAGGGGGGATGCGAGGGGTGAGAGGGGTGAGACTCTGCAAGTCTGCCAGTTCTGACAGCAAGTCTGAAACACAGGACAGTCAGAGGCCACATTATTAAATGTGTTTGGCTGATCAACAACAAGCAGAAAGAAGCCCCACTTAAAATCCTCCCTGAATCTTAATTTTAGTTTAAGTACGCAATAAACAGTATAGTTATACTGTCAAGGAAATATAACTTTTGTGTCATTTTCTTCACGAAAGTAAACACCGTTTTGCATTTGCATGCAATTCAACAAAGTATAATTACAAGAGGCAATAAAGTCTCAGTCAGCCATGTTAACCAAACTATGCCACACTCACCTCCATAGTCCCCGGGTTCACCGGATCCCTCTGCAGCGTTCTGCAGCAGCAACTGCAGCTCCTCCAGCTTCGGATATCCGTCCTGCGGCGAGAGAACGGGCGGGAAGCCGGCCAGAGGCTCAGAAATCTGCAGGGTCGAGAGCAAGAGCTCCGCTTTAGTCGCTGCCATCTGCCTGTGGCTTAGCGGCTCCTGGAGCTCCGGGGCAACGGCAATCTGCTGCTGCCCGAGGACCGATCCTCGTAAGGTAAGGGAGGACTGGACTTGCTGCTTCGGGAGGATTGGACCCTCGAAAGAAGCCAACGCTGGAATGAGTCTGGTCCGGGATCCCAAGGAGAGTCCCGGTGGACGGATAACGTGATTATGTTTGGTGAATGACAGTGACAGTGCTTGTTTCCGGTTGGTGTTTTCACTTGTAGTGGACGCTGGAACATTAGAAGAGGAGCACCAACAGGTTCCGTGAATGAGGATTCCTGGGCCTTATAAAGACTCCCTCTATGACGTAGATTACCAAATTAGGCAAGGGAAGCCCATATATGGTCAGAGCGGTGAACTCGCATGTCGTGCTTGCCAGCACACTTCCGGGTATGTGCTCTTAAGAATAGTGATTGATTGAAGCCATAATTCCATCCAATTTGGACACTATGCAACATAACATGCTAAATAATTGTCTACTCGCCGTGACACGAGTAACTGACAAACGTCCACAACAAGGATTTGCCCTACATGTTATGGAGCGTCTCATTGGACAGCGTCACTTCCTTGAGCCTTATTTGGGCATTTTCCGGCCAGAAGGCTGACCCGGGAGGGACTTTCCCCTGCTTACACGTCAGAGCCATGAAAAACACCACGCTTGCTTCAACCCGTGGACAAAATTAAGATACTTGACATGAAGTAGTCTTGGTTTTTATATGAAATTGTTAACATTGATTATATAATCGTTTTTACAGAAAAAAAACACTTGGAGGATGCGGGCATCGATCCCGCTACCTCTCGCATGCTAAGCGAGCGCTCTACCATTTGAGCTAATCCCCCATACCGGTCACTCTGCACAAACTGTTATAACATGTTAAATATCGGACGTCATATCCTGACAGTACATATTTGATCTAAAAAACATGACAGTCATAACTGTGAAGTCATACTTTATTTATGTGATATTTACAGGACATGAGATGAGCTCACCCCCCGCAGAGCAGAGTGCAGCAGCCCATTCTATTATGCCTCATACTTATTAGTATGGAACCTCAGTTAATCCTTTCCAAAACGTCCAACTCAAACCAATACATACTACACTCAGAAAAAAATTCAAGATGACTATAAATGAACAATGAAAAGATAAATGAACATTTAACATCACTTTTACCTTTTCTCAAGTCTGAAATCGATCAATATCTAGTATTTATGATCAAAGCAGCAGTACAAAAGCCTGTTGCATACCCTAAAAAATGTGAAAATGACTTTATCTTTTTATTAATTACTATAGATTATTAATGAATCAATATTCGTCTGAGGAGGGGTGCCGACAGGAATTCAGGGCCCCACAAAAAAAAAATCACGTTGCTCGTTTTTTGATAATTACCTATTTTTAGCGGTCCGCGTCAGTCAGGGGCCCTTGGAATTGTCCAAACTTTTGTGTAGTTTTACAACCGAAAATCCATTGTGAGGGCCGCACGGTGGTCTAGTGGTTAGCACGTTGGCCAATACAGGAACAACCTGGAGATCGGGACGACCTGGTGACCTGATGTGAAATACAGTCACTTTAAAAAGTGTATGTATCCGAGCCGTTCCAATTTTGGCTCCTTTGGTACTTTGCCAGTTGGCGGTTTGAATGTTTCAATTTTTCGTGTCATAATTTCATTTATCAAAGTTTATTAGTGTTGTTATAGCACCTCAACCTTCACCATAGGCCTGCATATGTAAACGTTATTTTTAACTAAATGGTTATTACTTTACTTCATAATTTTTACCGGAACAATTAAAAGTGGATGTCCTGTCATGCTAGGAACATGCTATACTTTATTTATATACCATGACAGAGTCCAGAAACCGAAATAGAACAAAGCAGCAATGCATCGGCATGCAGCAGCCGGCAGCACTAATACAGGCTATGCTGCATTTAGACTGTGACAAACACACACACACACACACACACACACACACATAGGAATGCAGATGGAACTTTCTGGTTGGTGTGCATGTGTATATAAGCAGCAGGGAAGTCCAGCATCAGACAGTTCAGACTCCAGACCCCAAGCTGTGATCTGAAGAAAACAGAAGAAGAAGCAGGATGTTGTGCGCCAGCGTCTTCCAGCCGTCTGCCGTCGCCGTGAGGCCTTTTGTGGACATGCACTGGCCGATCCGCAGCCTGTGGCCCGAGACGCGTCCTCTCTTCTACCACATTGAGCAGGAGATGCTCCGCCACATGCAGGAGATGCGACAGAGCATGGAGTACATGGAGCGGCTGCACCAGAGGATCTTCGACGAGATCGACCACACGCCGGCGTCCGCCACCTTCAAACCCATCGCCTTCCAGGAGCTGAGGCCCGACGACTGCAGCTTCGCGCTCAGTCTGGATACCAAGGAGTTCTCCCCTGAGGAGTTGTCAGTCAAACAGGTGGGCAGGAAGCTGAGGGTGAGCGGCAAGACAGAGAAGAAGCAGGACGACGGCAAGGGATCCTATTCCTACAGGTGTCAGGAGTTCAGGCAGGAGTTTGATCTGCCGGACGGTGTTGACCCCGAGGCCGTCAGCTGCTCACTGGTGGGCGGTCAGCTGCAGATCCAGGCCCCGCGGGAGAAAGCAGCCAGCGACGGGAAGGAGAGAGTGGTGCCCATCAACGTCACGTCCACCCCGGCGATCACGACGTCCTCAACCGTGTCCTCCGAGGGGTCAGAGGTCAACGGCCCTTCTTCGACAGAGAACTGAGAAAGAGTGAGAACTCTGGCCTCTGGACACATTGGGCATTTTAGATTTTTAAATATTTTGAATAATTTCTGTTTGTTTTAACCAACAATTATGAGCCATGCGGACAATAATAAAAGCACTGAGTCACATTTTACTTCTAAAAATGATGGATGATGCCTTCAACAACATCCTTCTCTTTACCGGCATGCATGTCACAGCACTGTCAAGATAAGTTATTATTAAATGTGGTGTCCTTAACAAAGCGGTGTGCTATAGCATTATAAAAAGTTCTATACTTTGCATCATGAAATTAAATCATATAAAATGATGTTAAAAATAAAAGTAAAATAAACAGTCATGAAAATTGTAATAGCTACATTAGTATATACATGGACTACATTGTTTATAAAATAAAAACATGTTTATATTGTACTAATAATCATCATTTGAGGTTTTTACTTATTACGGAACTCCAGTGCATGTTTGTTTTAACATGATACCAGTATGGTCAAAGGTGTCAAGACAATTAAAAAAAATCAAAGTAATAAATAGTATATTTATACTATTTCGTATATGATTTCTATATGAATTACCATATCAAGATACAATTAACAATATATTTTTAATAAAAAAAAACCCTTACCTTTTTCAAACTAAAACCAGAAAATAACTTGTAATTATTGACAATAAACACAAGACACTGGTGTTCATTCTTTGTAAAATAATTCTCAATAAACTTAATTTATTCACAAACTGCTTTTTTTTCTCCAAATTGCCATGTTGTCATTTTTTTTTAAACACATACAATTATAATAATAATAAAAAAAATTCTAAAAGACGAGAGATGTTCCCAGGTCTCTCTCTTTGTCTTCTAACTTGTTCATGATCGCTCATTGTTCATTTTACCCAAGCGTCCGATTTTGTGACGTCCGTCGCCGCGGACGATTCGCTCAGATCAGAAATATAAAAAAAAAAATAAAAAAATCAGAAATAAACGGAAGGACTTCAACTTTTGGACAGCTACAGGACACACTTTCCTTTTCTTTTTAATAAAAAAAAAAAAAATCACATTTTTGATTTACAGAATGTTTTAGTTAAGGCTCATGTTGGGCTTTACGGAGAGGTTGACTGAAGCGGGGGGTAAGTTTTGTGTGTGTGTGTTATGGAAGATTATCATGGTTTCTGCATGTATGTTTGAAATGAATGAGAATGCAAAGATATCCTAACAGGGGGACAAAGTAACATTAATCTTTATGATTGTCCTTACGGTTTCTAATGTTGCTCTTATTAATCATCTTCCTCAATGACACAAATCCCGATGAGCGCCTCTTCTTAGGTGTCAAAGGTTATTTGTATGTTAACATAACACACACACATACAGTACATA
Organism: Dunckerocampus dactyliophorus; assembly: GCF_027744805.1. Classification (NCBI taxonomy): domain Eukaryota; kingdom Metazoa; phylum Chordata; class Actinopteri; order Syngnathiformes; family Syngnathidae; genus Dunckerocampus; species Dunckerocampus dactyliophorus. Next base: position 6,077,314 of record NC_072834.1, on the reverse strand, counting down.
GTGAATGAGCAGGAAGGTGCATTCACACTCGGGTAAACAACAGCATCAGTGGCTACTTGACCTCAGCGCGGCTGAAGAGGACGATGCCGACACAGCACCACGCCACACCTGAACACTTTGCTGCAATTCTGGGCAAAACTGATGCATGTATGTTGCTATTATAAATGATCACATATTATCATCACGTCTGACTAAAATGATCGAGGTCGCCAAAAGATTGGTGAAAGGATGGCTCTTGACAATTGGTTCATCTGGAACTGGGGCCGAGGTCAGAATTCAGACACTCCATGCGAGAGCTTTTCTTTCCAAGCTGTCTTGAACGTGGCATGAAAGCTAGGGATGGACATTTGACAACATTTCCTTAACCTGTTACGGGGAAAATGTGTTGACTTGCTATTTTTTAATTAACGGGAGAGGACAATCTCTTCAGATGTTATGATGTTATTATGTCTACCCAAAATATATATTAAAAAAACACCACTTGCTTTTATTTTAAACAAATCTGCGCCTTTAAAAACAAAGGATTTGTGGACTTTCTGCTGTGTTTTGTTTCTGCAGTGGCAATGCTTCGGGTGGACGCTGTGTGCTGTGTTAGGCAACCAACCTATTGGGAGACTCGGCAGCTGTATGTTGGAAGACGCCCCAATGTTGGTGGATGCAGAGGACACCTGACAGTCTGAATCCTTTCACGATTCAGAGAGTCCAGCCATCGGAGTCTTTCAAGCAAGCAGTCACATCATTACTGTTGTCGTCAATCAGCGTCAACTTACTCGTCTAATGTGAGGAGGTGTTCCTGAGAGCCTTGCTGATTGGTGGCATGGGTGCGATCTAAATTTAAAATGGAACTTCCTTTCTAAAAATAAATAAAAAGGAAGGGGGAAAGAAACAGCCTTCCATTTTACAAACACGTCAGTTTTCTTCGATTAAATTCAAGTCCAGTTCTGTACAATCCCTTTCAAAGACCGCCTGCTGGGCAGCTTCACGCTCGTCCACGTCCTCCTCTCTATCGTCGTCGTCATCGTCATCCTCGCGGCACTCTTCGTCGCTCTCGCTCAGCGGGCCGATGCTCGTCCTGCCCAGACACTCGGCCGGCGAGCAGGAGCCCCGGAAGTCGCCCATGAAGGACTCCATGGCCATGTAGAGATCGCCGCCGCAGGCCAGCCTGCCGCTACGCTCTAAACACTGCGGGTCTATGCTGCGGGTCTGCAGAGAACACGACAAGGAACATCACAACACTTTTTCAAAATAAAAGTATCACATCGCAATGGCTATGGTCATGTGATGAATCTACCTGAGTCATCTTGGTGAAGTCGAGGACAGGGCGGGCACATGGGCGATCTGGGTCGCGACGCCTCTTCAGGCCCGGTTTCAGCAGCAGCAGGTCACAGGGCTGCGAGTGGCAACGTGGTAGCTGTGGCGGCAGGCTGCGGCGCAGAGATGACGGCGTGCTGCAGGCCGAGGAAGGCGAGGCAGGCACTGGGGCCCCCGCCATAGCTCCGCCAGCTGCACAGCAGCCCGGGGGAGGCACTGCTGCTTGGCTGGGAACGGGAGGCGGAGGCAGGAAGGTGGCAGTTGCTGCCGAGTCTCTGATGAGCACGGGTGAGAGGGAGAAACGCCTCTGAGGGGTTGGTGGCGGGTGGAGGGGCGAGGGCGATGAGGAGCAGGAGGACGGGGAGGGGAAGAAACAGCAGCAGGCTCCTCCCCCTGCCGCTGCCTCAATGGGGTCCCAGGGGAAGTTCCAAGGAAGTGGTGAGTCCGGAGAAAGTGCCAAGCTAAAGAAGGTGGGGCTGGACGAGGAGTGCAGGGATGAGTTCAAAGAGGAGCTTGGTGCCCGGAGAGGGCAGGCGCCGCCCCCCGTGGCACCTGCCACCACACCTGCAACCCCCACACTACCAACTCCTCCGTGGCACTGCTGCCGACTGACAGGAGTCCACACCCGTGAGGCGCTGGGCCGCCATGTGTAGCGGCAGCGGGACAGGTCCTCCGGGACTGACAGAGAGCGGCAGTGCCGTTTGGGCGGTGGGGGAGGAGGTGGGGGTGGGGCGGGTCCTGGAGGAGCCGCTGCCGCCCCAGGGAGGGACAGCTCGGACGCCGAGGTGCTAGGTGCCAGAGGCCGGTGATGCTGCTGCGGATGAGAGGGGGGGCCGTCCAGGGGATCTCCCTCTTCCTGCAGGTGAGCATCTGGCGGCACGAGGGGGACTGGGCCGGGAGGGAAACTAGAGCTCAGCAACCCCCCCTGCAGGCTGGACTTAGAGGGAGGGCAGAGCTGCCAGTAGCTGCTCTCTGAGGACACAACACAATTAAAATGTTATGTGATTCTTGAAATAACCTGCACAGAATGCAAGTAAACAACTACACTGACACCAATGTCAAACAATGATAAATAAACACCATACTGAATATAAGACGACCCTGAATATAAGATGATGCCGTATCTCTTCAGGTCCCTGGTGTGTGTGAGTGACAGGAAAGAAATGCACTAAGTGGCTTGGAGAGAAGAAGTTTGGCTCCACCTGCTGGTTTGCATGTGGAAATGTCTAGAACCCGAATATAAGATGATTTTAAATATAAGACCTCTCTTTTTCAAAACCCGTTTTTGGAAAGTCGTTTTTGGAAGTCAAAGACAAATTAATCCAAAAAAAAATCAAGTTTTCAAAATCAGTAAAATAACAGATCGCTTCTTGACAGTTGTTTGATGGCTGCTTCACTGATCACAATTAGCTTAAAACTAGCATCATAACTCCTCCTATGTTTTTTGCTAACTTGCTAACAACCTTTGAGACACTTTTGTGTTGCGGCTGCACCAGGTCAGTGGTATGTGTGTGTGAGTTGCAGGAAGAAAAGCTCTGACTCGCTTACGGAGAAGTCACTTTGCATATAAATCTTTATAACCTGAATATGAGACTACTTGTCTTGACCTTCGTCTTATATTTGGGTCAATACAATATTACAACGATTAAATGTCACCTTATATTCTTTAAATGCTCCTAAGAACCTGCAATTATTTTCCTGTGCACCTCTAATGTATAATATAGACACCAATTAATGGTCTATGCTTTCACTGTGTTGTTTGGGCCTGTTACTGATCAGTGTACAGTATTTTTGATGACACACTCATCGTAATTGCGCCACTTGTACCATTAAGACCAACACTCACCAGGCATCAAGCCATCTGGGGGCCAGCACTCTGCGAGGGTTTTCGGGTCCAGCAGGGACTGAAAGGCAAAAACAAAGCGATATAACAACATGGTGGGTGCAAACAATAGTAATAAAAAATGCTTTTGCATCAACATTGCAACCAGTTCCCCTGAGGACAGCACCTTTGTATCTGAATGCAATATTATTACAAAGGGCTTTGAGAAAGCCGAGGAGTGCTACTGAAATGCAATCCATTTATCTTTTTCAAATGCCACAGGGATCAAAGTTCAGTTTCTTTTATGTCAGCTGTCATAAAGACTGATGACGGGAACTCTTGCGAGGATGAGATGGATTTTTATTTTATTTTTTTAAAACACAGGATGAGACACCACGGTGTTAGTTTCATGTTGTGGTCTAAATCCTAGTGTTGAAAAAAAGTCTTGAAAACTACTGATCATATTGATCATATGGTTTCACTATCACATGGTGGTGGTTTACAGTGACAACCACACTCACCAGATCCGAGTCCCCCGGCTGAGCAGGGTCGCCTTCCAGACTCCTGCTTCCTCACGCTCTCCACCAGCAACGTGACCACATCATAGTGGCGGTTGAGGGGATTGAGACGGAGGGAAGGAAGAAGGTTGAGAGACGCCTACTCCCCTTGTGTGTCTTTGTCAGGAAAGAGGAGGGTCCGACAGTTGCGGATAGGCTCCTCTTCCTTCGCGCCTCAGGGCCAGGTAGCCCCGCCCACTCTCACAAGGACAACATGGTCAGTCTGGCGGTGGCCTCGGCAATCCTGCCTGCAAAAGAGAAAAAAATGCATGAAAAAATAATATTAATAGTCACAGTTTTGACTTCTGAATGTTTGCTAATGGGTAATAGAAACTGCACTTCACTCACTGTCCCACTAGGTGAAGCAACTACACTCTCCAAATGTTTCTACCAAGTACCACCTCAAAAATATTTTACTTTGCAAGTAGCACCGTTATTTTTCTACCCCCATTGCCATCATGGTTTAGCTTGCGGCTTGCAGGTAATGGGCTTGTAGTGTACAATATTTCAGCAAGGAAAATCCATCCATCTATTTTCTATACCGCTTCTCCTCATTAGGGTAGCGGGGGTATGCTGGAGCCTATCCCAGCTGACTTCGGGCGAGAGGCGGGGTACACCCTGGACTGGTCGCCAGCCAATCGCAGGGCACATATAGACAAACAACCATTCACGCTCACATTCATACCTATGGACAATATAGAGTCGCCAATTAACCTAACATGCATGTTTTTGGAATGTGGGAGGAAACCGGAGTACCCGGAAAAAAAACACGCACGTGAGGGGAGAACATGCAAACTCCACACAGAGATGCCAAAGCGGAGATTCGAACCCAGGTGTAAGGAAAATGTTATTTGAAATTAATTTCAACAAATCTTTGGTTAATAAATGTGTATTTCGTAAGACTACATAGTGGATATATTTATCGTATAATTTTGGTGTTCCTGCATACTCCTAGATGAAGCCACTCATCCCACCAGTGGAACTCATACCACAGTTGGAGAATAAACGCTCTATGTTTTTATATCTTACGTGCCACCATTACATCTACATGTAAAGTGCTAATAAACACAGAAAACATCAATTTATCACAACAGACCACCGGTCAAAAAGCCCTTTGCCTTTCAAATGTGTGCCTACTGGGTGATGAATGAGCTTGCTTACAGCATTTTACTCTGGTAATGGGCAACCCGGTTTGGGCCCCGAGCCAATGTTTGGGGAAGCCTGCTGTAGAGGAATTTATGAGGAAACCTTGATGGTGTCAAGTGGCAAATGTTGTGGTTGTCTGCCACCCTGAAGAACCAACATTCTGCTTATCTGACTGATTGTTTTGATTCTCAAAAAATTTGTCAGCTTTAAAGTAAACTGTGTGGGTTTTCTCCGGGTGCTCCGGCTTCCTCCCACATTCCAAAAACATGCATGTTAGATAAATTGGCGACTCTAAATTGTCCATGGGTACGAATGTGGTTGTGAATCCTGGGTGTACCCTGCCTCCTGCCAAAAATCAGCTGGGATAGGCTCCAGCACACCCCTGTGACCTTAATGAGGATTAAGCGACGAAGAAAAAGAATGAAAGAATTCTATGATCCCCTCAAGGTGTATAGTGGATTTGCATATATATCCACACTCTTTATACCCTCAGGACTGATATGATCTCATTAACTCCCATTATAACCGCATATTTTTGATACACTGTAATGCAGACACATGATAATACTTTCCCAATAAATCTGAAGCCTCTACTTTCACAATAGAAATGGAATAGAACTTCATTTTAAAGGGCTTTCAGGGGTTACGATTTTCGGGTTAACAGGGGCGTTAACAGGCGGTTTCAGGTCAACAGTGGCGAGCTGCATGTTGTGAATTAGCAGAGAACTTTGTTGACATACTCATCTGGAAATGGAATTTAACATGTTATTTACATGTTCGAGGTGGACTCAAATCACTCACTTGAGACAATTTGGTTACAGTTAACTGATGTTTAGGTCAGTGCAGCCGGCCACATCTGGCCCCATCAAAACTTCTCATTTGGCCTGCCAATCATCACCCAAATCATGTAAACCACTGATTCTAACGAGAGAAGGCAGTACTCCCTCTGCTCTCCAGGGGACAACAGTGAGGCGTTCACATTTTAAACAGTGTGACAGTGGTCATTCCATGCTGTTCAACCCTACACATCCCCACTAAAAGCACAGGCTCTCAACCCCCTGACTCGCGTGGCTCTTCAGGCTCGGGGAGAGAGGTTTATTTGACGTACTCTCACACAGCTACACTAACCGGCATCCAAGGAAAATTGGACTTTGAACAGCGACTGGACTACAAAATATGCACTTACCGAAAATGTAGTCGGGGAAGCCGATGTGTTTACTTTGTAATTAAGTAAACACATCGTTTCAAAACAGGATAACCTTAAAGAATGTATGTAACATGCGGAGGCACTTTCAGACAAAACATCATAACTTTCCATCCCCACGATTACTGATGGGTGAGGCAGTTCTGAATTTTTTAAACTCAGACTAGTGCAAGAGTCCGGACTTTAGTGACTTGCTGCAGTACAGGTAATATGAGTCTGACTGACTTTTCTGACAAAGGCTTATATATATATATATATATATATATATATATATATATATATATATATATATATATATATAAGTTTGTTTTTAACATACTATCTGGAAATCACAGAGAAAAATTCTGGCCAATGTAATTGAGGACCCCTGGGTTTGTGCATACTTCTTAGGAGAGGAGGCCGCCTCACTGATCCCCTACTGAGGCCGCTGCTGCTAGCTTGATGCTAACGCCTCCCATTGTTTTCAACGGGGGAAGCGTCACCACTCTAACGGGAAGCGTAAAACGCGAAGATGTCACGTCTAACATCTAACAGCTGTTTCGTCAGTGAAGATTGGTCATAATTGACATGTTGGAACATTTGGACGACGATTAAACATGTTTATTACGGCGCTGGTTGGTTAGCCGTACAAACGCACGCACACACACACCTGAGCACTCCGCTAGCTATAAATAAATATGTCATCTCGTAATAACTTCCAAGGTCGACGCTGTGGATCCGCCCGCTGAGCCCTTCGAAAACAAACAGACAACTAGCCTCAGTGCACCGGGCTTGACATACGCTCCAACTCGGGCTGCGAGTGCTTCTGCACTGCACTGCGGGGCTAGCAAGGCAACCGCGCCGGCCGCTAGCTAACTCCCCCAGCCGCTTGCCCGCACAAGCTAGCAGTGTTAGCCAAGCAACTGTAAATCTCAGATGGGATGTTCCTGTTCACCGTCGCAGTGAGCTCGGATGTTTTGTGTGTGTCTAAATAAACTTCAGTCACAATCAGCATGTTCCCTATTAAGATTAAAATGGTGGTAAAAATAAAGCAAGTGGAGCTGGCGTAAGGGGGGACAACACGGTGGGATGCTGCGGGATGGATGTGTCCGGGCTTGTTAGCTTCCCTCCTCCTCCTCCTCCTCCTCCTCCTCTCTCCCGACAGAACCGCAAAACAAGCGAGCACTCACAGATGTATGGATGTATGTATGGATGGATGGATGGATGGATGGATGGCTTACCTCATCGGACAGCCCCTCTCTAGGTGTTACAACCGGTAGATACAGCACCAGCAGACAGCACCGGTACACGGGTCTTATTGACCCAGTGTGATTAAAGAGCCGAACGCACCGCTACGCCAGCCGCCGCCGCCAGTACCACCACCGCCAGCATCAAAATCCACCACAGTGAATTACTGCTTATATTTAATGTCGAAGTGCAGGCATTGCACAAGCAAAAACATACGATCAATATCAGGTGTCCAATTATTCAAAACATAATGATACAGATTTGTACGTGCACACGAAGACGAGCGGCAGGCATTCATAAATAACATTTACGGTGGCAGTGGGGAGGCAGGAAGGGGGGGGGGGTGGTTGGAGGAGGAGGGGCGGGGCTACACATCACCCCCACTTCAGCTACCGTATTTATTTACATTTGTACCTATTTTTTTTTTTAAATGTTAAAAACCAAAGACAGGCCACATGTACCCCACAATATTACAATAAATTAATGTACTTAAAAATAGTGAACCGAGTGACGTTTTAGTTTTCAAGGCGACCAGAGGCAGCTTCTTTACAATCTCATTGCTCATCTCTCCTTGTGTTTCGGAAGTGAAAGTGTGTGATTGCTAAAGGAAATGGATTGGTGCGGGAACACTACTAATTCTATACTTGTAGAGCAGCCTTTTCAAAGTGTGCAGCAGATCTCCCCTGGGCGGTGCAGCAGCTTGAGAAGAATAACGAAAAACATGCTTTTTAAATCTGTTTCGCTTATTTTAGTGTTCAAACTAATCAACACGTTGTATTTGCAACCCAGTAAAAATACACAAGAACACCAGTGTGTAGAGAGAAAAACGAAGATGTCGGAGTCAAGGAAAACAAGTGACAATAACCAGAATAAAAAGACCAGGAGACGCAAAAGAAAATTGCCCCCTAAAGGGACATGACAGAAAATAATTGAAAACCAAGTTAGACCACTAGCGTAAAAAAAAAAAAAAAAAGTCATTCAAATTTAACACTTTATTTACATCTTTATTAATTTCACTCACATTGTCCTGCTTTTCCTTCAGTATTCAAAAGCAGCACACATGAAACAAATAAAAAAGAAAAGATGGTTGGAAGCAGCCTGATCAGAGCACAAAAAGGTGAACGTGGGAAGAAAAAAAAAAAATGAGCAGCCTCTACAGAGGCCAGAAAGTGACAGCAAAACAAAAGTGTTTAAATACTAAATTAGCAGCTTACCAAGTGCATACGTTTGAGGAACGATAACAGCACAGGTAAAAAGTGCAGTGAACATAAGTGTGCAAATGACAAACATGCTCGGTCAGTGTGTCAAGTCGACAGTCTGTTAAACACCGGGATGCCTGCAACACCAGCTGGGAAATCTTATCCATCCCCGCCAAGGACCAAAATCACATCCCCCCCACCCATCTCATTTTTAAATCCTGTGTTTCTTAAAAAAGACAAATATACTGGAAACACACACACAAAGATTAAAGTACAGACTATGTATCCAGCATCTCGCTTGCTCTGCGATGACTCCACTAGGCTAGTTACAGCGATGGACAATCAGTAGTGATTCCATAAGAACTGGTCCAAAACGACAGGGACCTGCTGGTCATCAACATCGAAATCTACATGGAAACAAGACAGAAATGAACTAATGGCAGATCTACGGTGTTCTGTTTTTGAGTAATCTGTGAGCGATGCTATGGTCAGCCTTACCTCCAGCATAGTCAGCCTCAAGCTGGAGGCGGAGCCAGTCGGTCACATTGTCATTAGTCAGCTGGATCCTGAAGGAGCAGCTGAGGCCAGGGGGGGAGTGAGGAGGTTGGCAGCTCCTCTCAGGCTCCTGGTGGGAGGTGGGGGGAGTTGAACTGAAGTTGGATCCCTTCAGAAAATTATGTTTCACAGGTTACCGGTGATAGTGGAACATTCCAGGTGCCCGACGACATCTCGCCTGACAGGGGAGACACTGAGGAGGCCTTAGAGGGCACCAAGGTCTCCTCACTCAGTTTCTCTCCTCCATCGTCACACAAGTCAGAGGTCATCCTTGCCAGCTGGTTTTGTCTGCCAGAAAGTCATTTCACAGCCAAAGATAGAAGTAAATGGCTGGAAATGCACAACGTATACCACTGGACAGCTAAGATTCCTCAGATATTGATTTCGACCTACAGTTGCTCCACAGGGTCAAGAGCATCGATGGTCTCCGGCGGGGTGTGGCTGGGCGGGTCCCACTGGTGCAGCGCTCTTCTCCACAGACGCACTTGCATATCCCAGGAGCGCCTGCTGTACTTCCTGAACTTGTTGGGGGTGGAGGGGTGGAGCTTGGGGTCTCTCAAGTGTCTGAAGGAGGATGGGTTATAATCGTTAAAGGTTCTTTCACAAAATTGACTTTCAAAACTAATGGACAAGGCATGACAAAACATTTCAAATCAATGTTATACGTATCCTGTATTGCCTTGAATACAAGACAACCCCTCTTTTTCAAAATCTGCTCGGGGGAGGGAGGGGGCAGCAATACATTTAATGTTTCCATTTATGAGCAAAATAAAAATTAACTCCTTTGTTTGGTGCAAGTGAGTGAAAGCTCAGAGTTCTTCGATTCCCCCCTGTGGGTTTGTACGTATTCATTCAGTCTTGGCTTGTCTGTCTTACTTGGGCACTTGCTGCAGGTAGTTCTGGTAGCCGCTGGTGTTCTTGCCGTAGAGGATCTGTTTCTGTCGGCGCTTAAGAACCGCTGTGTTTGTCTCCGTGTTGCTCAGGTCTGGGATGCGAGGGTAGCAGCGACTCAGAGGCGGCCTGCTGAGACCAAACATCAAGTTTTTAAAACTTAATGGTGGGCGGAAAAAAAAAAACAAAAAAGTAAAAGAGACACCTCTTGTCCAGATCATCCGTTCCTACAGCTATATTGCTCGTGGATACTTTGAGGATGCAACGCTCCAAGATGGACGGCCTAGGCAAAAAAAAAAAAAAATTGTTTGAAAAGTTATGCACTTACAGTCCTGAATATTAGAAATCATTGACCTGCGTGGTTTGTTGTTGACAGCTCTCTCTCCTCGCAGGTCTATTGTTGGAGACATCGGGATCGGAGAGACGTTACTGTAAATCAAGACGAGTATTTGCAAAACAGTACATTTACTAAAAACAACCTATAATTCAAAGTCGTGGCTGACCTGACCAGACTGTCATAGACGGAGCTGCAGCCAGGGAGGAGCCAAGGCTCTGGGGCTGTGCATCCAGCTGCTGCCAGCAAAGGTTCACCATTCCACATGGCCGTCGACCAGCCCTTTACACAAACGCATGGTCGCGGGCTGAAACAGAAACTGAGAGCACAATTCAAATTAAAGTCAAAATTTCCATATCAAAACGTGAGGCTACAAAACAGCAAACCAAACACTGGAAATGCAAGGTGAATGTGTTGGCAACAAACTGGTTTCTAGAGGAAAAAGGCGACTTAAGTCATAAAATTAATTTGCAAAACTATGCTTCACTTATCAAACCAATCCTGCCATGCTCCGTTATGCAGAGACCGCAGGCAAAATTTCATTATTGTTGTCTTATGCAATGAACCACATTTCCCACAAGTCATGGCCACTGACGTCTAAAAAGGTGCGTAACATAATTATACAGTACGCATGCCTTAACTACAATTGAACATTTACAGTCATTGGCTTCTCTAAACTTCCTGTTGCATTTCATAATAAAATAAATTACAGGAAGCTAGCGTCTTCATTACATTTTTGTTAAGAAATACCTTTCTATCTCCCGTATTGCTATACTGTACTTACAAATACATCCCTGTAAATGGTCAAACAAAACACTATTAATTGATGATTCGAGTGAAACTGCGCGTTACGCTCTTAATTACCAACACAGTGACCGGAAGTTACATTCGAGGTGCGCTCCGTCCCAAATGATTTCGCTTACGTTTATTACGATTGTGCGGGTAAATGTTAGCTCTTGTATCAGCACTAATCAAACATATACTACTATATGGACTTACCTGGAAGAGAGCAGCGGGCTCTGTGCTGGAGTTTCCACTCCGCTGCTTGACATGTTGGCAATTTTGAATTTTGGCCTTCACTTCAGACGAACAGACGCCATTTTCCATTTTAGCAGATAATTTAATGAGACGCACCTGTTGGGGCGTGGCCCATCACCCGTTTATTTTAATATAACAAAAACAACCTAATAATGAAGTGCTATTGTGATAATCTAAGTGGATTTAGAACAATTTCTTTACCCATTTGCCCCCCTAAAATTCAAACTGAGATTCATTTCGGACTTTGTGGCCAAAAGCAATCGTCTTTTTTGTCAGCCTAGTCGTAAACACGCTTCTCCGATACAACAGGTGGCGCTGTCATCCTAAGAGTTGGCAAACAGAGTCCTCCAAACCGGAAATTGTCATTAACATGGCGTCTGGCAGTGGGGTGAGTGTTTTTATTCGTATTTAGATGTAAACAGTATTTTGAAAACACTGCTTTCTTTCCAATGACACAGTTTTGCTTTTAAATATGAAGTTGTGCATGCTATTTTAATGCTGTTTGTAGTTGATTGCTATTTTTCGCGGAAGGCGATCTGCTAGTAAAAGAGTGTTACCCGTGCAGAAAAAAACAAACATTCAAATGATGATTATTGCTTATATGCAAAATAAAACGTTGTTTTTCATGTTGTAGCTGTGATTGGTCTTTGTACTTACAAAAGTGGGCCAGTTGGTCACTAAAATTGTATTCTGGAAACGGCAAATGTTTGTGTAATGCATTGCGCTGTAAAATATAAATACAGCGCTCTACTTTTAACGACCAGAGAGTCTCTTACCCAACATAATTAATGTCAGAGGGAAGATAATTTTTGTGAATTGTGGATATATAACAATTCCCATCTTAAATAATCTGAAGTGTGCAATGGTCAGAATTCCAGTTTTCATTGTTCTTATGTAACTGAAGCTTCTTGTTCTCTTCCAGTCGAGTAAGAGTGACTTCCGTCGGAAGTGGGACAAAGACGAATATGAGAATCTTGCTCAGAAACGTCTCGCTGAGGAGCGAGACAAAGAGGCGAGAGATGGTGAGCTGAGATAGTCTGACATGTCCAAACGCTGTTTTTTTTTAAATTGTATGATTCTTGTACAAACTGTCTTTTAGGGAAAATTGCGCCACCGGTCAAACGTGAGATGCTGCGTCATCGCGACTACAAAGTGGATCTGGAGTCCAAACTGGGGAAGACCATTGTTATCACCAAAACGACCCCACAGGCTGAAATGGGCGGGTATGAACAGTTAAACCATCTTTTATATCTCAAATTCTTGACATGGCGACCTATACGGAAATGACAGAAATACTGCCTTCATATGACTCCTTTTCTTTCAGCTACTACTGCAACGTGTGTGACTGCGTGGTGAAAGACTCTATCAACTTCCTGGATCACATAAACGGCAAGAAACGTGAGTTTTGATGCACGCAAATTGGAGTGCAGTGGGGGAGAAAGTGCATGTTTGTGAACCTTCGTGTGTGTGCAGATCAGAGGAACCTTGGCATGTCGATGAGGGTGGAGCGCTCATCCCTGGACCAGGTCAAGAAGCGTTTCGAGGTGAACAAGAAGAAGTTGGAGGAGAAGCAGAAGGAGTATGACTTTGAGGAGCGCTTGAAGGAGCTGCGAGAAGAGGTCAGGAGAGGAACATACAGAATTTGAGGAGAGAGAACGTTGAATGAATGCTATACTAATGGTGCTAATAGGATTTTCTGAGTGAGCAGGTGTATGTGATTATCTTACTAGTTGGAGAGCGATAATTGCTTTCAACACAACATGGCAAAAGATGCAAGAGTTTCCCACCATTCTGCCCTTCACCATCTACACAAGGTTGAACGTCAACCGGCAATTTTTGGGCAGTGGATGTAGAATGTAACAGAGGTAGGACGCCACCTGTGTGTAACGGTATCCTGCAATGCCGGGACTGGGGTGTAAAGTTTAGCCCCTGATGCACTCTTCTCCCATCCTGTTGTGTTGACAGTAGTTGTCGCTGTCCAACAAATATTTTGTAGCTTACACCAGACTAATTAACCGAGGGATCCCATGTCACTGTGGGAAAGTTCACACAGTTGCAGTATTGGCCTGTTTTGCTGGGTTCTGTATAAAAGGCGAGGGCAAAAAAATAGCGGATCTGTTGTTCCAGATTTGATGTGGCTACTTGTGTGAAATGGGCTACATGTTGGTGTCTTACCTTTTATGGCTCAAATACTCCCTCTGAAGGCCTAAAATTGCACGGTCGAATATGTAAAGTAATGTGAGGGTCTGTAGTAGAGATGTAACAAATAGTTTTGACCTGTTGATTGATCAAATGTCATCTTCAGGAGGAGAAGGCAAAGGCTTACAAAAAGGAGAAACAGAAAGAGAGGAAGCGTCGGGCCGAGGACGACGTGGACTTTGAGGAGGACGATGAGATGGCGGCTGTCATGGGCTTCTCCGGGTTTGGTTCATCCAAGAAAAGTCACTGACACGAGGCACCTCACGACTGTAGGCGACAGCACGGCTGGTAATAGTAATATCAGTTATTGTTTAGCTCCACCCCCTACTGTAACAGGAGGTTTGAGCCCTGAAGGAGGCGCGAGACACAAGGACGACTTGTGTCCTGCTGCACACATGGCAACATGAGAAGTCTCCATTTTGTTCTGACCACATTCATTGTTTTGCGAGTCTGATCCATCACAACTAATTGTTTTTGTTATTTTAGAATATTGACTCGTTTGCAGATGAACAGAAATGCAACCAAAATCCAATGGAACCTTGGCAGTTTCAACATTACTTTTGATCTCGTTAGAGTTCAAGTCGCAACTTTACATTTGTCATGTCGTCATAATAATGCATAATTGGATTCCTCAATGTTATTTTTGTCATTATGAAACAACATTGCTGTACATTGTCAGGTTTTTCGTCTGTTGGAAGCAAACTTTTGATTTTAATAAAACTGAATTTTTGTTTTTAAACAGTTGTTGACCAAATGATCTAAATCACTTACACATTTTATCAGTAATAATGACAATTTTTAGTATGGTTCAATGCCAGACTGATTTTTCTTACACAACACTGGTGCCGCCTCTCTTTTTCACCAGGAAAGGTGGGATTAATGTTAACGTCCCACAAAATTGTCACCTCACAACTATAACAGTAGAACTGGCATTTATTTGGCTGTGCCTTTTACACAGAACCCATTTTACTTCAAATGTCTATGTTGATTGTGACTCGTAGCTTTTGAGAAATGAGTGTCAACAAAGCAACATAAATGTTTTTCCCCTCCCTTGCTCTCTAAATGTCAAAAAGTCGTCTTTTTCTGTTGACTAAGATCACAACAAAGTCGCACCGACACCAATCACAACAGGGCGAGGGCGAGCACTGATGCACTGAAATTAAGCAAGCAACTGGAGGCCAGTTTCAAGTCCAATGGGGTCGCAAGATTGCATGCTGTATGTTCTATGTCATGTCAGTGCACCTCATCAAGACATACAAGGAAAATGACTTAAAATTCTTCAAAGTTTTCTCACATGAGTACAAATAAAACATTTAAATTCTTCTAAAATGAGTAAAATGGTCAAGTTCATTTGATTTTTATAGCGCAACATGCTATGTCAAGGCACTTTACATTTGGAGCATCAACGAAAACAAACAAGCACTTTGGCGACAGAGGCAAGGAAAAACTCCTAAGGAAGATGATGATGATATAATTGATAGTTTACTAACAAAACGTGTACTTGTTTTATGTATGTCACCCAACACCCACTTTGTTGCAGCTCTTCCGCTTTGTGGTAAGAAGGTGGTGGCGGGGGTTTGAAGATGCTGCCTTCTCCTCTAGTCCTCCCTACTGCACAGTCACTTCCTCTAGGAGGGAGGGGGTGTGGGTGAAAGAAACAGAGAGACGTTGACAAACACACCATAAGTGGAGGAGACCGGAAGAGTGAAGGAAGCCATCTTGGTTCCACTTTGACATGTCGGTGTACACGACGACTTGAGAGCCCGAGATAAGTTTTTTTTGTTTGTTTAGTTTTTTTTTTGGAGAGAGGCGAGTCCGTTTTAGGAAGTACAACCACTCATTGACAGTGAAGTTTGGCCAATCCAGAGGGCGGAGCCTGGATGTCCAGCTTGGAAACAGGAAGAACTCAAGAGGTCCCCTGAATAAATATCAAGACTTCCGTCTGCTGAGACCTGGCGAGGACGTACGATGAGTGGTGGACGAGTGCCATCCAGGTCAGAGGTCATGGAGTGGAGCCCTCAGCAGCTGGCTGAGTACCTGAGGAAGGTCAGACTTGTTTTACATCATCATCGAGAAACTTGAAATTCACCACACTTGAACTTAATGGGATGGATCGCATATAAAGTCCAAACTGTGGTCCACCAGGGACTTTTTTCCAATACAATTACTGCTACAAGTATTAAACATTTTCAAGACAAGCGTTAGGACAGAATTCCTGTTTGAGGTTTGCTTTGCGGACTGGATTCTATTCCGCACTGTGACTGGTGCATCATCCCACCAAAATAACACTTTGTCCTTGGCGTGTGTTGCAGATGAACCTGTCCGACTGTGATCGAACGGTGTTGAAGAACTCCATCAATGGAATTCGATTTGTGGTGAGTTTAATTGGAGAGACAGAGACGATGCAACCTGTTAAAATAGCAGGGGTTTTTGTCCCCTACGACCTGAAGAAGAGAAAAGGAAATGGGAAAGTAAGGCTGCTGGGTTACACAATTATGTGCACACCGTACCTCTTTCATCTGTTATCTGTCTGCAGAATCTGAGTGACAATGACTTGCAGAAATTCCCCAAACTTCACACACCGTAAGTATATTTAAAAAAACATTTTTAAATGTTTTTCAATCAGAAAATGAACTGTTTATTATGAACCATAACAGTATAGTGGAACCTCCAAAGTCAAACACAATGCATTCCGTGATGCTGGTTGACTTTGGAAATAATGTAAAGTGATTGAATTTGTTCCAGGCTCAAACTGTTTCCGTGCTAAAACTTGTATTAACTGTACAGGCAATGTGTTCAGTAACTTTGTTGCTAGTTCAAAGTTAACCAATATAATACAGCTACAATAAAGTAAAACTACTCACCCTGAGACGACGTATGACAGACAAGGGAATTAATAAAACCTTGGCATTTTTAATTAATTGTACTTCTCCCACTGTATTGAACAGCAAGCGCCTTTCCTCTGTTGCAGTAAGTTCCCGTTCCTTTTCTATGGTTATCATCACGCTTTTCCTCTTTGCTATCACTGAGGTGGCATCACAGAAAACACAATGAAAACAACTAAAGAAAAAAACACTTTGCCAATCCATCGAGATGCCCGCTGAGATGATAGCATTTTTTCTTAGAACAATTTGGGTGAACTCCAAATCGAATGACTTTGGAGTTTCCACTGTGTGACTTCTTACGAATGCAATGTTGTATTTATAGCGTGTGGTATCACAGCAACAACGGAGGTGGGTGTTTTTAATATGCGTGTCCTCACAGGATTATTTCGAAGCTCAGTGCTGACATCAGCAAGAAGGAAGAAAGACGAGGCCTGTTTGGTAAAAAGTGGGTTCCTGTTTCGCTCAACTAGTTTTTCAAATAAAATGAGCCTCTGTATGAATTGTAAAGGAAAAAAAATGTGAGCATTGCTAATATACAATTATTACTAATATCCTTTTGTAATAACAATGCTAATTAACTGTGAAATTTCTTTCCATCACAGGACCATGACACCTAAATTTCATGAAGCAGGTGAGTTTTTTGTAACGAATAAAGAGCAGGATGTTGCTGATTAACATTTTAGACGTTAACCACTGCTAATAGTAAAACACCACGCATGACCTTCAGTCGCATTTTAGAGGCAGATTTTTTTTCAGGAAATTTTGGTCGAATTCCAAAAAAAAAAATAAAATTTGAAAAATTGCCAAAAAGACGATATTGTAAACTACTGGTTCGTGCTCTAATAAAAAAAAAATAATCCCAAAATTCCCGAGCCTTTAATTGTTGTCTTTGTTGTAATTGATACATTTTGCACATTTTAATTTATTGAGCTGTGCCTTTATGTTGCAATATTTGAACTTTATTATATTTTAAAAGTATAGATGAGCATTCAAGTAAATTTCCTTTAGCGATTAAGTGGCAAAATTTACTTTTGATTTAAAAAAAATTTTTTTTAGCATATATTGGTTGACACACATGATTTTTACACTCCAAATCACACCATTGCACAGTAATGAAGCTGAAAAGGAGTAGGCTGAAAAGAAATATTCTTCTTTATATTATGTTGATATGGAAGCCCAACATTTTACAGCTGACATCTCCTTCTTCAGATGGCAAATTAGTTGAGACTGAATCAACAGCACCTCTGCTGGTTGCAGCCAGGTAGTGCAGTTCAATCCGCCTCAACTGCTTGAAGATGCGGTTAATCAACTCCAATAGATTCCACATTGAATTCTTAACAATTAATTGCTTATGCCCTGGTTGGAATGTTAGTGATTTATTGCGTGTTCCTGACTTGTTAAAGCTTCTAACAAGCTGGTGTCTTTTTCGACAGCTCTTGAAGTTCACGGTTTGGGCGACAATCATTCTGTAAGTTTTTATCCCATTGAGTATCCGTCTTTCAATAACATTTTGCGGCTCGGGAAGTCCAAATGAACTGTCTTTCAGGACGAGGATGACTTTAATGACTACGAGAGTCCAAACAGCGGCGGCGATGACGACGGCAGCAGTCAGAGCGATTATGAGATCCCAAACGACGGCATGGACGGGACCGATCACTACGAACTTCCTCCCTCTGAACCCTCGGAGGACCTTGCCCACAAACTGCGTACTGCCCTGCCCCTCGGAGAGGCGGATTACATCGGTAAGCGATGGAATTCAATCAAGTCCTAATTATCACATATTACTTTTGGGTGTCATGAACCTGTGACCTTTGCAGATAACAGGGATCAACATGTGCCCTCTAGAGGCCCACCCCCTGCTGTTAGTCCCCGCCCACCTGTTGTCTCACGCCCAACACTGTCACCCTGCATGGTGAGAACATTTCATGAAAAGTTTGCTATATTTGTCACAAAATGTAACTTGCTGACTGCAGGATGTGGCGTCAATACATTTCAACAGTATTGACACTTGTTAATTAAATCAATCAATCACAGATATTGATTTATAGATATTTTTTGGGGTTTGTGCAGCCAGGTAGAGATCACTCACCGCACTCCAGTAGACGACCATCAGAGAAGTGTGAGTAACAAATGGACCATACGTATTTGTTTGCGTAAAGGATGAAAAGATGTCAAAACTTGGACCCCTACTGCGTGTGTGACGAATACACCACATGGCGGAGATGCGATTAAATCCAAAGGTTTGACCCCATGAGTCAGATTGACTTTAAATTTCTCACACAGCTCATTGCTCTTCACAAAAAAAAAAAAACTCCGTAACGTTAGGATGTTTGGCCAAATCACCACGAAATTTGGCACATGTCTGTAAAATGTCTGCAAGATCGGTTAAAAAACATGGCCGCCATCAAGCCAAACGTCCTTGCAGGTGTGATTGTCCATTAGTCATTGATCATTTACGATTATAAAACCTCTGTATTACATGGATGCTTGCATATCTTCCAAAGCATTTTGAGCACCACCTATTGGGGGCGCCACAAACGTCATTTCCAGTCACGTGAAATAGAAAATTTATCACATGACTGTACAATAGTCTTCTAACTTTATTGCACCAGACAGTATGTTCTGGTCATGTGACCATCTTTGCCGTCTATCTCAGTGTCCCATTATTATCACATGTTGTGATTAGTGCTCCCAGGACCACCGCAGATCTTCCGTGGCAACAAACCGGGCCGGAATTCATCTCCCATTCGAGGTATGAACCTTCATCAGCAAATGGTGCTTTCAAGGACTATATGTTACTTGAGTTTGCCACTTGTGCTGGATATTTATCACTGCCTGTTTGGATTATTACAATTAATCTAGACTAGATTCTGTCTTTACAGGTCCCAGTGTTGCAGAGAAGGTGTGTGTGTTTCATGCACATAAAAGCATCATACCGTGACTTAATAGAGATAATTGCCTATGGTATCAAAAGTGTTTTTTTTTTTCCCTGCATGTATGTACAGCCAGGCAAACCCTCTCGGAGGTAAGCGAACACATACAGTATGCAAAAAAAAAAATAACACACGATCAATAAATGATATGTAATACAAAAAAAAAAAGGTTGACTGTGTGTTTGTCTTAAGGCCTCAAGTGGATGTCCCAGATCCTCCCAGCAGGTCTAAACCTCCTCCTCCTCCTTCCTCCTCTGCCTCCATCGGAAGGTGCAACTCCTCCGTCGGGCCTCCTCCCAACAGGTGAGTGATTTTTGCTCGTCACATTTTGTTATTTGATAATATAATGTCATATTTTTTTGGTGTTTGTAGGTTTGACGGAATGAGGGAGGTGAGTTTGATTTTTGCCTGGTTATCTGTCCACTGCAAGCATCTTATTATTGTCTTATTGTTTTTTTTAGCAAGCACACAATGACGGTAAGAGGTCACCATTTTCATTCAATCCAACCATCTTTATTACTTGAATATAAACAATGTCGGGTTTTTTTGTCTTTCAGCACCAAAGTTTACCCTCCCTCATAAAAATCTGGCCCCCCGCCCTGCACCACCCAGCCGCTGCGGAGACAGGTAGAAAGTCACATCACGACAATATCACATTGCTGCTAAAGGTGCAGATATTCAGTGTGTTCTTTTTCTTTTGCAGCAGTTTGCCTCCTGGTGTCACTTCTGTCGGGTCACTGCCTCTCAGTGTTCACTCGGGTAAGGAGAACATTTGTTTGCAGACATTTAAGGACAATTTGGATGCCCCTCATGGGTTGTGCTTTGGACAACACAATAGCATACAATACAATACAGTAATACAGATATCCTCAAAGTTTTACAATCATTAGACCAGGGCTGTCCAAAAGTGCGGCCCATGGGCTATTTAGGGCCCGCGGCTATTTGTAGGCAGAAAAGTCATGCATTTTAAATGTCTGATAGATAACCCAGTGACACCGTCAACAAAAACTGACACGACTCGTCACGTTTTAGTCATCCAAGAGCCATATTTAGCTCGTCAACGTCTCGCTTTCGTCATAGGGAAAAAGCAATAAATCCACAAGTTTGCTTTTGTTTTCCTTTGTTGTATTTTTGTGTTGTCACCACAGAAGAGTACAAGTGGCGGCCAAGGGAAGTGCGATGATAACCGTAGAACAGTAAATTGAACTTGCTGCAACATAGGGAAGTGGGGTTGTAAACAGAAGGTCCTAAACAGGTTTTCTATGAAAATCTTCCTTTTATACCTAAAGAATCCTACTTCGTGTAGATTCACATATCACAGCTATAACGGTTTAACTCCTGTGCTGCTAACTAACTGGTTTCTTCTCCAACAGCCCCCAACGTTGAAGGTTGGGACGACGACGAATTTGTAAGTACGGTACGATGTCGATTATTTTACCTCAACACAAGTTACTTAATTACGCTTTCTCTGGGTGTGTTTGTTTTCAGGATGACGAAGAGTACACTGATGACTACGAGAATCCAAACAGCGGCGATGAGGGCAATGTTAAGAGCGATGGTGACGACTCGCCGAATGATAACTCGGACTGGGCCGACAATTACGAACCTCCTCCCTCGGAACCCTCAGAGGACTTGAATCACAAACCGTGCCCCGCCCTTCCCCTTGGGGATGGCGATTACATCGGTAGGATTTTAACCTACTTTAGCTTTTGAATCACCGCCAATGGATGAGCCAAAATGAGCTCAGATGTCTTTGATACGATGTTATCTGACCATAATTGTGTCAAAGCGCAATTACACTTAGACAATTCTAAGCAGGTGCTTTGTTCATTCTTATTCTGCCAATTTATTTTTGTCCTATAACTCCTTCATTTTTCAACCGATTCAAACCAATCCAGCATCAAATCGTTCAGCCCCTTCGGAAATAGTTGGCTATTCTATTCACCTATTTCAAAACATTCCCAGATTTTCCAAAAATACAAAACCACCACAACATTTTTCCACATTGAAAATGAACAGGCCATTTTTCAAACTTCCACCATTCGCACATTTCTCAACCAATGTCTGGCAATTCAGACATTGCCCCCATCTAGTTCACTAAAACAGTTTGCATGGTAAGCAGCACTTGGTCATTGTTTTCTTCACGTCTTCAAAGCATTATGATGACACGTACAGTATGTGTGGTCTACTTGGGTGAACTCTGCAGATAATAGGGATAAACGTGCGTCAAGAGGCCCGCCCCCTGCTGTTAGTCTCCGCCCACCGGCCGCCTCCCTCCCACCTCTGTCGCCCCGCATGGTGAGTCCCTTTAACATACACTGTAACTCTGCACTTGTCCAATAAAATAGATGCCATACATCACACACAACAATGTAACATTAAGGAGCCGGTGGACAAGAGGACATGCACATTAGCACACTAGAATAGCTATGTGAGCTTCAGTACTAACATTAGTTACATTTTAACAGCAGCATCATGCCAGGTTTGCAGAGACGGAGATTTTTCCTTTCATGACGTCATGAAAACCCAGAACTTCAAAACGGACCTTTTATTATCGTTATTGTTATTGTTATGGTTAACATGATACTGCTTGTGTTTGTGCAGCCAGGTGAGTCGTTGTCCAGTAGAGATCACTCCCCGCACCGTGCTAGACAACCATCGGGGAAGTGTGAGTAACATCCAGTGTCAGAATACTCACTTTGGTATAATGCTGTGGTGCCATAACGATGCCCCCCTCGTATTGTGTTCAGTGCTTCCAGAACCACCGCAGATTTTCCGCGGCAACAAACCAGGACGAAACTCGTCTCCCATTCGAGGTACTTTGTCGGCAGAATTTTTAAAATTTGATTCATTCAAAAATGTCTTCCTGTTTTATTCACATTTAAGAATATCTGAACACTAATGTGGGATTTTTTTCCTCGTAGGTCCCAACACAGAGGAGAGGGTGGGTTTGTGGTCTCTCTCTTTTTTTTTTTTTTTTAAAGTACATAACAGGACTTTTCGACAGACTATTTATCTGTAACTCATTAAACAAAAATAACCCCCCCAAAATAATTATAGCATTTATGGCACATTTACTAAAATGTAATATTATTATACAAAGCCAATATCATATGATTTTGTTGTACTTTATTTAAAACCTTTTTAATACTTGTGTTTACCTTTCTTCACTGATTGGCTGAGTGAAATCACATGATCCTGTTGCCATCTAGCGGTGTCCAATATGACCTAAGTTACCACGTGTGGTTCCTTTTCAATGACAAAATACTAGCATAGCCAGGAACCATTTTTGGTAACTTTGGATGCCACACACAACTCACTACACAGCGGGAGAGTTCTCCCAATTAATCAATGAGAAAATAATAGTGCATGTCCTTATCATGTTTAGAATATATATAATCATAGTTCACTTTAAAGCCATAATTTTTAAGTATTTCAATGAGTACCCTGTGAAGTGTTGCATGCATCTTCTTGACCAAGCTACTTTTTTTCCTCTTCCATTTTCATGTCATTTCTGTTTGCTACAGCCGGCCACACAATCTCGAAGGTAACGCACACTCACAGAGACACACACACACAAAAAGTTGGTATCCCAGCTGACATCGGGGGAAGGGCGGGGTATTATTATTATTGTGCCTGTTATGAGATCGTTTTAAACCTGCAATAAAAGCCGGTTGTTCAAGTCTGGTGCTTCGGTGGCGTCTCACAGAACCATTACTGACACCTAGTGACCAATGTGGAATGCTACATTCACAAGTTGGTGGTCTTAAGGGCTTATAGTGTATTTGTAATTTAGTTCATTTAGCCATGTTTATGCTTGGAAATGCTTAATTTGGGCCAGAAATCTATACAATTTGGTTTAATATGCATATTTTCAGGCCGTAGTAGTCAACCTTGAAACAGCGATCATTTATTAATTAACGTTTGGAAAAGCTGTGGTAGAGTGAGGATGCGATGTTCGAATCGCGATGTAGAGAGGGGCGACTATCAAGCCCACAGAGCACCCACTCACTGCTGCAAAGCACAGCGCATCTTAACATATTATAACATATTATTATATTTTATTTTGCCACTTTTCTCGCAAGCAATGCTGAAAACAGACACGCATGCGCATGGCAATATATTATAGCCGGCAAAATGATCGAGTTCATTTTCATTCATTGTGTAATTAATTAATGAATTTATGATTGTCACAGGCTGAGTGCCCATGAGACATTTTTTTTCTGAAATCTTGGCACGTTTTAATATCACGAGATCTTGTGACACCCCGAATATTCATACAGAAAAAGACCACGCTTTGTGATATTATCAGTTATTATTATCAACATTTCAGCCTTTTCTCTTCACATTCTCCCTTTTTGCTCTATTTTTCCAATTTTTGCTGCAGTTTTAATAATTTTTTTGTGTACATTGTGCCGCGGGGCAATTAAAAAACAAACGCAAGAGGCGCAAATGCCCCTCGGACTGCACTTTAAACACCCCTGTCCTAGATGTTAACATAAAATTCAGTTCTATCACTGTACTGAATTGTATCCTAGTATGTATCTTGCTTATGTCTGAGAGTTCTACCGAATATGTTGCTCTTTGTGGTTATTAGTTCAGGATGATTGGATGATTGTGTTTGTCTTCAGGCCTCAGGTCGACGTCCTAGATGCTCCCTCGAGGTCCAAACCTCCTGTTCTTCCTCCTCCCTCCTCCGTCTCCATCAGCAGGAGCAGCTCCTCCGTCAGGCCTCCTCCCAGCAGGTCAGCCTCCCTCTTTAGCGTTGAGAAATCCATTTGTTGTAAGTGTTGAATAAAACTAATAATCCCAACTTTTGGTGTTGCAGGTTTGACGGTGTGACACACAGTGATGGTAAGAGTTATCCATGTTCAGCACATGTGTCAAATGTGAGCAAGATTGGTTGAGAAACATGGCTGCCATCAAGCAAAACATCTTTGCGGGGGTGCGGGTGGGACTGAGCAACTAATTATTCATAAGTCATTGACCATTTGTCTCATGATTACATAACTTCGAGGATAACTGCATGGACATACGACAACAACAAAGACACGTATGCTAGCGTCATGTCTTCTAAAGCATTTTGATCACAACCCATAGAGGGCGCCACAAAAGTAATTTAGAATAACATGAAAAAAAACGCCCCATGGATAATGTTTTTCCGAAATAATAACAGGTTTGCTTTACATTCTATTCCAGCACGCAAACACAGCACGTTTCCCCTCCTCCAGAAAAATCTGGGCCCCCGCCCTGCACCACCCAGCCGTCATGGAGACAGGTAGAAAGTCACTTGCATCATAACAATGTTCCTTACTATGATTTAGACGTTCACTGCTACATAATGTGTGTTCTTTTTATTATCCAGTTTGCCTGCTGGCACCACCTCTGTCAGGTCACTGCCTCTCAGTGTTCACACCGGTAAGAAGATGAAGTGATAAAAACCTTGTTTATAGCCTTCTAAATACGTTTTTTAACAATATTAGAGCCCTGTACACGTGAAATAACACCCCTTTAGTCACCTTTACACTCCTATTACCAAATATAGTAGGCATAATAAAAGAAAATAAGACATAATAACTCACACATTAGGATTGGGAGAGTTCCTTGTTGTAATATCTCAAACATAACGTGGGTTTAAATATATTGTATGGTTAAAATAGATCTCATGTCATGTGTGCGCGCAGGCTCCGTGGATGATAGGAGCAACTTTGCTGAATCAGACCGCTTTCGTTCTCCTCCACAAAAACCAGCATCAAGACAGGTAACATGTACACCAGCGTGTGCAATGCCTCACATGAACAGCAGGTGGAGCTAATACTTCATATCAGCTTACTCTACTGTCATTTTCAGACTGTACTGTGTGTGAAAGTTTGTCCACCGACATATTAATGAATGCATGTACAATAATACTGTAATGTGTAGAATGTGTTTTCACTTACTGTGTGTGTGTGTGTGTGTGTGTGTCTGTGTTCTTGTCTTCCTATGCACAATATGTTACAAAGCGAGCAGGCCGCTCACATTTCAAGACACCAGAAGATACCTTCTCAAGGGACACATCTGTAGAAATAAAACTTGGATATACTGTGAACAGCACACAGCCGTTACTGTCTAAGTAGCTGGCAACACACGTTAGTAGCAAGATAATTGTGTCTTGCCTTATAGTCAAGCTTGGTGGTGGGAGGGTCATGGTCTGGGGATGCGTGAGTGCCGCTAGCACCGGGCAGCTGCGGTTCATTGAGGGAAACGCCCAGGAAAAATGCCTGGATGAGCTCTTTTGACCTCATTAGACTTTGTGTTTGTATAGGGGTTGGACCCTCGTTGGTATGTTGGCAAAGTGACGAGAAGTGAGGCCGAAGGGTACTTAAAACAAGTCAACAAGGTAACACACGCAAACCCAAGGAGATGTTGCTCTGTATGTAAAGCTGTACTTTTACACATATTTCCCATAATGCACCTGAATAAATGAGTTGGATGAGTTTGTGAATCAATGGAAATGTGTGTGTGTGTGTGTGTGTGTGTGTGTTTTTAGGATGGGGCGTACCTGGTGAGGGACAGCTCCCACCAACAGTCTAATCAGCCCTACACACTGATGGTCCTGCACCAGAACAAAGTGTACAACATCCAAATCCGGCATCAGGACCAGCAGTTTCAACTCGGAACCGGACTCAAGGTTCAAGAGGTAAACCGAGATTTCAAAGCGGACGTACATTTCATTTTATTTACGGTAATTAATTAAACTCCCACCTGTATGTGTGTTGAGTCTTTCCCGACAGTGTGTGACATCATCAAACATTACTCCCAGTGTCCTCTCCTCCTCATCGACGCCAAAAAGCGCTGCCATGGCCAACAGAACCAGTGTCTACTTTCAGATCCAGCAAAGAATTACATGAGCGGGCCGTAGTGATCTCACAAAGAACTTTACAGTGAACTAGCTGTTAACGTGGCCTTTGCATGTGTCGCTTCTTTTCTTGAAACTACCAACATTAAGGCATTTTTTTTTTTTTTTGACATTGTAACAGAATGTTTTCCAGCTTTGGTCCTGTTTTCACCTAAGTCATAAATAAAAACTTAAATTAATTAATGCAGGTGTCCGTCATAATTTAACACTTGCTCAAATGAACGCCTCTATTCAATTCCCCAAGTCTCCTATAGTTGCTGAAAGAAAATAACCCCTGGGATGTCCAATTAGTGCTGGGCTAAAAAAACAACAAAAAACAATAACATTAAGCTGTGGCGATAGGCAGCCTCCTGGTGTAGTTAAAAAAAAAAAAGTGGCTGCATTTGAAGTAGCATGAGTGGTCAGCATCCAGCACCTCAGTCTACCTCTGCATGCGCTTTAAAATGTTGGAACTTGTGTGTTACAGTTGCCGTACTGTTGTTTACAATGAACTCATCAGCAATGAACTATTAATGCTGGCTGAGCAGTTTGCTCCTTACTGCGATTCCAACACTGGTTCTGTTGCTGCTGTGTTGTGCAGTATACTTGTAAACAAAAGACCATGTGATAAGAGAAAGCTATATTTGTCCACTTTCTCAGGCACTCCAAATCATTGTTAAAGTTAACATATTTATAACAACTTGTTATACATAATGAGTTTTCAAAAGCCTCTCTCCAATTATCTTATTATATTTTCAATTATATATTTTTTTACTTGTCGTGGTTGTTGAACACTTTCTCTCTCTTGCACACATACACACACACACACACACACACACACACACATTTGGTAACACCCGTATAATCCCAGTCATCAGTTACAGCTCAGACTGTCTTGTTTTGTCTGCGCCGGCTGAAGATTTGATGCTGTCGCCAACTGTCATCACACACACGCAGACGCGCAATGTCATTGTTGGCCTTCAGGCTCCCCGATAAAGGAGTGAAACGGAGACAGTTCCCTCACTCCTCGTGTCGCAGGTGTGAATATTGCATATGAATTGATAAGAAGTGAAGTCCTCAGTTTAGTGTATGAGTGATTAAATCCATACAACAATATTGTCCTTTGCTTGTGACAGTTTTTTGGGTTGATGTTTTTATATGTTTTTAACAAAAGTTGCATTTTAAAGGGCACCTCAGATGAGAATGTGCCGGTGTGTGTGGAGGGGGTGGGGTATGCGTAACCCCGATGCAGATTGGGGGAAATCGATCCTGAGGCTCTTTGGTCACAGGGCACATTCCGAGTCACTAGGTGTCAACATACTTGTAATTTCGAGGCATTTGAATCATTTTTTAGACAAATTCTTCAATTGAAAACCTTTATAAATGTTACTATATTGTGATTCCCCTTAATATTATTGTTTTTTTTAATTTTACTTTTGTTGACATGACACAGTACTACATTTGATGTGCTGGGATGAAAAGAATTGTTTAATCTTGGTCCTAATTAGACATGAAATGTGCATGTAAGACGATGCTACTTTTAAGTTATAATATCAAATAAAATAGTGATTCACGTCACTTTCTGTACTGTTTCAGAAGGTGAAGAAAAAAAGTCAAGTTATTGGTAGTACTGCTCTACTGGTATTTGATATTTTTTCCAACGTACCTCTCATCAAAGGTTAAAAACAACAGATAAAGTATACAGTAATTATTGATGGTGTTCTATTTAAACATTTAAAATAAAGAGTGACCAAAGTGCTGCCTGGGGGGGGGCATTTGTGGCCTGCAACTTGGTTTTTATTGGCCCATGGCACAATCTAAAAATACAATTAAGGAAACAGCAGTAAAAATGCTAAAAAGTTGAAATGTGGACATTAGCAGTGATATTATAAACCAACTCGATGAGGAAAAGCTGAAAAAAATCCATTGATTTTTTTCAATATACAGCCCTTGGAGGGAAACACCGCTGTTTAAGTGTCTATGATTTTAATTTGAATCAAGAAATCTTACATGCTGAACAAGCTATTAAAAATAATCTGAGGTGTAAAGCAGATTAGATGCTGTAACGACTGAAACCGTAAAAACAGATTCAATAAGTCTTATCTGATGCTGTTGGCATCACCTTTAAATCCTCAGGCTGTCCTCTGCCCAAAGGTAGGAATTCAAGCTGCCCTTATTCAAAACAACTATTCTGTGTGTGTGCGTGTGTGTGTGTAGTAGCAGCCAATCAGCTTCCAAGTGGGAGGGGCTTTTGAGTATAAGTGCAGGTGTATAGGACATCCAGGTGCTGTGTGTCAGAAACATTGCATCATTATGGCGTCCTTCGTCCCTCAGCTGGGCTCGCCCTCCCCTCTATGTGGACTCCCCCAGCAGGAGCTACCTCTTCTGGGCCTGGATCCCTTAAGCCTCTACAGCCCTCCACCTCCTCCTGAGCCCAGCCAGTCTTCATCACCGTGGCTCCCACATCCACACCTCAGCGAGGCGTTTTTCAGCTACAATAGCCCAGACTCAGGCCTCACCTGTGCGGTTGCAGGAGAGCTCAGCCACCCCTCCAGTGACGCTCCTCTTCAGCACTTCAGCCTCCAGAGACCTTTGCTTCCCGCTGGGCCCTGGTTCTCCCCAGGAGGCTTGATGGGCCTTGCCCGCCCGCCTTACTCCTACTCCGCCCTCATCGCCATGGCGATTCAGAGCGCACCTGAGCAGCGGCTGACGCTGAGCCAAATCTACCAGTACGTCTCAGAGAACTTCCCCTTCTACAGCCGAAACAAGGCGGGCTGGCAGAACTCCATCCGCCACAACTTGTCGCTCAATGACTGCTTTCGGAAAGTTCCCCGGGACGAGAACAACCCTGGTGAGACGAAATTCCTACTTCATCTCAGTTGCTAGTGGAATGCAAATGGCTTTTGTTTTGTCAGTGTTTGCACCCAGCAGGGGGCTACACCTCCACCTCTCTAACTCACCGTTCCACGTTGCAGGTAAAGGAAACTTCTGGACTCTGGATCCAAACTGCGACAAGATGTTCGACAACGGTAACTTCTGCCGCAAGAGAAAAAGGAAGGCGCACAACATGAGTGGCTCCAAGAAACGTTCCACTTCCTCGTCGGATTCCTCCTCCTCCTCAGAATCCAGCCCCAAATGTCCCAGCATGCATTGCAGCAGCAGCAGCTTGGAACTTCCTGCTTTGTCAGATGACAACTTCCTGTCTAACCTGCAAGCCTCCCTCTCTCCTCCTCCCTCGCAGCCTTCCATGTACATGCAAGTACCAGATGTGTCCTCCCTGCTTCCTCCACCTCCTCTTCCTCAGGGATTTGTCTCGACTTATTCTCCAGGCGCTGTGGTACCCCAGTGGGACACCTGCAGCTCTTCTTCATCTCCTCCTCCTCCTGCTACTTTCTTCCCTTCTTCCCAATCGACTCCTCCTCACTTCTCCCCTTCCTTGATTTACGCTGACCTGCAGACGGCGTGTTCTCCTCTGCTGGAGCTCCAGGAGGAGCAGCGGCAGCAGCAGCCAGCAAGCTCCTTCCAGCATCTCCTCTTGGGTGAGGAGCTGCCCCTCGACTGTCTGGCTCTTCAGCAGAGACTCTGATTTTTTAAACTCGACTCTATTTTGTTTGGGTTGGCACTGACCTCACTGTGTAAATGTTTCTATTTATTATTTTAGTTACATTTTCTTACATTTTTAATATTACATATGGATTTTTGTGTTTGCAATAAAAAAAACAGTACATAAATTGAATCATGCGTCCTCTTTATTTTTGCTGAAATAAGCTCAATTTTTAAATGTACTAAAAAAATTAGAAGTATAGAATTTTCTAAAAATGATAAATACACATTAGAATAGCTAAAAAAACAACAATAGAATAAACAAATAATTATAATAAATGCAGGCATTTATTACCTATTTTATCAGCGAAGGTGGAATGTTGCCATAACGGTTCACGCTTTTTGCACAGCCGCACAATATCGCGCGATCACATATTTACATCGAGTCAGTGCCAGCATGTGGTGTGACGTATGGAAAAACCTGTTGGGCAGCAACAATTGCTTTCAACACAACAGGTTAGGAGACGTGAGAGTCAACTTCGAACCCGTCCAACCTTTACGGCATTTCCTTACACATTGGCGCTGCATGTCCCGCCCCGTCACGGCTCTAATACGACCTCAGACGTCAGAAAATTGCTCGGTCTACTTTGTTTTGTGTGGATTACGAAAAGGGGGTTTCTCGTACAGATGCCAACAACATGATCTACTTTCACACTGGCAGGGGACAATACTGTAGAAATGAAGTCAATTAACTCAACACGCAGTATTATTATCTAAATAGCTGGCAACCCAAGTTAGTACACCTCACAGGGAACATGTCCAAAGTGTGAATGGTCACACTTTACAATAAAGTACACAAAAATACAGTAGTTACTGAGAAACTAATGAATAACTAATGAGGAAATAATGAGTACACTAATTACTGAGGAACTAATGAGTAGTGGTTAGGGTTAGGTAGGCTTGATCCTCATTAACTACTGTAATTTTGTGTACCTTTGTGTGAGGAGGCAAGGAAAAACTCTCTCTGGGGAAGAAACCTTGAACAGAAGCCAGGCTCTGTGGGGCAGCCGTCTGTCTCGACCGGTTGGGTTAAGAAATATAGAAATAGAGTAGAAGGATAGATGGTAGATCAAGCCAGAAGTCTTAGTCTTAGCCCAAGTAGCATACAGTAGAGGAATGTGAGCGTATCAGGAGATACAATCGTAGCAGGCAGGTTTTGAGTTTACTTTTAAATACAGGGAAGGCGTCTGCCCCCCGGATTGAGTGGGGGAGATGGTTCTACAACAGAGGAGCCTGATAACTAAATGCTCTACGTCCCATTCTACTACTAAAAATTCTAGGAGTGGCAAGTAATTGTAAATTCTGGGAGCGCAGTGTTCTCCTGGGTTGATGGGGTTCTAGGAGCTCTTTAAGACATACTGTAGTGCTTTATATGCAAGGAGGAGAATGTTAAACTCTAGGCTAAGTTTGATAGCTAACCAGTGCCGTGAAGCTAATACGGGTGAGATTCTGTATGATCTCTTCTTGTGGTTCTGGTTAAGAGTCGTGCAGCAGGATTTTGGACTAACTGAGGGGTTTTTAACAATTTCTTAGGGCAACCTATTAACAGAGGGTTACAATAATCCAACCTGGAGGTCACAAAAACACGAGCAAGTTTTCTGCATCTGGTAGTGGCAGGGATTGTTTAATTTTCTTTATGTTTTGTAAATAGAAGAATGCGGTTTTTGACACTCGTCGTTTTTGGGAACTAAAGAAAAGCTCCCGATCAAAGATGACACCAAGGTTTCTGGCTGTATTGTGGGGGTGAGCACAACAAAATCTAGGGCAGTAATATCATTTACAATCTTGTCTTTGATATGCTGGGAACCAAGGACTATGATTTCAGTCTTATCTGAGTTCAATAGTTAGTTTTGGAGTTATGTAATTTAATTGAATGTTATTGAAAGACGAGTTATATACAGTATTCTCACTAATGTTACATTCATGAGACATGACATTAGATTAGATTACCTTCACACTGCATGAAGTGAAAAAAAAGTTCTCCTCCCATTCCGTGTGGAAGTGGTGCGTTTTTGGCTTCTTACTTTGTGACTATAGGGGTGTTATTTCAAGTCTACAGGGCTCTAATAATGGTAAAAAAACGTATTTTGGAAGTCATAAACAAGTCGTCTATGCTCTAACTACAAAATTATTCCATTTATTAATATTGAATCCTACTTCGCGAAAATGCACTTATTGCGGGTGTGGACCCAGTTAACCGTGATAAATGAGGTACGACTGTAATTCACACCTGTTTACGCCGAATTCACTCATCGCCATGCAAAATTGCGTACAACTGCGGGGACACGGACTACTCTAAAGTACATCCAAGTTTACTTCTTACAATATTTGTTGCTGAAATGTGATGCACAGGGGAGGACTGAATGCTTGACTCTTACGAACACAAGGATAGGGCACGGTCAGTGGTCACGATAGCGATAGTGCTCTTTGATGGGCCGTGATAGAGCTCTATGAATCCACATCACACTCTTTGTGTGCGCTGGTATGGGCCTCTCCCTCTGTGAGCATTTGTCTCCACACCGTGTGTTTAGTCATCATGTCGGCCATTGATGCGCATGTGTCTGTAAACAGCCGGCACACGCAGACGAGCTGATACAATCAGCTGATCAATACCGCCAAGAGACGACAACTGTTTACAACACAATAGGGGAGAGTGTGCCGTTTGTTTCCACTCCTGCACCTCGCCTAGAGAGACGCCCCAGGGGCTCAGATTTGTGGCCCGTATTAAAACTCTGTTAATTTCAGTTAAGTGGCACTACGTAGTACTGCTGTAGCGTAAGGCAAGTTACAATGAATACTAAATCTATACTGCTATACAAGCTGTGCGCTGACTACTCTTAAAGTATAGCCACATTTCATTTGACTAGTATAGTCCACTGAGCTTGCGTGAACCAGTGAAAATGTTCCCACAAAGAAAAGTGGTCTTTAAAATAAAGTTAAGGGCAAGAACAAACACAAACACACACACAGAATCAGTTAAATTCCAATTAACCCTGTAATCTACCCCCGTTGTTGTGAGGAATTGGTGTCATAAACACATTTACACAATGTCAGTAATCACTTTAATCAGTTTGTGTATTCATATGTATAGTTTAGAAAATAGAAATACACAGCTTTTCTAAGGGGCAAATTCTTCCCCAAACAGTGGAAGTGATCAGAAGTGACTCAGTCAGTGCAGGGCTGATGGAGCATGGCGACACGTGTGGTCCACCCGCTAACCGCCAGGCTGATGGCCGGCAGGCATATTGCACATTTGCATAATGTCTCTGAAACACGTTTGAGTTGTTGAGACTTGCAGTAACCTCAGACAATGAAAGCAACACTACTGTATTAGTGTAATATATGTTTCAGCCTTATTGTACGTCATAAACCAACTCCCAGAAGGTTTGTGTGGCTTTATTCAAATATTAGAGTAGTGAATTGTGACGACCCCCAAGGTAGAACGCAGACCATTCTGTGATGCGGTTGTACGAGTTTGGAAACAAATTTCCCCACTGGAAATAAGGAACATAGAAATAATCTGTTCCTAAAATCTGTTCCTATTAGCTGTGCAGGCAATGTTCAAGTGTAAAACAAGTAAACCACCGTTGATGTTAGAGATGTAAAAAGAATAACATTTGACTTTAGAGGTGATTTGCATCAGAGATCATTTCACATTTTTCCATTCTTAACTGTTACGCAAGTGTAAAAAGAAGCTCTGCCTCAGCTTTTATGAAGCGTTAATTACATAATTTACTGAGTATATTTTTATCGAGGCGGGTGTTGCAATAAAAGCGAAAAAAAAGCTAAATATGCATTAATTTGAGTTAATTTTTTTATCTTCGCTGAATTGCGCGCTAGCGAGGTACACTGAGATCTTGCCCGACATCATGCATTCTTTTTGAAGTAAGTGTTACAACAAAGCCATAGAAAAAGCCACACACATTTGGCTTTTAAGGCATATTTTGGTTGAATTGAGATTTGTACTACTTCAGGGACATTTTGGAGCAGTTGTGGGCAATCTTTTTAGCACAAGGGCCACATTTGGTGGGACACTGTAGATGAGCTAAATGTACCGTCATTTCTGGACTATTGAGCGCACCTGTCTATAAGCCACAGGTGTCCGCGTTGTAACGTGGGATATTTACTACACAGAAAGATGTTACACTGAAAGATTTTTTAAACATTGAATTTCCTCCAAACAGTGCGTGTAATGCGGCTAGTTAAACAGTAGCCCACCAGAAAATCCGCTGTCATCACCATCTTCATCCTCCTTCTTCCGCACTAAAACCACTAAAGTCGTCTTCTTCGGTGCCAGAACCGAACAGCCCCGCACACGCACCCAACCACTCTTTCTCCGTCTTTTGTTGTCGTTCCCAACGTCACCCCAACCCCGAGGCAAATCAGCGATGGAGCCTTGGTACCACCAGTGGTACTGGTACATCCGTTTGAGAATCAGTGAATTAAGGGAAGAATAAAACAGCAACATGAACACGATACATTATGATGTACAACACTAACAACGTGCATTTGTAGACGTTCTAATTAAAGAAACACCAGTGAGGCTGATGTTCAGTTTAAAGCAATTTCAGAGACATGTTGTAAGACTTAAGGCCTGCAGGAACTGAATGTGGGGTCAAAGGTTCATTAGTGATGGACTTGTGACTGTGTGAGTGTTGCCATAGCGGGATGGGTTCTCCATAGTGGGAGTATCATGTCATCATGCTGGTATTCTGACAGCTCTATTGGCAGTGACCCCTATGTTTCCTCTAGTGCCCGTTAATATGAAACCCAACCACTAACCGAAGAGCCCACCCCACCCCCACCTTGCAAGAGCTGTCTCCATTAGTTCTGTGAGTACATCAGGGTGCCTCACCTGGAGTTTTCCACTCAGATAAGACACCTGCTCAGTGTCACACTTCCCTGCCAACTACTTTTACCCAGCCCAAGAATGAGAGTGCTTTGAGTTTGAGAGTGCTGCAAGGACTCCTAGAACATACGGACTGTGTCTTATACAACCAAACATTGACCCAAAGAAACATTGTAGAACTACAGGACCGTGCAAAAGTCTTAGGTCAGTAGAAGCTTTGCTTGTTTTGACACATCTCTACCCACTATTGACACTGTTCCTATTGGCAAAAGCAGGTACTTTACCCAGTGCTTAGTCAGTTGGGGTTCCAAGCGTGCAGAGGAGATACCATATGAATGGCTTAACCACCGCCGGTCGCTGATTGGTGGAGCAGATTCATTATCAAAGCTAGAAATGGTAACAACGAATACACACACTAAAGTTAGCTTACTCTGCATCGCTCTGTTATCTTGCTGCTCAGGCTCCTCTTGGATATGTTATTTAAAGCTTTTGTTCAGAATCTTAAAATTGATTAGAAATGGATCTTTGAAAAGGTCAATTTCTGCTATGATTATGGCAATAGAGCAACTATGAAGACAATACGACTGAAAAATATGCAGAATATGTAACATGTACTACAGGTACTCAGGCAACCACACTGTCAAACCTGAGGCAGAAAGTGTGAAAGTCATAAACGTGCGTCCGCAATGATCATTTCTTTCTCCTGATCCTGAATTCTCCCGATCACAGTATGTGGAAATTTCCTGTTGCCTCCAGGCAGAGAGTTGACAGGAGTTTATGAAGATCTGAGCCAAGACAGATTATAAGACAACAAGCCTCGACAGGCTCTCGCAGGAGAGGCGGATCAGCACAATCAGCGGTCCTGTTTAAAATTTCAATTTAACCTGCCACCACCTGCTGGGAGATGTTAAAAAAATAGATACATGCTTTTTACATTAAACCTAATTAGTCCTACAGTGTATTGTAGTAAGCTGAGTCACTCATAAGGTAATTAACATTACATGCAATTACTCACTATGACTATCTAGGGTTGCCAACCATCACTTGATGGTCCCGTATTTAGAAACAAACCTACGTGTCCCGTATTGAACTGAAATTTCCTGTATTACTGTTTAGCTATCACCGCATCGTTTGTAAAATGCCAGTGGAATTAATAAATGACAGGGCGCTTTTTCTAACATTTTATAAATGAGCACCGACCGCTGCTCACTGGTTATTTATTTTGCAGTGTGTGCATAGAGCTGTCAGTGCCACTTTACTAATGGTCAAAAAACATACTTGTGGCCATTTTTTG
This sequence comes from Dunckerocampus dactyliophorus, assembly GCF_027744805.1. Classification (NCBI taxonomy): domain Eukaryota; kingdom Metazoa; phylum Chordata; class Actinopteri; order Syngnathiformes; family Syngnathidae; genus Dunckerocampus; species Dunckerocampus dactyliophorus. The sequence goes on along the minus strand of NC_072834.1, from coordinate 6,041,390 downwards.
TGTTATTGTTGTGAATATGACACTTTCTTGGCTTTTCTGTGAGTTCCTGGTCGTGACGTCACAACCAAAATGGCGTCGGTTCAGAAAACTTGCTGAGGGGAGGGCATGTCAAAATCACCACTGCATTTCAGAGTTTATGTATCCGTGACGGCAGTATGACAAAATGTTTTGAGCACGTGCTTTTATTTTAATGTCTGTCTCACGACGGTCTAAACCCAGCTCACATAGTAGTGTCGCTAAGTGTGTTTTAGAGGTGCTACTTTAAAGGGATAGTTCCGAATTTTTTACATGAAGTTGTACGACATCCCCATCAGCACCGGACTACATCAACAGTGACGCACACGTAAACAAGATGGCCGCGGCGCTCCGTCGAGGATGAAGATGCGAGCGTCTTCATCACATACACACGAATGTGGGAAGTCACTGTTGATGTAGTGCACTGCTGATGCGGATGTCATACAACTTCATGTCAAAAATCTGGACTATCCCTTTAAAGAATTTAAAGAGAGATTTTCAATAAGAGAATAACTAATGGAAGTCTGCTGCCCTCTTGTGGTTGAAAGCAACAAATGGAACACCCTGTATCTGGTCAGACTGGAAGAAGGAACAATTTTAAATGTCCAAAATGAAGTTTGATTTAAAAGGAGCAATTGGAAGGTAGACGTTGGACTCATTGGGCCAAGTTGAAGCGGAATGCCCACATCTACCTTAGAGATACATACAGTATATATTGATAATCCAAATTAACGTGTGCGACCTAGACTTAAAGTATCTTTTTATTTAGCAATAGCACAAAAAAAGCAAAAAAAGCAAAATCCTAAGCTTAAAAGAAAATCCAGCTCATTTACTCAAAACACATTTTGAATAGAAGTTTAATAAAAAAAAGTTTAGATTTTTTAATTTTAAAAAGAAACACACTTAACACGCATTCATTCATTCCGTTATATTTGAACTGTACAAAATACAGATTACTTTAAAAAAAAAAGCAATAGCATGTAAAATTAAATGTCCTTTTGTATTTCAACTAATTACCAGCATCTATTGCCTCCTAGAGGGCAACAGTCCTCAATCACAAAAAGTCATTATCCTGTTTTGATGGTGTGGGTGTGGCCAAACAAGAGCTGCTCTCTGATTAGCTCATAGTGGTTTGGGCATGCTGGACACTTCCTCCAGACACTCATCGTACGCCTCCTGATAGTCAGCATGAGGTTTGATCATGATCACGCAGGTCGGCCTCTTAGACCCCGCAGATGCGCCCAAATCCTGCCAAGAAACAACAAGTCCACTGTTAGTAAAAGTTGCTGATTGGCTTAGGTTGCGTGAAGGACAGGGCTGACGGTCGCCATGTACCTGTATGCAAAATGACTCACCACTTTAGAGGGGATGTACGCATATGGCAGGTTTCTGTCCTCACACATGACTGGCAAGTGGCAGTAGACCTCAATGGGTAGCGTGTCGCCTGCTAATAGCACGATGCTGCAACACACACATGAACAAACACTGAATCACAATTAACCAGAACAGCGTTATTCAACTAAATCTGTCAAAAATTGTGAATGAGAGCCTGGCCCACGAGTTCAATTCAACATTTTTGCACTAGATTCCTTAACAACAGAGCACACTTTTCATATAGAGTCTATTTGACCAGCATTTTTGCACTAGGTCCCTACATGCAATTCTTGTCAGTCAGCTGTCATATATAGTATATGGTCTTTGACAAGTTACTTGGAGCAATTTGGTTGAACAGCCCTGAAGTACAACATTCCAGAGACATTTTCCATTATTTTGCTAACATTTTTCTTGCTGTTACCAGATATAATGCATATCTATTGTGTGTGAATACAGAGATGATGAAAAACCATGGAGGACTCACCCCTTCTCTCCTTTGTTGATGAACTTCTGAACTTCCTTCACTCCTCTGCGGATGTTCTTCAATTTGGAAGCTGAAATGACCGAAAGATCAACTCACTGTCAGTCATTCACACGCAACCTTTAAGAAGCTGGCTGCAAACGTGATGCAGCATATCCACCATTTCACATCCAGCGGCTCGCTACGATGCATTACTCAAGACGAAATTGCGGCATTTAATCCATAACATGCATGAAATGAACTCATTTGCATGTTACACGACAATTACGTACCCTTTTTGACGCATTTGTAGAGTTTCTTGCTGAGCTTCTTGGTGGCTAGTGGCTGAGCGATGGCGTTCTGGTTAGCCACCAACTCGTGGTACGACCTCTCGGAACCGCTGGCGGGCGCAGCCTCCTCCGCGCCACCTTTTTCCTTTTTAACCTTCGTCATGTCGGATACCCAAATCAATAATCGATAGTTTTGTAAAGTTCGTTTTACAACTGATTTGTAGTCGTAGTAGCCTCTCGGCTAGCAGTGCGCGCACTGGAGGGGAGGGCAAAACACACGTGGTTGTTGGTTGTGCTTCTTCTGTTAATGTGTTTCAACGGGGAGCACAACAGCGCCCCCCAGTGGCTCGGAGTATTGGAACGTGCAACGACGACTCCAACACCCAAAAGACAAGGCCCATTGATTATAATAATCATGGGTTTTGTAGACACTTAACAATTTTAACAGCTACATTAATTAAAACCTGAGCATGTTTTAAATTAGCCCCCACGTATCCAAATTGTCCAAGCATTCACAGCAATAACTGGTAATTATGTTTATTGTAAGTTCTTTAAAACACTACAGCCGGGAAAAAAGTACAAAATGAGCTTGAATAATGAAAACTAATAATACACTATTAAAAAAGACATTTGAAAAATATAAAAAATATAAAATATATTTATGATGAAAACTAATGAAAATGAATATAATTAATATATTTTCTGACTCACAAATCTACAGAACCTACAAAATATCTTTTGTAAGACTCACATTAGGGTTGCGATGCTTATATTTGTCAAATTAAATAATAGCGTTTTAAATGGTATGTTTTGATGATGCCTGTCAGTCAGAATTGGACGCATGGTGTTAAGATGGAGGTGATGGGACTGTCAGGGTAAGTAGTCATATTCCACTTCATCCATCTGGTAGATGTTCTCCACCGCTGAAGTGTGATTGTGGAAATGCAGAGACGACGAAGTAGAGCTGAGCCGCATGGAAACAGCAACGGGTGGCTGCTGCTGGTGGCTGAAAGACATATTATAGATCCAAATTGACAAAAACAATTCATAAAAGCAAAACGAAAGTTGTGTTGTTTATATTAAAAAGTAGGGATGCTACCTAGGTCCCTGTTCATTTCTCCGTTTTAAGGTTAAAGGGCGAGTCTTGATTAGATGTTGTAGTGTCTTACTAGATCCAGCAGATGGTAGTGTTTCTCTTACTTTCCAATATATCATTTCTAATTTAAATAGAGTAATGCACTGCTTGAATTGTGTGTAGACATCTCTCATAATCATAATCGCTGATAGCAAATGCTAACTGGATGCAATAATTATAATTGCCGAAGTGGGTGTGACCTCCTTTTTTTTTACCGGTCAATTGGACAGTCATGCTTGTGCCCTATGAAGGGTCCTATTTCTGTTCTGACACATCTGCTGAGGTGAGCATCTCTTCGCTACAAAAGTTGAACTGCGTGGGTTTGCGCTATTTAGCATCTCTTCGGTTTCACTTCTGAACCAGCTGCAGCGTTGTGGAGGAGTCTGATGACACGTCCCGACAGTATATGAGTGTGAAGACGACAAGCGTCTGGATGAGTCATGATCCGTCAGCAAAAGAAATGCAGAGCTTTAGTTTAAACGTGCATATAAGGTCGTGAGTCACCTTCCCGCACTCACACGGCTGTACAACATTTGGTCTTACTGCTACTTTCCTGACTTTGTGGGTTATTTTGCCTATAGGGCCAGCGAAAGGTGGAACTTACATTTTGAGGAGTCGTTTCCGACGTCTACCTGCAGAGGAATGTAGAAAAATGAGTTAATCAAAGGAGTCGACTTTAACTTCTTTTCACAAATATTTGTTAAAGTCCAACAATTTCACATTGTCACCTTTTTTTAAAAAAACTGGCATGTACCGTACTTCTCTGTTGTTCTGGATGAAACAAACATGGCACCTTGGTGGACCGACCTACCTATGACGGTGATGACGATGACTGTGGCCAAAAGGATCAGCCCAAAAAGGACACCCATCACAATCATAGAGACGCTGATACCTTTCTGAATAAAAAAAACAACAAAAAAAAACAGAGTGGATGCAATGAAAACACTTAATTTCAACATTTACTAACGGTGATGGTGTTCCTCAGGGCAGTGTTGTTGCCCCACTATATTTCCATAGATTGCATATTCCATGAGCATAACACAGACTTTACTGTATAAATGATTTGTGGGCACATCCAGTAAACGTCTAACCTTGGTTTTTGTTTTGATGTTGTATAAGGAGGAAGTTTGAAGGCTTTCCGTAGAGGTCATATCAACTGCAGAGAAGGAAGTGAAAACAGACACTCAGCTATATCAGCTTTATCTTGTCATACTGGCACATGATAGTTATATTTATTATGCATGTGTTTGCGAAAGATTCACAAGTTATCCAGAATGAATTCTGTCAATCTTTTGATGTGATTATCTGTTCAAAAGCCACACCTGCTGTAATGGTGGCTGCCATTTTCTCTGTAGACACATCTGTCTTTACAGTGGTGGTGGTCATTTGAGGAGCTGAAAGCATAAGTCATGGACAGTGACGTGTGAAATGCTAGCTCCCTTATTTGCATGGCTCTTTTTCACGGGTAATCTTATTTTGACACATATATATTATAATACAAAAGCTACATACTGAAAAAGGTACTGTCAATTTTTCTCCGTTATAAGAAAAAACAAAAAAATTGCAACTGATTTCTTTAAAGGCCAATGCAAATTGAGACGAGTTAATCTATACACATTCATTCCACAGGAGAATTAAATACAAAACACACTGTGGGCCCTGCCAAAGTTGAATGCCACATGAGTCCTACAATATGTTCAACCAAAAAAAAACCCCCCAAAAAACCCCAAAAAGTCAAACAAAACTTGAACTTATGCAATATTTCAGCATCTGAAGGAGTAACTCCTCCAGTGCGTTTGCTTTGGATTTTGTTTGGTCTGGTTGCCACTAGGGAACAGTATCACTCCGCAAACACCTTCCTATTCTTTCGTCATTATCGGTCAGGTGTCGACACTTGTATGACCGAACCAGCGTCACGGAACCAATTGTGTTTGATTGAGCAAATATAGTAAAACAGCACCATCTGCTGGGGCACTGTCCCTAACACGTTATTCATTCAGTAGGCTATGGAACTATGCTGCGTTTGAGTGTTTCTCACCTTCCTTTATGGTCAGCGTGATGGAATGTGTGTCATCATTCCAAAAACCAGGGATCTCCACCCGACAGCCATACAGTCCACCGTCCAACTTTGTTGCATTCAGGATCGTCAGAGAAACGTCTCCAGACTTCAGCGGACCCAGTAGCTTATACCTGTTTGATTTTCCTATGACCTTTAACCCACTGGTGCTGATTATCAGGTTGTTGCAGCCTGAAAATGGTATAACTCCTCGGCCCCAGCAAGTCGACAAAAGTCCATTTTTCTTAACGTTGTACTTGCATGGCAGAGTGACGTTCTGACCAGTTTGTCCCACGATGGATAAACTGCTAATTTTACTGACTGAAGCACAGAAAATGCACGTGCAAAGTATTAGTAGCAGCAGTATTACTAGTACAGCTAAAGTGAGTTAAGTTACCTGTACGGAGGCAAATCAGCAGCAGCAACTTCAAGTGGCTCACCATCTTCGCGTCGACACTTGGAATTTAACTTGTGAGGGTCACCACCCGCTGTGAACTGAACATTCTAAGACCGAGTTCTAACGAGGTGCTTTTTGCAAATGAGGCGTGTATGTGTTGAGTCTTTCAACTATAACGCAGCATGATTTCATCTTTGTGGCCCCGGGGTTTCACTTCCTGATGGTCGCACGCAGCTTTCACCAAAGACTTGTCACCCTTCCTGGCTCAAAATATTTTCTCTATTCATTTTTTGGTGCTGGGATGGATGTAATTTCCATTCATTGTTGTTAACCTGCATATGTTCTGGAATATCGTCATTTTTTTATATCATAGTTGGTCTTACAGTGGTGTGAAAAGGTGCTTGCCCCCTTCCTGATTTCTTATTTTTTGCATGTTTGTCACACTTAAATGTTTCAGATCATGAAACAAATTTGAATATTAGTTAGTGACAACACGACTGAACACAAAATGCAGTTTTTAAATGAAATGTTTTATTATTAAGGGAGAAGAGAAATCCAACCCTTCATTGCCCGTGTGAAAAAGTTAAAACATCACTTAACTGAGATTAATTGAGATGTATTAGTTTAGAAAAGGTTATAAAGCCATTTCTAAAGCTTTGGGACTCCAGCGAACCATAGTGAGAGCCATTATCCACAAATGGCGAAAACATGGAACTGTGGTGAACCTTCCCAGGAGTTGCTGGCCAACAAAAATTACTCCAAGAGTGCAGCAACGACTAATCCAAGAGGTCACAAAAGACCCCACAAAAACATCCAAAGAACTGCAGGCCTCACTTGCCTCAGTTAAAGTCAGTGTTCATGACTCCACCATATGAAAGACACTGGGCAAAAACAGCCTGCATGGCAGAGTTCCAAGACGAAAACCACTGCTGAACAAAAAGAACATTAAGGCTTGGCTCAATTTTGCCAGAAAACATCTTGATGATCCCCAAGACCTTTGGGAAAATACTTTGTGGTCTGACGAGACAAAAGTTGATCTTTTTGGAAGGTGTGTGTCCCAGTTAATCTGACGCAAAAGTAATGCAGCATTTCAGAAAAAGAACATCACACCAACAGTAAAATATGGTGGTGGTAGAGTGATGGTCTAGTGCTGTTTTGCTGCTTCAGGACCTGGAATACTTGCTTGATAAATGGAGCCATGAATTCTACTGTATATCAAAAAATCCTGAAGGAGAATGTCCGGCCATCTGTTCATAACCTCAAGCTGAAACGAACTTGAGTTCTGCAGCAGGACAATGATCCAAAACCAGCAAGTCCACCTCTGAATGTCTGAAAAACAAAATGAAGACTTTGGAGCGACCTAGTCAAAGTCCTGACCTGAATCCTATTGAGATGCTGTGGCGTGACCTTAAAAAGGCGCTTCATACTCGAAAACCCTCCAATGTGGCTGAATGACAACAATTCTGCAAAGATGAGTGGGCCAAAATTCCTCCACAGCGCTGTAAGAGACTCATTGCAAGTTATCACAAACGCTTGATTGCAGTTGTTGCTGCTAAGGGTGACCCAACCAGTTATTAGGTTTAGGGGGCAATCACTTTTCCACACAGGGCCATGTGGGTTCAGATTTTTTTCTCCCTTAATAATAACAAGTTTCATTTAAAAAATGAATTTGGTGTTCAGTTGTGTTGTGACTGACTAATATTTTAATTTGTTTGATCATCTGAAACATTTAAGCGTGACAAACATAAAAAAAAATAGGAAGTCAGGACAGGTTTTCACACCACTGTATATTATACACTTAAGGCCAAATTAAGCCAATCAGACTGTGAACTATGGCATTGCTGCATACTGATAATACTGTACAGTAATATGGAAGTGGCAGTGTGCGAGGCACACTAAGTGCTTAAAAATGCAAATGCATATTTTAAAATGGCATAAAATAACTGAAAAGAAGACAACTCAACATAAGACTGGAAAATGTGGATTCCTTTATTTTGACCTGCTCTGTGGGCTGATTGGTTTCCTCTTTGACATTAAAACAAAAAAAGTAAAGAGGAAATGAGACCTTGACATAAGGACTCTACAGATACACCTCCTCTTCTTCTTTTTCTGATTGGTCCATGCTGCTGTCAGTCCGAAGTTTCTGATTGGACCTCCAGATTCCTGTGGATGTAAAACAAACCCTGAAAAGCGGTGGAACACAAGTATACAGGACTGTAAGTGTGTGTGTGCTGACTGTAAGCAGCAGTCAGTATGACCGCAGGTATGAAGATGATGAAGGCGACGCGGAGTGTGTGTCCGAGGAACATTTTCAGATTGTTGACGTTGTTCTGTTGGACAGGCGACTGAGAGAACCAAAAAGCGCTGTCAAATATCGAAAAACAATCAAATGCTGTCATCAACACCATACCCGAACTCGTGCAACAAGGGGTCCGGTTGTATCTTCTCTTGTGATGTCACATCCTGTCTGCTGGGTCACGCCCTCCGTGACATCGCTTCCTGTTGAGGTTAGCGCCTAATGAGTGAATGTTTCATTGGACAGAAAGTGAACTTCTGTTTGTCTTCTCACTTTTTGTTGTCTGCGGTGCGTTCAGGTTGCCGGACGCTGAAGGAGCACAGAGAAAATTGTGGCATGACGGTCAACAGGGAGAACTACAAACGCCGGGAAAGGGAAGCTACACTGACGTTTAATGACGATGAGGAGGATGGTGAATGTTTTGTCATTGAAGAGTCCCGGCAGCTGGACCCTGCAGTGATAGTAACCGGAGTCTGAAGGCCGCACGTTAAAGATGGAGAGATAGGGGACGGCGCTCAAAGACACCGATGATACGGAGTACCTGTGACACAGGAGGAGAAGAGTGGCAACCATGGCAACCACACGCAGAAATGTGATACATTTCCCTCGAAGTCACTTAGGCGCACTGACTTGAACACGACGTGACCCGAGAGTCATTTCGCTACAACAGCCCCTTTCACACAGCTCTTTCCCAGGCTTTTCCCCACGTCGCTGGTGTGTCCCAACTGCACTAACACAAAATTAGGGGACAAAATTCATCGAATCCAGTGGTTGTCAACTATTTTCTGTCAGCCCCTCCCCAGAGGACAGACATTTTTTCCCCCACCCTACCCCATATTTTCATGGTTTTCAAATTAATTAATCATGATTAATCACCATGTCACACTATGTTAACCTTATATTACCTTATCATATTACATCATCATTTTTAAACTAGCAAAGAGTACATTTGGAATGCAGGAAGTGAACAAATGTATTGCGATGCGGGGTAGGATTAAATAAGATTTGCTTCTTCCTACTCCTTTTTGGACATGTAGAACTGTGAATTGTACTGTGTGATGTATTCCAATGTAACTCGGATGCAAGTTCAAAATAAATTAAACAATTACCGTTACCATGTCAGAAAGACGCCCATTTTTACTGTATTTTATAGAAAGAAAGATAAATGACAGGGCAGGATTATATACTGTATATACTGTATTTGTATGTATGAGCAGCGCCAAATTAACTTCAATTTTAAATTTAAATCAAGTTAAGAGATAGCACACGTCTGAAAATGGATTTACCTAACACTGGTTTCTTCAATAGCAGAATATTTGAATCAGACTTGCGTTATTACGAGCAATGAGGAGTTGTTCATATAAGTTGGATTCACGTGCTTTGAGTGAATTGTCTAGGAGGAGACTCATATATGGTGTCGGAATTGCACTGCTGTTAATGTGCTCAGGCAAGAATAAAGTTATACAAGATTATCAGACACCGTGTGACTCCGTGGGGAGCTACGCTGTGCCGCCGTCTGTCATAACAGAGAGCCGCTTGCGTTAATTACGCAAAAAAATGTAAGTAATTTATGCAATATATTATCTATTTTAACAGCCCTAGTTAAAAGCACCGCGACCCAAAAGAGAAGGAGCGATATAGAAAATGGATGGATGGATGGATGGATAGTTAATGTCACACAACAGGTTAGAAGAAGTGAGTGTTAGAGTGCGTCCTGCCTCTTGCCGGGCGACTTCAAACAACAATATGGACAAAATGTGGGAAAATTCTGTGTTGTAAGAAAGATAGATTCAAATCAACTCAAAGCAGTGTGGGACCTGTAGTCCTTTACCTGTATGAGCTCTTGTATGCCACCTGCTGGCCCGCCATGTTGACCAGCATGTTGTGGCAGGAGAACAGCGACGGCTCACCTCTCCCCCAACACACATGCACGCCGTTCTGCTTTGCCGCCTCCACACGGCACGGCAATGCCACTCTCCTCCCGGCCATGCCCACCACTGTCTCCATGGTACCAGCTGACACACGCGCCAGGGGTGGACGTGTTGACACAGAAAATAAGATAATCGTTCACATGAAGACGCAGACATATTTTTGTTACAATAAATGTTATGTTTTTGGTACTATCGTGGCTTAAAGGAAAACTGAACTTTTTGGGGGAATTTTGCCCGTCACCCACAATCTTTATGTGAAACATGAACACACGTCTTTCCCTTTTCTGTGCGTTCCAAAGAGAGAAACAGTTAGCATGAGGGAGCTAACAATGTATATAGTGGGACACACCTATTTTGACTATAAAGCCTTCTAAAAAACCCCTCCAACAAAAATAGCAGTAAATAGCAGCTATAGCCAAAAACGAGCTCCAGATGCCTCCAAAATGTACCTTTTTTGGTTGGACTCACCTGTGATGACAGCGGCACAGGTAAAGGCATACAGACGGAGCAGCAGCATGTTCACTGATGTCTTTCCATCAGAGAGAAAGACGGCCGTCTGGAGGGACGGACTGCAGGAAGAGCCAAGCAGACGACTCAGTGATGCTACTTCCCTTTTCCATGCGATCTCATATTTTTAGAAACTGTTTCTGTTGCCAAACAGAGTAAAAAAAACCAAAAAAAACCCATCTCATTGGCCGAGATGTCATGAAAAGTCGCTTTCGTTTCTCCTCTCCGTACTGAATTATCATCCGGAGCAACAGGGAAAACAGTTGAGAGGTGAAAGGTCTGCTATTCTCATGTTGGGCTCCATTCCGGTCTAATTAAATTTCTTAAATTGGAAATGCAAATACAGTTTTGTTTATCCAAGCAGACGTGCGTATTTCTGCCGTGTATATGGCTGGCTGTGTCACGAACGCAACGTCTGATCTGAATGAGTGGCGTGTCATTTGAAAGTTTACAACCAATATACATGAGATTCAGCCTCCAGATGTCAAAGTTGATCAGAAAATCACCTGGAAGAAGTCACAGGAAGACGTCATAACAGGAAGCTACACGCGAGGCATGTCTACTTTATGGGTCGATCATAGGGAAAGTGTCATTATTTATGGTCGAAATCATTTCAGTGTAACCCTAAACGATGGATTAGCATAAAAAGCAGTGTTCACTTATGATCTGAAAACACCAATGGTAAAACTAAATTCATAAAGGCTCATTTTTGCTACTACCTTCCAAATACGTGTTTTAACATCATTAGAGTCCTCTAGACACGAAGTAACAACCCTATAGTCACCTTTACACTCGTATTACGCAATATAGCAGACATAATAACCATAGATAAGCCATTTAAGACATAAATAAGACTCATGATAAACGTGTTCCGGCGCCTGGAGAGCAGAGTGACAGGATGTGAGGGCGTTTTGGGGCTCAAGCAGTACTTGGCTGCAACCAGCACGGGTGCTGTTGACTCAGTCTCGACTAGTTTGCTGTTTAGAAGAAGAACATCATCTATGGCACAGGTGTCAAACACAAGGCCCGGGGGCAAGATGTGGCCCGTCACATCATTTTATGTGGCCCGCGAAACCTCGGGAACAATGCATGTCAATAATGCACTTCACCTGTGTCCTTCTAAATGTATTTCATCCGTCATTTTGACAGAAAAATGTTACTGCATGCAGTTCTTCTAAACGTCAGTATTGTCTAATCATGCAGCAAGATATTCCACGCGTTTTTCAAAAAGAAATACTTGAATGTCTGCTCGTCACCATGACATTCTCACTTTACTTCTCATTTCAAAGCAAGTTATCCATCAGTTTGTTAGTACACGTATAATAATCGAATGCATGGGCAATTGTGTAATAATATCACGAGGTTCTATTCATATTTACTGTATGTTCATATATACTGACAATTACAAGTGGCCCTCGTAACTGCGATGTGGCCCTCAATGAAAATTAGTTTGACACCCCTGATCTATGGCATGCTGAGCCTGGAAAAAAAAAAATCACAGAGAAAGGAATGCATTCGACTGACGATCATGTTGAGCATTCCACAAAAAGAGCGACACAAATCCTCACAATTTAGGCGAAAGACTCAAATGAGGTTAAAGCCTCCAGGAAATCCATGTGTGTCTGTGTGTGTGTGTTCGTGTGCGGGTGAATACAAAACAACACTCTAACACTAATTTGTGTCACGGAACATGATGTCGCTGCCATGACATCAGCCAGAAAAAAAAACATCAGCAACAAGGAGGAACAAAGCCCCCGCTGAGGAAGAGGTGATCGATGAATGCCCCGCGTATGCCGTTACATCAGCGGCTTGACAACAGAGGTTGCGATGAAGGTTTATTGTTACATTTGGAAACATATTTGTGTATGTTTAGCTACATGAGCGGGACAAAAGAATAGAAACAGTACAGCTCAATCTCGCTGCAAACTAGAACCACAATGATATCAACTGAAGGCAGAATTTTACGCAAATAACTCCTTGATCTTTTGATTGGATCTTGTTTGACAGAGCAGGTACACATAATGTTTGATTTATTTTAATAGGATATGCAAATGGCGGTCGGCAAGCTGAATACAGCCCATGAGTGACATGAGGCCGGCCTGCAAGTTGAGTTCAAATCTTGGGAGTGGCTAACATTTTTGCTGAGGATTCCTAAAAACAGCAGGACACTCATGTCATATAGAGCAGTGGTCCCCAACCTTTTTGACCCACGGACTGGCTTGTGTTCCCACAAATCTCCCGCGGACCGGGGGGGTGTGTCGTACATTATAGCGATCTAATTTATCTTATTTATGATGTATTGTGTAAAACGAAGACATGAATAACATCAAATTAAAAGCACAAAATGAATGCCGACCCACCATCCACCAGTTCAAGTTCCAGCCAAGTTTTTCCAGAGAGGTGATTACATTATGACATCGCTGTTTGACGTGTGTGGGAGAAGGCAGTGCGCTAGCATGAATTAACTTGAGACAAATGTGCACATTAGCACTCAGTAAGTCATCAAAACTTACCTTTATGCATTCCCACATAGTATCAGCATTTGACACCAAATATGAGGTGAAAGAAAAATGGTAAAAATACAGTAGTAGTCTATCTGTGCGGCATGAGATAACGTTAGCACACGCACAATGGACATGCGTCAAGTGAGACGGCTGTAACAGAGAGAATCCGGCCAGTTTTCAAAATAAAACATTAAAAAAAATGAAATAATGGAAGTGATTTTTTCTTCCTGTGCGGCCCGATACCAAATGACCCACGGCCCGGTATCGGGCCGCGGCCCGGGGTTGGGGACCACTGATATAGAGGATCTTCAATTAGCATTTTTGCCAGTAGGTCCTTCAAAATTGCAGAGGGCTCCTGCCACATAGAGGATCTTTGACTAGCATTTTTGCAGTAGACCCTGAACAACAGAGCACTCTGACTATAATGAGGATCTTTGGCTAGCATTTTGAATGACAGTGGATCCTACTTTTTCTCCAAAGAAAGGCTATTTTTCTATGTTTATGGCTTTATGCTTCACTGATGTTTTTTTCATCAGGCTTTGAGATTTCGCACTTTGTCGGCAGGCCTTGAACGCATCATAGTTGCTGTGAGACGCAAAAGTGAAAAAGTGTTTGCCCCCTTCCTGATTTTTTACATTTTTTTGCTGCTAAGGGTGGCCCAACCAGTTATTAGGTAAACTTTTTCACACAGGGCCATGTAGGTGTGGATTTTTTTCTCCCTTAATAACAAAAAGTATCATTTAAAAACTGTATTTTGTGTTCAGTTGTGTTGTCATTAACTCACATTTTAATGATGTTAATGTTCGATGATCTGAAACATTTCAGTGTGACAAACATGCAAAAAATAAGAAATCCGGAAAGGGGGAAACCACTTTGTCGCACCGCTGTACATGTTGTCCACTTTAAATGACCACTAAATCCTATTTTCATGACTTTGCCCCATCTTCAGTGCAAATGAAATAGTGAATAATGAAGTTTTTATGTAAAAGTGATAAGATCTCTTGGATGAGCACTTGGGAGTGTCGTCGAGTGCCTCACATCATGTTGATGATCTGCATACTGATCAGCGTCGCTGTTGGCAGGAAACACTCAGCGTTAACAAGTGCACTTCTGCTCTTTTGTCCGCCCGCCCGCCCCCGTGTAATTAGCATTACACTGTTAGCGGTGCCAGCAGGTGTGCGTGGCCCGCCATGTTGTTAGCGGGGATGCTAATTTGGGCTGAAGTGGATGCGGCATGGTGTCCTAATAAAGAGACAAGAAGAAGGGATGGCAGATGGTGGTTGGAGGGAGAACAGGAGGCAGATAAATGGAGGAGGACAGACAGAGGACAAGTTTTATATCAGTGGATGCCATGGAAACAGGCATGTGTGAATGGCGCCAGGAGGGTGTTTTATTATTGTTTCAAACGGCTTTCTGGGTGATGCCACAAGGGTACCAGTAATATCAACGAGGAGCAATATGATGAAAGTCATAAAGGCCGAAATGGACTTGTAGCTTGGGAAAGCACTGTGCTGGCTGCTCAGCACAATATGGTGAATAATAAAAGAAGCTCCATAAAATACACATTTGTTGTTCGCAGCGGCTAACTCTTGTGTGTCAGTTAAAGTTGCCCGTTCAGTTTCGTGAAGGCGATAGTTTGACACTGGAACCGATTGTTCTTTTTATCATTGAACCCTGAGTGAAAAAAATGTTTTTCATTACAAATCAAAAGTCGACCAGCAGATTGTCTTCAACTTTTGCGGTTCTGCTGTATTTGGAAAAAACAAAATCTAAGCAAAATAATTCAGCAAAGTTTGTTTTCATGGGTGAGGTCGTTTATGACAACAAAATCACAAAGATCTTTGAGCTTGGAAAAGCGCGGTATCGGCATATTCCCGTACTTGCTTTTAAACGCCGAGCCTCTTCGCCGATCAGCTCCGCCCCCATTGCTACAGCCAGCCTATAGCGACAAGCATGTCTGCCGTGTGGGACTTCCTGTCTTTGTGAGAGTGATATGAATTTTGCCAAAAAAACGTTTTGCCTTAATCTATGTGATGGGTATTGGTATCGGCCGATTTCACTCGTGAATGATAGGTATCGGTATCGTCAGCATAAAAACCTGATCGGGGCCACGCCATTTTTCCCGATTTTGAATCAGTGTCACCTGCGATTGGCTAGTCACCAGTCCAGGGTGTACCCCGCCTGTCGCCCGGAGTCAGCTGGGATAGGCTCCAGCATACCCCCGCGACCCTAATGAGGAGAAGCGGCATAGAAAATGGATGGATGGATGGATGAATTAGTGTCACTGTCGTTATTGTCTGAAGTTTGGTGAAAAAAACGGATAAATAACCAGGAAATACTCGTTAGTTCACAGTGTGTGCCAGTGCAGACGTCAGCTCATTTGCGGCTAGTCTCCCTCAATTCAATTTTATTTACTTGCGACTACGGACTACGCTGTTTACTTTAACGACGCAAAGTTAACGACCCAAAGTACATGTTTTGGATGCGTTTGGTGCACAATGAGGTGTTGTACTTGAAAATCCCAGCAGCTGAAACGTATAGTTTCGCCGTTTCGCCGTTTTGCATTATTTCTTTCATCGTCTTTGCAACGTACATTTGCATGTCACAAAATGGCGACGCGCAAACGGTCTGATATGGACATCAGACCGCGACAGGGTTAGCAAACACTGAGAAAGAAGGCTTCTCTGCATTTTTTGGTTGTTTTCTGAACTTTTTTTGCCGTTACATAATGGCCGCAATGGCTGTCTGGAATGACTATCTTAGTAATAGCGCTTTCCGAAATACACATTTAAATGATTAGTAGTAGTTCGGAAGTACACGAGATGTCACGAGATTAGAACACGACCACATATTGAATGACATACTAAATTACGGTGACTAAAAAAAATAAAATTACATCCAATATGCAGGTAAAAAAAAAAAAAAGACAGAAGCTGAGAGCCATTTCTTTACACCGCTTGTTTTACAGTCAGGGATTATCAAGCACTTTACATCAAACGTCAACACGACAGTCCAAAAAGTGACACACGAGGTTCAGGTCTAATAAAGCCGACTGAATAGATGTAATGCAATCCATGTGTTGCTTTTCTGCTGCTTTTCCTTGTGTCGTTTACATGTTTTTTGTTCGTGCCGTTGTTTGTCAGAGGGGACAGAAGGATAGTTGATGCTTTGTATACGGTATGTGCCATCTTTTGCAGAAAAACAAGCCCACGGCGACATCCTGTTGTTCATGACAGTCCGTCAGACTCCAGCTGGACTTCATTCTTTCTATACCAACCTCCTCCACCTGCTGCTCATCATCGCCATTATCGGAATCATCTAAAGAGTCAGTCTGCGCAACAAATCTTACACCAGTTTTTAAAAATAAATTCCCTGCCTGTTATTGTGTTACTGCTCAGTTAACGAGCAAAGGCATTCCTGCCTTTTGTGTGTGTGTGTGTGTGTGTGTGTGTGTGTGTGCCGAGTCGGGTCACGTTCTGATCTGCAGAGGCAGGTGAACTATTGCTGAATTCCTCACA
This sequence comes from Dunckerocampus dactyliophorus, assembly GCF_027744805.1. NCBI lineage: Eukaryota > Metazoa > Chordata > Actinopteri > Syngnathiformes > Syngnathidae > Dunckerocampus > Dunckerocampus dactyliophorus. Next base: position 6,024,907 of record NC_072834.1, on the reverse strand, counting down.
GCGTCACTTTTATGTAATCAGTGACTAAATTGGTTCTAGTCCTGCTCGGAGACATAACTCCTCCACTAGTTGCAGTGCTCGGGAACGAGCTGTCAATAAACAGAAAAAAGGTGGAAGTGAAACACACATCAACACATGATTATATAGAGCACAGGTGTCAAACTCAAGGCCCGGGGGCCGGATTTGGCCCGCCATATCATTTTATGTGGCCCGCGAAAGCCTTGAAATAATGCATGTCAAAAGGACACTTATTTTAATATTATTTAAAAAGATATTTGTATATATATTGTAATTTTGTTATTAATATTAATTTTGTCTTTACTTTTTTAAGCTGTATTTTTCATGACTTTACTTGTATACTATTGTAAAATTATATTTATATTATTGTATTTTTATACGTATGCTGTAATTTAATATTTTTTTAACTTAATATAAATATTTAAATTATATTATATTTATATTTAAATAAATATGAATATTTAAATTAGTAAAAAGTCTAATATATAAAAAATATATTTACAATAATATTTTAAAAATGTAGTATTTAAAACTTTTACAGTAATTTAAACATTTACTGTTACATTTACAATACATTTTAAAATATATTAGAGTAAAAACAAAAGTAATATTACTAACAAAAACAACTTTAAAAAATAGTTTTTTTTTTAATCAAAAAGACAATCTTTCTTGCTAAATGTGTTTGTTGTCAATATTGACAGAAAACCTTCCAAATCCAATTTAAAATGACTATTTTTTTTTATTAGTTGTTAATGAAAAATTAATGTAGTAATTAACAAAATTCGAAAATAGAATCATAAAAAGTGGCCCTCTGAGGATAACCATAACTGCGACGTGGCCCCTGGTGAAAACGAGTTTGACGGCCCTGATATAGAGGATTAAGGAGACATTGATACGTATTGCGCTTTGACTGTCATGAATATATCAACATGCTTATTAAGGGCAGCACGTAGATGAGTGGTCAGGAGGGGTGTCACGAGATCTTGTGACTAAAACGTGACGAGATTTCTCGTTCGGAACAAAAACTGTCCCGCAATAATAAATAAATTAACGATTAATGGAAATGAGCTTGATCATTTTGCCGGCCTCCATATATTTTGTGTGCATGCGTGTTTCTTTTCCCTGTCTCTTGCCTCAAAACAGGCAGGAAGAGGGTTCACTCTGTGCATTAGTTACATAAGGGGGACAGTACAGCAGCTTGAGAATTTTTTTATTATTTTTTTTAAATTGGTGAATGTGGGAAATGCGGGGTTGAGTTTCACATAATATACACGCAATATCAAAATAGCTGCAACCACCATACCAACAATAAAAGCAGCACAACACTTTCCCAGGATGGTTTCAGTGGTTCTTTCTAAAAGCAACGGTGGATTCATTATCTGGGACTTGTCATTCCACCAGGCTGTGCTGTTAGTACAATTACGTAAGCAGACGCCACTCAATGGCCGCCTAATAGTGCCTCGCTATTTATTTGCCATCTCGTGACATCACGTTGACGTGCCCCTTTACTCCCGAACATGAATGAACCGCAGTGACCTTGCAATCATCGATCATTTGTCTGCAATGCTTTTATGGAAGCGATCGTCACACTCTGCTCGTCAGCCTAAAACAATTTTGCGCGGAAAAACTCCTCTTTTCACCTCATTCGCCCTCATCCTCAGCTTCCATCCATCAGCTGTCAAACTCCCACCAGCTGCCCGAGCGTCCGCTACTCGCCCCATAACTCAGCTCCAGCTGGGACGGCGGAAGACAAAGTGCCCCCGAGAGGGAAAACACAACAAATAACTTTCGCAGCGGAGTTTATCCAAGAACTGAGGCTGAGTGTCTCTGCTGGGTGAGTAGAAGGAGTGAGAGTGGGCTAAATTTGGAGCTTTGAAAAATTGTAGTCGCGAGGTGCTGAGCACAGGTATCTCCAAATTTGGTGGTGTTTTTTCCACGTTTTCTTCTAAAAATAGAACTGTTTTGGGGTCGAAGGTCCCACATTACGCATCGTTGGCTTTTTAATGACGTTTTAACAGTAATATGTGTCCCTGGAGCCTGTTTATGAGTACCAGACATGAGAAAAATCCATCATCTCCCTCACTTGCTTGCTTCACTTTTGAGAGAAGAGGTGCTCGAGCGCTTGCTTTTGAATTTCCAGACTTTCATGACATCATGACAAAAAAACCTCCTTCCGCGAGGGCACTCCGCCTCTGACTCACTCCGTCACTTCAGAGTTGAGATTCGTAAAACCAAAAGACTTCACTGCACATCTTATCAAATAAAGCCCGGGGCTCTGCCAGCTATCTGTCAGTCGTGGGAGCTATTTGATCACGGTGTTTTTCTTCAACGAATAGGCTAACCGAGTATGATGTTGCTGTTAAAATGTGAGTGTAATGTTAGCTAGTGTTGCTAACGTTTGTGTCCTCCTGTCCCTTTCCCTACTGTATGTGATATATGGCATCTATTATGTTGGATAAGCGCAGAGTTACAGTGTGGATGTAAAAAGTGAATAATGTGCACAGTAGCGCTTCTTGGAGACACGCTCACTCTGTGGCCGTATAAGGCCCACAGCCTGCATGTTGCCCACCCCTGCTGTAGATGTATTTTACTTGCAGAAATGAAACTGTAAGGGTAGAAAAAGAGAAAGGAAATCCACTCTCACAAGCTAATAAAAGGAGGAATGTCCGGACGAATGTTTCTGAGTCTCTCATGTCAGGCAGGCAGCGTTGTTTTAGCAAAATTTTCTGGAATGCACGGCTGAAATTTCGGTGACATGCTGCCATGTTTATCCCCGCAGTTAATAAGTCAAGGTCACGGCATTGACGTTTTAATGTTCATTCCACATATTCTGTGGAATGCGTTGACTTATTTTTTGAAGTCATCCTCACGTGAGCGCCAAACATCCCCGCCTCGTATGTATAAATTACTTTGTCTCAATCAAAACGGTTCGTCCCTCCGCCGCTGCTCCTTCTATGGAAGCAAGTTTCAACCGTGACTCTCCGCCAGGTCAAAGGTCACCGCCGAGACACATGAAAGACACGCCACCTCTGACAAGACAATCTGCCTGGCGAAACTGGCAACTCTGTACTCCACTTTGCTGTAGCAAACATCCGTTAATGGCTTCAAACGTAAACAGAATAAAGTCAGTAAAAGCTCCATTCAGCTTCCATGTGTGTGTGTGTGTGTGTGTGTGTGTGCAAGCCAGTCTGCTCTCTCAGGTTGCTCTCTTGTAACTTCCAGCCCCGTAAAAAATAAATAACTGAATATATAACCGAACACTGGACCTCAAAAGGTGAAGGAGTCCATCAACATGTATTCATCAGGGCCCGAGCACAAAGACCCAGCCTCTGCAAGGGTCCTGTTGGAATTGTTGTTTATTATTATTATTTTATTATGATTCCTCTCCCTTTATGATGGCTGGATTGTGGCGCTAAACTTGCACAAAAATTCACCAAAAACCAGGACCGGTGAAAAATACGATATTTTGGTGGTCCGGAACCGGCAGCTCCGAAACTCAGTCAGAACTGTAACTTGCCTCCAGCTTGACGGACGGACTTGAAATCTGGTGGAAATGTGTGTCGTGACGGGATGAACAAAAAAGTCAACTTAGCCCATGTTTTAAAACGCACAGGAAGGCCGCTATTTGGATTAGAAGAACAGGACCTGTATTCTAACGAACTCACCCTTCGACCAAATCATCCCAAATCGAGAAAATGGATGCTACAGAGATGGCTGGCGATAGTTTGCGGACAGATTTTGAGCTGTGCTGTGCAATGCGGGATCCTGCTTTGAAGTAAAGACATTAAAAATACAAGAGAAATGTTTCAAAGTTTCATATTTCTCACATTTCGCAATTCGTTTGCCGTTATTATATGTGCAGTTTATACTTTCTACCACCTGATGGCACTGTTGCCACACTGATAAAGGCAGTACATGCATTATTACGATATCGTTCGTTACATTAGCGGTTAATTTGATCTCAGTTATGAAAAAAATTATATAAAAGGTGACAGAGGAAAAAAGCTCTGCAAAAACACAAACCAGACAAGTACAAGAGCAGTGCAAAATAAATGACACAAAGTCCAGGCGACAGTCTGGGTGAGCAACACCGCGATATCAGCAACAATGAACCAGCGAAACCCCGATTTCTAAAACAAGCTGTGCATTTCAGCATGTGAGATCCTGCCTTGATGTGTTTATAAGCCAGGTTTCAATAAATCAGTTATAAAAAGGATAATATAATAAAGATGAGCCCCTGCTATGATGTCATACAGCTACTGATGCAGTTCATACTTTCCACCACACGAGGCCACTGTTGTGAAAACAGTGTCAAGTAATACACATATTGATATTCCAAACACAATGAAAAAAAAATGCTCATGGGAAATATACTGCATTTGAAAGAGTGTGCATGCATTTTTATGATGTATTTTATTACACTCATGTTTAATTTCATCTAGACGGACGTCTGACAATAATATCGTCTGTGTGTGACGACGATGATATCCCATTATGACGAAGTATACGGTGGAAAGGAAACACTTAGTGCTGAGGCCCTAAAAGCTGCTAGCAGTTTTACGCACCGTAGACGCTGAAGAGCGGAGCATAGCGACCTGTTTGCGTCCATCATGAGACCTCACTTTCGATGCCTGAGGCTGGAGTGCAGCATAGGCCAAAGGCATCAAGTTATATTTTCTTATTTTTGTGGATGGCCATAATGTGTTTTTCAAGACACGCATATATACATTTTTTTAATCATGAATTTGAATATTTTAATACCAACATCTCTGAATAAACTGTATGTTTTACATCATTGTATTATTCATTTGACTATTTCAAAATGTATCAACTGAATTTTTTTTTATTCATTTGTTTGTTTTTTATAATTTATGTAGATATTTTCAGATTAATCAGATACCTATTAAACATCAACAGCAACTTTAAGCTGCATAAATAATTGCATTCATTCAAAGGTGTTACCACAGGATCACAGTCATGGGAACATGCTGATACAGATGACTCACATGCTTGAATCATTTTCTGCAATCAGTTTTTGGTGTGATATATGTACAGCGTCACATTAGGTACCCCTGCACCGGATAATTAAATTCAATACAAGACCTGCATGCAAAAACTGTACCTTCTATAAGAGGATAATGTGTTTGGGATGATCTACACCACTGCAAACCACAACCCCTTAATGATTGATTGTTGTATTGGATCTCATTGGAATGTGCAGGTGTGCCTACAGTGAAAGTGTCTGGGAAACATAGTGATGCATAAAAAATATATTCAATTATGATGATAAAACGGATAGTTTTGTCCGTATAGCTGCAGCTGAATGTTGAGCTGCATCTAAAGTGTTTTCTTTGGCCTATGGCATTGATGAGGGGGACAAGCACAAACACACACACAGTGACATTTCCTGGTAGTGTGTTTTGGCATTTTTATCAAACAGGCAGAGGCACCTTGAGGTTCTTTATGACGCGTTTGAAAAATGAGGGGCGAGCTGCTATCAGCGAAGGGGGCAAACTAAAAGTAAACACCACCGCCGGGTGACGACTAGCCAACCGGAGCTGAAGTACTTACTGAACCTGCTACTGAGTTCAGTATAGTGAAGATAGTCTTTAGCGCCAAATGCTGCAATTTACGCCAATTTGTGGAATTGCAGTCATCCATCTTTCCCGGCCGAGAATCATATCGATAACCTCCAGAACTCTCAAATCAGAGTCAGACTGCATTGTTATGGTGAGCTAAAAAAACACGGCCATACCTGTCAAGCCTCCTGAACATTTCACCCTCTGTTCAATAAAGAATTCCAAAAATCCCATCATGTATGATAATCCCACCCCTTCCATACATGCTACTCACGAACGCAAACAGGATACTTCCTGCTTGGCGCCTGATGCTGTGCATTTTCTTGTGACTCTTGACAGCCAATCAAAGCACAATGCAGCATGTGTGACAGTGGAGAACGAACACGTCGGGGCGCAAAAAGGAGCATTAAGGAAGGAGAATTAACAGATTGAGTCTCAAAATATTCATGATGCAAGACCTATATATGATGATGAAGTAGGTGGTTAAATATGACTGCTGTTCTGTGCAGTGGCTCGTTCTACACGCCACATACCTGGCAGCGCTGGCCTGCTTGTAGCAGCTTTTTATTTAAAGGTAAAACTTCATTACAAGCTGCACTATACAGTACACTGTCTGTGGTAATGTTTTACTGTAGTGGATGGTCCTGTGCAACGTCACATTGGGCATGTGTGATAATTTTCCTTAAAAAATGGATACTTTTAAGCTTCTGGTATGATAATTCATGATGTCCCATTTGGCAACACTAACCAGAATGGAAGACCAGGAGTTAACTTATTTTCCCTCATTTTCGTGAAAAGTTCCCTTATTTTCAAACGCGAATGTCGACAGTAATGCTACTGGTCAAAATACAGTGAAACCTCAAATTGTTTGGATTTGTAAACCAACTTTTTCCATAGGAAATATTGGCAGTAGAAACAGTCAAACTGCGGCCATCTAAATGATTAACTCTACGTCCAACATTCCTGTCACATAAGGATAAGAAAATAAAAAAAAAAAAACAAGTTCACGGCCGTTCATATTGCTTTTTAAAAACATTCATGCTGGACAAAATTACTGAGACACTTGATGATGTTGATGCGTGGAGTGCGGATGTCATCCATGGCCGTCTTTTTTGGAAGAAAAACTCACACAAACTTATATAAACCTTAGGGAACAAAAAGCTCAAATCAGCTTGGTCTCAAATATAAATCGGCCTCCTTGTCTGACGTTCGGCATCTCCGTCCAGGCTGCTCAGTAGTAACCATAAATTTGACACCAAATCAACAAAGGGTGAGTACACATTTTTTGTTTTGATGCTTATATAGTAAAAAGAGAGCGTTCCCCATGTTATTACTGAATAAAATGTTGCCTGTGCAGTTCATAAAATGTTTAACATGGTAATGTCTTGACTCTGGAACAGATTATTTCTGTTTCCGCTACTTCCCATGGGAGGGTGAGCATTATTGTGATTAACTGTGATTTGCTGTGAATGAATGCACCTCGCACTGCATGTTCAACAGGGAATGTGTAACCAAAAGGGTTAACCCAAATACAAATGTCTCTATGAACATGCACACTGGAGAGAAGGATGCTGCAGGTTGTCTCTCAGTGTGTCTTGTCTTTGTCTCTTTTCACCCATCTCTCTTCGGGAACTTTCCCACATTAAAACACGTTGGACCATAAAAGGACACGAGGCTCAGTGACCCGCCACCGAATGAGCAGTTTGGGCCGAGGAGGAGCTCCAACAGCCGGCCAGGAGATTGACTGATTGTCCGGAGAAAGGGGACAGGAACCTCCACTTGCTTCTGCGGTGTAACCAGCGAACCATCTCACGAGAGTGCTTCTTTCGCGCACTTTTATGGATGTAACGCCAAAATAAAAGATTTGGGAGGGATAAAACACATTTTGCCAGTACGTTGTGTTTCACAAGTGTTACACAGTTTACACACTTTTTGTTGATTTGGACATTTTTACTGACAGAGCAGGCGGACCTCAATGCACCATGAGCTTGTGGACGAACGGCTCCACCGCGGATGCTATTGCCGGAATGCAGGCGTCGCTGTCGGACTCAAACTCTACGTCGAACCGTACCGACACATCCCCCTACCGCGGCAAACTCGGCGCCGCCCCGCTGGACCTGAGCCGGGCGGTGCCGGTGGGCATGGTGCTGGCCTCCTTCATCACATTCGCTATAGTGGGAAACCTGCTGGTTATCCTGTCGGTGGTGTGTAACCGACACCTGCGGATCCCCACCAACTACTTCATCATCAACCTGGCCATCGCGGACCTGCTGCTCAGCACCACCGTGCTGCCTGTGTCAGCCACTCAGGAGGTAAGCCATGGCTGTAAAGTTAGGAAAGAACATTTACTATCACAGCAACCAGTCCAGGCTTAGGGAGTTCTTAATGGGGGAAAAAAACACCAACAACTACTGTCTAAAAGTGTTAAGAAGCTCAAGGTTAGCCATGGAAACTTAGCTTCAAATGTAGCTTATTTGACCGTATTCGGCTACATTATGCACGAGACAATAATAGAGGCAACCACAATAATAAACAGTTTGTTAAATGGCTTCCTCTCTGATAGTCTCGGTCACACGTCAGTACTATTATCTTGTAATAGATGTACAGTTCACCCCCTGGATATTTCAGCCTTTTGCTGCTTTTATCAATAAAATCATGGTCAATGACTTTTTTGACAAGAATTTGAAAACAAGCTCATGTCAAAGTGATTACATAATTTTACCAACAGGTGTCAGTTTAAAGTATATCATGTAAAATAAGTGTTTGCATAAATGTTCACCCCCTATAAAGTGACTGATCTAATTCAGAAAAGATCCAGCTAGTTCAGTGGTCGGCAACCCGCAGCTCCGGGGGCCGCATGCGGTTCTTCAGCATCCTTGTTGTTGCTCCCACACTGAGCTTTTTTTTAAACACCGAAGCAGAGGAAATGTGCGTTTTCGAAAAGAGTTTGAACTATCCGACTCACCGCTAGCCTGTGAATGCATCTACACTGCGTTCTGACTGCTAATTGGATGAGCAAGGGTAGGGGGACGGGGTCGATTTGTTCAGCCAGTGAGACACAAAAATATTCAAAAAATAAACAACAAAAAATAAGAAATGATTAATCATTCAGGAAATGAAAGAAATGCTCCTCCCTGCAAAGACGGTCAAGATCAGGACGAACGGAATGGCAACAAACACCACAAGTAGGCAAACTGATGTCGCTCATTTATTCAGTGCAAGCATATTGAATTGCCTGTGAGGAGTTAAGTGACGTCAACGATATTGAGCAGACACGCCGATATGCAGATTTGTGAACACTGATGGGCTTTTTACGTTAAAGTTGTCGATGTTTTAATTTTACACAAACACGGGAACGACTCAAAAAAGCCCACATGGTTCAGTGTGTAAATTATTTCAAAGCACATGCACTCTGCACTTCTGTTAGTTGAATTCTGTTGTTGTAACAGGTAACATTTCAAAACGATTACAAGTTTATAAGCTGTGTCATGCTTCACGGCTCCAGACCATTTTTCTGACCTAGAAGAGGAGGCAAAATGTCTCTTTTGATGCTAAAGGTTGCCGAGCCCTGAGCTAGTTGATGCCTGAAGTGTCACAGTTAGTGAAATGGAGATCTCCTGAAGTTAATGTGTGTCAAGTGATTGTGGTAGAAGAACACCTGTGGTTCATCAGTATTCCTGCTACATTTGCAACATGAAGACAAAAGAACGCCTCAAGCAACTCGGAAGAAAGGTAATTGAAAAGCTTAGGACAGGAGATGAATATTTTCCAACTCACTAGGCATCCCATGGCGTTTAATCCAGTTTAAACCTTTTTACCCTTTTTTTTTATTGTTGCTGGGGGGTTTTTAAATTCTACAATGTGCTGCGGGCCAATAAAAAAACAAGCAGTGGGCTACAAATGGCCCCCGGGTCACACTTTGGACACCCCTGGTTTAATCCATAGTTAAGAAATGGAAGGAACTGGCACTTTAGTAAATCCGTCTAAAGCTGGCTGTCCTCACATACTGAGTGCTCGGGCAAGAAGAAGACTGGTGAGTGAGGAAACCAAGACGCCTACGACCACTCTGAAGGAGTTGAGAGCTTCAGTGGCCCAGATGGGAGAGACTGTACATGCAACAACTGTTGCACGGGCTCTTCACCAGTCGTAGTTGTACGAGAGGGTGACAAAGAGGAAGCCACTGTTACAAAAAGCTCACATGAAATCTCGCTTGGAATATGCCCAAACGAAGGTTTTTTCATGATCTGACAACACAAAAATTTAGCTTTCTGGCTCTTTCTGACTAGACACTGTTTTGCAAACACCAAACACTTTACATCACGCACAATCTCCACCGTAAAGCATGGTGGTGGTAAGGTCATATTTTAGGGATGTTTCTCCGCAGCAGGCCCTGCAAGATTTGTAAAGGTGGAGGGGAACATGAATCTAAAAAAATATCAGCAAATCCTGGAGGATAATCTTTTCCAGCATGCTAACCACAAGGCCTCCATGCGGCCGTTTCAGTCCCCATCCCTAGTGATAACATTAACGTATACTGTAAAACTAGGGTGTCATAAAATAAATGCAAAGTTAGTTGACGAAAACATCGACATCTTAGCTTTGTGTAGTCTGTTACATTGTCAAAATGAGTCAAGAATATACTGTAAAATATGAATCTCGTTGGCTAAATTGACTCTTTGACAGTGAGGTGAAACTAGAACCTGCGCTGTGATGTGGATGAGAATCTCTGCCCAGACGTTTGACCACACATCTAGCGGCGTGTAGACACCCAGGAATGTGCAGACGGTGTCCAGGAGAGGAAGGGTGAGGACTGCGACAAGCGAAGAAGTGTCACTTGTGAAACTCCAGCTTGACAGTACTTTAGGCCGCAGATAATCTCATTACTATGACATATGGAAGTTATTTAATGTTTGCGAATAAAAAAATAGTACAATTTCCTTGTATGAGTGCAATGTGTGTATTGTCAAACCTCGGATGCTATTGTTACTATAAAATCTTAAATCCAATTGTTTTCTGTTACACAGACCAAAAAACGAGTCAAAAACGAGTCCAGTAACCATTGTCATTGAAGGACTGGGCTAAGACTGAGAGGCGGGCATGAGGGATATTTCAGTGGTCCTCTGCCATAGTGACAAAACATCCAAACATTTTGACTTGCAGTGCTTACACAATGTCAAAGGGGCGATGCGTTTTGGGGCCACTGACAGTTTATATGGGAAAGAAATTTAGTTTTGACACACAAGTGAAGTGTTTTGAGAGACATATGAGCTTTTACAGGTGAACCTACAGGTGAATGGTGTCGTGCTGACCGGCCAGTTTGCAAAAGTGTGTTGAGAAAGTCCAGTCTGTTTCAGACAATTGAGAAGGAGCTTTGCATTTTGGTGGCACTGACGATTTATAGAGGGAATATAAATACAAAGGAATTAGCTTTGAAGCATGCCTGAATGGTTTTGGCGAAGATATGTGATTTTGCAAGTGAGCTATGATGTTGAACTGCTTGAACTGTAAGACTGGCCAAATGATCTTAGAGGTTTGAGAATGTCATTTTTGTTTCAAGAAATGAGGTAAACCAATGGAGAAAAACGAACATGATCAAAAACCCAATAAACACTAAAACTGACATAATTCAACAATAGGCGCTCCGTTTAGTTTGTTTTCACAACACGTTTGAATGTTTGCCTGTGCACTTTAAGAAAAGCTTGCTTCACCTGAAACTCCGGCTTGAAACCTGAACCTTTGTCGGTTCTAAGCAAAAGTTCCATTAAAGAAACTAACCGAACCTGCATGTGTGCAGGTTCTGGATTACTGGGTCTTTGGCCGGATCTTTTGTGACATTTGGGCGGCGGTGGACGTCCTGTGCTGTACGGCATCCATCATGTCGCTGTGCGTCATCTCCATCGACCGCTACATCGGTGTTCGATACCCGCTGCAATACCCAGTGATTGTGACAGAGAAACGGGCGCTGCTCGCCATGTTGGGCGTCTGGATCCTGGCTATCGTTATCTCTATCGGTCCTCTGCTTGGATGGAAGCAGCCACCTTCGCAGGTAAGAGGTCTCCTTCATGCAATGCTAAAATAGACGTCAAACTTGATGACTTAAACGTGCAATTAAAGCGAATTCAGTAGCCTTGATTGTCAACAGCTGGCCAAGGTGCCAAAACTTCAACCAACACATTTTCTGTAAACGTGGGAGAAGGGCAACAAAACAGGAAAAAGTGATGTATACTCTAATTGAAACCCTTCTGGGTCCACTGTTTAAATAGCTTTTCTTATTACAGTACATTGATTTGATAATAAAGTTCAGAAAAGACAAATAGGTCGCTAATTTTAATGGAAATGTTGTAAATGTACTTTATGTACTCATGAAAATGAGTCCCAGTGCCTTCACACAGTCTTTAAATCAACTTTTGGAAGACAATACAATACAGTGATACAATATTTTGTTAAAGTGGACATTTTAGATCTTCTAATGAGGACATTTCTGCTATTTTAGGTCAGGATTTAGTTCAAGAGTCAAATAAGGAATTGGGTTCCCCACCTGGACCCAAAATTATTACAATGCATCACATATTGCCACAATATGGACATATACTGCACAAAAAGAATTGATGAAGGACACAAAAGACGTGTATTTACTACACACAACCACACGATACACACTAACCTCCATCCATCATCCCTCCTGCAGGATGACACAGAGTGCGTGATCACCGAGGAGCCGTTCTACGCCCTTTTCTCCTCGCTGGGGTCCTTCTACATCCCTCTGGCCGTCATCCTGGCCATGTATTGCCGCGTCTATGTGGTGGCCAAGCGCACCACCAAGAACCTGGAAGCCGGTGTCATGAAGGAGCATCAGCAGGACTCCAATGAGCTCACCCTCAGGATCCACTGCAGGAACCAGCAGATCCAGGACATGTGTGCTCCCTCCAAAGGCGGAGGGGGGTCGTCGGCCGGCCGCAGCACACTGACCGTCAAGCTGCTCAAGTTCTCCCGGGAGAAGAAGGCGGCCAAGACGCTCGGCGTGGTGGTGGGGATGTTCATCTTGTGCTGGTTGCCGTTCTTCTTGGCTCTTCCTATCAGTATGTGCTTTACCTCTCATCGTATCAATATCTAGTCAATTGTGATCCCTGGAGCATAACATTACAGCATGTAAGACATGATAAACATCATCAGTGTTTGGATTTTAAAGGTCATTTTCCCATAAGAAAATAATGGAAATTGAATGAATCCATTCCTGTGTCAAACTGTCACCATCATTATTTTTTATTAAGTGTGCACACTGCAAAATGTGTCATCTCAGTAAGATTAAATATTGGAAACCAAGGGCAAAAATAGTCAATCTTGACTAAGAAGATACATTTTTTTTCACGGTTAGACCAATTTCACGTATATGTGTTCAAATCTGAGCAGTATTACGTAAAATACAGTGGAACCTGGGTTAGCCTCGCCCGTCTATGATGTCATTAGCGGTTGACGCTCAAAAATGTTAACACAAAACACGTTTTGACAGTTTTATAATTATAGTTGTACGTGCATAAAACAATTCTAAATGCACTATCCCTTTAAATGATCGTTTATCCCTTTCATTCATGATTTTGATGCGTTTCAAATTGTTTTCTGCATGTCAAACTATAATTGCAAAACTATAAAAACATGCTTTGTGTTAACATTGCGGTCAGACCTTCTGGAACGAATTAATGACGCTAACCAAGGTTCCACTGTACACACAATAATCTACCCACAGGGCGAGACTATTTCACTTTTCAAACTGCGCCACCGGGGGGCGTTCAAACGTTAAAGTACCACTTAAAGTACTGGATCACATCTGGTTTTGTTTTTAGACCCCAGACAGGCTCCTTTTTTTTTATTATTATTTTTTATTTTTACCGTGAACCCATTCAAAACTTCTGATAATATCACTGCTATAAGCTTCACATTATATAAACACACTGCACTTTGTGAAAGAGTTTAGTGATAACAGAAAAAAATCCAATTTAGTGATGCAGATTTTACGCCCCCAAATCTTACAAAAACCATTTAAAGTTACACCACATGCCGTTACGTGTCCAAGCAGACCACACGGGTCTAGCAATGCAATCTTACTGTTACAAATATGATGTTAGATGGCAAAATTATTATTATTGCTATTTTCGACCAATCTGCAGGAGCTTTAGCTGTGATCTGACCTCTGCAGTTGAAGTTGCTGAGTCGCTCTGCTTTGCAGCCTTTTTGCTGAAACTGCACTTCAGGCTCAATAAAACGCTGAAGTTTCCACTATAAAAAAAAAAAAGCAGCATTAAAGAAAACATAGTGCATTGCCACTTTTATGACTTAAAGTAAACTAGGAAGAGTGAATCCTCTGTGATGCTATTGCTGTTAGCATAGTGCTTGTTGCATAAGAACCCCCTTGAGGAGCCTGGTCACTGATGATGTTTACATGGAGGACAAGGCAGTGAAAATAGAACCATCCAGCATGGAAAAAAGAGGCAAAGAATGGCCAAACTTGGAGGACGGATGACAGTGATGCATCATGGGAAGATGCCACATGATGTTCTTATCGCTCACGCCGCTTCTTCATATATAGTCAGAGATAGCAGGCGGTGATACAGGATGGCCTTACAAGTCCATGTCAGGGGAATTAATACATCCTGCAGGAGATCTGTTATCTAGGACAAATACGAATCCCGATCACACACAATCCCCCGACCAATCCTCGGAAATCCCACGAGAACACGAAGATCGCCTGCCTCACCTGGGAATCACATGGCTTAGACTCCACAGACAAACACCGAAAGTGGCTGAAGATGAGAAGGGAGGATGATAGCGAATGCTGCCCCTTGGTGGTCAGCACTCTTCGCTGCAGCCCATTTTGACTTACTAATCCACCTAAACACTTACATATCAGTTATACGTTGTTTCACCGGACTGATTTTTTGGTTTGTGTGTTTAGGCTCCTTCAACAGAAACCTGCGTCCTGATGAAACTTTCTTCAAGGTCATCTTCTGGCTGGGATACTTCAACAGCTGCCTGAACCCCATCATCTACCCCTGCTACAGCCGTGAGTTTAAACAGGTACAATGCCAGGAAAGTGCATACCGGGAATAATAGGGTAAACACTGGAAGCACTGGTCAGGCAACAGGGGACACCTCAAAATTTGTATTACCTGAAAACACTGTCCGAATGTCGTCCACCGAAAATCAAAAGATGCAGGGGCCACATTTTCATTTTGCAAACCTGGCTAAAACCAATCAAATGTAAATATGCTAGGCTGTCACCATTGCAGCTTTTTGTCGTTACATTAAGTCTTTGTGCTTTTTCAGAGATAGCATCAGGGCTGTAGCAGAAGCGGGGCGAGACCTGTGTGTAAAGGTCTCGCACAACTTCGAGACAGGGATGTGATGTTTAGCTATCTGATTGTAGGATGTACTGTAGTGTCTAAAAGCTCACACAGTTGTGGCAATAACACGCTTCCCAGAGCTGCGTGTAAAAGGCACTGGCGACTATTTCAATGTGAAAAGGGCAACTAGGAACATTGGGATCGATGTAGGTCAACAGTCCCTGACTTTTACACCACAGACCAATAGCCTCTTTCACACAGAACTTCTACACAATTGCCGCACCAGTGCAGATCTGGCATGTTCCCAATCCTGTGCTTTTACACAGAACCCAAGGAAGGCAGGATATTGTCACAACTATGTTCACTTTCACACAGCACCATAGCTTGCCGCCATCAGGTAATTAGATGATGTCAAGGTCAGCATCTGGTATGACGCATACAATACTTGTCAGACAGCGACAATTGCTTTCAACACAACAAGGCGGGAAAAGTGAGTCTCGGGTGTTAACCTTCACATTCCAGACTTATGGCTTTGATGCTAATCCTAAGACCTAAGAAGGTGAAAAAGTGCCTGTTTAAACGTTGACCCCAACATCCTATTCTGGTTCTGTTTCTACAAAACAACAACCTGGAAAAAAGGGGGAAAACAGATTTTCCGGGAAGCGTGGGGGCGATAATAAATCCTCAGAAACTGCGGTAAATAAAGAACTATCAACATGGACAAGCACTGACTACTGATAGCAAGAATCTCTTGGGCATCAATAAAGTATCCATCAATCTATCTATCTACTGTTAGAAAGAATCCAACTAATAGAGGGAACACCCTCCCAAAAAACACAAAAAACGGTTATTATTGTGCGTTTAGGGGTACGATAGTTGTACTACGTTTGTACCCTTGCCACTTTAGACCAGCACATCTTTTGCGCTCTGTAAAAGGTACAGAAACTGCATTGTTGTCCAATAATACACAGAAAGAAATCAACTGACGATGGCGCTGCTACTTGGAACACTGTTTCTCTGACAGAACCTACCAAATGACCGCCCCGTTTTGCTCTTCAGGCCTTCATCCGGATCCTCCGCTGTCGCTGGAAGCGAAAGCGTCAGGGCTGGCAGGCTTACTACAACTACCGGTGCCAGCAGGGCTCCAACAACTCCACTTCCTTCTTGAACGGAAGCCAGCAAACGCTCTCCTCCGTTAGCCACAGTCCACGCTGCGTCGCCCCCAAGCTCTGCCCACCGGCCTGGTCCTCTAACACTGGCCATAACCTCCTGCCTGCTGGCCCGGCCTCCCCGCTCACCCATGAAGTTCAGTGAGACCAGATTGTGCAAAGGCAGTAAGCGGAGAGCAACAGGTGTTTGTGTGTGTAAAACAAGTGACAACATTTGGAAAATAGACTTCATAAAGACTGACACAGCAGTTGCTGTTCATCTGTGATGATATCATCTGGAAGGTGGTTGTATTTTAAGATGATTATATTTATTTAATGATGCTTCCTTGGACTTAAAGGCTGTATAAAGAATATTTTTTCGTTAAGAGAGGGCTACTGGATCTCTAGTGGCAACAATAACTTGCATATCTAGTTTTGGTTGTTTTAAAAACTGTGAACTTTATGTTTTTGGTATTAAAGTTGTCAAGATTTATGAATGGATTTGAGTCATTTGTACGTAGGTTGGTGCATAATGAGATGTGTTTATGTAACACTTGCTTAGCTCAAACATAAATTCACTAATAGCAATGAGGATTAACAATATTTTGTATGTGCTAATAACATGTTATTTATTGGTCATTGGATTTCATTTGTTAAAACAGAGGTTACAAGACTAATATTTAACCTGTAGTTTTGTCAAGTATGCTCTACGGTTGTTTAACGTGTACAATACAAACTTCTCTGATAATAAACACTTTGAATGTATTGTTTTAAAACAAACTTGTCATTTTTATTACTCATAGCTTAAAATGAAAACATGCATACAATCTATTCAGTGTGCTAATGCAAAAATCATGGCATTAAATCACAAACCAGCAGCCCAGCGTTGCGGTGGATTTTACTCTGTAAAAGCGGATTTTACTAATTTTATATTCAAACTATGGATAAAGACGATTCATCTTTGACAGGTGATCCATGTGTGCCAGGGTGTAACCGCCCGCAGCCACCGTGTGTTTGCTTCCGTCTAGATTTTCACCGAAAAAAGACAAACGCATCCAGTTCGTTAGATGTTTTTTGTTTTAATCCAAGGTCGGATGTCTCCTTAAGCAATAAAGTCTGTTTCACATTTATCTCAACTCAATTTAAGGTGTTTTAAAGGACGAAAGGTAAAGAAAAGTAGTCGTGGATGTCGCCGAGTGACTCACTGCCAGAGAGGTTTGAAAGCTCAAGTAAAAAAAGTAACACGATTTGGACGATACAAGTGACATGAAACTGAAGTTAAGGGAGTTTTCTTGCCGTTTAAGCAAAGATTGTGGTGGGAGATGTTCGTTTTCCATGTAGTTTGAGAGCGAAATGTGGAGGAGAAAACACAAAAGTGAGTCCACATTTCCACTGGAGAGCAGAGCGGCGCTGGTGTTGACTCTCTACGGTTCTCATGTGCCTTATAAGTCCCGCCTCCTAAAAGCTAGTTGACAACTTGTCTTGAGCGACGTTCAGAAGACAGCAAACATGGCAGAGGAAGCACCAGCAGCTGCAGGGCCGTCCAAAGCCCAGGCTAAACCCGCAAGGAAGAAGGCGGCGGCGGCGTCCAAAGGAAAGCGAGACACCCCTAGTCTCCCGAAGCTTATCACTCAGGTGGTCGCCGAGTCCAAGGAGCGTAAAGGGACATCAGTGGCTGCGATTAAGAAGGCTCTGGCAGACAAAGGCGTCGATGTGGCCAAATCTAACAAGCGCGTAAATAACGCCTTGGTTAATTTGGTGACGAACGGAGCCCTGGTTCAAACCAAGGGAATCGGCGCTTCTGGCTCTTTCAAGATGGCTAAGAAGGATGGTGAGCCGAAGACAAAGGCAGTGAAGAAGCCTGCAGCCAAGAAAGCACCTATCAAGAAGAAGACACCAGCCAAGAAACCAACTTCTAAACCCAAGAAAACTGTCACCCCCAAGAAGGTGAAGTCCTCAGCAAAGAAGACTAAGACCAGTCTCGCGAAGAGTCCGGCGAGGCCCAAGCCCGCCGCAAAGAAGTCCAAGCCTGCAGCAAAGAAGTCACCTGCTAAAAAGGCTCCCGCTAAAAAAGCTCCAGTCAAGAAGGCAGCGCCTAAGAAGCCAGCTTCCAAGAAAGCTGCACCCAAGAAGTCTAAGAAGTGAATGTACTGACATTCATTGTCATCTTGCTTCAACCAAAGGCTCTTTTAAGAGCCACCACAACATCCACTCGAGAGCATTTCCTTCTTATCTCGCATAAGCAAACTTTTGAATGCGACAACTTACACATGCGTACACCTAAGACAAGTGAAGTGTCCTTTTACGTTTGCCCTCATAGAATGGTGTAAAAAAGGATGAAAAGCATGAGTCGCCCGGCTGCCATTGGCGAAAATAGTGTGGCAAGCAAATATCTTTCCGACAGTAATCATTGTGTTATAGCTCGAATCATGGCCAAATGCATATTTCAGCTGTTAAGGAGTGCGTTTTTCCATAGTTATGTATTTTATTACCAGTTAAGCGTGTCCCTCGCCTACCACCCAGAGTTTGGAATAGGCTCCAGCATACACCCGCGACCCTAATGAGGATTACGCGGCATATAAAATTGATGAATATACTGTATGTATATATATATGCATTGTGTATGTATATGTGTGTGTATGTATTTATATATATATATATATATATATATATATATATATATATATATATATGCATTGTTAATAAAACGATTTATCATTCATGAAAGACACTTGCACTTGATTGGTTCCCTAATTTCTAAATTTTCCCTCCACAATGTGATTGGCTCATTTCAAAGCTCAGTCCTCCAATAGGCCGTCAGCCACATCGCACACGACTCGCCCTCGACCAATCGGCGTCGCCGTTTCGCCACAGCCCCGCTATAAAGCTGCTGCTAGCAGTTCAGGGTTTCACAATAGTTTTCTACGCAAACGAAAACGCGTCCGACGTGAAACATGGCCAGAACAAAGCAAACCGCTCGTAAGTCTACCGGAGGAAAAGCTCCCAGGAAGCAGCTGGCCACAAAGGCTGCCCGCAAGAGCGCCCCGGCTACCGGTGGCGTCAAGAAGCCTCACCGCTACAGGCCCGGCACCGTAGCCCTGAGAGAGATCCGTCGTTACCAGAAGTCCACTGAGCTGCTCATTCGCAAGCTGCCCTTCCAGCGCCTGGTCAGGGAGATCGCTCAGGACTTCAAGACGGACCTGCGCTTCCAGAGCTCGGCTGTCATGGCGCTGCAGGAGGCCAGCGAGGCTTACTTGGTCGGCCTGTTCGAGGACACTAACCTGTGTGCCATCCACGCCAAGAGAGTCACCATTATGCCCAAAGACATCCAGCTGGCTCGCCGTATTCGCGGGGAGCGCGCTTAAGCGACCACCTCTTGCTGCATCCACCCAACGGCTCTTTTAAGAGCCACTCACGCCCCACTTAAAGAGCAATAACTTCTTTCTCACGCGCATTCGTTCTCGTCACCTTAGCACACAGATAGATACAGTTGTGATTGCAGCAGAAAACATAATGCTGTTTGGTTAGTTAATGCCCACTATGTGTCTTGCCCCCATTTCAAGCAGGAGCACAAGTTGCTTTTTTTCCCAGTGTCTCAGATGCCACCCAGTCAAGGTCTTGCGGCATTTATGCCTTCCTACAACATGTATGAGCCAAGTTATACGTGTCACTATACACTCACTCGTAAGACCTACATTATGTCAACCATAACTTGCACACAAAACTGCGTCCACATTCAAAGCAAAACCCCTGCTTTTTTCCCCCCACCATCAAATATGAAACACGTACATACTCTTTGACACCTGCTTAGTCTACGTATTCCACACGTATTCTTTATTCTGTTGAAAAAGTCGCACTCACTGTTGTAATGCCACCATATTAAAACGGCGCCACTTCACTAAACTCTCCGCCCACAAGATTCGAAGCTCAGTCAGCGCGTCACACCAACCAGCCAATCCTGTGTCAGCGTCAGCACATAGAAATTTGCATAAGCGCCGCTATACATACGTCGTCGTGAGCGCCTTTCCCAACATTCGTTTGTCCTCCGAGAAGCGGCAACAATGCCTGATCCAGTCAAAGCACCCAAAAAAGGCTCCAAGAAAGCCGTCTCCAAAGCCACCAAGACCGGCAAGAAGAAGAGGAAGCCCAGGAAGGAGAGCTATGCCATCTACGTCTACAAGGTCCTCAAGCAGGTCCACCCGGATACCGGCATCTCTTCCAAGGCCATGAGCATCATGAACTCCTTCGTGTCCGACATCTTCGAGCGAATCGCCGGGGAGGCTTCTCGCCTGGCGCACTACAACAAGCGCTCGACCATCACTTCCAGGGAGATCCAGACGGCCGTTCGCCTGCTCCTGCCTGGAGAACTGGCCAAACACGCTGTGTCTGAGGGCACCAAGGCTGTGACCAAGTACACGAGCTCCAAGTGAGCTATTACTTTACCACCCAAAGGCCCTTTTCAGGGCCACACACACTATTCTTAACTGGGCAAACTTCTACACCAATTTCTCTTACAGAATATAAGAAACACATCACCCTTTTATTAAAGGGGTAAAATCATTATGTACATGTTTATATACAGTGAGCAACAGTATGTTGAGCCCAGATGTTTGTGGTGCATTAGCAGGGCTGTAGTTTGACACAACCTACTTGTTTAGATGTAAAGGTATGTTTCTATACATACCTATGATACATTAGTCAGGACATTTTAAGGGGTTTAAATCTTACACACATGTACAGTGTTCCCTTGCTCTATTATGGTTGTTTTAACAAGGATACAGAAACAACAGTGCAGTGGAACGGCACCAGGATGAAAAGGCACAGAATTATGGATGAGTAATTTCTTGTGTTGATCATTAAAATGCAACATGAGGTTTGAGTGTTTGAACTAGAAATGTTATTCCCGGTCAGAGAAAAGTGTATGATTAGGCCAATCAGGATGTACAGACCTTACGTTTTGTGTTCGAATCCTGTGTAAGGTATCAGTAATGTCGAGTGAGCACCTGTTCATCCATATGAACAGTTATTGCTTTACAACTCATAGTGGCACTCATCCACAAATTCTTCATATCTGGATTAGATCAGTATCAGTGAGTTCCTGGAATAAACAAATGAACTTTCTCTAGCTCATCTCCTCTCTCTGCTCTATTTAGCAGGATAGTAGATGTATTTCCCTGTGTGGATGTTGGACCTGTCAGGCTGTCCCTGCCTGCCTCACTTCTGTTTTACACAACCTGCACTTTCACCCAGGGGCTGAAGATTCCACTTTTTTGTGTCATCCACACATACGTCTTGGTGTGGCGTGGGCTTTCTTGCACACAGGGCATGGTTGCTGGTGCTGATGCTAATGTCGCTGTTTCTCCATGATGCATCCTGACTGAGAGCTGTGGACTGGGTATGAGCAGGTGGTGGTCATCATGGATTAACAGTGGCAGCGCAGGCACAGTAGTGGCTCTGCTGCTGACTCAGCTGTGAAACACACAGAAACTCTTCATACAAAAGACATATACAGGGATGAGGAAGTAAAAGAGATATACTGTACATACTGAGTTTGTCTGGAGAGATGCTGAGCATGGCTTTCTCCTACTTTTCATCTTCATCCTTAGCTATAAAGAAAAATAGAGTGGTTATGACTGGCATCTTATTTAGCTACTATAGCTATTCATCATTAATAAAAGGGATAAATACATACATTAGTGAACATATTGAATACTGTGGTGTTGACAGAGGTGGAGGTGATGGGGACAGAGGGGCAGTACCGCTGCTTCTTCTGCAGTTGTTGCAGTTTTTTTACACCTGCTGCAGGAATCCCAGCTTGTGAGGCGGAAGACCGCGCTGACTTGGCCAAGAAAAAACATCGTCTGCTTCATTTTCTCTACAGTGACAGAAATATAATTAATACATATTACTGTATTATCCAACAACCACAGACAGGCTAAATTAAGCATCACAGATGCAGATTAATAAAAGTGCAGAATGTATAGCATGAATAGCAACATGTCATAAAATATTAAGGTATTGTTGTCATGTATGTGAGCTTTTACAGTAAAAGCCAAAGTCACCACAGTCTCAAAACAGTTTACATTTCCATTTTACTTTAGGTTTGGAATCATGAAACCGTGACTGTACCACACGCACAGAGCCAAAATAATACAAGATATTTGATCGATGAGTCGCGTCATACAGTAAGCACAGTAGAACTTATGAACCAAAGCAGATAGCTTAAATATCTCACTAACGATACTCATCAGAAACAGTAAGGCTTTTATTTTTAGTAACAAAAAAAACCTAAACAGAGCAAATACATAAAGTGTTTATCTCGTGAGCTTACTCTGTTGTTGTGCTGTCACTCCTCTGAGCCGAAGTCAATGATTGAGCGCCCAAAGCGCCACCCCTGGACAAAAGGATATTACACCGGAAGTGATTCAGGCACTTCCGTCGAAAAGGAATGGGAAATAGTTTAGGGCTGTTTAACCAAATGCCAGTGAGCATGCTCAGTGAGCAATAAACAAGCAATAAAACTAATGACAACAATATTATGTATGTGTTATTATGTAATTTGTTATTTAAGGGATTTATGTATCATCCATGACAGGAAGTTTCCGTAGTGTAGTGGTTATCACGTTCGCCTAACACGCGAAAGGTCCCCGGTTCGAAACCGGGCGGAAACACTTTTCTCCAACCGTCGATGTTTGTTAAAAGTTGATTTATAACTGCACATTTGAAACGATGCATTTGAATTTTGGATGCAATGTGATCCCAACAAACTTTAAGGCTTGAAACCTCCCGGTTTTGGTGTTCCAGTGGACATGGTCCTTTATTGACATGACAATTTCTTTCACATTATAAGAATGCCTTTGTCTCATTCGTCAGGTGGCAAATGAACAAATGCATTGTCAGGTAAGTTCTCATTTGCTTGTCATTTTCCCCACCATACTAACTGTTTCAAGCAATGAAACATGCATTAGCTTTCCTAACAGAGGATAAAGAGGTTCACTGCTATTTGATGTTATTTAGTTTTAGGGAACCAAAAAAAATGACGTGATGTCTATGAACACAAGCCCTCATTGCTCATAATAACACAATTTAAAGTGGGATTCTTCTGCTACTGTTAAAGAAACCAGTGTTGGACAAATAGATCTTTAGACGTGTGGTATATTTTATATTTTGATTGACATATTCAGTTCATTTGGAGCTGTTAATACATACAAATATAATCATGGTGTTTTATCTTTCTGTTAAATTGTGAAAGAATGTGTTTCTATTGCTGTGAAGGTTTTGTTATGAAAATGTACTAAACGCTCACACGTTTTCACGTGTGAGAATGTGATGTGACCATGAACGAGAGCAGCTGCAATTTGCAGCATCAGTTCAAACAAGAGCCTTGTTAGAGAAATCTATATACGTTATCACCCACTTTATAAATATATTATTGTTGTACTCTTGTGCATAGAAGGGAGTAAGCAGGCCCTGTGAGGTGAATCAAAGGGGTCAGTCTTGTGTAACTCAGAGACATGGAGGAGGTTGAGGTGCTCAAGGTCTTTTGCTCCTCTTCACATTCTGTGATGTTAGAAAATTAATTAAACCACACATGTATGATATCACTACACTGACGCACACACTGACGTAAAAATGGGCAAAATTCAAATTAGTTTTTTTGTTGTCTTTTTTTCTGTTAAAGGCGAACGTCATTGGTCAAGACGTGTGGCGGCGTCTCTGGCCGCACTGACCAGCGTAAGGGCAGGGTTAAACACACAAGTGTTGCCAAAGTGGTGACATTGTCGCTTAATCTGGAGAAAAATTCCAAATCCTCTTGGTGACATTTTCTCAAAATCTAGCAACTTTTTCTGGTGTTGCTGGAGAGTTTTCTGGTATTTGGGGATTTAAGTGACAACACATATTGGGCCTCATTCACAAAAATCTTCTTAAAAGTCTTCTTAAGAAGTGTACTTAAGAAGGCGCGGGTTGGAAACTGCGCCGCATTCACGACACGTTCTTAAGTAGGGATAATCGTTCGCACCGGTGTTCTTAGGTTGATGAATGCCAACTGCGATGCCCGTGCATGTGAGCCCTAATTTGCATAGGTCACCGCCTATTATTTCCCATACAAGGTAAAAAATGTGCCGTGCGCAACGGGCAGCTGGAGGCGGAGATGGCAACGCGCAAGGGCAAGACTGAGGAGCAGCTGGACAACAAACGAAAGAAAAACTTCAATTCTACTGAAATAGAGGTGATTTTACAAGGAGTGAGCGAACACAAGACCACCTTATTTTCACGTGTATCCACCGGTCATCAGGCCATCCAAAAAGAGTCGGCATGGAGCACCATTGCAGGAAACATAAATGCCGTTTCCACGGAGAAACGCACCACCGCAGAGGTTAAAAAGAAGTGCTTTGACTTAAAATAGACTAAAAAAAAAAAGATTGGACTGCACCGGAGGGATCTGGAGGAAACGGGAGGTGGGCCATCAATCAGAAACCAAACCATTTCGGAAACTCTAGAAAATATTTACACAATCATGATGGAAAAATAAAGTCAAAATACATAGTTTGTGTGTGACAATGTATTTTTTCTGTGGTTACATTTGATAAGACGCTGCCTAATTAATACAGCAGCCCCGTGCTCTGGCTCAAGACGTGGCTGGGGGCGCATGTCGTTATCTGGGGGTGCTACGTGCGCAATAGACACACCACGTTTCATTGCGATGTTATTCTGATGATCCTGAACACCTGCAAGAACAGAGAGGGAAGCCTGAAGCCTGAAGTGGGACATCAAATATTCGTGGCTTTCAGCAAATAAATCTACATGGTCCCTTTACATTCTCTCTCTGCGCAGCGCACGTCCAGCCAGCTACTTTTTTTTTTTGATGAATTGGGATTTTAATATATATTTATCGATGGAGTATATTTTAGTTGTTTTGATGATAAATAATTGTTGGGATATTTTATTTGCACTACATTTTTTGGGATCAGGTTGCAAAATCCATCATGAGAGCGATTGCGCATTGAAAGTGCAAGCTTTGCTTGTGCGTAAGAGTCCTCCTGAGTGTTCGTAGAATTTGTTCTTAGATCTAAGAACTGTGAGTTAAGAACACGTTTCATGAATGCCAAAAATCTTCGTAAGAAGGCTTTAAGAACAGATTTGTGCGTAAGAACGTTTCGTGAATGAGGCCCATTGTTCTGAGCTTCTGTTCTTACAGAGCATCCATCAAGCAACTGCGGGGCGCGATGCTGCAGGGTTTGATGACAGGGTGGGATCTAAAATGTAAATGTTTCATTAAATTACTACTAATTACTCTTAAGCCTCGTTTGGAGTCAGTCATTTACCTGTCAGTGTGTCAGAACTGTGGTATTGTATGAGGAAGTCTGGAGTGGCAGAGAAGTATGTCAGAGCGGTGCAGGACATGTATGAGGACTGTAAGACAGTGGTGAGGTGTGCTGTAGGTGTGACAGAGGAGTTCAAGGTGGAGGTGGGACTGCATCAGGGATCAGCTCTGAGCCCCTTCTTGTTCGCTATGGTGATGGACAGACTGACAGACGAGGCTAGACAGGAATCTCCATGGACTAGAGTTTCAGCTAAAATGAAAGGAATGGTGTACAAAACTGGTGAGACCAGTGATGTTTGGTCTAGAGACAGTGTCAATAAGGAAAAGACAGGAGAAAGAGCTGGGGGTAGCAGAGATGAAGATGCTGAGGTCCTCTCTGGGAGTGACCAGGAAGGATAGGATCAGGAATGAGTACATCAGAGGGACAGCACATGTTAGAGGTTTTGGAGATAAAAGTCAGAGAGGCCAGACTGAGACAGTTTGGACATGTCCAGAGGAGAGATAGGGAATTATAGGTAGAAGGATGCTGAGTTTGGAACTGCCAGGGAAGAGGCCTAGAAGAAGACCAAAGAGGAGGTTTATGGAAGAGGACATGAAGGTAGTTGGAGTGAGAGAAGAGGATCCAGAAGACAGGGTTAGATGGAGGTAATGGATTCACTGTAGTGACTCCTGAAGGGAAAAGCCAAAAGGAAAAGAAGAAGAACAAACACATAAACTCTACTTAAACTAGAAATTTGCCCAGTTAAGAATAGTGTGTGTGGCCCTGAAAAGGGCCTTTGGGTGGTAAAGTAATAGCTCACTTGGAGCTCGTGTACTTGGTCACAGCCTTGGTGCCCTCAGACACAGCGTGTTTGGCCAGTTCTCCAGGCAGGAGCAGGCGAACGGCCGTCTGGATCTCCCTGGAAGTGATGGTCGAGCGCTTGTTGTAGTGCGCCAGGCGAGAAGCCTCCCCGGCGATTCGCTCGAAGATGTCGGACACGAAGGAGTTCATGATGCTCATGGCCTTGGAAGAGATGCCGGTATCCGGGTGGACCTGCTTGAGGACCTTGTAGACGTAGATGGCATAGCTCTCCTTCCTGGGCTTCCTCTTCTTCTTGCCGGTCTTGGTGGCTTTGGAGACGGCTTTCTTGGAGCCTTTTTTGGGTGCTTTGACTGGATCAGGCATTGTTGCCGCTTCTCGGAGGACAAACGAATGTTGGGAAAGGCGCTCACGACGACGTATGTATAGCGGCGCTTATGCAAATTTCTATGTGCTGACGCTGACACAGGATTGGCTGGTTGGTGTGACGCGCTGACTGAGCTTCGAATCTTGTGGGCGGAGAGTTTAGTGAAGTGGCGCCGTTTTAATATGGTGGCATTACAACAGTGAGTGCGACTTTTTCAACAGAATAAAGAATACGTGTGGAATACGTAGACTAAGCAGGTGTCAAAGAGTATGTACGTGTTTCATATTTGATGGTGGGGGGAAAAAAGCAGGGGTTTTGCTTTGAATGTGGACGCAGTTTTGTGTGCAAGTTATGGTTGACATAATGTAGGTCTTACGAGTGAGTGTATAGTGACACGTATAACTTGGCTCATACATGTTGTAGGAAGGCATAAATGCCGCAAGACCTTGACTGGGTGGCATCTGAGACACTGGGAAAAAAAGCAACTTGTGCTCCTGCTTGAAATGGGGGCAAGACACATAGTGGGCATTAACTAACCAAACAGCATTATGTTTTCTGCTGCAATCACAACTGTATCTATCTGTGTGCTAAGGTGACGAGAACGAATGCGCGTGAGAAAGAAGTTATTGCTCTTTAAGTGGGGCGTGAGTGGCTCTTAAAAGAGCCGTTGGGTGGATGCAGCAAGAGGTGGTCGCTTAAGCGCGCTCCCCGCGAATACGGCGAGCCAGCTGGATGTCTTTGGGCATAATGGTGACTCTCTTGGCGTGGATGGCACACAGGTTAGTGTCCTCGAACAGGCCGACCAAGTAAGCCTCGCTGGCCTCCTGCAGCGCCATGACAGCCGAGCTCTGGAAGCGCAGGTCCGTCTTGAAGTCCTGAGCGATCTCCCTGACCAGGCGCTGGAAGGGCAGCTTGCGAATGAGCAGCTCAGTGGACTTCTGGTAACGACGGATCTCTCTCAGGGCTACGGTGCCGGGCCTGTAGCGGTGAGGCTTCTTGACGCCACCGGTAGCCGGGGCGCTCTTGCGGGCAGCCTTTGTGGCCAGCTGCTTCCTGGGAGCTTTTCCTCCGGTAGACTTACGAGCGGTTTGCTTTGTTCTGGCCATGTTTCACGTCGGACGCGTTTTCGTTTGCGTAGAAAACTATTGTGAAACCCTGAACTGCTAGCAGCAGCTTTATAGCGGGGCTGTGGCGAAACGGCGACGCCGATTGGTCGAGGGCGAGTCGTGTGCGATGTGGCTGACGGCCTATTGGAGGACTGAGCTTTGAAATGAGCCAATCACATTGTGGAGGGAAAATTTAGAAATTAGGGAACCAATCAAGTGCAAGTGTCTTTCATGAATGATAAATCGTTTTATTAACAATGCATATATATATATATATATATATATATATATATATATATATATATATAAATACATACACACACATATACATACACAATGCATATATATATACATACAGTATATTCATCAATTTTATATGCCGCGTAATCCTCATTAGGGTCGCGGGTGTATGCTGGAGCCTATTCCAAACTCTGGGTGGTAGGCGAGGGACACGCTTAACTGGTAATAAAATACATAACTATGGAAAAACGCACTCCTTAACAGCTGAAATATGCATTTGGCCATGATTCGAGCTATAACACAATGATTACTGTCGGAAAGATATTTGCTTGCCACACTATTTTCGCCAATGGCAGCCGGGCGACTCATGCTTTTCATCCTTTTTTACACCATTCTATGAGGGCAAACGTAAAAGGACACTTCACTTGTCTTAGGTGTACGCATGTGTAAGTTGTCGCATTCAAAAGTTTGCTTATGCGAGATAAGAAGGAAATGCTCTCGAGTGGATGTTGTGGTGGCTCTTAAAAGAGCCTTTGGTTGAAGCAAGATGACAATGAATGTCAGTACATTCACTTCTTAGACTTCTTGGGTGCAGCTTTCTTGGAAGCTGGCTTCTTGGCGGGAGCTTTCTTAGCCGGAGCCTTTTTAGCGGGCGACTTCTTGGCGGCAGGCTTGGACTTTTTGACCGGCTTAGACTTCTTCGGGCTCTTAGCGGCAGCGGTCTTTGTCTTCTTAGCTGGAGACCTAGCCTTCTTGGGGGTGGTAACTTTTTTACTCTTACCGGCAGGTTTCTTGGTGGCTGGTGTCTTCTTAGCGACAGTTTTCTTGGCTGGTGCCTTCTTCGCTGCAGGCTTCTTCGCTGCCTTTGTTTTAGTTCCAGACTCCGGCTTGGCCAGTTTAAAAGAGCCAGAAGCACCGACTCCCTTGGTTTGAACCAGGCCTCCGCTCGTCACCAGGCTGACCAGTGCGGTGTTAATGCGCTTGTTGGATTTAACCACATCGACGTTTTTATTTGCCAGAGCCTTCTTAATCGCAGCCACTGATGTCCCTTTGCGCTCTTTGGACTCAGTCACCACCTGGGTGATCAGCTTGGGGAGACTGAGGCCATCGCGCCGCGCTTTAGACGCCGCCGTCGTCGCCTTCTTCTTTACAGGTTTAGTCTGCGTTTTGGATGGTCCTGCGGGTGCTGGTGCTTCCTCTGCCATGTTTGCTGTGCGTCGTTCGAGACAAGTTAACCACTGGCGTACAGGAGGTGGGACTTATAAGACACATGAGAACCGTAGAGAGTCAACACCAGCGCGGCTCTGCTCTCCGGGAGAAAGGTGGACTCTCTTTTGTGTTTTTTCTTCCACATTTGGACCTCAAACTACATGGAAAACAAACATTGCCCGCCACATTTTTTGCTTCGACGGCAAGAGAACTCCCTAAACTCCATTTTCATGTCACTTGTATCGTCCAAATCGTGCTACTTTTTTTACTTGAGCTTTCAAACCTCTCTGGCAGTGAGTCGTTTGGCGACATCCACTGCTACTTTTCTTCACCTTTCGTCCTTTAAAACACCTAAAATTGAGTTGTGATAAATGTGGCACGGTCTTTCTTGATAGGAGAGACATCCGAGCTTGGATTAAAACAAAAACCCTCTCATGAAGTGGATCCGTTTGTCTTTTTTTGGTGAAAGTTGTGACGGAGGTAAACACAGGGTTTGATGTGGTGCGTCGGGCGGTAACAGACAGTAACTCCTGGATAAGCTGGAAAACATTTAGACATTTTGTCAGTCATTTAGTTTAACATGGACGTATTTATGTATATATATTGCATGTATCTACAATCAAGCGGTATTTGGCTTTTTTTGGAACTAGATTTAGCAGTTAGTGTCTATCATGTAATGAGATTCAGTCCTAACTTTTCAGCCAGGTTGAGGGCTTTTTTTTCTTACTTCTGTCACCAAAATGCTGGTAAACTAAAAACATTTTGTGGAAACTAACGTTCTTGTTTTTTGGCATTCCAACCAAGTAACTCAATAACATTGCATTATTAATCACATCTTTAAAATAATCCAAATAACTAAAGAGCACTTTTCTCACTCCTATTGCTAAGTGCACTAGTGTTTCGCTGAACTAGATTTTGTCTAATCTTACTAATTAACTGAGTAGTCGTGATGAAAACATAACTTTTACAGTGAGTGCACTAACTGACAACCGTTTGGAGAAGCAGATTGTTGAATTTTTGTGTCATCTCCGAAGTAAATAGCGGCTGTCATCAAACATTCACCTTACATTACTGGACTGTATACAGGAAGTCACAAAAGTGAGTACACCACTCACAGTTTGGCAAATATTTTATTATATCTTTTTATGGGACTACACTTTGGTACAATGTAAAGTAGTCAATATACAGCTTGGATATGATTGGATAAAAGTGTAAATTTACTGCCCACCCCTCCCTACCAAAAAACACAGCCATTAATGGCAGCAGAATTGAGTACACCCCTCATGAAAATGTCCAAATTGTCCCCAAAGTGAGGACATACTATTCTTATATCCTAGAACACGGCCCGCCAACCCATCGATCAGTTGATCTGTGGGACTTTGCCGGTCGATCCCCAAACTATTCTTTATATAGAGGTCTCTGCCGTGTTGAACTTCCAATGACCGGTATGTGAGAGTGATATCACCAAATTTAACACACCCATTCCCGCCTAACACCTTTTCACATGAAGGTGTCACATGACCCCAGAGAGAAAAACACCAACAATGGCTAATTGGGCCCGATTGTTGCCATCAGTTTAGACCAGGGGTCACCAACGTTTTTCCTTGTGAGAGCTACTTTTACAAAATGAAAATGGCCAAGAGATACTCATTTTTGTAACATTTGCTGTATTTTCAGAGCTTTTTTTAAACCCAAACAAAGCGAATATGCTTGTTTTACCAGAACATTAACAAAATGCTGGTGTCCACAACTCACATTTTGTATTTCAGAATGCATTTCTTTCTACTGTTCTTTCATTATTAACGGAAACCCTGAATGAAAAGCAGGCTTGCGGGCACCTTATGTGGTCGTGGGGGGCTACCTGGTGCCTGCGGGCACCACGTTGGTGACCCCTGGTTTAGACTTTAATGGTGGTGTGTTGAGTTACTTTGAGGGGACAGCAAATTTACACTGTCATCCAAGCTGTACATGTATGAAAGTGTTGTTTCTTTAGTGTTCAAATAAAATATTTGTAGAAATATGAGGGGTGTACTCACTTTTGCGGCATATTACAGTAAATATGTCAGTACAGTGGATTTCCTTTCTTTTTTAGAAAGATCCTTGAGTTTGCAAAAACAAGTAGTTAGAGAAGGAAGCAACGCATGTTTGGTCTTGATGAAACAAGAAATACACACACACACACACACACACACACACACACACACTCACTCTTCACTCCGTTGTAGCTCCCCGACATGGCTAAATCCTTTGCGGGGGTATGCTGGAGCCTATCCCGGCTGACTTCGGGCGAGAGGCGCTGTACACCCTGGACTGCAGGGCACATATAGACAATCGTGCACACTCTCATTCATCATACCTGTGGACAATTTAGAGTTGCCAGTTAACCTATCATGCATGTTTTTGGAATGTGGGAGGAAGCCGGAGAAAACCCACGCACGCACTCACGGGGAGAACATGCAAACTCCACACAGAGATGCCCGCCCAAACGGAGATTAGAACCCAGGTCTTCCCACATCTCCTGACTGCGTGGCCAACGTGCTAACGAGTAGGCGCTTTATGTTTCCGTGACAATAAATGACATTTCATGTTTTGAGCAAACACTTTCAGTTGCAACACTACAAGTTTTTTATTTCAGATTTGTAACAAGATACAAGGAAGTTTGCCTATGTTTTTGTGTGTGTGTGGGGGGGGGGTTCCTTCCTCTTTGCCGTTGCTGCAAAATAAAACATTTACGTGAAAGTCCCTTTTAAAAGTTGACATGGTTGCTTAAACAGTGGGAAACAGAATTCATGTTCCCAAGATGAATTTATGATTGATAACTGTTGATTATGCGGGAATAGATAGAGATGCTTTTTCCTTGTCTGCGTCGCATGAATGCTTGAACTACAAATTTGTGTTTGGAAATATAATATATTTTGTAGTTTTTCTTCAATTTGACTAACTAGCAATTTACCTAGCAATCCAAAGATAAGTTCTCAGAGAGTGAGTTTTTCCTTGTCACTGTCAAAGTGTTCTAACATTTTGTGGAAAATTGATTTTTCTGTTTTTGTGCAACCCTACTAACTAAAGGCAATCAAAACACGACTTTTCACCTTGCCGTAACATCTACTTGTGGCCATACGGTACACACATAGGCAATGTCAGCATGGTGTATGTGCTTTATCTTTTCAGGGGATGACTTGAGTTAAAAAAAAAAAAAAACATACATTTACAAGAGGAAGTAACTCTTTAGGGATGTTGATGACAATGAAAACGCGCGCACACTCACTGTACAGGATATCAAGGCTGCCAGTCGCGTCTCTCGTCAGTCTGGTCTCCATCCAGCCACCCAGCTGCTTTCTGCTTCCAACCCAACATGGAGGAACTGTACATCCGACATGTGAAGCTGCTCGGCTTCGAGAAACGCTTTTACCCCAGTCAGCACTACGTGAGGCTCCGAACACGTCGGCTCGTAGCGCTTTTTCTTTGAGCCTGTTTAACATGGCTGGTTTATTTTAGGTGTACATGCTGATGGTGAAGTGGAGCGACCTCTCGGAGAAACTCATCTACAGGACGTATCCTGAAATCTACACTTTCCATGTGAGTTCCTCTGTGAGGCAGCATGGTCCTAAACTAGCAAGACAATACACCGGGTGTACGTTAAGTGGATGTCTTAAATATGGGTGATATCGTTGCAGAAATCCCTCAAAGAGATGTTTCCCATTGAATCTGGCCAAATAGAGAAGAAGGATCGCATCATTCCATCACTGCCAGGTAAGGGTGGCTCTTACCTTTTAGAGATGAGAGAGACATTTTGTGCCATCCCATTTCAAGCCATTTCTATCGAATTTCGTTCAAAGCAATAAAATGTAATAAAGTTTTTGGGAGGCTGACATTTTTTGTCATACGGGACGAGTGAGGGTATTTAACCGTAAAAGGGCCGTTTAGGAAATGATGCGACGGCCCCGTTAAAAAGGGTAAAATAGAATTATCTGAAGTGCCATCTTGTCGCCGTGCAACAACATTTCAGGAAGCACCTGCATGTCAACACTCTGACTTCTCGTTTTTTTTGGTTTCTTTATTGAAGCAACCAAGCTGAAGGGGAAAACAGAACCAACATTTCACACATTTCATCACTTTGTACACCAGATGATTTCAATGCTTCCTCTTGTCTCTGTGTGTGTGTGTGTGTGTGCGTTTGTGTGTGTGTGTGTGTGTTTGCAGCACCACGGTGGGTGGAGAGTCAGAGGTCACGGGAAACCAAGCAGAGTACCTTGGCCGAGTACTGCCAGTCGCTGGTCAACCTGCCGCCGCACATCTCGCGCTGCACACACCTCAACATCTTCTTCAAAGTTCGACTGGAGGACGAAAACCCACCTGCTCCCAACGCGTCAGTACTATATTGAACCATTAACCATGACTGACCCTCTGAAGGGGGCATCCCCGTTGTTTCGTATTGGGATGAAATAACAGCGTGTGTTGTTTTAAGTCTGCGTTTTCGATGAGTCGTGAGCGTAAACGCCATATGACTAACACATGATGACACACAAGGATGACAGCGATCATTATTTTCTTTTTCAGAGTGAAAAAAAGTGAAACCTTTGTGGAGACCAAAGTCAATATATCTGGTAAGCGGGAAGTTGACAAACAGAACTGCGGTTGTTACTGTATTTGCATTGTTGCAATGTTGCAATGTGTTTGGGGCACCTGTACGTTTGCATAATCAAAGCGTACACCAGGGGTGCCCATTACGTCGATCGCAAGCTGGCGGCGGCTCGCGAATGTAGTGCGGGTCGATCGCGCGAGAGTCACTTTTATAGACGTCATATGACATCGGTCAGCTGACGTTAAGCTCCCCTCCTGATTCGCTGGTGCTCCCAGCTGGTGATGTGTCAGGCTACAGAGATTATGATTCTGATTACGGATAAACTAACGCAGCGGTAAGATGCCTTTATCTATAGCAAAAAGTTATCCGTTAATTTGTAGCGACTAGTTATGCGGGGGGAAAAAAGTGAACTGTTTGATGACTTCACTTCACATCCTGAACTCCACTACAGAAATGTGTGTTTTCTACACTTCTGCCTGTTAAACTGTTATTCATGATCAACCGGAAAATGTGCCCATTGCTGAAACCTTTTTAACATGTTGCCTTGACTTCGGCTGCATTGTCTTTTGAATAGTCATTTTCATTTCTTGTCTATCTGTAATGTTTGATAGCCAAGGACGTAATACACATGAACTGTGTGTCTACATACTCATATTTATAAATATAGTCAATACATTCCACATGTAGATATTTACAAATATGTTTTCTATGTTTATAGTGGGAGGTACATTTTTGTAACTTGGTCATTTTAGCATTTTAGCAAAGTAGCACACAAGCTGAAAAGTGTGAGCACCCCTGGTGTACGCAATTAAGGCCGTAATTTGCACTGATTCAAGGAAATCTTGTTTCAAACCCTTTCCTATTTTATTTATATTTTCTAGTAAGGACAATCCATAAAGATGCCACATCAGTTTATTGAATTATATGACGATATTGTATATTACTGCTGTACCCCGCTTTCAGAGATATCCGGTCCCATCATCCTGGACACATACAGAGTGATCGCAGACTTCATCAAGACATCCAAACACGAGCTCAATCTGCACACTGGAGACTTGGTAGAGATTGTGGAGAAAAACCAGAACGGTGAGCATAGCATAGCATAGCATACCATAGCATAACATAACATAACGTAACGTAACGTAGCGTAACGTAACGTAACGTAACGTAACGTAACGTAACGTAACGTAACGTAACGTAACGTAGCATAGCATAGCATAACATAGCACAGCATAGCATAACGTAGCATAGCATAACATAACTTAACAGCATAATATAACATAATGTAACGTAACGTAACGTAATGCAGCATAACAGCACAGCGGAACATAATGTAATGTAGAATAGCGTAACGTAACAAGCTTTGGGTATCTTGAAAGGCACTATATAAATCCATTGTTATTATTATTATTTTAATAACATAACATGCTGGTGGTTGCAGGCTGGTGGTTCTGTCAGTGTGACACAAAACGAGGTTGGGCTCCTGCCTCCTACCTGGAACCTCTGGACGGACCAGAGGAGGCAGAAGACGTGGAGCCAAATTACGAAGGTCGGTTTCAACCACGAATGCTGCTTTTTATTTGTCGTTTGTCACATGACATCAAATGCTATACTTTCAGGAGAATTGCACATCACTGTCAGAGCCTACAAGAAGGAGACAGAGGATGAGATTTCTTTGGATAAGGGGGAAACCATCGAAGTCATTCACAAGCTTTTGGATGGCTGGTGGGTTGTCAGGTATGAGATTTCTTTTTGGAGTAGTAGTATATTAGCACAGGTTTCGTATGTCAACTTCCATGGCAAGCACTGAACATTCTTTTGCTTCTTTATCCTGTTTGGCTCAGGAAAGGTGAGGAGACCGGTCACTTCCCCTCCATGTTCCTGCAGAAAGCCGGCAAAGGCTCCAAATATGAATCCACGCAGTTGCAGGGAGAGAAACCTCCACCTCGCAGGTATATAACATACCTGTACTGCATAACAGACGCTCATCCTCATATTTTGTCTTTTATTTCAGTGAGTTCTTGAGGTTTTGTGTTTAATTTTGTTCAGGTCCACCATTAAAAATGCCAAGAGCATCCACAACCGATCTCGACAGCGCCTCAGCCAGGAGGCCTACCGCAGGAACAGTCGCCGCTACCTGCAGCAGAAGGGCGAGCGCCCCACTGCTCTGCCGAGGAAAAACAGGAACGTTGAAAAGTCACCCCTGAGGGAACGTAAGAACCAAGGTAAGACAGTAAATGTTTTGATGAGTCTCCCTTAAGAAAGCGGTTCAAATCATCTGATAACCATCATAAAGACAGATTTTGCATTTATGACCCACAGGAAACATTCCCGAGCAGCTGAGCTTCATTTCCGAGTGCGAGCTAAAGCAGGAGGCCCCGGTCATCCCTCCGAGACCAAGTCCAGAGCTCATCCTGGAACGCTGCACCGACAACACCCGCAAGAAAGTCAGCATCCGAAACTCCGGAAGCAGCAGCAGCATCTAGCATGGATCATAGCATGATCACTTCTAGTCTCTTCTTCACTTTACTTTCACATGATAATGTATTGGTTGTACAGATGCGATTCCTGATTGTTCAAGTGAAACAAAATGAACTTTTTAAGTAAAAATGTCAAAATTGAGCCTTTGAGAAAATAATTATTTGAATTGAGGTCTCTCAGCTTTCTCACAGTTGCCTCTGTTGCAAAACAATGCAAATAAAACGCTTGATGAATGTAGAAAAAACATGAAGAAAAATATGAGCCAAAGGGTAAAATCAAAGAGTTGAAAAGAATTGACCCCGACGTGATTTGAACACGCAGCCTTCTGATCTGGAGTCAGACGCGCTACCGTTGCGCCACGAGGTCTGCGGTTAGTATTGCAGATTGTATGTAATTTGTCTATGTACATCGTACTCCCGCAACCCTTACTGCTACGGCAAGACGATTTTTTCAATAAAATGTCGCCCAACGCTACAATGACAGACCCCCGAAATAATACATGCTAACAATGCTAATAAAGAGCCACTCTTCGCCAGCTGGCACACTTGTCCTTAATCGTGGCCGTTCTATTTCAACACTAGTGCTAAATATCACGGCGTAGGCGACCATGTCTGCTATGTCTATTTACTGTGCAGTATATGTGAAAAAGAAACACAAACGCACATTGTGCCCTTTCACAAGTCATTTAATTGTAATTTTGGCATGTGCCTATTTTCCTTGTGGCATGACAAAGTAGTAATACTGTATTTCGGCAATCCTTGTTTTTACAAAGATAGAGTAGCCGGTAGTAGTGTAACCGGTGGTATTTGTCTGTCTGCGTTGTGGATGAGTGACGACAGACGCAGGGTTGCACTTCGTTTTACTCTGATGGAAGTAACACACACACGACGCAGTCACAATGTGGCCCTATAACGCGCCCTTCTCACCATTTTGAGCAGTGGGTGAAATATTTCCAGAGCAAGAATAGGTTATTTATAACATAGTCCGCTTGCGATTCCTTCAAGTTCACCCCAAATAATATGTTGTCCATCTTCAGGGTGTCCCGTACCTGGATTTTAGAAGAAAGACAGTCCTCAAAGTCCTCCCAAAATGTGTTTGTGTAAATAAAGTGAAAGAAAAGATGGTCCGTGGTTTCAATCTCGGAGTCACAGAAAATACAGTTGTTATGGTCGACGTTAAATCTTACTCTTTTTTTTCTTGACGGGGAAGGATGTGTATGGCAGGCTCTGTTGATGAAACTGGAAATTTTAAC
This sequence comes from Dunckerocampus dactyliophorus, assembly GCF_027744805.1. NCBI lineage: Eukaryota > Metazoa > Chordata > Actinopteri > Syngnathiformes > Syngnathidae > Dunckerocampus > Dunckerocampus dactyliophorus. Next base: position 5,987,460 of record NC_072834.1, on the reverse strand, counting down.
TATTTTGGTGCTTTCCTGACGACACTCCATGAACACAAGATCAGTGCCGCTTGCTGAATCCCCCAACTTTAACTTGGATAGTGGAGAGGTACAGATACAAGTATCGATACTGCTAGCAAGTCTAGCTAACTAGCTAACTGCTGAAGTTCAAAGAGGTTGCTTAGCAACAATGTCAAACACAAAGGAAAATTATTCTGGCTTTGAACTTGCAGAGGAAAATGATTCTGGCTCTGAATTCAAAGTGGACATGGAAACATTGGCAGAATACCTAGCTAGTCCAAGATACCAAGAGTGTCAAAATGCTATCAAGAGCTGCAATGAAGCCTTTGATAGAAGCTTCGACAGTAGAGAGATCACTCTACCACAAATAATGCGAGCAATTGAGAAGCTGCATTCAACTGTAGAGATACAGTCTGAAGAAAATAGAGCACAGAACAAGTATATCCAAAAACTAAGAAAAGAAGTGAAGAAGTTGCAAGATGAAACTGCAGACCTGAGCGCTGCTCTTAAGGAGGTTAAATACCCTTTGGAAGATATCAAGGCTTGGCAGGACGACATTAAAGTACTGCTGAATGACAATACTGCCTTGCGCTCTGCTCTTCAGGAAGCGATAAACCGTAAAGAAAATACAGCATTATGCAAGGATGTTAGGGTTCTGCAGGATGATATCAGGGCTTTATTGGAAGATAACGCTGCCTTGCGCACTGTTCTCAAGGAGGCTATAAACCATATGGAAGCCACCTCATGTACTGATCTTAAGGACGCTAAAGACCCCAAGGAAGAAAATAGAGCACTATGCAATGATATCAACATTCTACAGGATGATATCAAGGCACTATTGAAGGACAATGCTGACTTTCGCACCACCCTTGAGGAAGAGAAAGAAGCAAAGGAGAATATCAAGAAGCAAATTAAAAACTTCATTGACGAGGTGGATCAGATGGCACGAATGAATGATGTGGTCCTCACAGGGCTCCAAATCACACCCAAGTCAAGAGATGTTCCTTCAATAAAGCAACAGTTTGCTAACTTCCTACACTCGAAGGAGGTGGATGTCGATGTCAACAGTATTGACACTTGCGTCCCACTCCATGGCAGAAACAACGCCGCACCTGTCATCATTAAGTTCACCAACAGGGAATCCAAAACTGCACTGCTGAAACAGGGAAAGAAGCTAAGAGGCACCAACGTCTACATGAATGAGCATCTGACAAAACGCAATTCTGACATCGCCAAAAAAGCACGAGACCTGAGGAAGCAAGGAAAGATTCAAAACACTTGGAGCACTAACGGGAAAATCTACATCAAACTAAAAGGAGGTCCAGGAGTCGCAAGAGTGCTTGTTGTCCAAGATATCAGCGATCTGGGAACATATTAAAGATCATATGACTATGACAATAAGCATAATTGCAATAACCTTGACATAGTTAATAAAAGGAACTCTTGTATACAAACTCAGTGTCACTAGCAGTGCAAAACCAAAGAAGATGTGGATATCAACAGGAGAGGAAGGACAGGATAAACAGATAAACAGAAGGAAAGGAAAAGGAGGGGAAAAAAAAGAAAACAATTTTTTTTTTTTTTTTTAGTATTTGTGTACCTGTATACTGTATATGTGTATACTGTATATGTATATATGTGCGTACTTGTGTAGGTGCAGATGTAAGTGTATATATATATGTATGTGCGTGTTTGTATGTGTATGTACACACATGTATGTATTAGCAATTGATGTGCTACAAAAAGGGGATAGGATTAAATAAGCTCTGCTTCTTCCTACTCCTTTTCGGACATATGCATGTTTGAAATAAATTAAACCAATACCAATACCAATACCAATACTCTTAGCATTTCACGAGATGGATAAATCTCATTTAATGTCTTAAAATGTACTTCTTTCACCTTTGGACTTACAGGGAATGTTAGAGATTGGGCCCTCCATTTTTTGACCTCTATATCAAAGAAGTTCTGCATAATGGAGTTTGTATTTGAACGTATTGGACATAGAGTGTTATTCAAATGATTACGTAGGATTTTGTTTGGTATCTCTTTGTTAAGAAAGTCAATGAATGTTTTGTACAAGTTCTTTGACTGGTGTAGGAATTGCTTTGAGTACTTTATTAAATTCAGATTTTCTACAATTGATACTATGAACCAAACAGAAGTTTTCATGTGATAACCAGGTGCCTTGTTTATCCATAAGATGAGATATTGGCAAATACCTTTATCCATCCAGTGTTGCAAAAAGAGAGATTTTCTATTACACAGAACATATCTATTATTCCAGATCGGTGTTTGGTGTGGAGTGAAATTATGATTGTACATAAGTGCTGGGCTTTTAAACCCCACTAATGTCAATTGTAAACTCAATTCTCAGCCACCTGGGGTGAAGCGGTTGCATTTTCCTCCCAGCCGGAAGTGCCGCGCACAAAAGTAAGGTCGCAGGACAGGAAGGGCTCGCTCCTGTCCCGCGGAACATGACAGACTTATTATTAACTGTTCATGAAAAATATTTCACGTATCAATTTCTGAGTTTTTCATAAGGATTGCTAACATTTCCGCTGCCATGATAAACAAAAAGGGAGCCTTGTTTAACTCCTCGGTTTGAGGAGAAGCGAGGAGTAGTACCAGTTGGGAGTGCCCACGTGCTGGTTGTACCATCATAAAATGATTCTATAATGTTGCAAAATTTTGGACCAAACCCATATAAATGCAAGGCTTTAAAAAGGAACCGATGTTCAAGCTTATCAAAAGCTTTGGGAAAGTCAGGAAATAAAATGAAGCCTTTGTCGTCAATGAGGTTACTGTAATCTAATCTTATGTTGTTATGTATTGATCTTTTGTTTACAAATCCTGTGTTTCATTCATTATTTGACCTAGTTCCTTTTTTAACCTATTGGTATGTTAAAAGTTTATAATCATTGTTTAGAAGCAAAATTTGGCGGAAATTTTCCAGTGTCCTATTATCCTTGCCAGGTTTTGGTATCAGCGTTATAATGTCTTGTTTCATGCATGTGGGTAGATTTAGATTAGTTACTGTCTCTATAAACACCTGCTCTCACATGGAGATCACAAGGAAAAAGGCAGTGACACACAAAGTGGGACAAAAATAGCATACCTGACAGAAGGAAGACACAAACGACGCAGTCACAATGTGGCCGAATAACGTGCCACTGCACAGATTACAACACAGGACAAGAAGGGATAAGAAATAAAGTTCGTGAGCCATACGGACGCCTGCCTCTCACATGGAGATCACGAACAAAACGGGAAGTACAAAGGCGCGGCCTGAACTTATCATGAAAGGTGTCACACTAATTAGAGCAGTAGGGGGTACACAGCGACAGACGTTATTGACGTTCCACATTAATAACCTGACAATACAAACACATCAGGTATTACTTGAACATCCATTTTGTGTAATTATATCAGACATTTACATAACATATTTACAATGACTTAATTGACCCTGTTACTGTAGTAGTCAGGAAATTAGAATATTAGGCTACATCACATCTGTTAAAAAAAGGATATTGTACACTGAGCTTTGGTAACTTTGGCATTGTGGGCAGGTTCCATGCCCTGCTGGAAAGTGAAAGTCAGCATGAATAAAGCATGAATTTGAACTAAATTAAATTACTAAAAGATTCATTAAAATATTGTAAAAGTTAAGCATAAGTTAAGCATTTATTAAATTTAATAATTAACTTAAATTTCCTGGAAGACTGCTGCATTGACTGTGGACTTCAGAAAACATTATGGACCAACACCAGCGGATGACATGGCAGCCCAAATCTGTCGTGCTCCGCAGGACAGCTTTGAGCACTTCCTGTCATGAGCTCTGACCGGACGTTGAACTAACTGCAATTCAAAAGCAAATCTACTTGCAATTGAAGATGCCGTTTGATGGCTTTACAACGTGCTGCAATAACTTATAAACACAGAGTTGATATAGCAAAAATGAAACCTATTCACTGACAACGACCGATATAGATTGCAAAAATACCACCCAATGCTCTTATTTTGTGGTGAAAACGGAAGTATAAGGTTAGTATATTGGCTGACTTGATGCTCGTCCTGCTGCGGGTCGAATGAAAGCGGAGCACTTGCAGTTCTCGACCGTGTTTATCCTAATGCTACCTCGGCCCGTGCTCACAAACGGGACCATGGCGACACAAAAGACGGCCTGTTTTCACCGTAGTGTGGGTTTATAGAAGAGGAACGACGCAGGAACAAGGAAGGATGGTGACAGAGGAGCACCACGTTACATAGGTCAGCCTCCATCCATCCATCCATCCACCCATCCATCCATCCATCCATCCATCCGATTATTATTATTAATGTTTTTGTGTTCTATTTTGTATTATAATGGGGAGTTAGTATATTTTATGTGCATTTATGCAGTTAGTGTGTATATAATATGACATGTTTGATACCAATAAGATGTTTGATATGAAGAATAACGTAGTTGTACAGAAGGTAGTGGAACAGTTAGTAGATAACTCAAAACATTACTGACATGAGAGACCAGTGGTATGTCATGGCTATTGTTGGCTCTAAGATGTACTGTTAGATGGTTATACTAATTTACTAAGCACTGAACAATGTGTAAACTGAGTGGAAATTTGATGCTATTCTTCTTTGATTTAACCCAGAAAAATAAGGTTGCATTTTTTGCATTAAATCATGGTTTGGGGTGAGAACAGTATGCCACAATTTGTGTGTGTTTATTGTACTGTATTGTTATATAGTTTAATGCAATGTCCTTTGCAGTGGACAACTATCTAGTGCCGAAGGGATGATTATTTCATCAGTCATCTTTTCTATGATGAGAGGAACGAGACATTTTTATACAACATCAATTATTTACATTGTAAAGCACCACTGGGCATGAAAGAAGTGTTTTTTGAATGTGTACTTTTTGGGGTTTGACATTTTGTAAATTTCATGCCACAGCTTTTCAACATATAATATTTTATAGCGCTTTTCAAGGCACCTAAAGCACCACACAATGAAGTGAACCCATTATTCATTGACTCCTCAGTCACACTTGGCGGTGGTACTCTACATCTGTAGTCACAGCTGCCCTGGGGTAGTCTGACAGAAACATGGCTGCCAATTTGCACTTACGGCCTCTCCAACCACCACCAAACATTCATACACCGGTGTGGGCAGCACTGGAGACGAGGTGAGTGAAGTGCCTGCCCAGGGACACAGTGACTGGGTGGAGGGCAAGGATCGAACTGCCAACCTTCCAGTTTCCGGACGACCTGCCGTAGTTAATGAATGATACTGCAAGAAGCAGCTTTTCTTCTTTTTCGGCATCTTGTTGTATTTACTCAAACAACCATCTTCATCTTATATGAACAACTATTAGTGGCAAGTCCTCATGTCCACAGTGGAGGACATTGGACGACGTGTCGTTTTGAGTATCTTAAAAATGACTGCATGTTACAAAACCACCTATTGATGAAGCACATGCTCTTAAAACCCACCACTAAATTAAAACACAATAACTAGACACATGTAATAACTAACTTTTCTTTACAATCTTCTCAACCATTTCAGGTTCTGGTAGGCTAAATTTCAAATGAATTTAACACCAAAAGTCCAGAACCCGTAGCTGCATCCTTCAGCCCGTTGTGACAGTCGGCTGCCAGACTCCACTTACAAATAGTCATTTGGAGTATCAGCGCTTACCCTAATCTATTCTTCCTGACTCAATCCATCCCATCTATGGAACTGCCTTTGAACTCTTTTGGATTCACAGAAATACAATCCGGGATCGATGTTTACCAGCTGATGGGATGGCACCACTTGTGCATGACATGCGTTTATGGTATGGTGGTGGTCTTCCAACTGAGTGTAGGCACTTTCTGCACATATAAAAAGCCAGTGGTGTATTATTGTTTTATCATACTGTGCCAAATACTTGTATAAATATGTCTGCCTGCAGGAGGGATGAGGAGATGAGGGATGAGGGGAAACCATAAGGCAGCAGTCAGTTTCTAAGCAACAACACCCACAACTCAGCATGGGCTACAAGGTAAAACTTATCACAATCCCACAAAAAAAGAATCCTCAGTCAGTGAGCCCATTATGTGATTACTTGAGTGAATGTGTGATGCACTGTTTCAACAGGAGTAACAGTTGCTGTTATTGTGACTCATCCTCAGCATCACTACACGTGCAATATATTACCGGTACCCAAGCTATTAATAACACAGATGCAGCACAACAATCAGCGCCCCAAATGGCCGTGTTTTTTTATTTTATATTTATTGTTTTATCACATATTTGGGTTTTTATTTGAAGTTTAATCTTATATGGTTGTGTTTTTTATTGCATACATACATATTACATACATTTTCTATGAATTATTTTGTATGATCAAAATCAATGGTATTATTACAATTGTTTTATTTACTGTGTACATTGACTATTGCACAGAAAGGATTACATTTTTGTGCTGATTCATGTGGCTATTCTGATAAAAAAAGACAACCCTGACAAGATCTAAAGGCTAATAATCTTGCTCTGGTCAAAGGTAACGTTGCTTACTGTGAAGCTTACCTAAAGTTAAACAATATCTTAGTAATATTTTAAGCTAAACTATAGCTTACATGAACAGCTTTTTATATATTGCTCCACCATTGCAAGGCTGTGCTGCTGCATTTGTTCTGTGATTGGGCGTCAGAGAGCAAACCAATCAGCCCCTCCGCTTTGAGTCTGCGCTTTGAGGCGACTGACCATCAATGCTACTCACACACACACTGCAGGTCTTTTGTATGTGTACGTGTATAAAGAACCGGGGATTTAGGGCGACATCTTTAAGTAGATTCCGAGCGACACCGCCATCTGTCATATTGGCGCTCTAGAAGATGATCATGTTTATTTCATATGAATGAGGCATGCAGCCGAGTTGGACTGCAGGTTTCCCAACTAAATCGAGCTCTTTTTCAAAGGCTTACACTGAACCATCGTGAACGAGAAACAGATGTGCACTGATCACAGAAATGATTATAAGGCAAAGTGGAGCAGCTGCGTCCTGAAAGGCCTCTTTGCTTTATTCCCAGAGGTCAGTCGCGCAAAAGAAAATCTCCTCTGTTAAAGAGCAGATTAATTTGAGTAAGCTCCAAAGACACTGTCAATCATCCCCGTCTATAAAAGTATGAATGACAACAGGGTCAAATGTGGGTGGAGCCTACTGTCCTCCATTTCCCTTGTGTTTTTCTTCGTCTATTAAGGCCATGTTGAGCCTACTTTCCCTCCCTGCTTTCTACATGACTACTGCCACTCCTCCATTTCATCTTCTCCCTCAGTTCATCTTCCCTAGACAGGATGGGGGGCATTTGAGGCCAACTCTTTTGACCCTGCAGCCTTTTTCTGTCATCTTGTGTTTGAAGCTGTTGGAAATTTTTTATTTTGACATTGAAAACAATTAGTTACCTACTCTAGTACCTTAATTTACATTTTATTTATTTCAACCTTGAGCTATGGCTTATCCTGTTTGGGGTCACACTGGTGAGCTCTGTTATCCAGCTCTACCTGCTAATATACAGTATTTTTTTTTCCTTTGGATGATGCTCCACATTGTATTACAGCCCTCAAAGCATCATGGGGACTGTAGTTCAAATATAAATATGCAAAACCTACTTTGTCGTTAAATTCACTGATAACACACATCTTAACATTCCTTGCTCGTCTGTACATAATGGCGTGGATAGCTGAGTTTGGTGTGGAAGAACTAATGTGATCCAGAAGACACTAGTCATTGACCTTTTATCCATTCTCCGTATTCACTCTAAAATATTGTAGAAAATATTCTTTCCACTTCCTGTACCGGTCAGGTGTCTCTATACTTTTGCATATGCAGGTCCGCGGGGCAGCAGACAGAGTTAGCCAGCTATGGCGTCTGAGGCGTCGTGCATGCCGTGGGGCGCTCTGCATGGCCTTCTTCTGCATCTCCATGGCTCTGCTGTATGCCCTGTGTGCAGAAAACAGCGTGCCCGTCACCGACGCTATCTTTGGCGTGCGGGCACGGACTCGGGCCCAGCCTCGCGCACACTCTGTCATCAAGGTGCGCTTCTGGTAAAATCTGAAAACGGCACTGACAGAATGCAAACTCACCGTCCCCCTAACTCCACAGGCGCTGCGAGGAGGATCCAAGCCCGTGTACATTGACCCCCAGAAGCTCCCTGGCGTCATCCCCGGTGACCCCCGCCGTCCGATCCCTGTCCTCTCCTCGCCAAACCACACCCACGAGCATCAGAAGCCAAAGCAAAAGTCAAGAGAGCACGAGGGTTTTTTCAAACGTATGCTGCCGCGACCCCTCTTGCGGGCGCTGGAGACTCTGTTCGGAGGCCGTCGGCGAGGGGAGCTGAGTGGCAAAGCGAGCGATGCCGAGTTGTTTGGCCCGAACAGCCTTTTGGGAGAAGTATGGAATGAGCAGATGTCCAGCAGCATGCTGGGAAACGGACTCAAGAAGGTGGTGGAGAATTATCAGGTCAGAAAACACACACACAAAAAATAGAATAGAATGGCACTTAAATATCTGTGGAGGGTTGTATTTTTATTCATTAGTCCGCAAGCTACTTCCTGGTACCTGCATGTTGAGGTAAGACATCATTAATGCGCAGACTTTTTTTGTAGAACACCCGTATGGCTCATGGACACCAATGGAAGCCGAGGTTTCCTGGAGGATTGTTAAGGAAGTATTAGGAGACAAGGCCATACTTGTTACTAGAATGGGAGACTTAAGTCGTGTCAGATGCACTTGGCAACATCTGTTTCCTGAGATATACGAGCACATCTCTATACATGGATGTCAATGGACCAACAAGTATCTTCCCATGTGCACCTCTGATCAAAATTTGAAGACCAGTTGAAAAATTGCAAGAATTCTAAGTAGAGCTGCAAAATGCAGAAAGATGAAATGTGAGTGGGCCGGTGACATTTTTTGGGTCTACCACTCGACTTTGTTTCATAACCCTCATGTGTCCAACCTCAGCAGCAACGGTGCTCTGCAAGAGGCCTTGCTTATGCAGCTCAATCAAAGAAAGAAAGCTTTTTTAAACTGGTCTTAACATTTTGATCAGGAGTGTACGTGTGTAGTGTTTCATGGCATGGTGTTTCATTTAGTGCCTTTTAATAATTAGGACACGGTACACTGGGACACCTGAAAGCTGGTTACACAGAAATTAGAAAACATCTGTTTCAATAGACATTCAGATGGCTAGTAGTGATGGTATACTCGATTCACTTTACTGACTTGAGTCCTTATGAGTCACTCACTTAAGTTAATCGGGTACAAAATTCACTCGAGTCACTCAAGTCACACAATTACTGACTCAATACCACTGTAGAAAAAAATAAAAATAAGTCCACATGGTCTTGATCAACTGTAGCCTTTCTACAGTTCATTGCTCTCTCTCTGCCTTTCGAATCCTTAGGCAAAAAAATCCTAATTATTAACACAATTTGAATACGATAACTATGTACCAAATATTTTGCTAAATAAACTTAATAAACTAAATAAACTTTTCTTCGAAATGAAGCCTCCTAACAAATTAACAACTCAAATCAAATAAAGACTGCTCACACATTGCCGTTTAGGAAAACAAGCCCACGCAAGCCCACGCAGTCGCCCAGTGTTTAATGATTCGTTCATGACTCACATCTACAAGCCACGCAACTAGTTGGCTTGCTTTCAGCTGAGTAACTGGATAGCTTCCAGCTAACTAGCTTGATACCCGTTTAACTAGTTAACTACCCAGTTAGCTAGCTTTCAGCAAAAAAGCTGTAATTGCTAGCTAGCCAACCAAGAAACAAGCAACAAGTTAACTTAACTGGCTCACCGGAAGCTACCACATACAAAACTAACTGGATACCCTGCTGAAAAAAACAGCATAGACCAGCTGGTCAGTGCTGGTCTATGCTGGTTTGGTGCTGGTTTAGCTGGTGGACCATGTTGGTCTATGCTGATGCACCACAAAAACACAACATATGCTGTTTTTTCCCAGCATGGTAGCTACCAAACCAACTAAATATCAAACTCACTGGTTAATTAACTAAGCCACTGACAAGTTTTCAGCCAACTAACTAGCTGCCTAACTACAATAACTGGCTTGCTTTCAACTAACTGACTAACTAACCCCTGACCAGCAAAACTCCAGTTTATGGAGGCAAAAAGCCTTCAAATGTGACTAATTGTATAGAGAAGATCAGTCATAATAAATAGATGTATTTGAACACACTGTTTTCCTTTATACTCTAGGCGATGAATAAATACGGAGTAAAGTTCTCCAACCCTGCTGATGTCGCCGGCAGGCCAAAGTTGAGTGGCCCTGAGCTCCTCTGTCAACTCTACAAGAAGGTGGAGGTGTCAACGTTGACCCCTGACCTCAAGCCTCTTTCTTCTCTGCCCTGGGCCTCACTGCTCCCGCCGAAGTCGCTAACCTGCGACCTGGGGCCCTACAAGCGATGTGCGGTGGTCTCCTCTGCCGGGTCGCTGCGCAACTCGGGCCTAGGCAGAGAGATAGGTGAGATATCCTTACAGCATTTGTGTTCTTCCACCATTGCTGCACAAGGCTTCTAAAAGTAAATATTGACAGACATCTGAATTACAGACTCACATGATGCCGTGCTGCGCTTCAATGCCGCCCCTACCGCTGGCTATGAGAAGGATGTTGGTTCTAAAACCACCATCCGCCTCATCAACTCCCAAGTAAAGCCGCTACAGTAACACATTCTTATGTAACTGACTTTAAACAGATTATAACGTCAGCATCCATTTGAACGTTGTTTAGGTGATGGCGTCTGATGACCACCACTTCCTGTCTAGTTCGTTGTACAGCTCAGGTGTCTTGGTGGCCTGGGACCCCTTTTCTGCTGATGTCACACAGGTGCTGTTTACATCCTTTACACTATATAGCTACGCATAATAAAGAATTGAAAAGAATGGTTTTAATCGACGTTTTGCAGTGGTTCAACCAGACCGACTACCCTATCTTCACCCAGTACCAGAGGTACAGGAGGCTCCACCCCCAGCAGCCCTTCTACATCCTGCATCCTCGCTTTGAATGGCAGGTCTGGCAGCGAATACAAGACAACATGGCCGAGCCCATCCAGAAGAACCCGCCTTCCTCTGGCCTGCTGGGTACGGGTTTAAAGAAAGTGTGCACATCGATGACCATTTCAAAACTAAAAAAAACGTTTTTTTTATTAACTGCGCCATCATATGTGTACATATGAGACAGCACTGACAAAAGAATGACATATCTAGAAGGCCTTCATCCTGGACTTTAATTTGAGAGAGTGAAAGGCAATAACACACTTTCGGCAATATAAGAAAACTATAAACAAGTTTTTTAAAGCCTCTGTTCCTGCTCAGGTACGGTCCTGATGATGTCCCTGTGTGAGGTGGTGCACGTCTACGAGTTCCTGCCTTCGCGCCGAAAGACGATGCTCTGCCATTACTACCAGCGTTTCTATGACGCTGCCTGCACGCTCGGCGCTTACCACCCCTTGCTCTACGAGAAGAACCTGGTCAAACGCATGAACCAGGGGCCCGACCGTGACATCTACAAAAATGGCCGCGTCACGCTTCCCGGGTTCAGCACCCTCAACTGCACTCAGACTTATTAAACTGAACCTTGCATGAAGAACAAAGAGGACGGATGCATGACACAAGTTCCAAAAAGACACATTAACACACACTGGAGTCCAATCATGTTAATAGATGTGCCTGTGGACATGTATATCTTATAAGGATGCTGAAAATGTTCATGATCAAATCCTTGCAATCCCAATTTAAGGAGACCGTATTACAGCTTTCAACAGCTTTAGCCTTTTGAGCCAAAACGAACAGCCATCATCACAAACCCCAAGGCTTATACAAAAAGAAGCTATATACTGTACATATGTTTGGTTGCACAACACATTTGACAGTAGACATTTTTGGGGGGTTAGGAGGATTATGAAAGTAAAATGATGGAACCTTCAAAGGAGAACACAAATCTATTCAGCGACGTGTAATACAATTAAATAAAACCAACTACAGTAGTAAGAAACTACCCACCTTTTGAAGTTTAGCCTGATATCACACCTAATAAGTTTCATTTGGATTTTGAGCCAACTTTTGAGGTTCCGCTGAAAAGGCATTTTATCAGTCTGAACAACACACACACACACACAAATAACAGGCAAGCATATACTGTACAGTAAAAGTGTGTGTGTGTTATTGTCATTCCACTGTGAGGCATGTCGATACTGCATTTCCTGGTTTTACTTGGATGTCTTCCATCTTGTTTTGTTTTTTACATGTTTCACAAGGACCGAATGTATTGTTTTGATATTTGTATTTGCCATTACTGTACTGACATCCAGAACTGTTTTATATTGTCATCCACTATGTCATAAAAGTTCAAAGTAGACATTAGGAAAGCTAACCAATTTTATAATCAGCCTGCATAATTGTAGTTCAACTTTTGTCAATGGGCTTTCAGGCGTCTTGATGACAAAGCAGTGATGTCGCCATGGTAACGATGATTTCCAGCAACAAGTTGTATTGTGCATCAAGGATTCAAGGAATTTTATTGTCATGTGACAACTAAATTTTAACTTGGGGCCTGGAGAAAGAAAAAATACAATAAGCAAGCTACAAAAATAAGATATATAGAATAAAATAGATGAAATACACATGTACAAATATACATATACCAAAATATGCTGTACCAGAAATGGTAAAATAAGTATCTAACTTAACATTACAATACATAATTTTACAGACTAGGAAAAAAAGACATGTTGGATATTTTCTTTTACAACTTTTTGTCAGACAGCGACTTCATTCCTCAGTGTTTAGTCTTCCAGTGTCTGCCGCTGTTGGTACAAGCAGGCACAGAATGTACGTAACATTAACTCATGTTTGTGGCGTCTTCAACTGCGGCCATTTTGGCCCAAACACACTTGATGTGAGGCAGCGCAAGATTTGTTGCCACCAGCTGATGTCATCCTGGTGTATTTGCACTTAAATTTGGTAACAAAGCTACTTCTCACTGAACACAACTGGGTCGACTTCTTTTGCAAGCCGACTCTTGGTGAGGCTTTAAAAGTCATGTTTTTCTTCTGAGGGAATCCGAGCATAAGCAGTGTTTTTGTTTTCCAAATCAGCATGTGTCAGTAGCTGAATAATTGATGTCAGTGCATTTCTGAGGAAAAACATTTGATCTCTATGCAGTCTCTCTTTGCACCTTGCATGCTTCATTTCCGCTGCTGTGAAGCCTCTTATTTTTACCTTAAGAGTTGCATGTCCTCTTAAGCTTTTTGCCTTCGTCCTCTTTGTTTATGAGAGGTGACAATGTGGTAACATGTTTTTTTTTTTTACTTTCACTTCCCCAAGGACCCCCACAGATGTTTAATACTGTTTTTAGGGTTTGATGTTTTTATTAGGGCTTGAATCCCAAGCATGTGTTTTATGTTTAGTCTTTAAATCATCCTGTAGGAAACATTTAAGAATGAACATCACTGCCTGCATATTAAAGTAGACTCTGGTAGAGAGGACATTTGCTTCTTTCTATCTTTGTAACAGAGTTGTAGTGGAGTCCAAAACAATGATACGCATGTGCAACAAGAGCTTCTGGTGTCACGGGCGGCGTGTAGCCGATAATTAGGATCCCATGATGCAGAGAGACAAGTGTCCGCGTAACAAAAATTTAATCACAAGTTCACCAAAAATATAACAATGCCAACAGGTAAAAAGTACAACATAAAGCCGCGGGAAAATATACAACAAAAGGGAAAAGTACCTAAAATGTGTCCCCATTCAAAGTATTCCAATAATTAGAAATTATGTAATTTCCAGCAAGAAAACATTTTCCCACAGAATCTGCCTCATTGAATGCATCTACTAACATCCAATCGGCTTTTTAAGAACTAACAACGAATGTGTGGATTACATTTCTGTGCACCGACTGAATCCAGAATGCTATGTCAGCACTCTTTTTCTGTGACTAAGTCTGGTCGCACTGGTCTTATTTTATTTTCAAAAAATAAAACAATTGAAAATGAATTGGAATTGTCAAATTTAATAGACTGTCATAGTTAAAATGACATTTTATTTGGGAGACACTAAACAGTGATTTAAGATTAAGACTTGAGACATACCCGAGACTTGCAAAACACTGATTTACGTCCTCCTCTGGTATTTGCAGGTTTAGACTTCGTTTTTACGCCGGATGCGCGGAGACTGTGGGTCGCTTACCCGACTGAGAGTTTTACTTTTTATACAGTTTGGTTTCTCCGACTGTCTTTGAAGGGGTCGTCATAGAAGCGCTCTTACGTTGTCGTCACGTGACCCCGCGGACCTAAACAAACATGGCGCCGCAAAAGTGAGGGAAAACTCCGCCGTGAGTGCTTTTCAACTCAATTGCTTCAGTTGAGAGCGCTTGTTCTGTCGTGGTAAATGACCATCGGACTGCGCGTTGTCACTTATGTACACTTTGTAAGGATTTTAATTCCTAAACGGTTTCATTCGTACTGTTTGCATCCTTAAAGCATGTTGTTCTCGTGTTCTGTCATGGAGCTAGCTAGCGTGCTACATCCGTTAGTTTAGGTTAGTGTCGTTTATTGTACTTCCCTAACTCGATTAGTAAATGTTTACTGAGTTTATGAGTGAATAGAGCGACTGTTAAAAGACCAATCCGTTGGCTCTGGACTAAAATGACCATTGCTTATTCACACATTAATAATGAGTGACTGTAATACTTAATAGGGTGAATGCTACCAGAGTTTTAATGTTGAGATGAAGTGTTTTCAATTTTGTGTTTTGTGTTGTTTGTGTTTGTTGCCAAAGTAACATTGTAGCCGAGCAGTATGCCTCAGAGGAAACATACTAACACAAACAGGGACATTCACCCTGAAAGCCAGTTGTTGAACGAAGACACACAGGAAGATGCAGCCATTGATGATGGAGAGGAAAGGGTAAGAGAACCTAAACTGTTTTGCTGATAAAAAATATGTTGTTTTTTTTCTAGTTAGTTAACAGGAAATACAAACAAACAAATCTGGCCACCCTAGTAGACACTGATTTTCATCAGGTTCCTGCTCAGTAGTGCACACAAGTAAAATAAACGTATGTAAACATTCCAGGACATCACAATCCAATCATACAGTCACACACAAGAAGAGGGCCACGATGAGTGAGACCACGTCTCCAGTTAGCCGTGGTCGCAGCAGTATCTTTCAGCCAAATGACTAACTGTAGTCTTTCGGAAGAGTCTTGGTGATTGTGTGGTTCTTATGTTGAGGGGAATCCCATTCCAGGCTTAAGTGAGCTTGCAGAAAAATTCTTTCTGTCCATTAAGTGTCAGATTGGTGATTTTAGATTAAGGCCGATATCCAATAGTCGTCTTTTTGCCGATAGCGGAACATTATCCGTATCAATATTGCATCAGAAAACCCCTATACTCTTTACTTGACCATGTTTACTGGCTGGGGCATATGTGACGATAAGTGTCAGGTTGCTGACAACATTCCAGTTGTATGTCCTTACGTGATGTATTTGAACACAGACCTACATTTTGAGTATCATTTAAAATATGTGTGTAAAATTAGGCGCGGTTTCTTGCTTTTAGGTTGAGAGCTCAGCTTCACTTCTGGCTTCGTTATCAGCCAGGGACAAGCAGCGAAAAGAGAGGAAAAACAAAATCAAACCCAAAGGTAAACTCACTGGCGCACACATTTTTATATGCCTGTTTTGCTGTATAGTTGTTCCTTGTTGTTCCACATTGCAGTTTAAATTTTGCAGCTTCACTCCATTACGTTTTTTTTAATAAATCATGCTGTTTTGTGGTTGAATAAGTCTATTTTACAAATATTTTACATATATTTTGCTTATATGAAGCATATGCAAGCATAATGGCTTAATGAACTAACATACAAATACAAGGCATTAAGAAAACGCTTTCAAATTATGAATTTAGCATTCTGCACTATAGTAGGTATGTGACGAAATACGGATATATCGAAGTATTCCTATATTTAACGCTTATTTTCTCTGATTATATCTGCTATATTGGGTAATACGAGGGTAACAGTGACTATATGGCCGTTGTTTCATATTTAGAGGGCTCTAATCATGTTAAAAAAAAAACATAATTAGAAGTTGGTAAACAGTTTTTCTATGCTCTGACTACGAAAATATTCCAATTATAGATAAGGAATCCTACTTCATGGAAATTCACTTATGACAGTGAGGTCTGGAACCATTAAATGAGGGATTTACATATAACAAGAAAACAAAAAATGGCCTTTGATTGGTGTTTTGTGCTCAGAGATGACAGAGGAGGAGATGATGGCTCTGGCTTTGCGACTAAGTGCACAGGAGGCCAACGTCAGTGCGCTCAGAGTGCAGCAGGAAGAAGAAGCCATGATGAAAGCCATCAAGGAGAGCGTGAGTATATTACACAGTTAATATATACAAGAGGTTTTTTGTATCATATCTGCAAATTTGTGTTTTTTGTTTGTTTTTTTTGTTTTTTTATTTAAACTCTCCTAGATGTGTTCCCAGAGTCAGAGCATGTTGACAGAAGCAGACACCTTGCTGACGTGCCACTCTCGGCACAGACGTTTATTGTCGAACGGCGTGGCGGAGTCCAACATCAACGTGACAGCGTCGGGGGATTGCTGCACCACGGGGGCCAACCTGAGCCAAGGTGGGTCATGGAGGAGACCTCTACTTTGGTTTGTATGTGACTCTACATGTTTTTGTGCAAGGAAGAAGATCACCGAGTTCAGCTGAACTCCTGACTATGTATGTAATGGTGTTGTAATTGTACAAATGAAAGGTAAAGGACAAAATAACCGCAATAAAAAGCAGAAAAGGAAGGAAGGCCCTACGCCCGAGTTGACGCAAACTCACCAAATCTGCTCTCAGGCGTCACCGAGCAGCTCAGAGTCACAGCCTGCGCTTTTGGCCACACCTCAGGTAATGTTTTGTTGCTCACATAGCTTTAGTCTTATTATGTAGCAGTTACTTATTTGTACACTTAAAAGAGTGCCTGTAAGGTTTTATGAGCACGGTTTGATGCTGGAACTGATAATTCCCTTTCTAATTGATTCTTATGGACAAAAAGTGTTTTTAAATTAAAACAGCCTGGAAGTCAACCGGCTTTAGAGGTTCCACTGTATTGATATTAAAAATCAATACAACTATGCTTATGTTTGAACAATTTTGACCCAAATTGTGCACAGATCTGGGGGAGAAATGTGTCGTAGCTGATCACATGCTCAGTATGTGCGTAGATGTGCTTTGATTTTTAATTTTCCTCAATTACTATTTTTAACCATTATTGCTTGATTTTTGCTTTGGTTGATATTGCATGCATTTACAGTAGTAGTCAAAAGTTTGGACACAACCTCATTCAATAGCAACAGTAAAACTTTTGTCGCAAAACCTTTCTGTCTTTATGGGCAGTTAAATGTCTACCTGTTCACTGTATGCTGACACATTTGTTTCCTTTCTCTGCTCAGAGTTGTGATGTCACGCAGATCGACAAGTCCCAGCACCATGAATCCCCCGTCTTTCCCATGAGCACAGCCAGGGTCACTTTCACCCAGCTGAACCAGGGCCTTGTGGAGACATGCAGGACCACCGGTTTTGTGTTGTGCTCTCAACTCAACCCCGAGCTCCGCATGCCCGAGAGAGACGCTTTGGCGTGTCGCAAAAGTCCCCTCTTCTCCGAGTCGGATCAGGGAGACGACACCGAAATGCTGTGTCACGAGTATCTAAAAAGTCCCGTGTTTGGCAGAGACACTCAGCAGGGCGGATGTCAGGCGGGCGCCGGTGAAGCACAAGTCCACAGTCCAGAGAGACAAAACTCAGACTTCACTTTCTCCTCTCAAGAGAGTTTAAGCCCATCTACGAGGCTCACATCCTGTCCTCCCAAAAGCCCCGTGTTCCCGAGGAGTCCCGCTCCCTCAAAGCACCATGCTTCCTCCAAGAACTCTCAGTCATTCTCAGAAAGCCCTGTCTTCCTGGAGACAGATGGGGAGCACGTCCTCTCAACAAACCGGGGAGCTGCGGAGGAGCTAAGCGACATTTCCAAAGGCACCCTGGAAGCGGAGCTAACCAGTGACATGACGCTACAGTGGTCTGAAGAAGATGAGGAAGAGACGGTACAGCTGCGGCATATCATTACCATAATACAAGACGTTAATTGCGTTGTTCTTTCACTCTCCAGCTGGTGAGCTCACCCAGTCCGATTTTCCCAGAGGAGGGGTATTTTCCTCCATCGGAAGGTCAAGCAGGCAGTCAGAAACAGGTAGCTGGAGATGAAGCAACCCCAGAGACAAACACTTCAAGCTGCAGGTAAACATTTTGTCCACTTAAGCATGTTGCTTAACCAGCACACAACCTATGGCGAGGACTAACGTCAAATGCTTACAACAATTACGTATTCCAGTTGTCATCTTTTGGAAATTCACACGTGTCATTTTGTTTGAACGGTACAGTACAAAAATACAAAAAAATCAATCAAAAATACCCATTGCAAAGAATAATTACTTTTATGGATTCATTAAGGCAGGTGACACCAACACAGGCTTGCGGGCACCAGGTAGCCCCCCCCCCACGGCCACCCGAGGTGCCCGCAAGCCTGCTTTTCATTCAGGGTTTTGGTTAATAACGTGAGAACACTAGAAAGAAATGCATTCTGAAAGACAACATGTGAGTTGTGGATACCAACATTTTGTTAATGTTCTGGTAAAACAAGCGTATTCTGTTTTTTGGGTTAAAACAGGGATGTCAAACTCGCAGTCCACGGGCCATTTGCGGCCCACCAAATCCTATCTTGTGGCCCGCGACTGAACATCAAAGAATAGTGTAACTTCAGCCTGCAACATGCGGGCAAGCTTAGTGTTACTTACATACTTACAGGGGCAAATAAACACCAACACTGCACTAACAGTGGCGTTTTCACATGGACCGGGGGATGGGGGGCCCTTTAGCGTCATTGTGAGACATGTATTTTGAATTGTATCGTATCGTGCTGAGATTTCCAGACCTACTCCGAATACTTGATGCGGCCCAGCCTCACCCAGACTCTACCTCCAGTGGCCCCCAGTGAAATTGAGTTCGAGACCCCTGGGTTAAAATAAGCTACGAAAATAAATGAGTAGCTTTCAGCCATTTTCGTTTTTTTAAAAGTAGCTCTCACAAGAAAAACCTTGGTGAGCCCTGAATTAAGGTGTATTAACATATTTTAAAAGCGGTATAGAAAATGGATGGATGGATGGAAAATGTCAAAACATTTTTCACATTTTTGACAGATGCATATTTACAAACCTTCTTAAAGATAAGATACGCGTTTATTAGTCCCACAATTTCAGAAGACAAAATGCATTGGCCGGGAATCGAACCCCAGGCCCGAGAATTCTACCACTGAACCACCAATGCTTGGAACACCCATGTGTTACAAATGAAACTGGGACTTGCACACAAAAACCATCTAGGTCCATCGTATCTCGCATCCAGACTAAATGCAGCAGTCATTTTAATTTAGCATGAAGATGGCCAGTCTAGATCTTACCTCTGCTCTAAAATCAGCTTAGCAATGCCTTGAAAGCTCCAATCTCACACACTTTGACTGTCTTTGCTCCAGTTTAATAACTTGTTGATACTACTCATCGATGTGTTGGTGTAATTTACTTCACTTTGTTGAATAATAGCCTTGGTGTCTTTGTTTGCTTCCAGCCTGAGCACTCAGAAGTCTGTGTCCACCCAGGCAACGGTTCACTACTATTGGGGCGTTCCCTTCTGTCCAAGAGGTCTGGATGCAGACGCCTACACACAGGTTGTTGTCCCATTATCATTATTGTCATGCAATGGTGGCAAATTCTGTAAAAGTAAAAAAAAAAAAATTGATTTTCATGTTTTTATCTGACTTTCAGGTGATCCTGGCGCAGATGGAGGTGTATGAGAAGAGCTTGAAAAACGCTCAGAGGAGTCTGCTGAGGAAGGCTGAGTGGGGAGACGCCATCATTCCACAGACAGAGGTACATTAGTAGTTAGCATGTTAGTTTGTTAGTAAGCCTTTTTGTGTGCTTTATCTTTATTGGTAATGCCATTACATGAGACATGAAATAACACCCCTGTAATCACCTTTAAACTCGTATTACCCAATATATCAGATATAATAAAAGAAAGTAAGCCATTTAAGACATAAATAAGACTCGTGCTCATGTATGTTTTAATAAATGAACTTCCAGACGTGTGGACAGGAAGTGATGTCGGGGATTCGGATTTGCGTTTTAGCTGGGGTACAGCCACAGCAGTAGCCCATGTTATTATGATGACGATGATGACTTATTATTGTGTTATTACTGTGAGTGTGAGATAAATAATTCTAGATCAAGTCTGGTGCGTGTCACTAGTGACACCTTGTGGCCAGGGTAGACTACAGTTCAATAACGTCTCGTATCTCCTGTATTTGTATTTTAGTTCATTTAGAACATGTTTATGCTTGAAAATGCTTAATTTAGGCCAAGAATACATAACATTTGCTTAAATATGCTTTTTTTTTTTTTTTTTTTTAATAATAATAGGCCAACAGCGATAATTTATACATTTTTGAAAAACCACGATCGAGTGAGGGAGCGATGTTCGAACCGCGATGTAGCGAGGGACGGATGTGCACTGTAACTCTTCACTCATCTAACGTAATATTACAGTTGCACTTGAACAGCAACACCATGCTAGGTTAGCCTCTTCACTGACGAAAAATGATGGAATTTAACAACTCCCACATCTGTATCTAACTGATGGATAGTTGCCAGAGCTCCAGGCTTTATTTAAAGATGTGTAGCCAAGCCTATTTTTCCCCCCGTTTTTCTTTAGTGGGTCCAAAAAAATCCGGAACTTCCAACCTGCTTGTTTTGAGACAAGAGGCGCAAACAAGTGAGGGATATGATAGAGTTTGCTCATCTTTGATGCTCGTAAATCACACAATGTAAAGAAAAAAATTCACTGAACCTGTACGTTTTGGGGTTTTTTTCCTCTAGAAAATCCCTTCAGCTGAATCATCTCAACGACACAAAGTTCCTCGCAGGTAAAAACCCACCTGTGTGTTTTTCTACACATGTGACCACAGGGAGTAGTTCACGTCACACAACCTGTTGTGTAGCTTGTAAGTGATGCTGTTTATTATACTGTATGTTGTAGACGTGGTCTCAGACTGCGGGACAAAAAGCTCAGTGACAGAGTTTTGGTTGAGCCTGAAGAAGAGGAGGAGGAGGAGGAGGAGCAGGAGGAAAAGCAGCAGCAGCAGCAGCAGCAGGAGGAGGAGGAGGAAAAAGAGCTAGAGGATGATGAGACTGACTGTGGAGAGGGAGATCAGCTGGATACTGATGACTGTGTGGTTTGTCCTGGTACTGACAGACATTTCACTACACTTATAGACTTATATAGTTCATGCTTATCCTGCATAATGAGTGTCCTTTTTTTTTTAACCGCAGAGACCCAACTGAGTGATGAGGATCTAACAGATCTATCTAAGGTGACTTGCAATGAAAATGTGAGTAATACTGTCTGTCAGATCAAAAATAATACTACTTCCATTTGTAGCCAAACAGCCCTGAATGTTGTGGAATGGTGAAGAGAGGTGCTGATGTAGCAGTTGACGAGGAGGAGATGGAAGGTGAGCTTTTAATATTTGGGGCGGTGTAATACAGCTGAAACTAGATTCAGAAAAAAAGTATGTTCAACTGGTTGCAGTCTCAACAAAGGGAGATGAGCAGGCAAACCACCTTGCCGGAAGAAACCCCACCCCTGCCAATGAGGAGGAGGAAGAGCAGACGTCGGACGGAGGCCGTCAAAGGTCGCCTTCACCTGAGCTGGATCCGGTCAGCACCCCGCAGACGAGCCCCAAAGCCAACGTGGAGTGTCCCATTTGCCAGGGAACTTTCCCCGTGGGCAAGATTGAAATGCATGCGGCGTACTGCGACATCGAGGAAGGGGCGGCCGCCGTGGACGAGAACAGGCCTGCGACTGAATATTTGCAAGGTTGGACAAAGAACTCGGCACCGTCACAGATACACTATGTGGACAACAGCACTGAGAATCACGACGCAGGGTTGGAAATTGACAATGTCTGTCTACATTTTGGGCATTTTTTTCTACATCCACAAGGAAGGTGCGGAAAATGTGGAAGAACCCCATTAAGTGACCTCTGACATCACAAATATTCCAACAGAGACACTCCAACATCTTGTCGAAAGTCTTTCCAGAAGAGTGTCATAAATATAACAACTCTTTTCGCTTCCTGTAGGTGTCTACGATGTCCCAATGCTTTTGTCCATATAATGTTATTTACAGCAATGATGCATTCACAGCCATTATCAAATCCAAATACTATTTAATGGTATTGCTCTATTTTAAAGACAGTGTAGTGGCTGTTGTATCATTTTTTCACCACTAGATGTCACCACTAGATGTTAGTTCATTTTTTGTTTTGTTTTTTTTAGTGTCCTTGAAGCCTAGAAAGAAGAGGAAAAGGAGGGCAGCAGAGGAGGAGGGCGACGCCTGCAGCACGGGCAAGTAAGTCACACCTTCCATGTTGCACAGCAGCTCCTTTTGTGTTAGTTTTATTTTATTTTTTTTATGTTTTCCCACAGAATTCAGGAGAAATGTTACATCTGTCAGAAAGCCATGCCCCTGCGAGAATTCAGCACGCACACAGAGCTGTGCATCCGACGTCAGGCCACAAAGGCCCCCATGGTAAGACTCACTACCCCAATCTGGGGCCAAATATTACTTTTGTAACATATATATTATATAGTGTGTTTTTAACCATACAGAAAGGAAATTTGTTGGCGGCTCTGGAGCACATAGAAAGCAGGGATTCAGGTGAGCTCAACAAAGCACAGCTGGAGGAATAGATTTATTGACAATACAATTATTCACAGGTGAGCTTTCGAGCCCATCTTTTTAGTTCAAAAACAATCCTCCAAATGTCAACTGCAGGGCCATTTTCAGATACATTATCTGAATTTTGTTCGCAGAAGCTGGTCCTTCCAGGTGTAAACTTGAGCAACGGTATGTAATCTGTCTTCACTTCTTCTTAATTACAACTTTGTGAGCGTTTGACGTTTTCTATCCTCAAAGATATGCACTAGTGAGCTCCATGGAGGGAATAGACTCTTATAAAAGCTGAGATTTTTCTGCCTTTTATAGTCAGGGTGTTAAAAAGACACAGCCGGAATGTTAAAACCTTTAATTGCATCATTGATATTATTTAAGTGATATTACATGCGCTGAGGCTATGCCAGTAAAGCGATGTTTGGAATAATTGTTTACTGCATGCGGATTAATGATAATATTTCTAAAGCAGGGGTGTCTGGGTGCCCGGGGGCCATTTGCGGCCCTCGGCTGTGATTTTATCGGCCTGCCGCACAGTCTACAAACGTAATTTAACAAGGAAACTTAAAAAAAAAAAAAAAAAAAACAACAGCAGTGAAAATGGAAAAATCAATCAATAGGAAAAAAAAAGCCATAACTTCACAAGAATAAAGTAATAGTATGAGGAAAAACGTCTTTAGTAGCATGAAGTTGAAATATTAAAGAAAAAAGTAAAAAAAAAAATGTTATTTTTGGAAGAAGGGGGAACATTTATAACATGGGAATAAAGTCAAAATATCAGGAGAAGAAAAGAAGTTTATCCAAAAAAAATCAATAGCAGAAATTTTACCACAGTAAAGTCAAAATATTAAGAGGAAAAAAGTAGTTTTCATGAGAAAAAAGAGCAATTTTATGAGAAAAACTTGTAAAATGAGGGAAAATGTCATTTTAGTAACAATGTTGCAATAAAGAAAAAATACATTATTGTTTTAAAAGATATACATTTAGAATTACGAGAAGAACATTTACAAGAGGAAAGCTGAAATGAAACAGAAAATTTGAAAAATCAGCAGAAATTGAAAAAAACAGCTGTAATTTTAGGGGAATAAAGTCAAAATATTAAGTCATAATCGAATGAAGAACAAAAGTCCCAATTTTACAAGAATAAACTTTTATTATAGAAAAAAGCGTTATTTTTAGTAGCATTGCACCTATATTACAAAGGTGAAATGCAGTCTTTTCTTGAGCTACATATAGCTTCTTAGCATATCTCAATGTGTTGGTGTACAAAATATAAAAGTGGCCCTTGCATCCTTTCATTTTTCAGTATGTGGCCCTCGCTGGAAAAAGTTTGGACACCCCTGTTCTAAAGGCAGAATTTTTTTTCTGATTGGCACTTGTTAGATTGTCCAAGTGTACCTAATAATGTGTTCATTGAGTGTCTGTGTGTGTGTGTGTGTGTGTGTGTGTGTGTGTGTGTGTGTGTGTGTGTGTGTGTGTGTGTGTGTGTGTGTGTGTGTGTATTCTTCCAGTGACATCATTGATCTGAGAGACGATGAAGAGGAGGGGGGACGAGTGTCCACTTTGGGGATCAGCAACTCGCCCATCAAATCCTTCACTCCCATCTCGGAGGCCACAGACTGTCTTATCGACTTCAAGCGACAGAATCGACTGAAGAAGCCGAGCCATAAACGAAGGTGAAGAGCGGCCTTTAACGATGACAGCGGGGAGTCTCAGAAACCTCTCGATGCCTTCTGACTGATCTCAGTCTTCTTAATGAACATTTATGCAAGAACTTGAATGTAATGTTGAGACTCTTGCAAATGAAGAGGAACCATCATTCTGTTTGTCTCGGTCTGTATATTTATGATATTCATGCCTTTTCGGCTACGTCTACATGAACTGAAACATTCCCTTCTTTTTTTCTTCTTTACATAATGTCCATAAAACACACATCACTGATAAAATGCTGGGCTAACAACTGACAGCGCAGCACTTGTGTTGACTTAAATACAACAACGCATAGAATTAAGTGCATTTCTGTTGTTTTCCTCTCGAGATTAGTGCTCCAGAAAACATACTGTGGTCGAATGGTGGCATCTTGCAAAGATGTCCTGACATCTTGTGCTGAATTGTGATCAAAGCATGTCAGCATTGCACATTAGGACACTAAAATACAGAAAGATTTAAACATATTACAGACTATACGACAAGCTAACACTTGGAATCAGTAAATATGTTTTCCTGGAATCCTTTAACAACAAATCTAAAATTATATTTTTAAATGTGTAAAGTAACTCTGTCGTGTCATTTTTTTTAGATCTCAGAAACAGCTGCTGGTATTTTTAATGAGAAAAATTATTTTTACAAAGCTTTTCACTTGTCATAAATAGGAAAAGGAAATCTCTTGGAATGTGTCACTAATGGAAACCACAGGTTTGAAAAATTTAGTGGCATTTGCTAGCATTTCAGAAAATAACAAATTGGATGTAGTGTAACATTTATTTGGAGAGAGAAAAAAAAAAACGTCCTTGTTTGATAACATTACATTTCCACTTAATCTGGAGATTTTTGTGGTCTTATCTTTTCAGCAGTCATAGACAGATTTGAATACCCTGTGGCTCCCAAAATGTTTTCTTTATTTTTTAATCAAAAAGTTAGAATGTTTGTCTTTAAAAGGACTCAAACTGGAGATAATACAAATAATGCTGTCAGCTTCCTCATTCATAATCATAAAAGTTCCACATTTGGCTTAAGGTCGTTGTGACGCATCTTAGTCATACAGTAATATGCCATGCACACTATTTTGCAACAGCTATGAACACCCTGCTTGAAATATTAATGTCCTGTTTTTGTTTTGTTTTTGTTTTACCTGAAACACGGTCAAAAGCCAAACAGAGGTACTTACTGTACAGTCTTTACACACATTGGGGAGCAACTACTGTATTTAAGTGTAATGTGCGAGTCTACTTAAAAATTGCTTCCATTTTTTAAGGGGTTTCCTCAGTTTGGAGATTTTTGTGTTTCCTCAGTAGACAATTGAGGCAACACCAGTGTCACAATACAGTTCACACTTGCACCACTAAGGACAACGTTAACTGCAAAGAAACACTGCCCCCTTCATGTGTCTGCTTGCATTGTTAATGTCTTGTCTTCCCCCCCTCCACACACACACTTTTTTCTTTTTTTAACTCCACAAAAGTAAGCTGTCACTGTGTCCTCACCAGTTTAGGAAGTTGATGGGTGAGTTGAGTTTGTGAGAAGATACCCAAGGTGAGTGACGTCTTCTGCGCTTCTTTTTTTATTTACACTTAGGTCATTTTGTACCAAACAAAAAGACTGGTTTTGCTTATTCACAAAATAATTCAAACGCACCGTTTATTCAGCGTTTGTGACAAGCGTTTTTCTGATAAGAGACTGGAGCTTCTAGTTTTTTGAGCAGACCTTAAAGGCATATTTAACTTCCATTGTGGAAAACTCGTTTTACCTGCTCTTGACTATTGAATGTTTGCTTTCTGAGTTCCAACTTCAGCTCATTTGCCAGCCCTTTCTTATTGCCAAGCTCTCATAGTACACCTGAAATCATGCAGTCAGTGTATTTATGAGTGGTAGCCATATTGTGAGATAAACAGTTTAAAAGTTAATTGTGGTTTTTTTGCGAGGTGTGACTCCAGTGGGCTTGGCTTAGATGTGTCCAGGGAGAAAAAAAGGTGGCTTTTTTGTTGCTTTTTTTCAATGCCTGATGTGAACATTAGATGTACACTCCACCCCAAAATCCAACATCAACACGCACATTGATGGGGAAAATTGGGTATTTATATTGTAGGCAGGCATAGGAAACCACTAATTCTGCACAACCTTATTGTTTTATTTATTTGAATGCCTTCTGTCTATTTAGGAGCAACGGCACAAAGACAAGCGACAACAAGGAAAATATGAGTGGCGACATCTGCACACTTCACAGCGACGGCATCCCTCCTGACACGCTCGACAAGGTGCATATGTTCGCTCCAGGTTAATCATATAAGGTGCATATGTTAGCCCCGGGTTAATCATCACTGTTAATCATATAATGTAAAATACATTACGTGAACGACAAACGAATACCGCAAAAAGCGGACAAAGTGCGATGTTTAAAATGGAAATAAAATGTATACGACAGCTGTTAACGTCGAAACTGGCCTGAATCGTTAACACTACACGTCCCAGGATGCATTGCGACAGGCGTCTCGGCTCCTCTATCTCGTAAGCAGTACAGTATTTAACGTGAATGTAAATCGTTTGAATGCCTTTTGGGGGGTAATTTTATGACAGTTAGAATTTCACCTTACATACCATGGATGTTTTTAGTTTAAATTGTGTTTATCTCAAAGGCAAGCTTGTTCGTTAAAGGTAATACGCTTAGCATGCTAACTTCTGTATGTGCCTCATGCAGGAGGTATGGTATCCTCTGAAGGACAAACAGGTTTACAGTAAATAGGATTCATTTCGTAGTACAGTAAGCAATGTATTTGCATTCGATAATTTTCTTGGGTAAAACAATATTCCATAAGTATTTTATCTGAAAATTAGATTGTTTTTATTGAATGGTCCTTTGCAGTGGAGACTGGCATCTTGTACCTACCTAAAAAGAATAATTAAATCCATCTACTGTTTTGATGAGCGGAACAAACAAATTATTTACAATGTAAACTAGTTTGTAGCTCTACTTGCTTATGTTTTGATAGTGATTTCTTTTGCACTTATAGTAAGAATAGCCGCACAAAAAACGCTAACTTTTTTTGGTTTTGGCATTTTGTAATTTCAGATGAAGGATTCCGTAAGAAGGTTTTTTGGGGGGGTTATTTTACACATGTGCATTATGACAGCTTCATGCATTTGTTGCACCGACCATCTTCATCATTTCATATGAAAAAGTAGTAGTAGTAAGTCTAAAATGTTACCAAAACCACATCAAACTAGTTATAAAACACAAAAAAACACTGCATTTGCATTATTACACAATAACTGGATTCATTTAGTAATTTAGTTATATTGTGCCATGAAACATGCTGGTTGGTATGGCAGCCATTATGGGAAGACAAATTCCATTTCATTGGGACAAACCCCAGGCATCCTCTCCACAGCTCAAAAGGGTTTATTTCTGTAGAATGTTTTGCATTCGAAATAAGGCTGCGAAACGCTTGTCTTCATGTGGCGCTTGTGAACTTGCACACACGATGCATTGTTAAGGGTAGAGAATGAACGATCCTGATTATTTTGTGTCGTTCGATGTGCGCGTGTCACTATTTTAAGGTGCATGCGGGGAGCGGGCTGCCTTTTCACTGCTGCTTTATTTTTTAATCTACACATGAGGAGTGGTGATGGAGGAATGAAGTCAGGTGTGAGCGTGTACAGACAGGAATTAGCGGGAGGGTGGAATACAGTGTGACGAATTTGCAGCAAGGATCGAGAGGGAAGTGGGGCATGAGAAGACATGCCTTTTGGAAAACTACTGTACGTTTTATACAGGGACACAGTTAGCTTTAGAAATAAATTAGAAAGACAGTATCAGTTAAACAGCAAAAAACAGAAACACTTCACATGAGCCGCAAACAGTTAATAAATGATGATGTGCAGTCTTTCAGACGTGGTGACCCGTCATCTACTGTATGATGGCGTCAAAGCTAAAAGATGCCAAGGAAACACGCCAACAGTAGCAGGATGTGATGAAACTGATGGCTATGTTGCAATCAGAACAGTGAACACACACACACACCCTTATGGTAAACCTTTGTGTCAACCATTTGTTCCAATTTTGTTCCAGTAAAACAATAGCTTTAGCTCGTCATACTTTAATAACCTGTCTTAATAACCTGCTGCTATGATTGCATCCATGCTATCAAAGTGCATCAACATGAATCATTTATCATCCTGAGGACTCTCTGGGATTTCTGTTGTAGTGTTTTCAGTTACAGGACATTTGTTTAGTCATTGCCCCTCCATATTTGGTTCAAGTTTATGTGCAAAAACCTTCCAGCTTTTAGAGGAAACAGGAAAAGACGTGCGAATTGTTGTTTTTGTCTCCGGACGATCGTAACCCTCCCATGTTTTCCTGTAGAAATCAAGTCCGCCCGCATACCAGAATTTATGAAGGCATTTGTTCCCATCAACATGTCAATATCATCCACATTATTTTTAGGACACTGCGATTGACTGGCAACCAGTCCAGCCTCTTGCCCTGAGTCAGCTGGGATAGGCTCCAGCACGCGACCCTAGTGAGGATAAGCGGCATAGCAGATGGATGGATGGGTTATTTTTAGAATACGAACAGAATAGCTTTTATTGTCAATATAAATGACTTCTTTTCCATTCAGGTTAACAATATGCAGTATTTGCAAATATCAAAAATGAATGCATGGAAATCATTCCAAATAAAATGATTTTGAGTGGCAAAAATGTCATGAAAAACAAAATTAAGTGCAAAAATCTCTTGGTTTCTGATGTTCACTATAATATTTCACATTTCCGTGGGTGCAAAATAGGAAAAAGCAAGCTCCTACTCTTTTTCATTTGAAAATGTCTCCTTTCTTTTTTTGTCCCTGCAGGTGAAAACCTACCTGAACCAGTTCACTTTGTCTCTGGAGGTCCTGCAGCAGGTTTCTGCTCGACTGGAGCGAGCTCTGAAGCAAGGCTTGGGCAAACACTCCCATCACAAGGCGTGCGTCCAGATGTTGCCCACTTTCGTCACGGCAACGCCAGACGGGACGGGTAACGCGTTCACAGCATAGATTTTGCAATTTCATGAGACTATTTGGTGTTCATGCCGATTTGTTGAAAGACGATTGACTGCTGCTCCCTGCAGAGAAAGGTGACTTCCTGGCTTTGGATCTCGGTGGGACAAACTTCCGGGTGCTCCATGTGCGAGTGGTGGAGGAGGAGCAGAGGGTCGTAAAGATGGATAGTCAGATCTGCGCCATCCCGAAGGAGATGATGCAGGGAAGCGGTAAACAGGTGCGACAAGTGACAGTGTTTAACGTAAGAGCGTTCGTGTTCTGGTAACATTAAAAGTCGGCTTTGCTCTCGTTGTTTGCAGTTGTTCGATCACATTGCCGCCTGTCTGGGTGAATTTCTCGCCACTCAGGACCTGAAGGGGAAAACTCTCCCTCTCGGCTTCACCTTCTCCTTCCCCTGCCATCAGAAGGAAATCGACAAGGTGTCACACACTAAGAATGGATTGTCTGATAGGAGAATTAATTAGGAAAAAAATAATAACGATAATAATAAATCATATGTAAATTTAAATAAAATAATTGTAAAATGCAAATAATGTTAAAATAACACAAAACCAATTTTTAAAAAACAAATTAAGCTTTTAATTTAGAAAAACCAGTACTGCAATAAATTCTAACACAATGCTACTTTAAGAGGTTTTCCTATGAATCAATAGAAATAAGACAAAAGGAAATTCCGAAAATGAAATGCAATATACAATTGCAACAAACAGAAAAATAATGACGTAAAAAAAAAAATGGTGCTTAAAAACAGTCGTAACTTGAAGCATAATTTTATTACCTTTGTCTTCTGTCCCACAGAGCATCTTGATTCGCTGGACCAAAGGCTTCCAGTGCTCTGGAGTGGTTGGTGAAGATGTGGTGAAGCTACTGAGGGAAGCCATTCACAGAAGGGGGGTGAGCAGCGAAAAGATTTGAACTCTCTAAGTTCTATGACAGTCCCGTGTAGCGGTTGATACAACAAACTAAACGAGCACGATGAGGTGTTAACCGACAATAATGAGCAGTGAACTTGCAGTCCGACTCTCAGCGCCTGACTCTCGCTCTTCAGGATTACGACATCGGCTCCATAGCCATGGTGAACGACACCGTGGGCACCATGATGAGCTGCGGCTACAAGGATCAGAGCTGCGAGATCGGCATGATCATCGGTGAGCTTGCGTGGCGTCTGTTTCCCCAACGCCGGACTCCTGCTGATGGAATGTTTGTCTGCCTCCACAGGCACGGGTACCAACGCCTGCTACATGGAGGAGATGAAGAACGTGAAGCGCATCGAGAGCTCGGACGGACGCATGTGCATCAACACCGAGTGGGGGGGCTTTGGAGACGACGGCTCACTGAGAGACATCCAGACGGAGTTTGACGTCGAGGTCGACAAGACGTCCATCAACCCCGGCATTCACACGTACGTTTGACCCAAAAATCCAAACTTTACGATAATTGTATCATCTAAAAAACATTCCGCAAGCCTGCTGTCGTGCACGTACGCAGGAAGCACATGTTTCCCACACAAAATGAACAAATACATTTTGAAAAAATGTGGAGTGGTCCCTCGTTTATCGCGATTAACAGTGATAAGTGAATTTCCCCCGAAGTACGATTCATTCATTCATTCATTTATTAATTTTCTATGCCGCTTAATCCTCATTTGGGTCGCTGGGGTATTCCAGAGCCTATCCCAGCTACTGTAGCTTCGGGCGAGAGGCGGGAAACACCCTGGACTGGTCGCCAGCCAATCGCAGGGCAGCGAAGTAGGATTTCTTATTTATAAATGGAATATTTTTGTAGAAAACCTGTTTTTAACATTATTAGAATCCTCTAGATATGAACTAACACTATAGTCACCTTGTAATAACCAACATAGTAAGTAATAAGAGTAAATAAGGCATTTATTTATTTAAATAAGGCAAATAAGACTCGTGCTCTTGTGTGTTGCTATAAATGTGTTCCCTACGGAAGCTGAGTGACGGACGGACAGGAAGTGACATCGAGGGCTCAGAGTTGAGTTTCAGCTTGGCGTGGGTTACGGCTGCAAGAGTAGCCCATGTGTTTATAAGGGATTTTTATCGGGGATTATTGTGCCTGTTGTGAGATCATTCAAAGCTGCAACAAAAGCTTGTCGTTCCGGTGATCAAGTCTGCTCAGCGTTCCAGAAACATTACTGACACCTGGTGACTGGTGTGACGTACCATGTCAGTGTCTTTGAATGCGTCTTTTGGCTGCCTTATATTTGTATTTCAGTTCATTTAGCCATTTTTATGCTTGAAAATGCTTCATTTAATAAACGTACGTAACATTATCTGAAACATGCATATGTTTTGACTAATGATAAACCGTGATAGAGTGAAGTCGCGAAATTTGAACTGCGAAGTGGCGAGGGAGCACTGTACAGTATAACATTTAAAAAAAAAAAAAAAGAAAAGAAAAACATTTTTCCTCACGGGGCAGTAGAGATGACTAAAAAAAATGTCTGTTCTCTCGCTGCAGGTTTGAGAAGATGATCAGCGGCATGTATTTGGGGGAGATTGTGCGCCTGCTGCTGGTGAAGATGACAAAGGACAAGTTGCTGTTCGAGGGACAGACGTCGGAATCGCTGCTGACGCCGGGCGGCTTCGAGACCAAATATATCTCGGACATTGAAGAGTGGGTTATCCTACTTTGAAAATAACTCTGGCCATGTATTTGTTTATGCGGTACCTCACAAAAGTGAATAGACCACTCACATTTCGGCAAGCATTTCATTAAATCTTCTCAATAGACAACACAAACATTGCTATACGTTAGAGCAGGCGTGTCCAAAGTGCGGCCCGGGGGCCATTTGCGGCCTGCGGCTGCAATTTTATCAACCCGCACCACAGTCTAAAAATGTAATTTAACAAGGAAACTTAATAAAAAACAACAACAGCAAACATGGGAAAATCAATCAAAAGTCAAAATATTAAGAGTTGTAATCTAGCAAGGAAATAAAAGCCATAATTTCACAAGAATAAAGTAATAGCATGAGGAAAAAAAATATTTTAGTAGCATGAAGTTGAAATAGTAAGAAAAAAGTTTTATTGTCAAAAACAATGAATAAAGTTGTACTGTAATTTTTGGAAATTTAGAAAAGGGAAAATTTAGAAAAGGGAATAAAGCCAAAATATTAAGAGAAGAAAATATATACAAGAAGAAAGTTGAACTATTTGGAATTTTTTTTTTTTTAAATCAACAGCAGAAAATTTTACCAGAGTAAAGTCAAAATATTAAGAGAAAAAAAATAGTATTCTATTGAGACAAAAAGTAGCAATTTTTGAGAATAAACTTGTTAAATGAGGACAAATATCATTTTAGTAACAATGTTGAAATAAAGAAAAAATACATAGTTTTAAAAGATAAAAAATATTATGGAATAAAGTTATAATTACAAGAATAAAATTTACAAGCGGAAACCTGAAATGAAATAGTTGGAAAATTAAAAAAAACACTAGAAATGGAAAAAAAAAGCTCTAACTTTACAGGAATAAAGTCAAAATATTAAGAAAAAAAGCCATAATCGAACAAAGAACAAAAGTCGCAATTTTACAAGAGTAAACTCTTATTATTATGGAAAAAAACGCCATTTTTAGTAGCATTTCACCTCTATTACACAGTTGGTGAAATGCAGTTTTTTTCTTGAGCTACATATACATTAGCTTCTTAGCATATCTCTATGTGTTGGTCTACAAAATATCAAAGTGGCCCTTGTGGAAAAAGTTTGGACACCACTGCGTTAGAGTGTCGGGTTCCTTTCAGTGGACAGTGAGTCTATAATGCTGTACAAGCTGTACACTGACTACTGTAAAGTAGATCTAAGTTTCATTTCCATAGCACTCTAATTTGAGAAGACATTTTGCAGTCAAAATGGTTGTTGAAATGTGAGGGGTGAACTTGCCGCCGTCAGCAAACAGCTAATGGTATGTCATTAGAGCCGCTCCTTTCTCATCACATATGTATCATTCATATAAATCGTCATTTGGTTTTTGCAAACACACCTGACATTTGAATAATGAGGTTAAATTAAGCATCGGAACTCCAAATTGAAGCGGTGTGTGTGTGGACTCTCACCCCTTGCTGCCGCCCAGTGGTCAGATGGGAATACTACACTAAATATTGGACATTTTCTTTCATTTAACAACTTCAACTTCAGTATATTTGTCATGTTAACTTCCTGTTTGTTCTTGACTCCAGGGAGGACGTCGGCCTGGACAACGGAAGTAGAATCCTGACCAAGTTGGGTCTGACCTGGGACCCCGTCGATGTCCGCGTGGTGCGCCTGGTCTGCGACACCATTTCCTCCCGCTCAGCCCGCCTCTGCGCCGCCGCCCTGGCGACCCTCGTCAACCGTATCCGGCTCAACCGCGGCCTGAACCATCTCAAAACGACTGTGGGGGTTGACGGGACGGTGTACAGGAAGCACCCCAAGTAAGACAAGTTGCTGTATCGGAATTATTAAGGAAGTTGTGTGGCTTGTGTCACAATTCTTACAGGTTCAACAACTGATCATGATGAATTTATTATTATTTTTATTTTAATGTTGCTTTGTCTCAACTTGCTGCAAAGTTTCAGTGCGGAGCTCCAGGCCATGGTGAGCCTCCTGGCCCCCAAGTGTGACATCACCTACCTTCTCTCGGAGGACGGCAGCGGGAAAGGCGCTGCCATGGTAACAGCCGTGGCGCAGAGGCTGGCTCGCCAGTCCCGGCTGTTAGAGGACAGTGAGGGCGAGGGGAGCACCGAGGAGGACGAAGACGAATGAGGGCAGACACGAACACCTTTTTCTTCTTTTTTTTGTTTGTTTTTGCATTACATACGTCCATTAATTTAATAATAGCATTGAATCTGTTTCAAATTGGCCTGGTTTAAGTTAAGGGAGCTTGCTTGGAACTTGGAACTGAACTCGGTAATTTTTTTTGTCCATTTGTAGTCGATTCATTTTAAGGAAAATTTTGAATTTAGTCAGAAAAAAGACTATATTAATAATATAAATGCTTTTTGGGGGGGATTTGCTATTTTCTTTATTTATTCTAACCTTCATATTTGGCACAGAAAATCCGTCAAAGTTGGGAGAAAAAAAATCCTCACGTTCGCGCTCTTAAAAGCCTCTTTAGTGGAAAGTTTGGCTTTGTGACGGATGCCGTCTCCCCCTGCTGGCCTCAAACGGTAACAGCATCTTAACGTGTGCACTCGTCTATATGCTGGGGCTGCACAACCCTTGACACCAGGGTAGTTATTAGGCAGATGTGAGGATGAGCTCCATTTACCCTGCGTGTGCGTGTGCGTGTGTGTGTGAGAGAGAGTAAACCACATTTCGAGGTTTTGTGTCATAAAGGTCATCGATGTCAGCTTTTGTTCCCTCATTCCTTCCGTCAGGGATTGCGGAATATTTGAGTACAATTCAAAGGAAGCGATGAAGAAATCCAGCAGTTGTTGTGATGGTGATAAATGAGCTGAAGCCCCATGCTGATAGGACCCTCGAAGGTGCAACTTATTTGTTTGTATTTCGGAACAATTCTTCCCATAGGAAGTAACGGAAACAAATTATTCGTTCCAGTATCAAACTATTGCCTTCTTTTAACTGTGTGGGAAATGTTTTAAGTAACTTTTTTATATCATGTAAGTGTAAAAATAAAAATAATAGTAAGTTAACCGCCATTGATGTTAGGATTTAGCAATAAAATTGTTTTGGCGTTGAGCCTTGAGCATTCCAACTTGTCATACAAGCATAAAAAGAAGTTAAGCACGTGTAATGTAAAACAGAAACAACAAAGCGTGACACAACGGCATGGTGCAATCGATTTTTTTAGGTTCTTAACGGCAATGCAAAACATAAACGCACACATGGCAGTATGATAAATGCCAGTTATACTTCCTGTACTGTAACTTCCTGTGTATATTCCTCTCGTCTGACGTTCTTTCAACAACTCGTGTCGAAAAAAAAGCCCGTGATGCTCGCTGAGCTGAGGTCTCGCGCAGTTTCCTGAGCATCCGCCTTATTCTCGTCATGTGGCATTTGCAAGATTTTAGCCCCGCTAACTGGAGAAGGTAACCGCTTCGGTATCGAAACATGTGAACAATGAAACACTGCGTGACCAAGGCGTAATGCAAGTCCTATATTTTTTTTTTCCGCATTCTTAAATATGATGCAAGTGTAAAAAGAAGTTAAGCACTGTAAAAGATAAAATAATAAAAACTTGATGTTTACTTTCCATACGGTTACTTCCTGTTAATACTCTTCACATTCTTCTTAACAACCCTTGTAACCATGTGTCACAAAAAAGCAAACACTCGCTGAGCTGAAGTCTTCTTTTGTGCAACTAGCAGTCATTTTTCAGGAAATTCTGTTCTAAAAGTGTTCTTACTTTACAGGTTCCGCTGTATTTAAAACTGACCGTGTGCCTTCACTCATAAAGTTGCAGGACTGAACTCTCGCGGGTATGAATTCATCCATAAACAGCGGACTTTTACTTCTCCGTGGCGCATTTCAGGGAGGGCTGTTAAACCTTTTACATCACCACATGAATGTGACGTGGGTTTGTAATCATGTCTTTGAAAAGCAAAGTTGAATAAACATGAAACTACGGAGTTCCTCAATGTCGTGCATGCCCTCAACGGCTCAAGCTAGACTGGCTGTCACCATGGTTTTAATGCAGCACATTTTATTGATTGTATCATTTCCTAAACACACAACAAACACTGGCTTATTTTTCAAAAACGCACTACATGCCTTGTTTTCCCCTCGTCGACATCATTCAAACTCACACGGTCATCTGTGACGGCTGATTGGCAGATTGTATCATCTTGTTCTTTCACACACAGCTTGTCACGTCGGCTGAAGGATACAAAATGGTACATTTGGACTTTTTTCCCACCTACTTTTTAATTACCGTAAGCATTTTTTTAGCTAGGCAACAGAAATACGCTCTAAATTTAAAACTACTTGTCAGCAGTGCTTCTTTTAACCCTCTTTTTTCTTTTTTTTTTTACAATTTTAAGGTGGACTTTATATGTTGAGATTTTTTAATAATGTTTATACACAAAAAAAAAATCCAAAAAAAATTCCACTTCCTGTATCCTGTGGATTCCCTGCCAATTTGCTGCCTCCTAGTGGTCTGTTTACATATTTTAGAAACTAGATTCATTCCAAGCTAGTGATGGAAATGTCGGCTCTTTTTAGAGAGTCGGTTCTTCTGCCTCGGCTCACTAAAAAGATCCGGCTCTTTTGGCTCCCAAGTGGCTCCTCTGATTTTTTTTTTGTTGTCTTAAATTAATTTAGCAGCAAATTATGTTTATTGTGTAAAATGAATGACTAATATCAAAAATAGATTATATCAAATGTGTGTTTTTTAAATGGATTTATTTAAACCTCAATGAACAGCTACAAAAAAAGAATGTAAACAAAGTATCAAAGTATCATCTCAATAGACAAATTAGGTCAAAATAGGTCAAACCTCTTCATGCACATTTCTCCCCAACGAATCGGCTTTAAGAGCACCGTAGCCTGTTTAACCCCGCCCCTCCCCATGCTCAGTGTGGACACAGAGACGCCGCCACACATCGTGACCAATGACATTCGCCTTTAACAATCCCAATTGGCTCCCAAAGACTCGAACCGGCGAGAAATTCCACTAAGCAACCCTGACAAGGCAGACCTGTGAAGCGAAAACCGTTTCGGTTGACTTACTGCACGAAGCTCATCGAGAGAACGCCAAGGGTTTGCAGCGCTATCATGTGTTCATTCGGAGTTTTGAGACTCTCCGATGCAAATAGTCATGAAAATAAAGAAAACGCTTTGAATGAGAAGGTGTGTCCGAACGTTTGGCCTGAACTGTTGGTATTGTTGTACTTTGGATGCTTGCTTTATTGTGATTGTTAAGCTGTCCCCTTCAATTTGCCAATGGTTGAATTTATTTGAACATGCACGCAAGTTACAATGAAATGCATCACATAGTACAGTTCGCATTTTCACGTGTCCAAAAAGGAGTAGCAAGAAGCAAAGCTTATTTCATCCTACCCCGCATCCGTTCTACATCAATTGCGATACATTTGTTCACTTCCTGTATTCCAAATGCACTCTCCTCTAGTTGAATACATCCACAGTTGACGAGATAATGTCATAATCTGATAAATAGTAGAAACAAACAGTAGTCCGGTTTCAAAAGTAGTCAAATTTCTGGTCACCGTGACTACTTGATTTGACAATCTTAAGAAATAATAGGAACTAGACATAACGAAACATAGGTTGATCGTAGGTGGAAATTGAAACCATCTACATCGTGAGTGGGCAAAAAAAAAAGTGAAGCTCACCTTCAAGCGGAACAATGCCAACATCAAACTGGAATAAAAAAGAACTTTGGATGATTACTTATCTATTTATCAGTGCTCATGTGAAACTTTATCAAATTGCGACCATGCAAAAGACAAAATTTTGACCCGGAATTGCTATAAAATGAATGAATTAACCAATTAATTATGTACAATACTTTTAAAAAACATGTAGGATGATTACTTATCTATTTATCAGTGCTCGTGTGAAACTCCATCAAAATGCCACCGTGCAAAATATACATTTTTGACCCGGAATTACTATCAAATTAATGCATTATGGTCAATATTTCACGTTAAAAAGGTGAATGTTTTTTTAAGTGTGCGGGAGCAGGAGGCACGTGGCTTCCGGTCAAATGTCTGGAGGGGTTTCGTAAAGTTTTGAGGATGTTTTTTTTAAATTCGGACATCATAAATGTGAAAATATAATACATTTTGCTGTGACGGTTCCACAATAAGTTTGCTTTAATCAAATTAAGACCATCTGAGGCTACCTACACCCACCTTGTAACTCATTCCACCTGGTAGGACTGGTTGCTTTAAGAGTTGCTATCGCAGTCGATGGCTACACAAGTCATTTGTACACGGTGCTCCGAGCGACACAGCGTCATGTGCCCCGTAAAGAAAAAAAAACAGGCTGTCTGAAGAGAAAGGAGAGACAGGAGAATGAAAGAAAGCTAAAAGTAGGCCGCCAAATGCTTACAAAGTATTTTTCAAAGAAACGCTCGTTCAGCCCAAATGTTAAAGCACACGATGATTGACGTTACACCACGGTTTTGAACACACCTCCTAAGTTCCATGAAAATTCAGCATGAGGGAGTGCGTGGAGCGAGGAGCAGCTAATGTTAGCCTCTCCTGCTGTTTGCTGTTACTTCTTGTCACACTCTCCTTTGCTGTATTTTTTATAGTGGCATTATAGATGCAGTGTAGTCGAAACATTTTCTTTAAAGTAAAATGGGACTCACTGGTGAGTCTTGTGTGGTTGTATTTTGTATTTTTATTTTTTTACAGTAGCCTTAGAAATAAAAAAAAAGGGAATAATAATAGTTATGTTATAGTCTACTTTGGGGGAGCTCAAACTTAAAAAAAACATACATCATTTACAAACCATAATAGTACATACAACAGAGTGGATGGAGGATGGAGGGATGGGTTTAGGGTGGGGTTAATCATGTGAGAGTATTTTTTAAGGATTTCATTAATATAAATCTTGTACATGTATACATTATATGTGTGTGTGTTTTTTTTTTACGTACAAGCTATGTAAAAACAACAAAAGGTTGCTGGGCTGTTACTGCAGAGTGCCCTTCTAAAACTCTTGGAAATGAATTAACACTTTATAGTAATATATCACTTTTGGATGACATCACGTAAAAAAAACAAAAAACAATGTGTTTGCAAATGGTATTTACGCCCATTTTGCATAGACTGAAAAAGAAAAATGGCAGGCTGCATATTGTCACTCATGAACAATGGATGCTGTCATTGCTAGCTCCACTGAATGTTCATTCCACAAACTATACATTTACGTGCTTAATACTGCTCCAAATAATTATAATTACATCCGTAACAAATAATTTTTTATGTATTCTGGCTTCAAAACAACCCGGTTCTGATATAGTCTGCTCTGTTTGTTTCCTGCAGGCTTTCAGCTTTTACGACTACTGGAAATCATCGCCATGCGTTTAGATGCGCGCATGCGCAGAACACGCACACACACACACGCACACACACACACACACACACTTTTAAACGCACACTCATACAGACAGATCTGGGATCAGCTCAACTATTTTGATTTTCGTCACCCTGACACCCTTGCGGCTTCCATAAAGAGACTCGCTATAATTTAGCACATTTTTTAAAATTAATATTCGTGTTGGATTATCGAAGCGCCGAGTCGCTGCTCATATGTACAGGAAATATTTAGCATCATGAACATTAAGTTGGCAAACTTAGGCCACACCTAGATCTTGCCCTATTTCCACAAAAAAAGCAGGATTTTTTTTTTTGCTCTCTCTCTTTCTGTGGTGCGTTTGTTTGTGTGACGGCGAGTCCCGGCGGTGTAACCGGAGAGGGGCCTCACACAGAGGGAATGCAGGACTGCAATGGAGCACAATGCAATACAGGTAAAAAAAGCTGATATTATTTCTTAATTATCGCCGATTTGTGTCACCTAGCCTCGGCGGGTTTTCACACGGGTTGGAACGTTGATTAAATTAACCGTATGTAATGATGAATCGGGCCTCTATTTCGACTTTTATTTCATTTAGTTTGACCATATCGCATTGATTGTTTGCCCCCTCACACCACCACCACCACCCCCACTACTCACACACATACATCCAGCTCGCCAAAGTCTAACTCACAATTACAACTTTTATTCAACAACTTTTCCCGTACCTCAAACGTGGCATATTTTATTATGATTGTTATTATTATTAAGTATTCCCGAACGATCCACACGGCTATGACACGAATCGCTCGCCAGACTCCCCCTTGGTAGCCCAACCGTAGCCGTTAAAATCTGAGTCTTAATATTTCTGATATTTTCGTCGTGTTTAATGATTAATTTCTTTGTGTGTCGTGTCGACAGTCCCGGTTTCCCATTTGGCTACCAACCCCCACCCACGTCAAGCATACATATTAGCGAAATAAAATTACAAATATGGCATTTTTCTTGGTTAAAAAAACAGGAAACTTTTATGCTAGTCTGTAGGTTTTTTTTTAGCCTAGCTTGCTAGCTGGCTAACTAGCAAGTAGCCAGCTGTCTTGTGATCATATTTGACAAATAATAAAAACTCTCTATCATTTTTTTTGGTACCGAAAGGTTGAAATAACTCAGAGTGCTCGTGTGTCTAATGCGAAGCATATTGATATTATTATCACCAAGCCCCCGACATTTTGTCTCTGCTGTAATTGCGACAGTTTAAGGAGGAATGCTAATATTGAAGCTTTGTGTTTGGACTTTAGGAAACGTTCACAAAGACGACACAGCTCGTCCATAAAGTCCATTTATATCATGGATATATTTAACATCGCAGCGGCGCTTGTGTATTTGTATAGATATCCCTGTTTAAATATTAATATTCACTGCGTTGAATATTTTTTTCTTTATGGTGGTGCCTCTTTGAATAACAGGATATAGCCAAGGTCAATACTCTAGCTTGTTAGACTTATTTATTTATACATTGTCCAAAAAAGCAGACAAGAGGCATTCTTTTATTAATATTCAATGGGGAGTTTCCTCTCTCCTTTTTCTCCCCCACCCACCCCCCCCCACTCAAAAACTGTAATAAAACGTCCTTATTTCCATAAATATTACTGCAGGGTACCGTAAGGGTTTTCCATCTTCCTGTTTGTGAGCTTAAACTCTCTGTTTGTCCCTGTTTGTGAGTGAGTGTGTGTGCGCGTTCTCACATTTTAGACTGCCTCTCAGATTATATTTTGTGGCTTTTATTTTCCTGCCTAGCCAGCTTTGCCTCATTTCCACCACTAGGCTGAGCACTGCTCTTGTAGCCACCTCCCCAGGCAACAAGAAGAGTAGAGAAGAGGAAAAAAAATCTTCCTAAGACTGTAGAGCTGCATGAAATCCATGTAGTGGGTAAGAGTATGTTTACCATGTTGGTATTCATCACATGGCCTCACTATAATTAAGTTAAATACATGCAAAATGTCCATTCTGGTGCCCCAATGCAAGACTTCACTGACTTCCCCCCCTCGCTTGTTTCCTGTGCTTTGACCAAATAAATGGTTTAAAAGGGCCATAGATCAATAGATGGACCACCATCTTGCCCAAATATGATTATATGATTAATCAAAGAGGCAATATATTTAAAAAAAAAAACTGTCAAATATGTTTGCAGCGTGGCTCAACTTTATTTATCCATTTTATGTAGCTTATTTCATGCAAACAGTGACAACGCTACCATACATTATGTCAGGCGTGTCAAAAAATGTGAAAAAGTAGAGCAAAAAGGCAGAATGTGAAGACAAAATGCTGAAGTGTTGGTACTAATAACACAAAGCTTTGTCCTTTTTAAATATACAGTCATGGGGGGAAAATGATTAGACCACCCTTGTTTCTTCAGTTTCTTGTTCATTTTAATGCCCGATACAACTAAAGGTACCTTTTGTTTGCACAAATATAACAATGACAACAAAAATAGCTCATGAGAGTTAAATATTTGGGCGGTGAATGGCGCTTTTCCACTTCCAAGGCACTCAGTGCGCTACATTGCTATAGCTATTCATGTAAGAACTTAAGTGATTTTGGTTATTATCAAGAAAACCATGGAGCTTGCTCGATATCAGCTCTTAAATTAAGTTCTTAGGAGCTATATTTGTTATCATTCTATTCGTCCAAACAAATGTGCCTTTAGTTGTACCAGGCATTAAAATGGAGCAATATACCGGTACTGAAGAAACAAGGGTGGTCTAATCATTTTTTCCATGACTGTATGTATGTGTTTATATTATATAAACAGTTGTGTTAGCCTTTTTAATGAAATAAAATAAATAAATAAATAAAATCATCAGTGGCTTTTTCAGCATGCGGCCCTCAGTGGTAAAAATTTGGACACTCCTGTATCATATCAAAACAACACATTGATGGAGTTATACGCCTGTCGTTGATTTGTCTTAAGTTGCAAAAATATTTGTGTATCCACTTTGTATAGTAATATACTGCATGGTATAGCGTAAGGATGTAGCGTCTTATAGACAACAAACTAAAACAAGACGGTACACAATCGCACGTTTTGAAAATACGATGAATTTATTCATCACTTGATGCATTGCCGGTAGTTACAAATATAATATATTGATAGCTCAAGTGTGCCTCTCAATAAATTGGAATCTCATGCAAAAGCGATTTGATTTTCATGTGGTCAGTTGAGACGAAAAGACCAATTAACCAGTGGGTAACAGCACTGAACTTTTGTGCAATTTTTCTAAGTTGACGACCGAATTTGGAGGATTTTTTTTTTGTTTTAATTAGCCATAAGCCACCTAATAATAGAAATGATTAAGAAATGCATTACTCAAATATTTCACTGTGCGTGTAGTCAGTCTGTAGAATGTAGGAGTTTCACTTTATGAAGTGAACGACTGAAATAAATGAGCGTTCCAAAGATATTAAAATTTGTCGAGATGGACCTGTAGCGTTTACACAAAAAGCACGTCAGTAAGCAAACATTCAACGCAATTTATTGTCTGTTGTTAATTTGTCCGCAGTGACAATATTAGACAAACAACAACGAAATACATTTTGGCAAAACAACACAATGGTGGCGTTTTTAAAGGGCCTACAATTATAATATCGGTAGGTCACTTTTTATTCATATAGCTTTTTATGCAAACGACGGGAAGAGCGTAAACACTGCATTTTGCCAAGACAGCAGAATAATTGACTCGTATGTCTTTCGTTGACCAAATTGTATGGCGACTGTCTTCGTCTGTAGTGACAAATATATTTGTAGCTGGACTCTTTACATATATAGCTTCTTAATGCAAACAACAAGAGGGTAAACTACCATGCGTTTGGTCAAAACAGCACAATGATGTCAGTCATGTTCTTGGTTTATCTGTCGTGACTAATATATTTTTAGCTCAGCTTTATTTCTATAGCTTCTTTTGCACTGCAGCAAGCTAGTAAACCGCAGTCAAGGCAACACATGATGGATTAATTCATGGCCTATTGTTGTTTGTTGTCACTAATAGTGTTTTTCCATGGGTTTTTAGTCATTTGTTTTGA
This sequence comes from Dunckerocampus dactyliophorus, assembly GCF_027744805.1. NCBI lineage: Eukaryota > Metazoa > Chordata > Actinopteri > Syngnathiformes > Syngnathidae > Dunckerocampus > Dunckerocampus dactyliophorus. Next base: position 5,943,701 of record NC_072834.1, on the reverse strand, counting down.
ATTTATGATATTTATTGTCCTGTCTCATTCAAATTCAACACAAGGCTGTTTTAGCATGACATTAGGTCATGGCCATTTAAAAAATATATATATTATATATAGATTATATTTTTTTTGTTTTTGTTTCCTAATAATATGAACTGTAAAAACATCTTGAGAAAATATTACAATAATTCTGGATTTTCTCCAAAGCTGCCCGTGTTGCTTTTATACATATAAGGCATCGAATCTTTTAATGTTTGTGGAAGAGCCTTGCTGTAGCTGCGCTCGATATTAAGTTAATATGTTTTTATTCCTGCTACTTTTAAACTCGGTGAAAGGCTAATTGTCATTTAAATGCGGCTGTGTGAAATATTACTGAACCAAAATGGCTTCTTTTATATTAAGTTATTGTCATATATTAATTGAATTCTAAAGCAATATAACTCTAAATCTCTTTCAAGTAATTTAGTCTGTACAAGCTGCTGATTTGCTTTTTCTAAATTCTTATTCCAATCTTTATTAAGATCCTTGATCATTTGCATGTTGTTCCTGTGGGCAAAAACATGTCAAGCTAGCATGTTACGGCACATGTTCTGTATTATTTTGTACATTTCTTTATGATCATTTTAAGTAGTAGTAGGCAGTGGTGGCAAAACGTATTGGTAATACCCTTGTATCGACTTTGAAACTGATACATTTTCACTAGGATGGAATTGTGACTTAGTGTTCTGCTGTTGATATTCCTGTGGGAGTATTTCAGTGCCTATGTGCTTCTTGTGCCATTGTATCATTAGAATATCTCTGCATTCTTCCCACAAGTATTTGATTATATTTTTTGCTTCTGTAATTTCACCTCTCGTGCCTGCATGTACATTCACGACTGACCTCGCCTCCTGGCTTTAATGCCTGTAAATTTCTATCGCATTAATGCTGAAAGATGGAAAGCTTGTTGTGGTTTTGTATGGTTTTTTTGTATTGATTTGTGTGTGTGTGTGTGTGTGTGTGTGTGTGTGTGTGTCCCTTTTTTTCCCCCCCTGTGGGCTTTCAAGTGATACTCTGATGTGATGTCATTTGTGGCTTCTTTTATAACTGCTGTTAATATGGCTGTCTGACTCCATGTCCTTTTTTAAAAATTTTGTTCCTGCTGTGACCTTTTTTTTTTTTTTTTAATTCAGCATCTTTTTGTATAAATTGATCCCTGGCCTGCTGCAGCTTGTCTGCAGAACTGTGGCGCGTGGGGGAGGGTGGGGGTTTTAAGAGGAGGAAGGGGGGAGTCTGACTGACTGTGGTGGGTTATGGGTATGCGGTGGGGGAGGGTGTGCACGGCGGGGTGGGTGGTTTTTTTGGGGAGGGGGATGATCAGCATGAGTGAGAATTTGAGAATATTCTGCATTTAGGCAGGAGGCAGCTATCGTGGCAGCAACAGCGACAGGACAAACAGGAACGACTGGTTGTTTTGCACAGACGCTCTCTGCTACAGGAAGCCCAGGAAATGCGAAATAAGCACTTATTTGGTGAATCTTCAAGTCCGATCTTTATAAGAGTAAATGAGGAGCAGCTGCACAGACAACCCCACCCAAGTGCACACACACAACCATATTGATTGTTTCATCTCATGGTTATATTTGCTTTAACAAATAAATCATACATCTAGTTTTTTATTTCTTACCTATAATTTATTATGGAGGAAAATAATTTTCTAAATACTATGTTAAAAATAGAAAGATGGAACATTATAGACTACAGCATACAATGTTTTAATTATGTGTGGTTCTGTAACTTTTTCATGTAATTTCTTAATTTTACTCGTGTAATTATACATATTTGTTTTAATAGGGGTGTCCCAATCCGTATTTTTTGGCTTTTGATCCGCTTTTTTAATAATATTGCCGATCTGATCCAATACTGAGTTTTTTTTTTTTTTTTTTTTTTTTTTTTTTTTAATAAGAAGCTTTTGTTACATTCAAATTGGAAAAAATGGGGGCGCAATAATGCTTTTAGGGTATGACTAATCATTTGACATTTTACTTTTTTTTTTTTTTTTTTTTAACAAGCCCTCTTCAACGCAATACTAATTTGAAGGCCCCTAGTATAAACAACCAGCAGTTAGAGTGACATTTCTCATGTGAGCTCCCCGCACCATGACACAGCAGTCTGGGCACAGCGAGGGGGAACTACCGCTGTAGCTATGTTGCCTTTTTTTGAAATAAAATTTTCAAAAAAAGAACTCTGCAATGAGCAGCTTCACCATTCTTGTTAATCACCTCAAAAATTGTTTTGTTTTCACTGGCATCAAGCATGCCCATGTAGTATTGTAGTACGTAACATACAAGCGCAGGACTTCATCACCAGAACAGCATGCTTTTTTTGCAGGTTTGAATTATCTCACAACAGACACAATAATAACATAACAATAATACTAATAATAAAACAGGTTACTGATGCGGCTGTAACCCATACCAAGCTAAAACTCAACTCTGAACCCCTGACGTCACTTCCTGTCCGGAACACTTTTATTGCAACATGCACAAGTTTTATTGATGTCTTAAATGGCTTATTTTTTTATTATATCTACTATATTGGGTAATACTAGAGTATAGTTCACTATATGGGTGCTATTTGACATGTAGAGGGCTCTAATAATGTTAAAAGCCATATTTAGAAGGTCATAAACAGGTTTTCTATGGTCAAACTATGAGAATAATCCATTTAAAAAGAAGGAATCCTACTTTGCGAAAATTCACCTATCACGGTTGGGTCTGGAACCAATTGACTGCGATAAACGAGGAATTACTGTATTGTTTAAGTGCCACATTATCAGTTGTAAAAGCTTTTATTCCGTGTGTTTGTTTATTTTATTAGTAACAAAGGCTTTATATTGTGCGGTTGTGATTTCAGTATAGTATAATGTGCCTTCATCGTGTGTGGAGAACGGAAAAAGCAGCCCGCTCAATGACTAATGCATAATTTAATCATTAAAATATGTATGCGGACGATATAATGATTGTGTGACAAAAGAGTCATATTGACTGTCGTTGAGAAATATCATCTGTTAAATATTTTGTGTCGTTTGCGGCTCGTATGCGGCAGCTGGGAGTCTGCATATTGTGTTTCATGTAAAGCTGCTGTAATTTGGTCTTTTTATGCCTCCAGCCTCTAACTGGAAGCACAGAGGAGTCTGATGGATTCAATATCGGAGACCTGCATTTCCATGGCAGCCATGTTTAGCACGGCTGTAAAGAAAGGGGGGGAAAAAACAACCATGTCTGCAGTGTTGGACTTAAACAATATAATTCATATACCATATATCATATAGTCCTGCTCAGTGGAGACATTGGTCACATCATTAATTCATTTTTCTATTTAGGAGTCTATATCCGTTCAAATAAGTCTGGAAAAAAACAAATAAACCGATTACCTTACAAGCAAATCTAATCTACTGCCACGTCTGCCGTTTGTTTTGCATAAAAAAAAATACACGCTGTTATCAAATTAATGACAAGCAGGACGTGTTTTAACCCAAACTAACAAATGGGAACTAGCTGAGCCGTGTCCTAAACATCATGTTCGACTTCAAGTATTGAAACCTTTCACAGACACAAAGTGGCTTCCATTTCATGTCTGTTTTTATGGTTTCGTATAGAGCTTTTCTTTTTAAATTGACTCGGGTGTCGCAGGCCGGAGGCTGCCCACTCATCCTCTCAAAAAGGCTGCACAAGCTACAACGTCGGCTTCCATTTTACACAAGGTAAGCTCCATTTGTTGGGCCTGCCATGTTTTAAAAACGCAAAGTTGCTCACTTATGCAAACCATTGCTAGTACTCATCGTTGCGTCATAAAGTCCTCAAAGATCTGCTTAGCACAAATATTTCAAAATACATATTCTAGCATTTCATCACACATTTAAGTTTCCCAACTGACCAAAAATGATGGATCATACTATTTGCTTCATCAGTTTTTTAAAGTATCTTTAAATATATATCTAAAATATTTCACAAGTAAATAAATTAAAAGCCAATTATTAGTTAATAACTGAATTTATTAATTAAAATGTGAAGTAATGTATTATTATTATGTAACGTATTAGTGAATTATCTCGTGAAATGTATGTAATTGCCTTTTCAATTGGGTGGTATTTTTGTGTATTTAAAGTTTGGTTATAATTGTCCTAGAAATTGTCAATTTGTAATCGCTAATTGTTGTCAATAATATTATTAACAACTTTTTTTGAGACCATTTTTTCATGAATTATATAATGACATGGTATCAAAAGCAACGAAATGCAACATTGTAATTGAAATGTCAAGCGCTTTTAAATAAATCAAACAAACATAATAAATTAAACAAACAAAAATGACCCAAAAAATCTCAATGAAAATAAAATTGACTCTGTCTCTCTAAATAACCTCTGCACCTAAATAAAAATCACAATAATAACCCAAAACAATAACAAATACACTATGTCTCTGGTAAGAAAAAAAAACACTCCAATAAAAACGCGCAGTTATGTAGTGTATTGTTAAACTAATGAAGGGGGTCATATTTGAACTGGGCCACGTATCCGTGGTGGCGGAATAAAATACAGTGTTTCTGATGTCCTTCAACATGTCTTCTTTCACTCGGTTATACAGTTCAGGAATGGCTGTTTGTGACATGTACGTTCTCTCAGGCAATTCATACTGTCTGTCAAACATTTCTAAAATTTACCGAAATGTTGGCTTTTCAACCTTATTGAAAGGTTGCATTTCTTTTGCAATGCAGCAAGTGACGCTATCCGTGAGCGCGCACCTTTTTGTACTGTATGTTTTATCTTTTACTTTGCCGATCAAGCGCCTCAGTAAGCGTTGGCTGTCAGGACGAAGGCTCTGCTGCATATCTACACTTGGCTGTGGCATTCGGCTTAGAAACCATGGCTTTTGTACCTTAATTCATATTAGTGTTTGCTTGCTAACTGCTAGCACTCTATGTGTCCACTCACTAGTAGCCCCGCCTACACATACGGGAGTTCACTCTCTGTTCATTCCACTTTAGAACCAATGCGCACACACATTCAGTGTGAACCCTCTGAGAGACGATGAAAAAAAACGGGCTTACATGCACATGTCAATTTATTGAGGCAGCAAAATTAGCAACTTTTTTTTTTTTAATCATTAGAATAATTGATTTGATTATCGTGACAGGCCTACTGATGAGATGCTCTATGGTCATCTATGACCATACAGTTTTACATGACAATAATGGGTTACCAAGGACTCTTGGTAATTTTGAATAGGCTACGTTATATCGCCCGTCTATGTCATCAGCAGCTGACTCTCCAAAATGCTAACACAAAACATGTTTTTATAGTTTTACAATTGTAAAAATGCATATAAATGACAAAAGGGATAAATGAACATTTAAGGTTACTTTTACCTTCATTGAAGACATACGGTTCCCAAAGACCCAATGTGGGTCCTGTTTTCCCATGTTATCTCTTGAATGCAATAGTGTTTCTCCAGTTCTTTGTCAAAATGCTGGCGCTTGCAACTTTCTTTGGCTTTATTTTCGGTTATTGAGGTGAGAAACCCTATTGAATTTAAGAAATAACTCGTGGCAAAACAGATGCTGGTGGTGGTTGATCTCGCTGCCACTTGGTGTCTTTGGGAGCATTTGTCAAGAATCCCGCTTGCAATGAAGGTAAAAGTAACTTTAAATGTTCATTTATCCCTTTCATTCATCATTTATATGCATTTTCTGGCTTTCTGGAATGGATTAATTGGATAATACTTTCCATTATTGTCGGCCCTTCTGGAACGAATTAATGACGCTAACCAAGGTTTCACTGTACTAGGAAGATGCTTGTAAACAAAGCTGTGTATTTGTATGTAATACATATACTGTATGTATTGCCTTTGGACAAGAACTTTTCATTCCTTACATGTATTTCTTTAACCATATTAACAGTATATATTTTTTACTATGCGGTGATGCATATTTATAGCACTCGTTCTTTCTGGGAAAAAAAGCATTGTTCCTCCCAATGATTCACGTCACAGCGGCTGTTCATCTGCATCACTTTGTGTAATAGGCTACTGGTGAGTCATTTCATAACCACCTTCATGTCTGTGTGGAAACCTGCACTACTTGGTGCCAGACATTTCCACACTGAGTATTTACAGTGGGTATCAGGAGCTGCGCATATACTGCTGCCGTGCTAAACAGACGAAAGAGTTAATTTTTGAACACTTTTTCCTCTCAGGGGTGTTTCAGTGTATCATATACTTGCCATATTTCAATGAGGCAGAGACGTCATCTCAGCATACCACATTTCTTTTACTTTGTTGCATTTGTTTTGTTGATGTGGTCACAAGAAATCTTACAAGAGTATTTAAAAATGGTTTGAATACAAAAATAACTTTTTAGATTTTAGATGATGGCAAATACTCAGGAAAATGTGTTTTTCACATAAAATAAGCCTTGTTATTATAACATTTAATGCTATGTAGGAAATATAACTGACGTCGTGTTCCTCAGACCACAAACCCAGTGGAGACCGAATCCACAGCGCTTCTGCTGGTTGCAGCCAAGAAATGTGCATTCTTACATAAAGACAGAATTAACCGACAATCAATTACACACAATCAACAGAATTCTTAGCACTCAGTTAATCGACAACTTTATCATTTTCCCTATCTGTAATATAAACAGTCAAGTACAAACATGACTGCTCAAAGGTCGGCCATTTTGGTAAACTCCATTGTATTGTCTTGCTTATACTAAAAGTGCAGCTGAAATCTTTGCTTCTGTCCCGTTGCACATGGTAATCAATGAATCCTTGCTCACTTGCGCTCGCTTTTTCCCCCCCAGTGGTTGGGTGCTCCTTCCTGCCAGAGAGGCAGCTACGCCTTCTACAAGTCGATCAGCAGCAAGGCTCGACCCGACGGCCCTGTCCAGGTGTGGAAGCTTGGCGAGTTTTACTTCATTCGCTGCGGACCACAGGATCCTGTATGCATCGCTGAGGTGAGGCAAAAAGATGCATTAAATGTTAGCCATTAAAAATAAAATGTTGTAAATGGCTTGCACAACCTCTAATGGGTCACGTGACTTAAAGGTGCCAGTCTGCCTTGGTTAGGTACTGCATTGGGGGGTGCTAATTTTTGAATGTGTATATTCTGCCCTCTTCCTGCTTTGACGTTGCAAGCCGCGCCTGACGTAACACACATGCACGTGCATTAGGTACTGTATGTTTGTTGTCAGCTAATGATAGGGATTTGACCAAGTTTAGCTACTAAGGTTTGGTTTGGTTTGGTATTAGTTTATTTGAACATGAAGGTTCCAATGGAATATATCTCATGAATCATTCTTTCACAGTACCACATGTCCAGAAGGAGTAGGAAGAAGCAAAGCTTATTTAATCCTACCCCCCGTCTATTCCACATCTATTACAACACTTGTTGTTCACTTCCTGCATTCCATGTCATGTTTTCTGTGATAATCAGGATAATAATACATAATAGATGACAGTAATACAAAAAAAATGTATATATAAATAAATATGAATAAAGAAACAGAATTTTTTTTTTCCTTAAAAAAACAAAAAAACAAACAAAAAAAATTACAAACCTGACAGAACATCATTGTGATGATCAAGACTCTTCTGCCTTGTATTTAGCAAACATCAACTGCTTGTATTGTTTTTTGAATTTGCTCATCTCGGTACATTGTTTGAGTTCCTTACTCAATCCGTTCCATAATTTAATTCCACACACTGAAATGCTGTGGGTTTTCAGCGTAGTTCTCGTGTTTAAATGTTTTAAGTTTAATTTTCCTCTAAGATCATATTTCTCCTCTCTGATTGAGAAATACTGTATGAGGTTTTTGGTAACGAGTTGTTATTAACTTTATGCATTATTCTGGCGGTTTGAAAGTGTACTAAATCTGCAAATTTTAATATCTGTGATTTTAAAAATAAAGGGTTTGTATGTTCTCTACACTTGGCATTATGAATGATCCTCACCGATTTTTTTTGCAGTACAGTGAGTGATTGCTTTTGTAATTATTACCCCGTATCTCCACACAATACATTAAATATAGTAATACTAAGGAACAGTAAAGAGCGTAGAGTGATTTTTGATCAAGAACATATTTTGCTTTATTCAATGTAGAGATATTTCTCGCCACCTTTTGTTGTATGTATTTAATATGAGATTTCCAACTCATTTTTTCGTCTATTATAACCCCCAGGAATTTATATTCTTCCACTTTTTCAATGTCCACTCCATTAATTTGTATTTGCTTGTACATCCCCCTTCTGCTATTTCCAAATAGCATTATTTTAGTTTTACTTAAGTTCAGGGATAATTTGTTCCTGTCAAATCATTATAGCCATCATAACCACACAATTGTTAGTTGCTTCTCTCAAACTGTTTATGTGTACGTGGACATGCCAGGGACATGTACGCGTATATGAAACAGCTGTATGAAAGCCATGAACGGCAGTCAGTCAGTTGCTGACAAATAGACATTTGTTTGTTCAGTCGGTTCTTTTAAACTTCTATTGGTCACATAGGCCACACAATAAATAAAAACAAAGTTGATCATTTTGCCCACTTTGATATATTGACATGCATGCGTGTTTGTTTTCCTCCTTCCTCTCTACCAAGCAGGCTGGATGACGAGAGGTTTCACTCTGTGCATCTGTCTCAACACCTGGTAGGCCTGTCACGATAACACATTTTACTGGACGAGAAACGTCCTACAACTTATTGTCTAATGGATATTGTTGACTTTTTTTTTGACCATTTTTTCATTAATTATATGGCATAATAATGAGCATATGGTAGCAAAAGCAATAAACTTTAATTTCTCAAGAATAATTAACATTGTAATTGTAATGTCAAGAGCTTTTAAATAAACAAACACACAACGTAATAAATTAAACTAACAAAAAAAATCATTGAAAATAAAATGGACGCTGTGAAGAAAAAAAAAAACACTCCAATAAAAACCACACACATGCAGTTATCTAGTGTATTGTTAAACTAGGGGGTCATGTTGGCGCAGTAAAATGCAGTGTTTCTGATGCCCTTCAACACGTCTTCTTTCACTCGGTTGTACAGTTCAGGAATTGCTGTTTGTGACATGTACGTTCTCCCGTCTCGTCACTACTTTCGAACAAATGCAACATATCGGTGTTCATGTTAGCGTATGCTTGCTTATGAGGCTAACTTGCTGCCAGCCGAGGTAGCCCCGCCTCCACGTACTGGGCCAAATATCATAGATAGGTAAAAGGAGGGTTCACGCTCTTTGTTCATTCCACTGTAGCACCAACACGCACGCACAGACAGCTGTAGAGTGAACCCTCTCGCCATTCAGCCTGAAAGAAAGACGAGGAAAACAAATATGCATCCATGCATATGTCAATATATTATTTTATTTTTCAATTTATTTATGTATTTTTATCGTTCAATTATTAAGCGGTTTAACGATAATCGTGACAGGCCTAACACTTAGGCATGTTGGTCAAGGAAGTGTATGCAAATGAGCTGACGTCTGCATTGGCACACAATGTGAACTTCAGAGTATTTCCGGGTTATTTCTCAGGTTTTTTTTGTCAGTATCTTGTCAGTAAATATTATGATTTATTTTGATTTTTATTTAAGTGAATGGCTCAAAATCCATTTTATGTTCATTGGGGTTGTCTTTTTTTTTTTATTATGTTGTTTTTTTTATCGTATTTAAAAGCTCTTGACATTCCAATTACAATGTTAAATACTTTGGAGAAATGAAAGTTAGAAGAAATACATTGTACTCGCATTCTTATGCCATATATTATCATTACATTAATGAAAAAATGGCCTTAAAATAATGTTGACAATATCGTTCATCGACAATCATTTGTGGGGCAGCTATCATCCAGCAAAATTTGTTATCATGACAGGCCTTTTGTTTGAAAAAAGTGTGCTTAGACGCTGAAGAGGTTCAAGAATAGCAGTATATTTATTGAGTCTGCATCTTGTGCTACAGCTAACTTTAGCACATGCTATTAAAGGAAGGCCACATGTTAATAGGTCTGTGTTGAATTTGACACACATTGACAGCCATTGATTTTGAAGCTTGGTTACTGCACATGGTACAAAATTAAACTTGAATGCAATGCCAGTTCATTTTTCTTAATGATACTACTGTATTTATATCACACTTACATTTCTTTGATTTTTAATCCAGAGTTGCTTCACATTTTATTTTCCACAGTAGACATAACTTGTCAAAGCAGGAAAGCTGGCTTAATAACGTAAACAAAGGCCGCATTCCATTTTTAGGTGAGTCAGGTGTTCAGGTTCAAAGACTGGCTGTGAATGGAGCCGACATTAATATTACTCCTATATCCGCTTTGACAGTCAAAATAGGGCTCATTATTGTGCTCATTTTGCCACTTTAGCAAATTTCAGTTGTAGGTCTGCTGCTGGCAATGTATTACAAATTGTATGAATATTAGATATTTTTAAAGAGATATTATTATTATTATTATGGTTTATGGTTGTTATTATGGCTTATGGTGGTTTACGGTTTAACTGTGTGAACATGCATGCAAGCGACAATGAAATACATCACATAATTCAATTCACAGTTCCACATGTCCAAAAGGAGTAGAAAGAAGCAAAGCTTATTTAATCCTACCCCCCATCCGTTCCACATGTTGTGCAGTATATTTTATTCACTTTCTGTAGTCCATATGTGATTTTTTTTTTTTTTAATGATCAGGTAATGTAACAATATGATGATGTAATTAAGATTTTTTTCCACAATTAATATAATAATAAATAGAGACAAGCATCAAAGATGAGATCAAATTTATTATTAGTTATTATTATTGGTAAATTTCTTGTCTTCTTTATGTGCAGGTGACCTTATTGTGGGAAGACCAGACGCAGCACCACCTCCTGGCCAGCGCTAGACTCTACTTTCTGCCTGAAGACACACCGAAGGGTCGAACCAGGGAGCATGGAGAGGTAGGTCGCTGCAAAGCCATCCGGTGATTCAATATGGTCATTGTGTTAATGTTACTTTGGTTTTGTAATCAAATATTTATTCCTAAAAGCACATTTTAGTTGGTTAAAAAAACCTTATCTGTATTCCCTGTCTTTTCTTTAACTTCAAAGAAAACAGTCTTTATAGTACCTTTTTATGAAGACATACACAAACAGGATGTGGCGCAAGTGGAGGCTAAAAGCCGAAACTCTCCTCACCGACCTCGAGAGCTGACGCTCGCACAGCTTCAGTGTGAAGTGGAGGTCATGTGATTAAACAAATAACAGTCACATGCTTGAGTCTGAGACAGATCTTAGATTAGGCTGCATATAGCCAGCCACGAAAATGTCATTCCTGTACACTGGTAGTCAAAATTCCATCATTTTAATATAATTTGGGGAATGCTTCAAGAATGTCTATTAATAATAACCTGGTACAAGAGCATGGCCTCTTATTTTAATGTAAATATGTTTTGTGAGGAATCTAAACAAATTGAACCGTAACAAGAATGTAACATTTTATGCCTTTGCAGCAGTAGGAAATTATTCTATACTGCAAACTTAATATGATAACTATGCTATGGAAGGTGGACCAGCTATTTTTCCACAATGCCATTGTTTGAATTGCAAGAAGTACACATGCATCACACTGCAGAAACAGCAGCCCTCACAGCGGTGTAGTTGCACAATGATGCACTGCGGCATGGGTTGTGGCAAAAAACTGTAAATCAGCCTGACTTTCTGGATAAACATTTCTGAGTTAATGTTCATTTTTAATTTTTGTCTACAAATCTCCCCATGCCTGTCTCACAGTGTGCTAATGAGCTCACACCTGGCTACTGTGGGGGCAGGAATGTAGGAACTCCCACCTGGAAGCGGCCTTGGGGAGGTGGAAATTTGGAGAGGGGGGGGCGGAGCGAGAGCGGGGGAGGGGAGGGGGATTTCTCTTACTTGTGGACTGAGCAGCTATGAAGGCAGCTTCACATTCATTGTAAACGGCCTGGAATGTCATTCTCTCTTATTCACCGATTCCCAGTTTATTCACAGATGACCTTTTTAAAAAAGGCATAGTCAGTATGACAAAACTCCAAAAGGAAGAATGTCCTTGTGCTGAACCTTGAATGTCACCCAAGCCACTGGCACTGCTATCATTTTGACAAGTTTCTGTGTAATGTATATATTTTTTTTCCTCCTGTAAATATAATATTTTGAAAAAGGTGCTTAGCAACACAACAAATGTCTGACATGTCTGTCATGAGCAAATAGACACTATAGTTTCAAGAACCCATGTCATAAAAACAAGTAATCAGCCATTTTGGTTTGAAGCAGCTGTTTTGGGGTCATTTTATTCAATTGAGCATTGCTACAAAAACAAATTAGCCCAATTGTTACCAACTTGAAACATGTATACTCCAGTGTGGACAGGACTAAACAGCAGAATTTATGATTTTTCGTCTTAATACAAAACTCCTAACACAGTGACGCCCCATCTTGCAGTCGTCTATATGTGCACAATGGTTTCGGTGGAGCCCCCTACTGACAAATGTATACATGTCATAAGTCTGCCCCAGATGCTCCGATTTCCTTTAAACTCTGATCATATAGGTAGGGATGTCCGATAATTTTGCCCAACCGCTCTTATCAGCCGATATTGGCATAAAAATTAGATATCAGATCATATCTGGGTTGTTTTTTCAACCGATAATGATATTGGATAAAGTATTGCCTGGATTTTACAACTGATTACTTCATCAAACTGTGCTGTGCTGCACATCGCTCAGCAAGTCCACAGTATGGAGTGATTTTCAAGTTTTCTCTTCAGATTATAAATATGCAATCTGCAATGACTGCAATACGCTGGTTGGGCGTTTATGCAGCAAAATAATAAGAAACGACTAGCGGTACTGAAAACTACCCAGATATACCCAGAATATAATTCACTGATTGGACTAGTTCAGAATTTCATACTTTGCACTTTACTTTGTTCCTATATGGATTTTTGTACCCCATAGAAATGTGCAGTTTTCATTGCCATTATTTCTTGGATTCTTATTTGTGTTTTTATTAAGACCAACCTGTTTTACTTGTTGATAGTAAAAGAACATGTTATTTTAGTTTACTGTTAGTCGTAATTTTGCTGTCATTGCTTGTTGAGACAGAATGTTCAAATAAATATGGCACTTTTTCCTATAACTTACATTGCATATTGCAGTATTTGTCTTATTTTGCACAAACAATGTTTATTTGTGAAATGCATCCAGTGGCATCACAGCAGAAGAAGCATAATGTGTTCATGGCACAAGATGTAACCTGACATTAGTTTGAGGGAAAAGCTGCTGTATGTACACTATCTGTATCGGAAATGAAGTGCTGGACAATATTGGATATCTGTAAGAAAGCCCGTATCGCGCATTTCTACTTATACAGACTCCTATTTTTTATTATTATTATTATTATTATTATTATTATTATTAACATTGTAAATGATCATTGTACTGATGAATCGCTGTGTCTTTGTATAGGATGAAGTTCTGGCAGTGTCCCGAAAGATGGTGGTACGTGTGGAGGATCTGGTGCAGTGGTCATGTGCCGAGCCAGCAGGGTGGAGCAGCAGGTCAAAAATGTCTCCCTGCATCCTAAATGGGCTCCACAAAACACCACAGAGCAGCGACGATGGCGGGGGTAACAACACATTGGACTGCAAGCCTCTGAAGGACAAGACTGAGAGTAAGAAACGCACAAACGCAAACCAGACCAACAAAAAAGTCACTTATCCTTTCTCTTTCTGTCTCGCCTTTGTCCTGTGGATGGGGTAGCGGGCTCTCAGTGTGTCAAAGCACTCGGCTACCCACAGTAGTGCCACAAATGCAAACCAGACCAACAAAAAAATCACTTATACTTTCTCTTTCTGTCCCGCTTTTGTCCTCTAGATGGGGTAGCGGACTCTGAGTGTGTCAAAGTACTCAGCTACCCGCAGTACTGCCGCTTCCGCTCCCTGCAGAGGCGCATCCAGGATGGCGCGAGGGGACCAGCGCTGCAGGACGCCCATCTGTTGGCCCTGGGTGGTGTCAGGGTAACGCCCAGCACCCGCTTGATGTACTGCAGAGACACTTTCAATCACCCGACGCTGGAAAACAGCATCAGCTTCTCCTGGCAGTTCCGTGAGTGTCCCAACAAGCATCAAAAAGCATTGTTGTCCTATTTAATGTTGGTGTTGACACGAGTGATTCTGTGTGTTTGCTGCAGGGTGTCCATCCCTCAGCCTCCGAGGACGGCCTCGCAAGAGGAGAGGCCGTGATGGCAAAGACACATCAACCAGCAGTCAGTCGGAATCTTGGATTGAGAGGATGAAGGTTTGTTTCTTTTTATAGATCTTTTTGTCGTAATTCATTTGAATTATGTACCAGCGGAGTTGTTCATTTTTCATGCTTTTCTATGGATGATATCTGAATTTAGTGTGATTGTTAAAATGAAATGATGCACCACTCTGTGGACCCCATCGCCTCTGATAGAGACATGAACTTTTTCTGCCTTTTTAAGCTTAAACATGGCCAGACATCATGTAGTTACTTAAAAATATTAAGTTACCTATAAAAAAAAAACCCAATCCATTTAGAGATTACAGGGGATTTATGTTGAGTAAGGGGTTCAGGTTTTGAGTAAATGTCATGGATGCATAGAGTAGTGTAGTTTAAAGGGATAAAGAGTAGCACTGAAATGGATCCTTCGACATGATACTGTACAAACTGAGGATGTTTCTCTTCTTACCACTTCTAGTGCTAATTTGCTCTACTTTGAATCACAAAAAGTTTGCGTTTGAGCCTGTGTTCATTTGTCACAAACTGTAATTGGAAATGTACTTAACTAATTCCGATTTGCGTGTTCTGCTTCTTTGTGTTGTGTTTCACCTAACTATAACGTTTTCCTCCCAGGAGAACGTGATGGGCAGTGTGGAGGTGGGCGGCGAGGGCAGCTGGCTCCCCCACCCCGAAGAGCAGCTGTTCCTAGATCAGCTGTTCTCCTTCATGGATCGCCACGGCTCGCCCATCCACAAAGTGCCCAACCTCGGCTTCAAGAAGAGTAAGGTTTTGTTTTTTTTTCCAAGAGGAAGATGATGATTCATCTGATTTTGTTGGTTAAATCTCTTGCTTTTTGTTGCATGTGTTACCTGCTGTGTCCATCTTGGCTGTCCTCAGTTGACCTCTTCCTCATGTATTCGGTGGTCAGACGACTCGGAGGCTACGAAAAGGTGAGACGTCTGTGAATCAGTTTGTGTGAGCGCTTGTGATTGCGTGTGCGCGCGTGTGTGTCTCCAGTACAAAAGTACAAAGATCGCTTCAGTACAGCAGCTGAATTGAGAGGACAGGAGGAGTTTTGTTGTGAAAGGCTGCAACTCCCTTTTCCATCAACTACATTGTATATTTCCTGTAAAGCTTCTTTTGTTTTGTTCATTTTCTTATACACCACCAAGAACATTTCAGACCTCGCAATTCAGATAAAGTCTTCTTTAAATACCCACAATCCCAAGAACGAAATCTTTAGAGTTCCGTAGCACAACAGATATGATGAAACAGTGGGATTATACGTGCTGTTTATATCCTAGGTGACTTCAGACCGCTTGTGGAAAGTAGTTTACAACGAGTTGGGAGGATGTCCCGGCAGCACCAGCGCTGCAACCTGCACCAGGAGACACTACGAGAGGTCCGACTTTTAAATGCAAACAATACAATCAATTCTGTCTACATGACACTAAAACTCACGTTTTTTTGTCTCAGACTGATGCTCCCGTACGAAGAGCACCTGAGAGCAGGAGGCACGGAACTCAAAATCCCTGAATCCTCCCTGCCTGTGAAGCCCAGAGGGATCAGAGGGAGGAAGCCACTTCCACGGGGCAGAAAACCTGGACCCAAAATGAAAGAGAAGATGACCGTCACTCCACCTCCTGGAACTGTAAGACAATTACTGCACTCAATAAATAAATACTCCTCAAATACGGTAGTAGCCTCTGCCATAATAGACTCCTTGTCCCAAATAACCGCCGGCACATCGTCTTTGTGAACAAATAATCACCCCAAAAAGGTACCTTCTTTCTTCTCCTCAAAAGAATACCGTAATTAATTTTACCATGACTGTGTCACAGTATGTACGACAATGCACACCACCCGCAGAGAAAATGTGGCATCTGTAAAGCTGTTTACTGGGGAGATAAAAAGAACAGCACAGTTAATTCCAAAGCAAAAGCTGATAAATTAGGGACTGTCTAAATCATGCAATACAGCCAGGATTGGGAGTATCATATTACAGACCTACAGTACAGTAACTTCACCCTTTGCTGCATTGCGGTAATGAAATGCAATAATATTATACCTGTTACAATGTGTTTTAACCTTGTGCTGACCCATTTTATGCGATTCTAATAACCTTCCATACTTCTGTTAGCTCGGTCTGCATGCAATGCTCACCTTGCTGTGACTTAAGTTCATGTTTACATCTCGCCTTTTGGTAATCTGTTGCTTTGTTATTGTCTGTGTTTACTGTAAGTCTATATCAGTGTATTCAAATTGAATGTTGTACTCGAGAATTCTCTTATTTTGGTGAAAGTAACCATAAAAGCAAGGCAAGTTTATTTATAGAGCACAATTCATACACAAGATCATTCAAAGTGCTTTACAGAAAAGAATGGTAAGATCATTTTATGAAACATCAAATCATTACAAAAAATTCCATAAAATCATTCCATAAGACCAAAACAATTAAAAATGTATTAAAAGTGAAGAGTGCAGATAAAAATACAGTCAGTTGTCATATGCACAGTTGAATAGAAGTGTTTTCAGTCTGGATTTGAACATTGCCAAAGTTGAGGATTGTTGCACATCTTCTACACAACTGTTCCAGATTGTTGAAACACAGCCTCACGGTGTTTAGTCCTGTCTCAGGGCACCCGCAGGAGTACCTTCTCAGAGCCCGAGATGGTTTATGTGGCTCTGATGTTATTGCTTTAAGGTGGCTCTTAAAGTTCAGATCTGAGTCCATTATTATCCCTAGATTTCTAACCTGATTAGGCTTGAGAGAAAGAGTCTCAAGGTAACTAATAACCTTTCTCTCTGTTTCTGTGGGCCAAAGACAATTATTTCAGTTTTGTCTAAGTTTAGCTGGAGAAAGTTGTTCCATCCACACACTAATCCGTTCGATGCAGTGACAAAGTAAATCTGCAGGACCATGTTCACCCGCCATCAGTGACACGTGTAGATGTTAGTGTCTGCATGGCTGTGGTAGAACACATTGCAGCTTCGTATTAGCTGGCCTAAAGGAAGCATGTTGTGAACAATAGGGGTCCCAGGATTGACCCTGGGGAACCCTACAGGTCGTAGCCATTTGGTCTCAGACATAGTAAACAACTCCAACAAAGTAGTTCCTGTCCTCCAGATAGGACTTGAACCAGTTTAGAGCAGTACCAGGCGTTCCCACCCAGTTTTCTAACATTAAAGTAGTATAACAGAATCAGCAACACTAAAATTGCAACATATCTACCGTATTTTCGCGACCATAAGGCACACCGTATTAAAAGGCTGGCATGCATGCTAGCGTATGTTTTTAAAAAGGCAGCGGGAGCCAAACTGAGTTCAGTTGTAGTTAACAATGTATACAGTGAGTTCAGTTGTACTTTATTGAAATATTTAACAATGTACTCTCGTTATTTAACCATGGATTTGTTGATCTTGAATTATCTCACGGCTGCTTGATTCCCATGTTCCTCCGCGTAACTGATAGCTTGCAGTTTAAACTGTGCTTCGTAAGCGTGTTTCTTCGTAGGTGCCATTTTCGGGGGTCCTTAGCCCAACCGATGTTGTTTTGCACAATGCACATACCGGCATTGTATACCTACTGGGGGCGTGCCTTTGGCGTCCTCTTTCACGTGCACCCTTCCCCCTTTAACGTCCGCATGCTGTCCTCAGTCACGTCCGCTTTTCCTATATGTAAGCAGCATGCCGGCAGTCAGTCAAGCGGAGCGCTCATCAAAGTCACACAACAGCATTTACAGATTTTGGAACTCTGTGCACACATAAGGCGCGACGCATTATAAGGTGCCCCGTCCATTTTGGAGAACATGTAAGACTTTTAAGTACACCTTATGGTCGTGAAAATACAGTACTTACTTTTTTATGACATTTAACTTAGATTAACATTAACACTGATTGCAATTGATTGATGATTC
The DNA here is from genome assembly GCF_027744805.1 of Dunckerocampus dactyliophorus. Lineage (NCBI taxonomy): Eukaryota > Metazoa > Chordata > Actinopteri > Syngnathiformes > Syngnathidae > Dunckerocampus > Dunckerocampus dactyliophorus. Next base: position 5,925,494 of record NC_072834.1, on the reverse strand, counting down.
CACTCACTAAAGAACTCCTGTGTCTTCTTTCCAAGCCGGTGGCTAACTTAGATGGCACGGTGGTAGTGAAGAGAGGTCGAGGCAGGCCGCCAGGCAAACGCAACAAAGCCACGCTGATTGCTCAGGCGAAAGTGCTGGCTCAGCAGCAAGCAAAAGTGTCAAGTGCCGAGTCTTCGAAACCTCTTCTTCCAGCTCGAATCGGCAGCAATGGAGTGATATCCAGCAGCGCAAACCAGGTAAGGCTTGAAATATCTTAAGACCTGTTTTTACACTTTGATGAAAACAGCAGTGTTATTAAAGATAAACAAAACGGTGACCCTTCCACCTTCTCCTTCCAGGTGACGCCGCCTCTTTTTTGTCACTCCCCACAGACCATCCAGCCAGCCATCCTCCCTGTCAACATGCCTCTCACCCCAGATCTCTCCCCGATGTCCACCCACTTCCTCCCCTTTCAGCCCAAGCCAAAAGACACAAAGGATCGAGGGGAGTCTGCAGCTTTGCCTCCGGGCATTCTCCTCTCAGCCCTGCCTCGCCACTTTGTGGGTGGATCTCTGGGCGGCTTCAGCCCCATCAAAGGTCTGTGTCCCCTGGATGTGCTCAGGAACTGCGTGGGCTTCCAGAGAGTCCCCGAGAGCCCAGCCCTGACGCCTCAAGAGTCCATTCAGCAACACACCACTGTCTACACCCCCCAGCCCAAACATGGAAGCCCAGAAAGCCGTCGCTCAAATGTAGAGCAGGTGCCGCCTCCACCCCACCCACCTCCACAGCACCACAGTCTGTTCTCAGGTCGCAGTGTGGACGAGGACGCCCAGAGGGGAGCCATTCGGGATGCTAGGAATCGTCACTCTCTGCCCCCCTTGCGGGTCCTGCCTTTGGATCTAGACTGCAGTGTTCAGGTACGACAGCTGATGAGGACTCGTCTGGGCTCAACTCAGTTCCAGACTTTCACCCGCCGACTCTCTGAGGCACTGTCCCAAGATCTGAGTGCCAAGCCCCCCTGCTCACCCATCACCCCTCCTCCAGAACAAGCCCTGCCCCTCAACCTCAGCAAGCGCTTTATAAATAAAAGACCCAGCACAGACACATCTGAGCCAAGTATCTCTCCGACTAACGTTACCACAGATGAGCCGTCGCCTAAGAAAGTAAGACCTGACTGCTCGGTGCAAGCAGAGGACTTCAGCCTGAGCGGGCGGTCCACCTCGGGGGGCCCAGGAGGGGAAGGCCAGGAGGTGGGACACAAGAACCAAGACGAACCAGCTGACCTGAGCTCCCCTAGCAGGATCAGGGCCTTCCTGCTCGGGCTGCCACCCTTCCAAGTGAAACTGGACGAGGATCTGAACGGGATGAGGTTTGGGAAAGTCCTTCCTTCGGGATCTGAGGTGGAAAGCCAGAGGACTGTTACAGAGGGAGGGCAGATTAAGAAAGAAGCTGAAGTGGAGGTAACAGAGATAACCAACCAAATGTTGGAGTCATTGCCCAAACAGGTAGAATTTGTCAAAAATGAAAATGTTGAGATGGTGAAAGAGGAGCTGAAGGAGGAAGGGAACACCTCAGTTGACAAAATGGAGGATTTATGTGGTCAGACAATAGCCAGTATGGAAAAGATCCAGTGTGACGTGGAGGCCTCCAAGGGCCACCCAAGCCCTGTTCTGCCGCAGGCTAACGCTCTGGTCCTGGCCCAGCAGAGCTGAAGAGCCCACACTCAAAACACTGATCCATATTTTGGCTTTTAAGCATCCCTGTTGGGACCGTGGTCAAAGAAGTCAAAAGTCCACCAGGGGGCGCTTTGGTTTCAGTCAGAGGGGGCATCTTTTCCTTTGGAACATCTGAGCTCACAGCTACTTTTTTTTCTCCTCCGTTCTTCTTTTTGTGTGTTTTGTTAAGTGACTCTTTAACGACACACAGAGACAATCCAAAATCCGTTTTACATTATTTCTGTTTTCAGTGAAACAAGAGTGAGACTCTTAGAGGGGAACAAAAAAACTCTGCCATGACCCCGCCATACAACTCCATTATTCAAATGACACGTTGAATAAGATCCACCATTAAAGATAAGTCTATTGCATATATGGGTGATGCTATGCATCAAGACGTCATAATAAGCATCTGTACTGTAGTTCGGTAGCTTACTTTGAAATCGTACTCTACGTTTGTAGAGAAATAGTTATTTTTTTCGATGTCGTTTGGAGCTGCAAGTGAAAACATTATGGCTCGTCCACGTGAAAGCGCTCCTGTAGGTCTGCCTCTTAGCTAGACGTTTTACTCTATTAGCTCGCTTTTTTGACACATACGTGCCTTAAAAGGCCTGCGGTCATCGCTGGCTTCACTTCACTTAAAGAGATGCCTTGATGTTGACCTGTCTTCACTACTCAACTCTCACTAAACGTTTTAAAAATGTGCAAGAGATATTTGATGGGAAATGTAGAGGGGGGGAAAAAAAAATGAATGCATTAAAGTGACACCACCAAAGAAAACACTAACACCAATGCGGTAAACTCCTAAATGTCAAGGTATCCCTTTAATGGCTGCCCCCCTCTCCTTTTTTGAAATCATCTCTTTATGGTTCAGATTTGCACACCTGCTCCTCTCCATATTTATATGCTTGTCATGTTTGTTTTCTGCAATGCAAAGTAGTGCAACCTCTACTACTACTACTGCGACTACATCCTCACATCACTCATCTGGTGCTCTTTCTTTGGTATGACGCGGTTGCTATAGTGTTTGACTTATTGAAAAGCTGCAAATAACTCCCCCAAGTCATGCAATCTTCATACATTGTGAGGGGAACGCCACACATTTCTCTTTGTTCTTGCATGACTTGTTAATGAACAGTTTGCAAATGTTTTTTTTTATTTTATTGTTGTTTTTGTTTTTTGTGCTGCACGAGTAGATGCGCCAAAGCAAATATAATCTACCACACTCAAACCTCCACAAACACTACAAACCAGGACACATAAATGGTCAATGGCGAACTTTCTGAATAGTTTGTCCTTGTTTCCCCCTTCACTGGGGAAACTGAAGATGGTCAAATACTTCCTGTTTGTGTTACAAATCCTTGAATCATCATATTTTTTATCTTTGCAGTAATGTTTTATATACAGTATATATATATATAAATATATCACACAGCAAGTCTGAACATTTTACATCAGGATAAATATATTGTAAAGCAATTGAATCTATCATTTAAGCTTTATTTATTAAGGTAGAGGAGTTTCGGCTGCACATTGCTTTTTAACACTTATCCCACCACACCTTTGTCATTTGTTTCATAATCTGTATAATGGTTGTACAAATGCATCCAAAATCATCTTTCATTTCTACATCACAGTTTGACACCTTGGCGATGAGGAGGGTTCCATTCTGTTTTTTCCCCTCCCCCCCTTTTTTTTGCAAACGTTAATTTCAGATTTTTTTGCCTCTGTTAATAGTTGGATAGCGCATCAATATTAGGGCCACATTGAAGAAAATCTAAAATATACATCGCTACATGAATAAAGTGGCGATGTTACAAGAATTTCAAGAATTAATCTGAATATTATGATTAGTATTCTTTACTTTAGAATACATTGGGGAATTTGGCAAGAAAAAAGTTAGAATATTACAAGAATACATTTGGACTATTGCAGGAATACCGTCATAAGTAGGTGAATGAGGTCAAAGATTATTACAAGGCAAAAAAATGTAAAGATTTCAACAATAAACCGAAAATAAACATCTTGATTACGAGGGAGAAAAAAAAAAAAGTGTAATTAATGGAGAAAGTATGATTAAAAGAATGTCTGAAAGGAATAAAATCCAAATATTATGAGAAGGAAAAAAGTATATAATTTTACAAGGAAACATTGTTATGTTACAAGAATAAAATAATAATATTAAAATAAAGAAACTGAAAATTACATGAATAAAGTCATGGAGGATACCTACAAATTGGGCAAAGCAGAGAATGAAAAAAAGTAACTTTTTTTATTTGGATATTATTATTACTTTTTTTTTTTTTTTTTTTTTTAGCTAATTTTACAAATGTATTTCCTCCATTGAAATACAACTTTTTGATCTCCTTATATTATGACTGGTCTACATTCCGATTGCTATATCACTTTTAAAAAAAATGCAAGAGAACTTTTAATCCTGTAATATGACCGCTTCAAGCTCGTAATATTGCAAGATTATTTCCTCATGGAAAAATAGAACTTGGTTTTTGTAACATTCTAAGTTGTTCATGGAATGTTTGGGTTGTTTTCCCTTTTCTGTGCGGCCCTAATGCTCCCTTTACTTTAGTTGATATGGGATCTAACTGTCACCTTTTTAAATGGTCATTTTTGGCCTTTTAAGAAACATGACGGCCTCTTTAATGCCTGCCACATTTTCATCAATTGCCTTTTTTTTTTTTTTTTGCTTCTCCGGGAGAACAAATGAGTTTTGAATTGTAGTACAGTACTTGTATTTTTTTGCATTTGCCATCCCCGCCCATCCTGTGCTGTCTCAACTAGTTTCAACTACTCTGCCTTCAGTTGAGGTCCAACGTGTGCCAGGTAGTTTTGGTTTTGCATGTTTTGTTTTTTTATGTTGAACAATACGCCACTGAGGCTGAACGCCTGCTGGGTCATTTAAAAGAAAAAAATAAATAACTGGGAGGAGGGCGAGATCTTGTAGTGTAGAAGCATGTTTAGTCTTTTATTTTGTTTGTTTCCTCTTTGATTATTTAAGCTTAGGTATGATTTTTTTGTTGTTGTTTTTTTCTTAAATATTTCAATGTTTACATTTTGTTTATGCATGTTCAAAGTTGTTATATCCAGTGTTTTTGCACACTACAGCATCCATCGGTCGTGAACGGCACTGCTCGTTCGTGTGAAAGTACTTAATATTAAGTGCCTGATGCTTTAGGAGCAAACTTTGGCCATCGGGACGTTTTGAAACGAGCTCGCTTGATCGCCTTCACGCCATTGACTTGAACAACCTGTGATGTTTTCATGGCAAAGCCAGGGGTGACGCTGCAGCAAAACCGGACCTTCAGCACTCATCCACAGGGACCCACGGTGGCCATTTGGGGATGCGAGCGTGGGTTTTTGGTGATGTGAGTGACATTTGTGGGATTAAAGGTGCTGCATGTCATGTTTTAAGGTGGTCCTATCGCTATAGTGGTTATGAAAGTTAGTTTGGCGTTGGAAAAGTGTTAAGGTGTTTGTTTGGGGATAGCTGGCATTTTTTTAGCCTTTGTCTCATGTCTGTGTGAACCGTCACAGGAATGGTAGGATGGAGTTAAGCTTGGCTTAGTAACAGAGGCGGGGCGCCACCTGTGTGTAATGGTATTCCAATGCCAGGATCGGTTGTAAAATCTTAACATCTTACCTGATTGTGGCACGCTGCGGGAAAGCATAGCTAAGTTACCGCAATGGCCCACTTTGCTGGATTCTCTGTGAAATGCACGTCAAATAAATGCGGGGTCTGATGCGCCAACTTTGCGGCATCTGTGTGAAAGGAACGAGAGTGGACCTGGCACGTTTCCATCTTCGGAGGTAGTAACAGGGGCAGGGCAGTAACCTGGGTGTCAAGTTTGACACATCAAAACATTTCACTCTCTCTAGTGGAGAAAGCAATTGTCACTATCCAATATCAAAATGTAAGTTCTCCACAGGTGGGACACCACCTGTGTGAAAAGATATGCCACAATGTCGGAACCCTTGTGTGCATTTTAACATTAAAGACTTCTGTGCTGGGTTCTATATAAAAGGAACTTGGCAGATACATGCCAGAACCACTGTTTAACTGGGTTTTTTTTAAGGAACTCTGCGTGAAAGGGGCTATTGTGTCCACCAAAGAGTACTTTCAATGATGTTACACCGGAGGCCGCGCTCTTTGGCCGGTGGAGAAAATAAGGCTAGCGACGTCTCAGCAGTGTTACAGAACCGACATTTAAATGGCTGTATTTTAAGCTGCGGAAGGGTGTGGCATGACAAGGGAACGTACAGGGGTTATTCTAGAACATTCTCGGTATCATGAGCAAACGCAGAAGATTATCACATTTTAAAAAGAGTTGAAGTGGCAAGGTTTTCATGGCAAGTGTTTCCATTGTGTGACGTTAAAATGGGGGGGAAATAAAGAAGCGACATGCAGCAACTTTAAGAGTGCCGACAAATGCCTACGTCACATCGTCATCCTCTGACCTCACTGTTATCACATGACACCAAATTGCAGATCAAATATGATGGCATCTTCTAGGATTGCACATCATCTTTAACATCATCCTGAATGCCGCTGTGGCGTTGTCATATACTGTGTACACACATACCGTGTGTGTGTGTGTGTGTATGTGTATATATATACACACATATACGTGATATACAGTATATGTTGATATATACAGTATATACATTTATATATATATACAGTGTGTGCGCATACTGTATATATGTATGTACATATACATATATACACTATATAATATTTTTCAGAATTTGTGTGATTAGATGATTGCAGATGTGCAGCACAAAGCCGTTTTTCCATGTTTATTTTTTCCTAATAACATTAAAAGAATGGCAGTGTCAGGTACCATTCCATTTTAACACACTGTATATTTATAATAAAAGTATTCTGATAATAAGGTGTCTTTTGTGGGCATTTATTTTTGTTTGAACATCAACTGCATCTTTAACATACGATTTTTTTTATATATATACCTGATAATTTGTAAATTTAAAAAAAAGCACATATTGAGAAGACAAGTTTTTTTTTTGTTTTTTTTACTGTTGCTACTGTTAATCGCTGACCTGTACAGTAAACTAGTGTATATATAACATATATATTAAATATATATCCAAAACAGTTGGTTTTGTGGGTTTTTTGTATTTTATTTGCTGAATGGTACATAGAGTATACAATACTTGCAGCAGACGAACATTCCTCTTCTACATTTTAAGACCAGTTGTAAAATTGCAAGACTTTACATTTTGTGGATCTAAGAAGAGCTTCAAAATGCAAAAAGAAGAAATGGAAGTGAGCCAAACAAAATTGTAAACAATTGATTGCAAAGGCTTTGAACGCGGTCGGATTGTTGAGCTGTATAAGCAAGGCCTCTCGCAGTGCGCCATTGCTGCTGAGGTTGGACGCACAAAGACAATCATTTTCAACTTCTTACAAGATCCTGAGGACATTAAAAGGTCCAAAAAAATTCACTGGTCTTGAGCAGGAGGATCTGATTGGCTGTCCCATCAGGACACAAGGTTCGGCCCAAATGAAGGTTGTTACTGGTGCCGAGTGCAGTCCAACAACCATCAGACAGTATCTGTGAGAAAAGGGTTTTAGGAACAAGACATCTTCAAAGGCCTCGTCTCCTTAATCGCCACAAAATTGCCCGTTTGGAATTTGCAAGAGAGCACCAAACATGGGACATTGAAAGATGGAAAGTTTTATTCTCTGAGGAAAAAAATGTACCCTTGAAGGTCCTGTTGGCCTCCGTTACTGGCATGACAAGGAGATCCCACCTGAGAAGTTTTCCACACAGCACAGTGGAGGGGTCGCCATCATGATCTGGGTTGCTTTTTCCTTCTATGGAACGATGGAGCTACAAGTTGTGCAGGGGCGTCAAACGACAGAGGGCTATATGGAGATGTTGCAGGGGGGCATCCCTAATGACTGAAGGCCCTCGCCTGTGTGGTAATGACTGTCTTTTTCAAAAGGACAACGCTGCAGTTCAAATGCCCGCCACTTATTCCAGAAAAATAACCTCATTCTTTTGGACCATGCTGCGTGTCCCTCCCACCCCATCTAAATCCAGTTGAGAACATTTGGGGATGGATGGCATGACAAAAAAATGACAGTGGACGCCCTCCGTGAAGCCATCACATTCCCACGAGCCTCCTGGAAACACTGGCACGAAGCATGCCGCCAATTTTTGAGGTGACCAACAAGAACGGCACAGCTGCTCATTACCGAGTCCTTTTTTGAACATTTGTACTATTATACTGTTTTACTATTCTGCGCGTAAATGTTTTGCTGCAGAACGTGCAGCTGAGAGGTTTCTCCTCCTGTGTCTGATTAAAGTCACCTGCTGGTTGAAGGTTTTACCGCAAACTGAGCAGCTGAAGTGTTTCCCTGCAGTGTGGCTTGGCATGTGTCGGATGGAATTGGCCCTTATGGTGAAGCTTTTGCTGCAAACTTGGCAACTGAAAGGTTCTGTATGCATTTTTTTTCCCACCGTTGCAGCCCCCTAGATGTTCTTTGGCGTCACCGTCAGCTGAGTTTTCATGTTGTGTAGGAGAGCGGAGCGAGGTGCTTGTCTGGTTCTGATCCTCCATCAGCTTGTGCTGTCACGCTGCTTTGAGGGTTATGTTCATCATCTTCACGCTTTGCAAGGAAAAGGGTTGGTGGTGCCTTGTGAGGATGCTCTCCTTCCTGAGTGGTCCACACCTACTAGCCCTCTTCCTCCTGGTCCACATGTTCTTTATAAAGTTCAAATGTTATCATAAAAGTCACAAGAATTGTTTGGTTTGGTTTAGTTTATTTGAACATGAAGGTTACAATGGAATACATCTCGTGAATCATTCTTTGACAGTTCCACATGTCCAAAAGGAATAGGAAGAAGCAAAGCTTATTTAATCCTACCCCCCATCCATTCTACATCTAGTACAGTACATGTAGTTCACTTCCTGGATTCCATGTCATATTTTCAGTGATAGTCAGGATAACACATAATAGATAACGGTGAGATAACCCGGTGAGAGAACATTCATAATAATGATAATAATGATGACAATACTAAATAAATAAATAAATAAATAAGAACAAAGCTTTTTTTTTTTTTTTCCTTTACTTTTTTTTTTTTTTTAAACACAACAAAGAAAATTATAAAATAAATAAATAAATAAATAAATAATAAATAAATAAATAAAAAATAAAATTTAATTAATTAAATAAAAAATAAAATAAAATAAAATAAAATAAAATAGAAAATAAAAAAAATAAATAAAATAAAATAACAAACCTGACAGAACAATCAGGACTCTTCTGCCTTGTATTTAGCAAACATCAACTGCTTGTATTGTTTTTTGAATTTGCTCATCTCTGTACATTGTTTGAGTTCTTTACTCAATCCGTTCCATAATTTAATTCCACACACGGAAATGCTGTGGGTTTTCAGCGTTGTTCTCGCATATAAATGTTTTAGGTTTAATTTTCCTCTAAGATCATATTTCTCCTCTCTGATTGAGAAATACTTGATTAGATTTTTGGGTAACGAGTTATTATTAACTTTATACATTATTCTAGCGGTTTGAAAGTGTACTAAATCTGCGAATTTTAATATCTGTGATTTTAAAAATAAAGGGTTTGTATGTTCTCTACACTTGGCATTATGAATTATCCTCACAGATCTTTTTTGCAGTACAGTGAGTGAGTGAAGATTGCTTTTGTAATTATTTCCCCATATCTCCACACAATACGTTAGATATGGTAATACTAAGGAACAGTACAGAGTGTGGAGTGATTTTTGATCAAGAAGATATTTTGCTTTATTCAATATAGAGATATTTCTCGCCACCTTTTGCTGTATATATTTAATATGAGATTTCCAACTCATTTTTTCATCTATTATAACCCCAAGGAATTTATATTCTTCCACTTTTTCAATATCCGTTCCATTAATTTGTATTTGGTCGTACGTGTCCTTTCTACTATTACCAAATAACATTATTTTAGTTTTACTTAAATTCAGAGATAATCTATTCTTGTCAAACCATGACTTTAATATGACCATTTCATCCTTGACCTTTTTAATGAGTTCTTGTGTGCTTTCACCAGAACAGAAAGCAGTGGTATCATCGGCGAATAAGACCAACTTTAAGTTGTTAGTTACTTTGCAAATGTCGTTAATGTACAAGTTAAACAGTTTTGGTCCCAGTATGGACCCCTGTGGTACTCCACACGTATTGTGTAGACTCCCAGATGTATATTCTCCTAGCTTTACAAATTGTTTCCTCTTTGCTAGGTAGCTTTTAACCCAATTTAAGACTAAACCTCTAATTCCGTACCTTTCTAATTTTAAAATTAAAATAGTGTGATTAATTGTATCGAAAGCTTTTGTCAGATCCATGAATACTGCAGCTGCGCATCTTCTGTTGTCTATGGCAGTAGTGATTTCCTCCGTGATTTCCATCAGTGCCATAGAAGTTGAAATGTTGGCTCTGTAACCATATTGACTACTTGCCAATAATTCATTCTTATTAATAAATTTGTCCAACCTATTATTAAATAGTGTCTTTCGTCACTTCCTGTTGTACGGAAAGGACGCTCACGGAAAAGCTCCGTCCACTATTACCGGAGTTTTAAACTTTTGCGACCTTGGTGAACACAGTTCGTGATCACAACTTGTGATTACAACTCTGCAAGTGAGTGCTGAGACTTCTGCCTCAACTCGGACCCGCGAGTGGACTAAACTCACCAAGAGAGACAAAACTTTGCTTTTTTTTCTTTGGTTTCCAAAGAAAAAAAATGATATTATGGGGGAATAAGCCACATTGATCAGGAGTGTATTATGACAAAAAGTAATGTTTCAACGATAGTCGTAATACTATTTCAAAATAATAATAATAAAGTCGCAATATTATGATAATATACAGGAGATAGGTTCCCAAAATAGCCCCCAATAAGTGAAATCCGCGAAGTAGCCAACTTTTATATGTTTTAAGGCTGTAAAACCCCCTCACCATACACTTTATACACTCTTCTCAGACAGGCAATAACATCTTCTCACATTTCGTTTGAATTTTAATGATGAATCTACAAGGTTGGACACAAGAAATTATTAAGTGGCTCGCACGCATTTTCACTCCTGTGACCGTGCTTTTTTTCTCCCGGCACCTTTCCGAGGTAATGTAGCGTTTTTGTATCCTTGTTAACGCATGTTGCTGCAGTACTCCTCCTTCGGGACCGAAGACTCCTTCAGAAGCTAGCAAGCTCGTGATGACAGGAGATTGATTAACATTGGTCTACACAGCCAATCAGGACGCAGAAAACAATGAGCGGCGCAGCCAGACGAGACACACTCAACTTCCCACAATGCAATTCTTCTTAAAGGGCCACGCTCGGCATTTAACAGCATTCATACGCTGTAAGAAAAAATAAAAATAAGCCCTAAAAAAAATCCGCAAAAGGTGAACCGCAATACACTGAGGAAACGCTATTTTATTTCAGGAAAAAAAATACTACTATCTGAATTTGGTCATGTTAAGAAACGGTAAAGTAACCAGTGCCCGAAGATTATGAGGGAAGGTCATTATTTTACAAGAATAAAGTAGCATTTTTTTTTTTCAAAACTACTGTAAAGTTGTAATATTATGAGAATAAAGTACAAGAGGGGAAAAAAGTTGTTAGAAGCATTTTTAGTTTTAGGAGGAAACAAAAAAAATGGTAGTATTATGAAAATAGTCATGATACAATATTATATAATAAGAGTCATGATGTTATGAGAAAATATTACAATGCATGAATAATAATTTATTTTTTAAAAATGGGTAATGTTATGAAAACTGAAAGTCAGTTATAAAAAAAACAACAACATAGTAATACCGCAAACAAAACTAAGTTGTAATGTTACAATATTATATTATGACGAAAAACAAGTGCTTTAAGGGGGGGACATAATAAAGTTACAAGCATTAAGTCCAAATGTTAGCAGGAACTAGTCTTACATGAGGTACCCTTAGATTCGACATTAAATTCTTATATTCATTGTAACATAAAAGCAAATTTGATCACGTGGGACTGGAACTGTACACGCACTTAATGAGTGTGCTCGTCGTACACTGCTCTAGAGCTTTCAGAAAGCACAAATATATCCTCGGCGGCCACAGTTTGTCGTTGCTTCACCGACGTTCTCAATATTGGTATTTTATTTACACATATTTATAGACGATCATTACACCGCTTCAGACTCACCGTGACTGTCTTTTTTCGCTAACTTCCGGTGTCTCCTTTTTTAGCAGCTAGGGAACTGAACTATTTAGAGAAGCTCCGCATCGATTTCACTGAGTCTATCTGCATACAGAAATGTTTACCATGGTTCCTTTTATTATATATATATAAACTAAAAAAATAAGGAAAATAAACGGCCCTTCATTTTGCTGGTATTTCCGGTATTATTTATTCGTCATTAGTTGTTTTCCTCTTTGTGTTATGGCGTATACTGCCACCTACTGTCCTGGGAACACTTCCCGTGATTGCCATGTCTAAACACTAGGGGGCGGCAAATACAGTACAGTATCCTATATGCTGTTGGGGCCTCTCAATATTCAAGAAAGATCGATAGATAGGAAGTGAAATACGGATGACATGTCTTTGTTGTCTTTGTCTGTCCAGCTGGCTGCCTCCTCCACAGATGTCTCACTGTTGGAGCTAATCAATAAATCAATCAATACATGGGTGCCACAAAGACAGAATGCTAGCAGGAAGTGGGGGGGTCCTGCAGCCCAACCAACAAACAGACAATGTGCGGTTAAGTTTGTGAAATCCTAAAATATAAGTAAGCCTCCCTGTCATCTTTAGCAGAAGCTCTGACCTCAATCTGAGGATTTACAACTGGCCATTTGCGGGATTAAACTCTGTGATTTGTGTAAGTATTATTTATTTCTTAGTCCAGCAGAGTCGAACAGAGTAATCTGTACCGTTCAGCATTTACAGGCTAATTTGTCCTGTCAGGTTGAACCCTCCATTAGGGGGGGCAAAGGTAGTTTAGTGTCAGCTAACTCAGCAGGCCCGGCCTGCGCTCATGCTTGAAGAAAAGACACAATTTGCCACTTTGTCCGAAGTGTCTAGCAGTTTAGTGTTTTCCGTGTAAGCACAATCTTCTGTAGCTCGTATGAAGTGTCCGCAACCAAAATATTCACATTGCCAGGCCGGCTGCATGCTCATCAAAAGCTTTCTAATGTAGCCACGATATTTTGCAGTCTGGCAGTTGAGTGTTTAAGTGTTCTATAGCGCTTTCTATGCCCGTCAGCAGCACTGACATGCCATTAGGATCCACAGGCTAGATGCCAGCTTCATGCTAGTCACTAGCATTCACAATCTTTTTACAATACAATTAGGAGAAAGACATAATATTTGAATTCAATTATGGGGGTAAAACTGAAAATAAAGTTAAATATTATGGTTAAAAGGCTGTACTTTTTTTTTTTTTTTTTTTTACAATTAAAGATAACTTTAAAAAAAAATAATGTGTAATGTTACCAGTATTAGCATCCAAGCTAAGCACAAGCTTCACTCGCTAGTCTGAAGGGTCCACAACCAGGCCACAAGCATTAATTACCAGGCCTGCTACAAACTCGTCAAAGGCTTTCTAATGTGGTCATGGGTGTTTCCATTGTGGTAGTTTATTGTTCAAGTGTTTAATAGTGCTTTCTATCCTAGCCACAGGCTAGGTGCTAGCATCCAAATGCTAGTCGCTAGCATTGCCACACTAGTACTTTTTAGAATAGAACCAGGGGATAAAGGACCAAAACCTGGTAAAACATGTACCTTTAATGCAAGAAGTCATTTCTAAGAATAATGTCCAAGTATTACAAGGAAAAAGTCCTTTGTTTTACAAGAATAAATTCATAATGTTACAAGTTAAAAGTTGTGAATTAAGCCCAAACCAGGCCCTGATGTTGTGAGGGAAAGTTGCACAGCTAAAGTAGCATTATCATGACAGCATGTAACCGCAACATGCAAACGTGCTGTGGAAGTGCACAAATTTCACCTTGTACACAACATCCAACAGCCAATTGAAGCAACCACCATCAGTGCTGCCGCCCCCTCCTCCTCCTCCTCCTCCTCCATTATCCTGGGGCCTGAATGATGAAGAAGGTATGTGGGCTCAGCGCCAGCCGTCCTGCCTGCTTGTGGGAGAAAAGCACCCAGTGTGGGGTTCAACACTATGAGGCAGGCGGGTTACCGCGGCAACCAACCAACCAACCAACCAACCACAACCAACAGCAAATCGACCCGACTTTTCCGGGAAATGAGGGGGAAAAGACCTTTGGAGTTTATTAACATTACAAAAGAGCTTAAAATAAAATTTGGGAGTTGTTGTTCCTCACACTCTTCTGTGGAACCTGTCAGCTCCTTAATGATTTCTTTTATATCCAATGTCTCCAGCACAATATCTATATAAATATATATTTAACCTTACATAGAGTCCTTCAATCTACATTTTCACCATCAGTTTTGTCTATATTATCATCCTTTTTTATTCATGGAATTAAAAAAAAATGAATGATCATATTTATTGATTTATTTAACCTCTCCAGGCTTTAAATGAACTCTTCAACTAGTGGGACTTTGATCTTTTTGCAAAGCAAATCAAAGTTAAAGTCTTGGCCGGAGAAGCAATGATGCAACACTGATCCTCAAAGCTCTTATTGGGCGTCCATGTTTGCTATGATGTCAAAGAGGGGTGTATTTTTGATTTGCTGTCTGTGCAGTATTATGATATTGACAGCGCTGAAACTTTAACGTGGCAGGAGCAGGCAGATCAGGTGTAACACTTCGGCGCTAGGACCTCTCGGCCACCGTGACGTTTCTCTTTGTCTCCACCACTCAGGGCTTCCTCCTCCTCCTCCTCCCTCCCGGCTGCCTCAGAGGGGCTCATTCCGTGTCTTTTCTCCCATCAGCAGCGGCCTGGATGCTCGCTGGGCTCGAACATGGCTGTGAATCTCGCAAAGAACAGACTGGCCCTGCTCACCGCCTACCAGGACGTCATTGACGAGACCTCCGACACCGACTGGTGAGTCCCCGCATTTGCCACCCCTCCCCGCCCGTCAGCTCTCATCTTTGGGATGCTGTGTCTTTTTATTTGTGGTGGATGAGGATGCGCATCCCGTCTGGTGGCTTAAGTCCACAGCACGTAGAGTAATGATTGTCATTGTTCACAGGAATTGAAAGCGTGTTGAGGTGTGCAAAGTGGTCCAGGTGTGACTTTGAAAAGCCCATCATATCGTGGAGCTCTACTGCACCTCAGCCACTGAGCTTTGTTTCAGGCCACCCGTGTTTTTGCTCTGCATTCAGCTGGAAACAATCTGAATCGTTTTTTGGGGGTGTTTTAAAAACACACACACACACAATATGATACCAGTGAGCTCCTGCATCCCCGAAATGAGGGTGGAAGGAAGAGAGGGGCGAGGCCAGTGGAGGGTTGGTTTAGTGTAGGAGGAGGAGGAGGGTTCCATCGTCACCCTTTGTGGCCTTACACCAGCTCGAGCTAAGATGCATCGAGGGCCAAGTTTTTGCACAAGAGCTGATAAGGTTGGGAAAACATCTTCAAAGGACCAAGATGTCATTATGTCCTCATAAATGCTGTCCTTTGATAAACTACACAGGCACGCTAGTTACTTTCAACACTTTTCGGCGATTTGTAATTACTTTCGCCCGTCTTCGAACGAGATGTTTTTTCGGTACGTCTTTCCTAAATGAGAGGAATCCCGGCTAAAGAACAGGCAAGCGTTAACACTGCCGATGAGGAGTGAGCTTGACACCAATAGCCAAGTAGACGACTACGTTGCAAGGTTGCCTACAGCCACAACCGTGTTTTTTGACCCGGCTCTAATGAGAGACCCCCGGGGGTCATGTGCCTTTGTAGACCACACCCCGGCGACTACAGTAGTAGGAATTTAATAGAGGCACTCACGGTTAATAATGAGCAACCGAGTCGTGCTTTTTAAGATATCTCTTTTAACAAGACGGGCGACTCTCGCTCTCGAATGTTCCGAACAACAGGTTCCATGCCGGTGACAGCACTTCGAAGTATTGCACTCCCAATTTGCCTCCTTTGCTTCCAGACGCAATTAATCATCAATCAATTCCGACGCGGTTCTCAACAATTATGATGCTGATGTGAGCACTGTTTTCTTTTTTTCCCAAATTGACCACATTCACAACATATCATGAAAGAAACTTGCACCAGCCTTGTTCGCTGCTCCTCCAGCTTCCACCCAACACGCCTATTGTTCAGTTTTGCTGGATAGAAGCCACCGCGAGCATCGGTGATTAAATCAGTGGTGACAGCGGAATCTGTGCACGTCACCCAGCTGGTGTCATCAAATCAAAAATCAATGTTCGGTGCCAGTCTATTATCTTTTAACTATCACTATTTAAGTCCCACCCCAAACATGATGGAGCCCATCGTAAATGTGCTTTGTTTCCCTTTCTGGTACTGAATGATTGGTGTTTGTGTGTGTGTGTGAGACAGAAAGTCAATTATTTATTCTTCCAATCGAACAAAGGTAAAATGGTTATTGCCAGAGGTCGTCTTTGACTTTAAGCAGCAGGATAGTTAAACTATAAACTCATTGTCCTTGAATGTGACCCGCCGGACACCTTTTTTCTAAAAACACATGGTCATGGTTTAGCTTAGTTCGGACATGCTGGACAAAGTTACATCAAATGACGTCACGTGTTTACGCTCGCGCAGTTCAGCATGTCTGAGGAGGAGGAGGACGAAGCAGAGCTTATTTAATCTTGTAACCGTCTCTGATAGGTTGCTCACTTCCTGTGTTTAACAGGCACTGTAGGTTAACGTGTTCTTATTGGTGGAAAAGAAGGATAAGAATGTCTAATAGTGGAGTTAATGTCGTTTGTAGATTTCAGTAATAAAGAATAAATAAAGGAGTAAAAATTGACGGAAAGGTTTTTTTTTTTTTTTGCTTTGGGTGTGAAACTGAAATGTACTTTTTTCTACAGCTGGTCAACATCACCAGGAAGGAAGGAACACGAGTTGTGCAATGTTTGTTTTTAGCTCAGATTACATGTTTGTTTGGACCCAATCACACATGGCAATGAAAGCCGTGTGATCCCGGTCGTCAGCCGAACACGTTTTTGGGGGGGATTTTCATCCTAGTAGTCTTGTTTTTGACAAAAAATGGGCGTGTTTTTGATCAGTCGTGATTTCCACAACGTTGTTTTGCTGTCTTCTCGTGTTCTGCCTAATCAATACTCATTAGCAACTGTGCTAGCGTCTTGTGCAATCTCTCTGGCAGTGCGGACTAACTGTTGAATTTGAAACCATGGCGATATTTACAAGATCGGTCTTAAGTGGAAATACAAGGTTAAAGCTCACTCTTGCAAGGTTTTCAGACATTCGGACTGTTTTATTGTTTTCCGCAGAATCAATACTCATTAGCAGCTGTGCTTGTTTCCTCTGCAGTCTCCCTGGCGGCGCTGACTAGCTGTGTTGAATTGTAACCACAGTGATGTTTAAGAGAGAGGGCCTTTGGAGGACCTTTTCCTCTGCATTAATAATTAAGGCAAAGGTCTGTGGTGTCTAAAATTCTAAATGCTGTAATGGCGTCCTCGGTGTGACAGTGATGCAGCAGGGGGGGCCCTCAGGCCCGGCCCCGTTTTTCACACTTGACGAGATTTGAACAAAAGCAGAGACTTCCAAACACGACTGACCCCAAACACCACACCCCACACCCCACCCCCCCCATCGCTGCCCCAGTAATGATACACTCATCAATCGAGAGAAGGCGGATCAGAGAACGCCACGGGGTTGTTTTAACTGTCGAAAGTGACTTTAATGTGCATCCTGTCGGTGGCTGGACGTCCGGCGGTTGAGGTGATGATTAAAAAGATTGAAGATCAATATGCCAGGGTGTCTCTCTGACTTTGTGCCTGGTGGAGGGATCAAGCAAAGCTGTGAGGATTAACATAGGGAAGGTCATCTTTCTATGCCGAGTTACGTGCACGTTTCCATCGAGGCAAACCTGCAAGATTCTGCTTGTGTGTCCGCTGCAGCCACATTAACAGCAATGATCGTCATCAAACCGTGCACAAGTATAATGAATACAGATGAAAGTGCGTAGGTTTTATAGGTAAACAGTGATTTCAAAAATGCTATTGTACCATTTAAAATAGAATTTATCACGTTTACCACACAAGAAGCAGAAGCGGCGGATGGTCTTGGAGTTGTTTAATAGATGTAGTCGACCTGTGGTTACCGCTCCATTTGTTTCCCTGAAGCTATAAGAGAGAAAAAAAAACCTCCTCGACGAACCACAAATGTCAAGATGCCAGTAAAGGTGACACTTTAGAAAAAGGCCGGCGAGCAAATGAAGGTGATCCCATATCAAACAATCCGCAGACAACGGGTCGAATGGAATGCGGCTGGAGGCTGGAGGCTGCTGTCTGTCATATGACCCCACCCCCACCCCCATGACCCCTGCAGCTGTGCAGGGGAGGCCATTACCTGGTGAGTCACCTCTGCCGGGTGGACAGAAGGGGGAAAGGAGCAGTAAGCGGAGCTTGACTTGTCACCTTAGCGACTCTAGTCTTGAAGGTCCCATGTTATGCCATTTTTCAGCATTGTTAAATAATCATTTCAAGTCTCTGAGGCCCCATAAAAGCATCTTGGCCAAAATCTGGCCTTGATGCTGGAATTTAGAAGTGCTTTTAGTGAGACACCATTTTGTGTGAGCTGTGTGTGCCTCTGACTGTGTGTGTGTGGCGCTATTGTGCACTTCATCCACTTTTTACACTGTATCTTTGCACTTGACCATTAATATATATGTCCATTATAGATGCCATATATCACATACAGCATTGTAACAATAAGGAGTGGGATATGAAGGAGGACACAAATATTAGCAACACTAGCAGAGCTGCGTAAGCTACAGAGCAGTCGCATTTGAACAGCAACACCATGCTAGGTTAATTTAGATGTGTCGCGAAGCCTGATCGTTTTACAAGCGCCCTCGGTTGGTGTATACACGGGGCGGGCGCAACTAGCTAGAGGTGGCTCAGAGGCAGTAGCATGTCTTGGACATTTTTCCTTCATAATGTCATGAAAACCTTCAACTTCAAAAAACGACATCACATAAGCAGGTTCAAGGGACGCATGTTACTGTTAGAACTTTGCCAGAAAGTCAGTTTTGCATAACGGGGGGACCTTTAGTTGTGAAAATGCAGAAGTTCTGTCACACAACGCTAAAACCCTCCTTCGGTTCCCTGCTCCTCTCCAGGACATCACCAGCTGCTTCTTTTTAAAACCCTGAAGTCTCTTGCTGTGCCGCTGGTACTCATGGACTAATAATGGGGTCTTAACCTCAGGTAAACATCCCAGAAACATGTGAGATTGTGTTTCAGGCACCTGAGTGTCAAACTGGGGTCAGTGTCATAATGATGAGGGATGAGGAAGGTGATGCCACACCCACGGTTGATAGCAGCAGCAGCAACAAATCACTCGCCCTCACAACTTCTGTGGCAGCAATCTAAGAGCTTTTATTCTTAAGTCTTTTGTTTCACACCTTGAACCCGGCTAACGGGTCAGATCTGTCTTCTCATCAGCTCCTCCACCTCATGAATGGTGTTCTCTTTTCTCTGAGAGTATCTGAGGCCCGACAGACCCAAGGCCGCCAGCGAACAAAAGACTGAAAGAGGCTGGAAAAGGCTGTTCGTCTTATGCCTGATGCTTCGAAGGAACACACACCGATAGTTCAGTCCCTGATTATTCTTTAATATTGGGTTACGCATGCACTGAGATGTATGGAAAGGTGGAGTACTTTTTTGTTTAATTTGGGTCTGGAATTGGAAACCAGTATGCTAGTGATGGGGGCCCCTCGTCCTGCCCGTGGCCTCGTAGGAATGGCTGCTTAAACTTACTAAAGCGCACTTGAACTATTGGGAATGTTTTTTTCCAACAGTCTTTTACTGTATTTCTGGGAGCTGGCTCAAAGATGGAGCTATATTTGGAAGTCCTCTGTTGTCCCTTCTATCCTCATCAACATCAACACAAAGCTGATGGAACTCTCGTCCAAAATAGCAAAGTACGGCAGGTTCAAAGGCTCATGACACTCACTCTGTAGAAACAACAGACGGATGGACGGGCGGGTGGACGAAACTGAGTCCCGCTGACATTGCCTGGGGCTGTCGGAAGGGGAAGGGGTGGTCATACAGAAGCCGCGACGTCATTCCCGTTTTGTTTTGGTGTGAGAGCATGTAAATGATGACAGCACTGTGAGAGGACAGCTGCTGCAGATGTTTTGGAGGATATAAGGAGATAAAAACCACATTGGTGAGGACGCTTCCAGAGTACAGCGAATAAACTGGTAGCATATATCTTGTGACTGTCTTCTTCTGACTGTACCATTGGGCAAAGCACAGGGCAGAAGGTTTTGTATTGATAGCAGCCTGTTCAGCAGGATTACCTAAAATGACCAGATTATTGGTTTTGAAGGGGTGGCCCAAGGAAGGATTTTGCAGATCCAGATATGAGATCTGCGACCTGAGTACCTGTATTCACCTGGCGACCTGCCTTTTTCAAGACTGTAAATATTTAATACCAAAAAAAGACAAGACTGGTAGAAAATGCCGGACAGATTCATCACCATTATCTTAAAATTAGCATTATAACTCCTTCTGTTTGCTAACGTGCTAACAACCTTTTGAGACACTTTGAAGTGGGTCTCCGTGTTTCTCCAGGCCACTGTTTTGCGTGAGCGACTGTAAAAAATGCTCTGATTCGCTTAGACCAGAAGTCTTTTGGCACCACCAGTTGGTTTGCATGTGTAAATCTCCAGAATATTACACGACGGTCATTTTCCACCACTGTCACTCAAACTGTCCAGCATTTTTTAGTTTCCTAATGTTGCGGGCAGCATAGAGAACCTTCTAATGCCGAACAGACCGATCTTTGTCCAAGGCTTCTTTCCCTCCAGGCGACTCTACTGTGATTTTTCTGGCCGGCATCTTTCTGATATTCAGCTTTTCGTCCCGTGAGGCACTTTCGTGTTTCTTTGTCTGAGAGACAGCGGTTCAGTCTCCAGCTGCGACTTCAAGTCTGGAGTGGAATTTATTGTCTCCGTGTGAGACGCCTCTCCAGTTAAGCTGTAAGCTGCTGTAATATCAAACCCGCGAACTTCCTGTCACATATTTTATTGTCACTGCCAGACGTGGCTCCATTGGTTCTGGGGCGAAGGTAGAGTGGCAGCGTGTGAGGTTTATGAGAAATGTAAGGTGTCTGCCTGCCTGCAGACCTTCTTCCTCAGCCCTCCCCACTCTTGTCAGTCGCTATCACCCTCTTGTCTCATTCCGAGTCAGCTCGGTGAAAGGCTTTCTGTTTCTTGGCTTCTGCTGTGGCGATGAATGACACTCAGAAATGCCGGGGAAGTTTATGACTCTCTTTTTCTTTTCATTTGCATCCAGATGCTCATTTCTTATCCATCTGTTTTCTGCTGCAATTCGTTGACACACCTCTGACAAGCCCCCGAATGAACCCATGACAACCCTCTTCTTTTGCAACCTCAAAACACTGACTTCTGCTGAGGCCATCGTATGTTTACTAGCTGGCGGACGGATCTGCGGGACATTGGGTAAGATGTCAAGTGATTTATCTGCTGCGTAGGATGGCTTCATAGCCTCGGCATAGGTGGATAATATGTGGAGTTCTCTTTTTAAAGTGAGAGGCAGCCTTTACAAATGATATTAACAGACACTGATGGTAGAAGCAGAAAACAGGAGGAGAAGAGGAAGGTATTCATATTTGGGAAATGGGGGTGGGTGCAGGCTACCGTGTAAAAAAGGGGGCTTCATTTCATCATATTTTAAAATTTGCTTTCTGGGTCAGTTGTAGTAGAGAAGCTGCAGGGCTTCAAGCTTAGTGGGGGGGAAAATGCCGTGCTTTTCCTTTTATTAGCATCGACTAGAACTAGTCTCTGGTCTCCCCCTTGTCCAGATCATTTCATGGCTTTGATAACAAAAAATGTGAGATTGTGTTATTAGTTACAGGAACAGGAATGTTTGCAGTATTGCAACGAGTGAAGCGGCGCTAATAAACGCAACACGGTGCAAAATCTGGCTTTGTTTGCTAACTAATGAAAATAGTGGTGTGCCAACCATATACGAGGACGAGGTCTATAAATTGTACTGCTTTCTCGAACCTCCATGTTTGATTACTGTGTTCACACCACACCAAAGAAACTACAGGCGTGATTGTGTCAAAGCACACAATTCCTACCGAAACATTTGCTATCGCAGCTTGGCGATATTAGTTCACATTCCAGCATTCCATACTTGGGAATGCGCCTACGATCTCCATTGCTGGTTTATCAGATTGAGTTATTACATTCCATGTGCACAGGATGACGAGGTGTAAAAAAAGAATAAAGGCGAGACAAACTTGCTTTTTCAGGTCAGTAGTAGCCAGCCCAGTAGTCAACCCAGGGATATCAACTTGAAAAGGATGGACCTCAGCATCCTAGTATCTAGTACCTATCGATGGCCGACAGCCGTGTGTTGCTGTTTACTTCCAGTACTGTTCAGTCGGCCATCTTTGCTTTGTGCCTCTTCTCTGCTTTCACTCATATATATTCATCTCTTGCTCCTCCCAAACCCCCTCCACATGTCTTAATACTGTTAAAATGTTCTGTCGGTGATTACACGCTGAATCCCGGCTCAGGGATGCACAGTTTAGACGCTGGAGACGAAGAAATATGCAGCATTCGGGCTATTTGTTACAGTCTCTATTTAGTGTACTGTAATGCCTTGAAGCATGCATGCATACACTGACAACATGATGTATTGCCAGGATAAGCTAGTTTATGATGCGCATTATGTTGCGTTTTTGCTGTCCAATAAGCCATCGGGTCTATTTTCAAACACTTCTAAACGAGCAGCTTCCTGTCTCCACTTGTATGCCAAATGAGCCTGTGAGGCTTTCCTTCAGCTGGACTTTGTAATTCCGGTGTTCATGTCAGTGTCATGTCTTTCTCCCTTCCTCCATCAATCCCATAAGCCCCCCGCCCGGCAGGCGTGTTGGCACCAAAGCAGCTGAGCGCAGCTTGACTCCTCAAACTTGGACTGTTGTCCATTAGAGTCGCTCACAGTGAGGTTCTGTCTGGCTTTGCTGGAGTCCAAACACAATATGAGGAGGCGATCTTGTCTAATTTTAACCCCGCAGTCGTGGCCCCAGCTCGATAAAGACAACTTTGCTGAGAAATCCTCCTTTGCGTACATAAGAGCCCGATTACGTTATTTGTCAGAGCTAATTAACAGTAGACGCATGCTGTTTCTGAGCATCAGTGTGGGTTGGTATGATAGCAATGTGGGGCGCAGAAGTGTCAGCTTGCCCTTCAGTTAAGCCTGTTGACAGCGAATGTGCATGATTTAGCTCACAATGATGCCTCACGATGTGCCTCTGATTTGTTTGAGCATCCATCCACCCATCCAGCTGATCCCTGCGTCTCTGCTTGGCCTCTTGGCTCTCTTTGTCTTTGCTGCAGGATTGAGATCGAAGCAGATGTAGGGGAGCGGACACTATTGGCTGCAGTCATTGATTTTCATTCTTCCAGCATTAAATGCCCCCATTATGCAAAATGTCCTTTTTAATGATACTCAGCAATACAGTCGTCTCCTCGTGTGTCGTGGTGAAATGGTTCCAGACTCTACAGCGGTAAGTGAATTTCCGCAAAGTACGATACAATAATAATTAACGTAATATTTTGTAGTTATTGCATAGAAAAGCTGTTTACAATCTTTTAACATTACTAGAGCCCTCGAGACTTGAAATAACACCCATATAGTCATAACGGACACACTTATAAAAATAAACACATTTTAAATTCAAGTTTACACATTAAAAACAATTACAGGCATACAGTATACAGTATTGTACTTAAAAAAACGTGTGGTTACACAGCAGGCCATCCAGGCTTTCATGCAAAATAGGGCAATTCATGCAACTTCAACCAATCCCCGCAAATTATGCGCGGCCTCACAACTTTGTCCAATCCCTGCAACTTCCCCGCACAATTTGGCCAATCGTCGGCATTTTCAGCAATCCAATTTTTCCCTGAGCAGCGCTCAAACTCACACGACAATCAAATGTGTCACGCGATGGCCTGCAAGCACTTTTCGAGCGTAAAACGTGCAGGGACTGCAACTTGTGGACGACAGAGCAGACAGACAGCGAACAATAAGAGAGCCTTTGATGGTGTTTGTTTTGCGAACCCTGCCCGCATTTGTGTGAATTGGTCGTGTGTGTGTAAAAATAGCAACAGATGGACAAGACTCGAGTTAACTTTGTTAAGAGATAAGATAATAATAGTAAATGTACTGACCTTAACGGGATAGTTTGGATTTTTTCACATGAAGTTGTATGACCTCCCCATCAGCAGTGTAGTGCATCAACAGTGACTTACCCCCCACATAGTTCGGGTTAGTTGGTGGGGCCACTTAGGTAAAGAGTAAAGAGAGCAATACATTTGCATCACAAAAATGCTTCCTCAAAAAATCAGACCTCACAATCGCTCGGCGTTACTTTCTTTCCCGTCGTATCACTGCGCGCTGGCGCATGTCCATTGTTGTGTATGTGTCACAGTGTTTACATGCCCGGATGAAGACCACTGCAGTTTCTCCTGCATCAATTATTATTATGTGAATAAAGCATATTTTTGGGATTTGTTGAAATCCTGTGCTTCATGGGGTCAAGGTCCAAATGGATGAATAAAACATTGATGACGTCATTGATAACATTATTGAAAAAAAATGGGCCTCAAACCATCGCAACTTTTGCTGCAACTTCATGAAAAACCCTCCACGAAATGAGGCATTTCAGGCACAAAAAAAGTCTTTCAAATTGCGTAGGTACTGTGCAACATCTCATTTTCTCCTGAAAAAATGTCAAGTGAATTGTCTCGTGAGACAGCGAATGAATTTACTACTGCATGCTTCATAGCTGCAGCGTGTTTTTCCACCTGCAGATAGTGCCATCAAACCACTTCCCATTGACGTTACCATTAAAAAAAAACAGCAGAGAAGAAGAAATATGTGAATATGTGTGATAGGAAATACTGAATTTTGAACAGGTGGGGGGGATGTACTCTATATGAAAAGATTTGTCCGCTGTTACTGCAAGTCTCCATGATGCTGATTTTTTTCCTCCCAGAGGATTGAAGAGCAAAAGAGTACGAAGCGTAACAAGGAATGCTGTTCAGGTCTCAGGTGGATGGAAAAAAAACCAAACATATATATATACATCTTCTGTAATATATATATATATATATATACATATATATATATTACACATACAAGAATGGATGAAATGGAATTCTGGTGAATGTATGTGCTGCAACACAGACACATGCACATGGATGCTCACATGAAGTGTTTGATGGTCCACATGTATTGTTTTGAGCCTTTTGAAGGTTCTGGCTGTCCCTCTGTGGTTTCAGCTGCAGGGATAAAGAAACAGAAACTGTAAGAACATTATCTATCTTCCCTCTAGCGAGTATAACAAACTGATCTTGCCGCCGCCAGATAGGACTGTAATAATGTCAAACACGGTGATCTGCAGCTGTGGCCTTTTGTGTTTGATCTGAAGATAATTGGAGGGGTGTCCCGCTGAAGCTTGCCGTGTTTGGGACGACTCGCTCCCCCCCTCCCACCCCTCTCCATTAGTCTGGCCTGTTCCTGGTATTTAACTAGGATTTGTATGGCACGCGTGTGTCTGTAGCAAAAGGATTTGGCTTTACATGTTGGGTCCCAGCAGGGGTGAAAGCTTCACCACTGAGCCCCACAAGACCAGGACTCATTGGCCCAAACTCCCCCGTCACTCCTAATATAATCTGTTAAAGTTGTCACGACACCTCAACTACTAAGCCAGACGAATTGAGGCTTATAAATAGTTTTATTATTTGTGAAATGATGAAGGACACATACAAGACTGTATTCATGCAGACTGATTTGGTGTAAGAACGCAAATAGATGTGTTGGAAGCATTATTTGGATTATGACTGACGCTTTCACTGCTTTTCAATCATCTTGTTTTCAACAATTTTAGTCTTCATGCATCACACCATGTACACTCACGCAATTGGAGCAAGTGATTTCAACAACATGCACCGTTATTTGCGTTTATGTCCAAAGTATCGCACATACAGAGTGTATATGTGGCCGTGGCTTAGTGTCAGTGGCTGAATGCTACTTTAGGACTGGTATATTAATACAAACAAAAGAACGATCCTCAGTCCTGCAGTGCAACCTCCCACCACCTGCTGTCCTGCAATTGTCTTTGCGCCACCTCAGACTTGTTTTGTTTACAAGGATCCTTCCTCCGTATCCTCCTATCTATTCTCAGCTTCATTGTCTTAGCTTCCCAACTTTGCATACGGTGGAGGACAGAACACTTTGTTTCTATGACATCGGAGGTAAATCATTTCTAGTAGCGATGATGATGCTCCTGACAGACCCAAATCTCCATTTTTAAGCCAATACCGACCGATACCACACCGTGGGGAATTTGCAGAGAGTTGTTTGTGGAAGAAACTGGGAGTTCTGCCAACAAAAACAACATAGCAGGTGTTTGGCATTAGCTTTTATGTTGATCATACGTGCCGATCACGTAAATGCAGATTTCTAGTCCTTTGCCACAGGTATGGAAATGGATGGATCTCATTTTCGCGTCTGAGTACACATGTCACAGTCAATTATCATGTGTCATTAGCTAAATGCTAACTAATGCCGACGAAGCAGCAAAGGCAGCAGAACTAGGGGAACAAAATTATTGAATAACAAGAGGTGAGAGCCAAAATGAGAGATAGCAGCTTGGCTCGCAGTTTGCTGAGTTCAGCACTCTGCCGCTTTGCAGCGAGTGTGTGCTTCGGAGGGAGGGAGGGAGGGAGGGAGGGGAGTCCACAGGGGCATTGTGGGTAGTTTCCACATAGGTTTTCTCTCTCTTCCTGGATACAAGATGCTCTCTGTGTCTCTCGATTGTTTTATCTAGGCTGTTCTTTGTCGCATGAATGTTTTTCATTTTGATCATTTGCAAGCACTCACCGTCTCTGCGTGAAACATCGACGTTATACCTTCCGGACAACGTCTGCCCATCTTTATCTCAATTTAATAGGGTGTCTCTGTTCCCGCAAGCCATGCCAAACTTGATGTCTTGTGCCTTAAGCTTCGTCGCAGTCAACAGTCTGTTTTTTCTCCGCCTGTTTGCTTGCAACAGTCAGCC
The DNA here is from genome assembly GCF_027744805.1 of Dunckerocampus dactyliophorus. Lineage (NCBI taxonomy): Eukaryota > Metazoa > Chordata > Actinopteri > Syngnathiformes > Syngnathidae > Dunckerocampus > Dunckerocampus dactyliophorus. Next base: position 5,898,520 of record NC_072834.1, on the reverse strand, counting down.
CGCCGATGCTGGATGCCTCGCAGCTATTTGAGGATGATCGCGGCCCCAATGTACACAGCTTTGTTACGGACGTCCAAAGCCAGACGGGGAAAACCGCTCGCGTTCTCCTTAAATTATTCATTCATTATAAATCATTTATTTCAGTCGTGGTTAATTGATTTTCTGAGCAGAATTACAAGACTTTCAGACAAGGCGTTTACAGATACTGGCAATGTTATTTCCCTGTGTCTTCCTCCTTTCACGCTTGCCACGTCCCTCTCGGACCATCTGGATTCCAGCATAGTCTAGCCAGTCCCAACTGCCGCTCTCTCCGTATGCCTGTACACATCAGTCAACTCGCAGATGTAAGCGAAGCCCACCACAACGAGACAGCCGTGCTTTTTCCCAGGATTTTAGGTGGGATAGAGCATTACGCTATACGGACAAAAACAGTTGGGTTTGAACTCCGGAGTTCCTCTCCGAATCTAAGCTGCGTTCTGGTTCGGTACTCCTCTCCGGATCCAAAAACAAACATGCTTAAAGTAAGGACTTGATTGGGCAACTTTTGTGACACGTTGCGTGACATAACCAAATGATTCTAAATCAAATTGCCGTCAACTGGGTTGAAAGCGTAGTGTGTTTTTATATTTTCTATGAATTTTTACCAGCTTGTAGTTCACAAAAAGCTTCTAAAATATACTTTTAAAGAGCATCGTGGAGAGCAGAGCAGAGAACCAGGACTTTCAATGCATTTTCACTGAAATTTGTCATTTCTGTATGGTTTATGTTATCATTTTAACACTGTTCCACGTCTTCAGTCAGTGTAGCGTTCACTAGTGAATCGAACTGCACCAGAGTCACACGCAAGGGGACAGAGACCCTTTCAGAGGTGGGTCTCGGAGTTCAGAAGTTGCTTTCACACTTGACCAAACGCACCACAGATACTTTAAACCCAACCAAACATGACAAGTGTGAACCCGGTGAATTATCTGTCCTTCCAAAACATTTTGACCATGCCAGGTTATTTTGTTTTAACACAAATGATGGTCTAATCTCTGGGCAGTCTCACTTCCTTCTCGGCAGCAGCGATGACAAATGGCACCAAATGTCCCAACATGTCTCCATGTAAAGCAGACGGGACGTGCGACTGCGAACATCGTGACTCATTGGCTTTGTAACCCAACTTCCTTACTGTTACACCACCGTGTCAGCTGAAACCTCTCGTAGCCCTGAACACAGAACAAGAAAGGCCTAAGGATGGGGCTCATATGAGACAATATACATCAACTATTGTCAGACTTAATTGCATTTGCGTCTGCGGGATGAGTGCCGAGCGAAGCGATAACATCATTGCTGGCTAAGCCTCAGCCGTCATTCGGTCCAGATGCTGCTTGATCCTGTTGAGTTTGGAACAGAAGAAAAAAGCAACATGCTGAGTGGAAAAAACCACAGACAACCGGTTATGAAATGAATGAATGATTCTGAAGACGGATTCCTGCTCGTCATTTGCAAATGTTTGTCATTTTAATACTCTGATCTCTTCAGATTGTTGGCCCACAAACTGGTTTCCCCCAGAGAGAGAGTGAGTGTGAGAGAGAGATTAGGGCTTTTTGGCCAAGCATACAGTTTGTGTGTTACACAAAATAAGGCTATTATGTAAAGTATAAAGCTTACTCTGCGCTCCCGATCCCCCCCACACACATTCAGCACACAGATCATCAGCATTGGGGGTTTTTTTAGGTTATACCCCCATCTCCATGTGGACATTCAGCTTTAATTATGTTACAGTATCGTTTCTTCATTCTTACTATTTTGACACGATGGATGGCCATTTAGCATATTGACCTGAATATTTTTCCTGCAAAAAAGTCTTAAGTCATTTTATATTTGGGGTCCCATAGATTTGTACATGCAAAACTAAACTTGTTAGCAAGTTAGCAGATCAGGAGTTACGATGCTAATTTTAACATGAGGATCAGCAAAGCAGTCGAGCTGCTAAGAAATACGATAGCTCCCAGTTGTTATTTTGCTAACTGAAAATGAAAATAAAGATGAATTGTGCCTTTTTTTTGTCCGGAGAATAATAAACATGCAGCCGGCTGATCGATCGGCACAGATTTCCCTAATTTTGGGGATCGGCTGATCTTTACCTCCCTTCACAAAGGTGCGTCTGTTGCACAGGTAAAGAACAGTCACTCGGAGCACGTCTACGTAAAGCTAAAAGCTAGCGGGAGCATCAAACCGGCCAGCGGCTCTTTCACTCTACTTTGTTACTTACTTCACCATAATGAGTGTGATAGTTAGAGATGTCTACTTCCTCACTTGAACTTTATTCAGAACTTCGAAGCAGGTGCAATCTTCACATTTACAACTAGCAACTCTCTTCCGGTACAGTGTCACATGTGTAGTTTGTATAGAAAATGTTTGCATTAAAAAAAAAGAAAAATTGGTATCGGTCAAAATCGGAATTGGCAGGACAGGCAAAGATCAGTGATCGGCCAGATTAGGTGCACCCCTAAAATAAATATTAAAATAATAATAAAAAAAAGTGGTGTAGCGTTACTCCGGCATGCAGAGACAAGGCAAAGGGCGATATCAAGAGTCTTTAACGAACAAAATATCACCTCGCACTGTACGGCAAGTGCAAAGTCTTGACCATAAATAGTAGGACGGGTGTCAAAAAAGAAAAAGGAGCATAGACGCAGGACAAAGCAAGAGGAGGCACAACGGAGTGCACGGATAGCTCATGAATCCTCACGACACAAGCAAGTCACAGGAACGGAGAGAAACATTAGTGAACAATATGAACCAGTTACTAGCTGTACCCCCTGCTGGGCTACATATTAACGTAATTACGGATAAGAGGCAAGTGTGCCTTAATTGAAGACAAGGGATGGAACTAAACACAACAAAATTGAATTAAATAATGTCTTGTGGAACTGGCATCTTATACATCATACGTATCTTCAATACAGTAATACCACCAGAAAAGACTTATTGAGCCACAAAATGAGGAACACTAAGTGAAAAAATGGTCGACGTCTGAATTCTGTAGAGCAGCGTGCGTGCAGCCAACACGAGACATTGATTAGACTAGTGCAGGGGTAGGGAACCTATGGCTCGGGAGCCAGATGTGGCTCTTCTGGTGGTTGCATCTAGCTCTCTGACTTTAACACAATAATATTTTTTCTGTTGTAATTTTATTTGACAGAAATCACAGTGTTAAAAATAACATTCAAAATATAAAACATCTTTATGCACTTTAATCCATCCATCCATGTTCTACCGCAAGCACAGAAGTCACATTAATGGTAAGAAGTATTTCACAGTATTTATTATTGGTTAGCTTCAATATAACGTTATTAAAAAGACTAAATTCAGAGACTTATTATAATCTAAAATTGGTCATGCTTAATAATGCACACATTTAGTTGTATTGTCAGTTGTTGTTAGTTGTACATAGCTCTCACGGAAATACATTTTAAAATATGTGGCTTTCTTGGCTCTCTTAGCAAAAAAGGTTCCCGACCCCTGGACTAGTGGTTCTCTACTGGCTTGGCTACAGGACCCCCCATCACCCTTCAGTGACAAGCGGTGACCCAAATTGTGAACATTTTTCAACTTAAACTCATATATTTTATCTTGAAAGGGACTTTTTTGTAACACAACGTGAGTTCCAGCGGTGAGACGCTGTCTCTCTCTTTATGGCGTGTTCATCTCTAGCAGATATCTGCAGCTGTGTGCCTGAAGGACGGCACGTTAAGTCCCCAATCACTGGATTAGACTTTGGATGTATTGATTTCTGGACATATTTCTTGTGAAAATGGAATTTCCCAATAAAATAGTTAGAATATCTTTCATTAGTAAGTATTTTTAGACAAAGCAAGTGGTTGGCCCAATCGAAAATGTTGGTGTTGATTTCAGTCAACTAAACTATCTGTACTAAACCTGTAGAAGGCAGTTACCTTGCACCTCCACTTCCTAGCCCTCACAGAAAAAAAAACCCTGATGGGAATGAAGTCATTCTCAAAACTGCTTTTGGGTTCCCTCCCGTCTGGTTCAAGCGAAACTGATGCTGCTGTCGGACAGGAATATTCTAGGATAAGTAGTTTAAATGTAGATGTAAATAATAAAAGAAGGTGAAGCTGCGGTATCTGTCACGTCGGATGAGGAGGCTATAAATATCCACAGCAGGCTGGAAATAATCCTGCGGGGTGGCACCTGTAATTGAAATAGGTTGCGCCGAAACATTGTGCTGTTTTTGCAAGGAATGAGCAAATGTTGATGAAACAGCTGCAGCCTCCAACATTCTTAGCCCAAATAGGATGGCGTGTTTTTACATAAGACCATTAACACTTCGTTCCAGGTCTGCGATCCTCCTCGTCTGCTCATCAACAGTTTATTATTTGATGCCACACACGTCGGAACCATTTCACCTGCACGTTGAATCACCAATGAATCCTTTCAAAGTGCTCCAGTGTGTCACACAAGCAGGTAAACAGAATGACGCTGACACGCTTAAATCTATTTCTGTTGGACGCCCACGACGCGCTGAAGAGCGCTATGCAGGGTTGGAAGGGTGCGAGGGGCATGAGGGTGGATTCCATTTGTCATGTAGAGGTAACTGTGTGCTCATTGGAAATAAATTGGAGAATCTGTCAATTCTTGCAGACAAAAATCACAGATCGGAGGGATTACCAACGAGGTATCAGATAAAGCATCACTAAAGATGGCTGTCCGACTCGCTTTTCTGCTGCCTCATCGCTGCCATTAGTTTTGTTTTCAGTCAGACGAAGTAAACGACATGTTTTATTCATAGCGCAGGGCTCTTCAGTTGATTTGTGTTCAAGGACATACGCTGTCTCACCCCTTTATGTGGCTGAATAGCCCCTATCCTCTCTGCTTGATCCCGTAATGGTTTCAGTTTTTGCCGCAGGGATTCTTAGAGCATTCATTGCGCTCAGAGAAAAGTTATTGATTTTGAACGAGATGGTGCATAGCTCTAAGTGTTTCACTTTACCGTTGTAGTCAGACGGTTTCTTGTAAACAGAAAGCAAATTTGGATGGTTTCCGCAAATCAAAGAGAACGAAAGGATGACTGAAATCATTATCAAAATATAATCCAAATGTATCATGTTGGTAAAAGAGGTCCTCAGTGAAGTAAAATGTACTTTTTAATGATGCTCTCCAGTAATGTGTCACTCGAGCCTATTGATAATCAACATCAGCTACATTTGAACAAAGAACATTGTATGTTTCATACAGTTTCACTTTTATATTCAATAATTTTGAGTGAAAAATGTGAAATTATCTACTGAAAAGTAGCGCTATTTCGCTAGCAGTCGACGTGTATCTTCTCCTGCGAATCGGTATGTTTGTTATTGTGCCATCTATGGAAATTATGTCATCGAAGCTTTTGATTGGCTACAGTGGCCTTAACGGTCCATGACTGCGGTGCCCCCGTTACTTTGGCATGTGCATGACAGCCTGTTAGTGCGTATTCGTGTTTTAAACGTTTTTTTGGACACTGTGGTGGGGCCAATGTGCGTTTCTGAAAATATCCGTGTTCGTGTGGACATGGCCTAACTTTGATCATTGTGTTTTTCTTCAGCCCATAGGCTAACCTTGCATAATGTTGCTGTTAAAATGTGACTGTAATGTAGCTATGTTGCTATTTATGTTTCTCTGTCTGTACCACTCCTCAATGTTACATTGTTGTTGGACATGTGCATAGCTATAGTGTAAAGTCGTCCCTCGCTATATCGTGATTCGAGCAACGCTCCCTCACTCCATCGCAGTTAAAAATAATAATAATAACAAATGGTCGCTGTTACGTGGTTGACTATGGCCTATTATTCGTCAAAAAATATTGTTATATGTTATACTGTATGTTATATGTGGTATTCTGGTCACTAGGCATCAGTCAATAGGTCAACAGGTGTTAGTAATGTTACATTGTTACATTGATTAGACATGACATTAGATTACATTACCGTCACACTGCATGGAAGACTGGCTGCCGAGCCATCCGAGCCGAGCCAACATGTCATGGCTGATTGAGTGGGGGGGGGAAGGTTATCCTCTCATTCTGTGTGGAAGTGGTACATTTTTGGGTTCTTACTTGTCTTTCTTCCCCACTCAGTTTGAAACACTTTCTAAGTTTAGAATAAGTCAATTGGAAAGGCTAACCAGTTAGCTCGGTGGCTCGTTATGCTAGCGCCCCTGCAGTGATCACATAGCCTGCGGTGTTATTTCATGTCTACATGGGTCTAATAATGTTAAAAAAACATTTTTAGAATAAACAGGTTTTCTATGCTGTGACTATGAAAATATTCAGTTTATTCATATTGAATCCTACTTTGCAGAAATTCACTTTTCGCATTCGGGTCTGAAACCAATTAACCACGATAAACGGGGGACTACTGTAGGTGTGAAAAGGAGATAAAGTGCACAATAGTGCTTCTTGGAGCCACACACTGTGTCGGAGACAGGCGTGGACAAACACTAGCATTAATGCTAGAGACACACAAAAAGGTGTTGTCACAGTACTGCTTACTAAAAGGACTACATTTCTGCATCATGGCTAGGTTTTGAGCAATATACTTCCAATCCACGATTGTGGAAACTCTTTGAGACTTATTTAAAATCGTTGAAAAATATTAGTTTTGTCCATTTTAACAAATTGTACTTCAAAGACGAGCCCTATATCCTAGAAATCAGATTGCCATGGTAGCATTTGATTTGTCATTTTCTCTTGATCATTCTCCTGTGTAAAGGCTCAGCTTTAGACATATTGTTTCGAGTTCAACCCTACAGGACCAGATTAATGTTATATCAAGAACTGATTGCCAGTGTATGTAATTCGTACTGATGCTGAGCATGGTGACAACAAAGTTGAACTCTTGACACTGCTCTGCTCTGGACGTCAAGACAGCTTCCAGATCCGGAAGCTGTCTTTGGTGCCCGCCGCTGCGTAAAGTCTCACCGTGTGCTCGTCTCAGAGTGGTATGACGGGATCGGCACTGTCGAGATGTAGGCCAGGAGAAGCCCTGGGGAGAGGGGCTCTGTATGCTGCGACCCATCGTACGAGCAGACTTCACACTTCACGGATCCAATACATTTACTTACGCAATACAGTCGTCCCTTGCCGCATCGTGCTTTGAATTTTGCGGCCTCACTTTACACGGCTTCTCAAAATATATTAATACATCATCACTGTTATGTGGTTGGCTACGGTCTAGTCAAAAAATATTCGTATTTAAGCAAATTTTACATATTGTTGGCCGAAATTAAGCATTTTCAAGCATCAATATGGCTAAATGAACAACATATTTAAGCAAATTTTACATATTTTTGGCCTAAATTAAGCATTTTCAAGCATCAATATGGCTAAATGAACAACATATTTAAGCAAATTTTACATATTGTTGGCCTAAATTAAGCATTTTCAAGCATCAATATGGCTAAATGAACAAAAATGCAAATTTAGGGCACTCAGAATGGTATGTAGTGTAATATCTGTGACTTGTGTGCGCCTTTAAGGAGCGGGGCCTGTGTGACTTCAGCGAGCAAGCGTTGACTGCCTTTAGCTGTTAGCAGTCTTTGGTGGAGAGTGAGTTGTGGCCGACAGCATCTCCTGTGTGAATGTTGACTGCATATGTGGTCTCTGCTTGTTAATAAAGTGATTGAAGTGCATCGTGAATCTCTCCTTATCCACTACTGTACTGGTCACAAGGGTGTCAGTAACGTTACATTGATGAAACAATAGCCACCGCAGGAAGTACGCTGTCAATGCTAACGTGTGAGATGATTATGTCTACTATATTGGGCAATACGAGTGTAAAAGTAACTAGTAAAAGGGGTGATATTTCATGTCTAGCGGTTTATAATAATGCTAAAAACTATATTTAGAAAGCCGGTTTTCTATCCTCTAAGTACCAAAATATTCAATTTTTAAAGAAGGAATCCTTCGCGGAAATTCACTTATCACGTCGAGTCTGGAACCAATTAGTCACATTAAACCAGAGATTTAATTCTACAGTGGTCAATAGGCATCAGTAATGTTACATTATTTTACATTGATGAGAAAATAGCCATCGCAGTCCAGAAAGTGGTAACAACAAGGAACTTTCCCAATGCTAACATGCAATATGTGAGACTATTATGTTGTTTTTTTTGTTATTTTTACAGTATTGGGTAATACGAGTGTAAAAGTTACTATATAGATGTTATTCCATGTCTGGAAGGCTCTGACAATGTTAAAAACTGTAATTAGAAGGTCGTAAACAGGTTTTCTGTGCTCTAACTACAAAAATATTCCATTTATAAATAAGGGGTCTACTTTGTGGAAATTCACTTATCACGGTTGGGTCTGGAACCAATTAAGATAAACAATACACTCACAGAAGCTCCTTTTGCCAGTTATTAATGATAATTACCGTTTCACAATAGAGAAGTATAGAAATAAGTCACAAAGTCAGGAATTATGAAGTAATACGGCGTTGTATGATGAAGTAATGTCAGCTTGGTTGACAGACGAATGCTGTAGAGCAGTGCGAGTGAGCCCTTGTGTTGACAGCATCAATAAAAACTATGTTAAAGCCATTACGCAATCAATTTTGCAATCAACTCGGGGGAATATTGCAGACGCGTGACCCACATTCGCTTAAGCATCAGATGCCGGTTTTATTCTTTTATTACTGTGAAATTAGGAACAACACATTCCATCTAAAATGTTTACGTTTCTTGTCTTTGAGTGTAGCCATTTTATCCAAACTGCATCCCTAAATCACCCGACATGTTAACAAAGTGCTTGCATGAAGCGATTTCAACGTGAGTCATGCAATTCAGTTGTTCTTCAAAGCCAGCCGGTTGTTTTTATATCTTGTTTAACGCTTAGTCAGTACACGCTTTATCTCATTAAGTGACGCTTCAAAGAAATATGACTCGATTATAGTGGCTAAAGTGCTTTTCCATTTTTAAAATGGTCGCTTTATGTGAATCTTTGTTAAAGTGAGTTTTGAAGTACGTGGTATACCAAATGCTTTTGATCACGTCATGGCTGGCAGACGTTTAATTTGTGAAAGAAAATATGAGCAACGAAGGACAGCTTTGGGAAAAAGCAGGCTTCGCTACACATCGTAAAATGAAGCCTGGATCTCTGTCAACTATCCCTCAACCAGCTGCAGTCAAGGAAGCTGCTAGTTGGATCGCTTTGGTTTCTTCAGAGAATAGACCAACGGTGCACGATCTCCTGTGATGTTAGCACTGTAGCTCATATAGCTACAGGTATGCTAGTCCTCCTGCTCTGAATGTTAACAATTTCATCAGATTGCTCTGTGACTAAAAACCACTAGTGTGTCGTCACCGCATCACCAAGGCGTCGAGAGCTGCATGTCCTCTTCTTGGACTCCAGCCGGCAGCTGCCCTTGCTCGTCCTCGCTGTCAACAATCCTCACAGAAAAACAAACAAAGATCTGGCCCCCCCCCCGTCCTTTTTTTGGGAAGCGACTGAGCGGACGGCTGTCTGCCTGCAGGGAAAACACCATGTTGGGGACCTCCTGTGGCATCCTGGCATGGAGCGTTGGCACCTCGTCTGTAATAAATTTACGGTGCCACCAAAATGCTTGCTTGGCCATTCGGCGGTGATTTATTGTATGCGTTCTGTAATTTCAACCACCACCTAATAAAATATGTAACCTCTTTCCATCTCCAACTAAAAAACACATTGACATACTTTGTACTGTCTTGGTCAGTGACTCTCCACTCTAATCTACTGTGGTCTACGCCTGCCAGGGGACTAACTCAGGCTTTCCTTCCGTCAGCGCAGATTAATGTTTCTTCCTGCAAAGTGCCTCCTGATATCCTAGAACAAGACTAGCGGGCTTCTTCATTCACATTTGTTTACTGAAATGGAAAGAATCCACTAAGATATTCTTTGTAACAATGATATGACGGGTGCTTTGAAAGCAGCTGGTGCTCAGTCTGTCTGTCTTGGCATGTTCATTCTTCGTATGGCAGCTCCGAGGTGTGAACAGACAAGACTGTTAATGAAGAACAGCAAGAGTCTGAGCATGGTGGACCTGCTGGATCGGTCTTGATTTAAAGCCACTTGACATTTCACCAAAGTTTATATTATCTTCTGAAGAGACAATACTATAGAACAGGGGTGTCCAAACTATTTCCACTAAGGGCCGCATACGAAAAAATCTAAAGATGCGGAGGCCGCTTTTACGCTTTTATATTTACACATATAAAATGTATTCATTTTATCAGTGACAAAGCGTATTATTATTATTATTATTATTATTATTATTATTATTATTATTATTATTGTTATGGACTGTTTCTCCTTACCATACTTTTTGGCTGTTTTTAATTTTTTTTTTTTTTTACAAATACTAACGTTCTACTTGTACATTTTTTCTAATACTAATATGACTTATTCTCATAATATTTTGACTTTATTATCATAACATTATAGCATTTACTAATTAATTTCTAATTAATTCTTTGTTTTTTTTCCTTATATTACAACTTTATATTACAACTTTTTTAAAATTACTGCTTTTTCCCCCATTTTTGCTGTTGTTTTTTAAATTGTATTGTTTAACCGTATTTTTAGAATGTGCTGAGGGCCAATAAAAAAGCAGTCGTGGACCATAAATGTCCCCCGGGCCGTACTTTGGACACCCCTGCTATAGAAAGTATAATTGGATATACGTTATAGAGTAGACGGGGTACAGTTTGCGTGTATAGCAGTATAGATTGAATATCCACTGAAAATGACTCAACATACAGCTAGGCCTGTCATAACACATTTTGCTGGTCGATAATTGTGCTACAAATTATCGGAGATAATCGATTGTATCGCTAAATAACATTTTTTAGACCATTTTTTCATTAATTGCCCTGAGAGGTGTACTGCACATTCGAACCACTAGGTGGTACTTAGGTATAGTGTACGGTGTACCTGTGTGAGACATTAGCTCGACACAGAAGTTGCCTGTAAGAATGTTTTTGGAATGTAGCCAGCGACACTGTTTGTGAGAGCGCACCATTTTGCACTGTTTTGGTTATATTTGCCGACCAGACTCCTGAATAAGCGTGACTGTTGGCACGAAGGCTCTGCTGCCCAATGCACCTACATCGGTAGTTTTTTTTCCCAGTTGAGAAAACAACTGCTGGTCGTCGGTGTTCATGTGCTGACTGTGTTCATTCTGTTTAAAACCGAAATGTTCCCAACGCTCCTGTGCCTTCTTCATGTTAGCTATGCTGCCTCACGAAGCTCACTGCTAAACTCTCTGTATCCACTCACTAGGAGCCCCGCCTCCACAAAGAGGCTGAATGAGATGAGGACCCTCTGTCTCTGTTCATTTCACCATAAAACCAATACGCACAGACAGATGCAGAGTGAACCCTCTTGTCATCCAGCCTGTGTGGCACAGAGAGACGACAGAGACAGAGAATGTCAATTTATCAACGGAGTCATAATTATTTACATGTTTTTTTATCGTTCCGATTATTGTCTAAATAGCTGGCAACGCAAGTCAATACCAAGATAATTGTGTCATGCCTGCAGTCTGGCATGGTGGTCTGGGGCTACATGAGTACGGGCGGCACTGGGGAGTATGAGTGTGACAACATATCCAACTATCACCATATTGAACCTTACGATGGATTATCAATTATCGATTATCAATCACCATTTTACATATCGTTCGGGAGAAATATGGGGCGCGGAAGTCACAGCAGAAAAAGAAAAGAACGCAGAAGAAAAAGCAAACAAACGCTGTGTTACGGCGGACTCGGGCGGGCGAAGTTAAACTGAAAAATGTGCACGCACTTTAGCTTGCTGGACTTTGCACGATGTAAGGAGTGTCTCACGAAAATACGGCGGCGCAACAAAGCCACCTCCGTTGCCACCACGCTCACAGAGAAAACTGGCCAGTAAGAGAAATGTTGATCTTTCTGTTCAAATGCTAAATGTCGTGTTATTCAATCAAAACACGTGTGTTGAGTCTTTTATTGTCAACATTGTCGTGCTGAATTCCAACACGCACTTTGACGTTGTCAAGCAGAGCTCCCTTGGTAAACTGCACCGCATGACAGTTTTCAAACATAACAGCTCTAAGTCGATCGAGTGCCTTGCTCAGGAAGCTGCAGGTGAACGTGATGGAGTCCAGTATGGTTCCTCCAGACCTGAACCCAATTGAGCACACTGGGGGGCATCCTCATGCGGAAGGAAGTAAAGGTGGAGGAGCGTAAGGTGTCTTCGACCCACCAGCTCTACCAGCGATGCCATCATGGAGGCGTGGAAGAAACAAACCTGTGCAGCTCTGGTGAATTCCATGCCCAAGAGGATTAAGACAGTGCTGGATAACAATGCTGCTCACACTAAGTATTGACAGTGACACTTCAGACACAACGTGGGCATTGAGTGTGAGGCGTACTGACTTGTGCTGCCAGCTGGGTAGACAATATTGGCTATGTGTTGAGTCAGTTTCAGTGGATAGTAAATCTATACTGTGACAGAAGCTGTACACAGACTACTCTAAAGAATAGCCACGGTTTATTTCTATGAGAAAATATCAAAATGGTTGGTGGAATGTGAGGGGTGTACTCGCTTTTGTGGAGAGGTGTGTCAGTGTTTGACTGAGAGTCACTGTAGGGGCGTCGCTGTCTTTTGAGAACAGCCAGAGGGTGGTGTCTGTATTGGACTGACTTCCTTTTAATGTTGCTGTTGCATCTGTAGCTATGGAGGCGTGTCTGTTTTTGATTGATCGTATTGTAGGAAGTTGTGTCCGTGTTTGAATTACAGTCGCTGGAGAGGCGTGTCTGCTTTTGATTGACAGTAGCTCAAGGCCCTATACCGGTGTGAGGGTTTGACTGGCAGACGCTGAATGTTGTCATGTGGGGCAAATTGACACTGTAGGAGTTACACAAGTGATCCAAAAGAGGCTTTTTAAAAACAGATTCCAATGTAGTTTTTTTTTTTGTTGTTGTTTTGCACCTGACATCTTTCAATATGTGCGCAGATTGTGTGATAAAGCGGCGTATAACGTAGGCTTCCACTTTGTCTCACAGTGGATGAATAAGCAGAACAAAAGGCTGATTTTGTTTAGGCAGATATCATAATCTTTTGAGGGCATCCTCCCACCTGAAAGCCCTCTCTCCCTTGCTAAACCATCCACCCACATTTTTTTTGGTGGAACTTATTTCCTTTAGAATTGTGCCAGAGCTGCTGCTGCTGCTGCGTGATCATTGAAGTGCATAATAATAATGCTTCTTGGCTGTACAGATGAATTTGCTAAAATGGTTCAGTTCCCCTCGGTGTAGCATGGCCATTCCGTTGAACATTTGTACGCTGACGCTAATAGATATGTGTCTCTACTTGAGATGAAAGCTACATCACTGGCAGGGAACTTGTCTTTGTCCCTGAAGTTCTGAGAAATCGCTTCTTTTTGTCATCAGACCGAATTTTACAGTTTTGGAAGCATTCGTGACACTTCCATCCACGATATTTCAACAATTCAAAGACGCGGATCGATTGGAACAAATCAGTCATTGTAAAAATGGTGGAGACTGTTTATTTCTAAGCTTATAGACAAAGTAGGGATGGGTAAATACCAGAAATGCTCTAATTAACCGTCAGGAACCTCCTATAGCTGCTGCCACGCGCCAGGTCAACCTCCTGATGTTTTTTTTGATTAACTCCAAAAGATTTTGAAGCATCACGAGTGGTCAGCATCCAGCAGCTTTATCTACCTCTCCATGCGCTATAAAATGTTGCACCACAGCCCAAGTGTGTTGGAACCAGTGGTTCCCAGTAATTTTCTGTCATGCCACCCCCCCCCCCCCCCCCCCCCCCCCTCAGGGGGACAGAAATGTTTCCACGGCCCCCCCGCCCATTTGAAATACTATTGAGAAAATGATCACATCTATTTATCTGTACTCTACAGACTGAACTCGAAACGAAACCAGGGAAATGCAACAAAAAGGCGAGCTGTGACGCATGGAAGCGTATTCAAGAGTCAAATTGCATGCTGAGTAAGATAAATTTGTACATGTTGGCAGGTCTGCACTAACACTGAAAGTACTCCCTGCCTTCGCTTCTTACCACTATTACAACATTGGTTCTGTCACTGCTGTGTTGTGCAATATACTTGACGTGGTCAAAGCGAGAGTCTATTTCCACTGACTCATGCAGTCTAAATGTAAGAAAATATTCAAGTTTAAAAACTCAATTTGTATATAATTTTGGAAATAATAGCCTCTCTTCAATTACAATCAACGCCCCGTCCTCTTTGTGGTTTTGCTAAATAAATGCCCCGGCTATAATTAGAGTATTTGCAGTATTTACATATTTAGACAGCGAACTACTTGAAAGTGAATCAACAGTGCCTCATTTTGCCTCAATTGCATCAATCAATTCATCACAGTTGACAGAATTATTATTCACGGTTAATCGACTACTAATCTCTTTTCTCTTCTCTTGCATGTCTCCTCTCTGCCGCCTGACCATGTCAGGTAAGAGAATTTATTTGTTTCTTTTTGCACCGAAACACAGGAACATGCACAAAGATGTCGGCCAGTACTGTAATGTACAATAACAGAAAAAGATGACTGCCATCATTAAAAAGAAGCCAAGTCAAATTCCAGCCGATTATGTGACCCGACTCAACAGTTACACAGCTGACCTTTTATGTCACAGCTTCTCTTTGCGTTAGCTGTCACCACAAAGGTCTTGGATGTCTTTTTTAGCATTGAGTCCGTCAGTGCCTTTATGACAGTGGCTAACGTCCGTCCTGTGGTATGGTGCCAGATTAACGAACTGTAACCCTTTTTGATGTTATTGACCAGGGGACATATTTTCCCCTTTCCGGAGCAGTCGTGAGTGTCGATTACCTCGATAAGAAGCTGCCGCTTACATAAAGGTCCAGGGCACAGCCCTGCTGGGAACACTGGGAGTCTGCGTTTAAATCAAATCGATAAGACAGGGGACATGGAGCTTGTAAAGGTCACGGCAAAGTGCATCTGACTCTAAGGATACATTTAACAAAGCCAATAAAAATAACACTATGCGGTTCCAATTAATGCTTCAATTACCTTTTTTTATTGTGCTGACCAATCATTCACATAATTAACAAGAACAAGTCATTGTTTTTGTTATTCAGGCAGCAGCAGCCATTTTGAAGTCCAGCCATAAACAAAGGGAACAGAGTTACAAATGCTGGTTTGTATTGACAAGAGACAATCAATAACGCGGGTGGAGGAGCATGCGGCGAATGCAAGCATGAGGGAAGGAATGACTATGCAACTTTAGCTTTAGGACAGCAACCCGGCAAGATGACGACGGGTGGCTATTGTGTTAATAGTACAAGGCAGTGATGGACGGATCGATGCCAGAGTCCGATACTGGTGTCGACTCATATCACAATATTGCTGTTTCCACACATTTGGGGCAGAGTTGTATTCAAAAGAAGCAATTGCATTTTAGAATGACGATTTTTTCTTTAGCCTTTCATTGTGAGTATCCATGTTAGCACCTCTGTGCTAAATTGGGCCACTTTTCAGTATGTACCAGTCACACGACGTGGATCCGAGTTTGACTGGAGTCACAGTTTTGATGACTTTAGACTCTACAATATTATCAAAGATTTGCAATTAAGATTCTCAGTGAATGCACTGAGTAACATGGGTCTATTTGGGGATTCAATCAGGTTTAAGAACAAACAACGAATGTGTGGATTACATTTCTGTGACTTGTTGCAATGGTCGTGTTTTATTTAAAAAATAAAACAATTCAAATGCATTACATTGTTAAAAAAACAACATTTTATGTGATAGACACAAAACAGTCATGACTTTGAAGGACTTGAAAATTTCGAGCTTATGACTTCGGACTCGACCGGTCTTGTCTTGACTTGAGACTCGACTTGAACTCGCACGTCTTTAAATGAGACATTGACTAGTGATTAAAGACTTGGGACTTGCAAAACACTAAAACAGGCCAGTCAAATTAAAGGCCAAATATATTTGTACAGTGTTCCCTTGTTTATCACAGGGGATAGGTTCCCAAAATAGCCTGCAATAAGTGAAATTCGTGAAGTAGCCAACATTATTTTTTACAATTATTATATATGTTTTAAGGCTGTAAAACCCTCACCATGCACTTTATACACTTTTCTCAGACAGGCATCAACATTTTCTTACATTTCTCTCTTGTTTAAACACTCTCAAAGTTGGTAAGGTAATGTAAGGTAACATAGTGTGACATGGTGATTAATCATTTTTAATTAATTTGAAAGCCGTGGTTAATCTGATTAAAATTTTTAATCATTTGACAACCCTTGTAATTTAACAACTGCTATGGTACTGCATATCATATACCAAGTGTTATAGCTTCCATTAGCATGTAGCTTGTAATGTTAGCTCGACAAAGTGTTACGATTTCATCTAAAGTAGCTACATGCATTTTGATTAACATTTCACTATTTTTTTTACTCCCTTGTTGTTAACATTTGCGTTTTTTTTAGGAACTAGCATGTTGTTGTGATATTTGTTTATCCTAAACAATCCCAAATAGATTTATGCTTCTACAATTTTCATGAGCTACCGTATATTCTTGGCAATATTGTACTGTATTTTGGTAAATTCCCACCCTTTGATATGAAAGGAATTTATGAAACTAATCAATAGCCTGTATCAATGTCGACATTTAGTTTGAAAGTGATATTTATTGATTCCAGTCTATTTTATTTTGCCTTCCTGTCCGTCCCGCTTTTCATCTGACCTATTTTAGCATCAGTGTGCAGCATATGTGCTTCTCGTTGGCATGTTGCCATATGTGCTCGCATTCACAGCGGAAATTAGGGGCGGGGGAGGCCGTGGATGTGGGGGTGACGTATCGAGATGCAGGAAAGCGGGAGTTTGTGGCGTGTGTGAAGCAAGAGCAGTGAGCAGATGAAAGGCCCCCGCTGGCCGACTGCCTACGCTAACCCGGCCTATCAAAGCCGCTCTGTGTGAGCTCCTGTTTTGTTTTAAGTTCAGACCTGCGACACAGACGACTCTGTCAGAGGCGACCTCACGCGGTCCACAACACCTGCTGCTTCTCAATAAACCCAATGGACGAGCCAAAGCCTGACTGCAACTTCCGTGGTGACGGTACAACGTGATGCTGCTTGACTTCCATTGGAAGTAATGTAAAGTTAGTCTGTTCCAGGGTCAAGCTGTCACCATCATAAAACCTTTTTGAACTGTTAACATTTTAACATTCTCAACTGTCATACAAGGATAAAAGTGGACTATGTATAATAAAACTAAAAAATGGAAGTACCGTACTCACCAGTTGAAGTCACCTGCTACAGTAACACGTACGGCATGATTTGTTGGAACTTCTCTGGTCATTTATTTATTGATTGGATTGGTTGACCTGTAATGTCTCTTTGTCTGATTTATTGGCGAGTTAGACTCCATGGTTCAGGACAGTGTTGTGAATGTCAAATACTGCTTTGTTTAAATCCACAGTCCAGCCTAAAACGTCTTAGAATACAAAAAAGGGGCTCTGGCTATCGCCGCAGAACATCAGGTCCCAGTCAAACATCCCCTCGCCCGTCCAAACATGCCCTGTTGTCGCTCTTGTTTACGCTCGCTCACATGGCAACGGCCCAACATTGTGCTGGACGCTGTGCTGGTCAGCGCTGGGACCTGATTGGTGCGGAGGAGAGAGGCGGCGGCAGTAGCAGTCACAGGAAGTCCATTATGAGCCGAGCGGTACACAAAGGAAGACTGTGAACGCTGCTTGGGCCTCCCCGATGGAGAGTCACGGCAGCTTGAACCTAGCGTCACATAAAAACATCCAGATGTTGTGTAAATTAGAGAAGTAATTCACATAATGCCCGGAAATGTAAACTAGACAGCCTGACTGGAGAATTTGAGGGCATTTGAAGTATTTGTGGAATGATGGACAGGCACTCTGACTTCTCCCTGAGGCACTGTGGGGCTTTTCACTTTGCTGTGGAGATTGCATTGGATTACCCAACCCAAACAACCACTCTATCTCCTGTGTTTTTAAGCACGGGTCCTGAGGGACCGAGCTAAACCTTCGTCACTCCAGAGACCATTAGAGTCAGGGGCAAGAGAACCCTGCAAGGCTTAAACATCTAGAATGTCCAGAATTTAAATTAAATACAGCCCACCAACACGCCCCCAGTCAAAAATATGCCATTTTTCCACCTTTCGTCCATGTTGCAGTTCTGTAAGAACAGCACAGACATTCAATTGCCGGCAGTTGTGCACTTTTTGGAGGAAATATTCTAGCCGAAAAGTACCTTTGTGTTGAAATGAGAGAAATATTTTAAACGGCATGCCAGATGCTGGTGCTGGAGTCATCTAATGATGTGATTGCAGGGTGCCATGGCGCTGCCTGAAAGTGCGCGCAGTTGCAGCAATATTTACTGGGTTCTGTGGAAACGGCGGATAAGTGGCTGCTGCTTTTTTATCGTGTCGATATTCTGCATAAATGCCTCTAAAATGGAATGGGGGGGGACAAAGCCGACCCTTGACTCCCTCTCTCGCCCGGCTGTTTGGTTCGGTTCCGCTCTCAAGTGACCTCTGGTGCGGTTCGGTTTCTCCAGAGCCCGAATGTGAACATCACGCGATTCGAAGACACGGACCTGTGTCGACAGCTTACATTTGCATGAGAAAGCTTCTAAGATACACTTTTTGTCACCGTCGTGACACACGCAGAAGGTGAGAGCAGAGCAGAGAGACCACACATTTTCTCTTACAAACACACCAATATATATTTATTGACATTCAAGTCCAATGGATAGCTTGAAATGGTACAAAGGTAAGTGGTGGTAAGAGGCAGAGGTTGAAAAAAAAAAGGTAAGGTTACCCAAAACTGAAAAAATAATGTGTATTTCAGAGTTGTACAAAAAGGCCTGTTTCAGGGGCCACAGAATGGGTCAACAATTTAAAGCTGTTGGAGGAGGTTGATGGAGGTTGATCAAGCCTTGGCAGTTGGTGCTATGGTGCTAGCACCTGTGTCTGCATAAAAACAGTGTTCGAACGGAACGCACTGTGGTACTATACCCTCATGAACATCAGTTGAACAGCATTGTACCGGAGAAAGTCATTTGTTGCTCCAAAAAAGGCAAGAAAAAAGGGAATTAAGAGTGGAAGAGAGACGGACCATCTTAACCAGGGGTCTCAAACTCGCGGCCTGTGGGCCATTTGCGGCCCGCCAAGTCACATTTTGCAGCCTGCGACTTGACAGGAAACACTGCTGTAAATGTGGCCTGCAAGCCCTAAGTCAGGGGTCTCAAAGTTGTGGCCCGTGGGCCATTTGCGGCCTGCCAAGTCATATTTTGCGGCCCGCGACTTGTCTTCAAAGATTACTGTAATACGGCCGGCGACAAGCCAATGCTACTCGTAGGATGCACACACAAGCCTACACTGAACTGAAAGTGAGTGAGTCACTTAAAAAATGTGGTAAAAAAACTCCACCCATTTTGTACCGCTTGTCTTCATAAGGGTCACGGGTATGCTGGAGCCTATCCCAGCTGAATGCAGAAAAATATAAACTGTGAAATTATTTATTTATTTGATTCACCCTATTACTGTATCAAGATATATTGTTATTGTGAGCCATGTATCGTGTGTCGTATCGTGAGGTACCCCGAGATTCCCAGTCCTACTCCCAATACTTGATGCAGCCCAGCCTCACTCACACTCTACCTCCAGTGGCCCCCAGGTAAATTGTGTTTGAGACCCCTGATCTTAACACTTAATATAAATGTAGGTTTTGGTCCGGTCTAGCCTATGAACGCAACCTTATTGTGCCAAAATGGGATAATATCATGAATATTTCAGCTTTATGGCCCCTAAAAGACAATTGAATCATCTTGTTTGGGTTTTCAAAGTCAACGTCCTCATTTTTTGCCGGTTACATAAGTTACCTCTAACTTCTGTTTTAGTAGTTCTGGTTTCATTTCAGTTTAAAAAGGTTGAGGCTGCTATTGCCACACAACTCGGTTTAAACTTCCTTTGTTGGAAGCATCTGGGCACGACTATGTTGTCTTTCTGTTCGAGATGGTGTTGCTGAGCCCGACTAATCGAATGCAATCAGCTTTTTTCTCTTCTGGAAATAGTTAACACAGCCAAACATGGTGGTTTGCTCACAAGATTCTTTCGCATTGATGGAAAAATCTTCTTCAATTCGCTGCTTCAGCTGCTGCTGGTTTGGCAAGACCACTGGGATTCCCATCTGGTCAATTCATCACAAGCCGTTAGCGCCTGTTAGAAAAAAAAAAGTGATCTAGTTTGGCTTAGAAGAGAGGAAAGGGGTGTTAGTAATGTTAGCATTGTGGAAAAGCAACCAAGTTGATCTTTTTGCGTGGTATTCAGTGCCCTAGATGGACTTTTGTGGACTTTTCTGCTCTTTCAGTGTCTTACTCATGCTGTCCTCACTGCGATCATGCATAATTCCCCACCCTCCAGTGCTTCATTGCTTGTGCATGAAGTCACCGTTAATGGTTTTCTCCCTCAGTAAATAACACAATGCTATCTCAACTGTTTTCCGCATACTTCCCTACAATGCTGTCTCCTTCTCAGGCTTTCTGGTCCCGACGAACATACTTCGAGGTAGCAGCATTCTTTTACTGTTGGATCACTGGGTTTTTCAAACTATTGCAGATAAATGTGGTATTTATTTGAACTCGGGAAGGAGGAGGAATGAAAGAAAGCAGCATGTCACATTGTCAGTCTGCTGCATAATGAATTGTGTTTTTGCACACATTATCATCTGGCTTTTCAGCGCTCGTCCCGTTTTCATCTTCCCTGAGTTAATCAGAGGAATGACAACAGCTGAGCGGCACACAAAGCTAACTGGTGGTGACGTTTCTTTTCAGGCCCTGACTGACTGAGCCTTGAGGGAGCCTCTGCAAATCTTTAATTCAGACTGAAACTCTTGTTACTTTGCGCACTTAAACCTCCGTCAATGAGGCCACTTTCATGAAGTTGTCATGGCGACTGATGATGCAATTTTTACATAAATTACTCCGCCTTTTATGCTGATTGAACATCGTTCCACGCTGCGCTTAAAATACCACAGTTGAAACTCCGAAAGAGAAGTCTAAATAGAACGGGGCCTTCATGTTTCCCCATAGGAAATAATGCAAAGCCAATTTATCTGTTCCAGAGTCAAACTGTGGCCATCATAAAAACCTTTATTAACTGTACAGGCAATGTTGTAAGTAACATTTTGCCAATCAAACATAAAATTAGAAGTGAACTGCTGTATAATAAAAATAAAGTAAAAAAAATAAAGACGTTATGGAAAGCAATACTTCCACCTAGTGGTGTTTTATAGGTATTGCTCATATTGTATTGCATTGCCAGACACTTCCTGATGTCGCAGTAAGTTCAATTAAGTTCTATGGTTATCATCACACTTTTCCTCTTTAGCATTAATGGGGCCCTTTGGTGTCACTCAGCCTTTTGTGCTGATTGGACGTCGTTAAATTTCACAGTTGAAAAAAAAACTGTCCTAGATTAGAACCGCTAAAGTCAAGTTGTCCCATAGGACGTCATGTAAAGTGAATTAATCTGTTCCAGTGTCAAAACCCGGCCACCATAAAACCTTAATTAACTGTACAGGCAATGTTTTAAGTAACATTGTGGCGTTTTTAACTCTCAGACAAACGGATACATAAGAGCCTAAACATTCTAATAAAACTAAGATAAAGCAAAACTACTCTACCTTTGAAAATACTCGATAGTCAGGAAACAGGAAGTAATAATGTCACCTAATTGTGTATTAAAGGCATTTCCAATGGAGCAAAGCTCGGGTTATCATCACTTTACTCTGTCCTGCAGTGTAACCTTAAAGTCAAGTAAGTTTTCCCATAGGGAATAATGCAAAGTGGATTTATCTGTTCCAGGGTCAAACTGTGGCCATCGTAAAACCTTCACTGGCTGTACAGACAATGTTTTAAGTAACAGTTTAACACAGACGACTGCCGTACAAACATTAAGAGAGAAGTTAACTGCTGTATAATAAAACCAAAATAAAAGTAAAAAGAAGATGTCCAATAGACACGTAATGGAGAGAGAACAGGAAGCAATAATGTCACCTCGTTGTGTTTTACAGCCATTACTCATGTGAAACTGAGCAGCCAGACACTTTCCTGTGGGGCGGTGGTGATGTTAATGGTTTAATTTGATTTGAACATGCATACAAGTTACAGTGGAATACATCGGGTAGTATAATTGGCAGTTCCACATGTCCAAAAAGAGTAGGAAGAAGCAAAGCTTATTTAATCTGACCCCCCCCCCCCATCCATTCTACATCTGTTGCAGTACATTTGTTCACCTCCTGTATCTCGTGGTCTTTTTAATACATACAAATGTGATAAGTCATGTATCCATGTGGTCACGTAAATGCAAGGGTTTTCTCACAATCATCATAAATAATAATCATATATAGTAATGGTATAATCATAAATACATAATAATAAACCCAAATAGACGTAACAGAGCAAGTCCAAGACTTCCTTGGATTTTCTTGCTTCGTTTCTTCCTTCTTGAAATCGCTCATTTTAGTGCTTTGTTTGAGTCCCTTACGCAATCCGTTCCAAAATTTGATTGCGCATGCTGAAATGCAGTGGGTTTTTAGCGTCGTTCTCGCGTGTGAGTGTTTTAAGTTCAGGTTTTTTTCCCCCCTTGAGATCATATTTCTCCTCTCTTGTATTGGAAGTATTGTATGGCATTTTTGGGTAACAGGTTGTTTGCTTTATGCATCATTTTGGCTGTTTGAAAATGTACTAAATCAGCAAATTGTAATATTTGGGGCTTTAGAAAATAAAAAGATTTGTATGTTCTCTGTACGCGGCGTTATGGATTATCCTAATTGATCTTTTTTAGCGAGTGAAGATTGCTTTTATAGCTATTACCCCATCTCTCCACACAGTAAGTTCGATGTGGTAATACCAGAGAGCAGTATGGAGTGATTTTTGGTCAAGGATAAATGTTGCTTTATTTAGTATTGAAGTAAGTACTTCTCGCCACCTTATGTTGTATATTTTTAATGTATCATCACACTTTTCCTCTTCGACTGACTTCCTCCAAGCTCTGAGGCGCATATATGTCCAAAAGAAGGTAATTACGGTAATAGTATATACAGTAGATGAGCGTTCTCCCAATGCAAAAGAGCTCCATCGCCCCCTGGTGGTAATAGGTTAATAAGGTTAAAAAATAAATCAATGCTAGTGGGCCTAACAACAAACGTACAAAATAGAAACAATATACATGAAATCCTTTCCAAAGATGTTTTATGTTCCAGAAGCAGTCTGTTTAAATGTGAATTTGTCGTGCAGCTCCCCACCTCTTATCTTTATTTAACAAGGCTGCTTCCCTCAGGTAACAAACTGCTGTTGCCTCCATAGTGGTGAGGGGGGTTGGGGTGATGCTGCCCGGTTACCATGGCGACACTCCCCAGTGGGCTATTTTTTTTTTTTTTTTTTAGTGTTGCTAGACAAGTGAAAGTTGCAAATGGGAAATGAAACCCTGCACGGGTGCCAGGGTGGAACAGCAGATATTACTATGAATGCACGGCCTGCACTCAGAAAAAGTTCCAGAAGCTCCTCAAACTTTTGATTAATCCTGATTAATGGAGTCTTCTTACAATCCGTCATTATCCCTCATCCTTGTCTTTTTATCCGCCGTTCCCTTTTTATACTCCTCACCTCATCTGCCTTCGTCAATCGGCCTCTTCATCCATCCGCCATTTTATCCTCCTCCTCTTCCTTCCTCCTTCACACTCTTTTTACTTTGAGTGGTTTCTGGGTCATGAGGCCTCAGTATGAATAATAAACAGCTGTATGCTCTACAGAGAATTATTTATAGAGCGCCCCTCGCCATATTAACTGTGCTTTAGCGCCCCTCGCGATATTAATTGCGCTTCTTTTTTCAACTCGTCTTTTGGGTTTTTCTTAAATGTTGTTGTCTTCTGTCATCTAATGCGTATTCCCTCACTCTCGCTGTCCCCTTAATGTTCCCAGTGGCATGTTGCTGCATTTCTACACATTGCATCAACAGAAATAGCAGAGGCACAACAGGAGGCCATTTATGTCTTTTCAGGACCAATCTACACTCATGTGAAGCCATATTCCATCAGGTTAATTGTTGAACTTTACATTTTCCGAGGCCCAAACGGTACAAGTATCCTGTTCCTGTGATGTACAAAGGCTCCTTTGTTGATAAATGCTACCGGATAAAAGCTTTAAAAATCAACCACACACATCGTATTATACAGTGGAACCTCTTTTAGCGTCTGGCCCGGTTAGCGTGTTTTTTGGTTAACGCCGAATATTTACGGCACATTTTTCCCGTGGTTTGCATGCATTCTCCGGTTGGCGTAGAATACGGCGCGCTTCTGGTCGTGTTCTTAACACACTGCGTGAGTCCCAACTGTGTCCTTCATGTTTTTTGTTTTATCACAAAACATCCTTCCTCACTAGCATCCTAGCTAGCTAAACAAAATGGCGTCATCAGCGGTTGACTCAAAAATGTTAACACAACACAGGTTTTTATAGTTTTAGAGTTATAGTTTGATTGATAAATGCATATAAATAATGAATGAAAAGGATAAATGAACATTTAAAGTGAATTGTACCCTCAATGAAGATGGGACTATTTTTAAAGACACAATGTGGCAGTGAGATGAACCACCGCCACATTTCCTGCTTTTAGTCACGTCAAGAATCACGTCTTCAGTGAAGTTAAAAGTAACCTTAAATGTTCATGTATGGCTTTCATTCATCATTTATGTGCAGTTATATGCATTTTGAGTTGTTGTATGCATGTAAAACAATAAAGACCTGTTTTGTGTTAGCATTTTTGGCTTTCTGGAACAGAGTAATTGGATTTGCATTATTTCTGGATGGGAAAAATGTATTCGGTTAGCATGTTGGCCACGCAGTCAGGAGATATGGAAGATCTGGTTCAGACCTCCTCTTGGGCATTTCTGTGTGGAGTTTGAATGTCAGGTCAGCTGGTATAGGCTCCAGCATACCCCCGCCCTGGCTACCCTGGTGAGGATAAGCGGCATAGAGGATGGATGGATGGATGGACCTTCTGGAACGAATCTTGATATATGGGCATAGCACCTGCACTTCCTCCTAAATAGCACAAATTCAGACAGTCAACATTTGTACAGCAGCCAAGCTTTCAAATGACAATATTAATTAAATAAAAAAAAAGGTAAACAGAAAATTCAACATACAGTAAAGTAAAAAATAAAATAACAATAATTGCACAACACCAAAATTATAATAATAATAATAATAAAGCATTCAAGTAAAAAAAAAAAATAACTCTCTTGAAATATTGTAATTATGTATCTTCATTGGACAGCCGAAAACAATGAATAGATTTTGTGTTTGTTTTTGATTTGTCATGTATTTTTGCGCAACCTCAAAAGAATAAAATTACAAAATAAACAGCTAAGAACCAAGCATCTGTTTTGCTTAAATGTTGTTGGATAATTTTTTGGATTTGTGTATTTTTTTAATTGCACAGTTTAAAAATAATAACGTTAAGTTAAACAAACAGTTAATAACTAAGCCTTCATTTTTCATCTGCTTTTAGTTGATGTTTTTTGTTGACAAATATGTTTTATGTATTTTTTTATTGCACACCCCAACAATAGTAATAAATAAAGCACGTTAAATAGTAAAAAAAAAAAAAAAAAAACATTTACGCATCCTTCATTTTGCATTAATTTTGATGTTTTTTTTTTTAATGTATGAAAGTATTTTCTAAACTGTGCCGCTCAAAAATAATCAGTTATTAGCAGTAGCATTGTTAAGAATGCTACTGGTTAAAGTGTGGAATGTCGACAAGGATGGTGTACTGTGAAACTGTAGGACGCACAAAAATAAATGAACGCCGTCCTTGCTTCTGCTTGTGCACTTTACGGCTAATGTTACCCTGTCAGTAGTATTGGTGTGGTTTGACAATTACAGGGCAAAAGGGCTGTGGCTAATACCGTGACGTTAAACGATGACATTGTAGCGAGAGTGAGAGGAATTGTTTTTGGGAGGTGTGTGACTAAGCAGAAAAAGACAGAATCGGGGCGGGGGGGAGGTCAGCACAAAGTCAGACCAACGCTTCAGGCTGGGATAGCGTAAGGTCATGTGCACTGACTGGTAATTGTCCCCCAAGTCACACTCGCACATAATGAAACATCCCTGGACAGAAGGATTAGGACGGAAACAATGCTAGTTTTATATGTATGAATGATATTCATGCCCATGATGGCAGTCTATGACAAACCAAGAACACGTTTACATTTCATTTGTATATTTTAATCTCTTCATTTCACCTTCATTTCACTTCACCAGAAGTGGATGTGTGAGCATTTAATGGGATATCGAGGGGTCATTCATACAATTGTGTTACGTACGTGCATATACTTTGGTGCGTGTATCAAAGATAGTATGATGAATGACGGTAAATCTGTCAGACTGCATGTGTTCGCTGCTGGTATATTTCTTGACGCGCTGTGGTGACATCACATGCAAATGACACTTTCCCCTCCTCCTGTCTTGTTAACAGGGCCTTGTACACATACGAAGATGACAGCAATGATTTGACGCTGGCATCGTCAGGAGGTATTTTGTTTCATGTCTATTTTTTTTTACCCGCAGCAAACAGCCGCAGGTCACCTATTCTGTTGTTTATTTATAAATGTATTTTATTTAAATAGGGGGGATATTCTCGATAATAGTTCTCTCTACATTACCTTTTTCCTACATTTAACTGTGGAAAAGTACACAGCTGTTGATGGATGCCGTTCACTCTTTGTGCTGCAGGGGGCGGCCTTGCGGAGATCACGCTGACCTTTGACAACGGGAGGGTGATGTATGGCTTCTGCAGCGTGAAGGAGCCCAATGCCGCCTTGCCACGATACATCCTCATCAACTGGGTGAGATACATACATAACGTTTATGTACAGTAGATCCTCGGGGTAACCCCCAAATAGTGGAAAAATGGGCACACTCTTACGTCCTATAATATAGTTAAACTCATGGTTAATTGTAAATTGTGGGATGCTCCCATCAGGTTTCGATGCTGCCGATACCGATCATCCACGAGTGAAATTACGTACACATTACATACACATAGATTAAGCGTACATTTTTCAATAAAAAACAAAAAAACATTTATTTTCGTAGCTTATTTTTACCCAAACAAAACAAATGTTTGTTTAACCAAAACATTTTGTTAATGTTATTATTTTTATATTATTTTGTTAACGGGCGCGTGTCCCGCGCAATCTCACCACACCCTGCCAAGTGCCCGCCCCGCCAAATGCCTCACCGAACTTAAAGGTTTTTAAGGCGTTTTTTGCAGGGTGCAAAACTTATATCACTCTCACGACGACAGGAAGTCCCACACGGCAGCCATGCTTATTTTGGCTTTGTGAAGGGAAAGTGGGAGGCAGATGGTCGCTATAGGCTGGCTGCAGCAATGAGGGCGGAAATCAGCCGATACTGATCGGTGGCCGATCTACCCCTAGATGTACTTGGTCATCTTACAAGTAGCTCACAGGCTGAAGAAGTGTGAGCGCCCCTGGTTTAAAGTGTACCCTTTTTACCGTATTTTGATCAAATGCAATGCAATGAAAATGTGTTGTTTTGCAAGCAGAACGGCGTAAAGTCATGGAAGTCTTGAATTAAAAAATGTGTCCCATTGTTCTTTTTGTGCCGTTGTACATGAATGAGAGGTGATTGCTGAGTCTTATTCAGCTTGTTTTAAAAACGGGAACATGACAGGTGAATTAAAAAAAAAAAAAAAGCAGAGCTGAGATAATGCGCTGATTCATTTTTGCCGCTGTGGATGAAATGTACAGTTAGTGGAGCGCTGCCTTTTTCCGCCAAGCAAGCAAACCTGCGCTTATTTTGTTTTACGACCCTCCACTACCTCAGGTCGGCGAGGACGTGCCGGATGCCAGGAAGTGTGCCTGTGCCAGCCACGTTGCCACCATTGCAGACTTTTTCCAGGTAAATTTGACACTCTTTATCAAAGAAAATAATAAAGAAGTGACGTCTTAAAGGGCCAAATGTACTGGTAAACGCTCCCTTTCGATAGAATATTAACCTACAGCCTGACTCTTTTTTTTGTGTGAGCTGACTGTTCTGCTTCGGAACCGCTGCACACAAAAGGGTGAATATTTTTCACAATGCGCACCCCTACCGCGCTGCCTGTGCTATTATTTTTCAGGCAAATACACCACGCGGTGGTGCTGTTATGAAACCCCAAAGTTTGACCCCATGAGTTGTATCGACTCGAAATTACTCATTCAGCTCAAAGCTGAAGCGCTGCAAAATTTGTTACACACGCTTGGGGGACTGACAAACACGTGTCTGTATCATTTCAGCAAGATTGGTTGAAAAACAAGGCTGCCCTTAAGAAAAACAGGCACGGGTGGGACTTAGCAACTAATTGTCCTTATGTCATTGACCATTTGTCTAATGATTATCAAACTTTGAGGCTATTTGTACTACATGTATGCTAGTATGTGTTCCAAAACATTTTGGCCACAACCCTTACAGGGCTTTACAGGGTGTCCTAATTTTGTAGCCAGTATAACTTAGTTAAGGAGTTACCTGTATCGACATCCAATTGTTTTTAAAAGCTTAATTAGCATAATAGCAAGTGTTGTTCTAGATGACCACTGTTCCGCTGACATAATATTTGTTGACATAAGTTTGTTTTTGTATAAACGATGAGCTGTTAAAAAAGCCAAATAGGTAATTATATACAATACAGAGTGTACTGTAAATCAGTGTGTGCTGTAGTTGTTGTCAAGCAGCAATGGCGGACAGCCAAGCTTCAGTCCATTAAAGCTTGTAGGATAATCAAAGAGGTGCATGTGCGCGCGTGTGCGTGCGTGCGTGCGTGTGTGAGAGAGACACAGTGCATGACTAATACCATCACTCTTTTAAGTAATCTCTCAATGCTGTGAGGCGACCCTCTCATCATCCCTGTGTTTAATGTGTGTGTGTGTGTGCGCACGCGTGTCACACCTGGCGGAGATTCTATTTTTGGATTTGCGTAGTAGATAAAAAGAAAAGAGATTAAAGCAGCAGTGACATTTTACTCATATGTTTTTGATGTGGGGACGCAGAACATTAAAATAGTCATATTTTTAACCCCTAGAAATGATTGTAGTGCCAAGCAAACTTTTTACAATGTTTTTTTTTCATTATTTGCAATAATTATCTAGCAATAACAAGATTTATTGTTCAGAAAAAACAATGTCTCGTGGGCACTAGGACTGGGACGATAATAAATGAATTAATCAGACAATAAATGAACGTGAACTTGATCATTTTGCCTGCCTCGATATATTGCCATGTGCATGTGTGTCTTGTTTTCCTCGGCAGTTGTGCCAAAATCCTAACAGTTGTGTTCCATTCTACTTTTGGAGAATTATCAACACATACAGTACCTGTATGACTGAGGGGGGTACTCATGGTGTGACAAAAAAGGGTCTTGGGGGGGTAAATGAGACAAAAAAGGTTGGGAAACGCTCCTCTAACGGATACTACTTTCAGGGTGTGGCGGTCATCATCAATGCCAGCAGCCTAGACGACATTGATGCGTCAGCCATCGGACAGCGTCTCACCAATGGGACGGCGGTTGTGGCGAGTCCGGTCCTGAGCCGCCTGAAAACCAGAGACGAGGAGCATGGAGATGTGGTATTTTGAAGGGACTAGGACTGAGGATTAGGTTAACACTTGCTCACCTTTTGTGGCCTCTTTGCATTGTGAAGGGCACGGTGTACCAGAAGACTAACGCAGAGGTGGAGATGAAGAAAATCAATCGAGAAGAATTCTGGGAGCAGGCCAAGGTTGGTTACAAAACAAACCGCAGCAAGAATCAACGATTTTAACTGATAGTGACATTGATTTTTGTGGGTTTGTGCGTGCCAATGTCCAGCGCGAGGAGGAGCTGAGGAAGGAGGAAGAGAGGAAGAAGCTGGCCGAGGAGCGGCAGCGTTTCGAGGAGGAGCGGATGGAGCTGGAGAGGAAGGAGCAAGAGAACCGAGAGAGGAGGTACCGCGAGCGAGAGAGGCAGATTGAAGAGCACAGGTGAGCCCCAAATTACTTATACCCTTTTATTATATATAAAAATCCAGTATGTATTATACGTTGTGTTAAGAGATACTGAGTTATAAGAAAGATTGCTATTTTCATGTGATTTGCAGTTGATAAGAATGCTCTAGATTCGGGGTTCTCAACTGGTCCCAACCTTGGACCCACATTTTCCCATTGGTCATGAAGTCACCACCCCCTTTTGCTGAACCCAAGCCAAGCAAATATGTTTATTTTTAGAAAGCCTATGTATCACAATTGCATACAGTAAGTGCGTTCAGAGCGTAATATCAAGGAAATGAGGAGGAAACATGATTATTTTGGCATTTTGAAGCTCTCCTTTAGGTCCAACAGTGCAACATGTCAATTCTTGCAATTTTTCATCTGGTCTAATAAGATGACAAAATGAATATTAACTTACTATTTGTGGTTTTTGTGCATGGTTAGGAAGAAGATACAGGAGGAAGAGGAGGCCAAAGAGAGAATGCAGAGTCAGAGCATCTTAGTAAGTGTGTTGTGTTCGTGGCCTTTTTAAATCCTCCTTTGACATTTCAAATGTTTTCGGCAGCCAACTGAGCCGAGCATTGATGACCTCACCCTGGACAAGAAGGAGTCTGAAGTGGAAGTATGTAGTATTAGCAGTAGCATGCTCAAAAGATGTCCTTTGAATCCCGTGTAATTAAAAAAAATACATATATATCGCCGTGCATGTTCAGGAGGCGAAGGCCATCATCGCTCAGCGGTCAGGAAACCCGCGGGAGTTCTTCAAGCAGAAGGAACGAGCCATGACCATCAGTGTCGACACCTCGCCTGTCGCCATCCACCGCAGCGGTAAGTGCTTTCAACTTGGCAAGATAACATCGAAACTGTTGAAGAATACAAACAAAGGTGATAAAAACCAAAAGTGGATGGTCGTCTTCCACAAACGTGTATGGAAAGTCGTCCAAGTAATCCAGTTAACTGAAACAGCAAAGGCAACTTGAAGACCAAGTTGAACAATCCAAAGTAGCCGATGTTTTCAAAAGGTTAAAATAGTATGTCGGAGTTTGTTTTGTTACACAATTGACTCCGATTTCCAAATCCAGCCCCCACTTAGACTCCCACAGACGTTCCCAGCTGATCGTTTGTGACCTTACGACGACAAAGAGTCTACGCTGCGCTTTACAAGTGCATCTCAGGCCACGTCCACACGAATATGGATATTTTAAAAACACATGGCCTCTCATCCACACGCAAACGTAGGTTTTTGTCCTTAAAAACAGAGCTTTTCGCCGACTCAAAAGCGTGTGTGTGGATGGCTAAAACGGAGCTTTGAAATGTGCGACATTATAAACCTTAATGAACAGAACATGAAGTTACTGACTTCCGGGTGTTGATTTTGTTTTGTACAGCAGTACACATGCGTCCATGCGCCTTATACCAACACACACAGACGGGAAAAAAACATTAATGTTTCCTGGGCTGGTAAGTGTGTGCTGATTTTTAAGATAAATGTACACATCATTGTACATCTAATGTCACTATGATGAACAGATAATGTGTGACCAAGCCAGTTGTGGTAGCCTTTTTCAGGCTTCTGATTGGCCAAAATGCATTTTTCTGTGGATAGACATGGATAGACTCATGTGCGTTTTTAAAAATATTCGTGTTCGTGTGGGCATGGCTTCAGTAAATTTGAATATCTTTTGAAAAGTGAATTTATTTCAGTAATTCAATTAAAAAAAAAAATGAAACAACACAAAGTGAAATATTTCTAGAAGATACTTCTTAATCTCTTTATCATGTTGATGATTAAAGCTTCCTGTTAATAACAATCTCATCAAATTAGAGCAATGTTGAGTGTTGGAAACTACTGGTTCAGCAAACGAACCACAAAAACTTCCTGATTGGTCCCTAAGTGTGAATTGAACTCCTGAAATGGAATAACTTTGGTATGATATTCTAAATGATTGAGATGCACCTGTATGCTTGCTGTCTGTCTACTGCCTACAAATACTACAAATTTTGCCAAAACGGGTTTTGTCATTTATTTTTTGCTACTTAATGGCAAGAAAACAAGCTGCGTTTCATTCCTTGCATGCTGTCTGCACTGTCGGCGTGTGCAAGCGCACTAACCTCGTCTTCTTTTCTCCTTCTTTGGTTCCATCATTTATTTAACATTTATTCTCTTGACTCCTGTTTTTTTTTTCTTTTCTTTTCTTCATGTCATGTCCCATCAACACGTCTTTCTATCTTGGTTGCATTGCTTGTCGTCTTCCTTTACGTTGGGCTGTGTGTGCGCGCGGCTGTGTGTGTTGCCCTGACCTGACCCGCTCCGCCAGGCCGCTTGGACAGCCCCTTCTTGAGGCAGCAGCACAGTCCCTGCAGCCCCAGCTCCACTCCCCCAACCAGGGGTGTGTCGCCCCTCCGCACACCGCCACACGTACGGACGCAGCACACGGCTGCAGCCGGTAGGTACAGAACATACCTGAACCCCAGCATACAGTATGTTACAAAAGTGAGTACACCCTGACATTTCGGCAACCATTTTTATTCCATATATCTTTTGAAGGGACAATCTTATAGAGGTGAAAGTGGTCAGTGTACAGCTTGTATTGCGGTATAGATTGACTTTGTTATCTAAACACAGCCATTAATGAAAAATAAAGAATATATTGATAGATAGCTGGCAACACAAGTGAGTAGCAAGATAATGTTGTCTTGCCTACAGTCGGGTATAGTGGCATCATGGTCTGGGCCTGCATGAGTGCTGCCAGCACTGGGGGAACATGGATTCCAACATTGTACCGTGTGACCTTGTAAAGCACAGCGTCTGTGTAGGCTCTCAGTCGTACAGGAGTTGTCCATCGAGGAAAAGGCTTCTTGAGACGTCATCTGTACTTCTGTGTAGAAGGTGTCGGACGTTTCGCTCCTCATCCGAAGAGCTTCGTCAGCAAACTAATAAGTGCTGGTAGCTTAGGCCTTAAATACAGTAAGAGTGGGCGGAATTGGTGTGCCAACACCCTCCTCCTATTGGTTCGTTACACTAAGCCTGGGCGGAGCAGTGGTATAATCCTATCCTGTTATTCACACCTACGATAAAAGGGAAGTGTCGCTCCCTGAATTGGGTATGAACGACTCTGATACTGGCTTGTTAGCATCTATTGTTCTGGCTCGGCCCTGCCTTCACCTCATTTGCAAGACTAAGAGCTGTGGGTTTTGGTCTCAGTAACCTGCTGAACACAGGGTCCAAATTAAACCTCAAACCACCATTCCGGTTCAATGATGGGTTCTGTTGTTTGACAAAAATAGCTTCCTTTACTCCTCTTTCAAACCATCTGTTTTCTTTGGCCAAAATCTTTACCTCGCTGTTCTGAAAAGAGTGATTGGTAGCTTTCAGGTGTAGATGTACTGCTGATTGAGGACCACTAGCATTGTCCCTGCGATGTTGATAAAGCCTTTTTTGGAGCATTTGCTTAGTTTCCCCAATGTAGTGCTCTTTGCATTCCTCATCTTTACAGTGGATGGAATAGACCACATTGCTCTGTTTCTGGTTTGGAGCCTTGTCTTTAGGATGCACTAATTTTTGTCTCAGGGTATTTACTGGTTTGAAATAGGTAGGAATTTTGTGTTGCCATAAGATCCTCTGGAGTTTTTCGGAGACCCCCGCTACATAAGGGACTACCACTCCTCTCCTTTTTGCTTCTGTGGGCTTTTGGGTTTCTTTCCCTACTCTCTTCTTTTGACATTTGTTAAAAGCCCACCGTGGGTACCCACAGGTTGAGAGCGCTCTCTGGACATGTTGTGTCTCCTTTTTCTTTCCCTCAGCACTAGTTGGTATTTGTTCCGCTCTATGTTGGAGGGGCCTAATAACCCCTTGTTTATGTTGTAGTGGATGGTTTGATTCAAAAAGCAGGTATTGGTCAGTGTGTGTGGCCTTTCTAAAGACCTCTGGAAGTAGCTGTCTGTCCTTTCCTATAATTACCTTGCAGTCTAAGAAGGCTAGTTGGTTTTCTTTAGTGTCCTCGCGAGTAAATTTGATATTGGTGTCCACCGCATTGATGTGATCTGTGAAAGACAGAATTTCTTGTTTTTTGATTATGACAAAGGTGTCATCCACGTATCTAAACCAGTGCCTTGGTTTTGTCCCTGAGAAGGATGTGAGAGCCTGTTTCTCCATCTCTTCCATGTACAGATTCGCCACTATGGGTGAGACTGGTGAGCCCATAGCACAACCATGAATTTGTCTGTAGAATTTCCCTCTAAACTGAAAATATGTGGTGTTAAGGCAAATTTCCAGTAATTGGCAGATGTGGTCAGCACTAAGTTTTGTTCTCCGATGCAGAGTTGAGTCCTCGAGCAGTCTCTTCCTCACCACCGAGACTGCTGCTGAGGTGGGGACAGATGTGAAAAGTGAAGTCACATCATAAGACACCAAAGTTTCCTCTGGCTCCCATCTGAGGTCTTTGATGCTCGCCACAAACCCTTTTGTGTTCTCTATATGATGATCAGTGTTGCCTACCAAAGGGGATAAGACTGTTTTTACATATTTCGCTACATTGTACGTGGTAGAGTCAATGCTACAGACAATGGGTCTGAGGGGAAACCCTTCCTTGTGGATTTTTGGAAGGCCATAGATACATGGTGTAGCCTCCCCAGGGTATAACCTATGATACATCTGTCTGTCAATTAGTTCTTCCTTCTCTAACTTTTGGAGACAGTGTATGATTTCTTTCTTATACCTACTGGATGGGTCCCTTTTAAGTTGCTCATATGTGTTGGCATCACTAATTAGACTTGTTATTTTTTCTTCGTAGTCCAATGTGTTGAGAACCACTGTGCATCTGCCCTTATCAGCTGGTAAGATGGTGATGCTCTCATCTTTCTGCAGAGCCGCTAATGCTTTCCTCTCCCCTAATGTGATATTGGACGGTGGTGGTTTGGCACTACTGAGAAGGGCCGATATTCTCAGACGAAGGTCCCCTGCCTCTGTTCTAGAAAGGTTATTGTTCCTGATGGCCGATTCAGCTGCTGTGATATAGTCTACTCTTCGGATGAGGAGCGAAACGTCCGACACCTTCTACACAGAAGTACAGATGACGTCTCAAGAAGCCTTTTCCTTGTAAAGCACAGCATGACCCCTGTCTCGGGGAACACGGTAATGAACCCAAATACACTTCCAAGATGATCAAGTGCCCTGCTGATGAAGGTGAAGGTGTTGAGGTCAAGCATGTATCCTTCGGCTCTGAACCCAAACGGGCACCTGTGGGACGCCAGGTATTTAGACAATAGCTGCTGTGTTTTGATAGTAAATCCATACTGATATACAAGCTGTACACTGACTAAAAAATACCCAAGTTGACTTTCTATGTTGGTGTCCCTTGACAAGATGCTTTATATACTGTAGTTGTCCCTCGCTCCATCGCGGTTTTTCAAAAAACAATTGATTAATGATTGCTGTTTTGTTTGTTGACTACGGCCTATTATTAGTCCACAAAATGCATCTTTTAAGCAAATGTAACATATTCTTTGCCTGTATTAAGCATTTTAAAGCATAAAAATGTTCTAAATGAACTAAAATACAGTTTAAGGCAAGACAAGAACTGTAGTCTACACTGGCCACTAGGTGTCACTAGTAACACACACCAGACTTGATTGCCAGCAACAGGCTTTTATTGTTTTATAATTGATTTATCTCGCAAGAGGCACAACAGTATTATTATTATTATTATTATTATTATTATAATAGTCATCATCATCATAATAACAGGGGCTACTGTTGTGGCTGTGCTACAGCTAAAACGCAACTCTGAATCCCCGACGTCACTTCCTGTCCACACGTCTGGATGTCATTTATTGAAACACACACAAGCACGAGTCTAATTTATGTCTTAATTTTGCTTCTTATTATGTCTTAAATGGGTAATATGAGTGTAAAGTTGAATATAGGGGTGTTATTTTATGTCTAGGGGGCTCTACTTTTTTTGCAGTGTTCTGTCTTTTCAAATTGTTTTTAATTGCCTTTTTAGTGTGTAAATGGGTTTTTTTTCAAGGTTGAAAAACATTTTAAATCTTTTAAAACGTATTTAGGCAGTCATCAACAGGTTTTCAATGCTGTAACTACAAAAATTTTCCATTTATTAATATTGAATCCCACTTCTTGGAAAGTCACGGTCGGTCCTGGAACCAATTAACTGCGATAAACGCGGGATTGCTGTAATAAAATGGTTGCAGAAATACGAGTGGTGTACTCCCTTTTGTGAAGTTACTGTGCATTGTCACAGCGTTCCTCGATATCGACATGCCTTCTTCACTTCATGTCAGCGTTTATTACTGAATACAAAAGAAAAGCAATCCGCTAACATGTTGTTTGTATCAGCACCTTTCCATGATAGAAATTGTATGCTGGCATTGTCCTTTTCTTTGTGGACGCATTCTTTCTATACTCAGTGGACACGTCCTGCACAAGAGTTGCTGTTTAAACAAAACAGAAGACAAAGACGCCATTTTTGGCCCTTGTTGTGATGTCATGTACTCTTCTAAACACTAACTTTGAACATGATCCAGACAAAACAGCGCGCTGGATGGATACGATATATCCACCAGGTTCCCTCCGTACGATATTGAAGCTCTAAATACTGTATCTGGTGGGCTCCTACAGACACAGAGTGTACTTTAAAATGATTTATTTTCCTGTTAACAGCAGCGTGTCCCAAGACTTTTCCATCTCTAGAACCGCATTAAGGAGACGATGCCAAGCTAGACGTGATTTGCCATTTCATCCCGTCTACTGTCCGCGTTCTCCTTTTTGTCTGCACGTTGTTGTCCTCATGTAATCTGGGAACTGATTTTTAATATACCATAGTGGAATGAATTTCTCCGGCGCTAACTGACACTGTCAATGTTTGTCATGATGCCGCTGTGTCTCACCCATACTAATGGGGGATGTCCCCACCAAGTGTTCTTGGCCACAGTCCATGTCCTTAAACACTGGCTATCTGCCATTACTAACACTGTCTGAACACGCACATAGCTGCGCATTTACTATACTACAAATGGCAACATTCTCAGGCTCAATCAAACCAAGTTGATTCACAATGAATGTGATAGAAATGAAAGACCAAGATGTGGGCGGAGCTTCAGCTTCACTAATTATTGTGGCGGATTTGGGTCGTGTGGACCCAAACTGTATGGAAATAACAGATCTGGTTTGTTCACAATAAACCATCCCGCCTCCTAGGGAACGACCAAGCAAGCACAGAGCGCACCGTGGCCGCAGTGTCGCCCATTCCGAAAATCGTCACCACACCCATCAAAGAGGACTCGAACCAGGAACAGGACTGTACATTTGACTGGGGTAATTCATTTTTATCAGGTATATTATTAACTTATATCTGCCTGGCATCAAACAGACTTGAAGCCATATTTGGTAACGCCGCATGTGACAGAAAATGTATACATAAGAATAGTAATAATTTAACATTAGTTACTATTAGTAGTGCTCTTAGTATTATCGTTCATGCTTACATTATTATTAGTCTTATTAATCTATAAGTGACCATTTGTATTAAATATTACTGTTCATAAATTTATTTAACAGGATTTAGTACGCATATATTTCACACTGTTGTTATTACTATTAGTAGTAGTAGACATAATTAGTTTATAATCTAGCTGTAATCTATATTATCTATATAATTTATTATTATTGTGAATTACTAGACTATTTTGTACTCATGAACTTGTCCTTGTAAACATTTATGTTCATTATGGTTAGTTGAATTTAGTTCAAATGTGTATGTATATGCTTACTATGTAAAATTGTTCTGCTAAATTGAAATTTTTTCAATAATTTGTTTTAATTTATACATTTTAATTCATATTTTTGATAAGTATATCAATAATATATAATTTACATTTAAATGAATATAATTAAAGGTAAAACTCCATGTACAGTTGTTAATGATAATGTAATAATTGTTAATGATGATAATGTTACTGTCAAATATTGAAATGCGTGTTTTGTAACCTTTTATTAAATTCTGTGTACTGTGTGGTTACTATGGAATCCTTCTGTGTCACTGCATCTTCTAAAAAGGACACATTGACATCTGCAGTGATTTTTAAAGTACTGTTGTGTTCTATTTCAGAGCCAAAGCAGGAGCAGAAAGCTCCAGTCCAGGAGTCGACACCCTCCAAGCCCGTGCAGAGCGTCGCCCCTCAGGCCCGCGACCCCTCTGGATTCTCCGCGTGGGACACAGACAACCTGGTTGACGTGTGGGACAGCAACGCCGCCCCCGCTATCGAGGCCTCCCAAGCCTGCCGCTCATCCGATCTGGTGGATTTGATGGGTGACGAGGACGCCCTCCCTACCGCCGACGCCACCAGCACTCAGCCTCAGCCCCTCCTCAACTTCGACGAGATGATGGACGGCACTCTCTGCTCGGACGACCCCACCAGTCTGGTGGACGTGACCACCTCTGAGGAGATGACCCTCAGCTACCAGCACGCACTGCAGCACGCCACCACCGGCCCGCAGCTGGATGACGGACAGCTGCTGATGACCAATGGAGAGACGCTGATGAAAGAGGGAACTCAGGTATGGATGCTGATATGCGCTTTCTTCTTAACAAAGTACCACCATCACCATGGTTACCATGGTAACGTCATCATGGTAACGTCAGTTGAAAAAAAGATAAGGAAGCGCCACTGTTTGACTGTTTAACTAATTCGGAGATGGCGTCACCCTTTATTGAGAACCTACGAGGTTCCCGAGGGGACATGGAGAAAAAAAACTGAAAAAAAGAGCATTCCCTGATGATTTTATCCACCTATAAGCGAGATAGATTTTCAGTCGAGGGAGTACCCTAGATATGCGCGCTTTTTGAGGCGAGCGCCAGGAATAAAATGCAAAATGAAATATTGATAATCGGGCTAATGTTAGCAGATGTAAATGTCGCAGGATAAACAATATGAGGCATCACTCAACTGCAATAAAGCACATGTTTTATTAGGAAGAAGGAAAAAATTTAAAAAGACCGCCACAAAACAAGTCACAGACAAAACACTGCCATCCAGTGGCCACAACGAGATACAGCAGATTAACATATTTAATGAAAATATAACGTTTAAAGTTGTGCAATGTTGAACGCTGATAAATTAAAGGACTAGTAGGGTATAGTTTTGATAATAATCAGTGTTAACTTGTGCTTTCACACAGTGTTGCTTTAAGCGTCATAATCTTTAGGAAACTTCTCATTTGTAAAATACTGTTGGTGCTATCGCTTTACTTTTCAGCGGAAGGTGAATAATATGACGTCAAACGCCCCCTTTCATGTCAACGCGCACTGAGCACGAAGTGGAAAACCGGACTTGACACAGTAAGCTGAGTAAGCCTCGCGGGACCAATTAAGTGATTGCGGATGTTAGGTTTTGTCGAGTTGCAACTTGACCACACAGCCTGGGTTTGTGGAGCCTCTTTTGCCGTATACCAGTGTGCTCATTTGTCGTGAAATACAGGCGTCATGTTTGAATAGAACACTTATAAAACAACTAAGAGGTGAAGCAAATATTCTCTGGTGAACGACTCAACATCAGCTGGAGAGCTACCGCTAGCATACAAGGTAACTGTTGGACACCGCCTTGAAAGCATCACTGTCCAAGGCTGGACAGACTACGTGTTCGTTAAACAACTTAGTCATTCAAACATTTAGTGTTTTGAAGACTATCCATAAGTACTATAACGATAACGAGTAAGATTTTTATGCGACACTTTAAAAGGTAAGTTAACATCAATGTGATAGCCACTTCTAGCTCGACCGTGATCTCGCTAGCTACCGCCGGCGAGGCAGTGCAAATGGGTAAAAGACGCCAGCAAGTGGAATGAGACTGAAACGTGAGCGATCACATAGGCTTCACATGTGACAAGCTGTCATCAATTGACTACACATTTTACTGACTTTTTTATGCGCGATAATAACACGGAGAACGTCAACACAAGACGCGAGTGCCGCGCCATGAGCAAGTGTCGACACGGCAGACAAGCGTTTCCGGTGCATGTTTATCAAAATAAAGCGCAGCGAAACATTTTTATATTTTAACTAATTGTGCGTAAATAATCTATATATGTGTCTATATAGCATATGCAGTATATAAGAATTACTTAACATTGTTTTCAAGTTGATTTTTAAGATGTGTCGGCTTTTATTTTGTAGTATGGTTGTTGAGGGGTAGATCTTGCGCAGGTAAACGGCCAAGACCAGGGATCTTGGTCTCAAAAAGGTTGGTGGCCGCCGTTCTACTGAATATTTTGCTTTATCATTTCTCACAGGCGAGTGAAGGCTATTTCAGCCAATCACAGGAGGAGGAATTTGGCCAATCAGATGAGGGCACGGCAAAACCGGCACCTGTCTTTTATAACAAGCCGCCAGGTGAGTCCACAGTGCTTTTTTTTCACAAGTTCATTTAGGAATAATTCAATTTCAAAATTGTATTTTCTCTTTATTTTTGCCATTGTTGTTGTTTTCTTTTCCACAAGTGGCTTTCTTCAGGCTTCTGATTGGCGAAAGTGGCCTTACAGTTAGTAAGCGCCTAACGCGTTTTGGTATTTTTTAGCACGAAGCTGGCTTCATGCCTCTGGTTGGCTAAACCACCAAGTAGCTGAAAAGTCTGCCTCCCTGTGGATCAAATATGACCACAAAATGATTCATTTGATGTGTTTTGTTGTGTGTCCAGAGATTGACATCACATGCTGGGACACGGACCCCGTGGTGGACGATGATGATGACTAACCGGCCAATCACATGCCGAGACAAATGTAGGAAGTGCGCTTCTTAGGGAAACCAATTTTTTTCTAAAAAAAAAAAACAAAACAAAAACAAAAAAAAACAACAAAATCATGAATTCTAATTGTGTATCTTTTCGAGGAAAATAACAGTAGCCGAACAAGCTGGGGTTTAAATATAAGACAAATTAATTTGTTTTTGTGTGTGTGTGTGTGTGTGGTTTTTTGTTACTTTATTTATTTGTTTTCCCTCTTTTTCTTTTTTTCTTTTTTTTTTTTTTTTTTTGCTATGCAGATGTAATAGCTGGGAGCGGGGTTACTTTTTGTTCATGACAACTTATTATTATTATTATTATTATTATTATCGTAGTGCAGTGCTGCACAGTAGAGACGATGAGAAGCGCATTGTAGTGCTTTAAAGAAAACAACAGCCTGTAAAGCTAATGTGGCCGCCATGTTGTCTTCACCTGCCTTGCTTACCTTTGTGTTCCTGCCAAGTAACTTAATCTTCTATTTCAAGATGAAGTGTCTTGATGATTATTGTGAATTATTTTTGCTGCACTTTTCTTTGACCTGCCTATTTAGTGGATGAACGGCAGCTTCCAAGTCCTGTCCGCTTCCACTCAATTTTGCATTTTTTTCCCCCTGATTTTTACATATTTACAGATGCAAAAAAATACACATTTTGCATCTATTCCTGGTGAGTATAGTGTGGATATTTTTTCCAGGTTTTTAGAAGAACAGGACTCATATACAGACAGGGGACAGATGTTGCATAGAGGGAGGAAACAGCTAGACGCAGCGGACTC
This sequence comes from Dunckerocampus dactyliophorus, assembly GCF_027744805.1. Classification (NCBI taxonomy): domain Eukaryota; kingdom Metazoa; phylum Chordata; class Actinopteri; order Syngnathiformes; family Syngnathidae; genus Dunckerocampus; species Dunckerocampus dactyliophorus. The sequence goes on along the minus strand of NC_072834.1, from coordinate 5,856,803 downwards.
TTTTTTTTTGTGTTGGATTTGATGCGTTCAAGTGGATATTTTGTCCTTTGAGCAGATTGAGTATTAAGCGCCACACTGAAAAGAATCAAATAGCGCTACTACTGAAAACTTGTAGTAATATTGAATTGTTGAGAGAGAAACATAAGGAGAAAAAAGAGCAAATTTTACAAGAATTAGCTTGAAATATTCAGAGAAACTAGTTTTAGATTCTAAATGTACTGTAATATTTTAAGAAATCTTAAAAAATTGTTCATTTTCCCACATATGATTAGGCAATATTTAATACAACACATTTATTCTTGTAAAATTACACCGTTTCTGCGTAATATTGCAAGCTCACACTTGTAATTTCAATATGGTTGTCTTATATCACTTTATTCTTGTAAAATTAGGGTTTTTTTTCTCACAACTATATTTTGCAAGGATCAGTTTTGAAACATTAGGAGAGAAATGACTCAGTTAATTCTGCAAAAAAAAAAAAAGTGATATGACAAGAAATGTCAGTTCAAGAATGTTTTAATTTTGCAAGATAAATATCCAATTAAGTTTTAATTAGATCAACAAAATTGTGATAAGCAAAAAAAAAAAAAAAAGTTGGAATTTGGCAAGCAAAAAGTCTGAATTTTACGAGAAGTAAATTGTAAAAATACGAAAATTTTACAAGAATTAGCTTGAAATATTCCGAGAAACTAGTTTTAGATTATAAATGTACTGTAATATTTTAAGAAATTAGGAAAATATTAGGAAAAATTAATTAGGTAATATTTATTACAACACATTTATTCTTGTAAAATTACGTTTCTGCGTAATATTGCAAGCTTACACTTGTAATTTTAATATGGTTGTCTTATAATGTCACTTTATTCTTGTAAAATTAGTTGTTTTTCTCACAACCATATTTTGCAAGGATCAGTTTTGAAACATTAGGAGAGAAATTCTGCAAAAAAAAAAAAACAAACAAGCGATATGACAAGAAATGTCAGTTCTTTAAAAATGTCGTAATTTTGCAAGAAAAATATCCAATAAAGTTTTAATTTGGCAAGCAAAAAGTCATTTTTAAAAAAAAAGGTCTGAATTTTACGAGAAATAAATTGTAATATTACGAAAACTGGAATTTTTAAAGAAAAAAGTCTGAATTTTTTGAGAAAGTTCTAGCAATGTTAGAACAAAATTCTGAATCTTCAGAAATAGTCGCAATTTTAGAGAATAACGTCATGTTCCGATCATAAACTTATATGTGTGTTAAGTTGAGGACTGTTACGTCTGTATGTACGCTTTTTTTCCCATTTATTTTACTTTTTTTTCTTTTCGGCGTGGCCCTAATACAAGTACTCCTGCATTCCGACCCTGTTGCTCGACTGTTCGGTGTCTAACAGCATTTTATTTGTACTTTTTAAATGGACGTGTGTGGAGTTTGCCACCAGGGGGCGTGTTTGTTTGTAAAATCTGTTTTCAAAAGAAGCGTGCTAGAAAATGACTTTCAGGGCCCCTTTTTTGAATATTAGCAATGACATTGTTCTAGTCTTTTTGCTGTATATTCCTTGTAGAAATTTAAACTTCTAGGCAATAATAATGCTAATAATAATAATGTGTGCGCGCGCGTGTGTGTGTGTGCGTGTGCGTGCGTAGGTTCACCGGAAGTCATTTGCCTCATTTAGAATCTCGCATCAGCATTGATTACATTGTGTAATAAACATCGGTTAGTCAACAAATATGCAACTTTGATTTGCTGTTTGGTTTCATCGCAGCACAGGAAGAATGAGCTCAACGTGTCAGGATTTTTAAAACTGGCGTTTTTTGTGGAGATCAAAGAGGAAGATTGGTTCTGAAAGAAGTGGATTATTTGTTGGATTGAATTAAAAGAGGATGCCTCGACCCTTTTCTCTCTTTCTTTCTGCGAGTGTTGAACATTTCAAAGCTGCTTTGTTTGCTGCAATAGCTGAGTCCTCCACGTAGTTTACATCTCCACCGCTAGATGGCAGCAATTTCACGGTTTCCTTGAGCTCTGCCCTCTTTTATGGAGGTTTTGATGGGTTCCTGTCCACCTCCCACCTTCGCTCGCGCTCATGTTTCACTCTGGTCTTAAAATATAATATGCTTACATAATCGCCATGTTTCTCCTTTGTCATCTCTTCCAATATGTCAACTGATGCATTAAAAATTCTTTTCTAAAAAAAGGTGCAACTCGTGACTTTTTATTTGTCGTATCTGCCCCGCATCATACTGCGACTTGTTTCTTCATGTTCCGCACGTCTCGTGAAGCTTCACGGCGTATCAGTTCATATTTGACAGATGTCGCCGTGAAAACATGTACGGTATGGGTACGCTCGGTCTGTAAGTAAACGAGGCCAGTCGGGTTGCCAGGCAACACAACTCGCACAGATGCCATCCCGAGACGAGACGTTTGACGGAGGGGAAACTAAACTCTTCTTAATATTTTGTGCACGTGAGAAAGGCAAAATATTAGAAACGGTCATTGTTAAAACATTGTCAAATGGATACCTCTACCAATCGTGTCAAAAGTGAGCGTTATATTTTTAAAAGACAGCATTACGGGGGGTTTTGTGCCACAAATAAAAAAAACAACAAAAGTTATATATTTTAATCAAATTAAAAAAATGTTTTTAGGCAAAATCTGTGAGTTTTTTTTGTGCCAACATTTAAAAATACAAAAGCTTAAAAATCACTAATAACGTTCTAATAGTGGCATGCTAACATGTAGCATAATAATGCCAAGTGTTAACACAGGTATGTGCCTACCTCTGAACATGCTAAAAATGGTAGCATAATTGTTAGCATGATAGCGCTAAGTCTGCTGAAATTCATATTCATGAAAATCGCAAAAAATGCTAGGATGCTCATGTTGGCATGCTAGCAATGACAACATGCCGACACTTGGATAATAGTGCCTACCTATGAAAATGTTACTATGCTAATATTAGCATGGTAGCAATGTTAACAAGCTAGCATGATAGTGGTGTTTATATATGTGTCTATCCATCAAAATAGCAAAAAAATATGTTAGTATGCTGATGTGAGCATGCTAGCAATGCTAACACCTAGCATGATATACCAGGAATGGTAAATGTCCCGAACAAGTGCTCTGACTATTTTTTTTGTGGCGTTATATACACAAATGCCCAAAATGGTCCTAGCTTGCAATGTTTAAAAATGTTTTTAAATACCTGGATCCAGATAGTGATCCGGATCACCCCCAAAATGTAATCAGTTCTTCCCTATCCCATTGCCGAAAATTCTGGAAAATTTCATCAAAATCCATTCAGAACTTTGAACTCAAACCAAAACCAAATAAACGCTGGCAAAAACATGACCTCTATGCTGCCCTTGAGCTTTGTGATTGATGTAGGTAATAAGTAAATGAAATATTTGAGTAAAATTGTTTTTTTCCTAAATTTTTCAGAGGAAAAAAAAAAAGGTAGATGTATGGAGGCGTTTGCGCTAAAAACAATTTTTAAAAAATCTAAATTTTGATTTAAAAAAAATATTTGAATCTTAAAGTAGTGCCATTTTTTGTATTTTTAATGCAGATGCATCTATTAGAGAATATTATAGGCTCAATTTATTTAACCAATCAGATCATTGGTCCCGCCCACCACTTCTCGAGTGACTGACAGATTTTTCATGTTGCGTTTCATGGTGCTTGTCGATGTGCTGCGGTTGTGTAATTAAAAGCAACCACATTCATAAGTCATTAAATGCACAAATTGGTCATGCAAGATGATTTTCATTTCACTTAAATCGCACTACAACTAATTAGATCATTGTTCCCGACCACCACTTTTTTGATGGGCGTCACTCAATGAAATGAAAATGGTTAGATTTCACAATTGAATTGACAATTTATAAAGTGTCTTGAGTGGCTGAGATGCTCTTTTTCTGTTGCACGATCCATTTCTCTGTTTATTTTTAAAGGAGAAAGGGTGCTAAATGAAGCTGATGATCAGTGACTCATCAGCCTGAAGGCTGCAGGCTGCTCTTGAACGGTGTGGGGGAAAGTAAGACAATTGGCTTTTTTAAGACTTTTATTCTGACGTATTTTAAAATGCCTGTGTGGTGTCACAAAGCGTTTAAAGAATGCAACCGAGCTACGTTCGGTGAGAAAGGCAGTACACAGGACACACCTATAAGCAGCGTCTTATATACCGCATGGCTAGCAACTTTTTTTGTGTGTTCGTCCTCCGAAAAACAGATAAGAGGAGGAGAGAGGTCGGCATGGGGAACGCACAGTTCCCGGACGCCATGGCAACGGCTGCCGTGGAACAATAGGATGCTCGATGAAAACACCACGCTCGGTGTCAGTCCGCCGCCTCTTTATTTGCCTCAATAAGTGTCCTAAAACCACTGTCGGCCTAGACAGCAGTGCTCCGCCCCAGCAGAGGGAAAGCTGTGGGCAAACCACAACTGGACTCCAGTCCTCTTAGCCTCTGCACCCCTCCTTGAAAGTCCCTGTGGTGAAGTCCCTGCATCCTTCCTCTAAGATCACCGGTCCTGTTCTCCTGGCGAGGCATGGTTGCCATGGCGGCGCCCGCCTGCAGGGAGCGAGCCCCCGGAGGGGTGAGGTTGTACTGGTTCAGTTCCATGTTGGAAAGCAGGTGGCCCAAAGAGTCCCAGCGCTGAGATGAAGGCAGGCGAATCAGGGAGGAGTAACCCCGCTCAGAGAACACTGATGACGACGGTGGTGGAGGCTTGCTGGTCTCTGATGGGAACGCCGGACTGGGGTCCTGGTGTTCCCTGGGAGGCAGCGGCGCGGCTCGAAGCGGGGCAGGTTTCAGGTAGGTGCCCCCTCGGGGTTCTGACAGGACGTCAGTGTATGGAGGCGGAGGGTCTTCCATTAGGACTGCCTCCTCGTAGCATGGTGGCTTTCCAAATAGATCTGCTTCTGGAACACAGAGAATGACAATGAGGATACAATATTATGTGCTCTCTGAATGTTCTCAACTCCTATTTCCATGCTAGTGTGGTATTGGGCAGAATAATGTTGACAATTGTTACAAAATGGCTGTGACATGTTCGCAAGGCCACTGTTTGTTACTAGGCAGCTTTCTGTGGCGCCTATCCCAACAAGTAAAAATTATGAGTTCACCTTTCGCGGATTCGCTGTTTCGCATATTTTATTAAGTGCATTTTTTTAACAGCATATGAACGCGTATTGAGCCATCTATCGGTGCTCTGTTGTATGCGTCTGTTACTGCTGCTACCAGTAGAGGGTGTTGCGGCTCCACCTAGTCTCAGTATGTGTTTATTAAGAACCCACAGTATACAATGGCCGGCCAATTATAGCGCCACAACAGTCCTTATTGGCTCAGGGAGAACTGGTACGTTGTGTTCTGTGTCCTGATTGGCTGTAGACCATTGTCACTCAATCTCCTTCGTGCCGTTTCCTGTTGTGGTCAATAGCCGCTAGCTAACTGAACTGCTAACTGCCAATAAACAATATAAGAAGCTAACAGGCTGAATGAATCTTTGGTTCAAGGAGGAGGATGACGGCAGGAGCAATATATTTTAACAAGAATACAGAAACGCTACAACCGAACGGCGCCAGGACGAGCCACGGTCAGAGGAGTGAATATCCGAGTCAATTGATTGGTCGTTAAAATTGAAACGAAATTTGAACGTGAGAGTGTTAAAACGAGAGAAATGTGAGAAAATGTTAATGTTCACAGCCTTAAAACATATATATAATAATTGTAAACAAAGTTGGCTGCTTCGCGGATTTCACTAATTGGGGACTATTTTGGGATCCTATCCCCCGCAAAAAAGGAGGGAACACTGTATACACATCTCATGATATGAGAACAACTTGAAAGTCGTCATGGGAGGTACCTATTTCGACTATGAAGCCCTCTAAAAAAAACCCTTACAACGTTTTATTGTTTTATATACATGCTGTGATCATGCAATAACAAGTACATTGACGATAACATGTAATACTTCCAGTATCTTGCCGTATTTTGATGATTTTAAATATTACCGAATCTTCTTTCCTAGGTGCATTGATTTCACACAGCCCATAGGAGCTAACAGCGACGACACTTACAATGTCCGCTCTCATTCAGATGGCTGTGTCTTCCAGCGCATGACTTGTGCTCCAGTCCTCAGGTAAACAATGCTGACAGCAAACTAGCATCCTGTTGAGTCTTCGTAGCGAAAATGAGAGCCAGTAGTATCCGCTCTTCCGTCTGTCCCGTTCCAGTGGCTTGAGGCGTCGTGAGTGACGCTGAGACGAGCAAGGGGTTGTGTTCCTCCGCCAGGTAAATATAGTTGTTCGTGTCAGCTGATACAATATCACTACCGCTGCAGCTTGGTTAATATCCAGGTCAGTTACGTAAATGGAACACTGTTGGCGTTCTTTTGAGGGTTTTTTTTGTTTGGGCTTTAGTGTCAAAACAGGTACGTCCCATGACGTGCATTGTTCGCTGGCTCATGCTAACTCGTTTTCTCTCGTTAGAGCGCACAGAAAAGGGAAAGAAATACCGTATGTGTTGATGTTTCACATAAGGATTGTGAATGAAGGCAAAATTCCCCCAAAAAGTGTCATTTTCCTTTTAAGATTTTGTCAGAAAGAGTTACTATTGATCAAATATGAAGTCTTGATTTCGCTTGAATAAAGCTGTAACATGTAAAGATGAGGACTGTTGATGATGTCAAGTTACACTCTGGTGTAATAGTACAGTATATTCCTAGTAGTTGCTTTTACGTGTTTGCAAGGCAGAACTCTATGGACTCCATACAGAGCGTTTCCCAGCAACTACATCCTGGACTAGTACCAGCTGCAGAAAAGTCAGCGTATGTGAACCACTTCACGACCAATGGCCCTCATTAGGCAGATAAGCCTACTATTGTGTTCCCATGGCAACACAGTGGTGGCATAAGTCCCCACTGCCTCACACAGCAGGGAAAGGACACGGACAACCCAGCAAGTAGACAGTTTTAATTTACCTGTATGTCCATCCATCTTCTATGCCGCTTATCCTCACTAGGGTCGCGGGTATGCTGGAGCCTATCCCAGCTGACTTGGGCGAGAGGCGGGGTACACCCTGAACTGGTTGCCAGGGGCACATGTAGACCAACAACCATTCACACTCACATTCGTACGTAACGACAATTTAGAGTCGACGATTAACCTAACATGCTAATGCCCAACAGAGATTCGAACCCAGATCTTTGCAATCTCCTGACTGTGTGGCCAACATGCTAACCACATCGTGCGGCCCTTTACCTGTATTGTTGCAATTACAGTACTACTATACTGCTGTAGATATTTTCTCCACAGCACGGTGCCATCTGCTGGGTCCTACTTGGCCCTTAAATGCAAAATGGCCACTGAGCGGAAGCAAAACCAAGCTAGAATGAATAAAAAAATGTACGCCGATTCATTAATATTCGTGGTGTCTTGAAGCAAATGACATCCCATTAACAAATATTGTGTATTTTATAAAAGCATTGCTTAATATAGTCGGAAATGGACACTATCGGAGGACAAGCGGCATAGAAAGCGGCATGGATGGACGCTATCCGTTAATTGCTGACTACTAGGTTTTGTAAATCCTGCAGTCATGAGGCCATTAGCAGTCATTAGTCTGCTCATTAGCATCAGTCCCACCTGCTGTAATTTACCTCCAATGTGACCCTTTTCACTCCAAAGTGCCTGCACATCCACCAGCTAATAGTCACGGATGGCCCTGTGGTGTCTCTAGTTCCCTTCCTGGCCCAGCGAGCACAACCGTGCTCCTTTGGCGCAGCACTTTTATATAAAATCAGCACTCCGATGCTGCCCACACACAGCCTCATGGCTCGTTCAGGCGCGCTCTCTTTGCACCTCCTATGTAGTGCACTTTTGTTTCCGCATGCTGTATTTATATCTAGCCCTGTGCGCTGAACGACAGCATCTGTTTCAAGTGTTGCCATGGCGCTGGATGTCGTATTTATGGATGCCAAATGTGTGTGCGTACCTGGCTTCCGTCCCGCCGCTGCTCCATCACGCTTCGCAAAAAAAATATCAAAAAAATAAAACACACACACACACACACACTTTCAGGAGCTAGTTGATGCTCACTTTAGCTCGCTCCAAATTGTCCCCATGAAAAAGTCATACTGTATTATGATGTAACCTGTAACAACACTTTTATTCAAGCTTTATTAAAGTCACCATATGTACAAATGTGACCTTCAGCGCAACGTAAAAATAGCTACACTGTACACTGGCTTTTCGGTTGTTGCTATGGCGACCCTGACTCGGCTACTGCAGTGATTTACAAATGTTGCTGGGCCAGCCAGGACACCCCTACTCTCAGCAACAACATTAGCAGTAATGTTACTGTTCAGAGTTTGTCGCTACGCTTGCCTGCTGTCATCTGCAAACAGTCATTTACCACTTTATTTTAAAGATGTTTGGTTTGGATGAACATGGGAACAGCACAATGACAAGCAGGGCCATTATTAAAGTCACACTATGTAGAAGTAGCATCTGTGATGTTGCTAATCGTGACTTGGCTACCACAATGGTTGAGAAATGTTGCTGATCAGCCAAGACACTGTTAGCAATAGCATTAGCACTGACGTAACTGTACAAATATGCATCTCTTGTTAGTGTCTTTTGTTGCTCCGAATCACCTACCGCCTGTGTCCCTATGTTAATAGGGGGTACGTGAATCAAAATAAAACACTAACTAGCGCCTAGCACTCTCAATTACGAGTACGACTGAATGCCTCACGGCGCAATGGCGTACGGAGGAGAAAGCTGGAAGGAGACAGCACACGATCTTGTTCATTGCCGTGTGTGCGTGCCGTGTATGCGTCCTATGAACAAATAAGTACGGTTGCCGATTATTTTGTGCATTAATACGGTTTAATTTCAAAGATTTTATTTATGTCGGTGTGGCAATCCCTGCACGGTGCAGCGATGAAAACCTGTCACTGAGTGGGGCTTGATGGTTGGTTGTAATAGAAAATAAAAAACTGAAAGACAAGTCATGTAGCATTCTGTTCACTAGGCATCAGTAATGTTACATTGGTGAGTCAGCCATGGCATGTCCGACATAATAAGAGTGGAAGTGGTACTTTATTGGCCTCATACTTTGTCCTTCTTCCCCGCTCCATTTGAAACACTTTTTAAGTTTAAAACAAATAAATTGAAGGCGAACTATTTAGCTCGGTAGCTTACTATTTAGCTCGGTAGCTTGCTATACGCTGTGATCGGCGGCCGTCTCTTATGTCCCTGCAGTGATCCCGTAGCCTTCATGTTAGTGATGTGGTGTAATCAAAGAATGATTGGAGTGTAAAGGTGACTATAGGGGTGTTATTTCATGTCTACGAGGCTCTAATAATGGCAAACACTGTATTTGGAAAGTCACAAATAGGTTTTCGATGCTCTAACTACGAGGATATTCTGTTTATTAATATTGATTCCTACTTTGCGGAAATTCGGTTATCATGGTTGCGTCTGGAAACACTCCACCGCGGCAATCGAGGGGCGACTGTGTTGTCATAAGCTATCAGCAAGAGCGCTTAGCACATATGCATTCATTAGCATAGATTCTTTAGCTTCTTACCATCATTTTAGAACGTATAAAATACACGAGTGCAGCGCTTGTGTCGTTGATAGTGAACTAGTTTGCTGTGTAAAAAAAATAAAAATAAAAAAAGAACACTGTGACGTCAGCTAAGGCCTATATATCTTCAAGACTGGCATGGAAAGAGGAGTTCAGAATGTTCATTAAAAACGTGCTTTAAAGAAGAAGACGACGACCCCAATTGTTCTTTGGGATGCTGGTTGAAGCTTTTTGTGTGGCCCTCTTGTGGCCATGAGACAGTCAAGCACATAACAAATCCCGAAAAGGTCAGCCATGTGTAAAAAGTGACTCCCAAGATGAAGTGGACCTGTCCTCCCTGTACTTGTACAGTTTTTGTTTTTTTTAACTCCTCTTGGCTCCATCTGGACCTGCTTGTCTTTCAGGCTGGCTGCTGCCTGGATACTAAAACCCTCTCTTCATCAGTCTCACCCTGACAGTATTGTGGCCGTGACGCCTTTTTTTGTATTCCTCATTTATCGGACGGTCTTCTGCTCAGCCAGCATCACCGACTGCAGCTGATGCTTTTTTTCTTTTTTTTTTTTATCACTTCTTCTTTGCTTTTCACTTTTTTTGTTGTTTTTACTTGAATACCACCTGGTAGGAAAAATTGTACAGTAGCTACTAGTACTACACTGTCTGGACAAAAGTATTGACACACCGAGTCATCATAACTTACAGGAAGTGAGAATGTGAGAAAGTTCAACTTGGAGTTTGCGGTTTGTCGGGAATTTGTGAACATTTGTCAAAGTTTTTCCTCACCAAACTCACCCCAGCACGCCTTTATGGACGTTATTTTGGGTCATGCTGGAAGAGAAACGACCTTGCTCCCAACTGTTTCCACTAGGGCGCACACCAGTTATCTTATTCGGGTCGAACTACATTTTTACAAAGTTAAACTGGACATTTATTTGTTTCATCTTTTCTTTTAAACCACTATTGGTAACATCTGCTAGCTGGTAGAGGTGTTCTTATGTTTTGGTTGGAAAAAAAGGTGTACCTTGGGAGTCAAAGACCGTGGAGGAGTTTAAAGTCAAACATTTTAAAGAGCATGCAGAGGTAGGTAAAGCTGCATGACATTTAAAATGCTGTTAATTATGTTTTTTGGGGGGGGGGGGGTTGTGCCAAATTAGAGACCCTAGTGGTTATTTGCTTTCATAGACCACGCACCCAATGACTATAAGAAACTCTGTTAATTGAATAGAGGCGATAATTGGAGCAAACACTTACCAGGCATGCTGACCCAGTTAGCTTCAGGCAAAGGATGGGGAACTTGAAGCGGAAGCTGCGGCGACAGTGAGAACTGCGGTGCCACCTGCTGGGAAGGCGGCGGTGCCGCTTGAGGAGCGGCGGGCGGCGGGTACGCCGAAGCGGGACAAGTGAGCGGCTCAGTCTCCACGGTTCGGAGACACTGCTCCCTCAGCCGAACTTCACGGCGCCGCTTGAGCCGGCGCTGTAGGAAGCTGCAGAAGCAGCAGAGCATGACGACGAAGGCCCAGACCAACCAGAAGCCGGCGAAACAGGCCAGGAAGGTGTAGGTGCCCTGAGACATCACCATGGCGGTGAGGTGGGGATTTATGGGTGGGTGAAATCTCCTCTGGTCCTTTTCTTACTTGACTATTTGTCTCCTTGGTACTAGTCCGAGATAACGTGCTTGTGGACTCGATGAAAGAAATGAAATAATGTCACTTTTCTGAGAGCGGTCAATAAAACGCAGCATGAAAATCATTTTTCCCAAAAGGAAAAAAAAAACAGCATGAGCAGATCAATGACCTCCTCTGTGTGAGATCCATGAATATAGCATGTTTCAGATGTTATGGCCCGCTGTAGTCAATACTGCTCCAAATTAGGAAGCAAAATTTGCTACAGAGGTGAAGTTTGGGTTTTTTTCCCCCCCTGAATTTCTCAAGCTCAGGCGCACATTTTCTCCACAGCGCCGAATGTGAATTCCTGCCTCTGTAAGAACACCTGACACCAAGTGACCCAGTCATTGCAGTTGTCCTTAAGGCCAAATGAAGGTGAGGTGGTGGGGAGTGTATCCATTCTTCCGGCTGGCGCCCAATCAAAATGTGTTCACCCAATCCGAGTCCAGCACCTTCAAGGCGTCATCGTGGTGCTCTACAAAAACCCACAGAAGGACAGATGAGAACCGCAGGACTGCAGTGTATTCCACATTTTTTTCCTCAACTTAAATATATATTTGATCCTCCCGCAACGCTAAAATGCCTTTATTCAGCTGTAACATTGAGAAGTTAAATAAGCCCTGCTTCTTCCGACGCGATTTCATCGTTGAATTGTGCGACGTAGCACGTTAAGCATGTCCAAAACAAACCATTACCAATGCTTTGTTTGTAGCATGGTTAGCAGGCTACTACTTCCTGTTTCCTGCTGGGCAGTACCATGTTCGTTTCAAGGGATGGGCAAACACAATTCTGTCAATTGTGTATTGTGACTTGATTGCTGATTAACCGCATCTTGAAGCAATTGAGGCAAAATGACACAACTCCTCCGGGCAGCATGATGCTGCTCCACATACTACACTGGCATGGAAACAGGTGTTCAGAACAACAGATCCTCTCATCTCATTAAAAAAAAAAATGTCCTCATAGTTAGTCAAGGGAATTTTGTAAAATGCCCAAAGGTTCTGGAGGCCATGGTCACTCAAATATTGTAAACAAATTCCTCTAGCTTCTCCTTTATCCAGATTCTCACCAAAATTTGAGAATCTGTGTAGAAAACTTTTATTTTTGGGGGCGTAATCCTGCTCACTGTATGCGTCTTTCCATTCTTAATGTCAAAATGACTGCTGTGGTAAATGTCGTAAAAGGAAAAGTTGTTTTGAAAGTATTTGCCACAAGACACCTGGAGTTTCCATGGCAACCGAATATCAATTCTCACACGCTCCTTTCGTTGCGGCACCACAAAACTTGTTTTATACAACAACACCTTTCTATTTGGTGTGTGTGTGTGTGTGTGTACTCCTCATTTAAAGCATGCCAAGGATTCCTGGAGACCAACAAGGCTGCCAAGCTTAAGACAAAACACCACAATGCTTCTGTCTCATTACAATGACGAGAACCTCGTCTTAGTGTAGACGCTGGTCTGGACTCTTTCTTTGTTTTTGTTTTTTTTTAACAGGCTTTGTTCCTCTAAAAGTCCCGTAGCAATGAGGCTGCCAGGAACAGAAAGTCCCGCAGGCTTAAAATGTCAACGACCCCCATCATCATTATCCCTCGAATCGACTTGGCTGTTTAATGTCTTTCTGATGGCGGATTAGTGACAATCAGTCAAGAGGCATTTTTTTTAATATGAAGACATAATCTAATCAGATCTAATACTAAGATGCACCAAAAACTCAGCCTTTATGCGTGTAAAACGTAAAGTAACCATGCCTTAACAATGCAAATAAAGGAAACATAATAGTTGAAACAGCTCTGTGGATAATGCAGTACAGTTCTAGAAAACTCCAAACTACAACCACAATAATAAAAATCCATTCCAATCAAAACTGGGCATTCGTCTTTAAAGGTATACTTTTTTGATAGAGCTCTTGTATTGGATCCCACTAGTGCAGGTGGGAGTACCTAATGAAGTGGCGCTACATTGAAAATACACCACGTCCGTCAAACCTTCACACTAAACATACCAATGAATCGCAAATTAAGACGTTATAGTCGGCGTCATTCTTACAAGGCAGTGGCAATGTAAAAATGTAGCCTTTAGAGGTTTGTCTCATTTAGAAGGTAAACTCACCTTCTTCAGAGGTTGACGCACTATCTTTGCCCTCCACCTGGTTCACCGGTCTGATAATCACTCCGCCAGTCTGATAATCACTCCGCCTCTGAGCCTGGCTTGCTGCGCTCGTTAAGGCTGAAAAGGAGGAGGCGCTGACAGGCTCACCTCGCGTCTCCTTGTCCTACTCCAGTAAGTCCCTCCTTCCCTTCTCCGTTTTCTCTTCTGGCTTCGTGACACCGTGTGTTCGTATTGATGATGAGAATACCAATGGAGCTGATGGGCAAGTACCGCTCACAGTTGGGGATGTATGAGGGTGCCCTCCCCTACTCACGAACGAGTACAGTATGAGGCTTTCAGTTTGGTTTAATGATATTTTGGAAGTGGAATAACAAAAAGCACGCAACCAAAATGAGTTTTGCCTTTTTATTTGAGTACTTTGGAAGGCTATACAGTATCGTGGATTTATTGACAGTTAATTAACGTAAATGTTAGCCTCCTGCTAACGCTCGCTGACACTTCTTCGGTGTCACCTGGGCACGCCCAACACACCACGTGCTCTGCAGCGCCATTACCGGCAAGTGTCAAATTTACACCAACCATGCTGTTCGGTTACCAGATACGATGCTGAGGGCCGAATATTGGTCATTACATAGATTACATAATGATGTATTTTGTATTTAATACAGTTTAGTAATTCAATTGTGACATTTATGTTTGCTAGCCCAATCGAATGATATTGACTAATGTTGGTGTTCAACTTAACATATTTAATTTCGATCTCTTTTTAACTGATGTGATTCAATAAAAAAGTACTATATTTAAACGATACTTAGCTCCAATCATTGGATGAGTCACAGAAATTCTACACAAATTGTTCGGATTACGGCTGTGGAGGGGAAAAAAATAGATGAGAAATCAGATGTGATTGGAGTCCGAAGTGGACTCCAATCACATCGGTGAAACCTGTGGCGATGATGACAAAGCACCGTGTGATTGACACGCAAGAGGCCGCCCGCTGGTTGAGTCACAGTCACACACACGCACAGTATTGATGGTCCTTTTCAGACCTTTAATGGAACACTGAAGCTGTTGTCCTCTTTCCTACCGTCATAAAGATCAGTCTGTTCAACAGCACACACACAGACTCCACTTATAGGACCACACGTTAGACTGTTTCCAGTCCTTGTGATTAGCTCATTAACATGCTGATCAGCCCTTCCAAAGTGGTGACGTCACCTCTTCCTGTTTTCAGGGAAACCCGACATCAGCCTGCCAAACACCAAATATTTCAGGGTCACGCGTCCCCTCCTTCAGAACCTTCTCAGAGCTCTCAAACAAAAGTAAAATTCTTCTCAGTGTCTTTCACTTTTTGGTCAAAGCACACGAGGGCACACCAAGCCACTCTTACAAAGAGGCATTTGAACCTTTTTCTCTGGAATATTTACCAAGTAGGTGGCGAGACTCATTGAATTAGAAGAATTGATTTGATCTTTTTGCCATTTGAGTCGAGATGGAACCATTCATCCCGCTGCAGAATCACAAAGGGAACAATCTAGTCTTATGTCGCTTTCCATGTACGAGGAAGTGATCGTCACAAACAATGACATGCAGTGTGTGGAAAAAGTGTTTGCCCCCTTCCTGAATTTTTTTTTTTTTTTTCGCATGTTGTCAATGACAACACAACTAAACACAAAACACAGTTGTTAAATGAAAGTTTTTTATTTTTAAGGGAGAAAAAAAATCCAAACCTACATCGCCCTGTGTGAAAAAGTGAGTATGTTAAAACATAACTGAGATTAATTGAGATCTACCAGTCTGGAAAAGGCTATAAAGCCATTTCTAAAGGTTTGGGTCTGCAGCGTACCACAGTGAGAGCCATTATCCACAAATGGCGAAAACATGGAACAGTGGTGAACCTTCCCAGGAGTGTCCAGCCACCCAAAATTACCCCAAGAGCGCAGCGACGAGGTTATAGTTTTCTCTTTTTGCCGTTTACGTCACGATGGAACCGTTCCCAGTGACCAGAATCAAAAACTAGCAGTAGCCTGCTAGTCAAACTGGCAGACCAACGAGCATCATTTTGTTTCTTACTGAAGGATTCCATTCCATATTCCAGCGAGGAATCATTCTGTGTTTAATAATCTTATTTAACAGTTTTCTAGTTGTGCAGATAGTGTTAACTCAATTGTGCATCAATTAATTTCCCAAAAAAAAACATGACATTTTCTGCATTAATAGATTTTCATCCACAAATCAGTATGTCTGCCACATGTAACACGGCCAAGGCGTTTGTTCTCCCAACAAACACGTCCCTAACAACCGAGGCGAGGAAACAAAGTAGTAACAATTGCTTTTCTGCTTTCTATATCCCGATGGAGCGTCTAAAAATGGACCGAGTGAGCCATCGGTGGCGGACGGCAGGTGGTGTCGGTGGTTGTGTGGAAACTCCTCTAAAGTGGTTTGATGTGCTTCCCACTGTTGGAGTCCACACACGCCGCCTGCGACTGATGTGTGAGCGTTGCTCACGGCCAATGTGACCGCATGACGTCATACGTGAACAACTGTTACAATCCAGCGTAACTGCTAAAAAGGAGTCTTTGCGTTTTAATAAAGCAGCTTTGTGACGTTTATAATGTGCATTTGACTCAATTCCCCCACCCCAGCTGCTAGAGCGGCACTTCACATCTCCGATGGTGATTACTGAAGCCTCCTCTAACCCTAAATCCCTTCCTCCATCATCAGCACGCAATCACTTCGCCGCACAACAGGGATTCAGGCGTGAAATAAAAGCAAATGAACAGCAGCCTGAAGGAGGACGTGTTTTTGTTAACTGTACGCGTGTGTCTCACTTGTGCCTATCTATTCATTTTATTTAGATGCCTCCAGACTTTGAGGTTGCCATAGTAACACAGGAGAAGATGAAAGAGGGGGAATGCTGACACAAACGCAGCCCAAGCCATGTAAGTAGACGCACAGAGCTTCTTGAATGTATGTTGACGTTTTGAGGATTCATGATCTCATTTGATAAGTTTGGGGGGCCTGGAGAGTTTAAAAAATGTGGGGTAAACCTGGTCTAATTTGTCAATAATTAAACAATTTAATAATTGTTGCTGACCAGCAAAAATGCATGTCGCACTAAAGTGAGTTTTTACATTTTTTTATTTGAAACACATTTTTTTTTTAAATGTGAAAACAGATACAGTTAACAGTACTATTATTTAAGTATTGTTTACATAACTTATACATTATACTTAAATAGTACATATGTATAATACATATATAATACAGTATAATTACAAATAAATGAATAATAACAATTTGTATATATGGTTTTATTAAATTTTACTATTATATGTTTGAAAGTAACATTTTTGTTTCAGGTTAATAGCAATGCCATTTTTATTTTGTATATAATAAAATATAATAGTGTTTTTAAGAAACGTGGCTATTATTTATCTCTTGGAGATAAAAAAAAAAGTATCTATCTCTTGTAATTGTATTACTAACTATTATTTTATTTTTCAAATTGTAATTTATTGTAATATTTTTTGAAAAGCAGATTTATTTTTATAACTTTAAGTAATTTGTTATTAACCAATTTTGTTGTTTTTTATGTGGGGGAGGAGGGATGGAAATTGATCTTTATACTGTATATAAAATCTTCATGGAAAAGCAGGTACAAAAAAAAAAAACGTGTAGGCACGAAAGCCTTCTTGCTTCATGTGCACACATCTCAGCAGAGCACTTCTATCCTTCAGCTAATTACAGTTAATTTAATTGCCCGCCTGCGTCTGCTCCTCCGTGATTATAAACTGTGATGATGAAACCCAGCAGGACCACTCATCCCGAGTGAAAATGATACGCAGTCGTATTTTTTCCCCTCTGAAGGACGGGATGCTCATATTTGGAAGGGTTTCTTTTGTGGCGCTGCGAGGTGTAATCACACATATGAATCACGAATCTCTATGTCAGGTGATGAGTCGAGAAGGAGAAAATAGTGATAATGGAACTTTGGAGATGAATAAGTCACTGGTAGTCTGGTTTATTAGCACCAATACAAATAGGTTAGCTTAGCATGAAAGGAGCAGCGGGAATCGTGGCTGAGCATTTCCCGATGACCTTTTAACAAACCTATTTAAAGAGTCAGGCCAGAAAGAACAATATTTTCTTACCTTAAGTTTGTCGAAAATTGTATGAAAAGTTTAGCAGTGTGCCGAACTGGATGTATTCCACAAACATGGCTGACATGCGATGCTAAAAATGTTGTGTTTGTCTGCTTTCCACTAATTAAAAGTCCTTCTTATCCAGTGGAACCTTGGTTAGCATCATTCCGAATCAATAAACCAAACCATTTCTTTTCCATAAGAAATAATGTCAATCCGGTTAATCTGTTCCAGAAAGCCAACATGTTAACACAATAGTTTGACATGCAGAAAACAACTTGAAAGGCATATACATGCATATAAATGATAAATGAAAGAGATAAATGGACATTTAAGGTTGCTTTTACCTTTTATTGAAGACGTGATTCTTGACGTGACCAAAAGCAGGAAGATGGTGGTGGTTGATTTTGCTGCCACGTTGTGTCTTTGGGAACAGTGGTCTTCAGTGAAGTTAAAAGTAACCTTAAATGTTCATTTATTCCTTTCGTTTCGATGTATTTAAAATTGTTTTATGCGTGTAACTATAACTGTAAAGTTTTGAGAGTCAACCGCTGATGACATTTTAGACAAATGATGTCACTTCGGGTTCCGGTTGCCATTTTGTAAGCTAGCTAATAGGATGCTAACAGGGTGTAAAATTTCCCTACAGTGCATAACCTTCTGCACGCTACACTACACTCCTCCGCACTCTTTCACTTCCTCCTTGCCGTCAAGTGTGTTTTTACATGCAAAAGATCCATGTTGAGATTTTATCAAATGCACTTCTGCCACCTTGTGGCCGTATCTGTGACTTAAAACTGCTCCAAAAGAGACATCTTCTAGAGTGCACTTGCATCATCACCTCTTTTTGCCTCTCGTGCAAAAAGACGTAAAAGACGTATTTTAGGATCAGGCGTTCGGGTTGCTAAAAACGTATAAATACATCTTTAGTATTGAAAGAGTTAAATGTACGTATTTGTGGTGGTTATTTTTTTTGGCGACAGTGGCCGCAAAAATTAATTAAAACGAGCAGTTAGGCACACGGATTGATTGCTACAGAGCATACCGGACGCTTTTTGTTCCACAATACTTATACACCCCTGCCTTGGAGACTATTTGTCTGTAAGTAATGTGCAAATGTAACTGTGTGGATTGAGAAATGTTGTACAGCATTTTAGACAGCAAGAGTTGTTTACTTAAGACACTATTTATGTCAGCCACTGACTAACTAAATACAAACACGATTTTCAGTCTATTTTCATTCATTTGTGAATACAAAATGAAGTTTGGCTGTTTGGTACGCTTCTACACATCGGGATGCATCCAGGCATCATGTCACGTATTAAAATCTCTTATTTGGGTACATCCTGACATTTATTCAACAGGCACGTTTTTATTGTATCCACATAATTGACTTATTTCAGCTTCTGTAGCTTAGTTTGTCACTTTGTAGGCGTAAACATTAGCCCTCCCCCTGGCTTTGTCTTCTTCTCTTGTGAATTTAGTGTTTACATTGCATGCTGCAGCGTGTCTTATTTTGCACACAGCAGCGTTTGTCTGCAAAATGCATCGAGCGGCGTCACAATAAAAGAAGCACAATGTGTTCATTGCACGAGATGTGACCTGACGTTAATTTGAGGTACGAGTTGCGTATTGTGAAGTGCTGGACAGTATCCGTACAGTATATTGTTAAGAAAACCAATATCAAGCATCTCCACACATGAATCTATATTACCACTAAGTCAATATTTGCAAGTGCCTTTATTTTAGGAAGAATTCCAAAATGTCATCATCACACACACATCATGAAGTCCATCATAAGGCATGGTCGGTATTAACCAGAGTAGGAGTGCTACAGGAGGAAAAACCCAAACAAACCTCCCTTTAACTTTCTGGAAGTCAGGAAAAGGAAGTCTGTTTGGATCACGTAGCTGAGAAGGATCTGGCCACAACACTAAAACTAAAATTCCAGCCTCAAAAATGGTAAAAGTCGGCACTTTGGAGTACCCTTCGGTGAGTCCAGTATTTTATCAGCAACGTAAATTGAAGCAAACTACAGCCAGTCCTGATGAAAATGTCCCTTTATTGACAAGGCCCCCCAAAATGACCATCTTTCACTTTGTATTTGGCTTTTTTCAGTGTGGAGAGTCGTCGATCTGCATTGTTTATAAAACAAGATACCGTCACAAACACCAACAAAAGGCACCTTTTGGATGAGAAAATGGTCGTTTAACATGGACTCCATTGGGAAAGTTGCTCTGTGAAAATGCTTTTGTACGAATGAAGGGTCTTATGATTAAAACGGTCATTTCCTTCACCATCCCTTCCTTGCCTGAAAACGTGGTCATTATTAAGGCACTCTGGAACATTTTCTTGGTCACAACGTACCGTATTATGTCGGTTTCAAGTGTGGATTCAAAGCTGAAAACGTTCTCTACTTTCAGTTGCAAATGAATGGAGCTCTAATAGGGAGCCCTGCAGCACTCCGCTGGTGATGATTATCTTACATCTACCAATAAAAATGTTGCATTCAATTTCACATCACTGGTTTGCAAGTGTTGGCTTGACACCCATTAAGTGTAACCAAAAAAAAAATCTTTTGTTTCATTTTATGAAAAAAAAGGACAAAAGTATTCATTACTGGATGATATGCAACATTTCAGTGTGGCTTTGGTGTCTTGTTCCTCCAAATATCAGTCTATTTTGTCCGATAAAAAAACACAGAAAACATACAGTAAGAGCAATTACTTTACAGTGAATTGTACATTGCAGTCTGCTCACATTCCCAGCTCATCATATGAATATGTTCAAATCAAGGCCGTTGTCATCGAGGAAGCCACTTTCCTTTCTGTAGACATGCCCCATATGAGTCCAGGGTTCGAATACTTAGCGGAGCCTTTCTTTTGTGTGGGGACTTTCTGGAGCATCGACTGTCAAACATCTTATAGCTTATACACGTGTTTTCACTTTTCAATGTTATCATTGAATGACAAAGACGTTAATGTCCTCCTGAGAAAGATGACAGTGACACACTACCTGCAGATATGTTCAACACACTGACCCCCTCTAGTGGCTGCACTACATATGACCAGACAGCAACACACGCACGCTCGCATAGTGCTGTACAAATATTGTCCACACTGAAGAAAACAAACAAAAAAAGTCTTATTTCCAGAAGAAAATTAAAGCATTACTAAAATATTACAAGAAAACGGTGATGTTATAAGAAAAAAAGGGTCATTTAAAGATAATGAAGTTGTAATATAACAATAAAAAGGGCTTCATATTCATGAATAAAGTGTAAATGTGAGTAAAAAGTTGCAATATTATGACAATAATGTTGGATTACGAGAAAAAAAAATGCAATTGCATTTTATGCTAAAAAAGTCCAGAGGGAAAAAAAAAATTGTTTCACTTCTGAAGTACATCTTTTCCCCCTTCATAAAAATACAACTTTATCTCATAATATTTAGAGTGGACTTTTGGATCATTGCAACAAAATACAAGTAATAATATAACAAGCTTATTTTGTTTCCTCTGAAAAATCCTACCTACTGGTACTCATACGAGGGTATTTTCAGAATATTACAAGTTTTGGGGCCAAACCTTCAATTTATTTTTGTACTCACTCCTGTTTTTTTTTGTTTGTTTGTTTTTTTTGATAAAAGAAAACTTTACTCCGTGAAAGTGAAAGTCAGTTCACTCAGTGAAAATGAATGACTTTTTTGTGTGTGTGTGTGTGTGTGCGTGTGTGTGTGTTTGTGTGTGTGTGAGACCCTAACACTGTCATGTCTTTTGTGGTCACTTGCCAGCTATAATAAACATAATTTACATATAAGTACATCAAGTTTTTTTTGTTTTTTTTCATAGCATCCTCAAAAAAAGAATGTGCTTTTGTCAGAACTATGGCCGTCGAAAATGCGTTGCAAGTCATACAGTGAGGTGACAATGTCTTCATTCTCACAGTCCAACTAGTTCATATTTTAAACAAACAAACATGAGCAAAGTAGGCTTAATAGACACATTCTGTACAGTTGCATCCCGTTGGATATATCAAACTGACAAGAAGAATTCTCTCCATGTTGGAAAAAAAGTATATTTCTATAAAAACATCTGCAGACGACTTCATGACACACTTTAAGGAGCGTTAATTAGAAGAAATAAAATGGCAAAAAAATAAAGAGCAAAGGTTGGTCACCGCGGAGCGAAGTGAAGAGGTTACATTTTTTTAAAAGTCACTAGTTTTATTCCCTGGACAAAATTGGGAAAGGCTCCGCCCTCTCTAGTAAGCACTGTCACTGTGCCCTCCGGCAAGGCACTTTTACAGCAGGCCAGCCAATGTTCCAGTTGGAGCCAGCAGGGAGAGAGGATGAAAAATAAATCCCACGAGTCTCGGCTGATATTTTACACTCTTTTAAATAACATTTAAACATTATGGCTATGCTGAAAATACATTCTGACATTTAGAGATAGACTATCTTTTTTAAAATATAAATGTGCAAAAAGTTGTAAACGGAAATGGTATCTGTGGTGTGTGTGTCTGTGTGTGTGTGTCACAGCCTGGTTGGCTCCTCGTCGCTGTCACTGCAGTTGCCACAGCAGTCCTATGGGGGGGGCAATAGAGAGTAAGACAAAGTGTTTGTCAGGACATTTTGCCAAAAACAAAAACCAAGCACAATGTGTCGCGTCCTCTGTTGCTTTTCACTCTCTCACAGGCACAGAACCGCTTGACATTCTCCATGTAGCTTCTTGGGTTTCATAGCCATACGAGTGTCGTAGTAGGGTCAACGTAACGGTAAGGTCAAAAATGTCAAAGTCTTATCCGATTGTCTCTAAACTTGGTGGACATAAAGTAGGTAGTTCGCTGCTCAGATAGTTAGGTTTATTGGTGGTGATGGCCCATAAAGGGACTGTATGCAACTTGCTCCAAATTACTTTTTTTTTTGTGCCCATCATTGAATATATAGCCTAACATCAGCTAAACTTTGCCAAATAGCTGACGATAGGGATGTCCCGATCCACATTTTTTGGCTTCCGATTTGATCCCTTTTTTTTTTCATAGGTTTGCCAATCCGATCCGATTTTTTTTTTAACAAGAAGCGTTTGTTACAAACATGAATTTGTGTAATTGAATATGGTTATGAAAATAGCTCTTCAAAGCACTGGATTTACTTTTTTATTACACAGCATGACCAACAATATTGTTTGGCTTTTGTAACAAACCTCCGTGAGTCAGGTCGCTAATCTAATAAAAGTCCATCCAGTAAAAGATAAAATTGGAAAAAATGGCCGTGCAAAATACTTTCAGGATAGGACTAATCATTTGACATGGTTATAGATGGTGTGATTTAGAATATATGACTGTTTTTTTTGTTGTTTTTTTTTTGACAAACTCTCTTCGAAGCATTAGTAGTTCATTGACTTCCCGTGCGAGCTCCCCACACCATGACACAGCAGTCCGGTCACAGTGAGGGGGAACTACCGCTGTAGCTACGGAGCCCAATATCCAACGTGAAACTAACTTCACCACGGTACACCATGGACATGTCTGCATGCTGGTGTTGCGTTTTCTTCTTGCGGGTGCCAGGAGTCGAGTGGCAACCAGCTTTGAGGCACATTGCCGCAGGTTAAGAACGTTGTACGGCAACCGGAACGGCCCGTTCTCGAGGCGGAAGCCGATATTATCCGATCTTCAAAATACAGATCCCGATCCTGAAGATCGGATCGGGACATCCCTACTGACAACACTACATGCGCGTGTTACGTTGGCGTACTCAAATCAGGAAGAGGCGGGATAAAATGCTAGCAGTGCATTCAAATGTTGGCAGGAATCCGCTGCATACAAAAGGCCGAGGCCGACGTTCACGTGAACAAGCCTGACTTACTGCCGGCAGTGCAGACCAGGCTCCTTCTCCGGTCCTTGTCCAGAAGGTATGCCGAAAGACCCCGTAAGGGACACCCTCCAGTACCCTTGCAAGGGTGTAAAGCTAGTCCAGTGTTACTCGACCAGGACCTCCTGTAGCCAAGGTTCGACTAACCTCATACCTCACCTAAAAGGCCTAAATATAATTTTATTTTTATTTTAAAACCAAAACTCTGAGGTTCCTGAATACCACTAGTTGGAGCCCACGTACCACCAGCGTAAGTCCCGCCAGTAAGCAGGTCACTCGACGGTGTTTGTAATCTATTTTATACAAAATATATCATTATAAAATAAACACATGATATGATGTAAATATAATAAAATATATTGAAAATATTACAGAAAAATAATCACAATGAAAGTACTACCTTCTGTCTGCCATGTTAATAATCCTATCAAACTACACACACAAATGTACTTTGTTTGTACTTTGTGTTCTTGTGTGTGCCACCCTCGAGTGGACCAACCTGTCTGCCAAACAGCCGCTGCAGGAGTCCCTGTTTGGGCGGCGGGGACGGCTGTCCTCGCCAGTCCAGGTCAGGGGGAACGGTCCCGTCCGGGTAGAAAACATTTAGCTCGGCAAAACATTCTGTCTCTATCATCTAGAGGCCAGAAATGAACCAGTCATCGCTGTTAAAATACTTCATACTGCTGAAAATGTCTGACAGTACCTCGTTCTGCCAGGGAATGGAGATGCTGCCTGTGGACACTTTGCTATAGAAAGACTCATCTTTCGGCTCTAGCTCCACACCTTTCACGGTGGAGAATTGCTCGATGTCCAGCACGTCTTTGCAGTAAATGGCCTGTGGCTGCAAACACACATCAACAAGTGGAAAAATACACAGTTTAAGTGTGTTTTTTGTTTTTTTGGCTGGGTATGTCTCTTTAGGACTTACATCAGGAATGAATGGTGCTTGCAACATTCCTGCTTCCAGCCTGTTGAAATTAATGGAGTGAAAGATGGGATGTGCTTTGACTTCTGAAGCTCCGCCTCCCTGGCAGCCCACTCTTACTCTGGGGTCTTTAGCTAACAGCTGGGATAAAAAAAACAAAACATCATTCTAAAGCAGGGGTGGGCAAACTTTTTCACTCGCGAGCCACGTTGTAATAAAAAATTTGGTGGAGGGGGCCTTCTATGTATAGGTGGTCATCCAACAGAACGACATACTTGCTCACGGTGCAATGAAACGAAAACACAACACATCCACAGCAAGTTAACGCATCACATAAATCAACAATTGCTAAGTGGGTGATAAACAAAAACTAAGCGCTAAACATAACATGTAACTTAAAAATTGTTATTTCCAAATGCCCGCAAGGCATGCTGGGTAGTCCAGCTGCAACCACATTATAAACTACGAACAATAAAACATTGGATATCAAGAGTATGTTAACTCCTCCTTGTTTACTTCTCTGACGACCTCCTCGACATATTTTGCAATCAAGCAAAAATGCAACAAACCCTGCAAAATGTTGGGAGAAAGAGTACCACCAACGACCCAGCATGCCTTGCGGCAGAATATAAGGGTGTTTTTTTGGCATGGGTATTGTGCGTAGACATTTATTTGTATGCCCACATGGTGCAGTAGGTAGGTTACTTTGAGTGTTGACGTTGTGGATCGCTTTGTTGTACAAGCTACAGATTGCATCTGATCCTTCTGGCGGCTCAAGCGTGCCACAGTAGCACTGCAAGTCATGTTGCCGGCTACAGTTTCAATGTTAAAGGTTTAAAAAAAAAAAAGGAATTTGGAAATGCCCGGTGGGCTTGACTGAGACGCTTGGCCGACCCAGACCTGTTCTAAAGCGACTCGTAGGAAGGCACTGAGTATCTACTCACCGCTTTACAGAGGGACTTGGCCTCCTCTGAGAACTTGCTGGAATATTCTTCCTCCACCTCCTTCACCAGCCGCTCCACTTCCTCACGCTTGATCTTCTTCTTCCTCTGCTGGAAGGGCGACTGACCCTCGATCATCTCGTAGAGAAGGCAGCCCAGCGCCCACCAGTCGGGGCTGAAGGTGTAAGATTCATTCTTCACCACTTCCGGAGCTGCCGGAGAAGACCAATAAAACCATCTGGACACCAGACGACAACCATTTTTGTCCAGCAGAGATGGACTGAAGGTGTCTTACCCATGTATCCGACCGTTCCCACCCGGCCCTTGATGGTCTGGCCCTCTGGTACGTGTACGGCTAGACCCAGGTCTGATATCCTGATGTGTCCTAAACACCACACACAAAACAGTAACTGAATTGCTGGTTTCAAATGAAACCATTCTTCCTGGGAAAGAGCGCCCTCTGGTGACTCACAGTTGAAATGCTGAGGCAACAGCCTACCCAGTCATGTTTCACATCCAAAAGTCAGATTGCTGTTTCTGGCAGAAAGGATGCTGCCTATCAAAATGGTTATTATTGTCAGGCTTTATTTTCTGTATAGAACAGAAAAATAACACTAACATTATTATTATTAAGTCATTATTGTCAGTATTAAAAACCCTACTGTAAGTTACCATGGGCCCTTGTAAAGGTGCTTTCAAATAAATATACTATTTATTTGTTGGGGGTTTTTTGGACTGCATTCAGTTTTTTAGCCACAGTTATTGTATTTTCTTTATAATTTTCTGATATTTTATTTGTAACATTTTATTATTATCAGGGCCGCACGGTGGCCTAGTGGTTAGCATTTTTAGCCACACAGTGAGGAGATCTGGAAGATCTTGGTTCGTGGAGTTTGCATGTTCTCCCCAGCAGCTGGGATAGGCTCCAGCATACGCCCATGACACTCTAGGATTAGGCGGCATAGAAAAATAATGAATTATTATCATTATTATTATTATTATTACCATCATCCTGATAAATGCCCCTGAAAGGCTAGTATTAATAAAATCTAATGATTATTCAATCTGTCATTATTCAATAGTTAATAAGGACACCTTTTCATTCTGAATTTATTATTTTGAAAATTCTCAATTACTATCACCAATATTATTTTCTCCATTGATATTTTTCATTTTTAATATTGGTTTGTAAAGTGGCCCCGAGTGTTTTGAAAGGTACTTATAAGTAAAATAAATGATAATTACTACAATTCTTAAACTGTCAAAACTGCAAAAGCCCATACATTTAATAAAGTGCCACCTCCCTACTCCATGCTCACCATAGTCGTCCAGCAGGATGTTTTCTGGTTTGAGATCTCTGTGTGGCACAAATAGAAGAAAAGACTATAAGACGGGGGGGGGGACAAAACATCGGCGTGTGAGAGTGTTACATTCTCACCTGTAGACGATGTGTTCCCTGTGCAGGTCTTCCAGGCCACAGCAGATCTCAGCTGAATAGAAAACTGCCCTCTTCTCATCGAAACCTGCCTCGCCCATGTGATAGATGTGAAACTTGAGGTCACCTCCGTTCATGAGTGTCAACACGAGACAAAGAGTGTCTTTGGTCTCGTATGCATACGCTAAGCTTACCTGGACATAGGACAGAATTTAATATTTAACAGAGACTAGTGGTTCAATTGCAAAATCATGTCTATAATGATGGCTATATCTGTCAAACAGCCTATTAGATGCGGCTGGCACATGCCAATGACATCATTGGTCTGTAGACCACAATTGATT
This sequence comes from Dunckerocampus dactyliophorus, assembly GCF_027744805.1. Lineage (NCBI taxonomy): Eukaryota > Metazoa > Chordata > Actinopteri > Syngnathiformes > Syngnathidae > Dunckerocampus > Dunckerocampus dactyliophorus. The sequence continues at coordinate 5,829,800 of NC_072834.1, read as the reverse complement.
ATTATCATGAATTACAGTACCGTGCAGTACTTTAGTTTCCCCAATAATGTAGTCTTCCTAAATTGCTGGAAAGTAATAATAATGCTTTTGTATGCTTTTGTAAATGCAACGGCGGTCTAAATGAAAAGATTGTAAAATATACCACAATCCTGGGGCAGCAACTGTATTATAAATGATCTCTTTACTCTTTCTTGTGATCGTGCATGAATACAAGAGGGACTTGTTAGCAGAATGTAGATGCTTGGGTGCAAACGACCAGTGAATAACGTCTTTGATGATGTCCGTGAGAAAATCTGCAGGTTTTTGCAGATATTGAATGCATTGAAACCAATGGAGGGAGTCTTTTCATTTGACCTAGCCTGAAATGTTAGCAAAGAGCTCCGTTTGAAAGAGCCATACAAAATACAGATGATCAGCATAGACGTGACAAGATATTTTGGTGTGTTTCCAAGAAGGAGCCTGAGCGAGAAAATAGAAATGGCTCTGGGATGGATCCCTGAGGTACATCTTGAGCAGTTTTGATTCCGTTTCTTTAGATTTAGACTTAAATCACAGCATGAATGGCATTTTCCCGAATAAATGCTGTGAATTGATGGGACCGTTTGAACCTAACAGCAACGTATCTCCTCGGCTCTACTCGCTGTTGACATGTCCCCATGGACAAAACCAGCTGCTATTCCTAGTTCAGTACAATGCGAGAAAATAAAGAGACACACTTAATGTTAGCTTACCCTTTTGCTGTGCCGGAAAGTTCCTAGCAATGTGATCAAAGTGGCAATTCACGCTACGAGAGCCCAAAGGGAATCTTCTTTCAATGCACAGAGGGAGCAGATATGCAAGAACAAAGACCACGGTTTTCCTGAAGTTACCGCAGCAACATATTATTTGTTCATGTAACTAGTGAACTTGGTGCTACAATAATGAACTGAAGATCTCTTTCATACCGCAGTGTGACAATCAGCTTGTGTGTGTGTGTGCGTGTGTGTGCATGTGTGTGAGCAATATAAAAAGAATTTCTTAAGGTAGGGGATTGCCTGTCATGAGGGTCAGGCTGCAGGATGAATATATAACCCTAAGATTCCCAGAAACAAAGAAACGGGTTCATGTGAATCCAAGTTAGCTGCTGTGTGTCCTCACGCAAACTGCATCAGGGTGTCACATTCAGCAGTTCATGACAAATCAATTTTTAAAAACCCACAAACCAATAAATGCTTAATCACATTTTGCCCTTTTTTGTATGAGCCTTTTCAGAGACTTTTATGCATTGAGATGAATTGTATGTGCTATGTAATGTGTAATGTAAAGTGGATGACTTAAATGTGCTCAGGATATGATCAAGCACTTCTGATTCAACATGGAAAATCCAATTTGTTCCAATTGCTGGATGAAATCAGAGGCGGAGTCCCCTGTCAGAAGGAGTTTCAACTCCCACCTCTAGGAGAGCTTCGACCATGTTCCGAGGGAGGCGGCGGACATTGAGTCAGAGTGGGCCATGTTCTGTGCCTCCGATGTTGAGGCGGCTAATCGGAGCTGTAGCCATAAAGTGGTCAGTGTCTGTGGTGGTAATCCCAGAACCTGTTGGTCGACACCAGTTGTAAGGGATGCCGTCAAGCTGAAGAAGGAGTCATATCGGCCTTTTTGGCTCATGGGACTCCGGAGGCAGCTGACAGGTACCAGCAGGTCAAGCGGTTCGCGGCTCTGCCGGTCGCTTGAGGCAAAAACTCGGACATGTTGGGGGGTAGTGTGGCAGTGACCTTGACTCGAGATGTTGTGGGCCGGTGGAAGGAAGACCTCCTCAATCCCACCGACATGTCTTCCAAAGAGGAAGCAGAGGCTGGTGACTCCACAGTGGGTTCTCCTATCTCTGGGGCTGAGGTTGTCAAAAAGCTCCTTGATGGCATGGCCCCGGGGGGGATGGATCCGCCCCGAGTTCTTTAAGGCCCAAGATGATGTGGGCGTGTCTTGGTTGACACAACTCTCCATCATCGCGTGGACATCGGGGGCAGTGCCTCAGGATTGGCAGATCAGTGTGGCGGAGGGTGTGTTCCAACTATCGTGGAATCACACTTCTCAGCCTTCCTGGTAAGGTCTATTCAGGGGTTCTGGAGAGGAGGATGTGCCAGATAGTTGAACCTCTGATTCAGGAAGAGCAATGTGATTTTCCTCCTGGTCGTAGAACTGTAGACCAACTTTACACACACTTTACTACATGTGTAGTAATGTGTAGTAGGGGACTTTAATACATGTGTTTTGTGGACTTGGAGAAGTCTGGGAAAATGGTGTACCGGTCCACCTAATTCCCGTTCCCTTGGTTTACAAGAGTTTGGTTTGCATTGTGGACAATAAGTCGGACCCGTTTCCAGTCAGGGCTGGACTCCCAGGGCTGCCCTTTGTCACTGATTCTGTTCATTACTTTTATAGACAGAATTTGTAGGTGCAGTCAGGGCATTGAGTGCTTCTGGTTTGGTGGCTGCAGTATTGGGCGGATGGTGTGGTCCTGCTAGCTTCATCGAGCCGTGACCTTCAACTCTCACTGGATCGTTTCGCAGCCGAGTGTGAAGCAGCCGGGATGAGAATCAGCACCTCCAAGTCCAAGTCCATGGTTCTCTCCCGGAAAAGGGTGGAGTGCCATCTCCAGGTCGGGGATGAGATCCTGCCCCAAGTGGAGGAGTTTAAGTACCTCGGGGTCTAGTTCATGAATGAGGGAGGGATGGAACGTGAGATCGAAAGGCAGATTGGTGCCGCGTCTGCAGTGATACGGACTCTGTGTCGGTCTGTTGTGGTGAAGAACGAGCTGAGACAAAAGACAAAGCTCTCAATGTACCGGTCGATCTACGTTCCTACCCTCACCTATGGTCATGAGCTTTGGGTAGTGACCGGACAGGATCAGGTGGGCTGGGGTCTCCCTTAGAACGCCTCGGGATCCGCCTGGAGGAGTTGGACGAAGTGGCCAGGGAGAGGGAAGCCTGGCCTTCCCTGATGGGGCTGCTGCCCCCGCGACCCGACCTCTCATAAGCGGTAGAATATGAACCGATGGATGAATGCTGGATGAAATGTTATGTCCTCTTAACTTCTGTCGTCACCTTCCTTAGAGTATCTGTTTCAAGTGTGTATAAAATCAAGTTGAAATAGTATGAATTGCTCACAACAAATCTGCTGTTGACTTTCTCCAGAATCTGCTTCTCGTTGAGCGCCATGGACTCTCCTTTACGCTTCTTGATCCTCTTTTTCTCCAGCTTCTTACAGGCGTACATTTTCCCCGTGGCACGTACCTGACACGCACACACCTGTAGTACACACATTTACATCCACAATAAATGGCACATACGGTAGAGGCTGCGGCTGGTTAATTAATAGCCGACTGCGAGCTAATAATGCAGTACACATGTATAGGACATGGAGGGAAACAATAATGTGTCTTATCTCATTTTCTCATAGCACTGTGCCTGGACATCAAATGAACCGCAAACAGAGAACTCATTCAGAAGTTTAACATCGTGATTGAGGAAAATAAATACTCTTTGTCTGAGGCCAAACATGCAAAAAAACCCACCATAGTTTTATCTGATATAAAAGATTACTAAACTTATACTGTTGTTAATGTTTTATTTATATTGTGAATAAATGTGAGTTTTGTTTGATAAAGCAACCAAATACAGAAATACTTCATACAACGCTTAAGATATTGCAAATGATTTAATGAATTAAATACAAATAAAACATACAATGGTAATATAATAAAGTAAAATAAAAATAATTTACTAAAGTAATGAAATATTTGTATTTTTATTTTATAACTTTTTTTAAACTAAATTACTTAAATGGCACGTTCTCACTCTCAAGAATAATACTAATGTTATCAGTTAGTTTACATTTAAAGTATGCCTTAATTATTAGTAAAATTATTAATTTCAATACATAAAAATCATAATCTTACATTCTGAGTATAATTGAATGTTTTAATAACCATATTTACATTTATACGTGTTTTATTCATTCATTTATTCATTTTCTACGCCGCTTGTTCTCACAAGGGTCACGGGGGTACGCTGGAGCCTACCCCAGCTTACTTTTGGGCGAGAGGCCGGGCACACCCTGGACTGGCCGCCAGCCAGTCGCAGAGCACCTGATACCACTTATTTTATTCATAAGTAAATAAAGCACATACTACATATTTTAAAAAGTTTCACAAAAAGCCATTTTCGTTCTTATCAAAGGTTCATTTAATGTTGATGTGTCCTGCAGCTCTATGCAAAAAACAAAATAAAAGTCTCAATACTGGAATGAAGGGGAACACAATCATTTATACAGAAATGTTGAGACTTTGCATGCAGTTGTAATTACTCACCTCTCCAAATCCCCCTTTCCCTAAAACTCTGTACTGTCTGAATGTATTCTTTGTTACTGGTTGCCTGGTGGACACATAGCAAGAGAGCAGAGTCAGAAGCCTTTCATCACGTAGCCTGCAGCTCAGAGAGACATAACCATACTGTATATCATACTTCCCATTCTAAATAGACAGGTTTTCTGTAAACAGCCAGCAAAAATATCTCAACATTTTCCACAGAACATTTTCATAGAGTATCCATTATTTTGTTGCAGTTTATTTTGCATTCGTTTTAACTCCAGAAGAGAACAACACATGAATTTCTTTGTGCACTACATTGGCATAGCTTGCAAGGTCAAATATAAACGACATGTCCCTACAGGCCTGGTTAAATGCCTTCTGCCTCATAATTCCTGCCAACTAAACACGTCTCAGTTTCTGAATCTCCAGTGTTACGCAACTCATCTTCAGGTTATGACCGCACCTTACTGCTCAAGATTTGAAATATGATATCGTGTCAAGCAATGCATGGATTTGGCAATTTGCAATGTTGTCATGGATTAATGACGGCTTGTTTTAAGCATGTGTGTGCTGCTTGTAAATGCCGGCATTTTTCTCTTTTACACAAAACAGCGAATTGGAGGTACAAAGTCTGCCCGGCAATTTTCTGCCTTTGAATGCAGCTTGACACATCTGACATGTGCCCGCCTGTGCCTTTTATACAGAATCCCGCAAAGCGGGATATTGCTGGAACTGTGTGTGCTTTCACACAGCAATGAGACATCCTGCATTCACTTAATCTGATGCGTGAAATGACCTAATAAATACCTGACAAACAGCGACAATTAATGCCTGGGAAATTCACTGTCGGTTCCACAACTGTTATCACTCTGAAACTACCTCCAAAGGTGGAAAAAATTGCCGGGCCGTCTTTGTTTATACAGAAGGAAGGTAAATAAATACCGGCTTTGACAGACAATGTGAACGAGGCTTATAACAAGTGAAGGCAGGTAAATGCAGACTAGTGTTTTCTCTGACTAATGTGGTAATTTCTGGAAACACTGTGTAAAAGGGGCTCTATAGGAAGACACACACAAAAAAAATCACCTCTCCAGCCATTTCCACTGGAGGAACCTATTGTAGTACATGCTGTCGAGGTAGTCCGCAAAGGGCGCCACACTCAGGAAGTCGTGGATCAATCTACAAGAAAACACATAAAAAAATATACGTCATTCAGGTGCCTGGAATATAATAATGGGCCTACAGGCGTCCTTAGGACCCCTTGGAATTGCGGACTTACTTGGTACAGTCCTTGAAGAGCTCTTTGCATGCTTCTTGCTGCAGCCGCTCGGCGCACTGAGCCCTCATGGTCTCCTCCACCTCCGGCAAGTGGTCCTCGCTCTGATGTAAAAACAAAGTCGCTCAATTGTAACAGCAAACCATTCTACTTGGATGTTCACATGAGGAGACAGAAACATAAAACACACTGTAACAAGCGTTCCTGTTAATTAGTTGAATGTAATTTTAGATAGTGTTTGTGAAGGAACAACCCGTTATACGTACTTGTGGTGCAGATTGGTATAAATGTGTAGATTTAAGTATTTTAATGTTACAGTCTGCTTGCATTGTGGTCAAATGGGGGGGTGAGGGGGGGAGTAGCAATAGAGGAGAATGAATTTGGAGAGAAGCAGCAACCTTTGGATTGAAGAATACGTCAATTAGTTCTTCCCCACACTGCTTCCTCTTCTCATCTGGCGTCACCTCGTACTCGGCCTGCAGAAGGACACACAACGTGAAATTAAAGACGAGACTGCTTGAAAATCCAATTAATGATCCAATAAAAGATAAAATTGGAAAAAATGGGAGTGTAAAAATACTTTTAGGGTAGGACTAATCATTTGACATGGTTGTAGATCAATTTGTGGTGTGATTTAGAATACAAGTATATGACTTTTTTTCTTTTTTTTTTTTAAACAAACTCTCTTCAACGCTATAGTAATTTATTGACAGTCCCTAGTATAAACAACCAGCGGTTACAACAGCATTGGCAAGGCCAGAAATTTTTAATTGGGGTGGCCAAGGTCAGACCATTACTCACATAAGGGTGGCAGTACTTTCAGGTGATACCTGAAATGTCTAGATGGCCAGTGGGGTGGGCGGAGAGTGACCAAGGGTGGCCATGGCCACCAGTTAGCTCCACCACTGTACAGCGGCACTTCCCATGCGAGCCCCCGGCACCATGACACAGCAGTCCGGGCACAGTGAGGGGGAACTACCGCTGGAGCCGAATATTCAACGTCCAACTGAAACTAACTTCACCACAGTACACCGTGGACATGTCTGCATGGTCCTTGTGGGTGGTGGGAGTCGAGTGGCAACCAGCTTTGAGGCTCATCCTCCGTCTGGAAAAGGTCCCCTTCCTGTGGCAGATCTCCTGTGTGGCCCCAAAATAGCTCACCCTAAGGAGCTGAACCACTACAGACCCGTTGCCTTGACCTTCGACCTCATGAAGAACATGGAGAGGATTATCCTCAGGCACATCTGCCCCTAGGCGTCGTCCGTTATGGACCCGTTGCAGTTCGCTTATCGTCTGGGCATCGGGGTGTATGACGCCATCATGCACCTGCTGCATAGGGGCCCTGTCCGATCTAGAGACCACTGGGAGTGCGGTGAGAGTCATGTTCTTTGACTTCTCCATCGCGTTCAACGCCATCCAGACGGCACTGCTGCAGGGGAACAGGCCACAGCACGTGAGGTTGTGCAACTGTACTTTGGATGTGGTAGCTTGCAGTGCCGGGGTTCCCCAGTGAGCTCACCCTTCCTGTTCACACGCAACACCGTGGCCTTGAGACCGGCTGGAGTTGGTCCACCACCCACACCGGTAAAGATCCAGGGAGATAGTAGACTCTTTTAACTACCTGAGTGTTCATCTCAACAACAAACCAGACTTGGACACACAACACAAATGCCCTGAACAAAAAGGCCAAAGTAATTTCCATCCATTGAGTAGACTGAGGTGTGTGCAGGTCCCTGCTATGGGCCATTTATGACACTGGTGGCTTCTGCAGTGCTATATGCCACCGTGTGACAGGAAAAGACTAAATAAACTGATTAGGAGTTCTGGCTACTTGCCTACTCCTCTTTATTTCATTCCATTTTTGCTTTAGTCATGTTTCTTCTTTATTCTGTTTATATGTAAATGTTTTATACAGCAGCCATGGAATTTCCCCAATGTGGGATGAACAACGTTGATCTTATCTATCTTTCGGTCTGGTTACGACCATTTACATCGGCACCGGTGCCATTATGGTACCGAGTATTGATACCCATCACAACCTGGAAGTGGACAAAATCACCTGAAAATGGCAAACCAAAATGACTGACCTCCTGTATGTGTTGGGCATAGGTTTGGTCTTGAGAGGTCACATCTGAGACCCCTAAAATCTATTCATTTAAGCAGTTTTCAAGAGAGACAGACTCAGTCAGTATAAAAGGAGTAAAGTGGATTTGGGATCTTGAAAGCTCTACTCTACTGGTTCAAGTCTGTGGCCAGCAGGTGGCAGTATGAAAAAGGATGCCATCAAATAAAGAAAACGAGCCAGGCTCTTGTTTGATTTATGAACCAATTGCATCCACTCGTCCTCGCATCCGCCGTCCCCTCCAGTACACTCACAGCGGCCGTAAAACTGAGTCTGCCTGGAAACCTCCAAAGTGCTTCCTCTCGCAGCTAGAGCCTGTAAACGAATGCTAAGTGACAACGGAGACGGTTCAATTCTCCGTCTTGCTCTCTCTCGCTTTCTCAGAGGGGCCTCCTGAGAGAGACAGGAAGCGGTCGCAGGGTCGAGAAGTTCTTAATGCAAGCTGAGAGCCTTACAGCTGGCCAGTCAGACTGGAGCCTCGCTGACGGATGGCCACTGCCGCCGCTCATCGTATGGTGGATATGAAGTTCATGGATCAATATACTGATTGTGGTCCATATTCCCATTCAGTTCCTATTTTGCGTCGTATGTGAAATCAGCATTATAATGGTGTTTGCCACATCAGTAGATACACCTGCGCATTATAAAGAGAGTCAATACATACTTCTAATATATGAGTATGTTTATTATTGTCTTTGTTTGCAGTGGTGTTGAACTGGATTGCATCATTTTTCAGCAGTGTTCCTGATAATTTTATTTTTTTTTAAGTGACCTAATCCTGCATTGATGCAAAACAGGAAAAAAAGAGAATACTGTTGCCCTTTTGAAGCCTATTAAACGATGTCGTGTAATGGCTTCCCAACAACTAATCCACTTCTCCAGTAGACTTACGCTTGAATCTTTGTTTTTTAAAGGCCAAACGCTCACAAAGAGCGAGTTTGGAAAGTAGCAAAACACTTTCTTCCATCTTACCGCGGCGTCCAGAAACTTGACGCAGCGCCTCAGCTCGGGTCGAGTCTCACAAAACTGCCGGAAGAGTAAGCGTCCGATGGGTTGGCGCTCGCAAAGGCTGCTGTAGTCTTTCTCTGGTGGAGGACAAGAAGCGAAGACTGTCATCCCAGGCGTGGCAGACATACATGCTGCTTTTGGAGAATGATCAACATGTACAGTATGAGTGAGGGGATATGAGAAACACTGTCCATCATGTGTTGTGCTAAATATGGTTTGGAAGACAAATACTCAAAGTTTTATAATCATTAGACAAATAGTCGATGACTTATGGGCAATTAGTTGCTCAGTCCTACCTGTGTTGCTTGATGGCGGCCATGATTTCCAACTGATCTTGTTCAAATTTGATAGTCATGTGCTTATCAGTACCGTAAAATGGTGTAGCAAATCCCGTGGCCATTTGGTCAAACACTCTGAAGTTGCAGTGTGAGCGCAGTGAGCTAAATTCAAATATATGGCGTTTAATAACAGCGCCTCCACGTGGTGTATTTTTGTCATAAAAATAATAGCACAGGAGCGCATGTTTTAACACATTTTCGCCCTTTTGTGTGCAGCGGTTCAAGAGTAGAAGTCAGTCACAGTCCATACAACAGAGTCAACTCTACTCTGACAGGATCTCTGTGAATTCCTGTTGGTATCTGTTGGTATCCTTCTGTGCATCACCACACAGAAAGAGGTGGGGGGTGTCAATATGATGCCAAGGATTACATTTGTGGAGAGTTAAATCCACACCTTTTTGTGCAACCAACGTCTAATGTCACACGGTACGTTTGAAACATAGGTGAGGTGAGGGGAAAAAACATGAAAAAAAGAGAAGCTGACAAGCAAGGAAGTTGACTGTTTCCTGTGTGTCTTTCTCAAGACACTCCTCCGTGTCGTAATAACAGCCACACGCAAAGCGCATAAAGCTCCCCTTAGTAGTACATTTCAAATCCTCCTGCTTTGCATCCTTTCATTGTTCTCCGAGTCTACTTTTGCATCAGGTGTCGTTTTGACGACGACAACTTCCTTCCTGCGTCGGTGTGTGTTGTTTAGCGTGAACCAGCCATTTGACTCATTCAAATCTAAAGCTGATTTGCACTGACGACGACAAGAGAGAAGCAGCTCAAAGTCAGGTTGAAGCCGACAGACGGAAGACTCTCATTGGCATTGATGCCCTTTCACACCACTCGTGCAAACTCCATTTAAGGGATCAACAAGAAGTCAATTATGCAGCCTCGACTCCTTGTTGCTGTGACGTCAAGTAGAGTTAACGATTCAACTCATCAACAACATCCCGAACACGAGAGCACGAGCCTCGGGGCCCATAAGCGTAGGAAACTCTGGTTAGTTGCAGAGGGAGGAAGCTGACTGACTGACTGTGACGTTTCAAGCGCTACAGTGTGCTCATAGTCAAGATGGCAAAGCGGAATGTTTTAATGAGCCCCTATTTTGCAAAAGTGACTTTAATGATGTTGTAACAGTAACGTGTGTCCCTAGAATCAAACGTGTCCGTTTTTTGCTCCGCTTTTGAGAGAAGAGGCGCTCGAACGGTCGCTTTTGAAGTTCCGGCTTTCCTTGGTACCATGAAAGAAAAACCTCCTTCCCCCTGGACATGACCCTCACCAAGCTAGATGAGCCCATCCTGTGTATACGCCCACAGAGGGGAAAAAAAACCCATAAAAATAATTCACTTCTGTCACTATTAGTCATGCAGCTACAAACGTGGGAGCTGATTGATCAGGATTTTTTCCAGCGAATAGGCAAAGTTAGCATGATGTTGCATAGCTCACGTGGCTACGCCAGGATTACTCGTGTTTATGTCCTCCCGTCCCACTCCTTACGCACGCTGTCTGAGGCAGGCGTGTACAAGCAAAGCTCATTAGCATTAAAGCAACAGACACACAAACCTGTATGCTCCCAGTAGGGCTTACTAAAAGCACTTTTACTCCATTCTACCATCATTGCTAGATTTTGACCAATACACTTACAATTGTGGGACCTTTAAAAAATTGTTTTAAGTTAATAGAAATGGTGAAAATGGGGAGAAACTCTGACCTGTGCATGCTGCTATACCATCAAACGGTTACCCTTGTGTTTAAGAGTCTAGCGCAGCGTGGTGGTAGTGTACACGCTCAAACACACAGTAAACACAGAGGCCACATTGTTTGGACACCGTCCATTAAAGACACTGCAGCGCTGAGAGTGAGCTGATGACTTCCACTGATAAGACTGGAAGTGACACAGCGTGCAGGGCAGTAACAGACTGAATGAAGCCACGGGATGGACGGCTTTACTGTGAGACACTAATTAGGTTACAATATAACCCCAGAGAAGATAATAGGGCAGGATGGAAAGTGTTTACATTCAGTTGTTTCATTAGAGAAAGAGCAAAAACTACACAAACGTAGAACTTCTCCATAATACTGTAAATAATTCCAAAGACCCTGAATAATAACAAATTTCAAAGAAATAAACAAAAACTAACCAAACTAACCTAATAAATATTGAATAAGACAATAAGACAAAATATTGCAATCTACTAATTTGCTTTCTACTACCGGCCCTGCCTCCCCAAAAAGGACTCACTCTGTTCATGCTGTTGTTCTATGGAACGTGCTGTAACCAATGCACAGAGTGAACTCCCTTCCTGCCTCTTTGGAGGCGGAAGATGAGAAAAACAGACACGCATGCACATGGCAATATATTGAAGCGGGAAAAATGATCGAGTTAATTTTCATTTACTGTGTGATTAATGAATTTATTATTTCCTTTAATATGTCATCTGTCACTCTCTATAGTTGTGGAATCGGTGTTTGTGGCATGTATTTTCTCACAGGTAAGTTGTACTGTCTGTCAAACATCTGGACGTCTTGGAATGCTGACTTGAACTGTATTAAAGAGCAGCATTTCTTCTGCGATGTAGCAAACTACACTGTCCGTGAGCGTGTAGTTTTTTTTCCAGATGGGAAAAGTGGGTCGGGTGAATATGTTTGAGGTGGGAAAGTTTGTTTTGTTGCCTTTTTTGTTGCCACCACTTTCAAACAAACTGAGTACACTGGCTCATCTGTGTCAATGGGCTCACCTTGCTCGTTCGGTTTGAAGCCGGAATATTCCCACACGGGGGCTTTTTCCTTTGCAGTCATCTTTTTTTCCCCTCATTTCTACTACGTTACCTTGCATTGCTGCTTACGAGGCTCCCTTGCTGCACTGTGTATGTATGCTAGCAGCCCCGCCTCCCACACAGAGACAAAGCGACTGTATGACTGACGAGAGGGTTCACTCTGTGTTGCCCTTGTTCTGTGGAACGCCGTTGTTCTATGAAGCTCCTAGGTGCTGAACCAATGCACAGAGTGAACTCTTCCTGCCTGTTTGAAGGCGCTAGATGAGGAAAAGACACATGCATGCACACGGCAATATGTGGAAGCCGGAAAAATGATTGAGTTAATTTTCATTTATTGTGTGGTTAATTACTTTATTTATTACCGCGAGACAGTTTTTTTTCTGAATGAGAAATCTCGTCACGCTTTAATCCCACGAGATCTCGTGACGCCCCGAGTATTTACGATTTGAAAAAATGGTACACACTATTTTTCACATAATGCAAATAGTGCATGCATTCGGTTTATTGTTTATTCGAATATTTAATATATTTGTCAACCAAATGCTGCATATGCTGCTGCTGTAACAAGGACATTTACTCTTGAAAATTCGATTGTACTGTAAAAATGGTGCTAGCTTACCAGTGGATTGTCGCAGCTCTTCGCACAAACTAATGTGGGGGAAATGCAGCATCTGCTTCCATTTCTTACTCTTGCCTTTCCTGTTTCCACAGCCCCCTGTAAAGAACAACAAAACATTGATCACAATCGAGTAATACAACATCATGTTCATGTGCGCCAGCGCATTGTATTGTTTTTCTAATGTAACGTCATATAAGCTGATGGCTGAAGTCAAACGTTTTAACACATTTCCATATTCAACAGCATGATGACGTGTGTCTAAACTTTTGACCAGCACTGTATGTGTGCACCGTGCTAAGTGGATAAAATGATACAAAGCATCAACAAAAGTAATTAAAAAGGAGCCAAGAGGTTAAAACATGGAGTTATTATTGACTATCAGTGCCAAATATACAGAAACATACATTTAGCACTATGAATACTTGGCTGCAACCAGCAGAGGCGTTGTGGAATGTTAATATTCCCTAAATAAGCAATCAATTTCTTCCGGCAGGTGTATAAATAATAAGGGTGTCATGGTTTTCAAGTTCATTATTGCCTAAAGTGCAGCATTAGTACAGTAGTTCCAGCTTGAAGGTGTACCGAGTTTGCCTCTGTATTCTACTGAATGTTCCGTACCAAAAATCGGATTAACAATACATATACCGTTAAACCCCTAATAAGGAAGAAGTCAAATCATCAGACCAGGAGGAAATATTATGTTTGCTGAGCTTTTTAGGCCATAAAATTAACAATAAGGTGGATCTGGACCTTGAAAGGCACAAAGGAGAAGTCAAACACGGCGACGCAGCAGTCTAACAATGTTAAGAGTACAGCAGAAAGCCAACGGCGCTCTTTATGTTTTTGCTGTTACTATTTCTGCTGTGCCTGAGGGGAGGGGAGGGGTAGCGTGGCGTGGTGGTGGGGGTGGGCCTTTGGGGAAGAACTGCACTCTCAATGCAAAGAAGATTGTTTTGTTTGCCACCAAATGAGGAAGTCTGCCATCGGATTACAATCGATAACTGGTAGAAGTGACTCGGGCAGTGTAGATGAAGATGCAAAGCGTGGGAATAAATACAGTAAAAATCCCTGAAGGCCACCAGATGAGCTTTTCAGCTTTAAGTCATGAAAGAAGGTTGACTCGGGCGACACGCGTAGCATGTGTGTTTGTTTTGTTTACAAATTGTTGCTCTATGGTTTTGCTGTCTGATGTGAAAGTAGTGACCGTGACTCCACCCATCAACAAGAATTACTACCACTCTCAATGTTAAGAGCAAGCAAATTAACTGATAGTGATTTACAACATGATGGTGGACTGCCATCAACCTCAAGGCAAAACAAGACAAAGATTAGGCACGGACAACACAAGCCTCTGTTTTTATTATCTAAAGACTGTCCGAACTGAATATATACTGCATTTCCTCATATAGTTTATTTAGCCAAGTGCAGAGAGTGTCAGGCATCTTTTAGAGTGGAGGTCTTTATTTGTACATTTTTATAATAATATTAACTAATATTATAGGTTTTTAGCATTTGTCCACAAATAAATGCTGTATAATATAATATACTGTGTCCAAAGTTAGCCACTTTCCCCATTGCCTGTAAAGTGTCGCTGTTCTGTATACGCTAGATCCCCACCTATTTGCAGTTCCCATATATTCATGGACTTCTTTTCTCTGCTTTCAATGAGAAAGAAATTAAGAAAGTAATTTGAAGAAGAAGAGTGCTGCAGCGATGAATCTAGCAGAGGGAGCTGTCAAGGAACTTAATTCACTCCCATTTTCCAGCAGGAAGAGGCTTTGACAAGACGTGATGTGTAAGTTTTGTTAGTAAACAGCAACACTGTAAACAAATACTGCAAATTGTCTGCCTGTAATTGCTTCTTGCTTGTTTAATAACTGTGAGAGGGATATTCTTAGTTGATCGGGACAATTTTTGCCTTTTTTTTATTGATCGGATCTTTATGGCAGCTGCCATAAAGTGGTTTGTTTTTGCAGCAGGCCGGAAAGTAAACAAAGCCAAGTCAGCCATGTGGAAGTACTTCTGCATTGTAAATGAAAACAGTCCCACAGCCACTTGCAACGTCTGCAACATGACAATTTGCACATGGTGATACCTTTGTGGGGTTTTGCTGTCTTTTCGAATGTATGGATCCATGCTATGTTCCGCCATCATGACACTACATTGCTGACACTTCCTGACAGCAATTGTACCCCAAAGGTTTCACCTCGGATATAAGGAGCTCTGATGTTTGCCCCATGTCGTTACCGAAATTACATTTTACAAGACTGCACCAGGTCCATATGTGATTTAACTATTTTCCTAAAATATTAAAGTGAAGATGACCTTTAATACTCTGTAAGAGTTTTATTTCATGGGATTTACAACAATACTAGCAAATTCTAAATGTAATGAAGTAAGCTTTATAAAAACGTGTTGTTGTATTTACTTCAGTTACTTGCTAAAAACATTTTCAGTTCCATAATCCATAATAATATTGTCAACATCGGATCGGATCTGAGAGGCCAAAAATGCTGACCGGGACATCTTTAGTTTGTAGTGTCGAAAATAGGCATTTTTAGGGTATTTTACGGGTGCATCCGTTATTTGCAGTCTTTCGCCATTTATGGGGGGAGTCTTGGAGGCCAATAGCAGGTATCTACTCTAAACAGCACTGACACGGAATGGGGCAGAAAAATTCAATCCATCAATTGTCAACCTTCAGATGTAGAATCAGAGCCATAACAGAAAGAGGTGGAACACCACCTGTGGGTAAGGATGCTCCGCAATGTTGGAACCAGAGTGTAAAATTGAACACGCTGACACTCACTTCCCCCTCCGTGTTGTGTTGAACGCAATTGCCCTGCAAGTATTTTATACTTCACACAGACAGGACACTGGCAAATCAACTGATTGTGGGACGCCCTGGCACTATATGAAAGCGCACACAGTTGCAAGCTGTATTAAAGTTACAGCTCTGATGGACCAATTTTGCGGGATCTCTACTCCAGTGAGGCACACGTAATTCTTTTCAGGTTACTTTTAGAAAAAGCTTTTGCTCTAGAATGCACTGTTCTTCATATAGCAGCACTTTCTGATACTTTTGATACTTCAGATATATGATTTTGCCCTTTGTTTTTTTTTCTGATGTTGTATATTAGCTTGGCTATACAGTGTTCCATCACGATCTATCGATGCTCTGTTGTGTGTGTCTGTTATTGTATTTACTACTGCTACCAGTAGAGGGGGTTGTATACTCATGTGAGAGTTGAAGACGTGTGCCGCTGGTGTAAAGATATCATCCCTCCACCTTGTTAGCCGGCTAAATATAGAGCCACAACAGTCCTGACTGGCTAAGGGAGAAAACCGCGAAATCGGATTTAAACAAAAAAATCCGAACTGGGCATCATGCCCTGCAGTGTGAACATAGCCTTTGTGGCAGCAGCCGATAATAAAATTGTTCGCTCTGATGTTGGATTTAGCTCACTCGAACAGCTAACAGGAAGCCTCTTGCATTGAGTAACGTTGTCTCCCTGCCGTTTACACTGATGAGTTAATGCACAGCACACTGACAGCAACTCAACTTGCATGAGCAGGAGAATTGTCTTTTTACTACTTGAGTTATGTAGGATTGTAAACATTTATTTTCCTCCTGAGTCACAGAAAGAGAATGCTCAAGGGCGCATCAGCTGGGAAGATGTTTCACATAAACACTTGGGTGGCCTACGTGTTACAATATACACTATAAAATCAAATAAAAAGGCCATTATTATAACACTAATCAGACATTGCTAGTCTACCCACAAAGTACTATTTGTTCACCCTCAACATCCTGTTTCGCAAACGACAGGACGATGCTGCAACATCAAGCGGAGGAAACTCGCTATGTCGCTACACTTACATTTCACATAAAACCATACAGTCATTCCAAAAAAATAAACTATTTTACACATTTATTTTACAATAATCTAAATAAACATATTTTATAAACAACAGCAAGGCTAGATTTTGGCCAAATGTGTTTTTACAATAGTATTAGATAATAATAATATTTTTAAGTACTTTTTTATGTATATAATATATACCATTACGACCAACAGTCATTCCAAAAACGTGCTATGGACAAATCCCAATGCATGTCATGTTATAATATAGTAAACTAATAACCACATACAGTAACGTAGCTTTTGCAGTTACACCTAATGAGTAAGGGTGGTTTTAGTGGGATTTAAGAGCTAAAATGACACTATTTCCACGCCGAATCAATAAACCGCTTCAAAATAGTAGGAAAATGCCTTCTATTGTGTTATAAAAGATGTATACACAAGTGCAGGTGACGGAACACTTTAATGGCTTAGTTTTCAAATTGAGTCTCGCACGTCCACACCGAGAACGTCGTGAAAATATACAGGATCTTTCGATATTTAGTCCCAACGTTACTAAACAATGTGATCACCATCAAAGCCGATTGTTACATGTGTCCCCCTGCACGGGACACCACCCACTGAAGCTGTTAATCCGCCATCTCCATCGTTACCTTCCCGGGCTTTCAGTAGCACCGTGTTGGCCACGATGTTCTCCAGCTCCATGTTGTCTCAGATTAACAGCAGCAGCAGCAACAACCGGGCCGAGCTCCAGCACCCCCGTCCACCTCCACCCCGGTGGATTCAAGCTGCCCGAACACAGTTCACCACCTCCTCCCACCGGCCCACCCGAGGAGGAAGACTCAGCCCTCCAGTCTCTGCTCTCCCCGCAGTCCTGTCCAGTGACATCCGTAGTCCTCCTCCTTCTCTCTCCGCCCCATAGCTGCTGCCGAAGACCAGAAATGTACGTACAGACGTCTCACTCGGTGCAAAAATTGGAGTTGATGAAAACATTGGCGGTAGGTGCACAGAGAGGGATCTCACTCGACTGAAAACAGTCCATTTTCAGTAGTACATAGTGACTATTACTTGGTAACAGAGTATTTTCTGAGTATGTTTCTATCATAAATAAATTTATAATTTATTTACAAACAAAAATCACTGTTGTTTCGAATACCACTAGAGGGAGCCCATTGAGGCTCAACAGTAATGATATCATGCTATAGCACAGGATTTTCTTAACATTCAAACAAATTGCCCTATACTGCCCACAGCCACTTGAAGGCACTCTTGCATTAGCTGGGAACTGCTATGGTATGTTGCGATGTGTCAATTACTGTTTTAGTGCTCAATGAATTCCTTTCTGTCGAATTAATATTATATATATAATATAATGTAAACAAATATTCTATTGTACATATTAGTGACTGATAAATTATATTTTCACCTATGATCTAATGCAAGATTGTGTGGTGTTGCTTCGCATTACAAAAGAACAATCAAGCGCTCCTCTTTGGCTCCCCTGGATGTAGATGTCAGCGTGGATACACCGCTACAAATCCAGAAATCAATAGATCACGATTCCGGAGCAAATGCTTTTTGTGGCATATCTCGCTTGGAGAGATCAATGAAAGCACCACAACATTTTTAAAGGTGCATTAGGAAACACTTTCACTGTTTACGGCCCGGTAGAGGATGACGGCAGCGACTCACACATTGCCAGCCTGATAGAGCTATTGATCAGCTCAGTGGCATATCCTGGTCTTCACTGTAATAATGCAGTATCCAGTTGATGTCTATGAAGAAGTTGCGTCAAATGCAACAAAAGCCCTGCATTATTGGCAATCATTCGCAACGCATTTACCAATAAAATAGCTGCATTCTGATCATATTACTGTTTAACGATTAACTACTTTAGGCAGGTTTAGTTTACATACATCGTGGTGTGTTTTTAAAGAAATTATTTAGCACGTCACATTGCACAGTCCGTCGTCTGCCCTCTAGCGGATTCAAGTAGTAAATGCAGCGTCTGTCATCAATTGAACAATTTCAGAAACCTACTAAATTTACCAAAAGTATATTATTTATTGCTAATGACATTTTGTGAACTTTCTGTGTGGGGCTGTATCGCCTTCCAACAAAGAATAAAAAAAAGAAAAACGTTCGAAAAGACGAAGGCGTGGTCTGAAGATCACATGACCGGAACTAAACAAAAGCACACTCTTGCCCCACGTCGGCGCACATTGCTAACTATAACACTTTTTACGTAACGCTGTAATTAAAACACACGTTTACAGTCATGCCGAAAGCTAAGAAGTCCAGCAAAAGGAAGAAGTTTGATTACAGTAAGAACCGGAAGAACCTGAAGAGGAAGTTTATCAAGAAGGCCAACCCGAGGATAGAAAAGTAAGCATGGTGGCTAATGCTAGCTGCTCACCGAGCTTTCTTCCAGCAGTCACAAGGAAATAATTTGTTGTGTCGGCAGTTTACTTGCGATTAATATGTGAGCTATTTGGGGTACATAACTAATTTACTAATGTCATGCCACTGTGTGGCTGGAATTGTGGACTGGACACTTGTAGCGACCCAATTACTGCAGTAAAGTGGCACAGTCTCATTGGTGTATCTCCAGCTGAGAATAATGATGTTAAGTAGTCGTGCTGTTTGTGTTTATAATACATTGTGTTCGTGATATTTGCTTTCACAGTAAAGAGATTCGAGAAGCATGGGACCAAAGGAAGTCCACAGCCAGGAACCTGATGGAGATGGGACTAGCATTTGACCCAAACCGCAGTTTGCCCATCAAGAAAGAGAGTGTAAGTAGTAGCTGTTGGTGGTTTGAGTCTGACTGTAATGACATACAATCTATGACATAGTGTATCCCTCTTTATTTCCGGACAGTTTTAGTGTTACAAAAAAACAGGCTATTAAGTAATATATGCTAAAGCGTAATTAAAATTGTAGTTATAGGTTGTTGCTTCAATGCAAACAACACCCCTTAAAATGTTTTTTTACGTACAAGTACTAGTATGACCATTTTGAAAGCGTTTGTGTACTGTAGTTCTTTTATTGTGCCAAAAGGGGGCAGCAAAGTTTTGTCTCTGCTATGAACATGGGGAAAACTGTTTTCTCATAGTTATTTACTTATTTTCAGGTCCTTGGTCTGAGAAAAGAGACGAAAGCTCCCGTCAAAATTGTGACCAAGCCCTATGTTCTCAACCGTAAGTGTTGCACGACTACACTTTTTTTTTTTTTTTAACCTCTGTCTACCTCAGGGGACGGCAACCTTTGGCATCAAAAGAGCCATTTTGCCTCCTCTTCCAGTAAAGAAAAATGGTCTGGAGCAGCAAAACATTACACAGCTTATAAACAGAAGTGCAGAGTGCATGTGTAGTCTTATTGTGAAATAATGTAAACACTGAACTGTGTCGGCTTTTTTGAGTTGCTCCTGTATTTGTGCAAAATTAAAAGAAAACGTATCCGACTTCAACATTAAAAAAAGCCCATCATTTGACTCACTCGTTATCACACTGGCCCACCTCAACCTTCCCTTGCTCATCCAATCAGCAGCCAGGACTAGAGTGTAGATTCATTCACTGACTTGCGGTGATGGTGAGATATTTCGTACTCTTTTTGAAAACGCACATTTCCTCCGCTTTGGTGTTTAAAAAAACAATTTAAAAAAATCACAGAGCTTAGCGTGGGAGCCGCAACAAGGGCGATGAAGAAACGCATGCGGCTCCGGAGCTGCGGGTTGCTGACCACTGGTCTAGCCGGACATGAATGCATTGTGTGAGACAACCGCGGAAGAACAACCTTAAACATCTTAAATATGTCAACCGTGCTGTGAAACAAACTGAAAAGATTTTTCTGTTCCAGGTCTGGAGGAGGAGGCCAGCCTGCGGGGGAAGGACACCAAGACGTTATCCTCCGACCTGATCGAGTATGTTCAACACATGATCCGAGAACACAAGGATAACTACAAGGTGAGAGTGACAAATTACAACAACACTTGCTCATTTGGTTCACTTGATGTGGAGATTTGGGTTCCCACCATTACTTGTGTTGTCAGGGAGGCTGTCACATTTTCAAAACAAGCGCTCATCATTTTCTGAAAAGTAGTGCAGTCGTCCCTCGTTTATCGCGATTAATTATTTCCAGACCCGACCACAATATGTGAATTTACGCAAAGTAGGATTCAGTATTAATAAATGGAATATTTCTGTAGTTATGACATCGAAAACCTGTTTACAACATTCTAAAAATACAGTTTTACCATTGTTAGAGCCCTCTAAACATGAAATAACACCCTGTAGTCACCTTTACATTTGTATTATCCAATATAGTAGATATACAGTGTTCCTTCGTTTAACACGTTGTTACGGTCCAAAAAATACCCGCGTTAAGTGAAATCTGTGAAGTAGAAGTTGATTTTTTTCCGTTCATTATATATTTTTTCGTTTACACTGTTTTTTCATGTACAGGATATGTTTTTTGTTTATTATATTTGTTTTTACGTTTACAGTATGTTTTTTCATTGACAAGATATGTATTTTTGTTTATTATATATGTTTTAAGGATGTAAAACCCCTCACCACACACTTCATACACTTTTCTCAGACAGGCATTAACATTTTCTCACATTTCTCTTGTTTAAACACTCTCAAAGTTCAAACCTTTGTAAATTAAAAAAAAATAAAATAAGTACACTACTTACTGTATTATTGACTGAAACCAAAGATCAAAGCCTGTTTTAGGCCAAAACATTTATTTGAGAAATAAATATATAAACGTCCCTCCATCCATTTTCTTCTGCTTTATCCAGGGCCGGGTATAAACGTTTTTCTATAAAAAGAAAAATATGATAGCTTTTAGAAATAACTAATGTAATTTTAATGATTAATCTACGAGGTTGGACACATGACAAATGATTAATAGTGGCTCACGCGTTTGACAGTTCCTCTGACTGTGCCTCTTCATCCTGGCGCGGCTCTGCTGTAGCGCCTTTGTTCCCCTGAGGCCTTTGTTGCAGGTGTCTTTTTTTCCAGTGAAGAGCATAGTTATGGGTGGTGGTTGCCGCTCTTCTTTTTTTTTTTTTTTTTTCTTTCTTCTGTGCGATTCACGATTCACAGCCGTATCGACCGCAGAGTGATGCATCTTCCTCTGCCTTTTGGGTGCGACTGCAGGTGCCTTTGACGGTGCCGAGCGTTTTGTCGACATTGTGAGTTTTGTCGAGGAGAAAACTTGCAAACATCCAGCACTGAAGAGCCACACTGCTAGCGATCGAACAGTTGTGTAAATTAGGCAAGTTGAAGGCATTCTGTACTGTACAGGACGCATGGCATGGAGGGGATTGATTGACAATGGTGTACAGTCCCTTAGCCGATCGGGACGCAGAACACAATGTGTTTTCATTCGCAAAAGCGTGCTACACTGTAAAAAATTGCACACAAAAGAGAAAGTAAGATATACCTGTATTAGACATAAATAAGATAACATAGACTGACACGTTAGCAGTTGCTTGTTTTTTCCTGGACGGCATACTTCCTGCAGTGGCTATTGTCTCATCAGTCTATTGTAATGGCGGCTTTAAATGGCTTTACACTCCTACTACCTAATATAGTAGAACATAATAAGAGTAAATGAGCCATTTAAGACATAAATAAAACCGCTGCTCGTGTCTGTCACAGTAAATGTGTTTCCTAGGGGATCTTACTGGCGGGCGGACAGACGTGTGGAGGCCAGAAAATGACGTCGCAGGTTCAGAGTTGGGATTTAGCTTGTCGTGGTTATCGGCCGCAACAGTAACCCATGTCATTATTATGATTATGATATTGTAATTGATTTCAAAGTGGACCTAAACGTGTAACAGTGGTCATCCTTGCAGCTGAGCCCTGCGCACGCCAGGCTCAAACCAGCGACCACAGAACTCCACTGATTGAGAGTTAAGTTGAGCAGTGTTAGCCATAAGTCGCCTAAAAGGAGCAGGCTGTCAGTCAAATTCAAACTTGTAAAAGTTTACAGCTGTTATGTTTTGCAGTTCCAAAATGTTTTTCTTTAGTGGGCAAGGGGGCAAAATGGCTCATTTGAGAGTAAAGGTTGCCGACCCCTGCTGTAAAGGCAACATCATAAAAAAAATATTTATGGCCCTTATAGGAGCCAGGTTTACAAACGACAACATGGATAGCAAAGGATTGTGGTTAAATTTACAGCATCAGTCAAATGTTTGGACACCCGTGATTTATGTCAGTGAGTACATCCCAACATTTGACTGGTAGCGTCTAAGTGTGTTTACGGTTTACAACCCACAACACTCAATATCAGTCGTGGAATATCTTTACTGGGTTTCACCAATCTGACTTGCTGCCGTTTCACCCACAGGCAATGGCCCGTGACGAGAAGAACTACTATCAGGACACGCCCAAACAGATCAAGAGGAAAATCAACGAGTACAAGCGCTGCCACCCGGAGCACTACGACTCCTTCATCAGTTCTCTCGCCTCGCCTAAGCTGACCATCCAGTGAGGACATTGCAGACTCCACAAGTGAGAGGGGAAAAAACACAAACATTTCTCGGAATGCGAAACTTTTTCTCCTGGATGAGACCGTTACCAAACTTGTCAGGAGAGACTGCCGGCGTCTGCTGCGGACGTTAGCTTGCCAGGAAATCACATCTTCCACAAGAGGACGCACAAATCACAGTTGACCCACTTTGTGTTGGTTGTTGGGCCACAACAACAAAACATCCAGTAAGCAAAAAAAATACAGCAACCCTCAAGCGATGCTTAATCCTCGCTCATTTGTCGCTAATGACCAAAAAGTCTGCTTTTTTTTTTAAAAGAAGTACAAACATGACGTATTGATCATTTTTAAACTTTAAATGTGTCAGTTTCTGACCCCTTAGGACAGGGGTCTCCAGCTTCCATCACTATTACAGTTTTATTTATATGACTGCTAACATTGAAATTGTACTTTATTTACACATCAGATCTCCACCAAAACAGTGCGGCCATTGTCTCTTGCTGTTTTGTGGTAAGTTGTCATGAAATAGGAGCATAATATCTGACTTGAACAGTTTTAAAGATATAAAGGTTTGACGCAAATATTCTTTTGAACCTTTCGTGAGCTACTGAGCTACCTGTTGGAGACCCCAGCCGTAGGAGGTCCCTTCAGTGTCCTCACTCATTTGTCCCTATATTCATAAAAAATGTCTGCTTCCCCAAAGCTGCTGTTAAAATCTGACATTATTGTTTTCCCCACTTTTAAATGACAATCTTTTGAAACTGACTAACACCCCTTGACTAACACCCAAGTAGATTGTACAAAAAAACACTTAAAAGTCTGCTTGTTTTGAGTGAGGAATAAGTAGCACCATCAGGTGGGCAGAACATCCTGAAAGCCAGCACAGTAATCCCTCGTTTATTGTCTTCTTTTGGTTCCAGACCTGACTGTGACAGGTGGATACCTGGATTCAAACAGCTCTTTGTCTCATGTTAGTCTATATACTCAGAAGACACAATAAGAGGAAATAAGACATAATATTGACTCTCACGTTTGCATTTGGAAGACTCCCTCCTTTTTCTTGACTTTCTGTACAGTACTTCCTGCGGTGGCTCATCAGTGTAACATTACTGACACCTAGCGGCCAGTGTAGAATAGTACATATCATCACGTCTTTGAATGTGTCTTCCGAATGCCTTTACTGTATATTTGTATGTTACTTTATTTAGCCATTTTATACTTAAACGCCTAATTTAGGTTAAAAAAACACATGGAAATTTGCTTAAATACGCATATTTCTTTTTTTTGCTAATAATAGGCCATATTCAACCACAAAACAGCAATGATTTATTAATTCAAACATTTAAAAAGGGTGAAACCATGAAATTGGAAGTGCAAAGTGGCGAGGGATCACTATATTCCAAATTGAAATTTTAACACATTTAATCACATCAGTTTAAGACAAATGTGGGATGAAAAATGACATAATCATTGATTCATTCAATACATCCAACATTGCTGGAAAATAAAAATAAAAAAATGAACGTGACGCCGTGTTCCTTGCATATCCTAAAGTTGTAGATGTCTTGGAAAATAGTGAAATCCTAAACACTTCTAATCCTTACAAGTCTACTGTGTGCATTGATATTTCTTAATAAAACGTCTCCACAATCAATGTCCACATTACATCACATAGCAGATATAAACGATATTGTTTTATTTGCTGCAGACATCTGTCACGGCCGCCTTCATTATCGACATACCCTGGAGCAAGCGGCTTTGCAGTCACGGTCAGAGGTCAAAGACGAAATATTGATGCAAAGCTTAACTGCACGTCTGTTCAAATGCAAATGCGGAAAGGACCTCTCACATCTTTATGGCTATCTTGTAATGTGTGTGCAAAAACACAACAACATCCGGTTGAGCTGCTTGTGGACCTTTGCCCAACCTACCACACCTATTGATTATACCGTATAGATTGATGTTTGTGAGCAACATCACACGAAACGTGAAATGTCCATGTGCACGGCCTAACACTGTGGATCAGTGAAAGGAGGCTGAAAGGACGACGTATGTATTTTAATATTTTCAACACATTTAAAATGTGTTATGACGTGCACAAATTTTAAAACCAAACAGTTCAGTTTCCAGCGCAGCTATAGTCATGAAAGACCGCCCATTCCCACCCTGCCAAAACATGTCTCTACAGCGCATCAAAGAGAATAAAAAATCCCGTTCATTACAAAATAGCGCCGCTTCCAACTCGCTGCAGAACCAACCGGCTCCGTAGTCCGATAACTGCGGCGAAAGATGAGCAATGAGACCCTGTTTTTTTCTTTGCTTTCACCCTGTGGGCCTCAATAACATCAAGAGGGCTAAAAATAATTTGACTTTCATCTAAAACGTGCCGCATTTGGAACATCCAAAATCCAACAGCATCCATTCCGTGACGCTTGTTGAAGTTTCCAAACAAATGTTCCCACTGGACATCATGTAATGTGGATGAATGTGGTCCCTTGCCATAAAGCCTTTTATTCGTTTTTTTAATAGTGTTCCCTCGTTTAGCGCGAGGGATAGGTTCCCAAAATAGCCCGCAATAAGTGAAATCCGTGAAGTAGCCGACTTCATTTTAAAAATTTTTTTCCAATTATTATGTTTTAAGGCTGTAAAACCCCCCCACCGTACACTTTATACACTTTTAAACGGTAACATTTAGCGATAACATTTCCTCACAGTTCTCTCTTGCTTAAACACTCTCAAACAAGTTCAAACCTTCGTTTGGATTTTAATGGCCAACCTTAATGATCGACACAAGATATTATGAAGCCACTCACGCATATTTCACACCTGTGACCGTGCCGTTTCGTCCTGGCGCCGTTCCGCTGTACTGTAGCGTTTTTGTATCCTTGTTAAAACATATTGCTGCAAACGAACCGAAGATTAATTTACAAGCTAGTAAGCAAGCTAGCGATGACAGAGGAGACATGGCAGGACGGCACGAGGGAGATTGATTGACAGTCTACAGCAGTGGTCCACAACCTTTTTGGACCCACGGGCCGGCTCGTGTTCCCACAAATGGGGGGTGGTGGTGGTGGGGTGGGTCGTATAGCGATGTCATTTATCTCATTTAGTATGTATTGTGTAAAACTAAGACAGGAACAACATCCAAGTAAAAGCACCAAGTGAATACAGACCCACCATCCACCACTATACGCTTGGAGTTTGTTTTTCAGAGAGAAGATTATAGCGCCGCTGCTTGATGTGTGCGGTAACAGGCAGTGTGCTAGCATGAATTAACTTGAAGCTGTTTACACAACAAATATACACATTAGCACTCAATAACGTCATCAAAGTTTACCTTCATGCAGTCCCTCAGAGTGTCAGCATTTGGGAGCAAATATGAAGTGAAAGAAAAACGATAAAAATACAGTATAGTTGACAATCTGTGCAGAGTGGGAGAAGGCTAGCGCACGTACGATGGTGCGTTCAAGGACTGTCAAACAAAGTGGGACACTCGCAACAAACAACATAAACATGCAAAAACTTCAAACTACATTATTTTCGGAATAAAATACTGGCCCATATTTCCAAAATTGATATGCATTTACTTAAAAATGTATTTATTTACAAAAGTATTTTTTTTTATCATTGTGCCAGGAAGGTTTCCTCAGCCCAGTTCGGCCCCGCCCACGGACCGGTACTGGGCCACGGCCCAGTGGTTGGGGACCCCTGGTCTACAGCCTATCGGGATGCACAAAACAATGGGCGGTGCAGACAAAAGAGAGGGAAGAGATACCCTCAACTTCCCATGATGCAATTCCTCTTAAAGGGCCAGGCTTGGCCTGTAACAGCGTTCATAGCTGTAATTTATTTTAAAAAAGCACCTAAAAAATTCCGCGATAGAGCGAGGGAACACTGTATTCCTAACTGAGTTAACCAAATACTATAAAACTAAAATAGAGTAAAACTACTCACCTTTGAACGACACCTGACAGACACATAATGGATTCATGCCAACTACCTGCTATTTACAGCCTTCTGAAAAAAAACAGAACCTCTGCAGAAGGATGAAAATGTGTCCAAACGCGCACCCCTGCTGTGTCGCCTGCGCTATTAGTTTTTCGGAGAAATACACCACAGGGTTGCGCTGTTGGTAAAATCCATAAAATAAAATAAAAAAAAAAAAACACTAACTTGAGGGTGTTTGGCCGAATCATCACAAAATTTGGTTTGCACCTTTTGGGGACTGACAAGCACATCTGAAGTTTGAGCAGTGTTGGCTGAAAAACATGGCCGCCAACAAGCGAGATGTATTTACACCAGGGGCATTGGCGGGACTCAGCAACTAATCACCTACAAGTCACTGAGCATTTGTCTACTGATTATAAATGTGTATTACATGTATGCTAGCACGTCTTCCAAAGTATTCACGTTCTTTGGTTATCATCGCACCTCGTCTCTTTCCCGTTCGTGCCAAACCCTCGTGTGTGCAAACGAGCAAAACCGGCTTGGGGAGTTAATCGTTCAGACGCTCACTGAGCAGAAGTCATGCGTGATGCTGCTTTGACGGACTCTATGATCATGTGTTTGACTTTAGAGGCATATTTATCCACAAATATATGTACAACGCTGTCATGATTCAGAAGATGTACGTTGATTTGGGATGTTGGAAACGTAAAAAGCTCACAAACTCGCAGCACGAAAAACATAAGGTCTTAAAATTGTCCCCATGGTTCGCCCAAAAAGATTTGTTGTAGAAGTCTTTCGAAACGTGACAAGGCAGAGAGGATGCAGGTGTGTTTTTTTGGACACATTTCATTTGATGTATGACAGACATGATTTTACATTAAAAAAAACAAACAACTTCCTCTAAACCTATCACAGGCTGACGTCGTGATGAGTCACTCATGCTCGTGCAGAATCTTTCGTCTGCAGTCGACACGCCAAAACAAGCCAGCTCGATAATGTCCATGACGTGAGGGATTTAAAATGGTCTTTTTAAAAAAAAAGAGGATGAGATGGAGGTGCTAGGTTTAGCTCGTCTTCGCTCATAGAAAGAGTTCATCGTATCAGACGAGCTGGAGCAGGAGGTCCTGGAAGGTGTCCAGGCCTCGGCAGGAGTTTGTCAGGGTTCCGTCTGATCCCAGCTGGGTTGCCAAGAGGAACAACTTCCTGTCCTCCACCACGGAGCCCAGAGACAAGGCTTCATGAAGCTCCAACATGCTCAGGGCGTTGGCTTTGTCCTGGTAAGACGAGCAAGAAACCTTAGTGTCATAATCATGACGTTGTCTAAAAACTATTTTGTTGACCTGTTTGTTCCCCAGGACCACCACGGGAAGCTGGGGCTGCCCCTTCAGGAGGTGGTGTAGCTCCGACTTGGCCAACTGGAGGCGGTTCCGATCAGAGGAATCCACCACGTACACCAGAACGTGAGTCCTTATCAGATATTCCGACCAGTATCGCCGCAGCTCCTCGCCGCCGCCGACTGTCCAGACCAGCAAACATGACAAATGATAAAATACTTTTTGACAGTGACCCAATAAAAACGAATACTTTTACACAGAGATGCTGCGCTATATCTGGAACAATATATCCGACATTTATCCCGGTTTTATCCGCCTGTGCCTTTTTACACAGGACCCGGCAAATGTGGTCACAACTGTGTGCGCCATCACACAGCGGCACGGCACAAGTAGAAGACGTACGGTGACAATTGCTTTCAACACAACAGGGTGGGAGAAATGAGTCTCGGGTGTACGAACGTTTCACACCCTGTCCCGGCATTGCTGAATAGCTTTACACTTTGGTAGCGTCCCGCCTCTGCCACTGTTCTGATGATGAGATTACAAGGTTACACACTGTAACCTACGTACTGTCATTCATGTTTCCGCTGAATAAACCGCAGCTCCCCGATGCCGGCCGGCGCCAGTTGTGCTTCAGGCCAAGTGACACCCGTGAGGACCGTGATTCAGCAGCCCGATGACCGAGTGCTAGATGCCAAATTGTTTTGCTTAACAACGCGAGGCATTCAGATTGGTCATCCGAAAGCTCTAAAACCAGCCGTGTCCAAAGTGTGGCCCGGGGGCCATTTGCGGCCCGCGGTTCTTTTTTTTATTGGCCCGCGGCACCGATTCTAAAAATATCATTTGACAAGAAAACGAGAAAAAATGGAAAAATCAGCAGTAATCTTACAAGAATAAAGTCATTAACATGAAGAGAAAACAGTTGTAATAAAAGAAAAAGGCGTAGTTTTTTGAGAATAACGTAATATTATGAGGAAATATAACATTTTTTTTTTTAACGTCATAGGTTATAATAATATTGTGAGAATAAAGTCCAAATATTCTGAAAATAAATTCAAAGTAGTATGGGAATAAAGCCATAATACTGCAAGAACGTTTACAAGAAAGTTGAAATACTTGGAAATTAAAAAAAACAAAACAACAGCGGCGTAAATCAAAGAATCAGCAGTAATTTTACAAGAATAAAGTCAAAATATTGAGGGACAAAAGTTGTAACGAGAAAAAAATGTAACACTTTAGTAGCTTAAAGTAGAAATATTAAAGAAATGTTTTTTTTTAAGGTTGGGGAAAATGTTATAATATGGGAATAAAGTCAGAATATTACAAGAAGAACATCTACAATTGAAATATTTAGAAAATGTACAGCAAAAATGGGGGAAAAAAAGAGCACAGAGTGAAGTTGATACCAATAACAGGCTTCTTCACTGATATCACGAAGCTGAGATGCGTTTTTTTTCTTGAAATATCCATAAGTTGGTAGCATAGCCACGTGTGGAAAACGTTTGGGGATACTCGAGGGGGTGAAGTAGAGCTTACTCTCCAGGAAGTCCAGCTGACAAGCGGGCGCAGTGATGCTCATGAAATTGAAGCCTCTTGTGGGTCGGCAGCACCGTGTTTTAACCCCTCCAGGGGTCAAACCCTGGAGCATGCTGCTCTTCCCGGCTCCATCCAGGCCGAGGACCAGGACCTGACGCTTGCCGTGGTCCTCTTCCTCCTAAAAGGAAGGGCACACACATCATCCTAAATACAGAGGAACCGCCAAAGCAGTGGTTCTCAAACTTCTTACACCCAAATGCCACCAAAAGTGCCACCACTTGTACCAATTGTACAAACTACAATAAAAAAAAAATCTCCACATTTCTTTGCTCGACTTCAGTTCAACAACTCCACAAGTAAATTGTGCTTTTTGTTTGGCTTTTTTGTGACCTCAAGAAGAAACGTGCCGTGACCAGAACAACAGGATCGGATCTTTATGCTGTCGTAGGGAAGCGTTACTCTATCCTGACGATTATAATAAACAAGGAAGAGCAGAAGCTGCATTTATGTGAGGAGACCTGCCTCCCAAGCACATGAATGTCACAATTATACACCAGAACGTCTGAAGTCGAAGGCCTCGAAAGTCCTGGAATTTCAAGTTCAGGGAAAATGTTCTTGCTTCACGTGCCTCAAAAGTCACGCAAAACTTGGGAGTTGAAACATCAGGCGAGGCTTAAGCAAATCTTGAGACTTCGGCTCGCTGACCAACAAAACAGTTAACATCACAAGTGCATTTGTGTCTTATTCAGTCTTGCAATACAGTTTTTCCCTCGCTACTTCGCGGTTCGAACGTTTTCAAAAATTAATTAATAAGTGATCGCTGTTGCGTGGTCGACTGTGGTCTATTATTAGTCCAAAAATACTGATAGACAAGTCATATGTCGTATTCTGGTCACTAGGCACGCCGTGTGGGAGTGGTACGTTTTTGAAACACTTCCAAGTAACTAGCTGGAGGTTAACTAGTTAGCTCGGTAGCTTGCTACGTGCTATGAGCGGCAGCCGTCTCTTATGTCCCTGCAGTGATCTCGTAGCCTGCTCAGTGTTGCGCAATGTGGTGTAAACAAAGAAAAATAGGAGTGTAAAGGTGACTATAGGGGTGTTATTTGATGTCTACAGGGCTCTAATAATGGTAAAACCCGTATTTAGAAAGTCATAAACAGGTTTTCTATGCTCTAACTACGAAAATAGTGCGTTCATTAATCTTGAATCCTACTTCGCGGTCGCGTCTGGAACGAATTAACCGGGATAAATGGTTAACGACGACTGTATCTATAAAATGCCACTAGTTGAGAGTATGGTAAACACCTTCCTGTTCCCTCTTTTACTTTATTTTAGTTTGATTATACCCTGGTTATGTCAAAATGTTACTTAAAACATTAACCATACATCCTGGAACTGATGAATTCATTTTACAGTATTTTCTATTGATTTGGAAGTCAAGTAGCATCACAGAATGCCTTCCACACTTTAGAATAATGCCTGTCCAGTGTGGTGATGGTACTGGAAGTGGTCCTTGAACTCATTCATTCATTTTCCATGCCGCTTGTCCCCACTAGGGCGGCAGGGGGACGCTGGAGCCTACCCCTTCTGACTCCAATCAATCGCCTGGCACACATAGACAAACAACCATTCACACTCACGATCGTATTTATAGACAATTTACATATATTTGGAACGTGGATGGAAGCCCGAGCATCCGGAGAAAGCCCACGCAGGCAAACTCCAAACAGAGATGCACCAACGGAGATACAAAACCACATATTGATGATCTGATCAATACCATCAACTCATGAATTTTCTATGGGTAAAACTGTTAAATCTGAACAAACTGGAGGTTGACCAGAATGTGTTTGACCCTAAGAGGAATTTTAGCCGCGGGGTCTAAAACGCAAGCTATCACACCGAAGCTATCACCATGGAACTTCAGATGGAAGACATTTTAAGATGTTTGAGACGTCTAAAAAGGGACAAATGACTACAAAAGGCGAGCAGCCTGATTCTCCCTAGAGAGCCAACACTTGTCACAATCCCCTTTTTAAAAGTCACAAAAGGCTTGTTTTTTTTTTTATTCATGGAAGACAAAACCTTTGATGTGTGTATTGAGGGGAAAGAAGGATGACTTGCTTGTTTCAAAAAGAGCGATTTACATTTCTCCCTCGTTTGTGCCTGGCTGGAGCCACTGCCTGCTTATGCAGCGTAAACAGCACCAAATAAACACGGCTGCTTTTTTTTTTTTTTTTAAGCCATCTGCAATCTGCCGGCAGAAGAACATCAAGCTGTGGCAGTTACTGAGATGCTGCACAGCTTGTGCCGCTTCTCCTCCTCCTTTATATTGCAGCGCTATCAGCGTGGACTTTGTGCATAGTGAAAGATTCTCGTTTCGCCCTTCCAGCTGTCTGTGCACCCTTATCTCAGATCGTAGAGTGGAACGTCGAGATTGGAATTCCCGCAAGACATAAAAAAATCGGATGCGAAACGCTATCGCTATCTTGAAATACCAGCAAGACAGGAGCCCTGTGCTGTTTTTAAGAACTTACTGCCAAGAACGCTGGTCAAACATCCTCTCTATGGCAAGAGCGCTCTGCTGTTTTTAGGACTCTGCTGCAGAAACGCTGGTCAGAGAGCCTCTAGATCCTCTATATGGCAAGAGCGCTCCGCTGTTTTTAGGAGTCTGCTGCAAAAATGTTAGTCCTTCCCAAGTTTTGAACAGAAGCCACCTTTTGCATAACACTGCATATTCTAGCAACCTCCGAGATGCAGGCGATGCTCTTCAACCATTTAGTACTTTCTGCTGCAGTGTGTAGCGACAAAGCATTTGAGCACACAAAACATGAATTGTTATTAGGGATGCGCCGATCAGCATCGGCCGATTTCCGTACAAAATCGCGCGATCGGCATATGCCGATTTAAAAACGTCGGCGACCCCTAGTCACCTGTGGCTAGCACTATTGCAGCATGCAGCGACCCTTTTGTGCAGTGTAGTGTCTTTCCCCTTGGCGCTGTCGTCCTCCCGCAACAACCATGTCTGCCGTGTGGAAGCGAACTGCTAACTGGCGGGGGTAGCACGTTAAAAAGTTTCCATACGGCATTTGAAGAGCAACACTTGACGGAGTATGGTGAGTTTTGGAGGCTCGCCGTGTGATCATCAATCATCACACTCGACCGTACATGTGTGACAGTCAGAGCTAAATCATGGAATTGATTGGACGAAATGAGCGGCCTTTCTCAGTGGTGGAAGACACCGGGTGCGCCGACGTCTCCTTAAAGAAGGCGTCTCATCTTCTGGACGTTTCAGAGTGATATATGAGGTCTTCAAAAAGTAAGTGAGATATGTTTTTGTCTAAATTAAGGTGATTGTATGGTGCCTTTTTTTTCATATCATGTAGCCAGGAGCAGGGGTGGGGCCAGGAATTCTGGGTCTCACGAAAAAAAAAAAAAAATCACATTGCCCCCCCCACCCCCCTTCTCCTCGCCTTTTATTAATTAATTACACATTTGATTAGTAATTACCTATTTTTGGGCCCCCTGGCAGTCAAAGGATGATGGAATTGTCCTGACTTTTCCCCTTTAAACGGCACCCCTGAGCAACAGCACTCATCACTAATGAATGTAAAAATGTATAATTAATCCATGTGATCGGTATCGGCCGATTGCAGTCCTGGATGATCGGAATTGGCAGCATAAAACACTGATCAGAGCATCCCTGATTGTTATTTGTTCCTGCTCCCAACAAGCCGCTTGTTATCTCCTTTTTATCTGCAGCAAAGTCTGCAAAGACGACCATCCGAATGCCTTGCTCAAGGACTCGGGTGACAAAAGCCATCATTTGCTGCACGTAAAACCGGGATCTCGTGTTTTCCCTAACAGGGAGTTCCGGGTGGTTTTCTCTCCTTAACTTGTGCCACCACCGTTCTTTTCTTCCAGGCACTTTGAACTTCACGCTGATGAAGTGTAACTACATGCTAACATGTCACAACGAGTGGCTTTATCAGTCTTGGTTGAAGCCCGAGTCAGGGTGGAGCAAATTCATTTTAGCTTTAGGAAACGATTGATTAGCTTTTTAGATGCGGCAAATAAGGCGGCCTGTTGTGCCACTACGCTTAAATGGCACTAAAAGGGTGGCGCCAGTAGTCTGAAAAAGCGATTCCCTCAGCGATCACCCTGATTTTGACTCTCTATGGCACATCAGCCGTTTGTTTTTTCCCCATTGGTCATCATGTACATAACAGTCAGATCCGGGGTCAAACTGTGACAAAGTAAGATTAAAAAAAACAATAAGTATGGTCAAAAAACATTAAAACGGTCTTAACTTTTGTTCCTGTCACAGATGCGTCTCACTTTTGAGCACTCGTCATTGCTGCGCAAGTGTAAAGAGAAGTTAACCATTTTAAGACAAAGCTTTGACAGCAAATGAGTAACCCGCTGCGTGTTCTTCCCTTGTGACGCCGTGTTGAAAGCTGCAAAAAGCCAAGGAAAAAGCAAAACGCGCACCTTTTAACGTTCATTTAACATGAATAGGTGCATAGCTCCCGGCGTATGTTCTTTTATTATAACGCCACGTTGAAAGCTGCAATAAAAAACACCTAAGAAAAACACAAAACATGCACTTTTTAACATGGAAGTGTAATACGGGAATCACAGTTTAAAAAAAAAATCCATCCATCCATCCTGCGTTAACTGACAGCAAGTGTGTAACTTCCAGTATTTTCTTCCCTCACCATGTTAGACGCCACAAAAAGCCAAGGAAAAAGCACACTTTGGAACATTCTTAATTGTCAGTGGAAGTGTAAACATTAGTATACCGAGGTAAATCATTTAAAACAGTCGGTGTTAACTGATCACAAGTGTATAACTTCCGACATATAACTTTTTTTATATATAAAATGTCATTTGAACAGCCAGAAAAAGCTCAATAAGTGCAAGAGTTAATGCTCTGCTGACTAAACGGAAGTACCGTAGGATGTGCACGATGACGGATGGAATTCTGACATTTCGCTCGACTTGAGAGGCATATTTAACACCCAAATATCTGCTGCTGCTATTTTCAACTGCTATCTTGCGTACTATTTGCTATCATGGTAATCAGCCTACTGCTTTTGAACAACAGAAAGTGATTATTAAAAGCCTCCCTCTTGATTGAATCTAGGTTACGAGATTAGAGACATGTAAATAATGTCATAAAGAGAGATGGAGCCTCATACTGTACAGTACAGTACATGTTAGGACCAATATGCTGAACGTTTCAAGGTCTTATGCGTCGTTGCTGACTTTAATGAGGCAGCATCAGCACCATTAATTCCCCTGAAATCATTACCATCAATTCACTCATTCCTCACCAATCACCAGCGACATCTTCACCATCAAGTCTGTCAAGCGTGAGACAACAAACAGCCCAAAGAGAAATCAGACAAATCAAGGGTGCCCTCACTTCCTTGATCGTGCAGTACTCAGCATGTGGGAACCGTGTTCTCCTCCTGTAGAAGTAGTTGAGGGCGATGAAGAGCGCCGAGCCCAGGGCAGCTACGGCGGCGGACAGGGCCACCGAGATGTGCCGGAGGAGCACCATGTGTGTGGAGCCGGAGGGGAGTCGCGTCTTCCCGGACTAGTGCGGACAACACCGACTGCCTCTGCTGGTTCTCCGCTTCCTCTAAACATGTGACCGTACTCCCTGCTTGTTTTGTTGCCAAGAGGCGCAGTAGGAACATGCCGCGTTGGAGTGCTTCGTGTAAATTGGAGGGTTTAATCTGCATATGCGTAAAACATGCGTTCAATCCACTCGATGACCATTAATCAAGGATGTGGGGCATATTGGTCGTGGGCCATAAGGAATTCACTGAATATCTACAAATAAAAATGACGAACCTTACGTCAACTGTTGGTAAAACACTAAAATGGCTGACTGTACCTGAACGTCCCACCGCCACAATTTTTAGCTGTGTCTCATTTCGCGCACTTGTATAATGACACTAATCATATTTTTAGTGCGTTCACTTGTGCACTCAAAATGCTTAGCGCTAGTATAGAAGTATACGAATTGAGAGAGAGCCTTTGTTTATCTTGTCATTGTGAAATATTGTTCCCCTACAACTGACCACAGTTTTGTTTAGGGAAGTTTTGAGGAACAATGACAAAATGAAAATATTATAATATTGTGCTTTTCGAAATAATACATTAAATACACAAGTAGAATAAACATATAACTACAGTATTTTGTTACCTGTGTTGAACAGTGTGTTGTCCTAGTTATGTGAATGTCAATTTCACAGTTGCCCACTAGAGGGTGCAATTGATTATGGATTTCTTCATAGGGGCGTACAAGAAATTGGAATCTGGTGAAGACAATTACTGTAATACAAAAGTATATTTACGTGTTGATTGGGTTGTTTTTGTTTTGTGTTCACTAACTATGATATTCATGTCTATTACAATTAATTACTAATGTGATACTGAGTCAAAAAGAAAGCTGTTATCAACGTAATGTAGGACATTTAAATTAATAAAGCATTTGCAAACTGTTATATTAAATAAATAACCTGTTGTACAAAATATACAGAAAAAGTACTTTTTGTTGAACAATAGACCAGAATATTATATATTGTACGATATTTCGAGTATTTGTTTTATTTTGGTAGCGTTTGTCAAGCTGTGTATTATTTTGAAAGCGTATACCAGATGCAGCAGTAGGCAACATCCGTGTGCCTTGACACCCAGCTTGTGACTTGAGTGAAGTCACCGGGAACTGAATTGAAGACTTTAACAGACCCTGCTTGCTGCATCCTTAGGCGTCTTCGGTGGGGACAAAGTTAGAATTTGCCGAGTTTAATGTTGTTTTAAAGCGACCGTTTCCCCGGTGTTTGCCTCGCGTTTGACTTGTTTGGTTAACGTCCCACACCACGGTTGGCTGCTTGCTTCTTGGCAGGAAGGCTAGCATCGGTTCCTGCTTGCTATAAAAAAAAAACATGGTGGCCCGTGGTCACGAAGAAAACAAGGCTGTTCAGGGATATAGAGTGTGAATTTTTTAAAACGATATTTACTCCGAGGACACTAACTGTCACATTTGGAAGTGGCGGGGGTCTTCGCGCGACGTGAGGCTGTGGATACCATTTTTGTGCAGTCATTTGCTTCCAAAGTTGCCACCAGGACGACTTCAAGTTTCCCCTACAAAAGATGGCGCTTACATCTTTTTAAAAAAACAACATAAAGCAGGACAAATGGGCGCAAGTGCTGCCTAATGGAACCATTTTACCCCCGACGTCACATTTAGCAGCTCCCTTTTTATTCAAGATTATTATTATGGATGCACAAACTCGGAAATATTGGGAATAACGACTGCTTCTGCCGTTGATGCCGAGCGTGATGACGATGATGACAGAGAAAAGCGATGGCTTCCCTTCGTTGAGATTTTGAGTAGCGAGGAGTTAATTACATGGAGACTCGCCTGACATGCCGAGGAAGGAGTTGCCACTACCTGAAGGTTGGGAGGAAGCCAGAGACTTTGATGGCAAAGTCTACTACATTGACCACATCAACCAGAGCACCAGCTGGATCGACCCCAGAGACAGGTAGAATGAATGACCTCTGACCCCTGCATATGCAGTGGGATACGAAATGTGGAGGAGTTTTGCTTGCAATGTATTTACTCCAGTCGGGAAGACACTGATGATGCATCCAGTAGAAAATTGTCATTACATTTTCTAAACAAGGATTGTCGTAATATTTTTCCAGTGAAGGACGCACAGAGAAAGCAAATCTAATATAAAAGCAGATAGCGATTTAAAGAAGAAAAACAGCCAACATAGGCAAAGAAAATTGTTACAACCTTTACATTACAACCTTTTATTAGGTAGGGCCAGAGCAGTGGTGCAAGAGCCCTCTTAAAATGTATTTTTCCCCCCTTGTTATTATTATTTATAGTATTATTTGGGGAATGTTGAAGAGCACACGTTATTCCGCGACAAAGTTATTCTATTTATTTTTATTCCCCCATGTTTGTGGCGCTCACCTTGCACATTTCTCAAACTATTCAAACATCACAAGTTTCAACTCATTCAGGACAACAGGGCTATCTATCAACACGTTCCCAAAAAAGTCCACATTTTTTTAAACAAAATTCTCATTGAAAATGAATGGACAATTTTTATAACTTTTTCATTTCTCAACCGATTTCTAACCATTCCAATAGGAAAACATTGAGCTCATTGGGGACAGCCACATCCCAAAAATGACCTGTCTTCCCAAAATTGTTCATAGCACAAATTCCCTTTTGTGATATTAAGAATTTTTACTTTTTGAAGACCTCACAACCATCACCAAAAAATGCAGCTCATTGAGACTATGTCCGATTTTTTTTTTTATCCCGTTTTTCCAGGAATTCCACATTTTCTGGCCCAAAAATGAATGGCTTTTTTCCCCCCACATTCCTCAACCCATTGTGACCATTCAAAACACTGACATTTTTCCACGTTCCAAAGATTCAGAAAAATTTCAAGCAATTCCACATACAGTATTCAGTACAACATTTCAGTTGTGTTTAAAATGCAATTCAATTAGTGTTTCACCCAATAATGGCAGTAATGTGTGGTTGCTACAAGCCTGTGGTCGGTCGCTCTCTACCGTGAGACAAATTTGTGTGTAGAACATCCGACACGAAATACGCTGTTGTTAAAATGTAGAAAGACTGCATGTGCAACATGTTACATGCACATGCACTTGACATGAGCAGTTACACGGAGCTTGACGTGTATGACAGATGATGTAAACAGTTGCTTTAAACACATCAGGTGTGTTGGGGGGGGGGTGTTTGAAGCTGATAAGATAAGGAAACGCTCAACCTGCTGATTATGTTGTTATGTTTACAGAAGATGCACGATGTTACACGCCACAACTACAGGGCATGTTGAACTCTACATTTTGTGGTTTCGTTCTATACTAATCAATGTGTTTGTCTGGTAGCTGGGTTCCAGTATGATATGAAAACTGAAGCTGTTTTTTGATGAGGTGGGGAATTGAATTTTGGGGAGATGGGAGATACAATGGATCATAGTTTTAGAGCTGCGACAGAGGTGGCACAGTGGCTGTGTGTAAGTGGAAATATGCGACAATGTCACGGTGCCAGCGTAAGTGACGCCGGCTGGCTCCTCCCCCTCCAAACCCTGCGGAGTAGTTGGACGTGCACCTCCAAAAAAAAAAAAGGCGCAAATTGAGGAGCATCTCATCAAGAAATATGCAGTACCCAAATATGAGCTCTTATTATAAATATGAGTGGTTTCAGACCAACACGTACAATAAAAGGGACTGATGTTCCACATCGATTAGTTCCAGCTCCAACAACAAATTTGCCATTGTTTACTACTGCGGTTGGTCACTGCCCCCAGTGTTTTGTGGTGAACTGCAAGTCACACGCTCAGCCCCAGCCGAAGAGCTATAACAGAATCAAGACACCGTCAGAAGGGCCGGCATAGTGACTATCCCGTAGCATAGTTCAGCCTTTAGTTTATTGCTGAAATGCAGGAAAGGGGTGAAGTTTAACACCCGGCACTCACTTCGTCCACCGTGTTGTGTTGAAAGCAAATATTTTTTTAATGTCTCGCACATTGTGAAAACGCGCACACTTGTGGCAGTATCCCACTTCAGGATGCTTTGTAAAAGGCACTGGCGGATGAATGTGACTGTTAGAGCTCTATTGCACTTATTCTGCAGCATCTCTGTGTAAAAGAGGCTTTTGACGCCTGGTGAGATATGTTGTTAAAAGTCACTCCAATATGATTGATTGCTCTACAGAGGTGTGGTTTATGTAGGGCCCAATGACGTCTGCGTTAACGGAATTGGGGATGGATTCATGGAACTGGCCAATAAAAACGAAACAATAAAAACTAGTATACTGTTAAACGCGGAATCTCGCGGAAATTGGCGTAATGTGAATGAAATGCTGTCGTCGTGAGGAGAAGGAACGCTTGGGGAAGTATTTCCCTTGCGGACCACTCAAACGTGGCGGAATCTCATCACAAACTCAAGCCCGCTCTCTCCTGAACTAAACATGTCGAAACACCGGAAAAAGTTGGCGAAAAATTCTTGAAACTCCTCTCTTACGGAGAGTGAATGGCAGGGCTATTGGAGTTTAGCAGAGCATGCTAGTGCATGTGCGACTCAGGCTGTATGAGTCTGTTCACACCGTGTTGTATTTTACCGCTTGTTCATGCAGACAAGCCTTTTACGATGCCTGCTGATTCTCAGTGCTCCTGGGTTGCTCCCAGCTCGACTTAACCGTCAACAGACATTCTCAACACACACAACACGCTCAAAATAAGAACACTGTTCGCCCACACAATGTCTAATTGTGTAAACAAAATAAGGATGTCATGAAAAATATCTTACATTAATAACACAATTGGAATTGCATTGGCGACTACATCTTCCTTAACCACAAGCATGGCACTAGTTTGTTGAGCATTTTGTTGCAATGTCTGCAGAGGCTGACATTTTGTTAGAAAAGTTAGCCAAGCTACAGTACATCTGTTTCTGAAATACTTGGCAAAACTGGCCAATGATGTATTGTGATTTTTTTTTTATTTAATTGACTGACATTTTATTTACTGTCACACAAGTACACACTCTATGTTGGTAAAATAAATGTAAACTGTAAAATATTTAATTAAACTAAATTGAAACGAGAAAAACGGAATTTGGAAAAAAATAAAATAAATTGGGGATTAAGGCGGAAAAAATGAAATGGATTTCATGAGGCCTTGGGCTACTTGGTGTCTGGTTGTGACTGGGATTTTGTGTCTTGGAATGCTGGTGTTTTGGCCAGCAAGCAAATTAACAGTGCTGCAGCGGCGGCATGTGCTCTACGAGTGTTTTATATGAAATCTGAAGGAACGTCAAAATAGCAGTTATTTTCCTCTCTGCAGAGCGCATCTAGTATATTTACACATTTATATATCAAGTCCAGGGGGGCGGTGTGTGCGTTACCTGTTTTTCTGTTCTTCTCATAGAAATCCTACATCCGTAATAGGCTTAGAGCGGCAAGCGAGCGGTGTTGCATGACACGAGTCCCGCTTGTACAAGAACACCAAGCGGCGCAGAGGACAGATCTTTTTTTTTTTTTTTCTCTCCAACCTTACCGCTTATAGTATTTAAGACCACTCAGACTTTCACACCAAATCCCTTTAATGCCTTACGTCTGGAATTCAGGAGGCTGAGAGGTTGTTTTGTGTTGTGTTGCTCTCATTTAATTTTATTTCCCTCAGTTATTATAACCAATGATGCTAATACTGGCGCTTGCTGTCATGGCAGGAGCCCCCAAGGCTGTCTCGTTTTAATCGTCTCACATGAAAACTGCATTCTTTTGTTGTGTACTGAAAACTTAATTGACCGCACAAGGTTTTTCCTTCATCTGTGTCGCAGGTCTTTTTTATTTCGCTCTTAAAAATATTCACGTCTCGCATGTTTAGGATGGTTTAATTAGTCGTGCGTATTTGTCCTGCTATTCAGAGCTGAGGAGACCTAGTTAAAGGCTTCTTAAGCAATTGTTTTTTGCTTTAAAGGACTTCCACAATTATTGATTAATAATTCAGTGGCATCTGTTTGATTGCACTCGTTTAGAAGATGGTCTAGTGA
The DNA here is from genome assembly GCF_027744805.1 of Dunckerocampus dactyliophorus. NCBI lineage: Eukaryota > Metazoa > Chordata > Actinopteri > Syngnathiformes > Syngnathidae > Dunckerocampus > Dunckerocampus dactyliophorus. The sequence goes on along the minus strand of NC_072834.1, from coordinate 5,788,523 downwards.
AAGTGCCGCTGGCAGGTGGAGAAAGCAAAGCGCAAGATACTGTCCCAAAGGAAAAAACCTGCACACATTCCTGGGACACACGACGTGAAGGACCGAGCAGCGCTTGCCAGCCAAGCGTCCGATTCATCCGAAATCCCTTTCACTGCCTGCCAAGGTGCACGGGGTCAAAGTTCAGCGTGAGGCCCCACTGACTGTTACCGGGATCTGAAAAGAGGCAGCCTCACCGCACTACAGGCTCATTCTTTAATACGTGACTGACTGCTTTAATACGCACTTTCAACCTACAACACAATACTAATTATTTTGATTTTAGATTTCCCTTTTTAAAATAAGGGCAGTAGTGGCAATATTTTTTGTTTTTTGGAATGTCGAAATTGTATGACAACAAAGTTCAATGATTGAAAGTAGATTTTTTTTTCAAGAAGAAAGTTGTAAGCTTAGAGGAAAAAAGTCATATTTTTTTCAACTATAAACAATAGTGATGATCATATATGTTGTACGTCCAAGAGAAAATGTTCATATGAATAATGCAATGTTTTTATGTAACGTTTATTTCCAAAAATACTTAAAAAAAAAAAAAAAGCCCAGTTTTTTCAAGGAAAAAAAGTCATAACCTTGGATTTTTTTCCAAGAACTGACCTGTTTTTTATGTAGTAACATATTAAGAGAATAAAATTTGATATCTTCAAAAATAGTTTGTTTTAGTAATCACGCAAGTATTAGTCATTTTACGAGAAACGACCTTAAAGAATAAAGTCTTACTTTATTGAGAAAAGTTTGTAATTTGCGAGAATACAATATTTATTTTTGTATTTATCTTTCTAGAGACACAGGCTATTGGTCTCAGACTGTTGCCTTTTTAGGTACATGTGGGGAATTTTGTCTTTCACTTTCACAAAACCACAACTTTATTTTTCTTCTCATACTACAATTTCTTCTTGTGAGCGGGGCCCTGATACTCATACAACCAACATACGCTACAAGAAGCATGCTTGACACGAGCGCCGGAAAGTCGAAACCAGCATATTTTAGATTGCTAACATTGTTTCTGCTATCTAACTGGAATGACATGTTGCACCGGTAATCATCTAACTGCAGTGGGAAAAATGCGGCAAAATAAACTAGATCCCTTTTTTTTCGCGGGAGTTACGTTCCACGCCTACCAGCGACTGGCAAAATTCTGCGAGTAATTGAGATGTCTATTTGTCTATTTTTGGCTCGCTCATACTCTTCCAAACCATCCTTGATTGCCGATCAACTTTTTCAATAAAAGTTAATTTATTAGATTCGGCTCCAGAAACATCCCCTTCTCTCTTCAATTGCCATTGTTCATTAGCGACAGAAGTTAAGAGTCTAAATGCTAAATGCACAATCCAGGTTTAAGCCCTAAGTACGCATCAGACACTTATTAAACGCATTTAAATGGTAAAACTTCGTTCTGTTTTACACGCTAGGCAGCGAGAAACCTAAGAGCAATGCTTGTGGTTTTAATTGTTTATTGTTTGTAATTTATTGCCTTCAACTTTTTTGAATTTTGTATTTATTATGACGCGTGCTGCTGACCTTTTGGCCAGGTCGCCCTTGTAAATGAGATCCTGATCTCAATGGGTCTTATCTGGTTAAATAAAGGTTAAACCAATAAAAAAACATGTACAGGTGGTACTCACCACTAATTAATGATAGTCGTGATGGATAGAATTGATGAGTCACTGCCACCACCTCACTCTGGCACCCGTTGTGTCATCGTGACATTTCTCCAAACCACGTCAACATAATCCACACTTCTTGCCTGTTGTAATTCCATGACTTACTGTCATACTGAATATTAACTTGTGTGCACCTCACTGCAAATTTTGTGGCCAGGTTCTTATACAGTCGCTATATCGGGGTTCGAACATCGCTCCCTCTCTCTATTGCCGTTTTCCCAAATTAATAAATTATCGCTGTTTTGTGGCTGAATATGGCTTATTATAGTAAATAAAATTTTAAAAAAAAACGTAAGCAAATTGTACTTATTCTTGGCCTAAATTAGGCATTTCATTCTAACATATATGTCGGGATGTAAGTCCTGCATAAAGAAAAACTGCGCTTTAAAAAAAAAAATTGCCCATCTGATTGTATATAAGTTTCACTGTTACGTCTCGCAGCAACTTGCGAAATCTCAACGTTTGCCAACAAAACATTATCAGTGAAGTATGAAAACAAATGTGTAAAAAAAAAAAAAGAAGAAAAGTGGGCCTTTCTTCTTTTTTTTTTTTTGAGATGACACACAAGATTGTGCCCACAAGAACAAGACAAGATTTTAACATGAAGTACATTGGAAAAAATATGATTGGACAAACAAACTTATTTACTTAACCGAGTCACAAAACCACGGAGGTGCATTTTGAAATGTTTATTGGCTCACAAATTGACGCTAAATGATATTATTGTCTGCATTTGTTTGAGACCAAATAAACCACTGTTATGATAATACAGACCCTTTCCAAAAAATTAGAATGTCATGGAAAAGTTGTTTAATTTCCATAATTCCATTCAAAAAGTTAAACTTTCATAGATTATAGATTCAGGGCCCACAATCTATAGTCTGTGCTGTGGGATTAATAAAGTACTACTACTACTACTACTACTACTACTACTACTACTACCACAATTTAAACGATTTCAAGTGTTTATTTGTTTATTTTTACGTAATTCATAAAAGATTATGAATCTAACTCAGATTTGGACAGATTTCTGAACAGTATTTGAGAGAGAGAGGCCTTTTGTTTACATAGAAGTTTTAGATCTTTGAGTTCAGCTCGTGAAAAATGGGAGCAAAAACAAAAGTGTTGCGTTTATATTTTTGTTGAGCGTATTTATAAGCTATTACAGACGACCGACTGTGAATGACGCGTCTTCTGCGGAAAAGTGGGCCGATTTTCGGGGAGAAATAAATAAATGAAAATGTAATTAAAAAAAAAACAACCCGTATTTGTGGGGCGGTGAATGCTGAATCACGACTCTGCGGGGTTCCTCGGTACTCTGGAAACAAAGCTTTATTTTGTTTTGCCTCGCAGACATTTTGCCGCCGCTTCAACGAGCACTGTTTACTTTTGATTACAATGTTGGCTTTGTCACACAGGAGCATGCATGATGCGTACGAAATGTTGCTAGCCATACAATCCTGGCATGGCAGCGTGCTGTGATGCAATGTTTGGCTCATCTTGGAATGCTCCGCTCGTAAAGCTGGCAGTATCTCGATGAGAGATGATCATACTGTAGCTGATGGACGTTTTTAGGAAGACATGCTCAAAGTATGTTTGTACTCGGGTCTGACCTGATCGGTCCTTTATTTTACTTTTGGATGGTTTGTGTGATGTGTGAATTGGAGACATAAGTCCTAATAAAAGCAGAATAAATGGCGAATTCAGCATGAGGATGTTCGTGTAAAACCACTCAAGTGAGGGCCGCCTTTATAAATTCCTCAGTGTGCAATATCATCCATCCGCCCCGCAATGACGCACTATACGTGTGTCGTCAGGTCAGAGGAATGCTATCATCCAGATAAGGCTGGTATGAGTGTTCCAAGGGTCCGGGGCAGATCTTTTCTGATATTCACCTTTTTATATGGACGCCACTCAAGCGTGACTTGAAGGGAAAACAGAGTGAAGAAGTTTGTGTGGCGTTGTTTGTGCCGCTACATGAGGAATTCATGCCCGACACTGAATGAACATTTCTCTCCACGGCCGCCCTGACTCACCATTCAGCTATGCGGACGGCCTCCGTGTGTTTGCACTCCACCGCACGCTTTGTCAGTTTGCATTAGTGCGCCGCAGCCTGGACCGGGCTTTTTACCTTGGAATGTGAAACTGGCAGCAGGCAAACATAGAATAATTCTATTGCAAATTCATTTTTGGAAGAAGCGGGACTTACATCCCGACGTACGTGCTCCTACGAGCTGGCTACGTGCAAAAATGGGGAAACTTGCAAGAGACACGCACATTGCCCGCACAGATTTTCAAACCCGAAGACAGAACGCAAAGCCCATAGCCCATGCATCCCATAAGAAAATTGGGATGCAAATTATTTTCTGCGTGCACGCAGGAAAACCTTGCACGCAGCCAGGTCGCAAGGGCAAGGCAGAGGAGTAGTGCATGTGTCGCAAGTTTAAAAGTACATTGTGTACATTGTTGGCCACGGCAGCAGTTCCTCCCGCGGCGGGCGACTCCTCCAGCTGTATACTCTGGTTCTCCAGACCTCCCAGGACACAGGGCGGCCGCTCACATAGCTTATCGGACATGTATGCGCCTTGCCCGGCCACGCCGAGCAGCTCTTCCCGCTGTTCTCCTGGTCACGATAGCCGTAGGAAGCCAGTACGTCCATCTTGCAATCGAAGTGAATGGGGTTCACAAGCCTTGTACGATGCCCACACACGGTATGGCCTCAGTGAGTGAAACGTACGACAGCCTTACGTGAAGCATACCGAGCACACACGAGTCGCATGCCGCACTCATCATCTAAAAGCTACCAATGGGAGAGGGCGAGCGGCAAGCACGTGGGTCACAAATCACTTGCTCCATAAGCACGACACACTTGCAACCCCTCTGTTACCATACATCCTCTACATGCTGGCCACGGCCTACAAATTTACCAAAAATTGCGGAGCCTGTGCGTGTGGTAACATGTATGTCGGGATGTAAGTCCCGCATAAAGAAAAACTGCGCTTTAAAAAAATAGTTGCCCATCATCCACAATCCTTACGTGAAACATGACCACACGTCTTTCTGTTTTCTGCACTTTCTAAAGGGATAAAAACAGCTAAAAAAAAACAGCTAGCATGTGGGAGATAACGATGAACGTAACGGGACATACCTATTTCGACTATAAAGCCCTAAAAACCCTCCAAAAAACGTCTACAATGTTCTATTTACATAACTGACCTACAGTATATGTAAACCAAGCTACACTTACATTGTTATCGTAGCAGCTAATACGAAGAACTATTTTTCTTGCGTAGTGACCTCGTGCCACTGCCGACAGGTAAAGGGGCCAGTGCAAAAGAATGTGATATGACACCAGTCTGTACTGATCTGTACTGCCCCATGTTTCAAAATCAATATCATGGTGACTTACTCAATCATGGTGACTTGCCCCCCATCTGCTAAGTTTCATTGCTCTTTTTGAGGGTTCAACTTCTAAAACCTGTAGCTCATCCTTCGTATATTCAGGCTCAAATAGATAAGGTTCTGAGTCCTCATTTGTCCAAAAGCAGTCGTCGGCAGCGGCTCTCACAAAGTCTGCCATGATTAGTAGTAGCACACAGACACGTGCTTGACACACTGCTGTTGTTGATGGCAGTAGCGCTAGATGTGAAATCAGTGCACCCAAGAATGAAGTTCTGGTAATGTTTAAAATGATTAAAATATGGCATAATACTGTAAGTTTTGCATTTTATCATGAATGTACCTGTTACTGTATGGTCACAGCATGTATATAAAACCGTAAAGCGTTGTTGGAGGTTTTTTAGAGGGCTTTATAGCCAAAATAGTTTGAATGAATTGTATTGTTGGCGCCCTCATGCTCACTGTTTTTCTCTCTTTAGAACGCACAGAAAAGGGAAAGACATGTATGCTCATGTTTCACATAAGGATTGTAGATGATGGGCAAAATTCCCAAAAAAGTGCAGTTTTTCTTTAAGGTGCTTTTCCTATAGCATAAGCTTCTTTTAAACAAACGCTCAACCTAATTTTACAGCAAAACTATAATGAAAACAATTCTGTACAAGAGCATATGGATTGTTTATTTTAAATAAATAAATAACTACATGCTCTTGCATTAAGTAAAAAAATATTGAAAGACAAGTCATACATAGTATTCTGGTCACTAGGCGTCAGTAATGTTACATTGATGAGACATTACGTTTGATTACTTTACCTTAACACTGCATGGAGTCAGCCATGGCATGAGTGAAAACATGGTAGAGTGAAAAAAGTTCTCCCCCCATTCCGTGTGGAAGTGGTCCGTTTTTGGCTTTTACTTTGGCCTTCTTCCCCACTCCATTTGAAACACTTTCTTAAGTTTAGAACAAATACATTGGAGGCTAACTGGTTAGCTCGATAGCTTGCTATATTCAATGAGTGGCGCCCGTCTATTATTTTTCTGCAGTGATCCCGTAGCATGTGCATTAGTGTTGCACAATGTGGTGTAAACAATGAATAATCGGAGTGTAAAGGTGGCTATAGGGATGTTATTTCATGTCTACCAGGCTCTAATAATGGTAAAAACCGTATTTAGAAAGTCATAAACAGGTTACAGGTTCTATTCTCTAACCACTAAAATATTCAGTCTATTCATATTGAATCCTACTTAGCGGAAATTCACTTATCGTGTTCGGGTCTGGAACCATTAAACGCAATAAATGAGGGATTACTGTATTTATTACTATTAAGATGCATTCGTGCAGTACTTCTTGGAGCCACATGGGAAGCTTGTTGGCTTGTTATTGAGTTACCTTTCCAGTACAGTCAAAGGTTTGAATTCACCATTTCATTCTATTCTATACGTTTACATGCACTAAATTAGTCTGATTGGTGACACACTAAATTGGTGTCTCCTATTACCGAATGTGAAGTCGCCTGTTCATCTCTAATTTGACGGTGGACGCCGTGTGCCCCCAATACACAAGAGGGCAATAGTGGTCATTTCCGCTTGCGCTATGTTCAGCTATGTTGGTAAAGGAAGAGAATGCTCCATGACAATAGCTGTCACTACCAGAAACCTTTGGTCTAAAAAACGGACCACTAGGCCTGTCACGGTAATAATTAAATAAATTAATCACACAATAAATCAAAACAAACGAAATAATGTGCATACGTGTTTATATATTGACTTTTTTCATCATCTGTATCTTTAATTTATCTCCTTGCTGGCATAATTAGTCCCGCAGTCTCTGTTTTGTCTTTTTCGCTTGTGAATTGAGTATTGTTGACTCCTGAACAATCAGTCAGCCAGAGACTGGCGCACGCATAGAATAATCTAGGTATGTTTATCCGATCTTTAAAAAAAATTAATTAATGTGTTTACATGTGTTTTCAAAATGTGGTTATAAGCCATTTGATGCAACAATTTGTTGTTTTTTTTACTGCATGTAAACATACTGAGTGTCTACAAACTTTTGACTGGTACTGTAGTGGTTGCCTGTGTTTGGTCAGTCAATAAAATGTCTATTAATGAAATGCAAAAATCCTTACATGTAATGATGCAATACATCATTGGACAATTTTGCCCAGTATTTCAGATGTAGGATGTAGCTTCATTAACTTTTTGAAGAAGATGTTAGCCTCTGCACATATTGCTACAAAATTCTCAGTAAACTGTAACGCTCGTGCTTGTGGTTAAGGAAGACAAAGCCGCCAATGAAATTTCCATCGCTTTATTAACAAACAGTAAAACGCAACACTGTGTGCACGCTCTGCTAAACTTAGCCAGCCCAGCCAGCTTCCACTCAGACTCAAGTCACAAGTAAGAGATGCGTTTTGAAGTTTTTTCGCTGAATTAGCTGGTGTTTAGTAGTAGTTTGTTTACATTGTAAACCTCAACTTTACAGATGCCACGTCAGCACCATAGGCTGCGTGTGTCGGGGTAAGACTTTTGCTTGGTGGTGTCAGTTATAGTAACTTCAGTTGCAGCTAACTAGTGGCGCCACCTTTTGTTTAAGTGGATGACACACCCAGCGATTAATTAAGGCACAGTATCTGTTTAGAACGGAGGTGACGAGTATGTGTAACAGACCCAAACAAACACTATGTTTTGCAGTTTTATTCAGTGTTTGTCCCAGGGTCTGTTACTTTGAACTAAAGTAGAAGCAGAAGTGTCTCTTCTAGCAAAATAGTGATGCTAGCAAACTAAAACCCACAGTTTGAAAGATGTTGTGGTGGTTCAAAATACTGTAGATGATTGGATTAGGTTTCTCCTGGTTTATTAATTGATCAATGGGCTGTTAGTGGCAGCGGTCTTATTATAGTCTGTGTTGTAATGCCCATGTTTACTGTTCCGAGTCCTTGTGTTGGCCTGCCACAGACATCTCAGGCACTTTGAGCTCTGAAGTAGTGGAGTATGTGAGAATGACCACAAGTGGCTATTGAACAACTGACAAGTGAAATGGAGGCCAGGGCCGCCGCAACCAGCTGGCCTTTCGCTTTGAAGGAAGCAGTGATGGAGAGCAACAAGTTTGGGTCAGCAACAAACACCCACCTCCCTTTCCCTCCATCGGCCATTAGAGGACAGGATTTAGTGGGCGAATCAAATAATGGGATGTGGAGACTCGGGCCAGCCAACCAGCCGTTGGCAGAAGCCTTGCTGTGGCCCAGAGCTAAATTTAGAGCCAAGCCGAGGGGGTCTTCTGCGGGCCCCTTTTCATTATTCATCAGTGAAAAGGACCCAGTTCAGTTTCTGTACTGGGCGCGGGCTCGCCGTTTGTGTATCTGCTGTCGTGAAATATAAGAGGCAGTTGCACAGGCTTTTCAGTCTCACCACTGCTCGCTGTCTCTTCATGATGAAGCAGTTTCCTTCTTTGGTCACTGGGAACATAGAATAGTACAAGAATGTGGTACTCGTCCACTCCCTTGATTTAGGGTAGTAGTGCTGTATAGTTATTGATATTGCTCGATAGGGGGGGGTAGGCAATTTGTAAAATTGTCTATGATGCAAAAAAAATTATACATACTTTTTATTTAAAGACAAATCTTTAAAGACAAATATTTTTTTCTTGTTACGGTATGGCTTTTTGCTAGGTTTATTTTCTTTCCACAATGTGCCACGGGCCCAAAAAGAATTGAGCCGTGGTCCGCAAATAACCACCATGCTGCACCGCTGATAGCTCTGGTTTACGTAATTCACCGTGTTTCACCATAACTACCGCTAGTCAAAGGCTGGGCTGCATGCTTCCGCACCTCGCCTTCCACAGCGGTGGTAATGCACACTCCCCGGGCTTGTGGAGGTGCCCTGCATGTCTGTATCGTGAGTTACTCTGCGATTCCCACTCTATCTTAAACACTTAACATATCTTAAACCCATCCAATCCACTTTATTTATTTTATAAACACAGCTTTCAAAGTGCTGCCAGGGGTTGTTCGTCTGTGTAGATATATTTTTTGACTGATGTATTGTCATACCACACACATTCTGACTGCTGCCAAAGAGAAAAAAAAAAAGTAAATTAATAAGAGGTGATGGCTTTGTCAAGTTAAAATAAATTGTAGAAACTTCAGCACTACCTCCAGGATTTGGTGAACATATGTATATATTTGAGTCTGTTTGTATACGTTTGACCCCCTGTAACTGAGAGAAAAAGAGCGGTCCAAATAAATCATTACGTACTGCCGGAGTGTATGTAAACCTCTGGCCGCAGCTGTATGAAAAGATGGCATATGTGTCAACAAGGGTCTGTAGGTTTACGTTACGAGGAATTTTCCAACATGTCAAGCCTTAACTGTGGCAGTAGAAACGTCAGCATTTTCTGGCAGACATCTTTGAAACAACCCTACTAAGTTTGACAGTCCATTTAAAATAGTTATTCTAAGTTGTACAAAGTAGAGATTTGCACTCAACCAAATAGATTTCCAGTTGTGTAAATGAGTGATGTGTTTCAGCCCTGGAGAGAATTCGGTCTGTGGCTGATAAAAAACAAAGTTTTAGGGGGGAAAAGTGGAAGCATCATTGAATCCCCCTACCCCCACCCCTCCCGGCTGCACTGATCAGGCTGTAAGGCAGACGGTTGCCCCAGAAACCTCCAAGCGATGCGGTAGTGCAGCTTGAGGAATGCCACGGGTCGGTTTCCTCCTATTGTGGTCAGCAGGAGGAACACCCCCCCCTTCTCCTCCTCCACATTTTTTCTTTCCCTCGCTCTTGGAGGTGAATAGAGGATTCTGAAATACCAGACTAGCCTCCCCCGTCTTCCCTTCCTCCTAACACCATTGCTGCTGCCTCATGGAACTGCTTTCAGGTGTCACAATAATCCAATGTTAGCCCAGGCTGGTGGCGGGTCTTAAGACATTCAAGCTGTTGGAATTATGTGAAAGTCAATAAAAATAATATCACTTGCTGGCCTAAAAGTTATTTAATTGGTAGATCTTGTTTTCCTGCGAAAGGTCCCATTTCATTAAATCACACATTAACATCCACCTGGACTTCAGAATGAACTGATAAGAATGTGTCAGGGTCAAAGTAGGCTCGGAGCTCACGTGACACTTTTTGGGCCCTTTTACTTATGCTTTACAGCAAAAACAATAGGCTGTTGAATGGTATTTTGAGGTAATTGGAGTAAAAGTTATTAATGACCAAATATAAGTAATAACTCACAAGCAAATGATGTGATTGATTTGTTTCTTCAGGCACACGAAGCCTCTGACGTTCGCCGACTGTATCGGAGATGAGCTGCCAGTCGGTTGGGAGGAGGCGTATGACCCCGTGGTTGGAGCGTACTACGTCGACCACAACACTAGTGAGTTTGTGCAATCTTTCTATGTAATGTTCTATGCCAGCCTGTCTCATTATTCCTCTACAATTGTCTGCTGCTTTAGTGAGCATATCTAAATCTTTCCACTTTGTGGCCTTCAGAGAGCACCCAGCTGGAGGATCCGCGGGCCCAATGGCAGCGGGAGCAAGAGTCCATGCTGCGGGAGTACCTGGCTGTGGCCCGCGACGCCCTGAGTGCCCAGAAAGAGATCTACCAGGTGAAGGAGCAAAGGCTTCGTCTCGCACAACAGGAGTACCGGCAGCTCAACGACACCTGGCAGGACAAGTCAACATCGCAAACTAGCTGTAAGTAGACACACTAATGTCCCCCTTTCCACTGCGCTGTACCTGCTCTTCTCAACATGTCTCTAATTGAAGGTACTAATTTTAGTACCAGACCCAAGCGTTCTAAAGGAGAGCTGCAATATTAAAACTCACAATCTCCGCTTTGCCACAATATTGCTGCCCTCAGTCTCCTTTTGGATCTCTTTACTGTGTAAAACAGGACACCCTATACCAGGAGTCAGCAACCTTTACCATTAAAAGAGCCATTTTGCCTCCTCTTCCGGTAAAGAAAAATAGTCTGGAGCTGCAAAACATTACACAGCTTATAAACTTTTAAAAGTTTGAATGTTTTTAAAAGCGCAGATTTCATGTTTAGGCCTACTTTGAAATAATTCACACTGAACACTGAATCGTTCCCGTATTTGTGTGAAATTAAAACAAGACGTAGCCCTCTTTAACATAAAAAAGCCCATCAGAGTTCACTTATCTGTAGATCAGTGCTGTCTGCTCAATATCGTTTACATCACATGACTCATGACAGACATTTCAATATGCTTGCGCTGAATTATTGTCATCCATTTGCCTACTGATGATGATGTTGTTGCCGTTCTATTGTTCCTGTCCTTGACTGTCTTTGCAGAGATAGGCATTCTTTTCATTCTCTGAATAATTTTCAGTTTATTTTTAAATTTGTAGAGTAGATGCTCTGATATTTTTTTGAATGATTCTTTCATGTTGGCTCCATCATTGAAAAGCTAGTCTTGTGGCCGCACATGAGGTCGTATCTCATATGCTTTTACATTTTCTGTTCCTTTTCAGTTACTTTTTCTCTTCCGGCAAAGGAATGTATCCATTCAGAATTCTCTATTTTCTTTAATTAATTCTCTATTTTCTTTACATATTCATGGTTATGGATAGCTTACAGCGGGGGTGGCACTCGCACAAGACATGTTTTTGTGTCTCACTGCACACACTGGCCCCCCTCCTTCCTCTCTCGCTCATCCAATCAGCAGTCAGAATGCAGTGTAGATTCATTCACGGACTTGTGAGGAGTCGAAGTCTTTTCGAAAATGCACATTTCCTCCACTTTGGTGTAATAAAAAAAAAAATATAGTGTACAGTGGAAAGTCTCAGCAATGTGAAATAATAAAAAGTGGGACAATGTTTGACAGTACATAGTTATTCTTTGAATCTCTTCCAATTTTTTCCATTCCAGTGAATTCCAGGACGTCATCCTCCAGCAAGTACGACCCAGATATCCTTAAAGCGGAAATAGCCACAGCCAAAAGTCGGGTAAGGGAATGTCCCACACAAACACATTCACGTATATTTATTTGCGATACAGTAAATTACATGTCACTCTAGTTTGTGTGTTTGCCTGCACCCAACCACAGTGGCGCTCCATGCTTGACTCTTTACCCATTGAAATTAACCGTTTCGTGTAATCATTACATTGGACGTACCACACTTCATCACATCACATCAGTTCCTCAGATCAAATCTGAGTTTGGAATAAATATATTTTAGTGTTTGAGTCACTTAAAATGTGAGTCACAGTTGATTTATTTGCCGTATAATGAATATTTCAGTGCATCTTTACACCCTCATAGAGAGTGTCTTTGATGATGCAGGTCAACAAGCTGAAGCGGGACTTGGCCTGTATGAAGCAGGAACTGCAGTACAAAGAACAAGGCTTTGAAACGCTGAAAGAGTAAGTAGTCTCAGTTAATGATTTTAATTTTTCATTTCAAGATTTGGACTGATAAAAATGTCCACAATTGTGCAGTGTTCTGTCTCAGCAGTGTAGGGTTCTGCTTACTTACTTTCATTCCATTTCCTCTTTAGCTGTTTTCGCTTCTTATTTCTGCTGCTGCATGAGATGAAGCTCCCTCTGCTTTGCAAATCATTAAAATTTACAGCATTTGTTGTTTAAAGTTACATCTGTCTTCTGCAAGCACTAAACGTCTCCTTATCGCCTCAGTTATTGCCTTAGCATTATCATACATTCCATCCCGTCATTAAACACTGACACCTCTGTCAAAACACCAATGTAAGACCAGCTGGGGAAAGAGGATCCCGCATGTGACCCACTTACTCCCCATGAGACTACAAATGCAAGGTGCAGCAGCCATCAGTCACAATTGCGACAATGAAAGGCATTCATTCCTCCCTTTCTTTTAATTTCAAACTGTGGCTGTAAATTTTTTAATGTTTGTGTATGTGTGCGTGTTTTTGAAATCCAGTTCTTTTTTTCTAGCAAATCAGCTGTCAGTCCGAATTGAAAGAGAACAGGAATGTCCGGTCTGGCGTTTTCTCGCTAGGCGCTGCGCAAGTGAGAGTTTCAGGAGGATTAATGAGTAGCTGAGGGCCAGAGTGGTTGAACAACATTCCTCATGACTTTTCCTCTCCTGTTACAGTCATCAGATGGCGCTGGACAACCAATCCCTGTTTGCACAAATGCAAATAGGCTTAGGCTGGAATGCGGCCGGTGTCGCTCCCGCTGAGATTTGACAAAATTCTTGACACGTTTTGACATTTTTTGCTTGGGAACTTTCCTTGGTGGAAAGCCTCAGTTTCCATCACACAGAGGAAGTTCAAGATTTGTTTGTTGATTGTTGTCCCTCAGAGAGCATCCCCAGAGTTCAGTTGTGTCACAGCTTTAGGGAAGGAACTATTCCTCAGGCGCGTCGTCCTGCTCCGGATGCTCCGCAGCCTCCTTCTGATGGAAGCAGGGCAAACAGTCTATGTGATGGTTGTGTGAAGTTCTTCCTGTTGCGAGTGGCCCTCTTTTTGCATCTGGAAGCAAAGATGTCAATGGTGGAATGATGCCCGCTCCCAACAACCTTCTGCATAGCCTTCACCAGCCGCTGCAGAGCAGACCTGTGTTAGCACTGAGTCCTTTAGGCATTCCTTAGTGTCCATAGGAAGTGAAAGTGCTGGCATACCTTCCAGCAGTTGTTGCTCCAGGTAAGGTCTTGGTTGAGGTGGACGCTTAGGTGCTTAAAACTGGAAACCTCTTCAGCAGTCGCTCCACCGATGTTCATGGTGGGGGGGACGATATTTGTTCTTCCAGAAGTCCACGATCATCTCTCTGGTCCTCTTCCTGTGATGCAGAGGTTGTTGTCACTCCATCAGCTCTCCGTGTGTTCTAGCCACATCGTCCGCAAACTTAACGATGTGACAGTTTGGCTTTAAGGGTGAGCAGTCATAAGTCAGCATAGTGACAAGAAGGGGGCTCTGCAGACAGCCCCGAGGAGAGCCAGTGCTGAAGGTGATGATAGGGGAGGAAATGCAACTAGCTGCATAGTTTTACGTTATGTGAAACGAGTCTACCATAAAGTGTGCTTTTTGTCCTAACGTACCTCATGACACTGTTATTACTCAGCAATGTTTGAGAAGCACTTAGAGAGGATTATATCTTCTCTACTCTCCTTCACTTCCTCATTCTCTGAGCACTCTCTCTCTCTCTCTCTCTCTCTCTCTCTCTCTCTCTCTCTCCCCCCCCTCCCCCTCGCTCTCTCCCTCTCCCTCTCCCTCTATCTCTCTCTCTGTGTTAGCCTCCCTCGCCTCTTCACTGCATGAAGAATGTGGAAGGACCTGTTGTCCTGACACATGCATGACTTAATTTACCACAGGGGCACTCTTGCACCCCTTGTGGCTGTTTGCTATAACACCCACATGTAATGATACAAAGATCCACGATGAAGCCCAAAAACCTGTTTTGGTTGTGAGTAACCTGCCATACCCAAAATACATATCCACTTCTGTTTTCCTTCCTCCACTCCTGCAGGATTGACCAGAAGGTGTCCAACAGCCCGTATGGCTACAAGCTGCAGGAGGCACAAGCCATCCTCAACGAGGTGCGCTCCATCCGGGATGCCATCAACTCCGGCGAGAAGGAAAAGCAAGAACTCATGCAGGTATGGAACTACTTTTATACCATCGATGTGGACACTACCTTTAGCTTGTATCAAATGCACAGCACTTGTAGAATGGACAAAGGCAAGTCTAAATATATGACTGTAATTTGCACAAAATTGAATAATAAATCTCACTCCTACTTGTGGACACTTGTAGCCTCCCTCCCCTCTATTTCCTCTTTGTGGTCATCTGCAGCTGACAACCCAGTGTGATGCTGCGTGTTCGTGTGTGTGCATGCGTGTGTGTGCGTTTGTCTTTTGTAGCGTTTATACATTTTATATCAGTAACAGTAACAGTAAAGTTTTATCACAAATAGTGATAATAGCTTGCTGAATAAAGTATTAGAAAAAGTGTCTCCAAGTCGCTACTGCAGGGTTGGGCAACCTACGACCCCTGGGCCTTATATGGCCCGTGCGAGCATTCTATCAGGCCCGCCATACAGTTCTAAAAACAAAACAAAAAAAAAACAGCGGAACTGTTATAAAAGAAGTGGTAACTTTTTGTATTTACATGCAGAAACTGGCCGTTCTGAAGGATGGCTTCCAGCTGGACTCTGGCTCACAGCAGGAACTGTGGGGCAGCAGTCCCTCGCTGGCCAACTCGGAGCTCTCCATACCCCGTCTCTATTCTGATGCCGGCTCCCAGACCGACATCCCTGCTGAGGTGAGTCCCACTTAGTAAACCAGTGACATAATCAATGCAAAAAGTATTTGAAATTCAGCAGTTTTCATTATATTTTGAACATGTGTTTGCAGTACATGAACAACTCCAATAAACTGGCAGAGAAAGTTCGACTCAGTCTGAAGTACGAGGAGGCAAAGCGTCGGTAGGTTAGCGCTTTTGTGTTTTGCAGTTTTGCTTCTGTTTCCACTGATTCAGCCCCCGCTATCCTCCTCACGCTTACCAGAATTGCCACCATCGAGGTGCAGATCGCAAAACTGGACAGCGAGGCATGGCCGGGGCTGCTGGACCCAGAGCGCGACCGTCTCATTCTCATCAACGAGAAAGAGGAGCTGCTGAAGGAGCTTCAATACGTCAGCCCACGCCAGCGCCTGGGGCCCAATGATGCCCAGAAGCTGGAAACAGAGAAGAAGCGTCTGGAGAAAGACCTGCAAGCCGCTAGGGATAGCCAGAGCAAGGCTCTGACTGAAAGGTTGGCACTTGTCAATATTACTTGTGCGTCTTTCAGAAACTGAGGGAGGATTTGCAAATGTGGTTTTGTGTTACTGAAGTTGTCACTTTTATATTGACTGCAAATCAAATTGTCCCACCGGTGACTTAAATGAGGAAAAGCCAGCAGCCAATTACAGATCTTAATGTCTCCTGGTGGGAGACTGTGCACAGCAGCTTAATACTGTTCTCACTTAATTTATGTACAACCATGCCCGATAAAAGAAACAAACAAATATTTATGTTCGTAGATATGTGTGTGTGTGTGTGTGTGTGTGTGTGTGTGTGTGTGTGTGTATTTATGTATACAGTGATGATGTGTAACATCTTTTACAAGGGGATGGGAGACTGTTGCCAGGCAACCAGCTATGAGCCCAGGCAGTTATGGCTGCACGGAGGAATAAGCTGAATTACAGTTTTATAGTTTTGTGCCTTGTGTGCACTTCATTGCCGCTTTACACATCCAGCAGCCTTCGCATCACTTTTGATAATATTAAAAGCGGAGTTGAAGTTAAGTGTGGCTGTTGCTAGCTGTCATCCAGTAGGTAAACAGATGTAATGAGGGTCGACTCAAAAGTGACAAAACAAGGGACCTTCAATTGTCCTGTGACTATCAGTGACGTCAAACCCTCTCTGCCTGATCCATATCACAAATTAGAGACGCCACTCAGGCCCCTGGCCCCCCAGTCTCAACAAGACTCCTGTTGAGGTCAGTCTCTTCCTGAGCTCAAGCCTCCCTTTTGTGCGCTTTCAGTCTCCTGTTCGCGTAACACGAGAAGCTCACAAAAGAGCCTCTTGTGGCACTCACGTTCACAAAATAGTCGAGCGGACACACAAAGACACGAGAATGTATGCTCACATACAACATTAAGTGCACCTGCACAGTCCAATATCTGGTACTGTACTGTAAGTGAATAAAAACCTGGCAATACCATCTTTGCAAAGGCAGAATTTGTGTTATGGATCTCATTCAGTTGTGCGGGTCACATTAAAATCGACTTTAGATACAGTTGTGCCCCAAATGTAATCCAGAAGAAAAGGGTAACTACACAGACGGCACCACAAATGAATCCGAAGACTTGATGACAACTCTTTGCAATTTCTTTCTGGATTGCGTCCACAATTTTCCTTTCAATCCTGTTATAAAACAAGACCGGTATGCATGCAGGTGAAAGTTCCGTAGGCATTAACCTCACAAGTGCTTCTCCGTAACCCAATCAAAAACTTCCTCTTTTTGGCTTGCTTCCAATCAAATCATCTGTCAATGGCCGCCTTACTTCTCAACAAACAAAGCTCCCACAATCCGATGACATCAATGTCACCTGAGGACAGCCAATAACAACACCATGCTCTGGCTTGTGTGTCTGATTAATTGATTGATCACATGAAACGTTTTCTGACTTTGAGTGTTGTCATTTTGCAGGCTGCGTCTTCACTGCAGGAGGAACAAGCTGGTGAGAGAGCTGGAGGAGTTAGTTCGATTGGCCACATCCTTACACACTCAACTCAAAAGGTGTGTCCCCCTTTTTTTTTTCAATTTCATAACACTGTTCTGGTTCTATGTAAACACTTCAGAACATCGTCAGAGGTGATGAGGAGTGAGGAGGATTCATTTTTAGTTTTATTTGACATATGCACCTGTAATTTTACAGTCGTCCCTCCCTGCATGGCGGTTCGAACATCGCTCTCTCGTCGTATCATGTTTTTTCAAAAATTGATTAAAATTAAGTCATATGTAGTATTCTGGTCCCTAGGCGTCAGTAATGTTACATTGATGAGACATTACATGAGATTACTTTACCTTAACACTGCAAGGAGTCAACCATGGCATGTCTGACATGATAGTGGGGAAAAAAAGCTATCCTCCCATTCTGTGTGGAGGTGGTAGGTTTTCGGCTTTTTACTTTGTCCTTCTTATCCACTCTGTTTGAAAAACTTTCAAAAGTTTAGAACAAATAAATTGGAGGCTAACTAGTTAGCTCGGTAGCTTGCCACAGTATATGCTATGAGCGGCAGCCGTCTCTTGTGTCCCTGCAGTCATCCCGTAGCCTGCGCATTAGTGTTGTACAATCTAGTGTAAACAAGTAGTAGTAGTGTAAAGGTTTCCATGTGTATTTCATGTGTACAGGGCTCTAATAATGGTAAAAATTGGATTTACAAAGTCAAAAATAGATTTTCTACGCTCTAACTACGAAAATATTTAGTTCATTAATATTTGCGAAAATTGACTTGGTCTGGAACAAATTAACGGTGCTAAAACCAATGACAACTGTATACAGTATGTAAATAATAGAAAATATTGCAGAAAATTGAGGTTTAGAGTCTTCAAATTTTCAGTCCTGTTGCTTTGGCTCTCCATGTAGTTACTTTTTAAAATCATAAGTGTCCTTTAACAATGCAAGCCCTTCTTGTGAGATAGCAACACAAACGAGAAGAAACAAGAAGCATCAGTCAACACCACTTTTGTAAAAATAGATCTTTTTATGTCTCTTGTCCAGCCTGTCCGCCAGCACCTTATCATGCTCGTCCGGCAGCAGTCGAGGTTCCCTGACGTCAAGCCGCGGCTCGCTGGCTACCACCTCCAGCCTGGGCTCCTCCTCCTCGCTCAGCTTCACCGACATCTACCTAGATCAGCCGGAGCTGGCCGACCCGGACTTCCAAAACAAGCTGGACAGCCTCCTGCAGGAGGGCGGCCAGGGAGGCTACCGCCCCTCAAGCTCCATCACCACCATACACGAGCACGAGGTGGCGACAGGTGGCGGCAGCGGCACAGGGAGGGATGCTGAAAGGGCTGAGAGACAAACACTGGGGGTGGGTGTAGACACTGAGAAGGGTGCAGGGGGAAGAGAGGTGGGATCATCCAGAATCCAGGCACTCAGACTGTCAGAAACCCCTCACTCCATGAGCTCCTTGTCGCCTCGGTCGTCACTTTCCTCGCTATCACCTCCGTGCTCACCACTGGTTACGGACGCTACGTTTCTGTCAGGGGAGGCCTTCACCAGCGAGGCAGGACCTGATGGGTTGAGCTTGGACGTGGAGCTCAAAAGCAGGCTAGCAGAGCTGGACCTTAGTCTGGACTCCCAGAAGCTGAAACAGCAGGAGGAGCACAGAGCCCCAGGTGGGCTGGAGGAGAAGCAGAAACGCAATGGCATCCTGGGTGAAGAGGTCAAAGGTGAGTATACAATAGGATTTCAATCTCTCTGTAATCAACATCCTTTTTTCCTTCCTTTTTAGCTCCACAGTTGCAAGGAACAGGGGTGGGTCCGAAGAAGATGGGCGTGATCTCAGCTGTTTCTGATGAGTCTGTCGCAGGTGACAGCGGTGTGTATGAACCCTCTGAGCGCAGGTACCAAATGCAAGCCACCCAGTGCACCAGAAGATGCATCAGGAATATAAAAAGATGACTAATTTTACTTATTTCTAGGCCAGGTCTCCCTGCTGACATCCTGCTGGGCTCCGATGAGGAGAGGCTGGCGCTGGGCTGTGCTCAGGTTCAGCTTGGATTGCGCTTTGAGTCAAGAGACCAGCGCTTCTCTGTCTTCATCATGGCGCTGTCCAACATCAACGCCCTCTGTCTGCCGGCTGACCACAAAATGTATGACTATCATTTGACTTTTAATGTATTTGATCTCCACAAAACAAGAGAAAACATGCCAACAAGAAGTACTGTAGTTATCGTATATTAACAGTACCATGTGATGAATAACCGCAGGCACATTCGCATGGTTGTCCTTCCGTGCGTGGAGACAAACCGCTGCCTGTTCAGAACTCGCGGCTACATGCCTCAGGATGTCGTGGAGGTCAACGAGGTGTTCGGCATGCAGATATCTCACAGTGCACTGCGGCAGAAGACCCTGAGGATTGATGTATGTAACACCGGCAAATCAGGCCACGAAGATTGTCTGGTGAGTACAACTAGGTTTTTTTTAATTCATTCAATTTGTTTTCAATTTTGATTTTCAAAAACTTTTTCCTCCTTCCTCCAGGCGGGAGCGCAGATCAGCCTGGCCGACGTCAGCTGTTCAGAGGAGAGAAGAACCAAGTGGTACAACCTGCTGAGTTGTGCTTTCACGCCAGAGGTCAGCAGCAAGGAGAAAGACAGCGGGGCAGCTGGTGGTTTGGACACAGTGAGAGCTGACACTGCACTCACAATATGCTATTAAAATATATTTGGGTTTTAGTCAAGTACACAAGTACCTCGCAAATCATCACTAAGCTTCACAACTTAAATAAAATGAAAAGAATGTTACAGACACACTTGTTGCTAGGCAGTTTTTATGGACCTCAATCATTTGTCTCCCAGAGGCCAATGCAATAACTTCATGGACTTTCATTTATTAAACAAGAAGGATAAAAAGCAAATGTTGGTACAATTAATGGGGCCTGACTCAGTTTAAAAAAAACAGACTTCTGTTCTGCAGCACAAAAATAAAAAATTATGATGGGCACTACAGATTGTAAGACAATTTTATATAACAAATTGCAATTGCAGTAGGGAGTTATGCAGGAAAACAGTGCCCTCTGGTGTTTGCATGTAGCCATACTGGGGCAAATACGACTCGGAGGACTGCATGCAGTAGGTACGTTCCCATGGTGAAAAACAACGAATAATGGATGCGATGTTAGAAAGCCCTAACAATGCCTACTTTTGATACTCTAAACCCTATAATATGTCTCTCACCGTTATTAAACACATTTTAAATTCAGTTTTACACATTAAGCATTAATTACAGTCGGGTACACTATTGTATTTACAAAAGGTGCAGTTTCACAACATCAAGTGTTGTCAAAGCATCTTCCAGTGGGGTGAATTGACTTGTGGTACAGTAGCTGCAGTACTCCAACCCCCAGATATCGCCATCAAACCACTTTTATAAGTTGCCATTATAAAAAAAAAAATACTTATTTACAGCGGATAAAAAAAATCCGCGAATAGGTGGGGATCTACTGTAAATGCTAATGAGCGTGTTCTATGTTTTAGGCTGGAGCTACCAACAGTGACAGAGTTCCAGACGACGAAGAGTGGTAAGATTCTTATTTTTCCTCCCCCCACACTTATTTGTTGCGTCGACCTCACGATTTCCCGTCACGTGCACAACGGTGGCGACTGTGGTTTTGTTCAAGGTTGCAAATATTGTTTTAGATGTTTGTGTGGTACGTGCTTTGTGTTTTCATGTGACAAGTGAATGTGCAAGGGAACAGGAGCAGTCAGTGCTGGATGATTGTGACATGACCACACAGGAACGCACTAGCAGAATGCAACCTGACCGGTTCAGAATCTAAACAAAGCTGCTTGATTTTCCAAAACAGCTGTCTTGTGACACATTGTCTCCTATATAAAGTGGAATTAATGAATAAACACTAGGCTAACACTAACTGTCTATCAGTTCTTACTCTTGGCTTGCTACCTTGCCTCTTAGGCACGGCACCCCCCTGGAAGCAGACATGTTTGACAATGAAGAAGATGACGAGAAGCTTCTGGAAGAAGGAGAGTTGTTCTATGCTGATGGCAGCCAATGGGAGGCCGAGGAGATGGTGGAGGAGGAGGAGGATTTGGGTAGGGAGACCAAAATGGCTCCTCCAGCCGCTATTAAAGAAAAGGTAAACAAAGAGACGAGTATGGGCCGCATCTTGTCGTTGTCCAACCACCACTCAGTGGTTCGGCCCAAGGAGCGGCGCACGGACCTCTCCCAGCAGCACCCCTTCATAAGGGGCAACACCATCATCCGCTCCAAGACCTTCTCCCCAGGACCTCAGAGCCAGTACATCTGCAGGGTAATTAATGTCAAGCACCTCTTTAAAAACAAGAACAAAAAACAACAACAAAAAATAGCAGTACATGTACATAGTAGTACATAGCAAGCTCATTCTTCTCTTTTTTTTGCAGATCAATCGCAGCGACAGCGACAGCTCCACGCTGTCTAAGAAGTCACCGTTTGTGCGAAACGCTTCTGAGCGACGGAGCATGCGCATGAAGAAGGTAGACACATTTTTTTAAAACTATAGTACATTACAAGATTTTTTTTCAAGGAATATTCAAATAATACCTTTTTGTAAAAACAAAAACAAATTAAATTTTAGCCAACCACCATCACTCAAAGATGTAATCTTATATTTGTAAAAATATGTAATTATACAGTATATAAAATGTGAAGACAAAAAACAAACTACTGTATTACTTTTGTGATTTGCTGGGCAAATCACATGGTCCTACTGGCGTCCGTTAAATATATATGGCCCTGGAAACATCCTTGGATGTGTGTGTCATATATATATATATATATATATATATATATATATATATATATATATATATATATACAGTATATATCTCAAAATCATCCGGTTCGTCAATGGGGTCCTTCCCCAGGTGGAGCAGTTCAAGTATCTCGGGGTCTTGTTCAAGATTGAGGGAAAGTTGGAGCATGATGTTGATAGGCGGATCGGCACAGCGTCTGCAGTAATGTGGTCGCTTTGCTTTCCGGACACCTCCCTGGTGAGGTGTTCCAGGCATGCCCAGCCGGGAGAAGGCCCCGGGGCAGACCTAGGACTCGCTGGAGGGATTATGTCTCACAGCTGGCCTGGGAACACCTTGGTGTCCTCTCGGTGGAGCTGGAGGAGGTGGCTGGGGGACCGGGAAGTCTGGCTTCCCTCCTGAGACTGCTGCCCCTGAAGCCCGGACCCGGATAAGCGGAGGAAAATGGATGGATGGATGGATGGATGGAAAATCATCCAGTCATGCAGTCAATCATCCAATTATGGTGTCTCTCCCGCAGCCTCCCGTGCAGGTCAAAGGTCTGGACGGCCTCCTGCGCACCTCCCTGGACCTGGAGTTAGACTTACAGGTGTCCCGGACCCGACAGGCCCGGCTCGCTCAGGAGCTGCAGGTTCTGAGAGAGCTAAAAACGCAGCTGGAGACGGCGAGGCAGCAGGGCCAACGTGAGCTGCCTGCCTGGGTCCGAGAGGATGAGCGCTTCCGCCTCCTCCTAAAACACGCGGAGAAACAGGTGGGCGTCTTTCTGCTGTCAGCCACCAGAGGGCGCCGCACTGTGGACTCACACAGTAACTGGGCTGTGCTGCTGTGTTGTGCAGACTCACGAGGAGCAGCTGCAGGAGAAGAGGGTGGAAAAGATGATGAGGGCGGCTGCAAAGGACGTCCACAAGATAAGAGGCCAGAGCCGCAAGGAAGTGCCTGAGGTCCAGACCTTCAGGTGGGAGGAGGCTTCAATTTGATTTGAGTGAATGAATTCAAAGGAGACATGATGGAGGAAAGAAAAATGAATAACGATTGATGAGAGCATCGAAGCACGTAGACTATACACACATCCAGCATGTCATGTGACCTATCCTTCCATCATTTCACCACTTTTCCTCACATTTTCATACATTTTGGGTGAAGTACAATCTCTCTTTTTTCTTTTTTTTCCCCACTTTCAGGGAGAAGATGGCCTTCTTCACGCGAGCAAAGACCACCATCCCCAACCTGCCGGCTGACGACGTCTAGACAGTCAACATTTCAAATGAAAGAGAGTCTTAAAATGCGCCGCCTCCTCACTAATGAAGTCAAGCTTTTAGCGGTAATATGAAGAATGTTTTTTAAAAATATACCTTAGATGGAAAAAAAAAAAAAAAGTGACCACTCAGCATTTGTGGATAGCTTTTTTTTTGTAATATTAGTGACGGCACTGCTCCATTTTTCTTTTATTGTACTAACAGACATTTAAAATCATTCCAGCACAAAGATTGGAAGTAATGGTAGCACAAACAACGGTACTGAAGCAACAAAAGCTGCTTATGCTGTTCATCAGTAGAATACATCTAAAAAATGCTTTTATTTTCCTGTTTTGTTTTTTTCTTTCTTCAAAATTGAAAAGTATGCTGCAAGCAAAGCACTCCACATGTTGGGGAATCTCGTTTAAAACCTTTTAAATCTACTCTTAATGTTCACTACTAGGGGTGTCCCGATAAGACCTTCACTTCCCATCCCATTCCGATATTGCAGCCTTGATTGCCGGCTGATATCGATCAGATATCAGCATCGATCATACATACTTTACTTGTTTAGTAGCGTGGAATGTTAAAAAAGGCTTGATCAAGTGATATTACTCAGAGAATGATAGTCAGCAGTAGGAATGAGAAGAAAGTGACCCATTTACTTACTTGTCGTGAGGCTCGACATGCTCAATGAAGCTTTTAACCGGACATTACTCACCACCGTTAAGGGCTGCCTTTTTTCTAATGCAGCCAGTGACTTTTTGCTGTCTTGTCGGAGTTTCTCACACTTTGCAAATGTGTCAAACAGCGGTGGATGTTTCAGGAAGCCGTGGCTTTCAAATGCACGATGAAGTTGGTTGTATTAAACTTCCCTAGTTCTGTGCCTCCACGGGAAATTGGTGCATGACAAGTCCGACTCCTTGCTAAACACGCTAGCACACGCTGTTGTTGTGATCACGTGGGTTCTGCATGCAGAATGTAAGGGCTGCTGCTGGATAGAAGTGCTGGAATGGACTGCTTGTACTGGAGTGCCAGTAACGGAGATTTTAGTTGCGGGCCGAAACAAGCTGATGCTGCTTTTTTGGCGGATATCAGACCGATATCTGATGTCAATATCTGAATGGGACACCCTTATTCACTGCGATGCATTGCGTTGTTATTATTGACTCCAGTACACCTGCTGTTACCACGAGTGACCACAGATGGCACTAGAGTCACAGCTGCGTAATATTCAGTCACATGTTCATCACAAGTATCAGAAAATTGGTTTTAATTAGGGATGTCCGATAATATCGGCCCGATATTGGCATAAAAATATTATATCGTTATCTGGGTTTTTCCCAATAATGAAAACCCTTTTTTTTTTTTTTTTATACTGCATGGATGGACATTTTATCGTTCACATGGCCAGGATGATACCACAGTCTTGACTTTCTTGCCAGCTCGTCCATCTCGCTCTGTACTGAATTCACGTCTCCCGTGGTAATAGAAAGTACCGAAAGCTTGAATCTCCACTTCCTCGCTAGCCGCTTGACTTTCATCTTATCCTCGGCTCTGCCGACTCAATATCAATGTGTAGACGGGGAATCACACCGATGCGGGACTTCGCTCTCGTGGCGCGTTAAAATGTGCTTGAATGAACAAAGAGAGCTGCTTGAATTCCACAACAGGAGGTATGTGATGGTACACATATTGCTAATTGAGTTGCACAATATCGGGGGTGGGGAGAAGAAGTAGATAATGAACTTAATCACAAAATAAAACAACCAAAACAAGACATGAGAGATAAGAAAAATAAGAAAATAGAATAAGAATAAATAAATAAAATATGGAACAGATCTCGTCAAATTTGTAGTGCAATAATACATTATAAATCATAACAATAATACATAATTAGGTAATAAGTCCAGGCCTTCCACAGGATGTATAGGATGGTACACTTACTGTATCAGTATTGGGTGATATCAGAAATTTGAGGGTTTGATAATATCGGCAAAAAAGCCAATATTGGACATCCCTAGTTTTAATGTTAAAAAACAAACAAACATATCAGGTTGATTGTATTCTATCAACAGCACAGATGGTCGTAATCACGATTAGCTGGACGCAGTTATGTTTTTTTTACCCCTTTTCTTTACGCTCGCCCACTCTCAGGTAGGAAATTAGTTCATTAGTCTGCACTTTAATAGAAAAAATTAATCCAGAAGCTGTATGACGTCACGCGGGAATGATTCATTTTCAAAGCAAAGACAACCACAAAAATCGTATTTTTATGTCACTGTGAACGTCTTGATTGTATCCTAACTTTTAAAACCAGCAGCATCTCGCTTTTCATTCTCATCGGCTGCATGAAGCGTCCCTCTTTTAACTGGATCCTGAAGTTAGTTCCCCAGCAGGGCCAATAATAATCAATTGGTTGCAATGTACATATCATGAAAAGGAGGAAATCATCTGTCCACAAGTGTCTTTTTGCTGAACTCTTTCTAAACTGTCTCCTGATGGTGGACAATAGATAGAATGAAGTTATTTCTTCACCGTTTTAACAAGGTTCTGCTGGTGCTTTATGTGATTTGAAAACACGGACGTCATCCATTCCATTCACGCCATTCCACAAGTTTCCATGTTATTTTATTTTCTGTGGCTGAAGAGCGTCTTCTCGTATTTTAGTTTGTTTGTTAATCAAAAAGCTGGAATTGTTCTCTTCTCCCATCAAAGCTGGAAATGTTTGCATTATTTTTACTCAATGTGAACACTTTAAGAATCTGTTTTGTGTGTGTGGGTGTGTGTGTGTGTGTGTGTGCGTGTATAGCGCAAGTAGTGTGTGGAAATATTTTGTCATTATTGACACATTAAAAAAAGAAAATCAACTGTGACAACATCCGGATGAAGGCATGTAAGTTTTTAACTACACTGAATGTTGGAGAAAACAATGAAAAGCATGCTGATATGTTACAAATTTTGTCATTTAGTTATACTTTTTTTGTTGGTTTTTTTTTTTTAGTACCTCTTTTTTTCCCCCTTTGGAAGTTTTGTCCCAATGAATTTGTTTGTATTAAGGCTGTGATGATTATGGATGTGTGTGTGTGCGTGTGTGGATGAGGAAAAAACCAGCATGTATTTATTGCACTTTGTGATTTGGGTGTGCTTTTCCTGTTTATTTCTCCCCCTCCTCATTTCTTTTCTTTTTATCGTCAAAGAGTCCCGAAAAAGCTGTGAATTTTATTCTCAGACACTGTACTGTCGACCAGAGTTGTAAATATTTCACCAGCACACGACGAGAAAAAAAACACACAATATGTTTTGTAGTTTCACAACAAATAAAAAAAGGTTACCTTTTATGGTGTTGTTTCGTCGTCATTTATTTCCATTACTTTTTTCTGTACTGTCTAAAATGTAATTTATAATTATATACTTAGAGAAAAATGTTTATTGTATTATATATTTTTATTTCTACATATAATGTGTTTTATGTAAATATTTAATTACACAATAGCTGTTTGACAACTATTTTTTAACGCTCATCAGCAGCCTGCAATACCACTACTGTCCCTTAGGTGGAGACAAGTGCATTCCAGGTCCACTTGGCAGGCGCCAGCCAGCAGCGAGTAAGAGAATTTGCTTCGCCTTACCGGAAGTGATCATAAAAAAGTTGCTAACTGCTTCCTGCTCTTAGTTTTGTTTCATCAGCCACGTTCATTGAACAGCGCAATTCACTCACTGGAGTTTCTGTCCCACGGTGCTTTGAAATGATGGGAGACTGTGTGACAGAGTACTCAGTGCGGCTGCAGGAGCAGGTGAGGAACCGCTAGCAGACGGAAGTAGCCACATTTCAAACTGAACTGGAGTGTCTAACGTGTTGACAAATGACAACTGAGTAGCTCCGAACAGATTCGACTGAAACAAGAATACTTCTTTGTGAAATATTTTAATGTTGATTTTTGTACTCTCCTTTATACAACTCGAACTAGTTTTTATCACTCTCAAATTCGGCATTATTAAAAAAAAGTACTCGTATGGTACGAAAATGCACTGTGGTTTGATATGCCACTGGCTCAAGCCACACAGTGACAGTGAGCCCTTTTCAGACTGCACATTCGCGACTTGTCATACGGTTTGTAAACTATTACTTAGTTTTTTGCATCTAATTCCTACGCCGAATTTCCTCTTATACATTTTCTTTGAATGGGTTTTCACTGACGCTGCGCAAAATAGCGTGAATTTATTTAAAGTAGCGCCACTTTTTGAAATGGCTGATTATTTAAAAGGAGTTTTGTAATAAGATCGCCGTTTACGGACAAATGTGCATCATTGTGAGTAATTATCTCATACATGAACATGATGGCGTAATTTAATATTAAATGTTAATTAGACAGCGTACATTTAAGTCTGCTTAAAAATGTTAAAATATGTTCGTGTTGACTGTTGGAGTTTGGTGACTTCTAGCGGTCAAGGAGATAATTCTGCAAACTAGAAACTGTTGTGGCCTGTACAGTATGTGGAGATACTCGGTGAAATATTTAATTATTAAAAGTTTTAGGTAATTCGGGTGAACTTAGTGGTTTTAATGACATTATTACATGGTTAAATTAGGCTTTTAGTTTCATTGTGGTGTACTCACGGTCAATAAAACTATTGAGAATGTGATTTATGATCAGATTGCTTCCTGCTGCAGCAAACACACTGCAATATACATTTATGATAGCTCCTTCTCAGACATTTTTGGATGAATAAGCAGTCATTTGCAGTTTAATTCCCAGTCAATGTATTTCTACTCATCAACATGCGCCTTTTTCCCCCTCCTTCCCTTGTAAAGTATATATTTTGTGTTGTTTTCCAGGAGCGAGAGATCCAGAGTCTCTCCGCAGAGATCGAGTGTCTAAAGAACCCCCAGAAGTTGAATCCATCTTCACGTCTGGATGACCTGCGAGAGGAGAACGCCAGGCTCAGGTATCGTCTCAACATCCTCAAGAGGGTGAGTGTGTCCAGCAAGGTGTCAAATCATAAAAAAACGGACAGTAATCATTTTGTTTTATTATTGTTATTGGAATACTTTCAGTAAATGAAAAAATACATGATTTCAACTTTAAATTAAACTTTTAAATGAAATTTAAAGCTATAGATATTACAGATGTACATAAATATAAACGTTATATTGAATAAGAAATACGTATTACATTTAAATGGCAAAAAAAATATGACGAAGGGACACCAAAGTGTCAAATTTAGTATTGAGTGTAATTGCATGACTTTTTGTATCCTCAGAGTCTTCAGGAGGAGACCCCTTACGACGGGACCTCCATGATAAACATCAACCAGCAGCTCCAGGAGATTTTCGGCGCCGCCATTCGAGCTTCGTGCCCGGAACTGGACAGCCCACCACTGGCCGTCACACCCAATCAGCAGGCCAAGTTTGGGGACTACCAGTGCAACAGCGCAATGGCCATGGCCCAGGTTGAGGATTTGAGGACTTCTGTCTGGACTTATTAGCCTCTTCCTAAGATTAAAGATGCAGTATGTAACAGCTGTACCTGACTGCTTCAGATGCTGAAAGCTAAAGGCATGAAGGTCAGCCCGAGGGAGATCGCTGAGAAGATTGTTCAGAACCTTCCGGACAACGAACTTATCCAGAAAACCGAAATCGCAGGACCAGGTACAGAAGATCTGGAACAGGCCACACTTTGATGTGATGTTCCTTTCGCTTTGGGTTTTTTGCTAAAGGTCATGTGACATGATGACATGATTTATTGTTTAACGATTAACACCTGCTACTTTTATGACTTCTCTACCCTTAGAACACATCATTATTGAAGCCAGGGGTGTCCAAAGTGCAGCCCGGGCCCATTTGTGAAACACAGCCATTTTTTAAATTGATAGCTCTATGTGTCTGTTAAAGTTCATATTCATGAAAGCGCAAAAAATGGTAGTATGCTAATGTTAGCATGCTAACAACTAGCATGATAGTGCTAAGTGTTCATAGAAGTGTCTACCCATGAAAATGGCTAAAAATGATACTACGTTAATATTAGCATGCTAGCAATGCTAACATGATAATGTTATCATGCTAACACCTAGCATGATAGTGGAAAGTGTTTATATATGTGTATACCCATGAAAATAGCAAAAAATGCTAGTATGTTAACATTAGCATGCTAACACCTAGCATGATAGCACAGTGTACCGGGATGCTTAAATGTTCCGAACAAGTGCTCTGACCATTTTTTTGGTGGATTTATATGTACAAATGCCGAAAATGGTCCTATGTTACAATGTTAAAGAATCTTTTTAAAAAATTCCTGGATCCAGACGGTGATCCGGATCGCCCCCAAAATCTTCCAAATCCAATTTCCCACAATTCCTGAAAATTTAATTTGAACACAGACAAACAAACAGATAAACGCAGGCGAATACATGATGTAATGGTATTCAGCATGCGACCCTCAGAGGAAAAAGTTTGGACGCCCTTGATTTCTAAGCGTTGTTTGAGGGTCCACACTACCTGCAGTTCGGTACTTTGGCCACTGGTGTCGCCAAACCTCACATCAAAGTGTGTGCCCTGTCTCTCTGTGCTTCTCCAGGCTTCATCAACATCCACCTGAAGAAAGCTTTTGTGTCCAAACTGTTAAGCAACCTGCTGGTCAACGGTGTGCAGCCGCCCCCACTGGCCTTCAGGAAGAGGGTAGGCCACTCCCTTAGCCTCCATCCTAACCTGTCGACCCACATCAACCCGTGTGTGTGTGTGTGTTCAGGTGGTGGTGGATTTTTCGTCTCCTAACATCGCCAAAGAGATGCACGTAGGTCACCTGCGCTCCACCATCATCGGGGAGAGCATGTGTCGACTGTTTGAGTTTCTGGGCTACGACGTGGTCAGGTGGGCGTCCCGTCAAAACTGTGGACACAAGCCCCAGTTACAGCCCTGTTAGAAAGACCTTACGTGGTGTCGTCTTCTCAGGTTGAACCACGTAGGAGATTGGGGAACCCAGTTTGGCATGCTCATTGCACATCTCCAGGATAAATTCCCAAACTACCTGACGGTGTCGCCGCCCATCGGGGACCTGCAGGCCTTCTACAAAGTGAGTCCTTGCTTTTTTTGATTATATTAAAAAAACAACAACAAAGTTGTCACCGTGGTCAACAACATAGCTTTCTCTTTCTTTAGGAGTCAAAGAAGCGTTTTGATGAGGAGGAGGACTTCAAGAAGCGAGCATATCAGTGTGTGGTCAGGCTGCAGAGCAAAGAAGCAGACTTCATCAAAGCCTGGAACCTCATCTGTGACGTCTCCAGGAAAGGTAATGTTGGCTTTTTGTGTGAGGACACCATAGACCAGAATGCAGTGCTGATTATGTTTTAACTAGAAATAACAATCACTTTTAGTGTTAGCATTTCCCATGATTGAAAGTATTGAGGCAAAATAGAATGCAATGCTTGGCTACAACCAGCAGAGGCGCTGTTCAGTCTCAACTGTCACCACAGGTGTCCTCCTCCAGGCACCACTATCCTGATCCATACAGCATTGGCCCACAAACAGTCATTGAGAACATTAAAAAAAATGTACAAAAATGACAAACAGTGCCATCGTTCCACTCTTTTTAAATTGTAGTTTTAGAGTTTTATTTTTATTTTTTGAGCTGTAACACTACGGATTGTCCAGTTGAAACATTGACAAAACAGGGAATTCGTAAATAGTAAAACTTGTAGTTGCCACATTTATGAGGAATTATGACAGATGCCTTGTTTTTTCTGCAAAACAAATCATGTAATTAAGTGGAATAAATGCAGTGTTTCCTTGCTCACCTTTCATGGATTCGCTGTTTCGCTGAATTTTTCTTAGCGCTTTTTTTTTTTTTTTTTTTTTTTTTTTTCTTTTTTACAGAGTATGAACTATTACAGGCCCTTTTAAGAAGAATTGCATTGTGGGAAGTTGAGTGTCTCTCTTCCCTCTCTTGTCCATCTGCACCGCCGATTGTTTTCTCCGTCCTGATTGGCTGTAGACCATTGTCAATCAGTCTCCTTCGTGCCGCCCTGCTAGCTCGCTTGCTATCTTGTAAATTAATCTTCAGTTCAAAGGAGGAGGACTGCAGCAGAAGGATTACTGCTGCCATCCCCCAGGACACCATCCGTAGTATCATTAGGAGCATGCCCCGACGTTGTCAGGCATGCGTACAAGCACGTGGGGGCCACACAAACTACTGAGAATCATTTTGAGTTGCTACAATGACATTTTGGCAAAATGGACCAGTCTGCTGCATCATTTTTTCACTTCCATTTTTGGGGTGTCTTTGATTTCCCCCCTCTATAGGGTGATCATTTTCATTTCTATCAAATTATGTGGCATCATTTTGTTACTAATACATCACCCACTTATTATCAGGAAAGATCATTTTTCCCCCAGTTTAGATCTGATGTGTTTTCCAAGTGTTCCTTTAATTTTTTTGAGCAGTGTGTATATATATATATATATATATATATATTAATAATATTGCTGTCTATTGCAGCAGTGCAGCATTATTCATTATTTACTTTTTCACTTTGATTGTGATGTTAATTGTAATGGTGGCACAATATGGCCGTTACTCTACCTTTACTGCCGTTATTGTCGGTTGTTATTGTAGATTATTTTACATGTTTGCTACAGTCAACGGAGAGCTATTGACCTGATCAAGTTGGGGTTTTTTCGCCTTTCATTTTGACTCTGGCTGTTTGTAATGTGGCGTGTGTGTGTGTGTGTGTGTGTGTGTGTGTGTGTGTGTGTGTGTGTGTGTTTTAGAGTTCCAGAAGGTTTACGACTGCCTGGATGTACACATCACAGAGAGAGGGGAGTCTTACTACCAGGACTTGATGACGGCGGTGGTGAAGGAGTTTGAGGAGAAAGGTGAGTGCATCTAATTGCTCCTTCAGTAAATGTGCATTGTCATGATAAGGCCACTAGGGGGCAATGTTGCATCATTCATTTCTAACCCTCTTTTTCTGTTCATCTTTGTATCTCCTGCTGGTGTTCCTCACTCATTAATCCACTTCATCACGCTTTTTCTGTCTTAATGTGACCTTCCTGTCGTCCTCCCAACAGGCCTGACCCAGATGGACGAGGGTCGCAAGATTGTTTTTGCCCCAGGTCAGTCTATCCCACTCACTGTTGTCAAGTCGGACGGCGGCTACACCTACGACACGTCGGACCTCGCCGCCATACGCCAGCGCATCTTCGACGAGAAGGCCGACATCATCATCTATGTGACGGACAGCGGGCAGGTGGGTGGACGAAGGAGGTTACATAGGACGGGGGAATGATTGGTGACATTTTGCGTATGCTGTGTGATTGTTTTTGTTTTTTTTCTACAGGCCACACACTTCCAGGTGGTGTTTGCTGCCGCCAGGATGATCGGCTGGTATGACCCCCAGGTGACCCGGGTGGAGCATGCAGGCTTTGGAGTGGTGCTGGGAGAAGACAAGTAAGACTGTACACCAGACTTTGGTTCCTACATGCTAACAGTCAGAGTTTAGGGGCCTAAATGCTAATATGCTACAGCAACAGTTCAACTCATTAAACCAGGGGCCATTTGTGTCCCGCAGCAGTTTTTTTTTTTTTTTATTGGCCCCTGGCCCCTAGCACATCCTAAAAACAAAAAAACCCTGCAAAAAAGGGAAAAAAGCCACAGTAATTTTAGTAGAATAAAATCATAATATTAACTCATTCAATACCAAAGACATATTTATCCGTTTGTATAAACCCGAACACTCGATCCCAAAGACGTATTTATACATCTTATACATTTTTTTGCGCGAGAGGCATAAAGAGGTGATGACTGCACAGCAAAAGATGTCACTTTTAAAGCGGTTTTAAGCCACAACACCGGCCACAAGGTGGCAGAAGTGCATTTGATAAAAGCTCGGTATGCGTCTTTTGCATACAAAAACACACTCGACAGCAAGGAGGAAGTGGAAGAGCGTGGCGGAGTGCAGCGTGCAGAAGGTTGTAGGGAAATTTTAGCGAGTGCACACAACCCTTTTTTGTGTTATGTTGTGGTATGGTTGTTGAGATATTTGAGCTGTCACACAAGCAAAAAAATGTGCCAAAGTGAATATCTTTTCACAAAAAGCTGTTTTTCTCCCCTTTCTTGCCGGGAACTGATACTTTACCTCTGTTCTACTGTTGATTACTAAAGAACAGAAAAAGGTAGAAACTGACTTTTTTTCTGATGAAAGGCGGCAGTCTAATCTGTCTTTTGGTAGGTTCCATGTTGATATCGCCATAGAACGCAATATTCTCTGTGCCTTGAAAGATCAGTCAAAATCGTCTAAAATGGCCGATACCGAAGGGGTTGTCTTTTGGAGAAATGTCTGACCACACCGTGTAGGGGCAAAAATGCTATAACGCTAACTTAAACATTTAAACAGTTTTTGGACATAGCACAGCTAATTAAAGTCCACCACGAGTCAGCGTCTGTTTTTTGCATGAAGCTGCTCGATGCCAACAGGCTAATGACAAGAGAGGGACTGTGATCACGTCCAGCCTGATATCAGTGCTTTGTCCATGTGTTATTAAAGTCCTCTCACTGCGAGCACTCATTACTATGCAGCTGACTGCATGCGCTATCATTTTGGACTGTCCCGCTGCAGTTATTTCTCCATCAAGCATCCAGAGAGGACGAGGCTGGGTCAGGCTCGGGTGGGTGGGTCGTGTTGTTTTGATGCTACGCCTTACAGAGGCCATAACTAAAGTGCTGCTAAACGGCTCCATGGTAACCCGGGGGGGGGGCGTAAATTGGCCCAGCGAGGTCTGCTCCGCTCCAAACTCTTTATTAGAAATTCATCACAGTGTTTTCATAATGTCCATACGATAAGATAAGATACTTTATTAATAATAATAACCCTGCAACTGAAAGGATGGGAGATTATTGATTGCGTGATTTTGTTTGCCTGACATCTTAATTGAGTCGTTTGTCGTCTTGAAGGTTATTGGAAGTGATGTCTCTTTTGGGACAACCTGTTAGCACTTGTCTTGCCTTCTTCAACACTCTGTTTCACTCGCTCAGGAAGAAGTTTAAGACTCGTTCCGGGGACACGGTGAGGCTAATGGACCTGCTGGAGGAGGGACTGAAGAGATCCATGGACAAACTTAAGGAGAAGGAGCGAGACAAGGTAAGAAAGTCTCCGTTTGGTGCCTAAAAGGGACTGTAAAGATGAAAACCGGAAGTAAGCAGGGAAAGAGCGTATTTCTGAAGCCTTGCACTGATGACAAGATGGATGGAACATGACTAGTGAGGTTAGCCGTGCTGGTGAAGATGGCTCGCCAGCCTCACTACTTTGGTATCTTCAGAGACTTGAGAGGCTGCACTTATTTGAACTGCGGTTGGTTTGAATAAAAACAGCTTTGACCTCAGGGGTTATCCATGTGGAAACGTTTTCAGGTCAAATCTGCCACACGGAAACGGCATTGTGGATGTCCTGAAACGGTATTTTTTCAAAACGGCTTTCAGCGTGGGGAAAATCCAAAAAATGGAGGCAGACTGGAGTTCCCTGCTCGTGAGCAGAGAGCAGTTCATTGCTGGAAAGTGGATGGAGTGAGGTGAGGTTCTCTGAGGCTGGTGACGTTAGTCAAGAAATCTTCACAGCTGTGGTGTCTTCAAGGTTTTGTGGAGAGGATTTGCTCGGAACCTCAGCTACCGTAGCATTCTGCTCTTCTTTTACCGTAAATTTCGATGTATAAGCCACACATGTCCACGTCATAAAATGGCATATCGTGGTGCGCACCAGTCCGTGAGGACCAGGCAGCTCTTTATTTGATAGGAGCCAATCATGAGCTGTGAAAAACTCAAGAAGAGCTTGTCAACCCGTTGGAAATCGCAGGCGGTCGTTACTCAATATAACAGTCTGACCTCACGGTGTCATCTCGCAAAGGACACTGAACTCATCATACAGCAACTTAACACTCAAAAGGTATACCTAATAAATATGCAAACATGTACCAATACGAGTTTACAATTTAAAAAAACAACTCTTTTTCAAAGTTTTCACACAATGCATTTCGTCTGAGAAAAGAATTTCACTGGAGGACAAGCGGCATAGAAAATGAATGGATGGTGCTGCAATGTTGCCTCTGTCCACCGGAGGGAGCCAGAGGAGCCCAGACGGAGGCTGATGTCATTGCAGCGCCCCGCCAGGCACCAATGAATGCGTTGCTCAGACGCAATGCAATGCAACTTAATAATAGTTGTTTTTTTTCCATTTTAACCTCATATTGGTACATGTTTGTATATTTCTCAGGAGTGTTAAGTTGAGTTTAGTGTTCTTTGTAAGATGACACTGTGAGTCAAACTGTTATATTTCCAGTGGGTTGACCAACTCGTTGTGGGTGCACTGATAGCTCGTGATTGGCTCCTGCCAAAGAAAGCTCTACCGTTTCCTCACTGACTCGCGAGCGACACAGCATTGAAACAATTAGTAGTAGTTCTGAAGTAAAGGAGATGTCAAAGTTGAAGACAAAAGTAGCGGCTTATACACCGGAAATGACCATCGTTTAAACGAGGCAGTGGAATTGTCGAGTTCGTTCTTGTTCATTCAGTCAGATATTGCACATCAGTCGGGTTCGTGCTCTGACCTCCTCTGTGGTCCCCGAGGCGCTGCTTGTTCTGTCTGTGCACTCCAGCTGTTGTTTAGCCGACAAAACAAAGGGAAGTCGACCGGTGGAGAGCGTGTCTGGAACGCACTGTGACTTCCAGTTGAACTGTTAACAAGCTGAGAAAAGTTGTGCTGGGTAAAAGCGGTGCCAACAGCGTGGCCCGTCTGGGTCGGTGCCCGCTCCTACCATCTGCTTACCCGCCACCCCACCGCCTCATTAAAACCAGCCTCGGCCTCTGTGAACTTGCCAGACTTTTGTTGGTGTTTGTACTGTTTTTTTTCTCCCTCACTTTTGTGGAGCGTGAGTCGAGCCTTATTGATTCTTCGCAGGTTCTGACGCCAGAGGAGCTGACGAGAGCTCAGAGGTCGGTTGCGTTCGGATGCATCAAGTACGCCGACCTCTCTCACAACCGCATCAACGACTACATCTTCTCCTTTGACAAGATGCTGGATGACCGCGGCAACACGGCGGCATACCTCCTCTACGCCTTCACTCGCATCAGGTTAGCCCTGACCCTTTTTTTTTTTTTTTTTGGTCATAGGCCCCTCGCAGCGGGATGTGACATCTGTACGATTTGCATTATTTTGCAGGTCCATCGCCCGCTTAGCCAACATCGACGAGGCCACGCTGAGGAAAGCGGCCCAGACCACCGAGGTCCTCCTGGACCACGAGAAGGAGTGGAAGCTGGGCAAGTGCATCCTTCGCTTTCCGGAGATCCTGCAGAAGATCCTGGACGACCTGCTGCTGCACACGCTCTGCGACTACCTCTATGAGCTGGCCACCACCTTCACCGAGTTCTACGACAGCTGCTACTGCGTGGAGAAGGACCGGCAGACGGGTACAAGGATCAGAGCTAGAAACTCAGAGAAATTGTTGTGGAAAACACAGCAGCCTTGGCACAAAACTCTAGCTCCTATTAGCAATTCATCCCTGCCACGCACTGGAGTGTTAGCACTTCAGGCTTAGAGCTGTTTAATTATGCTAATTCTCTATTAGCACTGCAAGCTAATGTACTAGCAACTCCAGGGGGTGAGTTTTATCTGCTCTGGTGTGTTTTCCTCCTTTTCCAAATGATAGATATCGCAATTGAAGTACAATTGGATTATATTCATACTTACATGAAAGTTTGTTCTCAGGTGAGGTGGTGAAGGTCAACATGTGGAGGATGCTGCTCTGCGATGCAACGGCAGCCATCATGGCCAAAGGTTTTGACATCTTGGGCATCACCCCCGTCCAGAGGATGTGAGTTCACGGCAAGCCCCGCTACACATCCTATTTTGGACATTTAATTAAAAAGCTCTAATGAAACAAGCCCGCCCCGCCTCCTTTTGAAGACTTTTTTTTTTTTTTTACTTGCCTAGTTAGCTGTTTAGCTTTATCAGTTAGCATCAGGTTCCAAACACGTCACAACTTGCCCTCACATGGTGCTCCACTAGTACCAAACCAATGTCAAGTCCGTCTTTACCCAGCAGGTGGCTTTGCGCACGTCAATATAAAACTTGTATAACTTTGAGAGTCAGTACGAGTCAGTACAAGCATAACAGCTACACTAGATATCTTAAAGTTCTTCACGGAAATATCAACAAGTGACACTTGCATGACAGCATGCAAATATTAGCATGAATCGCTGGGACGGTGTTGGTGTTAATTGAAGTATCGTCACGTTTCCCTTGAAATATTAACACGCACGTTAATGTTAGCATAGATAGCTGGAATAAAAACATTTATATAAATGCATTAATGGACAATAAGAACACCAAGAACAAACAAGCAAACATAAATAAGATCTTACTTTGTCAGCATAAAGTGGGCCTTACATCCCAACAGACACGGGCTCTGCAATTTTGGGGAAATTTGTTTGCCGTGGCTTTTAGATGGTGAGTGTGGCGTGTGACTCGTGCATGCTAGGTGTGCTGCCGTGGCCGCACTCCTCCTCTGACTTGCCCTTGCCACCTGGCTGCGTGCAAGGTTTCCTTGCGTGCTGTCTGTGGGTTTGAAAATCCGTGCGGGCCGCGTGCGTGTCTCCTGCGGTTTTCCCCATTTTTGCACGTAGCAGCACGTATGTCGGGATTGTGCAGGTAATTAGCGGTAGTTGGCACAGTGGCAGGAATGTGACGTAGAAGCCCGTCAAACATAACTAAAAAGCTAAAAATGCACGCACTAGTTTTGTCATGATTAATGCATTCGGCCTTTGGAGAAGTGGGTTACGACATATTTTTGGCCAAGCCCAAGGGAGCGGTCCAAAATGTCACTTCAAGTTGTTTTAGCTCCAAACTGAAACAATGAACACGTAGCAAGATTTATCAGCAGGTGCCTGTAGGCCTCGTCTATTAATTACTCTTCCTCCAAATCCCGCTTAGACGGGGCTGCGCCGTCCTCACCACACCGAACGGGTTTTTACTCCCCGCGTTGTCAAGTTTTTATCTGAGATTAAATCGTCCAATCTCAGATCAATGGGGAAGATATGGAAATGTATGCAAAGTAGACCCGAGTGAAAAAAGGTGACTTGGTTCATCAATCTGTAGCGGCTCGTCTTCACCCCGTCAAAGAAAACAGGACGCAGATTATCAGAGAAAAACTCTTTAATCAAGTACACTTTGTTGAAAGCCTTGACTTAAATATCTGATATTTGCAGTTGAATTAAATAGAGTGGAAAAATGGTCAATTTTCCGATGCACCTTTTGTATCCGCCGAGGAGATTGTACAAGCGTCCAAAAGCACGCTCATGTTGAATCATTCAGGGAGTATTCGTCGTGTCTCAATCAGCGTCCAAAAGGATTGGCCCTCGAAAGCGCGCCAAGTTTTCTGTCAATCATTTCAAAGACACTTTGGCGCCACCCTGTGGAGAGGTAGATATGGCTACGGTGTCTCCCTCCGCCTCCGGTTTTCTCAGATTTAACCAAAAAATAAATACAAATCCAGACTTCCTTATCCTTGTCCTTAGTTCCTGTATTTGTGTGCGTCCGTGGGCCGTCTGCTTGCTGCTTGCTGCTGCTTTTGGTTTCTTTCATCCTTTACTGTGGGGTTTTTTATGGGTTTTTTTTCATGGAATTGAGCACGTCTCATTGGGGAGACGCTCACCGTCTTTCAAGGCCGCCGACGGGAACAATCTCAAACGGTAGCCAAAGAGGCAAGTAATGTGGGGAAAGATCCCAGCTGTGTGTTGGGGAGTTCCACTTTGGGGGGGTAAAAAAAGTGAAATTCTGCAGTTCAACAAGACAAGGGAGCGTGGAGGGTAATACCTTTTTGATGCGCCCAAAAAACCCTCCAATCAGGCGCTGGTCTCTTTGAGCTCAGCTCTGAAGGAGTCTTGGATCGCCAACAGACCCGCAGCCAGACGATGTCCGCTCACTTTGTGGTGCCACGCTTGTGAGCGCCCCCTGGAGGATGAAAAACAAAAGAATTCACAGTTTCACGACCGTGCTGCAATGCTTTTGAATAGCATACTACCGTATTTCCTCAAATAGGAGCCTCCACTTTAATAGACCCCCCTTCTGTCCGCTTAGAAACGCCACATACGGCTCACGATGACGATAGGGTGAAGTTATCAGTATCTGTTTGAATAAAAAATGTTGTGTATCTCTAATATATATTATTATTATTTCATGTGCTGACCCACTCCGTAAGTCAAGCTAGTGTTTACTGTTCCAAAATTGCATCGTTGCGACCTAAAATGAAATACATTACACGGTTTAAACAAGGCTTTAGTTTCCTGTCATCACCAGCCAGTACAAGAGATTGGTTGACATTTTCATGTTTTCTCCCTCTGGAGGAAATAGGATCGCGTTCACGAGCTCGTGGAGTGAAAAT
Organism: Dunckerocampus dactyliophorus; assembly: GCF_027744805.1. Lineage (NCBI taxonomy): Eukaryota > Metazoa > Chordata > Actinopteri > Syngnathiformes > Syngnathidae > Dunckerocampus > Dunckerocampus dactyliophorus. The sequence goes on along the minus strand of NC_072834.1, from coordinate 5,748,733 downwards.
GTTGACCTTAAAGCAGTGGAGTGGATGCCTGCCCCCGAATCACACCACGTTCCTAAGAACGACTGTCCTCGCGAAGACGCTGGAAGATGGCAGACTTGTCAGGGGAGAGAGGAAAGTGAGGAGGAAGCGTCTCCTCCCTTGGGGGAGTTTTTCGCTCTCTTCCTTACAGCATCGCTGCGGCGGAACAGGACTTTGATTTTATCTCTAAAAGCTTCTCATGCTGGTCGGAGCTGCTGCACGAGTGAAATGTGAACATGTGTACACTTGTCTTGTCCCTTCAAACGCTCTTGTTGTCACTCTAGTGCTTGCTATTCAAACCGAAAGGAGGAGATGAGAAGTGGGATGTGTGCTATCATCACGAGCATTTAAAAATGCAATTTCCCTGTGATCACTTATTCAAAGAAACTAATAATTGTCTTTTAAGACCAAATCAACTTCCGACATGGCTGCTATGTAGCAACAACACTTTGCCCAGAGAAACTGCTTTATTTTGGCGAGAGAAAAGGGATCCCGGGGCTGCGAGCAAGGCCTTCGACTTTAAATCAGATTTCCGTTTTAAGACTGTTCTGCTGCTATGATACGCAGCCTATTTCCTCGTCTACTGCTGTGTTCACTCTTGCCCAGAGGAACTTTGCTTCTTTTTGCCGAGGGAAAGGGGATCCCAGGGCTTGCCTTAGACTTTAAATCGGATCAGCGCTAGCCAGATACTGCTTGTAGCCTTAAACCCAACAACTTTAAAGGAACATTTTTTCTTAAGATACTGTCCAATGTACTGTACGTGCCTTTCGTCAGTTCGGCACAAGTGCGTCAGCCGGGTCCTCCGAACTCCGATGGGTTGCAGCAGGTAGAGACAGGAGTGTGTGTGGACTCTGACCCCCTCCACTGGCACCTCGGGGTGGTCAATAGACACAGAGGATAGATAGAGCGGGCCACAGGAAGGGTCTGTCTGCCAGGTCCTAAAGAAGGAATGGTTGCAAGTCTTAGGTTTTGTATGAAGAAAAAAACAAAAATGAATTCCATTCCCTTTCACTTTTGCACAAACTACAGTATTTGACATGTTTTTATGTCTCCTTGGTGGTCCTGGATTTCAAAGTGGGGTGACTAAATCATTCATGCAAACTGTAAATCAAGTGAAGCGGTTCTTATTTCTTGTTTTGTATTACATTTGTTTGTCTTTCCCCTGTTTAAATGCATAATGTAAAAAGCGCTGATTTCAAGGTCTCACGCTGAGGTAACTCAACATTCATGTGCTCTGACATAAAAAAGAAACGCACACAAGGCAATGGGCTACGAACACAAAACACACATGCTGTCAAGTCTCATCTGACTTGAGGCTTGGATTAAATATTCATCAGCCTCATTAACACACACACGCACACCTAAAACACTCCAAACTGTCACTTTTCAGAGTATTCTTTCAGGAGTCTTAAGGATTCCTGCCTCTGCTCTGTTACCTGAGCAGCAGGTGCTCCCGGGGCGGGCAGGAGCCCAGACCGTGGCCCTGGCCGTGGAGGAAGTAGCGATAGACCTCTGCATCTTTGGGCAAGGTCTGTATTATGGCAGCCTGGTGCAAGCCTCCCTCCCACAGCTCGTGTTCCCGAAGCAGACGGTGCAACAAATCCTCCTGGTGGGCTTCCACCTCCACTGAGCCTCGCCACATCCACAGGGGGCAACCATCGTCCATCTGCAGAGAAAACACTCCTTAGTTAACGTACTAAAAACAAACTATGCTGTTTAGAACCAGCTAACTACTTACCAAGCGACTCAGATGAATGTTTTATCTTTTTGGGGATATTTCTCCTTTTGTAGTTTGATGAATGAAAATGTAAGCTTTATCTTGTTAAACGAGCAAATTACTACGACGGAGTATCAGGACCACATTGAAAAACAAATCTGAGCTTTCGAGAATAAAGTTGTAAATTTCCGAGACAAGAAGTTGTAAACACCGTCTTATTCACCTTCTTGAGGGCCAGTGTTACAGCCTCCGGAGCAGTTTGGTTCTCCCAGCCTCGGCTCTTCTCCCTGGTTTCTTTCAGAAGCAGATGGGTGCTCATCTGGAGCTTCTGCCTCCTCTCCTCCAGCTCGTCCTCGCATCTACCAGAACCAGGGCACTCCGACCCCGCCACCTCCTTCAAAAGATCTTCCGTCTGGCCTGCGGCGCTCAGGTGCTGAGCAGGCCAAAACTCTGGAATCTATTTGGTATGAAATTTAGAGCAATGTTCTTGTAGAGTCCCAACTCTGCAAGATATGAGTGGGCGTTATTTGTACCTCAAAAAGTCTCTGGGCCTCTGTGATCATGTTGGCGAGGCCCTGGGTGGCAGCCAAGTTCTCGCTTAGATCACGCTGGTCTGGGCGGCCGAGGCTGTGCTTCCTGTGACTCGACCTGCAGCAAAAACATGTTTTTTGGTGTGGGGGGGGTTCTTCAATTTGATATCTCTCAAGAGCAATTATAAATTTGAAAAAAATATCTCAAATAAAATGTATTTTCATTTTCATTCTGTAAGATTTTCTACCTCCTACTATTAGGGGGGTTATATTTGTTAAACTATGACTTTAATCTCATAAAATAATGACCTTCCTGTGCTTAATTCTCATTTTATATTTACAAAAAAACATGTAATATTTTGACCTTAATAAAAAAAAGACCTTTCTCTCCTAATTCACATAAAATAATTGTTCCCTTGTCATAACATTCATTCCTGTAAAAATATGACTTTTTTCCTCCCTCACATTACAACTTTTTCTCATAAAACTAAAATAATAATTCTCTTAATATTACAACTTGTAGTGAGACTAAAATCAAGTCTTTTTATTATTTTTTTTGTTGTCCTTGTAGCTTGAAACTTTGCTCCTGTAAAGATAGAAGAACTTCAATTTGTGCTTTTTGTGTTCTGGAATGTATGACATCTGAGACGATGCCTTTGGAGTTGTCTTGGTTTGTATGGAGCTTTTTACACTTTGTCGCTGTCCAAAGAAAAGAAAGTATATTCAAATATTTGTCTTTTTATGCAAAACACAACAAAATAGCAAGGAAATAATAACAACATGACAACAAATAGCGACAAAAAGGAGTCAGAGGTCTGCAGGAAGTGATACTGCAGACTTGGTGGGTGTTATGGCCACAACCTACTCATGCACTTCCATTTCAATTAATTGGCTTCTGCACCATGTGACCTTTTTCCAACAGCCTCTGCTAACCTTGCCGCACTGGTGTCTCTCTTCAGGGCGTTGAGGTGGAATAGCGATGGCGCCAGGCACACGGCGATGTTTGTGGGAGTCATCTGGTTCTCCTCCACGCAGGCCACCACGTCTCGCAGGAAGAAGAGGATTGTTCGCAGCGCCTCCCGGTTCTCATCGGGCAGCAGCATGATAGCCGCCTGGGATGCCACCAGCTGCTGATCTTTGGGAAAATCTGCAGGCAGGAGCAGGAGCAGACATCGCAGCTTTTATAGTTATGGCTTCCAAGTATGTACTTCAATAAATGTTTTACTGCTTACAAAGTAGAAGGCTCACACACCTTTCCAAGGTTAAATTCAAGCACATCTGAAGCACTTTCAATATATTTCCCTATGCTTTTCCAGCACCTTACTGTTTATGTAAAACTTAATAACACTTAAGTTTATTCTATTCAAAGAAATAGCATTTTGCCATACACAGTGGATCCCCACGCACTGGTGGTTGAGCGTTCACGGTCCTGCAAATTCAGATTTTCAGTCAAAAAAGTTGTTTTTCTTTCTTTCTTTTTCACCGAAAGCAGTCATCATTCACCATAAGTCAGTAATAATTTATAAATACATAATAATACAGGTAAAATTGACAGCATACATGTATACAAAGCCCAGTTTATGCATCACTGATAATATTTTTTTCATCAAGCGCTGAGATTTTGCATTTTTTTCAACGGACCTTGAATGCAACGGCTACGGAAGCACAAGCTTCAACAGTCAATCAGGCTTCAAAACGCCAGCGAGATGAACACAAGTTAATACACTCCTGATCAAAATTTGAAGATTTACATTTTGCACTTTTGGATTTTAAGGAGGTCCTAAGTAAGGTTGTTTTTTTTTTTATTTGATTTGATTCGAGACATTAAAGCACGCGTCACAAGCAGTGAAAGTCTGACTGATGGACAACAAAGTGTCACCCTCACATTGGTAAATATGGAGGAAGGACTCGCACAGCTTGGAGGTGAAGATGGGCTCAGGCAGGTCTCGCAAGTACTGCTTCACCATGTCGGCCACGTCGAAAGCTGACTGTCCATTATAGGAAACGTCGTCTGGGTTGGACTCCAGCATCTCGCGGAGGTGCTGGATCCGAGACTTCAACCCCGACTTCCGGAAAAGACCGACCTGAAATCAAACACGAAGTTGATTTGGTTTCTGCTTGCTATAACTTAACATTTTTCGAGAGGGTCACCTGATCCAAACACTCTGTTCTCAGGTAAACAAGCGCCCTGAGAATGCTGGGAGGGAGGGACTCTCCTGTCTGCTGCACATTGACAAGCAGAGGAACACCAAAAACCCGCCGCCCTTTCGCCTGTGTCGCCTTGGTCTTCCTCAGTGGTTTGGGAACAGTCCTGTAGGCCACACAGATGTTCATGAGATCCGATTTTTTAGGAGGCCATCAAACAGCTTGGACCGGTGCAGAGGAAACTACTCAACATGGCTGCATCTGTCTTCTTTGAAGAAGGAGCCAAATCAACCTTTTTTTTTGTCTCCAGTGTGTGCCGCCTGGAAAAACATGCATGGCACCAGGAAATGATGGAAAGGCTTCAAAGAAAAGACTTTGGGACATTTCAGGAATTTTTTTTGGTAATCACTAATGAATCTCTTGCTAGGCGCGTCATCCTGTCTCACAAGAGCTTTGCAGCTCTTTTTTTTTTAATTTTTTTATCCCACCAGCCTTTCCCATGACTCCTCTCGGAAGTAAAGAGGCAAAAGAGCCTCCAAGCCTCAGCAGTCCAAAATCAGCTGTATTCCTAATCATTTCTTTTTAGCATTTTTGGCTTCAGTGAAGAGAGCAGTTATTTTCTCAACAACAGCCTGCATGTAAAAAAACGTTTAAAGTGCACTTTTGGGTCAACAAGCACATCTAATCACTCGCTAGTCAAACTGGATCAAAAATAGTGTGAAAAAAGATACGAAACTCAGTCATGACTCAAAATAAGGATTAAAAAAAAACATTTTCTGCCAAGAAAACTTTGCCTGGCACAGTCAAGCGTCGGGGTTAAGAGGGCTAATTGTACAACTTTTATTTACTATTCTAGGTCTCCAGGGAAAGCTTTTTCAGTTGCTCTCTTTAAAAAAAAATATGCTGCTACTTATAGTAATTTTACCGCAGGGGCCGGGTCGCACCTGAGCCATGAATATTTGATAGATATTGAAAATAGGCTGCCTAAAGTGATACCCTTTGCCCACCCAACTGCCCTGTTTGCCAGTCATTTGCTTTACACCATTTCTCCTCGCAGCTGTGCAAGAGCAAATACCAAAACAATTATGTTTTGCTTCATTCCAAACAATCAATTTAACCTCTGCTCCCCTTATTTTCAAGCAAAATATCATTTTAATCTACAGTACTTGCTCGTCTTACCAATTCCAGCCTTGCTTGCTGGATGGGGAGTATTTGTCCATCAGGGCGGTGAGTTTGAGCAAAGCGAGCTTATGCAGCAGAAGAAACTGGGAAACAGACTGGTTCTCCACCCCTGGACTGGTTGGCAGGGTCGGCAGGCTTTGCTCACTGGACCAGTGCAGCTGCTGGCTCACTCTACTAAGAAGTCACAAAGAATATTAAGACATTTATCTCTTTTCCACTGAAATCAAATCAATCCTAGAGACTGTTTATGTGCCTCGGTAGGTGATGCTGTTTTGGTTAGAAGCAGAGTGCAAAGGGGCTCAGAAACACACTTTTAATATTCAAAAATAGCGTTCATAAACTGAGGAACATTTAGGGTTTTCTCACCTGCTCTTGTCTTGCGCTGATCTGGTCTTTGACTGGTCTCTGCTCTCAGATATCTTCTCACAGCTCTCCTCCTCCTCCTCTGAATGCTGCACCTCCAGGTGGATGCGAGTAGGTGAGGAAGGGCAAGGGGAGGTGGCTGAAGAGCAATGCGCAAGTGAATCGTGGGAGCAGGAGGAAGTAGAAGAGGAAGAGGAGGAGGCAGAGGTGGAATCTTGCTGAGAGTCGTCTTCAGATAGATTTTCAGTCCAGGTGGAGACGAGTTGCTGCAGGTCGTTGATCCTTTCTAAAACCGTGTCCAGAGCGGAGAAAACATCCTCGCCTACCAACAGTCGAGTTACCTGTGAGAGACAAATAGAACGGGAGTGAGTTATTTTGTTCTTATGGCAACTCAGCAACTGTCCTCTGTGGGGTACCCACCTCGGAGTCATCCCCCATTCGCTCCGCATCACTAACACTTCCACCACTACCACCTTCACTTTCAGACAGTTGGTGGTCATCTGGAACGTTGTCATAGATACTCAGTCGAATGCCGGCGTCGCTGGGAGAAGGCGACGAGGTGGTGGGCGATGCCATGCCCCGACGGCAACTTCGGCGGCTCTGGTAACCGTGGAAACTACCAGTCCTCCAGTTGATGGAGGTTTCATCGATGACAGGAGACAGGAGGTTGTGTTTGTGTGCAAGGGAAGTGGGGAAAGTCCCCGGCTTGTGTCCATGGGGGATATGGAAGAGCAGGGCCTCGTGGCTGATGTTGTTGTTGTTGTTGTTGATCTGGTCCTTGTAGTCCTGAGAGGTTCAATTGATGGCAGATGATCGCCATAGGAGCGCAATAACAACGACAAAAGACTGAGAAGTCATTCTTGAGGGACACCACACATAATAAATGATGGAATCCGTCATCTCCAAGTCTACTGACCTTGTTTTCTGTGTTCCTGTTCTGGTTGTTGTTGCGTGGCAATCCCTTGCCGTTTTCGGAAGCACTGTTACAGCGTTTGCAGTTACTCCGGACACGTGTGACAGGGCTCGGCGTGCTGACAACGCTGCTGCTCTCCGAGTGGCTGTTACTGCTGCTGCTGCTCATCGGGTGAGGTGATGATGGTGATGAAGATGCGTGGCTAGGAAATGAAATCAAAGAAAGCATATTGTAATGGAACACGGTTGTTTAACTCCTAAGGGTAGTGGTATTGCCCAACAAACGTCACGCTTGGTGCGGGCAATGCCAGATGACAAATCCTCACCTTGATGGACCCCTTCCCATCCTCCTGTCCCCTTCAGTTTCTCGGACAACCCGCTGAGCCAGAGTCCCGGGGTTCCTCGGAACAGAGAGGAGGCCCGTTGTCCCTCTCAGCCGCAGTTTCTCCATTTTCCTTAGCAGACTGGTTCCCTTTTTCTGAGGTGGTTTCTCTGTGACGCAGGCCTCAGCTTCCAGACTCATGGATGACCCTCCCCCACTTACACCTCCAGGTGAAGGCGGTCCACTGAATGAGATATCCAGAGATGGAGTCTTGTTTGAAGAGGAGCAGCGTGAGGAGCTTCTGCTGGTCCCCTGATCGTCTGTGGTGCTTTGGTTAACAGCATCTTCTCTGTGACTCTTATGGCGCCTGTTTTGGCTTTCGCTCTCAGTGCTGCTGGAACTGTGGATGGAGCAGACATCATGGTGGTCTCTGACATCCCGGTTGTCACATGGAGACATGTCCTGAGGAGTGCTGGAGCTGTCAGACAAGCGGAGGAAGTCCATAGGAGGATCGATGTGCCGCCATTGTCGCATCCGCCTGTCGTAGGTCCAGCTTGGGCTGATGGCGCAGAAATCTTCGTCGATAAAGTCATCATCCACCTGGAAGAGGACCCGGTAATATTTACACATTTCTAGGTAGTGATTACAGTCAATAAACATCGCTGTTTTCTTTTGAACTTTTCTCCTCAAAAGAGGAACAATCAGCTAAATCATCTGTCAGAATTAAATGATGCTTAAAAGTGAATTTCATGGTTCCGTGCAACCCACGGCTGTATCATCATGGATACGAGCACCCTGCTGCGTGTGAGTTACTCGGCCCTCACTCTCAACACTCACTTGATGTTTTGGTTTGGGCAAGTCCAGCCTCATTTCCACACTTTTATTCAAAGTGATTAATCGCCTGGAAAGAAAGAGAAAGCAGATGCATTGAAAGTTTCATTGTTTCATGGCTTGTTATAGTGGCGCACAGTGACTTTCTAGTGCTTTCCGTCTAAGAAGTGCTGTGGCTCAAAACTGCTGCGACATCCTGTCAGAACAGAACTTTGCAGACAGAGAGCTAAAGCCGCCAAATCTCAGTAAGGGAAAAAGCCAGAGCAGCTTGCAAAGTGTTTCAAGTAGCATTAGAGTGCTTCTGCACGGTGTGTAATTATCAACTACAGCCAGCAGAGTAAGCACTCGTGTGTGGGCATTGTGTCTCGACAGACAACAGCAAAATTCCCAACTGTAATCACCGAACTAGTCATGAGTTACCTGCAGAGGGAATCCAGAGCATCCTTATCCAAGAACTGGTGATCCCTCTTGGCGAATTCGATGTCGATGGGGAACTTGCAGTCTGATACATAAATGAGACGGATGCGGATTAAAGACTTAGGTTTGGATTTTTCCTGTGTCGTGGTGCAAGCTTCCTTATTTACCTTTCAATACCTGCGCATACTGAGGGAAGCCGGCTGCTCGCAGCCAATCGCAGGCCTCCTTGGCTTCAATCTCTGCAAGAGCAGGAAAAACAACATTTGACTTGGATTGCAAACACTTCATGCTCTGGCTGCTTTAATAGTACAAATATTTGTACTTAATCAGCCGTCTCTTTATGAGCTTTGATTCAATTTGCATTGGAGAAGACTAAGGGGGGCACATACAGGCAAGTAATTATCTGTGACAATTTTAATTACCGCTAGCAAGCTAAGTGTAGGGACGGCGGCTTCGGTGGGTAGGATACAGAGGGACACCTAAAGGAAAGCATCTGTAGTTCCTCAAATAGTGGCCTCCGCTCAAATACATGCCCTTGTCATCTACTTGAATAAAGAAATGCCACACCTCAAATAGATGCTTCAGGTGTCTCTGATTACTTAATTTACTCTGACTGATACCACAAGATGTCGTGGTAGAGGTCTTTACCGCAACACACACTGCCTGCAGAGGGCGTCTGCTTACAGTGGCGTTTAAGCAAAATCAGCCAGGTCATGTGATTGTTGTTAGCAACTGTTCAGTGGAAAGTAAAAGGTTTATATCACATATCCCCGACTCCTGTTTTGTTCTCAACCACATCTCCACATTTGGTGACCCTCGACGTGAGTAATATGTCGCCCGACAACGATGACCGTACCGGTGGAATGACGACACGTGTGCCTTCGTAGAGTTCTGCCACCTAGCGCTGCTGCGCATGCGTATAAGAAGGAACGAGTAAGTCTTCTAAATGCGCATCCCTTTTGAAGGAATCTTGTGTCAATACGTGTTTACACTACAAGCGGTTAAACAATATTTACAACTTACTAGGTTATGATATTTACGTTAACATGTCGTAAATGTACTTAAATGGAGCTCTGTGTTTACACATTAGTTTGATAGCTCACCAGGTGAAATACACACTGAATCCATACGCTACGGGAAGCAGAACTCTACAAGGGCACACATCTCGTCCCACCGGCGCCGCTTCATGCTAGCGAGGCAGCCAACGTTGGTGCTATCTATGTCGTGACGGTCAAGTTGCCTGACTTGGCAACACAGCTGTTCAGCACATCCAAGCCCAGTTCCAAATGTGAGGGATAACGCAGGAGTATTCCTAGCTGCTAGCGATCATACATGCTGAATGAAGGCAGAAGTTACGCGGCTGTAGGGCGCCTGGATTACTGGATGCTCTAAATGAAGCGTTCATGGAGGACGACGTTTGAAGAAGGATACAAAAACACTACAGCCGAACGCCACCAGGACAAGCCACGATCAGAGGAGTGAGTCACTTACTTGTGTCCAATCTCGTAATTTGATTATTAAAATTAAAAAAACAAAACAAAATTTGAACTTTTTGAAATTTGAACAAGAGAGAAATGTGATAAAATGTTAATGTCTGTCTGACAAAAGTGTATAAAGTGTATGGTGAATGCTTTTACAGCCTTAAAATATATAATAATTGTACAAAAACATAGTTGGCTATTTCGCGGATTTCACTTATTGCAGGCTTTTTTTGGAACCTACGCCCTGTGATAAACGAGGGAGCACTGTACATTTAATTTAAACCCACAAAGAAAAGCAGGAGGAAGGAGGAAGCTAATTAAACAACTCACTGGCTAAACAAACTGTGTTCGCTCTTTGAGGCACAGCGATGGAGATGTGACATGTGAGATTGAAAAGGGGATCAAGTGTACTTGCTGAGCGGTGGCCGCACAGGTCCATGTAAATCCAGGGATATGTGGATATTCCGATATTAGAACTCTAATCTTAGCAAGCCACATTTTCTCCTCTAATACGCCACCACCACCACTGAGAAATGCAGTCTGCTGGGTTTACAACTTTGAGAGTCATACTTTTTCAACACAATTGCATTAGGGAAGCTTAAAACTTCATATAGAAGCTTTATAAAAAGCCCTCAAGAAGGAATAGATATGTAGCAGATATGTAGCAGTGGTGCTTTAAAGGAAAACTGCACCTTTTTTTTTTTTTTTAGTTTTGCCCGTCATCCACAGTTCTTATATGAGACATGAACACACGTCTTTCTCTTTTCTGTGCATTCTAAAAATATAAAAACAGCTAAATAGAGGCAGAAATAACTGCGATTGGTGAAACTCATCGCCAATGCGTAGCAAAACCTGCACACCGGAGGCGACGAGCGGCTGTGACCAGCTACACCGGTGAGCGACGCGTTGTACGAGTCTCCCACGGTTTTGATTGGCTGTCAGATGTGGAGGGAATTTGGGTCGATCAATGTTGTGGATGGTGTTGATCGACTATTCGTGCTAGGTCTGGATGTCGCTAGTATTGAAGATAAACTTACATAAATGTCCGTGTAAATTAATGTAAACTTACCAGATATGTTTACTCTGGCGCCAACGAGTTCCCACGCCGCTGCTTTTTTGTTTATATCTGGATATTATTTTTTAGAAATGTCAAACGGCTGCGGCAAATCTGACACGGCACGTATTATTTTCTTCCCTGCTAGAACGTACTGATTAGCATCATATCCGCTCGTTGGTCGGTCAATGAAACTACCGCTGATTGGTCCTCGTCTGGGCGACTGTGATGAAAAGTTGAACATTTTTCAACTTTCTGGGACGCATCACAAACCAGCGTGTGCACGATGACATGCACGAGCACAAACTTTCACACACATGAATTTCGTGTGTCGCTTGGCTGGACGGTGACTTGCGGTAATTGCCTTAGCGCGCAGGTTCCATTGAAAATGAATGGAGTAGAAACGATGTCGCCCCCTGTGTGTGGCGCCCATAATGCACGTAATGGGAACACCTATGGCGCCTACAAAGACCCTTCTAAAAACCTCCAACAACGTTTTATCATTTTATATCCACGCTGTAACCATGTAGTAACAGGCATGTTCATGATAACATGTAATACTTACAGTATTTTGCCGTACTTTGCTCGTTTTAGGCATTCCCAGAACTTCCTTCCCGGGTGCATTGATTTCACATAGCAACATAGAAATGAACGCTACACCTAGCATTAACTTTTCCAAACTCAAAAACAAAATCACAGCAGCAGTGGTGCCAGCTCCGATATGTAGCGTTACCTTTCGGCAGTGGCTTGACGCGTTGTGAGCGCGACAATATGAGCGAGTGTGTGGTGAAGCTAGTTGCTAGCCAGCTAGTAGCTAGCCGGTGTGGTGTGGCGAGGTGTCACCAAGTAGTTCTTTGGCGTAACAATGGTAATGACAATAATAATAACAATGCCGCTGTAGCTTGGTTAATATGCAGGTCACGTGATGTAAATGAAGCGTTGTTGGCACTTTTGGAAGTTTTTTCAGAAGGATTTATAGGTGGAATAGTTGCATCCCATTACGTGCATTCTTAGCTGTCTCATTTTAGCTGTTTAGACCTTTATGTCTATCACAACAAAGACGTGTGTTCAAGTCTCACATAAGGATTGTGGATGATGAACATTTCCAAAAAGGGCATTTGAATACAAAATCAAAATCCATGTGAAAGAATAACGGGGAAAAATAGCAATGACTATCTTTGGTTCCTTGTCGTTCACAGTACAACCAATATCAAAATGCAATGAACTAATGAAATGAACTTTTTTATTAAACAACTTTTTAGTTCAAGTGGAAGATGAAGTACTGTTAAAAATATAAATAACATCACAAAATGTGTCTAAAATACTTCCGAGCTGATATTCTGTCAGCTATGGCATCCCAAAAGGCCTAAAAACAAAATGGTTGACTAAACCCCAAACTATGCAATTCCTGCAACCATATGTCGTGCAGCTCCACAGCGCTAGCAAGGCGGGGTCGTGCTAATCACGCATCCAAATCTCTTATCAGAGTCCAGAGGGACCAAACCACAACTTCCTTTAACACACAGTCATTTGGAAAAGGAAGAGGCCTTTACCGACTGGGGTGATAGTGAAACGAGAGCTACCCAGCAGATACCATCGCTTACGTAAACACCGAGTGGAGTCAGCAGGCGAGCGAACAAAAAGGCTAGGTTGAAAGTTCATTGTTGTTCCTGACAGGTGTGGAGAGTTTTCTTCCTCGCCGGGCTTACAGTAGCTAATTAGGTCAAGCATGAATTAGCATCATTTTTCAAGCTCTCTTTCCGGTAACGCCTTGCTTTTTCGCTTTCTGTCTATTTCCATTTCTTGCTTACATAACTTGCTGTCAGCTGAGATTTAGCGGCAGATTCCGACAGTATTACTGTGACATTCTTCTGAGGGCGGATTTGATTTTCCTATCAGTGACACATCCCGTTGCTGTGATGTCCTTCAGTCAGCGCCGAGTTAGCTTGCATTAGCACAGACCAAGAGCTCTCCCCAGAAAACCCCGCAAAAAGAAATTCAAAATCTTTGAAACCGCCGAAAAGTCTTCATGTTGGTGCTGTCTGAGAAACTTTAATTATAAAAAGGATCAGTGAGCCCAATCTTTGTGTCATCTTACAGCACAGGGCCATGCATTTATTATGAGATGTGCAATAACCCAAGCCAAGACAACTTTGTTGGGCAAATGATTGAACTGCACACTGTGTACGACACCCTCTGACCTCATCCTAATCACCTAAGAGACAGTGTAATTACATTTTGTATACAGTAACACCCCCAAAAAAACATCTTTCTTGTCAAATGAAACAGAAACTTATTAACCTTCTGTCTGCATATTTTCTTAACGATTATATCACACTGCATTAATTTAAGGCGAGTAGCTGACCTCCTGTACACTTCATCCTCCACCACTTTATTTAGGTAAAGTGAGCAAGCAAAGGAGTTGTTTTCGATTAAATATAAAATGCAAATTCCATTTTTATCGAGATGTGATGAAATTAGGATTTTGAGGTAATACCGTATGAATCACATGTTTGGAAAGGCAGTTCAGCAAACTAGGAATGCGTGGCTCTAGACTACCACGATGTTTCCTTTCTGTCGTCTTTAAAAAAAATAAAGTCAGTTAATTGTGAACAGTCAATATTCCAAATTGAACTGTGACCTGGGATAAACTTACCGTAAGTTCCGGTGTATAAGACACTACTTTAAAAAAAAAAAAAAAAAAACCCTGCGGCTTATACAGCGGTGCGGCTAATTACTCAATATAACAGTCTGACTCGTGGTGTCATCTTACAAAGAACGCTAAACTCATCACACATCAACTTAACACTGAAAAGGTATACCAAAGAAATACAGTATACAAACATGTACCAATACGAATTTAAAATGAAAAGTTTTCCCATAATGCATTGCGTCTGAGCAGTGCATTCATTGGGGCGCTGCAATGACGTCAGCCTCCCTCTGCCATCCATGCGTCCATCCAGTTTCTATGCCGCCTGTCCCCCAATTAAAACCTCTGCTCAGACGAAATTCGTTATGGGAAAGCGTTAAAATAGTTGTTTTTTGAGTGATACAAGTGGAATAGAAAATGAATGTTTCCATGTTTCCTTTTTACATGGTTAATTATCCGCTCATTATAAAATATTGGGATATTACTAATAAAATAAAAACTATTCTATTGTTGTTTCTATATGTTTTTTTTTTTACCATCCAATTATGAATTCCCACAAAAAACAACAAAAACAAGAATATGCTTGGCAGAATACATACACCTTATTAAGAATTACATTCAAAAGCTACACACGGGATGTTGCACACAAACAAATGTCTGTGGTAATTATCGTCATGTGGAAGTTTCCTCAGGTTATGCTGCGCACGCACACACACACATACTTGGATTGTGATCTAATGCCAGCCCTCTGTTGCCATGCGTTCTTAACAACACGCACTCAAAACGACTGTCAGTGATAATACAGCTCCGCTGAAGTCACTGCCCCCACCCACCAAATCGTTTGTACTTCTGCGCTGCGCTTTAATGAGTTGGGATAAACTCTCCCGAGCTACCTCGTGAAGCAAACTGGAGCGACACCCGGGGAATATTTCCAAACAAACAGGTCGTGACGCGTCTCTGTGGTTTGCGTTGGTTCCTTTTTGCATCCAACACAAATGGAGCTGCTTTACAGTAAACATGATCAAGAAGGCCTGTGACTCAAACTGACAGGAATACTGTGTCAAAATGTCAGCATGTATACACCACACATACAAAAGTAGGGGGGATGTCTTCGGGACAGTGCAATACAAATGTACACAGAGGATCCTCCAAAGTCGAACACCACTGAAGTTGGACTATTTGCATCATTTGACCAAAAGACCAAAAAAAGTGCTCCAAAGTAACACAAAATTCACAAGCTGTCAGCAGCTGTCAGAGGTGTGTTTTGATTTGACCTATGACTTCTTTTTTTTCTAACAAGAACAGACCGCAATCTATTTGTGGTGATGGTGGGTTGGTGGGGGGATGATCTAACCATGTCATCATCCAATTATGCGTGTAATTGTAATTTGGAATTGTAGTTGGCCGCTGTGGGAGAGAGGAATAATGTTGTGGGAGACAAAAAGTGAGTAAAAGAACGTGAAAAGCAAACGAAAATGTTTAGGACTACAAATGAACTGATGCTTCTTTTTGTTATATTTTTTAAATGGCGCAAACAAGACGGAGCCACCTGAGAGTGAGCAGCTCTCGCTGCTCGTTGAGAAGAGCAATACGTGCTTTCATGTCAGCCCCTAGAGCGTCTAGAGGGGTAAGATTACTCGCTCAGGTGGCAACACTGAGCCTTCTTGCGCCGTCTTCTTATTGTTTGGCAGACCATGTGCATTTGATGCGTGTTAAGAAGTAGCGTTACGATGCATACCACCACCGACTGTGTGTATCGACAAGTTACATTCACAGACAGTCCCATTATGATGTGTTTATGTGAACCAGTAGTGTCAAACTGTGGCAGTCCTAAGGCATGAATGTATGGGTAACACTGAATAATAATGGATTTGATTTATACAGTGTCTCCTGAGATAAAAATAAAAAAAGCGCTTCACTGGGAAACCCATTATTCTTTCGATTCCACAGTCACACACTGGTGGTCGTTATCTACATCTGCAGCCACAGCGGCCATGGGGTAGACTGAATTTGCGCCATCCGCCTCTCTGACCACCACCAAACATTCACCAGCGCGGACTGCACTACGCATTTAAAAAAGACTGCTCAGTCTGTGTGATTCTCCAAACAGAGAAAAGGTTTTTCCTCACCGTATTCACGGTAACCCCAAGGGCTAGCCTATGTATGCTTCGTCGTATTTCCTGGTGCTGTATTTTTAGTACGGTTATCGTCACTTCTTTTCATTTCTGTGAGAAACGTCTCCATCGCTTATCCTTGGTCAGCTCTGCACACCGGTGTGCCTGTGTACTTCTTCTACTGGGTTGCACAGGCAGCCTGCTGCCATCTAGCTGGAGGCTTGTGTATCCATCCATCCATCTTCTAGGCCGCTTATCCTCACCAGGTCGCAGGGGTACAGTCAATCGCAGGACACATATAGACAAACAGTCATTCACACTCACAAACTCCACACAAGAGATGCCCAACGGAGATTCGAGATCGGAGATTCTTCCAGATCTCCTGGCTGTGTGGCCAACATGCTCACCACTGGGCCACCATGTGTATCGTTCAAGTATAAATACCACGCATGCAGGCAATGCATGAAGACATTGATACTGAAAGCCCCCCCCATTCCTCCAACACCTCACGCTGGCCCCCCCCACAACGTATACACACCCAAACTTTACAGACTAAACTATACGGTGGTTAACTGTTCTTTGCACGTGTGAATGTGAAAGTGGACAAATGTTACTTAAAACATCTCCTCGATAGTTTTATGAGTGTTTGAGCCTGGAACGGATTATTAAGACGATCGTCAGCGTTGTCATGAATGGCGTAGAAAATCATTCTGGACATGGAGGCTAGCCTGAACCAAACAAGCAAAACTGCACTCGTCAATTGAGAGGCGCCGTCACGGAATATCGTCCTAAAGCGTAGGCGGACACGCTGGTGACCGTGCGTTATGCAATGGGACGGCTAAATGTTACACGACATTTACACAAATAAGCACGATTAACATGTGATCACGAGTGCACAACAGAGTGCTTTTTTACAAGGAGCCCACAAGCATTCTTTTGCGGAGAAAAAGCTTTTTGTTCTTTAATGCTTCCTGGCCCACACAGCCTTCAAACAATAAAGAACTTGATCACCCACAAATGCTTTAAATTCTTTTTTCTTTTTTTTTCAAGATGAACTCCTTCATTTTCATTCAATCTGAAAATATATTTTTACAGCGTCCGTTTTATGTAGCTTATAATGAAATGTCTCTGTAATCCACTTTCACAGAGGACATGTTTATAGTCGCAAAAGCTCCATCAGGTTGCAGTTAATTACAGCTCATTATGCTAATTAAACACCGATCACCTGCTTATCTTCATAAATGCTATTAAAAAGCAGCTGTCATCAGAGATCAAGACAGTACAATCAACACTACTCACTTGTGATCAACATGCTGGAAGCCTGTTAGCAAACTTCCATTTGGCCAAAAGCAGACTGAGGGGAACGCAGCAAAAAGTAATAGAATGGAATTAAATCCAAAGTGAAAAATGTCTTGTATCCTGAGTGAGCGCAATGCTGTAAAGCCCTGATGTGCTGGCTGTGTTGGGCATCACGTTAATAAAGTCATTGTTAGACATTTCCCCTCTCTGCCACTCCTCTTCCTCCTGCGGCCAAGACCAGACCATCCAAACAGCACAAGAGGGAGGGCAGTGTCCTAAAAATAACTCTAGGGGAAAAACTCCCCACATGTGAGCATCAGTGGGGAATTTAGCAGTTCATATTTTTGGGATTTTTATCAGACATTGTGGTGTGGTTGGCGGTCAGGTCAAGTATCAGCTGTAATAGGTTAAGCCATCAAATTGGAAGGTACAGCTGAACCCAAAACAAATGGATCACATGTGATTTGTTCGCATTTCTAAACATTTTCATCATAGGAAATAATAGTAAATGGAAATATTCCGTTCCAGGGTCGAACTATGACAATCATACATTCTTTAAAACAGGGGCTGGGTCTCAGCCAATGACTTTTTGCCGTGCTGTTGGAGTTTCTCATGCTTTGCAAAAGTGGTGGATGTTTCTGGAAGCCGTGGTGCTGCAAAATCCTTCTTCAAATGGGCGACGAAGTTGGTTGTATTAAACTTCCCCGCTTCTGACAAGTGCATGACAAGTTTTACACTCTTTTTCGGACTTTTAACGGAAAAACACAGCCACACGACTGACATCGTGGGTTCTGTATGCTGAATAGAAGGGCTGCTACTGGATGGAAGTGCTGGTGCGGAGACTGGAACGGGCTGCTTGTATGAGTGCCAGTATCGGAGATGTTCAATGCAGGCTGACATCAATATCGGATTAGGACACCCCTAAATTTAGGTGTACGTTCCCACTTACACTAAAACTCAACTTACATCACAGTTGGACGTAGGACCTCCTGTACAGGCAATGTTTTAAGTAACATTTTAGCATTCTTGGCTGTCATGCACATGAAAAATAAGTGTTAGTGTTTATACGCCAAAACAATAAGATAATAATAGCGTGATATGACAGTGTTTTGTATCAGAGAAGCCCCAAAGCATTGCACCCTTTAACATTCTTACTTGTTAAAAAATATCTGCCACTCATGCCGTTCTTGTTTTCCAGTAAGGACTAATACTGGACTAATTACTTTTTTTCTTTTTAAGTAATTTGCCCAACACTGCTTGTCACACAAGTATAAAAATAAAGCAATAAAATGTGCATAGTGTTGACGGGGTCTTATTGCTTTCATTGTATAATCCTTTTTTGAGGCTGGTTCTTTTTTTTTGTGTGTGTTGCAAAAAGGCACACAAAGCCAAGGAAAAAGCAAAACGCTATGATGGTCGCTGAACTGACAGATGGAAACCAAAAAAAAAGTAAGAAGGAATTAGGAGGAATTTCCAGTTGCACCACACTTGAGAGGTTTTCGAAGTTTGTTCATGAAAGCACATTTCAAAAAGACTTTTCGAAACTTGCTAAGCAAACTAAAAAGGTGCATGGAAAAACATTGTGTGGTCACAACCATTCCCAGCAGGATTCCCATATTCCCACAGTAGCAAAAACACAATCATTCCACAATCAATGCCAGGAAACTCCACAATCAAACTCTTGATTGTCCAATTACAAATAGAGACAACGAGGAAATTATCATTGGCAAAAAAAGAGGCACTGAGACTAAATTAAAAGGCCAATGACGGAACACGAGGAGAATAAAGTCCTTTACTGTGCTTGCACAGTTTGTAGTTCTTCAAGGTTTCATCTCCTCTCAGTCCAAGGTATACTATTAAGCGGTAATGGCCTTCCATTTAACGCGTAGGTGTTTGCGTACGGGCTTTCAAAATGTGAATAAACACCTTCAGAGGGAAAGAGAGGTCTCTGTAAATCGCTACATTAATTACCAAGTGGAGGAGCAAAGAGTTTTTAACGGCTAATGAACTTTTTCATAGTTTGTTGAGAGAAACTCTTCTCCAGTGATGCCTCAAAATTCTACCAACAGTTCCAGGAAAAACATGCCTTCAAAAAGTAGGATTTATCACAGTTTGTTATGGGCTCCACCATGACAAAAAATACTCTCTCTTTCTGTATCTCTGTGTTGAAAGGTTACACAAGACTGCATTTCCTTTTCCTGAGCTTTGCGGGCGTCAGAAGAGGAAGAATCCAACAATACTCCCAACGGATGGGAGTCTGTGTGCACGCTCGTGTGGGTTTCAGAGAAGCAGCTACGCTGTATGAGGTGTTTGCTGTGTTTACCGCCGCAATCTCTGCATTGCCCCTTTTGCATGTGTGCTCTGGTGTGTGCTCCAGTTTACTTTTTTGTGGAAACGTGTGTTTGCACGGAGGCTAGTCTGAATCCAGCCTCAGAGGCTTTGGGGTTCGGTATTTCCGATGCAGCCCGAACAGGAAGTGTCCTTCCCTCTCGAAATGCGCCTCACCCTGTGAACAGTGCTTCATACCAAAACACTTCAACTGAACCTAATCTGATTTTTCCCTGCACGTCTTCAGTACGTGCCCAATATATCAAGGGCCGAGTCAATTTTATTGTAATTGCTAATTATGAAAGCTTACATCCCGAGTGTTAGTGTCTATTGACTGAAAGGCAGCAATATAATGATAAGCACGCACTTATGTTTAAATCTTTTAACAAAGATTCTTGTGGGGTTAATTTAGGAATTTTGTAGTCGTACAGTGGAACACTGTTGTTTTCTAAAATAAAATAATAAAAACATTGAGCAAAGTGGCCTGCTTTTTCTTTAGCTTTTGTATAATACCAGCACAGAAGGGTACCAGTGATGGCAGACATGGAAAAGTGCGATGATGATCATAGACCGGGGTGTCCAAAACACAGCCCGGGGGCCATTTCAGGTCCGCAGCTATTTTTTTTAATCGTCCCTCTGCATATTCTAAAAATACAATGAATGCCTTATTAATTACATATATTATTAGACACAGTCGTCCCTCGTTTGTAACGGTTAATTGGTTCCAGACCCGACAGCGATATAAAATTCAGTGTTGATACTGTTCCCTCGTTTATCGCGTGGGATAGGTTCCCAAAATAGCCCGCAATAGGCGAAATCTGCAAAGTAGCCAATCAAATTTTTTTTTACAATTATTATATATGTTTTAATGCTAAATTAATTAATATATTTGTATGTTTTCACAGCTCCTAATTAACTGAAAAGGTAAACCAATCCAAAAGATAGCACATATGTCTGAAAATCTATTTACCTAACACTACTTTCTTTAATAGTAGCAGAACATTTCAATCACACTTTCACCGTGTTATTATGAGGGGTTGCATTCAAAGACACCATGTAACTTCAGTTGAATTCACATGTTTTGAATGTATTTTCTGGTATTTCCAAGCATACTTAAATGCAGCATATTGTGGCAGACTCTGTGTGAGTCTGTGGGGAGCTACGCTGTGCTGTTGTCTGTCGTCATAACAGAGAGGCGTGGCTTGCCATGATGCGTATGCGTTAATTACGCAAAACAATTAAACGTAATGAATTCAATGAATTAGTTACCGCCGTCAACACGCTATTTTTGACAGCTCTGATTTTAAAGTAAAACTGAGCGATGTTTTAGTCGCCTTCTTCCTTGGTACAGTATATAAACACTGCACAGTTATAAGTGATACATCTGATTTTGTGGTCTTGTTTACTGAAATTTGGACCATTAATTTCATTAATTTGACTTTATGCGTCATTTGTATGCATGCAGTTATGTTCCTCTTCATTTCTTAATAAAATGCCTTCATAAATCCTCTAAAATGCACATTGGATGTGTAATTTTGTGTATTAATGTTTAAAAAGATGACAGGTGAGTTTAAAAAAACGAATACATTTGCTTGGTTTGACTGAAATGAAAGCGGGTGGCATCTTAATAACCATTGGAAAGTGTTGAGACCATTTGACAACCACTGCTTTAATGTTTCCAATGTATTTATTAAGATAATGAATATTTCTCTGTATACAACAATTTGAACTAACTTAAGCTTGAAAAACTCTACACGTGTGTTTGTTTAAAGGTCAACGACCCACTCACGAGGCCCTCCGTAGCCGAGGGCCAAAACGAATGTCCCTGTTGACAACGCTATAAATAAAGTGTTTTGTTCAGGCGCTGGATGGAAACCTGGGGACACTGCCAGGAGTCAGCAGAGCCCCTGGCAGCACGTTAGGAGAGTGCTATTAACGGACTTTCAGCCCTATTAAGTGTTTGGAAGTTCCAAAAAAACCCTGTGAGTCAGTTCAGATCCCAGCACCTGAACCACTTGAGGGTTCTTTGGGAGTGTGATGCAGGGGTCTACGATGGTGCCAACTACATTAAAAATAGCTGCACCAAAATTTGTCATTGTCTGCGTGCGTGTGTGTGTGTGTGTGTGTGTGTGTGTGTGTGTGTGTGTGTGTGTGTGTGTGTGTGTGTCATGACCACCGCTGACCACAATGGAGCACTAAGTTAGGATTGAGGATGTGCGAAGCTTCTATTAAGAAAGCATTGACGGTTGTTTCACAAAAAAAAAAAAATCAATTTAATGTCACCAAAATGATTTGTTGACCGTAATTCTGAGCAACATTTATTTTTTGTGGCTAAATTAGCCACCAGGATCCTTACTATTGTGCAAGAAAGAGTTTCCAGACAAGTGATTTTGGACGGAGCGCCTGGTTTACATGTAATTTAGTGTCTTTACTGTCATCTGAGGTGCTTTAAACTTTCACCGAATGCCTCTTCATGAGTCAAAACATTTGTCCTGCATTCTTTCAGGTCTCTTGTGACAAACGTCCAATAGCGTAACAAGAGGAAGTCTCTGCCCAGGGAACACTGTGATCTACAGAACCACTGCAGACTTCCATAGAAGCGCTATTTGGACCGTCCTGTTCGTCCACCTCAGGAAATGCCTCAGTGATTAATCGCCGCCTTCCCAAGGAGGCTGTCTCGGTTTGTACTTGTCATTTCTACTCGTCTGTCTGAACACAGAGTAATTGTGTCTGATTAAAAATATAATTGAAAGAAATGTGGGATTAATTTTTTGTGATAAATGAACACAAATGGGGCTACCTGTCTTCGCTCAGCTGAGTTTGTTTTGAGTGTTGCTCGCCCGAGAGAAATCTTCAAGACTTTTCAAACCTTGAAACTGTACATTCTGGAGTTACTATGAAGACAGTTTTTCATTTTCTGGTTTGTGTCTGCTACAAGACGTACAGTATGTCGTCTCCAGCATGGGCATCACCTGCGGCTTCAGCCCGTACTACTCCGGCTGTCATCTACAGACGAGATCAACTCAATGCTCGGAGGAATGCAAGTCGTTCAAGTGAAGTGAAGTACACGATACTGGAAGAACTCCGAAGGAGGAAACGGGCTCCCAATCGGATGTCAAAAGGCGTCTGAGGCATGGGCAATTTAAACTTTGCATCCCTGCAGTCATTATGGGGAATGTGTGGTCCCTGATGAATAAAACGCGTGAGTTGGCAGCACTCACCAGGATACAGAGAGAATATGTGGAGTGTAGCATCATGCTTCAGTTCAACCTGGCTTCATGAGCAGCAAACACCGACCTCAGCCTCGGCTCTCCCCGGCTTCTACGCTATCGGAGCCAACAAGAGACGCTGTCACAGCAGCCAAAGCAAAAGAGGAGGACTGATCATTTTGGTAAATTCCTGATGGTGCAATCCGAGTCATAGTCATATCAAAAGGCTGGAGTGCACCCCTGACAAAGAACTCATAGCCGTCGCTATACGCCCCTCCACGGAAACTTACAACCGTCACATCATCTCTGTTTACATTCCTCCTTCCAGGAAAGCTGACGCTACTGGTGACGTCATCCGCTCTGTCACAGCAGATCTCCTCACAAAACACCCCAGAGCTTTCATCCTAGTCACTGATGATTTCACGCATACTTCCCTATCCTAAACTCTCCCCACGTTTCATCAGTTCATCAAATGTACCTCAAAAGAAAACAAAACTTTAGATCTGCGCTATCCAAATGTAAAAAAAATGCATACATTTCCTGTGCTCTTCCCCCTTTAGGCAGATCAAACCACAATTTGCTCCTCTCCGGTGTAAAAAAAAAAATCCCCATCCACACAGTGGCCTTGTAAAACACGAATACACATTCACAGGCTGTCAAGCACATGCCAAAGTAATGGCGGTGCTGCAGCCATGGACTGTTAAGGCAGTTTTAGCCAATCAGAAGCGTCGATGACTTCATTTCAGTACAGAGCACAGTAACAAACATAACGACTGGCGGCAGAAGATACATGTGGACTGCTAGTGAAGTAGCGTTACTTTTCAAAAACATCAGTATGACCCAAAGTTTGTGATGGGAGTAAATGTACTCATCTAATTTGCATATTATGACATCACCAGGCTCAGAATTTGTCCCTGTCTCCATGGTATCAGATCATCAAAACATCTGATCCACTTGTGATACTCTTCGTCATCTCTCCAGCAAACCCAGCCATCATCATCTAGAACACCACTGCTGCCTCAACCGCTATTATGTAAAGCTATTATTATATTGATAGGTATAAAGTATCTACTGTATCTACGTAGCTAGCTATTATGCCTGTGAATGTTATCATTAATCCAGGTCATTGCATTCTCAGGTCTAATCTATCTATTAGAAGTGCATTTTTTGCCAAGCACTCTCTCGCGGATGCCGCTATTCCCGTGTTTTGTTTTTCTATTTTTTTTACATTCCTGCTACCCCCCTCACAATTAGCGGCATGGTTAGCATGGTTAAGCAAAGCATCAGCAAAAGTCTATAAACTCCTACACTTTGCATGAAACCACGCCCACAAATGTTGCACAGATTAAAGTCACAGATGTCCGCCATCTCCTGGTGTAAATGATTAAGTACATAAGGCACCATATTTGCAAAAGTAGCTTGTTAAATTCAGCAATGTTACTTTGCTGCTAAAAGGGTTCAAATGTAGCAGATGGTGATTATCGCTACCATGCTGCGAAGTGTAGTTCGTTTTATCGGTCGAGACAGGACTCCATCGGCTGTGACGCTATCACTGCTGAAATAGTCAAATAGTCCTTGTTTAATTGTCTCCACGACGGTAGTTATATAGCACAAAACAGGCATAAATAACTTTCAATGTGAAGGAAAAGCAGCTCAGTCAAACGCAATCACAATGTCCTTGCCATGCGGACGGCATTCTCACGGCATTCCTCCAAAATAACCACATGCTTGTCAAAGTTGTTCCACCAGCTAGAGGTGCGATCGGGTCTTGTCCCAAATGGCCGTCGCTGGCGGGAGCGTCGTAGCCGCAGCAGCAGTGTCCTCCGGAGCCCATAACGGCGCCTTTGTTCATCAATGTAAAGCGAAAGTAGCCGTATGTTTACTCTTAAACACACAAAAAGTCATTTCACTATGCTTCAATCCAGCAATGTAATGTCTGCCATTGCACACGTGAAATGATACTTATCTATTGTGGAAATGACGGCACATAATTGTTGCCTCATCTGTCGGTGACAAGGCAAAAGCTCCGTCTTTCTCGTCCACACATAAACGCTGACGCCAGTTGAGTTTTCAAAAATCTTCACACTGGTCGGAGTTTTCCAAAAGGACAAAAACCTACGTTTGTGTGTGGACTAGATGGCATAGAAAAGTATACGTTCTTTAAAATGTGTTATTCTTGTGGACGTAGCCTTAGTCCGACTCACACTTGAGTATAAACCTGCTGTTTATCAGGAAGTAGTCACCTGATGGTCTGGAGACATTCCGTTGCGCATTAGATGCCGCTGATTGGGAGGTCTTCTATTAAAGCTCATTAGGCGGATATAGATGATCTAAAAGACTGTTCCTCTGATTACATTGAGTTCTGCGTGGATAATTCCATCTCCACTAAAAATATCTGCTGTTACCCATATAATAAACCTTGGGTCACAAGTGAGCTGAAAAATGTAATTAACAAAAAGAGGGCCTTCAGGGCTGGTGACAAGACAAAACTCAGGAAGAACTGAAATGGAAAATTGGGAAAAAGCAGAAACATCTAAAGGAAAAAGCTGGAAGAGAAACTGAAGAAAAATGTCAGGGCTGTCTGGAGTGGGATGAGAGAGTCACTGGTATAGTAAAAGGGGCACTGTTGAGGGAAACACAGAGTGGGCCAATGAGCCAAATCATTTTTTTAACAGGTTTGACTCACCCCCCCGCCACTAGCAGTAACGGCAGTTTCACCACAGCTCCACCGTCCCTCTCAACATACACCAGCAGAAGCCAGCAGGTGCTGAGCACGGCATCTTCACCTCCTCACTCACGCTCTGACAGCACAGCCGTTCTTCTTACGGAGGACAGAGAGGACGCAAAGGCTGAGGATCAGAGCTAAACCCTAGACCCACTAAGTTTCGACCGCCAGTCGAGGTATTCTTGTTAGGAATGTTACTATGTCAAGACGGGGAAAGCAGACATCGGCAGACATCTATTATATTCACTTTGCAACGGTCCGTCCAAAGTTGCAAAGACACCAAAGCTGAGGAATTGCGTGTAATTAAGTATTCAGCATTGATGTGCTAACATCGCGGACATGGAGAACCTCATTCCACTGACTTGAGGTATAAACAATACGTAACGGTCCCTGTTTGAGTTCTGTTATGATTCTGACAGCAGCCTATTTAGGCTGGCAGCAAACCAGTTGGGCCTGAATTAATGGCGCCCTCTTCTGGTTGCTGCCAAGCAGTGAAATCCGTGAGGGCTTCATTGTTTCAACAACACACTATAACGTCACAGAACCACTCCATGATGAACCTAATTAACAATGTAAAAAAAAAAAAAACAATAAGTATCTTTATCACAAAGTCTAGTCTGATTCATTCATCTCACTGTCGCATTTATTATGGAATAATTCTACTTTTAAAACACGTGAAACCAGAGTAGAACAGCTAAATCATTTCACATTCAAGACATTTTTCAATGATTTTCTTTCCTCCGTTGTTAAAACTTTACTTCAACGCCAGACTTTCAATTAGCCTGGCAGTGCCCGACATCTGTGGCACTTTCCTCCCCTGAGGCCCGTAAATCTTTGAGGAGAACAATGACTGATATCCAGGGAACAAGAGAGGAAAAAAATCGGGCTACGTCATTATTGTCCATTCATAATCCACTTCCGCGTTAATGGGGGACCATATTTAATCTGCCAATGTTTAATTTACTCTTTCTGTACTTGCTCTAAATCCCCTCCAGTGTTTTCTTGGCAGGTTGAGACTTAATGGAAGGCTGGGTGATTGTGGTGGTGGTGTCGGGGGGGTGTTGGTCTGGCTTTGGCCGCCTGCCCATGACTTCACTTTTTAGGTTTCTGAGCACTTTGAGGAAACTTGGACATACATCCCGCGTATAACAGTTTCACTCTCAATTGATCTTTACGTCACTCGAAATTGCGGCTTTTGATTGATTATTCCTTTAGTACTTTGGACTACAGGACAAACAGTACACCCCTGGCTCAGTGAAAATGACACCGTGCAATATCTTTTAATGTATTGGTCAACCTCTTTGAATTACTGCGAACGTAATGCGACACAGCGAGGCTGATGAGAAGACCAATTGCTTTAAAAAGTACTGCTCAGTCATTAACTCTGAGACTCTGACATTGGCATCAATGCCCGACTTTGTAATAAGGACTCCTGCACACTACAAATAGAATTACTTGAGACTAAAGTAAAAATCAAGACACAATTACAGCTGGCATGCAAAAACACGAATTGTTGAACATCTTACAAGTGTAGATTTCATGGAATTATTAACATTAGAATGACAAAAATACATAATCCTCTCTGAGAAGCTGGTCCTGACTTCCAATTTGTGTGCATTTCAAACAATTTCAAACATAGGGTATAATGAAAATAGAAATATACATATTTTTAACTGTAATTTAACTGTAATACAAATGTTTCATTTATTGTGGGCAGTCTAAGGCACACCTGTGCCCTAATCATGGTGTCTAATCAGCATCTTGATATGGCACACCTGTGAGGTGGGATGGACTATCTTAGCAAAGGAAAAGTGCTCAATAATGTGAACAGTATTTCAGAGAAATGGTGATATTGTGTATGTGGAAAAAGTTTTAGATCTTTGAGTTCATCTCATAAAAAATGGGAGCAAAAACAAGTGTTGCGTTTATATTTTTGTTGAATGTAAGTTAACCACTATTATTACTGAAACATCAATCAATGAAACACTATTTTAACACTAATAAATGCCAAACGAATGGCGAGGGGAATGTCTTACTGATTGGAATTCACGTAAATTCCAGTCCTTCTGTAATTTATGTTGCAAAAAAGAGAAAAAAGTCAGAGAAAAAGCAAAACAAACTCACAGTGAGAACCGAGCTTTGAAGCAAGCTAATGTGTGATGCCATGCGTTTGAACTCAGATGTTTTCAAATTCTGAATTGTCCGACCTTAGGAACAATCATGAAGTCTTGAACCAATCGGCACACCAGACATCCTCCATACTCACTCACTTACTGTCACCGGAGACCAAATCTGAGAAGCCAAAACCACCTCCTCGTATGAGGGCAATACGTAAAAAGGGCTTTGGTGATAAAGGTCAGGCCACCTTTCACTATAGAAAATCACTGGCTGGTAAAGATCATGACATTAAAACGGAAACTCCGGGAGGCCGGTGGCAAAGGTGGACAGATAAAGGGATGACAACAGAAACCAGATGGAGATGCAGAAGAGCAGAAAGACGATATCTTTGTCCTTTCCAGAGAAACGAGGCCATCGTGCTACAGGCTAAATTAGACAGACTGTATGTATTTAGGCTAATGCTACGCTAGCAGACACAGTGTGGAACCAAATGATTAGAGCAGCCTGCACACTGTATGTATGTGTGTGTCTGTATGTGTGCTTATGGACTTGTGGGTTCCAATGGAAAATGGGAAATATCCGCCAACACAAAGGCTGGAAGTGGGTCGCTGAAAGATATGTTGGCGCTGGTCTTACTATTTTTGACACGGTGAAAAATTAACTTTCTACCCGAGCGGGGCACTTCCATCGTAGGTCAACAGATTTTCCATTTTAAGGTTAAGTTTATTTGACATTACATGGAGGATGACATTTTCAGGGCTTTAAACATCTGATGGGTTTTATTTGTGTCATCTGTTTATAGTAGGGGTGTCACGATATCTCGCGAGATTAAAACATGACAAGATTTCTCGTGAAGAAAAAAACCCGTGGGCACCAGGCCTGGGATGATCATTTTGCCGGGCCTCAATATGTTGCCGTGTGCATGCGTGTCTCTTTTCTTCGTCTCCCGCCTTCAAACAGGCAGGAATAGCGTTTAATCTGCTCACTGGTTTCAGCACCTTCAAACGTTTGTTCAAAAGAACAACGGCATTAACAGTGTGAGCCCTTTTGTTAGTCATATTGTCTCGGTGGGTGGAGGCGGGGCCGGTAGCATGCACACAGAGTGCAGAAGAGTGTAACCTTTTGAGGAGCAATGCAATTTAATGTAGCAGAAATAAAATTAGTGGATTGCAGTATATTGTCATACTTTCATACTGTCACGATAATGGATGTATCAATTTATTGAACGATAAAAAAAAAACAACAGGTCCATAATTATGAGCCCTCGATAAATTGACATTTACGTGTATGCGCGTCTGCTGCATCAGTTGTAGTAGTGGAGGCGGGGGCTACGTATACGGAGTAAGAGCAGTTAGCTAGCAGATGCGATTATGAATGAAGGCACAAAAGTAATCGTTTCTAAGCCGAATGCCACAGTTCCAGTTCCAGTGTGGATGTGAAGCAAAGCCTCCTTCCCGACAGTCAACGCTGACTGAGGCGTTTGATCGGCGGACTAAATATTAAACGAAACATCGCAAAATGGTGAGCGTCCACAGTGTCGCGCGCTACATTGCAAAGGATATCAGCAACATCGCATTTTAGCCCACTGTCTTGTCTGTTTGTATCTACCTATTGCGTTGCTGTGTGTAGTTCTTTTGACACCATGAGTAGGATTGGTATGTGACGTCCCGTGATCCCTGAGTGTTCTAGTAGGCGGCTTCTGTGCCTCAGGTACACAATGCTTGAGTGCCATCTAGTGGCGCAA
Organism: Dunckerocampus dactyliophorus; assembly: GCF_027744805.1. Classification (NCBI taxonomy): domain Eukaryota; kingdom Metazoa; phylum Chordata; class Actinopteri; order Syngnathiformes; family Syngnathidae; genus Dunckerocampus; species Dunckerocampus dactyliophorus. The sequence goes on along the minus strand of NC_072834.1, from coordinate 5,719,574 downwards.
ATGTGACATGACAAAATGATCATTGAATAATAATAAACCAAATGATAATATGGTTTTAAAAAAAAAGGTCGAAATTATCGATTATTGTCGATAAATTTTAGTACAATTATCGACCAGCAAAATTAGTTATCGAGACAGGCCTTGTCATATATTTGTTATATTTTTTCATTGTAATTTTCTTTAAATTTATGTTAAAATCTCGCCTCGTCTCATTCTCACACACACACACACACACACACACACACACACACACACACAATCTCGTTTATCGTCTCATCTCGTGAACGGACTGTCTCGTGACACCCCTAGTTTATAAGTATATGCTTCCAGGATCAAGGACTATTTAATAGCTACAGTTGCATCACTATAGAAGTGTACCTCCTGTTATCACACAAGGCATTGTTGAAACTGTACTTTCAAATATTCCAAAATTGTAATTAAAATGAACTCATAGCAGCCATTTGTGGGATTTGTTCTTGGCTTGCGGAGATGGAGGTTGCTCTTATTGCCGGCTCAAAATAGAACTGACAGTGGAAGGAAATATTTTGTTGGTAAATAACTTTTGCATCACTTATTCCATTGCATCAGGCTCATCAGACTACACTACAATACACTACAATGTGACGCTAGGTATCCGAGCGTGTGTTTTGCGTGTGTGTGTGTTGTGTATTTATTTATCAGTGTGGGATGGAAAGGGAAATACAATCTATCAAGGATCCAGGTGGATGTGCTCATATAGTTAAGAGGAAATTGCAGGGACACTTCAAGGAGAAGACTGTAATACGAAGATAACTAACCCCCCACCCCATATCTGCGTCAAAGTAAACAAAACTCCAAGCTGGAACAGCTACCCTCATTTAGTGTTGTTTTGTCCCTGATATCTGCAGTTTTGTCCCCCTTTTGATTGAAATGGGTCGACTCAGATTGAACGCTGCAGGCGAGAATGAAGGTGGTGTGGAAAAACCCCCAATTGGGGCCATTGTTCACTCTCTGGAAGTGCGAGCTGTTCCTTTTCTCTAAAAGCCTGAGACAATCGGCCGATGGTTAAGGTGCACCCGTTCTCCCCAGAGAACCGTTTCAGAGAGCACTAATGGACGGAGGAGGTGACGCGATGACAGAAAATCGAAGCATCTCAGCATAAGAGTATGACGAGAGTAAGTTCAGATAAGCAATTACTGGTGTGATGTAATTGCTCAGGGTTGAGTATGTTCACACTGGAAGCCATGATGGGAAAAACATTTTCATTACTTTGCCCTCTTTGTCCAAACTTTTGAATTTAGAACATTGCTGTACAAAGTCAGTCCAAATATGAAGAAAAACTACTGTTTAGTTGACAGCATGACAAAAACACATCCCTACTACTCAGTTTTTTCGCTTGGTTATTACTGCTCTCGAGCTCCTGACCTGCTGCTGTTTCTTATCGCTGATCTTATCAGCGGCACACTGTTGCCATCGCTGCCTTATCCCACCCGTCACAGCTCCTAAGCTGCTTTTCAGACTACAACTACTCTCCTGGGCGCGCCTTCAACTCCCCCCAACCCATTCTCACTTTTATCGCTCCCCTCTGCCTCCTCTGATCCTACCTTCTCCTACCATCCTTCCCACCTCTCCAGGTGCCATCGTGGATTCCAGATTCTGGCCTTGGGTAGAAGTGAATTAGTCGGTCAGATGGAAATGTAGGAAAAATAGCTGGCAGTAAGGGATGCAATAAAAGCTTGGCCGTTCTGAGATAAATGTATCGCCAACAATATTAGCTGTAAATACTGCAATACCGTTTTTAACACAGACTGGTCGAAAGTCAGTGGAGTGAGGTTCCACAGCCTCGGCAAATTAGCATGCAATACGTTTCCTTAACATTGGTCTCTGTGCAGCTGGTGTTTTTGGTGGGTGTTTTGCCACTCATGCGGAAAATACATTTCTTTGAAGGCCCACCCCTTGTTTTCGTTGACTCTAAAACAATTTCTGCATGTCTGGAGAGGGTGCAAGTGATTCAGGCCAACTTGGTTTCCAGTGTCTGCTGTCTAAATAATAACATAAAGTAAACAAGAATGGATTTGGTGCAGGACAGGAACCATTTCAAACTAAAAAACAAAGTGATTTGTGGGCATTATCTACATTATTTACAGTAGACTGAAGTTTTTGATTTGTGAAATTAGCACATCATTATGTCTGCCTATGTCTGTTACACCTTAAATTTGGTAGCTTCGTAACGGGTGTGTTCGTTGATTATAAACACCTTTCTGTTGTATGTCTGGAGAGGGCTCAGTTCATTTAGGCCCAGCAGTTTGCTGCTTAAATGGGCAGCTGTTGAAATCAGGAGAGTTTGGTGCCGAACTGAACTAAAAAGGAATGTTTGTTTGTTAAAAATGTAATACTTTGTATAGGTACATACAACACAGACACTGGTGGAAAAGGAGTGAGGTTCCCCAGGCCTATTATGTTAGCACATCAGTATTTCAATCAAAACCGTAACGGAGTCATAATTAGTTGCATAGGGGAAGCCTACCTCTCAGATCACACTGCTCTCCATATGAGGCAGAAAGAGGTAATTATTAAGGCCTCGGTTGTTCTAAAGGAGTTATTCATTTTACCGCATATGTCCATGTTGCTGTGTTTCCATTAGAAGAAGAAAAATGACTTGGAGGGAGGCGTTGTCAAAACAGGAGAACTGTAATTTAGTCAGACAAAAAAACTCCCTTGGCATATTTTGACATCTGCAGATTCACGTCAATGTTTAGGTTTGGAGGCTTGGAAAACAGAAAACAATTATATTACCCTGTGAGACAGAGGTTTAAACTTTTTCTTTTTAGCTGCAGGAGTGCAACAGATTGCTGCACTACCCCAGGACTAAATGTAATTAAAGCATCCTTTCACTTTCAACACTCTGGGGCAACATGAAGGTACCAGAAGAAAGCAGAATGCGGCAGCTGCATCACAGTAACACAATGCTCCAAAATGAATACAAATTCATGTCTCACTGTGTTCGTCACCATGTACAGTCGTCTCTCGTTTATCACGGTTAATTGGTTGCAGACCCGGCTGCGATAAGTGGATTCAATATTAATAAATTTAATATTTTTATATTTACAGCGTAGAAAACCTGTTTATGACCTTCTAAACACTGGTTTGACCATCTTTAGAGCCCTGTAAACATGAAATAACACCCCTACAGTCAGCTTTATACTCATATTACCTAACAGACATGATAATCAATAATAAGACACAGTAACTCACCGCTAGAATTGGGAAAGCTCTTTGTTGTAGTATATCAAACGTAATGTGGGTCGATGGTATTACAAAAAAAAAAGATCGTCCATCCTCACTATGACGTTTGTCACTTGATTGATATATTCATGCCAGTCTGCCATGCATCTGCCATGCACAGATGTACACTCCGACAGCACTGCTAGCTTTGCTTGCTTTGTTTACATCAAATGGCTACAGCATCTCTCAAGTGACACAAGAGACGGCCGCCGCTTTAAACATAGCAATACTGTATACCGAGCTAACTAGTTAGCCTCCAATTTATTTATCCTAAATGTAAGAACGGGTTTGAAACTGAGTGAGGAAGAAGGACAAAATTAGCAGGCAAAAACGTACCACTTTCACACAGAATAATACTGTAGGTCATAGTAATGACCTACATGAAACATCGATTATCTAATAATTAATTAATTTTGAAAACCGCAAGTGAAGGAGAGATATTGTAGCGAGTGCCGATCGTATAATGATTCAATACAAGCACAGATTCTGCACGATTTTGCTCAGTTTTTAACCAAGGTAGGAAAAATGATCCAACATTTTTTAATAATCAACAGAAATGCTGTTGATCCCCCAACCAGTGCCCGGCCTCCAAACGCAAACATAACCCAATTTGTTTCCCGTCTTCCTGCCTGGTCTCCGGTGCATTCTGTGCAACAGGCCAACATGGCGACGGGAGGCGAGTTGAAGTAGGCCTGTTAGCTCTCAATAGGAGTGCAAATGGTGAACTTTACTCTAGAATGGTCACCAGATAATTGCAGGGCGATTGTGTACAATCAATCTAACACCAAATGCTCAAAAGTCATCTTGGTGAACCACAATAGTCGTGATAGCAATGCTTTGAGAGAATTTGAAGGCAAGCTCAGATCGTACGCCACTACGGTCTCAGTTTTCGTTGCTATATTCAACTCTATCACGGCACCTCACGAACTGCCTCCACCCCATCGACCTATTTAAAAAAAAGACAGGGCTCATGGGTGTGGTGCCCAAGCTGCTGCTCCAGAAGGTTGGAGACCTCCTGCTCCATGTTGACAGCTGTTCAATAAAGTCATCTAATGAAATCCGCAACTTTGGCACCACCATGGACTCTACTCTCTCCTTTCGGTTTCACACCTAATCAGTAACCAAATCGGCCTTCAACCATCGGAAAAACATCTCTCGCCTCCTCCATTCACTCGCAGACTCTGCAGCAGCAGCAGAAACACTAATCCATGTCTTCAGCACCTCCCGGCTTGACAACTCCAATGTAGTCCTGTTGGGGGCTCCCAGCAAAGCCCTGGATAGACTCCAGTGTGCGCAGAATTCAGCTGCCAGGGTTCTTACTCACTCCAAGCCCTGGCAGCACATCACCCCAACCCTCATCCTTCTCCGCTGGCTTCCGGTCAAGTCCCACATCATCTACAAATGCTCCTTCTCACTTATAAATCCCTTCATGCACTAGTTGTAATCCTACTTTGTAACAAACAAGCAGTTGTAAGGTAGGTGTTAAGATGAGCGAATTGTCAAACTGTGGAAAAACACTTCTGATATTTTGGTGTGAGTGAACAATAGCATCCTTTCAGGAGACAAAAACTTTAAAATAATGAGCTGGGAGTTGGCCTTTGGCAATCAGTATGTCCAAATCATTCATATAAATTGTGTGGTCTCAATTTGCAATACAATGATGAAGCAATTCCGCCCGTCCTCACGGATAGAGATGATGACTTACTCCATGCTGTCCAATTTAAGTTCCAAGCACAACAGTGACAATGGAACATTTGTATATAAATAAAGTGAATCTGCAAATTAATGGACTGCCTTGTGCTCAACAGGAGAACGGGAGCGCTTGTTAACAAACACTTGGCCAGACGGCGGGAGAACAGGCGGGTGGGTGGAGTTTCCACAAGATGCTTTCAAAAGCTGCCAGAGAAAGAGACGCCCGCCAAGAACAAGAGGCACTAAATCTCATTTGCTCCCTTTCATGCTCGTTTCCCCTCCCGTCGTCCTCCTTGTAAAGGTCACATCATCAGCCGGCGCGCGATATGGTACCCCATAAATTACGTAACACGTGTTTAACATGCCTAAACGCGTCCCCTACACTGATGCCTACAGCTTGGAAGCTTGGAATACAACAATTGCCATATACCTGAACTGTAAAAAAATGTATGTAAATTTGAGGTTTGTTTGGACCTCGTTTATATGGTTTGTTTTGGGTTTATTTTGGTGCTGGCATTTGTTTATGTTTGGTGACCTACATTTCATTTGACCACTGGTGGCAGGATTGAGGGGCTTTCAAATAAATTTGGCATACTGGCTGGTTCGTGTTGATTGGCTCACCTTGTTCATGAATATATTGCCACACAGGGGCTGTGGCATTTGGCTTTGCAAGCATATCTTTCCTTCCTAATTTCTACTACGTTACTTTGCATTGCTCACGAAGCTCCTCTCTTTCGCTGTGTGTATGCTCCGCCCCCACAGAGACTGTATAACTGACAAGAGGTCTCACACTGTTTGCCGTTGTTCTATGAAGCGTCTAGGTGCTGAACCAGAGTAAACCTTCCTGTTTGGAGGCAAGAGATGAAGAAAACAGACATGCATGCATATCGAGGCTGGCAAAATGATCAAGTTCATTTTCATTTATCGTGCGATTATTTATTATCATGAGACAGGTTTTCTTTGGATGAGAACTCGCGTCACGTTTTAATCTCGCTGACACTGCTACTTACCACAAATTCATTTTTTAAGCCAGATTTCTCACCTACTCGACAAATTTTGCCACCAAATCTTGGCTCTGCGAGGGGAAAGTTGAGTAATGAAATGTTTCAGCGAGCGCTTCCGTAGCCATTGAGCCAACTAACTGCAAATGGGAAACGCGTTAACTGCAAATTGAATGTCGCCTAACAGGTGTCCAGTGTGAAGGAGAAGCAGGTTGACTTCCTCCGGGGAAACAAACAGAAAAAAAACAGACTAGAAAAGCGTCTTTCTTTGTCATTTGAAAACAGTTTGTGTGTGTATGTGTGTATCTTGAGATTAAATAAGACAATTGTTTGGTAGGTTCAGCAGAGGTTAGTTGCAACACTGTTTGCGTGCTACGCATCCCCGTGTGACAGATGCGGAGACTATTGGCTGCTTTTTCATACTCCTTCGTCCAACAACTCAAATCCCTGCTGCGCTCACACACATTCACACACCCACACTCACATTCTTAAGACTGGTGCACTCGACGTGGAGCAAAACAAATACGAGACAATATCAGAGCACACAATCACACACACGACCCAGCTCAACATCTTGTTTCGCTCTTATTAAAGCTGTCGCCGCATTAACAACGTTGGAGTTCACGCCGAGAGCAGAGCAAATTGGGTCTTCACGGGAGGCCACTTCAAAATAAGGAGACGACTGTGTAGGAAAATGTGCATGGCTTCATTTTAAGTACTTTGCCAAGTCCGCCGTAAGAAAAGTAGCTATCCGCTGTTCTAGAAGTCACTAGATGACGCCATCGGCTAATTTGCATATTATTTGCATATGATGTTGTAAAAGATACAAAAAAGTGAGTAAAAACACTTTAATTATGTTTAGAACTTCAAATAAACTTCATTCTTAGTTTGTTAATTTAAAATTGGCCATCACTTCATCAAAATAAAATCATTGTGATATTTTTGATCTCGGCCAGCGTCTCTCACGGTCTAGACAGCGTAATAATTACATCCGGATTCACCTTCAGCCTCCACCCTTTGTCTTGCAGTTAGGACGACTTGTTTCACTTATCACACAACCTTGTTCACACGTTCTGACACACTGACATGTACTGTAAGTGACCGAGTCCGAATGAGGCTTGAGTGTAGTGAGTAGTAATTTAATGAACATTAACAAACATTTACGTTTTAGTTCCTGCTCTGTAAAACAGGGCAAGATCCACTCCGGTGGCATCGTGCCTCACGCATGCGTGATTCATGGATGCATGGAGCTCCACTATGCCCCTGTGAGTGCTTTGGGGGCGGGGCGGACCTCTCCTGCTCAGTGACAACACAAACTGCAGATCAATACATGCTTTCACTTTTAAGTCCCCAAATACCAGAAATCTCTCTAACGACACCAGAAAAAGTAACTAGATTTGTCGCTAGCCGCTTTTGAGAAAATATGTCGCCAAGAGGGTTTGGAATATCGCCAGATTTAGCGAACAAGTCGCCAAGTTGGCAACGCTGATTGTAAAGACTCAAAAATATGATCAACACTGAAACCTTGTTTGGTTTTAAGAGCAATTATCTTTCACTTCTGGATAAATATTCATAAATATGTCTAGAAAATGAGTAAATGGAGTTAGGGTTAGAGGGATTAGCGTTAGAAAAGTTTAAGGTTACTGAGTAGGACAGGGGTATAGGGTTATAGGGTTGGGTTAGGTATAATGGTGTAAGTTTGTGAGTAGTCATGGGGTTGGTTTGTAGTATTTGGGTTAGGGTAGGGGTGTGTGGAGTTTACTTTAGAGGTTAGGATAGGGTTAGGGTTTCGCATAGGGTAGGGTTAGGGTAAGAGATTAGTATTTTTTAGGGTTAGGTTGAGAGTAGAGTGAGGGTTTGGTTAGTTTTTAGGATGCTAATCCATCACCCTAATGCAAATCTCAACAAATCCCTAACCTCAAAGTTCAATACTACGCTAACCAAGGACTAAACCCCACCCCAACAACTAAACCTAACCACAACCTGACACTCATAACCCCAACCCACAACTTTAACCGGATTACTAAATAGTTGCCTCCAGACGAGAACGGATCACTGAGTGAAAACGATGTAATACACAAAGCACACCTACGTGTGGTGCTGTAAACAGACACGCAGACGGAACCACGTGACACATACTATAGAAGAAGAAAGGACGCATGTGCATAAGTCTCATCTAGACTTACGAGAAGTGGAATTACTTCTGTGAGTCATTATGGAGTAAACGAAAACAATATATCAGGAGAATGTCGACCGGTGTGAGTCATGCCAGTCAGCTATTATGTGTCGGCAGCACTCGCTTACGGTCACGTGACAGCGACGGGGCGGGGACGTCATCGTTTTCAAAAAGAAGTGGGTTGCTTGTCTACACGAAAATGACAAGCCGGCGTTTTCATATTTTCCCACTCTGGAAGAAGTTTTCAAAAAGTACCGTTTCAGGTCACCTAGAATGCCATTTCCATGTGAATGAAAGGCTGAAACAACAAAATACTTTGCTTTGTTTTTTACCTGAAAAGTTAGTGGATAGCTGCTAACCTGACCATAGCCCTAACCCTGATCCTTAACCCTACTGTAGACCTAAACTCAATCCTTCTTTTTTTCTAAGACACCCTTAGTATTTTCTCTAATGGCGTGGATTAAATTATACTTAGGAGCCTTGAATGCTTAAAAAATTGATTTTCTTAAGAAATTACTGAACCTTTTGGTAAATACAGTAGGTACAGCACTCGAACGTCCACTGTGCTCATGTTGGATTCCAGGAACTTGAAACCTGAATCCTTTACATTTCTATTCCATACGGATATTTCTTACTCCACAGCATCTGGAAGTGATTTTTTTCTTTTACTTTAACAAAGCCCACAAAAGAAGAATAGTGGGAACCCGCTTACTCCCCCCTGAGTCTGTAATAGAGAGACGGCAAATAGAGTGGGAAAGGAGAGCAGCCAGGGGAGGTTAATAAGAAAAATGGATGACGTAGAAAACAAATCAGAGGGAAACATAGAGGAAGTCACGTGAATGAAGTGCTTAGGATGAAATCCAGGCAGCCATTAATGACAGGTGTGTATAGAAACTAAATCCGGACAAAAATGAGTCATTCAGGGGCCACAACATTAGGCACACCTGCATAACCTGCATAACCTAGTGAAATAAAGCTCAGTTTGATGACCCAATCATCCATAAACTTGCATCGGTGAGATTTCACCAGCACAGCCTGGAATTAGAATGTCTTTGTTCCTGCTTTTTTTCCTTTTTACTCTCGCAGTGTTTTAACTCGCTCTTCCAGTATTTGTCACACAAGCTCTTCATCACGTCGCGGGGCGCGAAGAGGGGGGTGGTGGGGCGGGGGTACTGGAACGGTGCACCAGGGCCCCCGAGCCTTGGGCTTTTGTTATGTTTTGAAGATTTGTTTTATTTATTTAAATATGACAGTTGTAAAAAATGTCATAAATGTTAAATCAAAATACATTTTGCTGTGAAAGTTCAATAAAAGCAGAAAGTTGCTCAAAAGAAGACTGTCTGAGACGACCTACGCCCCCCTTGTAAAAAAACGCAAAATGGTTCAATCCAGCTGGTAGGACTGGTTGCTTTAAAGGCATAGTTTGGATTTTTGGACATGAAGTTGTATAACATCCCCAAAATGTGTGATGCAAATGTATTCATCTTTTGAATGCATATTGTTTTGAGAAGCCAAACTCTTTACTTAATTGTCCGCAGCAACTAAGCGGAACTACGTTCTTCATCACAGAAGTCAGACCAGAACTGGACTTAGGAGACCAAGTTGGGGGTAAGTCGCTGTTATTGGACTACAATGCTGATGGGGATGTAGCACAACTTCATGTTTAAAGTGTTCAAGACACTTTCCCCCTTGTCCTGTCCAGCCAACGGGGCAAATAGTTTTGCTGATCTAAATGCCTTTTGTTATCCAGTAGTGGGACCTCATACGTACTCATACAAAAAACACAATTAAAAAAAACATAGCAACCATAGGGTGGGAGGCCCTTCAGGAGGCTTTTGTATGGGGGCCTGGAATCAGGTGCTACGCCCCTGGTGCTTCAACCCAGCCAAATAAGCAACACACATACATTCCTGTGAACTTTCCCCACTGAGCTAGATTCATTTGTTACACAAATAGCAAGACCACAACTGTGTGTGTGATGGTAATTATCAGGGTATGTGATTATGCACGTGTTCTTCTCTCTTTCTGTCAGTGCCGCAGAGAAATCGGAGAAGAAATTGTTTGCATTTTCTCTTTTTTTTTTTTCCTCCGGTTTCCCACCTCTTCTGTTTCTGCTGAGGCTTAGTTCAGTTTGGAGCATCTCTGATGGCAATCGACAGTAGATGTTTACATGCGTTTACATGCAGTCAAATAACCCTATCATAACTGGAATATTAGCAATAACCAATAGTAAACACCAATAACCCTTTTGAAAAGAATCGGGTCATGTATACGCTTATCGGGATGTCCCGATCAAAAGAAACATTAATTTGTGTTCTGCGCATGTTCTATTTGAAAGGAATCTTGGCAGGAACTACTTGAAAACAAGACGACACGCAAAACCCCACATTTTTGGAGTGAGGAGGAAACAAGCCACCTCGTTAGTGTGGTGAAAGACAGGAACATTACGTCTTTTATTGACGGTAGAAAGTACCGCAATCGTGAAATCTATCAGAAGGTGAGCAAGCAGTTACGCGAAGCAGGGTTTGTACGAACGCGTCTTCAAAAGTGTCCGGCGGGCTCTGGGGATATAGAGCATGGATGTGGATGGCACAGCTTCTTCACATTCTCGCATTCCATTAATGAAGAAAGTGAGACAGAATAGTGTCAAGCACTGGTGGTGGGTCAGTACCAGAATATTGACCTTAACCCGAATATTGACTGCATGTAAACATAGTCAATGATTCCTTCTGGGACCTTCGGCTCACAGCTTCAGTGTCATTTTTACATCACTTTTAATCATCGCCGTACGGCTTCAATAATGTAAGAATGTGAAAATTGTTGCATAATAGTCAGTGAGTTGGCAGGAAATTATGTTAAATTCAAAGATTATTAGACAAAGTGTAGGGCATTATGACCACACTGCAAAAGCTGTGAACTGATCAGGTGAAACCGCTAAGGTCGAATACAAACTTTCTGAGGGGGGATTTTGAAACTTCCAATTCCAAAATTGCCTCAGGAACTAATGGAAATTTAATAAGTTAATTTGATGAAGGGTCAATATCACCAACTTAAAAAAAGTAATCCCTGTACAGGCATATTTTCATCATGAAAATGTATGTTAAAAAGAAGTTAATTACTAGTTATAGTAATAATGTTCACTAATAATTTAATAATAATAATAAAAACATTTAACATTTACTCTATACACCGCATCGTATCGTTAATGACTAATTAAAATTGTGTGTGTTTTTTTTAAAGACATAATGACAACTGAACATTCCGCCTTCAAGTTTCTGCGTGACTTTTCGGGAATATTTTCATAAACATTTGGTTTCATTCCCAATTAAACAACCATTGGGGTGTTTTAATTTTGTGAAATTACTTTTTCCTAGAATCCAAAGCACACCAAAGGTAACCTAAAAACATTGAAAAAGATAATTCCCGAACACAGGTGAAGCGTACAGTTCTAATTCCTAATCATAAATGAAGTTTTGAAAAGTGGTGACTTTCCTGAAGAGACGCAGGAGGAACTAAAAGAGGAGAAAATGTGATCATAGCTGAACTATCAGACTCAAGCGCATTTGCTGTCATACTGGCAGCTCCACTTTGAATGCAGCCATTCAAAGCTGTCCGTGTTGGACATGATGCTGCCTAAAACCAATATTGCTTCCATTTGCCGGTTGTCGTCACTTTGTCAGACGTGTTGGCAACTGCTTTAGATTCTTCTTTGGCGTTGGGGCTTCTGGAGACCGTCACCCTGTCATATTGCTGATGGCTGTGTGTGGAGGCATGAGATAGAGGTTTAGAGAAAGACTTTTGTTTGGAGCAGCAGTGTGGGTCAAAGTCCATATTTGGCCTGTGAGTTACGGCAACTTGTTAGCGCAGGCGTAAATATTGAGACGTGCCGATGATGAAGGATGAAGAAAGGACGGGAGAAGCTCCCGTGGTGGGGAGAATTGGAAACAGTGAGCGATTATGGATTAGCAATAAATCATGAAACATTGTGCACAGAGAATGAAGGCGAGGACACCAGTGAGGTAAGTTGTTGTTACATGCCATATTTGGACGAACATTCATGTTGTGGAATCATTTGGGAAATTAACAAACTATTAAAAACTACTTCTTATTCTTTAAGCACATTTTCAGTGGCACATATGGCGAAATAATGTTTTTTTCAGGCTGGCATAGACGATACCTATTCAATCCTGATACTGATACTGATACTGAAGCAAATACATGTACACATAATGTGTCTGGTAATAGCATAGCTCATAGCATAGTCACCCGGGCAAAAAACAAGTAGTTCCCACCAGCCGTGTGTCATTTAAGCCAAGGTCACAACCGGATGTACAACTTTTTTGTGTGTGAGATTTTTGGCGTTCCCCAAATTGCTGCCTTTTTTTTGTTGTTGTTGTTCGTGGAGAACGTAATTGTGGTGACCATGAAGGAGTACGATCTCGACGCACATGGAGGGTGTACGAAATATCTGAACGTGCGATGGCTGCACCATGTGGGGTTCACGTGTGGCTCACGACACACATAGGACTCCGCAAGTGTGACATATGAAAAAATTGACATCTCGCCCAAACCTGACACCAGCAAAACATACCAAAGACACACGCTGGCCGTACGGACGACGCACAAACACATACAAAGTGCATAAGTTAGTCTTGCAACCTGGAAACAAACACAAGCGCCAATAGAGTTTGCTTGACATGACACAGAACCTCTGCGGCCGGTCTGCGGCCAGTCTTCGGCTCAAAAATCAACACATCACATGGGCGCCCTTTGGGCGTTTCTTGTGTTTTTTTGAACGTAGACCGTCCGCAAGAGCCCGTATGACCGGTTGTGACGTAGGCTTTAGAGAAAATGTCAATAATTTAGTTACTTCGAACTGGAGTTTCTGTAGCAACAGAAGACATCCAAGGAAAAAGCGAACAACGTTGAGGAATTGCAGACATTCCTAAAATGGCTGGCCTGGGGAACCTCAATCATCATGCCTTCGCTTCGTTTCAAACTGTGCTCTTCATTGTTTCAAGATTCTGAAGGTACCAACGTTGCATGGATGCAGAGGTACTGCCTTATGCCAACGACAGTCTGGGGACGCTCACTCCATTGACTTTCAAATACATGAACTTACCGTTACGTAAAAAGTGCAACTGGATTTGATCGTTTTTACGTGGTAGGCCTACATTCTGTGAAATAAACTGGGCCACACAAGAAACTGCAAGTAAAAATGTTAGGCAGAAAATGGCACGATGCTTTAGCAAAATTTCAGATGACACTGTCAAACGCATGAGAACTGGCAAAGTGAGTTAGTGAGCAGAACTATTACACTCCTCCTGAGAGACGCTGGGCCAAGTGAGACCATTTGTCTACCTTTGACTTTGATGACGTGATTATTATGAAGCGCAGCATTACATAACGTGCCTCTCAGCCAGTCGCTGAGCGTGATGACTCATGACACCGTGTGTTAACTTCAACACACAAGCAGTGGTGGGCAATCGTGCAGCTGGAAACGGTATCAACTTTCATAGGAAACCACAAGGCAGACCAGCCGTTACACATAGACTGTAAAAACATTAAAACATCGGGAATTCTTCGGTAGTTTCTTTAGCTGGCACTCATACTTAAAGCACAATCAGAGCCTTCACTTTCCAACCTCACATTTCCACCTCAGACCGCATATGGCTGCAGCAGGCCGAGGTGAGATGTTGTGTTACAAGGTCACCTTGACATTGAACAGCCAGTCCAGTGAGGTAACCATCCATTAAATAATACCCCTAAACAATTCCTCCAATCCAAAACGCAGCTTAATCAAACGCATATATACAAATTACAGCTTAAATCAATTGTGAAACCACCAATCTCTCCGAGCTGACTGTGCAGCTTTATTAGAGGATTGGTGCTAATGCTCAGTAATAATAGTTTGACGGAAATGGCCTTTTTGAATGAAATAAAATAGTGAGGTACCAACCACTTAGGTAGCGGTAGGCTACATATTGGAAAACTGACTTCTAAACATAAAAATAAATTTGTAGTGACAATTCTTTCCTATGTTGCTAGGCAGGATACTCATACTAAGCTTATCTTTGTTTACAGTATGTAGGCTAAAGGCACCAATATTTAAGATAAAGTGAGCACAGTCTTCCCTCACTGTATCAAAAAACAATTAATAAATGATTGCTGCTTCATGGTTGACTATGGACTATGATTAGGCAAAAAACTTTGAAAGACAAGTTATATGTAGTATTCTGGTCACTAGGTATCAGTAATATTGTGAGACATGAGGTTAGATTACTTTACCTTTCACACTGCATGGAGACTGACTGCTCAGCCAGCATAGCCTAGCCGACATGAAAAAAAGTTCTCTCATTCCGTGTGGGAGTAGTTTTTGGCTTCTTTGTCCTTCTCCACTCCGTTTGAAAAACTTTCTTAAGTTTACAATAAGTCAATTGGAAAGGCTAAGTCGATTGTTTGCTAGCTTGCTATGCTAGCGGCGGCTGTCTGTTATGTTCTTGCAGTAACCCTGTAGCCCGCCCAATGTAATGAAAACAAAGAAGAAGGAGTGTAAAAGTGACTACCGGGGTGTTATTTCATGTCTACAGGGCTCTAGTAATGTTAAAACCCGGATTTAGAAAGTCATAAACAGGTTTCCTATGTTCTAACTACAAAAAATATTCAGTTTATTAATACTGAATACTACTTCGCACAAATTCACTTATCGCAGTCGTGTTTGGAACTAATTAACCACGATAAACGGGGTACTGTAGTATGTTTGATTGGATATGCAATTGAACTTTGGTTAGCGTCTTTAAGTTGTTCCAGAAGGGCCAGCATGAGGTGAGAAACACTATTCAGTCACGTCTTCAATGAAGGAAAAAGTAACCTTAAATGCTCATTTATCCCATTCATTAGTCATTTATATGCATTTAGAATTGTTTTATGCTGGCAAATCTGGAATTGTAAACTATAAAAACGTGTTTTGTGTTAACATTTTTGAGAGTCAACCACTGATGACCTCATTGACAGGCGATGTAACAGACTTCTGGTTCCAGTTGTCATTTTGTTAGCAAGGTATGCTAAGAAGGACGTTTGTGATAAAAAATACATAAAAATACATTAACACAGTAGAATCCCACCCAGTGTATTCATAACATGACAAGACTTACGCCATATTGTACGCTAACAAAAAACATGTTTGCAAACAGAGTCAAACATGCTAACCGAGGCGGCCTCTAACTGAGGTCCCACTGAATTTCGACACACAAATACAGTATAACATATCAATACATTACAAATGGCCCCCGGGCCGCACTTTGGATTGCTCTGATTTAGGACATTGTGCAGGAAAAAGCCAAAACCCCTTTCACTATTTATTTTTTTGAGTCATAACACACCCTTTTTTCTGCCACCCAAAGTCATTTAAACCTTGCACAAACGTTTCTTCCCATGCTGTCAACCAGCTGCATGACCAAACATTCCCGTCCCGACTCACCCCACAGCCGTCTCTCCCTCGTGCTCCTCCAGAAGGCATCCCAAGCCTTATTGGTGGAGACTTTCATGTGCTCGCTGAAGGATCTCCGCAGTGGAGTTTTTTTCGCCACCGTCGCCGTCATCTCCGCCATATTCCGTGTTAATTAAATATTCCTGGTGGAAAGCGCAGTGGTGCGTTTTGAGGCCATGTGGACAGCGTTTGCTCCGTCACGGCTTATGCTGAGGGCGTCTTTGACCTAGTGGAGGAGGTGGAGGGAGGAGGAAGCTAGGGGGCCCTGACACTTGATGCAAAAGGTCTGTATGCAATTTGTGAAACACCCCTACCCCGCTGCAGCCCCTCCCTCTAAAAGTTGTTTGGGAAAGAATAAATACAGTAGAATGTCCTGCACAAGCACATTTGGGGGGAAATTATGCTCCTAAAGTTGCTATAAAAGTTATGTCATAACGCTTTCCCACTGCACAGTACCAGTTCAGGTGTTCCACTGTTGGTGAGGAGAAACGTTTTATCCAAGAGGAGAATGAGGGCAGCAAAACAAGGGAGTGCTGCCTCAAAACGGAGCACATAGATTCACTGGCTCGCCACCAATACATTTGGACCGCCACAAATGGATTTGGCACTACCTGTTTGCCCTTGCTCATGAACACATTTTAATGGGACTGTCTACCAGCAAATCTAGTGAAGAGACTTTTGGAGCCTGACATGAAGGCACATTTTTCTCTTATTTAAACACTCGCAAAGTTCAAATTTCCGTTTTTTTAATAATGAACCTACTAGGTCGGACATAAGAAATTATTAAGTGACTCACACGTATTTCACTCCAATGGCCGTGCCTCTTCCTCCTGGCTGTAGCGTTTTTGTATCCTTGTTACAACACATTGTTCCTGTCGTCGTTTCCTCACACAGTGAGCTTCTTCTGTTTCTTCTATTGTTTACAGTATCGGCGGTTAACAAGCAGGTTAGCTAGTTCGGTAGCCACGACCACAACAACAAGAGGCGGCACAAAGGAGATTGATTGACAATGGTCTATAGCCAATCAGGATGCAGAAGACAATGAGAGAGACACTGCCTCTGCCTGTGCTAAAGCACAGATCTACAACACTGAACTTCCCACAATGCAATTCTTCTTAAAGGGCCAGGCTCGGCCTGTAAAAAAGTTAAAATTGCACAAAAAAATCCACCAAACAGCAAGTCTGCAAAAGGTGAACCGCGATGGAGCGAGGGAACATGAAACTTACCTTACCTGTCCAAAACACCTCCATCCACCTCATCCTGCTCCTTGATTTGTGTGCCACGCGTCTGATCTGTCCTTGATCCAATGTACAACACGTTGACCGATGAAAGCACACCTGGCAGTCTCCGTGTAGGATGTAAGTGACAAACAGCTTCCCATTTAGTAATCCCATTTAACACGTATATCTCCCTCAAATAAAGTTGCTGTGTTACTTGTTTACAGGTCATAAGTTTAAGCCTTTCAGCCATTATGAGGATTTGCTCTTTCCTAGTGTTCCTCATCAGTATGACAGTTCTGCAACAAATAACAGCAGTTTAATTGACTCGCACTTATCCGATTTATGCGTGATATCATGGAAGCGCAAACGCAGGAAGTTGAGTGTCTCACACAAAAGTAGAGAGACAGTAGGTGGAGAAGTTTGTGCACTGACACTGAACTGAACTCCGCTTGAACTTATCCACAATGCAGTCATGGAATTTATTTATTTTTTCTTGCAATTTTTGTGAAGCTCCAAAATTAGTCATCTTGAAGTCTCCAAGCTGTCTTTCCATCTTTAATATTATTATTACTACGATGCCTTTGCTTCCAAAAAACTCTTTACACTGCAGATTCTGTGTGAAAATCTTGACTTGTAATGAAAGCTTGATCAAGTCGCTCTGATGAAACATTGAGCGGCTTCAATGCCGACACCGTGTGAGAGGCTCTTGCTGCATGTTCATACTGTATTTGGCGACAGGAAGCAAGCAGCCTCCTCCTCTTCCTCTGCAGGGAGACACGTTTGTTTACCCTTCAAACAAGATCTAAATTAGTTGCATCTCCAGCAGTTTTTTTGGTGCAAAAGCACGTAATTAAATTGCACTTAGCGGCACACGTGGACTGAAAAAGCTGAACAGCAGAGAAATTGAAGTAAATTTTTGTACAGTGGAGCATTTGAATGTATTTCCATTGAGTGAGGCTCATGCATACATCCACCCACAGCAAATAATTCATAGTCGTTAATGAGGAATGAACCTACATAACCCTAACCCTAACCACTACTCATTAGTTACTCATTAGTTCCTCTTTAACGACTGTAAATGTATGTGCCTTAGTTCCTCAGTAACTACGTTAATCATTAGTTCCTTATTAGTTCTTCATTAGTTCCTCAGTAACTAGTCCAAATTTGACGTGCCTTTGTCATTAGTTCCTCATTAGCTGTTCATTAGTTCCTCAGTAACTACTGTATTTTTGTCTACCTTATTGCAAAGTGTGACCAAAGGCGTAGTTAGTTATCAATTTGAATTGAGTTTAAAAATGATATAAACGGGATAAAAGGATGTTAAAGATGTCAAATGTAAGCTAATACCTGAATCTTTGTCGCAAGACAATTAAATATGACAAATTATAACAAAGGGAAACCGCATGATATAAGATTGCTAAAGTCTGTTTGTGTTCAAATGACAGCGGAATTAAAGAATGAATCCATCGTTCCCATAGAAACCAATAACAAATAGAAATAGTCTGTTCCAGAGTCAAGCTGTGGCCATCAAACAATTTTACATTTTAATTCAACATATAAACGTTATCAACTGTCATGCAAGTGTAAAGACAAGCGAACCACGGTGTGGGAATACGTAGAAGGTGCGTTCAAGGGCCGCGTCAAACAGTGGGACAAATCGCCGCTAGTGTTAAACATTCAAAAACTGTGGGACTTCTAACTGTATATTATTTTGGAATAAAATAATGTCCCATAATTCCAAAATTGATGTCTCTTTACAGAAAATGTGATGTAGTTATTGTAGTTGTGTATCGAATCGTTTACCACAAAGAGATTTACATCCCGACTTATTATGGATAAAAACGCATTTTTATTTGCGATTGATTAGGAGTTAAGTATGGACAAAATGTGACTAATCGCGATTAAATATTTTAATCGACTGACAGCCCTAGTTTTTTCTTTTCCCTAGATGCTACCAAAAAGTCAGCTCTAATTCACAATTGCACGACTGTAGGGGCTTTCCTAGTTGTAGTAAGGGCCAGTTGCTGTTCTATGGTTATCATCACTATTTCATCTCATTTGCCAACCTTTAGACGCTGCTGAAAATGTTGGTTTAACTCCCATAGCTTGCAGTACGTTCCATTTCCAGTTCTATGGTTGTCATCGCATTTTTCCTCTTTGCCATCACTGGTACCCCTCTGTGGTGGCACCACTCCCACTGACACACACACACACACACACACACACACACACATTCCCATCCTGGAAAGCAAAATGTCATCGCTTCTATTCTGTAAATTGGCCCTGGAGAACTCGGCCCGTTCTTTGATCCCTAAACCCGATTTCCCGGCCCGTGTCAAAGGTAGGGATCAAGGGTGAGCTTGCAGTCGGGCTTCAGAGCCAATTAACACCACCTGTTGGTTAAATATCACACAGCGTGTCAAATGTGGAAAAAGGAATTCATTCTTGCAGCATGTTCCTTTCAATGTGGAACTGTGCTAGTTACCTCACCACCGACTATTGGGAAGTTCTCGTTCATGCGGCTCTTTTGGCACCTTTTTTTGGTGGCAAAAAATGTTTTTCTTACCAAAATATGTGTAAAACGAAATTGTAATGCAACTACTTACAGCGAAACAACACAACATCAACAACACATTACACCACCAAATAGACAGTCATCCCTCGTTTATTGTGGTCAATTGGTTCCGCAAAGTAGAATATTTTTGGAGTTAGAGCATAAAAAAACCTGTTTAGGACTTTTTAAATACGTGTTTTAACATTATTAGAGCCCCGTATACATGAAATAACAGCCCAATAATCACTTTTACATTCCTATTATTCTTGGTTTACATCACATTGCGCAGGCTACAGCAACACTGCAGGGACATGACGGCCGCTAACTAGTTAGACTCTCTAGAAGTGTTTCAAACGGTGCAGGGGAAGAAGGACATAGAAGACAAAAGTGTACCACTTCCACACGGAATGAGAGCAGAACCTTTAATATAGCGAGTGATGACTGTAAATGGAAATGTGCAAAACCAAAAGAAAAAAATTGGCATTCAGAAACACAAAGTGCCTCCCATTTTGTTTCCTTCTGCTCATTTTCCTCATCTTTCCAGCTTCCTTGCGTGTGTAAGCCCTCCTCCCCCTTGTGTTCAGCGTCGACACACACACATTTTGACATCACGTGCGCCTTTAAATGAAAATAGACAAGGAAAAAAATGACACACACACCTTTCAGGTGCCATCTGTGTGTTCTGCAGCAGCAAAGCAGCTGACAGCGCCTGGTTACTCGGCTCAACACTTCCAAATCCGTCACGCTCTCCCCTTTTTGGGCTCGCTGCACCGCCATGGCGTTTTTTAGGGAGTTATGTCATCATGTTTACCTTAATGCCCACCTGAACTGGGATCAGTGTCAGGAAGACACAGGGCCTGAGGGTGGCATGCAACACAGCACATCATCACTTCGCTAGCTCGGCATGCAACACTGCACACCATCATGATGCACCTGTTTCTCTTTTAGAGTATGTCCCATCCCATCAGTTATTCAGAGGGCAGAGGGTCCCAATACTTTTGTGTATAGCTGCAAAGCAACAGCAATATCAAGTTTGGTTTGTGCGCCACCCCCGTGACACCGTAGCCTGTTAACTGCATGACCTCATGACGGCAACACAGACAGGAGGGCTATGAAGGAGGGATGGGGGGGCCGCTCACAGAGACCCAGGAAGCGGAACGAGTCTCAAGGTGGACACTGATGGCTCTGCTTAGAACTAATGGAGTCTTAACGTCCGGTCCATACATGTTGCAGTGTCAACACCCACTCCCGCCGCCCCTCATCTCCAATTCCAGCATTCCTCTAAGGTGACGTCTCGCACAGTTACGTAACAACATCCATCGCCCCGCTAAGAGGCCGTACGAGCGCACGCCGCCGGCTCCTGACAGGTGAACTCCCCGGACGCTCGTTTGCCTCCACTGGCAACCATTAATCCTACGCTTTGCTCGTTAAAACAGAAAGGTATGGAAGCTATTATGAGGAGGACCTGGAAACGAAGGGAAGGAAAGTGCAAAACAATAAGGAGAAACAAAACCATGAGGGGCAAAAGTATTGGGACACCTGGAAGCATGGAAACAAGTCCAAATTTCAAACAAAAGAAATATTACACAAGTTCCTCTTAGATAATGTTAGGCCAGATTGTTGCTAAGCCTGCTAATGCAAAATGTTGCTGAAAAAGGCTGAAACAGAAGTTCATTCAATGTAATTAACCTGCAGGACAAAAATAACATCTGACAAAATATTGAATTACACAACAAAATACATTTTGCATTGTAACTACAGTGTTCCCTCGCTACATCGCGGTTCACCTTTTGTGGATTCGCTGTTTCACTGTTTTTTTTAAGCGCAATTCTGCATTCGTTTTTTTTTTAACAGCTTTGAACACACATCGTGTTCTGTGTCCTTGTGGTGTACTTATCGGTGCTCTGTTGTATGTGTCTGTGATTGTATTTACTGCTGCTACCAGTAGAGGGTGTTGTATAATCACGTGAGAGTTGACGTGCGCATCTCCACTTCCTCTCAGTATGTGTTTATGTGCCTTCACGAGCATATTAGGAGCACACAGGAGACAACAGCCAGATAAATATAGCGCCACAACAGTCCTTATTGGCTAAGGGAGAACCCGCCCATGGTGTTCTGCGTCCTGATTGGCTGTAGATCATTGTCAACCAATCTCCTTTGTGCCATTTCCTGTTGTGGTCAATGGTCGCGAGCAAACTAGCTAACCGTGTGAGCCGCTTGCTAACTGCCAGTAAACAACAGAAGAAGAAACTCATGAATCTTCGGTTCAAGGCGCAGGACGAGGAGGGAGGATGTCGACGGCAGGAGCGATATGTTTCAACAAGGATACAGAAACGCTACAGCCGAACGGCGCCAGGACGAGCCACGGTCAGAGGAGTGAATACGCGTGAGTCACTAAATCATTTCTTGTGTCCAACCTAGTAGGTTGATCATTAAAATTCTAATGAAATTTGAACTTTGAGAGTGTTTAAACAAGAGAGAAATGTGAGGAAATATAGTATAAAGTGTATGGTGAGGGGTTTTACAACCTTAAAACATATTTAATAATTGCAAACAAATAAAGTTGACTATTTTGCAGATGTCACTTTTTGCGCGCTATTTTGGAATTTCATTGTATTTCACACTGTATTTCATTTTACATGATTATTATTCGTTATTGTCACAACTATTTTTATGATATATCTGAACCATCCATTAATATAAGGTATAATGCATGTTTCATTCAAATATACGGTATAAAAACAATTATAAAAAACAGAGAAATAATCAAGTCAATATATTTGTGGCATTATTTTTTTGTTTCTGATTAGTGTTTGATTTTAACCCTTTATTTGTGTTTGAAGTGGCCGTGGGCACTTATTTACTCAGCTGCAGAGAGTCACAGGGACAGATGTTTATGAGGGGGGTGGTCTTTAGTTGTACCAATGCAGTTTTACAAACAATAAAGAGTAAAAAAAAATAAAATAAAAAAATAGTTGTATTTTTCCCAGAAATAAATTGTATTAATAAAAATTAAATATATTAGAATGCCGTGTGTATTATAATAAATATACCTGTATATATATATATATATATATACTGTATATAAGCACGAGGCGTCCATTCGGGTTGCAGCGTTTGCCGTAAAGTGCCACAAAACAACTTGCGGTGTTGTCAGTGTGACAAAAAGCGGGATAACTAGCACCTAATGAAGACGACCGCTTCCCGCCATGTTTACTTTGTCCAAACTCATCTCCAGAAGCAAAAATAATCTTTTAAAGTCTCTTCCTCTGAACGCTCGCCTTCATCCGCACTGGGGACGACTCCAAAAGCGATGCACAGTGCCATACCTAATTTAATGAGTCGCTGAAATGTGGCTTGTTGCACACGGAGGCTGGAGGAAATTGCTCTTCCGCTCGCATCCTGTGAGGACATGTATCGGTGTAGGAAAGCAGAAAGACGTCTTTTTTGATCACACGATAAAATTTCATTCATTTTATTCTATTGTTGGACGTTTTGTCAGCATACTCACCGTGCGTTTCTTTCTGTTATTAAAAGTCACATTTCTCAAAGGATACCATTTCTTCGTTTTCACGTTGTTCTGTGTGTTTATTTCATCACACGCAAATCTGCAAAGGGGTATTAGAGCCACACTGAACAGTAGAAGAATTACAAGAATAAAGTCAAAAGTACCCAAGAAAAATCGATATTATAAAATTAATGATTGTGTATTACATAACGTTGTGATGTTACGACTCCCCCACCCCGCGCCTCAATTTTCCGAGAATACAGTCACATGATTACGAGAAAGTCGGAATTATACAAATAAAGCCTGACCATAAAAAAAGTAAATTTCCCGATAAGTAAGTCATAACATTACGGGAAAAAAGTCGTTGGAATACTTTGAGGAAAATAAAAGTAATTTCATGAGTCGTAATTTTACAAAGATTTGAATATTATGGGAAAAAGTCGTCATTTCATGAGCTCAAAGTTGAGAAATACGCCGTAGGTTTTGATATTCTGTGAAAAAATGTTGTAATTTCGCAAGAATTACTTTGTATTGTTCGAAGAAATATATCATCATTTTCAGAAAATAAAATTGGAATATTACAGGAAAAGTCGTCATTTCTTGAGCTCAGTCGTGATTTTTTTGTGGTTAAAAAAACAATGACAATAAAATGAAAACATTAATAAAACATGACAAGAAAAAAGGCGGAATGTGACGAGAATTAAGTTGTTATATTTCGAGGACAAGATGGTAACTTGGAGAGAATAATGTTGTAATATTATGACGAAAATGTCATAATATGAGAATGAAGTCATAATATGATCATTTAATATGATCAAATACCAAACACGTATTTATACGTCTTTCATATGTCACTTTTAGAGCACTGTTAAGACATAAAAACGGCCACAAAGTGGCAGAAGTGCATTTGAGAACTCGGCATCTGAATTTGAATGGAAAAAACACACATGACAGCAAGGAGGAAGTGGAAGAACGTGGAGGAGTGTAGCGTACAAAAGGTTACGTATTGTAGGGAAAATTTAACGCATGCACACGAGCGTGCGCGCACACTCATTGTCATTTTGATGTAAAACAAAATAACTAATTACTAATAATTGTGTTGTTTATGTTGTGGTATAGTTCTTTAGATATTTGAGCTGTCACAAAAGCAAAATATTCGCGTCAAAGTGGACGTTATGCTTGAAATGTGTCTTTTCACAAAAAGCCGTTTTTTCTCTTCTTTTTTTGTCGTCAACTGATATTTTCCTGATGTTCTACTACTGATTACTAAAGAACAACAAGTACTCTTACTTTTGGTGGGTTCCATGTTTATAAAGCCTTAGAACACAATATTCTGTGTGCCTTGAAAGATCAGTCAAAATCGTCTAAAATGGCCGGCGCCGAAGGGGGTTGTCTTGTGAAAACGGTCTGGGATTGAATGCGTTAATATCCCGAGAAATTTGTAACAATAGTTTGTGAATGTAATATCAGGAAGAAATAAATCATCATTTTCGGACAATTAGTCGTAATTTAATCACATAAAAAAAAAAAAAAAAAATGTTTTAGAATAACGCGGTAGTATTACAAGAAAAATGTTGTTTATAAAAAAAAAACACTGCAATGCCGACAGAAAAAAACATAATAGAAGAACAATATCTCAACTTCACGAGAATGAAGTCGTAATATTGTGATAAAAAAAGCGATTTGTTTGAGTGTGTGATTTCATCACGTCAGAATGAAGTTGGTCTATATTTCTATACTACCTCAGTCGTCATTAGTAGTCATCAAAATGAAGGGCATTGTTTTGTAAGACTGGGCCACATATTGCAAACTGTTTGGCAGTTACACAACTTTTGGCTTCACTTTTCTTTTGTGTTGCTTTGTGTCGAAGCCAATGAATAAATCATTGACTTGTGATTGAGCTGAAGATGAAGTCATGGAAGTTCTTCAGCGAAGACAAGTGGAGCTTGTGAGTCACAAATGAAATGTATCAAACCGCCAAAGAATCACGGGTGCATGCTCGGAATAGAGGATCTTTGATGCGACGGCCTTAAAAAAAAAAAGGCAGAAATTGCGCGTCCGTGACTTTGACATTGCTGCACAGATGGCGAGGCGCGTGCGTCGCTGGAGGAGGAAGATCAATGCTGCTTAATAAGCGATGAAAACGCCGCTGCGGGGCGGGGGAGGAAATTGCTCTTCCGCTCCCATCCTTGGCCACAGGCTCTTCCTCACTTATTTAAGACAATGACATTTCTCAATTAGGCCGTCCACAGCTGATTATTAATCCGCCGGCGCCATGTGAGTCAGAAGCTGCTTATTAGGGCGCCTTTTCTTCCTCTCAGCATCTTCTTCTACTACCTCACCTGCATCACTAACAATAAAACATACAGTAACTGTAGCAGACACTAAATGTAATCATAATTTCACTTCAGTACCTTTGGAGTTTTGTGGAGACTTGAGCTTCAGTGGCGCCCCTTCCCACCCTGGGGGTTTACGTCGTGCTTCTGTGCAAAAACAAGTTCTAGTTTGACTAAAGTGTATCCTCCAAAGGTCACGTAAGCTTGTCGATGTTGTGACGTTCACCCTAACAAGCATGCACTCTACAACTGGTGTCAAACCGAGGTTCTGAACACCTCGCAGGCCTAAACGCAATCTTTAATGAGGGGAGCAAATCAACACATTCTCACTCTTTCTCCCGTCTGCAGCTAACAAGACGGAACAAACAAACGGGGAGGAATAGACGCAGAAAGTTACATGAAGCGAGCTGACACATTCAGAGTTGGCGTGCTTACGGTGGTTAACTTCTCTTTAATTTAAAAAAAACAGTCTGAATATTTGTACTTCTTACTATAAACAGCGGTGGACTTATTTTTGTGCTTGTTTTGCTTTTTGGCGATGCACGCTTAGCTTTTTCTTTGGCTTTTCCACAAGAAGAAGCGCCCTCAACACAAGGTGATGAGAAGAGAAGAACAAACGTGAGAAGCGGCTTCAAAGTTTTACGTTGGTTGAAATGCACTTTTTTTTGCTAGTTCTTTGGCTTTTTTGCAAGGCTTATTCCAAAAGAAGAAGGAACAGCCTCCACATGGCGCGATAAGAGAAGAGGAACGTAAGAATAGAAGAATAAACACAGAACGTTCCGTGAGAAGTCACGTAAACGCTGTTGTTTTTACACTTCTGATGAATTTCTCTTGGAGATTAATAAAGTATCTATCCGGCCGTCCATCCATCCATCCGTCAATCGAACCAAATCAACCAAATACTTTTTCTTTGGCTTCTGGTGATACTTATGCCAAGAGAAGGCGCAGCCTAAACACAACGTTATGTGAGAAGTTATGTGAGAAGTTGCTAATGAACATTAAATGAAGAGTTAATTAACATCAGAGTTGTTCATTTCATGCTTTTCATGCTTCATGCTTTTCATGCCAGTTCATATGCACCTTTTTTTTTTTTTGGCTTTTTCTTTGTCTTTTGTTTTGCAACACTTATTCCAGAAGGAGGAGCAAGAAGACGAAAAGAAAAGAAGAACGTACTGTACCCAGGAAATCACATGACGTAAGCAGACTCACATTCAAAGTTGTTTTTTGTACATTTTTAGAGTGGTTGAACTCTTTTTATACTTTTACTTTTCTAGATACAAACACAAATACCAAACAAGTGAAAACCTCAGAGGACGTTGTCCAAAAATAACTTTGTAGTTATACCCAAACCCCCCATCCCAACAACGTGTATATTATTACGTATATTTTACATTTTTTTGCGCGAGAGGCAAAAAGGCAACTCCACACTCATGCATTTCACTTCAGAGCTATTTTAAGCCATAAAAAGGGCCACAAGGTGGCAGAAGTGCACGTGATAAGAGCTCGGCAGAGATCATGTGCCCGGAAAAAAATCACACATGACAGGAAGGAGGAAGTGAGAGAGCGTGGAGGAGTGTAGCGTGCAGAAGGTTACGCATTGTAGGGATTTGTTTTTTGTAGGGAAATTTTTAATGCATGCACACGCACACAGTTCAGATCCAAATGTGAAAATCATAAATAGTTCATGTTGTTATATTTGTAAATAAATTGCTATTTTGACTTAAAACCATCCCTTTTTTGTGTTGTTTATGTTGGTATAGTTGTTTAGATTTGTCACAAAAGTCACAAACGCAAAAAAGTCAAAGTCAAAGTTATGCTTGAAATGTATCTTTTCACAAAAAGCTGGTTTTCTCCCTTTTCTAGTTGGGAACTGATATTTTCCTGAAACTTACCTGAGTTCTACTGCTGATCACTAAAGAACGGAAAAAGGTAGAAACAACCTTTTTTTCTGATGAAAGACAGGAGTCTAATCTTTCTTTCGGTAGGTTCCATGTTGATATCGCCATAGAACACAATATTCTGTGTGCCTTGAAAGATCAGTCAAAATCAAAAGTCTAAAATGGCCGGTACTGTCTTGAAAAATGGCTGGGATTAAATGAGTTGATAGATACATTTAAATATAATTTACATTCAAAGTCGGTGTTTTTTTTTTTGTTTTGTTTTTTTTTTACAGTGGTTAACTTCTGTATTTAATTTCGGCACTCCTGTGACTCCATATGTACGACAGTTAAGCGTTAAAATGTCACTTCAGAAGTCTAAACAGTTAATAAAGCTGTTACGACAGCCACAGCGTGACCCTGGAACTATTCCCACTTCCATTCATTTCTATGGGGGGGGGGGATTGCCTTGTTTTTTACTGTGTCTCAAAAGTGCTGCATTCGGGTGCCTGCCTCGTGTTGAATGAGCAATGAAAGCGCGCACTTATGCAAGCGTGGGTATGGAAGGCAGCAAATATGCCGAGCAGCATCATCAGCATCATCAGCGGCGTAAACGCTGACATTGCGCTGATTATTATGAATTATATGCATGAGCAGCTTTGTCCTGGTTTCTGTCATCACTGGCGATATGGAACACATTCATCATCTCAGCTTATATTGTGGGTAGGGAGTGCATGTGCGAAAACTTTGTTGTCTTTTCTCTTTGCGTGTAGCAGCTCCTTTGGGTACTTTTGGGTTGAATATTGCAGTGAGACACAGATATCTGTCTGTTCATTATGGCTGGCTAATTGTCACGAGCAGCCCCTGTCGGGATTCATTTGGATAACTATACAAGTGTAAAAAGAAGTTAACATAAGAAAAACAATACAACCTTAACTGGTGACATTGTAGTTGGACTGCTTTCAACCACAGTAACCTTTTTACGTATAAAAAATAAGTATAAAAAGACAAAAAAAAAGTGTACTCACCCTTACCTTTGATGATGCGTGGCGGACGGACTGAGAAGTGAAGGCGATGATGACTTATCAGACATGCAAGCGTAAAAAGCTGTTATTATTAAAATGTAAAACATTCAAACATACACTTTGTCAGACACTTATCAATTTAGCCATATTGTACTGAGCAGCCAGGACAGATTTCCTATGTGGCAAAAAGCTACATTTGTGATTCTATGGTCATCGTCATCTTTCTTGCTGGTGCTCGTACAAAAAAATGCAAACTACACATGTGAAGCGCTTTGTCCCACGTGGCAAAAAGCAGCCATGCTAATCTGATTAACACGTCACCGAAGGAGCGCATTCTTGAAGATGTTTGCCGTTTCCGCCTTTGCGCTGCTCATTTAACATCCAGATGAAAGCGGATGTGATTATTCATCGTAGGTGGACGTGTTTTCAATCAGATTTTCCAGGGGATTACAGAGGAGGCGCTAAATGATTTCACTGAGTTCACTTCAATGGAAGATGGCAACTAAACAGCACGCAAAGATCCTCTATGACAGGCGCACCCTGTTGTTTTTAAGCACTGCAAAAACACGAGTCAAAAATCCTCTGAATAATGGCCGCTTTGCTTTTATATATAAAAACCTTCTGATTAAGTCAAAGATTCTGTACTGTATATGACAGGAGCACTCGGCTGTTTTTGAGGTTCTACTCCAAAAAGATCCCGTATTTGGCATACGCCTTCCAAAGTTTTTGTGGACCTACTGCAAAAATGCTAGCCAAAGAGCCTCTATATGACGCTAGCGTGCAGCTTTGTTGAAGTTTGACTGTACAAATGCCACTCAAAGGTCTTCTCTGTGACAGGAGTACTTTGCTGTCTTCAAGGATCCACAGCAAAAAGTCAAAGAGCCTCAATGGATAAAACTACACTTTGACAAGCATTTTTGCAGGACGTTCTTAAAAACACAAAAGATCTTTCATACATGAAAATGTGTGACGATGCGCCTAACAACAGTTCAGAATAGCCGCTCTTTTAGAAGTCCTTAGAGGGAGTACTTCAAAGTGTTCCCTCAGGGGGTTCCCGTTGTCTGCTAGGAGACATGAACGCTCATGTTGGCAGCGACAGTGAGACCTGAGAAGGTGTGATTGGGAGGAACGCCCCTCCCGATGTGAACCCGAGCAGTGTTTTGTTATTGGACTTCTGTACTCGTCACAGATTGTCCATAACGAACACCATGTTCAAGCGTAAGGGGGTCTACACAAGCACTCGGCACCAGGACATCCTGGGCCGCAGTTCAATGATGGACTTTGTGGTTGTGTTGTCGGACTTGCGGCCGCATGTTTTTTACACACTCGGGTGAAGAGAATGGCGGAGCTGTCAACCGATCATCACCTCGTGGTGAGTTGGCTCCGATGGTGGGGGAGGATGCAGGTCAGACCTGGCAGGCCCAAACGCATTGTGGGGGTCAGGTGGGAATGTCTGGCAGAGTCCCCTGTCAGAAGGAGTTCCAACTGCCACCTCCGGGAGAGCTTCAACCATGTTCCGAGTGAGGCGGCGGACGTTGTTCCGTGCCTCCATTATCGAGGCGTCTGGTCGGAAATGTGTGCCTGTTGTGGGGGTAATCCCAGAACCCGTTGGTTGACACCAGTGGTGAGGGATGCCATCAAGCTGAAGAAGGAGTCCTACCGGGCCTTTTTGGCCCATGGACTCCAAAGGCAGCTGACAGGTCCCGGCAGGCCAAGCCCTTCCTGCAGCTCTGGCGGCCGCTGAGGCAAAAACTCGGACATGGGAGGAGTTTGGAGAAGCCATGGAGAACGACTTCCGGACGGCTTCAAAGAGATTGCGCTGTCTCAGGACGGGGAACGCAGTGCACAATCAACACTGTATGGTGGGGATGGTGTGCTGCTGACTTCGATTGGAGATGTTGTGGACCTGTGGAAGGAATACTTGGAAGACCTCCTCAATCCCACCGACACGTCTTCCAATGAGGAAGCGGTGCCTGAGGACTCCACGGTGGGTTCTCCTATCTCTGAGGCTGAGGTTGCCCTGGTTGTCAAAAACCTGTGTGATCTCTCGCTGGTCTCAGGGGTTGGCAGTCCTCCGGCCCGCTGGCGCCCTGTCCTTGGCTGGGATTACCTCTCTTCGGCCCCTTACTGGTCTTCCCGGGGGGGGGGGCTCTCTGGGCTGGCTCTTGGGGCACTGATCTTTGTGCTGCCTGCCCCTATGGGCCTGGTGGCCTTCTGGCGGCCGGGGCCCGGCCTTGCTATTTGGGGCGGGGCTCTCTGGGAGGTGGAAGGCGGCCCCTTTCCTTTCATGCACTCTCAGTGACAATCACACGCCCACACATTCCTGCACCTTTATATATATATGAAGTCTTCCTCACATACAGAGATACCTGTACATATGCACACTCACAGTACATACGTACTTCCCCACATTACTCACTGAGTTAACCAGGGTGTTATTATGTTGTTGCTTTTATTACAGCGACGGTGATATCAGCAGTATGACTATATATATATATGTGTGTATGTGCGGTATATATGTGTATATATATATATATATATATATGTATATGTATATGTATGTATGTGTATGTATGTATATATATGTGTATATGTATATATTTTTTTTTTTACAATGATGTGCATTACAGTAACTTTGATTCTATTCACTATCATGGATAATCATTTCATTACTACAGTTATGTGTGACTGTTTCAATGCGGTATTATCATGGTGATCACTATCATAATTCATCATTTCATGACTGCTATTGTGTGCGACTGTTTCAATGCAGTATTGTCATTGTGATCACTGTCATAGTTCATCATTTCATGACTGCTATTATGTCTGATTGTCATTGACAGCTTTGTCATTGTGGTTGTTGATATTGATTTGTCCTTTATCCTTGTTCGTCTTTATAGTTGTCACGGACATTTATTTGCTGATGTCGTTCTGTATGTTTCTGTTGTTCTGTCACAATTGTTGTTGTTGCTGCTGTTGTCCTTGTCTCTTGTCTCTCTTTTTTTTGTTTTTGTCACCTTTGTCACCTTTACACTTGCAGTACCCAATATAGTAGACATCATAAGAGTGAATAAGCCATATGAGACATAAATAAGACTTGTGCTCATGTGTGTTGCTATAAATGTGTTCCCAAGGGGAACTGAGTGGCGGGCAGAAAGGAAGTGGTTCAGAGCTGAGTTTTAGCTTGGCATGGGTTACTGCAGCAACAGAGCCTGTGTTTTTATTACAAAGTTATACAATAGATAATTCACACCTGCAATAAAAGCCTGTTGTTCCAGCGATCAAGTCTGCCATTTGTGTGTCTCACCGAACATTACAGTAACGTTACTGACACCTAGTGATCGGTGTATAATACTACATATCATGCACAGCGTCTGAATGCGTCTTCTGAATGCCTTACATTTGTATTTTAGTTCATTTTGCCATTTTTATGCTTGAAAATGCTTAATTTAGCCAAAAAAACCCCATAAAATTTGCTTAAATATGCTGATGTTTTTACTAATAGACCGCATTCAAACACAAAACAGCATGATTTATACATGAATATATTTTTGAAGAACTGTGAGAGTGAGAACACATAATTCGAGGGACGACTGTACTGCAAAAACGTTCAGTCAAAGATCCTCCATATGTTTTTGTGTTGCGTGTTTTAATGACTTCAAACGTGAAGCTCTTATTAAAATATTTACAACATTCTATCTGCTGGTGGTCTAAAACATCATGTGATTGATTTAAAATGTGTTGTCTTTGTTTTGATGTGTTTTATTGTCAGAAGTGAATGAGGTTTGTTGTAATTAAAAGCGAGTGTTTTTTATGTTGCTGTGTTTCAGCTGCAGCCGTTATTGCTGCACAGAAACACAACGATCATGAAGTATGAAAAAGCATCACAAAGGCCTTGCTTTTAGCTTTCTAATGAGAAGTAACAATCAGTAACTCACCTTGATGGAAGCCGTCTCGCGAAGCCACGTATTTCCTGCATTGTGCGTGCACCGAAAGCAAAATGACTGCACAGAGTTTGAACGCCTTTTTTTTTTTCATTTATTTTGGCACCATTGAAAAACTCCATGAATGGCAATCGAAGAAAAAGTTCAATGGCAGAAACAAGACAGGAAAGGCGCATTCACGGGGCTGCAAGAGACACTTTATAAGTTGAAGGCCAAATAACCGTGTGTTTTTTCTTTTTTAATTCACTTACGACATATTTCCTTCATTTCCATGCAACTGTATGCCAATTTAAACACATACAGTGTTAATGGTGGACAATATTAGCTGAAGCTAGCTGCCTGCTAATACATTTTAAAGGTAAACTGCACTCTTTTTGGAACTTTGCCCATCATCCACAATCCTTATGTGAGACATGAACACACGTCTTTGTCTTTACTGCGCATTCTATAAATATAAAAACTGCTACAAAGAGGCAGCTAATTAATGCATGTAATGGGACACACCTATTCCGCCTACAAAGCCCGCTGCTAAAACACGTCCAACAACGTTTAATGGCTTTATATCCATGCTGTGACCAGGTAGTAACAGGTACATTCATGATAACATGTAATACTTACAGTATTTTTACAGCATTACCGTAACTTCCTTCCTGGGCGCATTGATTTCACGTAGAAATGAACGCGACACCTAGCATTAACTTTTCCAAACTCCAAAACTAAAAACACAGCAGCAGCGGCGGAAGCTCCAATATGTAGCGTTACCTTTCGGTCGTCAATGTGAGCGCGGCGCTACGAGCCAGTGTGTGGTGAAGCTAGTTGCTAGCCGGCTAGTAGCTAGCCGGTGTAGTGTTGTGAGGTGTCACTACGCCAATAAGGTAGTTATTTGGCGTAAGAATGTTAATATCAATGTCGCTGTAAAAAACAAACAAACAACAAAAAAAAACAGAACTCACAGAAAAGAGGAAGACGTGTGTTCAAGTCTCACATAAGGATTGCGGATGATGGGCAACATTTCCAAAAAAGTGTAGTTTTCCTTAAACAGAAATGAAATGTAAAGAAATGTTAATATTCTGCTTAAAAAAGCTAAAATTAAAGGAAAATTACTTCATGGGCAAACATTGTGCAAAAAAAGTGTTTAACACTTAACTAAAAAAAAAATAGAATATTCTTTTGGCGTATAATACTAAAAATATAATAATAAACACAGCGATTACAATAGGACCCTTACACCAGCTGGGCCCTAATAAATTAAATGTATAAATTAAAAGTCTCTTGACAACCCCGTGTGTCACTTTCTCTGTGTTTTTTTGTTTTTGTTTTTTTTTTTGCTCGTCACACAACCGGCAGAAAGGAAAAGCCAAGCTCAAATTAGCACACAGTTGAACACTCAGCACACGTTGGTAAGGAGTGAATGCAAAGACCTCGGTTAGCATTGACAAGCGAGGGACAACGTCAGCATGACTTCGCATGACGCGTGACTTCGTTTGCCTAAAGAATAAAAACCATTTGAGGTATGGCATTTATTTAAGTGGGCGCGTTGCTGTTTTTAAGGAACTGCTGCAAAAACGCTCGTCAAAAATCATAAATATAAAATGAGGGACCTAATGCAACTCGAAGATCTTTTCCTGTATGACAGGAGTGCTCTGCTTTTTTAAGCACCCAATTGCAAAAACGCCAGTCAAAAGATCCTCCATGTGACAGGAGAACTCTGCTGTTTTAAAGGCCTACTGCAAAAACACTCGTCAAAGATCCTCTACAGCAGTGATTCTCAACTGGTGGCTCGCAGGTCCTTGCCTGGGCAGTTTTTTTTCATTTTTTTAATGGAGGGAATTTTTTTTTGCAGAAGGTTTTGTCTATTAATACCCCTTAAAGTGGCGACAACTCTCTGTAGTGCTATTTGAAACAAAACCTGTTAGTACATTGTGGCGAGCTTGAATCGGACAGCAAAGAGGGAACTTTAAGGAAGTGCTCTTTATTTGCAGCAATCAGTCAGCGATTACTCCATGCCAACGCAGCACAAACGGGCAGGAGGTCATCAACGCAAACACCTACATAGCTCGTGGTGCGAACAAAACCGACACAACAAGTCAACACAAAAGGGACACACAACACAACTGCGCCACACACTGTGCGGGGAGCCAAATAACACTTACACGCTTACATACATGCAAAACTACACCCGCTGCTACAACCCGCAAGGCATGCTGGGTAACCTCGCTGTAGCTACACTTCCCCGCACGCTACACAGCGCACAAGAGCACACGTTGCACAGCCTCAAATTCAAATTCAAATTCAAATTCAAATTCCTAATTCTTTTCATTAAGTATATTTGAGGTGAAAAATGTCAACATTTCGGGTCGCCGCTTGTCATTAAGAAGTGATGGTGGGTCCCACGGCCAAACCAGTTAAGAACCACTGCTGGACGGTATATGACTGGAGTGTATTGTTGAAAACTGCACTTTTTCTCTTTTCTGTGCATTCTAAAGAGAGAAAAACAGCTAGCATGAGGTAGCTAGCAATGGGAAGCACATATTGCGCCTATAAAGCCCTCTAAAACAACTCCAAAAAACGCCAACCGTGTTCCAGTTACATAACGCGACCTGCATATCAACCAAGCTACGGCAGCATTGTTATTGTAGGAACTACTTTTCTGGCGTAGTGACATGGCGGCCTCACGCCGCTACCGAGTGGTATCGGTAGCTGCTGGAGTTGCTGCATAACTTGTGGGTTTGAATTGACTTCACCGTCTCAGCGGGGAGCACAAGTCTCGTGCTGAAAGAAACAGCCATGCCATCAGTCGGCATCTCAGTGAGAGCGGACACTCGCTACGCTTTTATGCTGTCAATGAAACGTTTCACACCAGTGCTACATGCTAACACCATGAGAATAGCTCAGTGTTTCACTATAGCTGGATCTAAGCACCCAGCAAGGTTAATTCTCTGCCTGGGGGGTGGAAAAGTAAAAAGTACCTGTCGACGGCTCTCACGAAGTCTGCCAGGATTAGTGCTAGCAAACGCTCTCTCCATGTTGCTGCTGTTGACGGAAGTAGCGTCCGTCGCTATGGACTCTATGGAATCAGTGGGCCCAGGAAGGAAGTTCCAGTAATGCTTAAAATGACCAAAATACTGTAAGTATTGCATGTTATCATGAATGTGCCTGTTACTACATGGTCAAAGCATGTATATCAAACGCTTGTATATACAATTTGGGGAGTTTTTAGAGGGTTTTACAGGTGAATCCCATTACATTGCATCACTAGTTGCCTCGTGCTTGCGGTTTGCCTCGACATAGAACGCACAGAAAAGAGAAAGACGTGTGTTCAGGTCTCATAAGGGTTGTGGATGATGGGTAAAATAAAAAACAAAAAGTGCAGTATTCCTTTAAGGCTTTCTATTTGAGGTGCGGTGTTTATTTGTTCAATTAATGGAGACACGGTGTCTATTAGAGGAGAGGCCACAATACGGCGAGCTGGCAGGCTTGAAGTAAGGTTAGGTGACTTTTTTGGGTCCCGTGTTGACATTTAATTAGTAAAAACGAAGAGGAGGTCTTTGCATTCAGACAGGCAGCAAAAGGCAAACAGAAGAAAGAAAAAGTGGAGGTCATGTCGATGCCAAAAGAAAGTGGAGGTGATGTGCTTCTTCTTTTTGCCACAAGTGCGTCAACGTAAGGCACAGGCACAGTTCCCCCTCTTTCAACAGAGTGGCTCTCGCATTTGTTTTTTTCGTTTTTTTTGTAGTTCTTCCTCACTTTCTTTGTAAAAAATGGCTTCCCAGTGCAAGAAACAAGTAGGGTGACCACAGAGCAGGATGTAGTTTATGTTGAATATGACCGGTAAAAAAAACAAAAACAGCATTTGGCTGGAAATGTAGTTGAGCACTGGTAATTCCCTGGAACGTTCGTTGGGCACGCCAGCGTCCATCTGCAACTTCAATTGAAATTCTTGAACGACAAACAACAACCTTGCAGCTATTAAACGGCACTGAATGTTTCAATGAAAAATATTCCTTCATCTACTTTTCGGTCAATGATTCTCAAACTGTGGTATGAGTACCGCTGGTGGTACGCAGGCTCCATCTAGTGGTACTCTAGTGGCAACATCAGATAATATTAGATTAAAGACATGTACAGATGGAATACTTGTACAAATACTAATTAATTAACACAAAGAGTCAATAGGACACCTCTACATGAGGTATGGCATTTATTTGATTTTTAAGGGGCTACTGGAAAAAAAAATGCGAGTCAACGATCGTTTATATGACATGAGACTTCCGCTGTTTTTAAGGAACTACTGCAAAAACGCGAGTAAAAAATACTCAGCGTGACAAGAGAGCTGTGCTGTTTTTAAGGATCTACTGCTATTCAAAGATCCTCTATACGACGGGAGCGCTTTGCTGTTTTTTTTTTAGTCAACGATCCTATATTTGACAGGACAGCGCTGGTGTTTTTTCAGGACCTACTGCAAAAATGCTAGGAAGAGATCTTCCGTATGACAGGAGAGCGCCGCTGTTTTTCAGAATCCACCGCTAGTCAAAGATCAAAGGACCTACTGCAAAACGACAAAGGCATTTCATAAGCCGATTAGCAGCGACTACAAACCACACGTTTGAAGCTAAATCGTGACGGCAAGCGGAAAACGGTAGCAAAAACTGTGTTACTTACAAAGCAAAACGTTTTGGAGGTTTGTAGATGGCGTTTGGGAAGTTTGAGAACCATTGATCTGGGATGCCATGTTGACACATACTTTGCAGAGTAGTTCACATGGTGGTAAATCCTTACAAAAGGGGCAAAAAGTGAAGATGAGTGGTCAAAAACAGGAGTGGGAGTGGGCTGTTGGCGTGGGTGATCACCCTAGTGGTTTTCTGGTACTGGATCAGTGTGTCACAATGAAGAAGTGTGGCAGTTTGGATCGCGCCGTTAAAATCAATACTCCGGAGCCCCCGTTGATATTCCCAATAGTGTGGAGATAAGAGGCTCCTTTGGGATCATAAAAAAAAAAAAAGTATCAGTTAATCTAGTGGATTGAATTGAAAACAACTGTTCTCCATGTAGAAAGCGACGTAGTACGACGTAATAAATACAGTGTCCAGAGGCTTCTCCACTCTGTTTTTTTTTTTTTTTACAAAAATACGAGTCCGAGTGACTGTTCATGCTTCCATGTCTGTTGTGAATCAGTCTCAATTGGGGGATACCTGCGAGTGTTCCTAATTGGCTGAGGGTTCAGTCCTAGAGGCAGACGCTGTCGCTGATTTGGCAGGTGGACCCCGTCCCGGCCTGTGAGAGGTAAAGTCTCCCGTTGGGGCAAACGCAGACCTCGTAGACCATCTGCCTGGTGCCGGAGGACGAGGAGCTGCCGGATGAGGCTTTTCCCTCGGGCAGTCGCATCAGGCGAATCCTGCGAGCGTCCAGAGAGATCTAGAAGGGGAGAAGCGATCTGCGTTCATTCTATGCCAAGTGCTGCATGTTGCGCACGTAGCCTTTGGCATGGTTGATGATTTCTTTCTGTTTATTTCTATGATGTAAGTCGGTGGTTATCATTAACCGAGATCGGTCCAGGGTGTAACCCGCCTCTCGCCCGAAGTCAGCTGGGATAGGCTCCAGCATACCCACGAGCCTAGTGAGGATGAGCGGCATAGAAGGTGTATGGATGGATGGAGGTCATATGTAGTATTCTGGTCACTAGGCATCAGTAATGTTACATTGATGAGGCATAGATTACATTACCTTCACACTGCATGGAGTCAATCATTGCATATCCCACATGATAGAGTCGAAAAATGTATCCTCCCATTTTCTGTGGAAGTGGTACGTTTTTGGCTTCCTAATTTGTACTTCTTCTCCACTTTTTTAAGTGTACTACTACTGTACTACTCTCCACACTTTCTTAAGTTTAGAACAAATAACTCAGAGGCTACCGTAGTTAAAGTAGCTCTTATGTCCCCGCAGTGGTCCAGTAGCCTGCGCATTAGCAAAGTGGTGTAAACAAAGAATAATAGGAGCGTAAAGGTGACTGTAGGGGTGTTATTTCATGTCTACAAGGCTCTAATAATGGTAAACACTGTATTTAGAAAGTCATTAACTGGTTTGCTGGTCTAACTATGAAAATATTCCATTTATTAATGTTGAATCCTGCTTCACTTCTGGAACCAATTGACCGTGATAAACAAGGGACGGCTGTGTATATTGTATACTGTATGTTATATATACCGTATGGTTAATACCGTATGCTGACTTTTCAGATCATTTCACAAGTTGTGGTTATTTCTATTGTGCAAGGTCGTGGTTCGGATTAATAACCGGTGGGAGGAGCGTTCACGTTTATTATATGACGCTAAATTGCGCATGTGCCCGTGCATGAGGCAGTTTGTTTTGCATGCACTCCAAAAAAGTAATTATTGCATGAATGTGATTGAAAGCAGCTTTTTAAAATGCATGTTAACACCTTAATTAGATCGCATTTGACTTTTTAAGGATCAGATTTGTCACGCCCCGTGTGTTAGTCGGCGTGACAGGTCATTTATGTTTGCTATTAAGCCTCAGTTAAGAAGATACGATACCGCAGTCATTTGCTGAGGAATGTATTTGCACAATGTCCCTTACCTTTGGGTACAAAGTGTAGGTTTGGATTGCACTAGTTCAAGTGAATCATGAATCAAGCTATACCAACCTCTGTTCATCCTGATTTTGTATTGCATTTTCAACTAATGCTTTGCACTCGCTGATAGTTTATTCTTAAGTATGTCAGCATTATTAATAATTTATACTCCATGTCCTTACAGTGTAACGAATCTAGGAAACTTCACCTGCATTGTCCACTATCCAGGTATTTATTTCACACTCACACTGGCTGATTTTTTGGCTAAAAAGTTACTGAATCGATTTAAAGTTACTGAATCGTTTCGGATCGTGTTGTTCTAAATGAACCAATATCGTCCTTGAATCGTATCGGCAGCCATGAATCACGATCTGAATGGAATCATTATTAAAACAAATAGCTACGCCCCAAATGCAAGGTGGTGGTTATCATGGATAACTGGCAGGTGGCGCCTTGATTATGATTATTGAAACTAGCTCACATAGGGAAAAGGCATTGCTTCAATGAATGGATGATAGTGTTTTAAAGCAATTAAGAAGCATACAACTGTGAAAAGCTACAAATAATTACAGACACGTCTTCTTTCCAAACTCCCGCCATCATCATCATCACCAATGTGGTAACCTCAGACAACCCTGTTGCTGAATCTCAACTCTTCACTCTTAATTGCTCTCCAAGCAAGTGTGCCGGCCTCCCCCACGCAGCGCTCTCTTCATTTTTATTTTTCTCCACAGGACATCTACCTCTCATTACTTTCAACTTGCTCGCACAGAGACTCCACTCTGCAGGACTGCCCGGAATGTGAAGTGACTCCATATTGAAACTCACATTTGCTACAATTTCTGGAAATCATTGTAATAGCAGCATACAGAAGCAATTTTGGTCATTTACGGCTTCATTTTTTTCCCCCTGTTTTTATTCAGGGAGCCAACTCCAAGTCGCAGCACCCCTCTACTTAGTAGCTGTGCCCATTATAATCAGCCTAGTGCTAACGCTGTGGAATTGATTATAGCTCCATCGATGCACTTGAGGCAAAATGAAGTGCACTACTTGGCTGCAAATCATACAGGCCAGCTATGGGATATAGAACCCTTATCCGAGGGGTGTCCAAAGTGCTGTGCGGGGGCCATAAGTGGCCTGCAGCTTGTTTTCTGTTGGCCCGCGGCACATTGTAGAAATAAAAGTAAACCAAAAAAACAGTATAAATGGGGAAAATAGAACAAAAAGGCAAAATGTACAGAGGAAAAGCTGAAATGTTAATACTGATAACTAATAATAAACCAAAGCTTTGCTTTTAAATTAGGGCTGTCAAAAATAGAGCGTTAAGGGCGGTAACTACTTTATTTCATTGATCAATTACACGTAGGGCGGCATGGCTCAGCTAGTAGAGCGGTTGTCTCCCAACCTGAAGGTTGCGGGTTCCATCCTCTGTCCTCCTGTGATCGTATCAAAGTATCCTTGGGCAAGATACTGAACCCCCGGGTGCTCCTGATGCTGTGTCATCAGTTGGTCAAAGCACTTTGAGGTGGAAAAGCGCTACACAAGTGAAAAACCACTTACCTTTATCTTACATTTTATTCGTGTAATTAAAGCATACGCATCATGGCAAGCCAGGCCTCGCTGTTATCACGACAGACGGCGGCACAATGTCCCGTCCCCACACAGTCACACAGAGTCTGACGCTGTGTGACGCTCCTTTATAACTTTATTTAGACCTGCACACATCAATAGCAGTGCAGTTGCAACGCTATATGTGTATCTCCAACTCACAAACACGTCTCTTGTCCCTTTGTCATCGGAACGACACTTCCTCTTTGTCACTAGACGACCGCAAGGTGGCACTCGGAACATCACAACAACATCTTTATTATGTGTGTATGTGGGGTCTAAATAAACTGAGTGGATATTCTTATCACTTACTTTGTAACTCTTAATGTGGAAGTAGAATTTTCTGCATTTAATTATGCTCGGAAATTCCAGCAAATTCACTCAAAACATGTGAATTCAACTTAAATGATGCGATGCCTTTGAACACAACTCCTCATTGCTCATAATAACACTGATAGAGTCTGATTCAAATGTTCTGCTACAATGAAAGAAACTTGACTTTG
Source organism: Dunckerocampus dactyliophorus (assembly GCF_027744805.1). Taxonomy (NCBI): domain Eukaryota; kingdom Metazoa; phylum Chordata; class Actinopteri; order Syngnathiformes; family Syngnathidae; genus Dunckerocampus; species Dunckerocampus dactyliophorus. Next base: position 5,678,782 of record NC_072834.1, on the reverse strand, counting down.
AGACGTGTGCTATCTTTTTGTTTAATCTTCAGTTTATTTGGAGCTGTTAATACACTCAAATATATATAATCATGCCCTGTCATTAATCTTTCTTTCAATAAATATATACCATATATGGTTGCAAAGGGTGATTAACCATGATTAATTTGAAAACCGTGATTAATCTGTTAAAAAAAGTGCATTTGACAGCCCTACTTTAAATATATGTACAGATTTTTTAAAGCCTTTTTACAAAATTAAAAAAATACATAATAACATCAAAGTGGCCCCATGCATCCTTCAATTTTCAGTATGCGGCCCTCGGTGGAAAAAGTTTGGACATCCCTACCTTACCCTTTCTGCTCAATCTGACGCTGGCATGGAAACAGAAGTTCAAAACATTCAGAGAGTGATAGAGAGTGAAGCGGATCTGGCAATTTTCTTTCTTTGGAGGTCAGAAGCGCCTCAATGGGGAAGGAAGTCAAGCTGCCAGTGGAGGTGCTATCAGAGCTGCGATAGAGGCAAGACGCAACCTGTGTGAAAGGCTATTCCACAACGCCGAGATGTGGTCATTTTAACCCCGGGTGGTTAATGCTGGATCTGCTCTGATGGCTGTTGTGGCAATTTTGCAGGATCTCTGTGTGAAAGGTGCTGCAGCAATGATGTTATGACATATGTAAAATAGTTGGAAAAAACTTAATCAAGAATAGAAATCTCTCCTTTTTCCCCCCCCCAAACATTCTTTGACAAACTTTCCCCGACTCGTATTTCCCCTCCGCCCTCTGTCCTCTTTCTGTCTTTTAACGTCGCTTTATTTACATTTTCCCTTCTTGCTCATCCTCTCCTTCCCACCACCCGTTGGCCGATTCGTTCCGCACATCACATCACTCTTCCTCATCCTCCTCCTCCCCGCGTTCATCATCACGCTCGGCTGCGCTGATAAAAGGATTTCCCTTCTTGGCTTGCACCAGTAGTGTCATGTCAGATCTGTTCACATCAGCCCAGCAGGATTAGAGCAGGGGAAGAAAGTGTTTAAAAAGTTTCTCACAAATAATAATAATAGTAATAATAATATGTTCTGTGTGTTAAGATGAGCCGCTGCTGATAACAAGGGGGGGGGAGCCGTTCAGAAAGGTGACCTTGACGTTCACTTTGTTTAGTCCAATTAAAAGTAAGGTAACTAACGCTTCTTTTAAGGACGGGCCAAAATGTAATAACAAACGTTAACAACACGAGCAGTACAGCGATGTGAGCTCCAGTGTTAACATTACAGCCACATTTTGACAGCGTCATCATGCTAGGTTAGCAAGTTTGCTGAAAAAACCCCCAAATAACCAAACTTACAGCTTCCATGTCTGTGGTTGTCAGACGGATGGGTACATTAATAGCTTCATTTTAGGATGTGTAGCAAAGTCTCTGTCTTAAAATATATTTTTTTCTGTTTTATGGTTATGGTGTTTTACCTTGATGTGTTTCAAATAACAGTATTGACTTATGCACATGGAAATTCGACCGCGAATGCAGGATGCATCAGCAGAAAAGTGTGCAAGAACCTGTGCGGCCTAAAAACACGTCCTGGCCAGGATGAAGTGCAAGGAACAGAAGAACATGTAGCAATCTACAGGATTTGATCCTGGTGAGCTCAGCCAGGAATCAGCCCGCAGAGCCCAGCCCCTCCCAGCACTAAAGCCTCCGAACCCCTGCGGAACAGTCCAACAGAAGCAGATCAAGTGGCCTTCAGCACCGCTGTCACAGTTTGACACAGACCTGAGCCACATCCAAGGAGAACAGCTTCAGCCAGGGCCCCAGTGGTGTACCCTCCACCGTGTACAAGCCCTGCCCGCAAGTCCTTCCACACTTTTCGCCGCATGGGGAAAAAAATTGCAGGGCAAAAGAGGTGTGAATATCAGTCAGTTTAGAACCATCTCACTAAGTGAGTTCCTTCTACAGAACAGCTTCATCGAAAACCTCTACTCTAGGGTGGGAGAGCCCGGCTGTTTGGTAAACACTGATGTGGTGACACAACTCGTGAAGAGAAATGAGATCTCACAGTACTCTGGCTGGACCTTGCCAATGCGTATGCTCCATTCCTCACAAGCTTTTTCAGCTCTGCCCTTCAACGATATTATGTTCCCAGCAAAGTCACAGGCCTTTATTTTGGATTACTAAAAGGTTTCAGGCTTAGAGCCAGTGTTGGGTCAGGTACATCAGACTAACACCGACTTGAGAAAGCATAATAAGCCATATAATGGCTTTCTAATAGTCATACTTGTCCTTTGCCATGAGCATGTCAACAGAGGGGGAGTGCTGGGGACACAATTAGGAGTACGCCAATAAAAGTCTTTATGGACGACTTGACTGTCACCACCTTGACTGTCCTGGGATGTATAAGGATTCTCCAAGGCCTGGAGCAGCTCATCACTTAGGCAAGGATGAGCTTTCAGCCAGTAAAATCAAGGAATCTAGTGCTCAAGAAGGGAAAAGTAGTGGGAAAGTTCTGCTTCTCACTGTCTGAAGTCGCCGCCCGTCCATCACGAGCAGCCAGTTAAGAGCCTCGAGAAGTATTTTGACTGCAGGCTCAAAGATTTGACGTCCATCCAGAAAACTAGCGAAGAGCTTGAGGACGGGCTGAGTTGAGTTGACAAATCAGGTCTGCCAGGGAGGTTCAAGGCCTGGATTTAACAGCCTTCCATCTTGTGACCTCCCATGACCTCTGCTGTACTCGGTACCCATAACAACAGTGGTGGCCATGGAGAGAAATCAGCAGCTACCTGAGTTGATGGCTTGATCTACCGTGCAGTCTAAGCAGCTGTGCTCTGTGTGGCGCCACTAACGTCCTGCAGCTCATGGAGTTAACGGTGTCCAGGACATAGGAAGTCTTTCAGTCCATGATGTTGTTATTGCTTTGACAAGGTCCAGTATGGCTGATTTTAATGTTTCCTGTTCTGCTTGTTTTTGGCTTCTTGTGAGTCTTCCTGTTCTCTTTCTCACATTCTGATTATGAGAAAGAATGATTATCTTTCTGATTATCTTTCTTTCTTGTTGTTAATGTCCGTACTGTTTCTACCACGTATGATTTACTACATGACTAGCACGAGATTTTGTATATTCCTTTGCAGTCTTGTCCTGTTTATTGTGTTTTTCATAACCCTTTGTATTGGTTCTGGTATTCCATCATGTATGATAAGGTTCTGTCCTTGTATTTGGTTTCACTTTTGATTTGGATTTTCTCCTCGTTCTTTTACCTTGTTTTGTACTTGTTTTCCTTTTCTGATGGTCCAGGTTAGATATTGGCAGCTTGTGAGGGTGTGTTTTATGTGTGTCTTCTCCTCGTCTGTCCTCTGCGTTATAATGGTGGCCTGTGTGTGGGGTGTCTTTTTTCCGTGACGTCGGCAGTGGGTATAAATTTCTCATGTTGATCTCGTCATTTTGCTTTCGCCTAGCGGTTTGAAGAGCGTCTTGAGCATGTTCTTCTGTGGGGACTTGTTTTAATAACGCGTTTGTGTTGTTGTCTTTGAACATTTTTAATATTCCTGTGACCGTGTTTCATAATTTGGCCTTCTGTCCGCGGTCGTGTATTTTTTGGCATGCAAATTCCGTAGCCAACGTGTAGTCTTCTTTTGTGATCTGACCTGGTGTAACTGCAAAGTTTAAACCACGCCCGAGTGCTTCCTTCCTTCTGTGTCGGTGAATGTGTGGCGACACGTTGCGCACCCACCTCTCATTTGTGTTTGTGTGTGTTTTGTTGTTGCTGTTGTTTTTCTGTCAATGAGATTTTTAGTTTCTTTATCTGACGGTCTTTCGTTGTTGTGAACTCAGTTGTGAACAGCAGTTAATGACTTTTGACCTGGTGCTTATTTGCTTTTGTACATCACTCAGCCGTCAACTGTAGAAGACCGTAGATGAAGTGGACAGCCGTTAATTGGAGCATTTACGGTAAATTAGCTCAGACATCCAATGTAGTGTGGATTATTAGGTTTATAGTTTCACTTCACGACTACTTGGTCTTTGAAAACGATACACGTTTGTGCCACCGGCCGACCTCACCTCCCCATCCTTGGATTCCAGTCGCAGCTCATTCCTGCAGATGGCTTGGATGTCTCCGGCTTCGGCCAGGATCTGGATGCCTTTGGGGGCCTCCATTAGTAGGGAACGAGTGGGCGACTCCAGCCTGGAGGACAAAAAACAACAACAACAGCAACTCATCAGTGTTTGGATAGATCTTCAAAACAGCAATACGCCTTTGTAGGATATCACCAACTTTTTACAACCGCATTATCGGATGCTGCACGTAGAACAAGCTATCTGTCATTGTGACATTTGCAGACTGGCAGTGAGTTGTATCACTGTGCAATAATAACAGCTACACACTACGGCTATTTTGCAGACTTATTCTCAGTTGTTGCCAGACTGATTAGCAGTCTGTGCATCTTGCCAAATTAAAACATGAATCTTCTTTGCGTAACCCCATTGTGCCCTCTGCCGTGCCCTCTTTTGAGTCGCATTAATTACAATGATTAATGCAATACACACTCAACTTGTTTGATTTTCAGTTGAACTCGTTTTTTCTCACCGAGTGACAATGTGCTCGTTTATTTTATTGTCTCACTCTGTGTGTGCTTGCATCAACATATTCTATTAGCATTTTCGCTGGAGGGAAAACATCAAGTGTTGTGTCTTGACATTTAGTGGGTGTACATGAACTCCAACGAAACCTTGCTTTTAATTATTATTCACACAGGTTAGCTTATTTTTACACTTGAATGACTTCCATCCATCTATTGTCTTCTGCTCATCTGGGGTCGGATCGCGGGTGCAGCAGCCTAAGACGAGAAGCCCAGGCTCCCCTCTTCCCGGCTGCTTCGTCCAGATCATGAGGCGTTCCGAGGCCAGCTGAGAGACATGGTCTCGCCAATGTGAGAGACTTAAGAATGTTTAAAACATTACTTTGTTAAAAACGTACATTTGTGAGGCGCATCTCGGATGTGACTTCTAGCGTCGTTGTCATTTGTCATTAGGAGGTGAGGCTATTGTCCAACGTATTGTGCTAACAACTTATTGTTTCACTTCAATGACCATTAAGAATGTTAAAATGTTACTGTAACGCTCCGTGCGTGGCATAAAACCAGACTGGATAGTCGAACATCAGCCACACAATCACCACAACAGCACAAGAGTTTCTAACAAGGGCGACTGTTAAGGCCGAGCTAACCCACACAACTGCCAACATGGCGGATTCTCACCCTCGTCACTTTCCATCCATTCCCCTTTTCACGCCCCCCAACCCCGGAACACATCTTTCACGGCAACACAAACACGAACACAACACATGACAGCCCTAAGGGGCATTACATAACATTTTTTTTTTTTAAACTGATGTGAGGGGGACATCTTTATTTGTTGTTAAGAGTTAACACTGACCGTTTTATGGATTTTAATGAAGATTAGCAATGGTTAGCTTATTTTTACACTTCAATGCCGATGAACACTACAGATGCTGAAGTAATGTTTTTTCTCCATGTGTGACAACGATTTTCTCATTGATGTTAGCGCCTCACTCTGTGCATGTTTGCATCGCATCGAAATAATCCATTAGCATTCTCACTAACCACTGGAGAGAAAACAAAGCAAAAAAAAAAAAAACTATTAGCGCCAGCGGAGTTGAGAAGTGTTGTGTCATGACATTTACTGAGAATTGACATCACTTTAATCTCAAGAACAAGAGAGAGAATTGATCCCGTGTTAAGTGCAGGGATGAATACAGACAAGTCTCCGAGCTAAACTTTCCTCATCATTTCCCCTTTTGCACATGAAAGCAACCTTTTAGGAGTATTTTGCTGTTGTTTTTTCTAATTTCCCCTCTGCGATCAATAAGGTTTGTGTTTCTTCCTGGCAACACTTCATATCTACAACTTGAATCAAAGGTTAATAACTTTCTATGCTTCCTGCTCGTATCTTCGCCTTCGGGGAAACAAAAGCAAAAAAAAAAAGAAAAAAAAAAAACGGAAATGATTGGACGTCTCCGACATGATAGAAATTGCAAAAACCATCTCGCATTCGGTGTCCTTGGCGGTGTCCTCAAATGATCTGTGCTGCGCTGTGAGCACAACGCTCAGAACACTCTGAGCTTATAAATATATAAGCGCAGGAGAGTCGAAATGGGCCGTGCGGCAAAAATCACAGGTTAAATGGCAATCTCGATCGCTCTGTAACGCCGTGGATTGCTTCAGTGGGCTTTTGTGAGCACGGCTGAGTGGACAGAGAACACAGCGTCATCTCAATTGCTGAGAAAAGACTAGTAGAAGAAGAAAGGTAATCATAGATGATCACAGTGTATCCCACTGGGCTAGAGTAAGTGAAACGATTAACTAGCCTTGGAAAAAATGTCCTAACTTAATCCAAATTCAACAAAAAGCTACCATTCTTGGCCCATGTTGAGATTTCGAGCACTCGTATAAACAACTACATTTTAACGTGACTGAAATAAAACTGCGACCTCAGTTTTGCGTCAAAAAAACAAACAGACATACCACTATTGTGTTACGCAGTCTTAAAAAAACGCTCAGCTTTTTGTACAAATTGGTGACGAAAAGCTGCAGCCAGCCGTCTTGCATTTGCATTTTCAGGATTACATTGAAAGTAAAAATTTCGCTAAATATCAAGAATGTGTTTGGGTTCCGTGCCAACCAAGAACCTGTAAATTAAAAAATATATATATATATTTTTTTTTAACAGCAAGCCTAATTTGTTTATTGGAAATGTTCAGACGTTTCATTTGTCTCTCATAATATTATGACTTTAAAAAATATAGATATATTTTTTAATATTCCAACTTTACGCTACTAAAATGATGTTATTTTTTCCTCATAATATTACGACGTTATTCTCGTAAAATTACAATTTTTTCTTGTTACACTACAACCTTTTTCTCTTCATACATTTTTCCCTTTTTTTATTTTTATGTTAAATTCTATTTTAGGAATGTGCCACAGGTAAAAAAAAAAAAACACAGCCGCTGGCCGCAAATGGCCCCCAGGCTGCACTTTGGACACCTCTGACCTAAGGGTTAAGTAAGTTACATAAATAAAAAAATACCAGTAGAGTTTGACCCGGGAACAGATGATTTCCATTATTTTCTAACGGAAAACTGTTTTGAAATTTGAACAAATCAGACCAGATGCCTACAACGGGATCAGGTTCACCCAACAGCGCGCTAAAAGTATGTAAACCCCCGCTTTGTTCTGCTTTGAGCACTTTTATGTGTCTGTGGAGTTTTAATCATACATAACGCGTCCATAAGGGAGGACCCCCGGGACAATCATAACAGGATGGGCGTGAGTCTATCAAAGTGTCACTGACGGATGAAACAACAACAAACAGTAACAAAAACTCCTACTTCCTTTATTGCCTCCTCCCTTGCCGTACCACTGTCACTTTCTACCTTATTGCCTCATAAATACTGCTTTTATCTTTGCCGGAGATTGGCATCAATCACGACGCGCCCACGCTGCCATTTTAACTTCCACAAAGTCGCTACTCTGATGCAAGGACACACTCTTGCCACACAGATGGATGTGACTGCTTGTAAAAGTGACAGCTCGGAAAGATACCTGTGTGCGTTTAATATGATATTAGCCCAAAATAGGATTTGAATAGTGGATTGCTCACTGCCAGCGTGTTTGGATTTGGGAGAGAGAGGACGACTGTCGATGCATGTCGGCACTGACGCGATGGGGGGGCTTTGCAAAATAATAAGTCTTTCTGACATGAAAAGGCAGCCGCCGCAACTCTGAAATAATAGATATTTGTCATCTCCTCTATTCCCTCGCCATTCTTTCCTGACGCTTTCATCTTCTTTTTTCGCGAGCTCATCGCCTTCCTCCGCTCTTCATGTCTCCAGCTATGTTCTTGTTGGACTTTATTTTCACTGTGCCACAATAAAGATCTTTTTTTTTTTGGAAGAGAAGTCATGCGGCGCAACCACAGCAGAGACCTCAGCTCTGACGCCGTCTTGTTTGTACACACTACACGCGCAGAAAGCCTACAAGACAGCAAGCAATATTAAAAGCGCAGACAGGAAAATACGCACTATGATCCAAGCTTCAACAGGCTGCTTCAACAAATACTGAATAATATTCCACCACACTTCGAAGTAGGCATGCTCCGATCAGGTTTTTATGCTGCCGATTCCAATACCGATCATCCACGAGTGAGATCGGATGTTACCGATGGATTAAGTGTGTATTTTTCAATGTATTTATGATGAGTGGTATTGGTCACGGGTGCCGTTAGTTGATGTAGTCCACTGCTGATGGAGATGTCAAACCACTTCATGTCAAAAAATCCAAACTACCCCTTTAATATTTCCTGTTCCAGACAAGTAAGTCATGATAAATAAACTTCTTCCCGCAGTCCATCCATAATTCTCCTGTTTTTGTACTCATTTCCTGTCTTTCCATGACCATTATTGGATGCTGACTTGACTGTCATCACATGTGACAGCACCGAGTCGACGGCATCATCTGTCCTCGCCTACGTGCTTTGTGAGGACACTCCATTCACTCCTTAAAAAAACCACCCCGAGTAGTAGTAGTCCTCAAACGCGAGACAAGCCTGCCTTGACTCGTTAAAGAGTGATGTAGCTTACTGCAGGCTGTGGATGTTTATGCATCATTAACGATGAAGAAGAAGACACTTAGCGCATCCGCTGGCTTTCTAAATCACTTTAACGCATGTTTAAGGTGGAATTGATGTATGCAACATTAACAGGAGGACTCACCGCAACTCTTTGAACGGCTCGGCTCTGACGTGCGGTGTCTCCACGGATTTGCTGAAAACAGCTCCTTCGGCCCCTGAAAAAAAAGACACAAAAAGACGCAATGAACTCATCAATTTTAACCAATTAACCTGAGCAACTTCAAGAAAAACTGCACTTTTTTAGAAATCATCCACAATCCTTATGTGAAACATGAACACATACCGTATTTCTTTCCCTTTTCTGTGCTTTTTAACGAGAGAAAAGGAGTTAGTATGAGCCAGTTCATGCACGTCATGGGACGTACCTATTTTGACACTAAAGCCCTAACAAAAAACCCTAAAAAAAAAAAACGCCAACAGTGTCCCATTTACATAACTGACCTGTATATTAACCAAGCTACAGTGATATTGTTATTGTAGCAGCTAACACGAAAAACGATATTTATCTGGCGGAACAAGCCACTGCAGACAGACTGAAGAGTGGATACTACTGGCTCTCAATTTCGCTACGAAGGCTCAACCTGATGCTCATTTGCTGTCAGCATTTTTTACCCGAGGACTGGAGCACAAGTCTTGAGCTGGAAGACACAGCCATCCCAATGAGAGCGGACATTGTAAGCGTCTATGCTGTTTCTACGCTGCTGTTGTTGACGGAAGTAGCGTTAGCTCCTATGGGCTGTGTGAAATCAATGCACCTAGGAAAGAAGATTCGGTAATGTTTTAAATCATGAAAATATGGCAAGATACTGTAAGTCTTACTTGTTATCGTCAATGTACTTGTTAATGCATGATCCCAGCATGTATATAAAACAATAAAACGTTGTAAGAGGTTTTTGTTAGAGGGCTTCATAGTCGAAATACTGTAGGTACCTCCCATGATGTGCAATGTTAGCTGGCTCACACCAACTCGTTTTGTCTCGTCAGAACGCACATAAAGGGGAAAGAAATGTGTTCATGTTTCACATAAGGATTGTGGATGATGAGCAAAATAAAATGAAAAAGTGCAGTTTTCCTTTTACGCAACTTATAACAGTGGAGTGCTGTGTAGCGGCTTTGTAGTAGGCCAGTGTTCCTGTCATATAGACAATCTTTGACTGATGTTTGAGCAGCAGGTCCTTAAAAACAGCAAAGCATCCCTGTCATTATAGAGCATCTTTGACTCGCAATTTGCAGCAGGTCCGTAAAAATAGCAGAGAGCTCCTGTCAAGTAGAGCATCTGTGACTTGCTGTAGTTGGCCCTTATAAACAGCACAGTTCCTGTCATACAGAACAGTGGAACTTGTTTGGTTTCAGGAGCCACTACCACCCCTTAATGACAACCGCCGACCCAAATTGCAGAACTTTTTCCAACTCAAATTTCTTAAATATGTTGAGGCTTGATGGCTTCGTGCTCTCCTTTGCCAAAAGCTCACCACACACAACACCGCCATGTTCAATTAGCTTAATGTAGCGTGCAGGGGGGCTGTATAGCGTGTGGGGAAGAGTAGCTACCACAAGGCTACCCAGCATGTCTTGCGGCTTGTAAATGTGGGTATAGTTTTGCATGTAAGCTCATGTGTTATTTTCATATCCACGTAGTCCTTGTGATGCAGTTGTGTTGTGTGTTCCTTTTGTGGTGACTTGTTGCAGTGGTTTTACTTGTTAGATAGACCTTAGATAGACCTAGAAAGGTTAGATAGACCTTTGTGTTAATGACCTCCTGTCTGTTTGTGCTGTGTTGGCAGGGAGCCTTCGTTGGCTCATCACTTTTAAACACAAAGCACTTCTTTAAAGCAAGTTAAAGACGCCTCTGACTACTGTGTGGTGAAGAGGACAGCACAAGCTCAATGGCTAATTTTCCACCACATGAAAGCGACACTGAGAGCGACGACGAAAGAGAGAGCAAGATGACAACACAACAAGCTGTGTGACGAAGAAATTGTGAGGCTGTTCAATTCCGACAAGGAAGATGAAGACAACGATGAATGCCTTTTCTGGTAGGCTACTGTTTAACTAGCCGCATTACATGCACTGTTTAGAAAAAAAATATTTATTTTATTAAAAGTAAAAAAAAATATATGTGCACTAAATATTCCATGTTACAACATGGACACCTGCGGCTTACAGACAGGTGTGGCCTATATATGTAGACATCTTTTTTTATCTTTAAATTGGAAAGGTGCATCTTATATTCAGGTGTGCTCAGTAGTCCAGAAATTACGGTAGATTATTATTATCGAGTTTGCATGTTTTCCCATGCGTGCGTGGGTTCTCTCCGGGCACTCCGGCTACCTCCCACATTCCAAAGAATTGCATGCTGGGTTAATTGGAGACTCTAAATTGTCCATAGGTGTGAGTGTGTATGTGCCCTTTGACTGGCTGGTCACCAGTCCAGGGTCTACTCTGCCTCTTGCACCAAGAGAGCTGGGATAGGCTCCAGCCTAACCACGACCCTAGTGAGGACCAGCGGTATAGTAAATGGACAGATGGATTATTATTAGATTTATTATAGTTATGTAAAAATGAATGTAATTATTGTTTAAATGCAAGGTGTTTATTTGATTAATATAATTATTTAAGAATGATTATATACAAATATACTAATTTGTTCATATAACACACACAGGGCAACAAACAACTCCCTGTCTGTCTCCTTTCTTCTGCACCGTGCAGGTACGGTTCACATGATGAGGCGGTGCAGCCGATGTACAAATGTAGTCACGCTGTTTTTAATTTTTATTCACGCACCCCCATGACAATTTGCGTACCCCGAGGACTAGGAGGACTAGCATTTTTGCACTGTTTTTCACTGTTAAAAAACAGCAGAGCACTCTTGTCATATAGAGGATCTTTGATTAGCATGATTTACCAGTGATTTGTCATACCTGCTGAATTTATAGCTAAGCATGTCAGTGTATATTTTGAAAACTGCTCATGTTGAATATGTAAAACCCAACATGAGTCCAACTCGAATCTTGCAAGGATTATATGGATATAACAGACATTTAATTGTAATGCAGCGCCATGAAAGGACCTCATTTTAAGTCTTTTAAAATGTTTTTCTTTTTTTTATACTTCATTCCAACCCGCTCAACCTGTCAGGGATATAAGAAGCAGTCTCACACTCAAAGTACTGCTTCTATTCTTTTCAATAAAGTCTTTTATTTAACCAGATGGGCACAATTGTTCTCAGGGTGATGAAACTTTATCAGAAGGTACACGTGTGTAAAGGAAGTTACTCTACTGTTTGCAAAGGGGTTTCATCACTGCGTTTTGGGAAAGTGAAAGGAACAAGTGCTCTACTTTTCTAAATGTGAGCATTAAGTGTTCAGGCAAGCGTAAAAAAACAACAAAACAGACGGGTTGCAAAAAGAAAGTAGCTCATAAAAGCTGTGGTTACATTTAAATGGCTGCTGTTGTGAAGTGAGATAAAACACAAGCCTCACTTCAGAAAGCTCAGGTCTCCCCAGAGAGGAACAAGAACAAGAAGCTCTGAGCTTCTGGGTGTCATCTGCCTTAACGTGATATGATGAAAACCTGCGCTACTGTGACGCTATTTTAATTCACTGAATGCTATTTTTCCTACAACTTTTTGACACTCGAAATGCTCCACTTAACCCCTCTTTTTAATCAACAGTCGTGGGGTGTATGTTAGTCTCTGTGCAGGGTCAAAAAACATTACCAGCTGTGGCTGTGGGCAACCTCCTCCATCCACAAGGTGGCAGTAGCCACATTTGAAGAATCAGGCAGCATCCAGCTGCTTTATCCAACTCTGCATGTGTGAGCAGTTCAGTGGTTCCCAAACTTTTTACGGCCGCGTACCGCTTCAGACATGTGACCTGAAGCCACGCACCGCTTTACTCCTGCACACTTAAAAAACACACAACATTTTATCTTTAACTTGAAATCTTGAACATAATGAATTGGTTAATTAATTTTATAGTAATTCCCGGGCAAAAATGTGTATTTGGTGTGGTCACATTTTGATAAAGTTTCACATGAGCACTGATAAATAGATCAGTAATCATCCTACGCTTCTTTTATTCCAGACTGATGTTGGCGTCCTTCCGTTTGAATGGCTTGAATTTGAGCTTTGCTTTTCTTGTCCCCTCACGATGGCTACGTTTAAAGTCCGCATGCTCATTCAACACCAACAAGTGTAACAATCGTGATACAGCAGTATCGGAAATACAAAAAACACACACAACCAACGGGATTGGGACACCAATGTAAATGGAATCTTCAAGATGAAACACTCTTAACGCACAAAATAACCAAACTTACTTGTTTGTTCATGTAATGCACACAGAGCGATGGACAACTTCATGCTCTGTCTGATTTCTGCTCCGTTCTCGCGCTGGCAATTGTGAGTTTTAGGTGCTAATTGTTTTTAATTGTTATTTTTATTCGCTTGATCATAATTGGCGTACCCCTGGGGGTATGTGTACCCCCCTTGGGGAACCTAGGCTGTAGTTGAAACACATGCATGTTACATTTGCTGTACTGTTGTTTACAATAAACTCATCAGCAGTATTCATGCTGGCTTGAGTAGATCGCTCCTTCATGCTACTACAACATCGGTTCTGTTGCTGCTGTATTGTGCAATATACTTGTTCATAAATAAATGACCATGCGGTCCAAAAGAGCTACTTTCCCAGGAAGTATTCTCTCTTGTCTTACAGTATTTCAACACTTTTTTATGTCAAGTCCAGTTCTGCAGAATCGCTTTAACAAAATTTGTCTTGTGTATGAATACGTTTTTTTAACCAAAAGACGATGCTGAAGATGCACCCAATCTCCCAGTTGTCCTGCAGCCCACCCATCATCTGTCACAAACACAATCACTTGTCCTTTTACACTGACCTCCATTTAGTCATTTTGGTTTGCCTCCTCTGCACCTCTCTTGGACCCACTCTAATTAGTTGACGGCTGGCCATCCCAACGTATTTCATGCTAATGTGCAAGCTCCCCCCCGGGGCTGGTTCAGTTCAAGACCCTCATCAGCCCAACAATCACCTTCATCCTGGCTGAGCTCAAGAAAGAACAAAGGGTAGAGAACCAGAAGCCATGCTGTGCCTCCTATAGACACAAATTGATGTCATTTTCATGGCAAATGGAAGAAAAAGCACCACAGCCAGACGGATGTGGACAATTTCTCTCCATTGGACCACCTGCAGCAGGACAAATGTGCCATGCTTTCCAACTAATGGCAGCAATTGAGGCAACCCATTAAGAAAAGTATCATATCGGGAGAAGGAAAACAGCGCTGATATTTCAAGCGCCAAGTAAGCTGTGAGTAGAAATGTGGATACTGATGGTGAATTGCATCCTCCGCCTTAATGCAGCCATTTGAGAACGTGTCAGCCGCAAAAAGATCACTTTACACTGATGATTTGTTTGACGTTGCTCCGTAACAACATAATACCTGCTAATGTTTTTGTCATTTCTGTTTGTTTTTTTTTATTTCAGGTGAAAGACAGCTTTCAAATTGTAACATTGCAATCCTTTTATATCCTGTCGCTCGGATCAGTCAGTTTTGGGGTCAGTTTTGAGTCATGTGCGGTGGTAATACAGTACATGAATGTCTTGTGTGTCCTTTTGGAATTTTGGGGAGGAGCCAAATAAAGTTAGAAAAACCCTGATTTAGACAAAAGACCAAAAGTCTTAAAATAAAACCAGGAGTTCTGCCAACGATCTGTCAGTCAGCTCCCGACATGGGAGCTGTAAATGTAATCATTTTAGAGCTCATTATTAGAGCCTTCTAGACATGAAACAACACCCCTGTAGTCAGCGTTACACTCATATTACCAAATATAGGTGACAAAATCAGAGACAATATGACACATAACACATAAATAAAACTCAAGCTCGTGTGTGTTTTCCTAAATGTCTTCCGGCCGTGTGGACAGGAAGTGATGTCGGGGATTCAGAGTTGAGTTTTAGCTGGAGTATACCCACAGCAGTACCCCGTGTTTTCATTAGGATTTTGATGATGACAATTATTATTGTGCCTGTTGCAAGCTCGTTCAAAACTGCAATAATTGGTGGCAGCGATGGAGTCTGGTGCGCGTGTTCCTCGTGACACCGAGTGGCCAGTGTAGACTACCACTCACTACCGTCCTCTAATACCTTAAACTGTCATTTTTTGTATTTTAGCTCACTTTGTCATTTTTATGCTTGAAAATGCTTAATTAAGGTCAAGAATACATCACATTTGCTTAATATGCTTTTTTTTTTTTTTTTTACTACAAATAGGCCGTAGTCAACCACAAAACAGCTGTCCTTTATTAATTCTTTCATTTTTGAGAACCTGCGATAGAGCGAGGACGGGATGTCTGTACTATGGTATCTTGTAAGGCTCATTCATTTGGCAAACATAAATGAGAACGTCACACACACTAGTCTGTTTGCCCTGCACTGCATCTTAGCAACACCGTAAGCCTTCCTTAACCCACCATTTTCTCTTTCGACCATGAACGGCCCTACTATAGATCAACAAAACAACTTAAAAGTGGCTAAATAGCCTCCAAAGTGGAGTAGAAATATTATGGTTATAAATCTTCCTTCACTTCTATTTGTCTTGATCCAACACAAAGCCTTACCAACATAAAATTCACACTACCCATTTATCCTGCTGCATGTTTCATAAGATTCTGATTAATGCGGGCAGTGGGCGACTAAAACCGGTGGGAGGAACCAACGAGGATGAAAGGGGAGGTTGAGGAAAGAGGAACTTACGTATAATGAGGGATGAAGGGATGATGAAGGAGGAAAACACAAGCAGAGTCACTTTTAGCAAAAAAAAAAAAAAAAACTACCGTTGAAATCATCTCAGGAGAGGAGGTGTGATATTTTTGCTGGGTAGCAGAAGCGGAAATTAGACCCCGGAATGGGTTTTATAGATTCTCTGGTGAAGGCTCCCGGTGCATGTTTACGAGACAAAGAGACGAGGGAGAGGAAGGGGAGGCATGACCGGGCGCCATGTAAGCTGAGCTAGTCTGCATTGATCCTCATCGACTGAACCGCAGATGACGACTGATTACACTGCAGTTAAGCTGTATTGGAGAGGAAAGTTGCAACACACACACACACACACACACACACCTCTACAGGTAATAGCTAACCTTATGACTGTCGTCACCTGTCCCACTTGCGATCCCATTTTTCAAAATTAGCGCCTCATAGCCCGCCTATAAGTGTGTAGATATAAAAACAAAGTTAAAGAGACGTCACACACGTACACTTTTTTTTTACATACACAGCGCTATCCTGACCTGCCAACCTTGACAACATTTTTTTGCTTTTGCTCAATTTTTCACATTTTTGCTGTTTTTTTTCCGACAATGTGCCACGGGACCAATAAAAAATAATCCCAATGGCCCCTGAGCCGCACTTTGGGCACCCTTCCCTTTATAGCGCTTCGTCACGGTTGGGCGCGTGACATGACGTCAACTCTGTGAGCAACCACAACTCTCATGAACTACTTAGCTTGTTAGCTTCCCTCCGCAAGCGAACAATGGTACTTAAAGAGAGAAGGGGAGTGTTATTGCTTCTGAGACTAATCAGTAGGTCAAGGTCACAGGTCGGTAGATCTAAAACTGGAGGAGAAGGCGTTCACAGAGGCGGGCTGTCCGCCCTCTGAATGAGTTGGATACCGATAGGAAATAATGCACCACAAGCCGACCAATCACACACAGCCTTCATGGTCAGCATCGCTACAGCTCAAGGATTTTTTTGGAGGTGCACCTCAAGGAGAAGCCGGCTTTAGTCTTAAACAACAAAACCAGCAAAATGCAACAACATGCGTACATGAGAGCATTAAAGCTTATTCAAAGGTCAAAATACGTGCCGCTCGCAAAAAATGTGTACATTTTGCAAACAGTAAAAAGCCATCTGCTGGACAGATCTAACAAAATTAAAATGAAAGCCTGTCGTTCAAACTGAAATCGTACCATAAAGATTGCATTAGTTTCATTTATGATCAATGTGGGATGAAAAGTGCCTTCCTCAAGGGTTTTCAAGACGGCATTTTTTTGTCACCAGGAACACATTTGTCACAAATGGATCATATTTTTGTAGCCATTTTAGACTTTGACCTATATTATCTGACTTCTATTCATCAAACACAGCCAAAATGACTTGAAAAAAAAATGTGAATGGCACAAAATGTCCCGAGGATCTCTTAAGAGCTTCATGGAGCTTCGTTCTCCATGAAGCAGGCTCGTCTAATAAGTTGGCTGCCAGCACTCCCAAACTATTTCATGAGTGTTATTATGCAAAAAGAGGGGGGAAAAAGGCTGAATTAAAATGAGTTTAAACACACACCCACACACACACACACATGTTCCAGTGCTAATCAGCTCACCCGAGCACTCTTCAAGTCGACGTCCCCGCCAGGCTTATTTGCAGAGGGATATCAAACGTCCTGCTTGCTATCATTCTTTCCAATTAGAGGCTCAGGACTTCATGGCTGCGGGCTTAAAACACTCTGACATGGACAGACAGACGGACAAGCAGGCGGACAGGGAAGTGCTGCCTCTATCGCTTTCACGGTTGAGGTCTCTTTTTTTTCTTTTTGTCCAGCCGTCTGTCTCCAACGCCTTTCAGGTGACCGTTTAGTTCATTCATTTGTCTTGCAAGACTTGGTATTACTTTTTCTATGTCGGCACAAGGGACACTATAAGGTTAGGACATGAGGAACTGACCCAGAAAACAATAGGAAGCCGCTTAGTCACCGACTAGATGGATTTGTATTCTTTGTCTTTTATATGTAATACAGAAATGTTGTTAAAACGGCTCTAAGGAAGGCTATTGTGCTATTGTGAAGGCTATTGCACTAGTAAAGAGATGGCGTGCTGTCACATTTTACCAGCAACATCATGCTAGGTTAGCCTATACGTTGGAAACAAAGCAAAATCAAATTCACAGCTCCCGTGTCTGAAGCTGACTGACGGGTAGTTGGCAGAGGTCCAGCATGTATTTTAAGATGTGCAGTGAAGCCTGCTTTCACTCAAAATGATCAGACCCGTGATAAGTGAATTTCCGTAAAGTAGGATTCCTTATAAATCAAATATTGTTGTAGTTAGAGGATAGAAAACCTGCTTTTTAGAGCCCTCTAGACATGAACTAACACCCCTATAGTCACCTTTACACTTGTATTGCCCAATATAGCAGACATAATAAGAGTAAATAAGCAATTTAAGGCATACAGTAAATAAGACTTGTGCTCATGTGCGTTGCTATCAGTGTGTTGAGGTTTAGCTTGACGTGGCTTGCTGTGTTTTTATTCGGGATTATTGTGCCTGTTGTCAGATAATTCAAACCTTCAATAAAAGCCTGTTGTTATGGCGATCCAGTCTGATGTTTGTGTGTCTCACCGAACATTACGGTAACATTACTGACACCTCGTGACCAGTGTAGCATACTACGTATCATTCACAATGTCGGAATGCATTTTCTGAATGCCTTTTATTTGCATTTTAATTCATTTGGTCATTGTTGTGCTTGGAAATGCTTAATTTCCCAAACATTTTGCAAAAAAATACATACAATTTGCTTCAATATGCATATTTTTTGACCAATAATAGGCCGTATTCAACACGAAACAGCATGATTTATGAATTGATATATTTGTGAAAGGTGTGGAACTCAAAGTCGAACAGCAAAATGGCGACTGTCATCTTTTCTACTAGAGTCGCTTTTTGTACAACAGCTGAGCAGCTGAGGTGATCACACAGCTCTTCCTCGCTGAGAAAGGAACACAACAAAGCGGAGGAGCTCCTTTGTTTGCCCAACTACGTAAACTTGTCAAAAACTTCTTACACATTTGAATGTACGAGACATGGTTTAATTTCCTGGCCCGTCCTTGAAGCACATCTCGCCAATCGGTGTTCATCACTCTGCCGTCTGTCAACACGCTGTTGTTGCGGCGTGATATAAGCGAAGATGAATGATTTATATTCACGTCCATTCGGATAAACTATCAGGAGCTTGTCCCGTCTCGGTACCGCCAGCGTCTGCTCCAAGCAGAGCTGTGACAACTGGAGCGTTCCATCAGCGGGAGGCCATGTTCACTCACTCCTGCTTTGTTTACCTCGCATTTCTGCTCAATTCACTTCCATCCATTTTATGGCAGCGTACTAATGCAGCGGTGACGTGCTGTTTGACAGGCTAAACTAGCTGATGAGGTGCACAGTTGCCACCTTTAATAAAAAAAAAAAAGTTGGGAGGAGAAAGGGCAAAGTGTGTCAGCAGGGTGTGCTGACTATTTATTAGCGAAGGTCTTCTGGCTACACCTCCGGGCTGAGTGAAATACTAAAAAGGGAAGCGTATTAAAAGTGTGCCGCACAGAAAACAGAGCGAGCAAATGAGGAAATGATGGAGAGAAATAATTGGGGGCAAAGAGAGGAAAGTAGCGAGAGAATGGAAAAACTTCCGGCACAGTAGAATAACTTTTTTCTTTGGGTTACAGAAGAATTGCTGGGATTTTCTTCACAAAGTAGCGCAATGTAAGTTTACTTTTAATTAAATTTCATTAAAAATGAAACGACTACACACACACACACACACACACACACACACACACACACCTTTATATACATGATTAAGTCACTCGCATGTATTTCACTCCCGTGGCCGTGCCCTTTTCGCTCTGGCACAGCGTTTTTGTACCCGTGTTAAAACATATTGCTGCAGTCCTCTTGTTGCAGTCCTTCTCATTCTAACCGAAGATTCAATTACAAGCTAGCAAGTAAGCAAGCTAGCGATGACACAGGAGACGCGGCCGGGCGGCATGAAGGAGACTGATTGATAATGGTCTACAGCCAATCAGGATGTAGAAAACAATGGGCGGTGCAGACAGATGAGAGAGGGAAGAGAGAAAGAGAGATACTCAAGTTTCCACATCGCAACTCTTCTTAAAGGGCTAGGCTCGGCCTGTAACAGCGTTCATACGCTGTAATAATAAAAAAAAGAAGCACTAAAAAAATTCCGCGGAACAGCGACTCTGTGAAAGGTGAAACGCACGAGAGAGAAAAATTCCTTTAACGGCACTATGTTTTGACGCGCGATTAACGTGTGCATGTCCTGTTTGACCCTTGGCCCACACCGTAGTCTGAGGAAAGCAGAAGTGACTGTGGCGCTCCAAGAGGAAGCAAATATGGAGCAGAAATGGACAAAAAAAAGCGCATTTTGAATGGTAAGTTTAGCCTCAAAGCCCTGGCAGATGGGTCTCACAACAAGACCAAAGCTTTTTGAATTACAATGTTTGATATAAAAAAACAACCAAAAAAAACAATTTAAATTCAAACAGTTAAACATACTACACACACACCCCAAATTTGGTTGAAATAAAAAACAATAACAAAAATATATACATGATTTGTCTCGATTTCTCTTTTTTTTTTATTTATATTGGCCGAAATTGCCTTGGAAGACTTCTTAGCGATCATAAGCTAACCGTTTCCAGATGAATACATGAAAATGTAAAGCCAGGAAGTAACTTTTCGTACCAGCGTAAATGCTGTATGGCAAGGTCGGGTTAACTTTATACACATCACGTATAACAACTTCTTTTTGAAACTTTAATAATGGTTTGCTGAGCACTCATGATCCTTCTAATGCCGTTACTGCCATCTGGTGGCGTTAATAAAAAACTACACCGGGGGTATTACAGCCGCGGCTGTTGATGCCAACGTTTCTTGACCCAATTAGAGACCTGGCTGTTATTTGATTTTGTAGACCAAGCAACCAGCAGCTACAGTAATTCAATAGAGGTTTTATTTGGTGCATTTACGGTATTTTTTTTATTTTTACAAACCTGACATGACGAAGTGCTATCTGTTAAAAAGTTCAGGCAAAACGTTGAGGCGTGATGTAGAGAAATGCACAAAGCCTAATGCAGGACTTCACACTCGTGTTGATTGTGTGCGCTCCACATCACCAATCATTTGTGAGTTATTCCTGTAGGGAGTTTTCTCCACGCTGCATTTGTGTCTCAGCATTTCATCATTGCCGAGTTACTTCAGGCCATATTGGCTCGGCTGCCCAATAAACACACATCACACGAACCACACTACTCGCACACACGCGCGTTCATATTTAATAGCATCATTTATTCCCCTCACCTGACCCGTGAACATACCACCGTGATGACATACATACGGCTACTGCTCCGTATTCACACCGCGTCTGTAATCAAGGAATCGCTTAAACGCAGTCGAACGGGGATTCGCCGCCTCAGCCGCGTAAAAATGCGACACGGTGGGATACAGATAAAAACAGCAAGGGGAAAACATTTGGAAAACGAGTGGCGTGTCCTGTGACATTTAATGTAAGTAAACACTCTCCATCAGCGTCCGAACATGATGATCTTGCGGTGGATAATGCTCGGCAAAATATTGCATTTGATTAAAAAAACAAAAAACGCTGTGCTGGTTTTGCGTTTGCGTTTTATGCAATGTATTACAGTATTTTCCTCATAGGAAATAATGTAAGTGAAACTATGCAATGCCGTGGTCAGCTTTTATGGGGAGAACTCTGTGACACCCTGTCATCACCATGGGGGTCCTGCAGTACAAACCATTCTGTGGGCTCAGAACTGCCTCTCAGAGCCTCCTCTGCCTCATGAGTCAATTCATGAAGGGGCGGATGGTTGTGGGTTGTCTCTGGATGTCAGATGTGTACTGAGGTTGGGATCAGACTTTCCCAGTGTTGGGAGTCGGGTGGCCATGTATGCGTGTTTGACGTTAGCATACAGGAGGTCTATTGTCCTTTTCAGTCCAGTGGGGCAGTCTACAAACTGGTAAAGTCATGCACTGAAGAGTCCAAGCCTTGTTGTTAAAGTCACTGGGCACAGCGGAGTGGATGACATCATCACACGTTGTCGCCGCGTGCACTCGTGTTGGAATGTAAGCGATGGTGATGATACCTCGCCATGTAATTTGGGTCGGATACTCACTGCCAGAAGCTCGATGCACTTTCTGTAAGTCCAATGGATTTTAGTTAGGGCAACCAACACGTAGACATTGTTGGTCAGCCAGTTCATGTTTCCCATCACCAACAAAGAAAATGCGGGCTTGTACCTCCATTGCTTATAGCCTTTAGCCTCGCTCCAGCTTTGCAGCCGCAATACAGGCGTTTGAGCATCTCCGGTATGGGGTGGACAAACAGCTGATCCTTTTGTCTGGAGTTGAAGCCGCTTTTTCCTTGACTAAACAAACCCCCGTGCTATCTCCAATCAAAAACTGTTCCATATCTATAGGATGCAATGATTATACATGTCGTGTGTCTGAGGAATTAGGAAAAAAGTAGCACAAATGCCGAAAAAAGTACTTAGACATAGACCAGACTGCGCTACTGGAGAAGGCTGCCACTAGCATGTACATGTACTTTCTAATGATGTTCTGACAATAATATGTGTCTCCAGAGCGGGGGTCTCAAACTCAACCTACCTGGGGGCTGCTAGTAGTGTATGGGTGAGGCTGGGTGAGGCTGGGCCACATCAAGTATTCACTCGGGATTCATGTTTCAACCGAGCGGCTACCTTGTCAGCAAACACCACCGGAAGCTGTCACAAGGCCGTAAGTGATAAAAAGAAAATATACAACACAAATATAAAAATATAATATTGCGCTCTTGGGTTGCCCATGAGACGGTCAGAGGCACTTAAGCTTGCTTAATGGAAGTTTCTCTTTACTTGGGCAAGCAGAAGCCAAAAGAGATCTCACAATGAGCTTGTCAACACATGGGAAACAGCAGGGGGTCATTACTCAACATAACAGTATGACTCACGGTGTTATAACGCTATAACCATCACACAGAAACACACAACAGGTACGGTATATAACACATACTGTACACAGGGCAACTACTACTAATTATGGGTGGGGGAAATGATCGATGCTTACATGTATCGCAATGTGGACAGTGACGATTATTAATCGATTCATAAATGTCAATAATCGATGCTGACGGAACAAAAAAAAAGGAACACAAAAACGGATAGCGGAAGTGCCGCCTGGACAGCTTATGGTGGTGCACCTAAGATGCTACCAGAATGAGTGAGCGGATTTAAAGGAAGCACTTTGGCTTTCACGTAGTTGAAGTTAAAAATGAGCTGGATGAGAGCTTAAAATATTTTGGGTACACAACAGGGACAGCATGCCTTGCAGCACTTGTTTTGTAAAAAGTTGCTAACGTTAGGTGTTTAGAGTTAACATATTTGTGACTGTATTATTCCCCATAGCAGTAGTAGCTGCCCTATGTGTGTTTGCTTACCTGTTATAGATGATACTGTCATGTTTGTGTGCGCAAACATGTTTGTGATTGTAGTAGTTAGTGTTCAGTGTTGCTGTTGCTTGCCCACTAATATAGCCTCTTCCTTTAAGCAAGCTAATGTGCCTCTGACCAACTCTTGCGGCATTCAAGAGTGCCACAATATATATAATATACATTAATATTACAGTAAACATTGATGCCATCCACAGTGGAAAGCTTTGAAGAAAAAAAAAAAGCAGGCTTCGCTACACATCTTAAAATGAAGCCTGGTGCTCTGTCAGCTAGCCATCCATCAGCTACAAAAGTGGGAGCTGTAAATGTCATCTTTTTTTTCAGCATGTAGCCCTGCCAGTGTTGCTGATGTTTGTTTTCTTCTGTCCAACTCCTCTAAAGTGGAAAATGTGCTCAAAAGCGCCTCTTGGAGCCACACACTGTCTGACACCGGCGTGGACAAACACACAGCTCGTTAGTTTTAAAGCTACAGACACATAAAATGGTGTGTTCCCAGGAGGTCGTCCCAAAATCACTTTTAAAGTTTCTAAATTCCAGCATCAAGGCTAGACTTCCAATGCGACTTCTAGCCTGATCTCGCTTCACTCTTTTTTTATTTATATCCCATTATTAGGTGCAGAAGAATCTTCCAAAAAACAAAACAAAACAGAGGTTTCTCTCTCAAGTAGCGAAAGTGCTTATGTGCGACACAGCAGCAATAATCCTTTGTGCTGACATTTGCGTATTAAACGCTCCTGCTTATTCAATTCTTCAATTCAATAATCACGCACTTCCATTATTTGTATTTCAAAAGCAACGCGCCGCTCCGTTTCACCAGTGGATGAGACGAGCCGGTCACAACGCCGCAAAACAACACAACAAAAAGGCTAAAATTATAACAAGGGATTTGTTCTCAGCCGAGGGCAATCCAGTGTGGCTAATTACAGAGTCTAGAGTGCGACAATACAAAGCTCGAACCACTTTTCTTCATTCCACCTGGAAAGTTAATGACACTCGGTGCTTTGACTTGTGGCCTATTTCATCCATGAATGCATTACCTGGAAGATGAATTAGTACGATGTACAGTATGTCCCAAAAGTGAGAGTTATTATTATTATTGTCTTCTCAAGAGACGATACTATAGAAATGAAACTCGGCTGTGAATTAGAACAGTGTTTCCCAGTGTTTATTCAGCTAAGACACAATTTTTACATTAGGAAAACCAAACTGTCCATAATGACATTTAACGATTCCGGCTAAATCCAAAGTGCGGCCTGGGGGCGATTTGTGGCCGGCGGCACATTCTAAAAATATAATTTAACAAGAAAAAAAAAGCAGTAATTTTACAAGAATTAAGTCAAGAAACATTAAGAGAAAAAAATTGTAATTTAACGAAAAAAAGTCATTTTAAGTTGCAATATTAGCATTATGTTTTTAAAGTCATAATATTATGACAAACAAACAAAAAAAACAATATCAAGTTGGAATTTTTTGATAATTTGGTTGGGGGAAAAGTTATAATTAGGGATGCGCGATAATATCGGCCCATTATATTGCGTGTCAGTTGGTTTATTGTCACTGTTATGCCTAAGTTCCTGTTCGCTGCTCTTGTTTTGTTATTTATTATTGTTATTTTGTTTATTATTCACACGGCTTTATCTATGTGCTCAAAACAGATCATGATTGCTACAAAAAACAAATTAAACACAAACGTAAAGATTCATCTCCATTAGACAGAAACATCCAATATCTTGTACATCAACAAAGCATTATCCATCCATCCATTTTCTATGCCGTCTATGCGGGGGATGCTGGAGCCTACCCCGTGAGAGGACATCCCGTTGGACATCTCCGCGTGTTTGCATGTTAGTTTGCATAGAAAATGAATGAATGAATGACTACATACGATGCAGTGCAGTTCTACACGACTGCAAACCAAAATATTAATCATATTGTTAAATTAAATATATAACTCTTGTTTTGATCCTATTAATTAGTCTGTAAACACGACTACAGACTCTAAACAGCATTTCTGTGAAAACATGCCTCAAGCTACAAATAAAATAAAATTTTTAGCACTGGGCAAACTCTTTCTGCTCTAATGAAGTTGTACGGCCATATGGCAAGCAAATGAGGAGTAGTTTACAAAAACATACATATTGTGACAATTACACGGGGCCGACAGGGTGGTGTGTTTGCTTTGCCTGCTGGAGTGTGCATTAATCAGGAAATGTGTTTAACGCCAACAAGCACTGGTGAAGGGAGGGATTTCGCAAGCTCACTAAGTCAATGCAGATGACTTTGCTGTGTCTGTCTAACGCAGAAAGATGTTAAGTATGACGTTATAATAAACTAAACTCAATTTTTCAGAACGACTGTAAATATAAAGGTAAAAGCTATGGGTATTTTTACCCAGTGCAATTTACACACCGATTCTCAAACTGTGCTAGAAATACCACTGGTGGTACACTGGCCCCATCGAGTGCTACCAATGATGAAATTATACTGGGGACAAATACATGTCAACATTTGTCATCAACTCCCCTCATACGCCACAAGCCAATTACCACATGATCGAGGTTAAACAGTGATCGGAAGTAGCAAAAACGGGTGCTACTTTCCAAGCAAACTATTTTGTTGAGGTGCTACTTGGTGTAAAAAGTTTGAGAACCATTGGACTAACCAAAAACGTATATATTTTTTTAATGCTACCCACCAACTACTCAATCTTCCTGAGAAAGTCCACATGAGGTGTTGGAACCAGTTTAGACAAACCCATTCCATTTGGCGGTACAATGCCGTTCAAGAGGCTTGCATTTACATAACGGAGAGCTGTTCGATGGCATTATTTGTAAAGTCTTATCTCAAACTACTGTTGTTTTCTTCCTGTTCTTCCGTATGTTCTATCTGTCGAAAGAAGTGACCGTTCTTTGTAGACCAATCAATGGCCAGCATCATGTCCAGCTGGCCCATGCAAGCATTAACCAGACAACAGGGGACTCAAAGGACGTGCCAAGAAGTACTGAACTTAGCCATTCAAACTGCTTGGTGGAAACAGAGTTTTCGATTCTAGAGGTTCCTCTTGAGCTGGGACCAAAGTATTTCATGTAGGTAACCTACCTCCATACCAGAATCAGTTGGCTTCTTAATGTTTCTTTCTCCTAAGCTGCTTTGAAAGTCACCTTCCAGAGCCATCAGCAATGAGGGAACAGCACCATGATGCTAGATGCTATAACCACATTAGCCCTAAGTGTCTCCTGTCACTGATGGACGCTTCATATTTCGAGGAGGGGTGGTAAAGACAGAACATTGTGCCTCATGATTATCTCCAGGATGCACAGCAGCTGCCAGTGACATATCACCATCGTTCCAAGAACAAACCACAGCGGCGTGCCCGGGTTCTCCAACGTACCTCATTTGTCAGGCCAACCCCGCATGCCGCGAGCGAGGGAGATGGTGCTGGGGGGGGGGAGAAAGAGCAAGCCCCCATTTCCACTCCGCCATGCTTGCAATCTAATCTTTAAGGCTTTGTGACTGCCGGTGCTAGGATTTATGTCAGCCGTGAAACAAGGACGGCGGAGGTGTCCTCGAACCCCGCAGCCAAACGAGCCAAACAGAAGAAAGTGATGCCAAAGACGCTAAAGTCCAATTAAGAGACAGCAGTCGCAGGTTTACTTTTATGAGGTTTAGGATCAACAATGGAGAAGAGATCATATGTGATGTTCAACATTTGATCATTCTATAAATACAAAATGTTGGTTGGTGATTTGCTGGTATTGACCCAAATTGAACACACTTTTCTGTAGAACAAAAAGGGGTTGCTGTTGGTTTGCATGTACTGTATTGTCTCAAACGATAGACGCCAAATGTAAATGTACTGTATGACCAGTCTTTTTCAGACGTTTCTCTAGGGTCAGTACTCCCGCAGATAACAGCTGAGTTCAAACCTGCAATATTGAGTAGAAGAGCTTCCCTAAGTCCCAGCTACTATTCCCTGAAGCCACCCCTGGAAGCACTTCTCACTTCCCAAAGTAAGCACTGCTCGCTCATGCGGCGTGTTTCTCTTCAGAGATCAGCGGCAAGCAGGATGTGTTTAAGTTGAAGCTGCAGTGGGAGGGTGAGGGTGAAGAGATGCCGGAGTCACCTTGATGCTGAGACTCAAGCTGTGGAGAGCATGAAGATGTTTATTTACCTGACAACTGTAGGTTTACTTACTGTTTTTTTCACTTTGGCCTTCAACTTCTTTTTGAAACTAATTAGAGTGACGCACGGTGGCCTAGTGGTTAGCATGTTGGCCACGCAGCCAGGAGATCGGGAAGACCTGGGTTTGAATCTCCATTGGGCATCTCTGTATGGAGTTTGCATGTTCTCCCCGTGCGTGTGCGGGTTTTCTCCAGGTACTTCGGTTTCCTCCCACATTTGTCTGTATGTGCCCTGTGATTGGCTGGCGACCAGTCCAGGGTGTACCCAGTCAGCTGGGATAGGCTCCAGCATACCCCCGCAACCCCAATGAGGATAAGCGGCATTGAAAATGGGAAGATGGATGGATGGATGGATGGCCACCAATGGCTTTGCAGTTGCTTTACTAAAGACTATACAATTGAGGGACACTGACTGGCTTCAGGAGGTAAACTGGTGGTGTCATATTCACCCTGTGGTGTAGTCCGACTTTCTGTTCAACAGGCTCCTGCCTTGACTGTGATCTGGAACAGGATATTGAGTACGTACTAGCTTGTACGTTGTAGGCTTGAGACTGACTACAGAACAAAATATGAAAATTGGAACTGGTTGCTGGAGGTATGAGGTCCTAATGTGTATGTTTGTCTAAGCCAACTACAAGCCGTCGCCGTTGTCACACTCATTTTAATTTTGTCTTCATTTATCACCTCATCTAAGACAGCCCTCATTGCATTCTTTGAAAGTTTCCTGGTCTGTGATGGACCTTTTCTTCTTGAAGAAATACAAAGGGAAGTTGCTGTTGCTGCCTCTTGAGCTGTGCGTTTCCGCACCATCGTGGCACAGCTCCGGTTGTAAATAAGCAATAAAACTGTACTTTCGCTGCCCTCTCCCGAGATCCCCCAGGAAAGTTTGCTCAGAAAGTCAAATGTTTCTCAAAGTGATGCCTCTGGACTTTGTGATCAGACTCATGAATGTAAAATTTGAGCAAGATTGGTTGAAAAACATGGCCACCATCAAGCAAAACGGGACTTAGCAACTAATTGTTCGTAAGACATTGACCACTTGTCTAATGATTTAAACACATTGAGGATATCTGTGTTACATGCATGCTAGCATGTCCTCAACAACATTTTGAGCCACACATGTCACTTATACTTCAGCAAGGCACCAAAGCCCAAGTACTTAGGGCACCACTGATGTGTATGTACTGTAGTACTCAATTGTGCAACAACAGGCTGTATAATTGAATTTCCCCTTACAATTACATAATTGTCCTTACTTCTGTCTCACATCCAAAAAAAACCAAAAAACACAACATGGTACTTGTGATAAATGCACAAATAAATAGCTTCTGTTTCCTTGAAATGAATTCAGCCCAGCCCAGATCCGTCTAGTCCAATGTTGTCATTTTTGACTTATTTACAAGAATGCGGGATTAATCACACCACAGAGAGTTGATGGTATGTGCAAGTGTTGATAAAAAAATAACACTAATTCTCCCTTTTTTTGTGTTTGTTTTTCTGCAAAAAGCAGTGGATGGAAAATGTCGGGTAAATAATTGAAAATGTGAAGATGCAAGAGCCGCAGCTGAAATCAAATTGTTTCGACTGATGCTGTCTGTTTCATTAATATGATAATTATTGAATAATTCCTGATTGCATGGTACAGTGGAACCTCGGTTAGCGTCCGCCACGGTTAGCCTGTCTTTCGATTAACATCGTAAATTTACGGCACAGTTTTGCTTCAGTTTGCGTTCATTCGCCGGTTAGCCAACAAAATGGCGCCCGTCTTGTCGTACTGTCAATACACTGCATGAGTCCAACTGTGTTCTTAGTGTATTTTTTGTCACAAAACATCCTCGCTTGTTAGCATCCTATTAGCTAGCTTACAAAATGGCAACCGGGACTGGGAGTTATGTCGCCTGCTCAGCATATCATCAGCGGTTGACTCTCAAAAATGTTAACACAAAACACGTTTTTATAGTCTTCCAGTTACAGTTTTACATGCATGAAGCAAATCTAAATGCATATAAATGACGAATGAAAGGGATATCCTGTATATAATATCCTGTTTTCAGTCACGTCCACCAGAATCATATCTTCTGTGAAGGTAAAAGTAACCTTAAATGTTCATTTATCCCTTTCATTAATCATTGATATTAATTTTGAATTGTTTTCTGCATGTAAAACTATAATTGTAACACTATAAAAACGTGCTTTTGTTTTGTCCATCGTCGACTAATATTCTTTTTTTTAGTCTAGTGGATGGCGACAAATAAACAGATGTCATTTGTGACTTTTTCCACCTCAAAGAAACAGGCTAGAACACTCAGATAAACAAATAAACATGGCAGGTGTGCAACATCTTTGCCTCTGATTATTTAGTGACGCTGAAAGCAAGACAAACAAAACCAGAACACGGTCGCTGTCGGCGCACATCAGAAAAGTGCGCATAAAATATGGCATGAAAAACAACCATCTGCCAAAACTCTGTTAACAGCCCAATTTCTTGGTTAAAAATTCACTGTTGGGATTTAAAATGAAGTTGGTGTAATGATTCAGTGATGATCCAATGAGGTGCTTGTCACGTGATATGTAAGAAGCTGCTGACGCAAGTTGGACTTTCTGGAGTCATCTTTAACCTTTTCAAAATACTTCCACTCTTAGGTTGATTCTTTTAGTAGCCATTATGAGCCGATGAGTCTGTCGACGTTGACGGTCTTCCTAGCGTTCAAAGCAAGCGCTCACCTAAGCTCGTTTGCATTGTGCTACGAGAGCAGGTTATTTTATTAATGCGTGTTAGGTGTAGGTCCTCCGTTAAACACACGCCATTTTCAATTCTTTTGGAATTTTGTATCAAAATAGGCTGCTTGTAACGAAAACAAAGACATTCTTTGTAAAAATGTATACTCAACAGCAGCCACGGCCACTCCTCATGTAGTCAGAATGGTGCAATCTGGATCACAAGACATTTTAATATGACGTGACGGCGAGATTGACTCGACCATACTAAGACACCCTTGCATCGGAGTCTAGGAACAAACACTCGTGCGTAACCCGAAGACCTCCTGCACTTATTATTTTCCTTTTTTATTATCAAATGTAGGTATTGTTTATCATATTTGCTGTACTTATGTATGAAAAATGGGAATTTGGTACAAGTTCAACACAGGAACTGAACCGACTCAGTAATTGCTGAGACACGGAGAAGGGGAAGAATGAAATAAGCTCTGCTTCTTCCTCCACCTTTTCGGACATGTTCAATTGTGCAAGAGCAAACGTGACGTACTTCAATGTAACCCTGTTGAGCGTGTTTGAAATGCAATAAACCATAACCACTGTTGTAGCGGTGATGGCCAGTTACATAGAGTGGTCTGATGTGTCTAAGCATAAAGGATGTTTAGACTGTTTTTGTCTCACTTCGCATGCACACATTTCATCGTAATTGTAATTTGACACCACATTTATATCCCATTGACCTGTAACAACCTGGCAGGGAGATGGTAAATAGCGTGTAAATGTGTAAGCAAAGAGGTTTTTTTCCCCCCCTACTCCTACGTATTATCAGCTCGGATGCGCTCGCACCATAATTAGCATCGTCGTTAGAGTTCTCAGCCTCCTCCATTTGGCCGCCAGGCAAATCAAGGAGACGGGACATGTAGCATCTGAGAAAAAGCTGGCTGATGAAGTCTTGATTTCTTTTCTGCGCGTGTGATCAGAGCGGCTTGTTTGGTGAAAGTCATGATCAATGGTACACCACTCGGCAGGCTTGACCTGAATTTACAACCTCCCGGAATATATTTAGCTGCTTGGCGAGATCAGAATAATCAAGTCCTTTTTTTTTGTGCTTCTTCTGTTGTTTATGATTGTCAAAGCTAACGGATATTATTATACTGTCAATGGCAAGATCACATTATAAGTACAGAAGGATTCTGCAGAGACAAGGTGTCTTTATAACTTTATATTTGCGATCCATCAAACCTTTCCCGGTCGTAGCGGCTGTCCTTCCTTCAGAGTGGACGCCGTTAAGTTGTAATGAGACGATAAAAGACAGCGGAGTTACCGTGTCACAGCCGAGGCTTTATTTTAGGGATGACACGGAGGCAGTCCACATTTCACGGTGTTATCTGGAGCGAGTGGTGAATGTGCAGCGTGTGCTGCCCGTTGGGTTCCTGTCAGCTGGACCACATTAGGGAGAGGATGACGAATCAGCTTAAAAAGCCCAAGATGCTCTTGACCTCTGCTTGTGTTTGTTTGGGGCGCTGGCCTGCACATGTTAGCTTTCTACACGGATGCAACATCATAGTGAGGCGGCAAGACGAAAAACTTGAGATTCATATGTTAGCACGCTTTAGCACAACCACTGAACCATTCTCCGAAGGTCATCCATCAGTGCAAAAGATCAGTGACTTTTGCTGGAAAATTGCCAGTTCCTTAAAAACCTTTATGTTCATTTGTGAGCTCACAAAGCTTGAAATTTTGGGAAAGGCACTCGCAGTTGAATGCATTTTCAAGAGGGTGGAGGTTGTTAAAACTGGATTCAGAACCCAAAGTGCAAAGCAACCATCCATCCATCCATTTTCTTCCATCCTACAATCTCCCCCCGCTGCACTGTGAAGTGTTCCTAGGCCACCCGGTCCCTCCAGCGTGACTGAAATCTGGACAGGGTCTGCGGATTGGACATGCTCCACGAGGCGGCAGAAGCTGCATTTGAAGTATCATGAGTAGTCAGCATCCAGAAGGTTTATGTACCTCTACATGCGCTTTAAAATGCTGGCCCATTAGTGTGTGTGAGTGACAGGGAGAAATGTTCTGGCTCGCGTTGGCGCCACGTGTTGGTTTGCATGTGTAAATCTCCACAACCCAAAATATTGACGCCTTTTTCAGGCCTTTTCTCTGGAAAAAATATGACTTATCTTATATTTAGACTTACAGAGTTTGGGTTTATTGGATACATTCTGCATTAAATGTACTGTATTGGTCATATTTGGAAACAGAGTCTAGGTCTTAAAGATTTAAAAGTAGAACAATGCCCGTCTAATAATGCATCTCCTGCTGCCATCTGTGGCACGGCAGCACTTTGCTGAGGTCGGATGACACTAACGCAATCTGACTGCGCGAGGCTGTAAGTGCATGTAGATGAGCAGGAAAAAGAATAATCGCTCCCATCTGTAAGCGTCCTGTCACAGGCAACGCCTTGAAGGAAATTCTTCCATTTTTCACTCAACTATAATCTGCGAGGGTCACTGTAGGAAGTATTTTTTAATGCAAATCTTTCTTTAATAGCACAGCATCTGCGTCCGTCACTTTGAGGCCTCCCCTGTCTCGTTTCATCGCCTACATAGCCATCTGTCAGAGGAGAACGTCTCCACCTGCTTGCGTGCCATTGGTACCGTCAGCGCTTTCCAAAAATCAGCACAACCTCCTTGATCTTCAGCATGAACCACAAAGTCATGTATCGCAGCGGCCCCCAGCCCGGTACCGGTCCGTGTGTGGGGCCAAACTGGGTCGCAGGAAGCTTTTTTCAGGTGCGATGATGCAATGAAAAAAAAAACGCTTATAAAAATACATTTGTAAATAACGACATCAAATTTTATGTAAAGGCATATCCATTTTGGAAATATGGGCCATTATTTCATTAAAAAAATAATACGTATATAGTAACAAATCCCATAGTTTTTGCATGTATATGTTTGTCTGTTGGGCCGTTGGGCCTGTTGCCTACTGTTCCGTGGGTCAAAAAAGGTTGGGGGCCGCTGATATATCGGACCACTCACCCATCACTCGGAGCCTCTCGGCGCCCACCACCACCTCCTGCTCGTCGGCCGAGAAGAGGAGCTTCCCAGACGTGGATTTGACCTCAAACATCTTGCCTCGTGCTTTGAATCCACTGGATCCTGAAGCAAACAAATGCAGAAGATTGAATGACACCTGAAATCTTTGGGAACTATCTCGCTTTGAAGAATATGGTATTGTCGCTCAAGAGTTGTGTGAATGTGTAAGAAATCTCCATCTTATTGGCAGCTACCTTATGCAAAATTCTGCTTTCCTGTAAAATGTATACGGTCATTCTCTAACTACAAAAATATTCCATTTATTAATATTGAATTCTACTTCACGGATTCATTTATCACAGTTGGGTCTGGAACCAATTAACCGCGATAAACGAGGGATGCCTGTACAAGGTTATGTTCTGCATTACGTCAAAAGGTCCCCTATTATGTAAAAGTGACCTTTTAATGATGTTCTAAAAGTAACGTGTTCCTAGAGCCTGTTTATGAACACCAAACATGACGGATTATCTCCTATGCTTGTTTGAAGCAGGCTTCGCTACACATTTTAAAATAAAGCCTGGAGCTCTCCCTATTATCAGGAGGTAGCTGGAATTTTGAGCATGTTGCTTTTCTTCCACAAATAGGCTAACCTAGCATAAGGTTGCTGTTAAAATGCGACTGTAATGTTAGCCCTGTGGCTCACACTGCTATGCTGAGGTTGTGTCCTCCTGTCCCACTTCTTAATGTTACGTTGTTGTATGTGATCTATGGCATCTATTATGTTGGACAAGGCAGAGTTAGTGGATACGTAAAAGGTGGATAAAGTGTGCAATTGTGCTGGAATAGATGGATTTTATTTAAAGGTTTTATGTTTTTGTCATATAATTGAATACATATTGCGGTGGAGTTCATTATTTTTGCAAGTGGATTGGTAACTCAACGTTGCCGCTTGGCACAGGAGTTCAAATTTCATCATCATATTATTATTATTATTTTTTTTTTTTACAATACTGTCCCTCGTAGTGTCTGCCGAGAAAAATTCTGTCCGGTTAAGTCCTCACTGACGCCTCAGGTACCAAAGGCACCGCCCGCCACTGATAGTTGTTATTATTATACCTTCATACATATAATTAGTATTATTATAATAGTACATACATTAGGTCATGTCTTCAAAATTGAGGTAAATCACACCAAATGTGGCCGACGCTGAGATGTCAACTGTGGCCTTTGTTCTGTGCTAAACTCAGCGTAATGAGGAATATAGAGCAAATGTAATATTTTTTAAAAGTGGTCTATTTCAGCTTTCTCTAGTTTTTAAAGCTTTTAGTGCTTCTTCTTCTTTTTTTTTAACAACATATTACAGGTACAGTAGGTGCCTGATGTGAGTTCACATTTAGAACACATTTCTAAGTCTGCAATTGGGAACTTCAGCAACACAAATATTGAAAGGAATGCTACCAAGGATGAATAGCATTTTCGAGTGACCCGTGGCTGAAAGCTGAAAAAAAAAAACACATTTTGAAAAAGAAAAAGTCTGCTGGAGTCACCGCAAACAAAACAGTGTTAGCTGGAGGCGGCTGACTGACACGCGCACAATCGATTCTGTCCATTTTGGGAGGGAGTTTTCTATGCGGACGCTCCTTTCAGACGTGAAAGACACTCCCGCGTGCATGTTTACTCAAAAGTGATTTGTATGCCTCTGAGGCTGCCAGCTCTATTAAGAGTGTGACAGGCCAACCATGGGGGGGAAGCGCAAAAGAGGACAGTGGGACCGGAGTTATGGCGGCTGCTGGCACAGGTGGAGCAGAGGGGAGGGAGGATTAACGACGTGATGACGTTGAGTCATTATAACGAAGGTGAGGCTGATTTTGGCAGCCTGAGTAGGTCCGATGACACATTGAAAGAGCAGCATAGTAGAGGATGAAGGCTTCCAAAATAACCCCAACTACCCCAAACTATATTATATCTTCTCAAGGCACAGTCATTTCCGGTGTGTAAGCCGCTACTTTTTTTAAACTTTGAACCCTGCGGCTTATAAAGCGATGCAGAAACATTTGTGGCCTTGTTCTAATCTTGTGACATCTCCTTTACTTCAAAACGACTACTAATCGTTTAAATATTGTGCCGCTTACGAGTCAGTGAGGAAATGGTAGCTCTTTCTTTGGCAGGACCCATTTAAGAGTTATAAGGGAACTCACAACCAGCTTGTCAACCCATCGGAAATCGCAGGAGGCCATTACTCAATACAACAGTCTGACTCAAGGGGTCATCTTAGAATGAACGCTAAAATCATCGCACAGCAACTTAACACTTTGGAATTTGGACTAAAAAACAACTAACTGAAAACATCATGTCTTTGAAACGCCCGGCTTGAGCACAGACAAACATCATGTGCAAAGGTGAGCGTGAGGGTCAGAGAACAATCTTGTTGCGGCCGATGTTGTCGGCGCGTGGGAGACTTTTAAAAGAAGAAGCGAAAGCAGCGGCACGAAGGTTTGTGCCGATTGTGGCCCTGCGTCATACCTGTTATAAGTTGCGTGAGCAGCTGGTTGTTGCTGTTGACGACGTTGACCGACACGTTTCTGGACGACTGCAGGAACAGAGGGCGACCCTGCGGACAGACAACACAGTGACGTAATCCTAAAACTACTTTCACAAGTAGGTCAAGATGAAATACTGAAGATAGTATTGTTCATGGTCGGGAAAAGTCTCAACTTCACGCAGTTAAGGCAAATTGATTTAATGGGCGCTTCGACTTTCTAACATAATAAGCTGTGGCAATTTAAAGAAAAAGAAAAAAAAGAATCAAAACATAAAAAAATCATCTTTGTTCAGACGTCCAACATTAATACCTCCAAATGTTACCCATGAATAAACATAATGTTATCTTCTTACAGTTAGAGGGGGTAAAATTGCCATGAGCCTGGCTGTGTTGGTCTTGCTGCCTCTTATTTGGAATTCTTGGATCGGAGCCACCTGCTGCACACCTGCTGCTCATCACCCACTAAGCATTTATCAGCCTGGTGCCAGACACAGACGCCGGACTGTCTATCGTTCTGCGCCACTCTACGACAATAGTCTTGGTCCTTATTTTCCTCTTTGTGTTTTTCTATTGGGACGAAGAACTGGAATAAAACTGGAAAACACCAAAGGACTGTCTATTTGGATTTCAATGTGCACAAGATGAGAAAGAAACACACACATGGTAATCCCTCGTTTATTGCAGTTAATTGATGATAAGTGATTTTCTGCAAAGTATTTTCATAGTTAGAGCATAGAAAACCTCTAAATACATTTTTTAACATTATTAGAGCCCTCTAGATATGATATAAGACAACTATAGTCACCTTTACACTCGTATTTCCCAATACAGTAGATATGATCTGAGAAAATAAGCCATTTAAGACATAAATAAAACTCCTGCACGTTACAATGAATGTGTTGCGGCTGTTTGAAGGACAGGAAGTGACATCAGGGGTTCAGAGTTGAGTTTTAGCTTGGTATGGATTACGGCCGCAACAGTAGCCTATGTTATTATTTTGATAAGGGATGCCCGATAATATCAGCCTACCGATATTATCAGCCCGATACTGGCATAACAATGTAATATCAGTTGATATTGCTATCGGGTTTTTACCTATAATGAAAGGCGATAATAAAAAACTGTTGTATATATAGGCCTATGGGCTCCCGTACGAGGCATCCAGCGGCGCCGATACGTAGAAATACTTGGTCGCGTCCTGTGTTATTCCTCGCAGTCGGAACTGGGCTTGATATGTTGAAACCACGGGCGTGGGTGTGCAGCAGATAGCGTCGACGTTAGCTAACTCGTTCGCTTGTAGCGGCGCCGGCACGGCCTTGCTGTCTCTGTTGTCCGTCGACCATACATGAAGCATAAATGAATAAACCTAGCGAGAGAGAGAGACTCCTAGCTAAGTTAGCTAGCCTCTAGATTTGTGTTTCTCGGTCACTGCTAGTTTAGTTACATTATCATACCATTATATCATAATATATAGCCAAAGAAATTGAGTGTGTTAGCATCGGTTGCTACTCGCATGTCTTTAGACCAAGTGGTGGTCCTTCCTCTAACACAGGGGTCTCCAACAGGCAGTTCGCTAACTGAGTGCACCAAAGGGTCGAAGAAAATTTGCTTCAACTCTGAATACTATTGTATTTTATAATATTTTTTATAATACATAGTTTATAATAAATCATATTTTTATAATGTTCACTTTTTTTATAATATTTGTGTTCAATTCAGACATGATGCCTCTATTTAAAATTACCACAAACTAGCATAAAGATGACAACCACACTGCTTGAATGGAGATCTGCTTTGTGAATAAAGTACAATGAAATGTTGCTCGTCATATACAGGAAATAAAACACCAATAGCACACCTCTCCTTTTCTTTTTTCTTTTAGCTCTAATAGTGATGAAGGTTGGAGCCCCCTGCTCCAACAGAAGCTCAAGCACAAAAAGGTAGGCACTGTTCGACCATTAGCTTTAGCCCTAATGCTGTGTCCAATAATGCGGCTCACGTCAGGCCCGCTATGCTCCGTCTGTGGACTAATCATCGTGACTCAGCCGGCTTCTTAGTCAGAGATAAAGGCCTGACTGTGGTGGCCTTGCTTATAGCGTACCATTTGTGTGTGTGTACGGCTGATAACACTTTGCTTCTTAAACCTATTGAACACAGAAAAGTATAAGCAAATTAATTAAAGTTGGACAACGTGTACAAGTATGTGTAAACTATGCAGCTGTGAGTTGAACATCATATGAAATACAAGTCAGAGCATAGACAATAACCTCAGTCGGCATGCATTCTTCCTTTCACCTTTGTTGTCCATTTGTCCATTCATCTTTGTTGGTATCTGTTGGTAAGGTATTTGGACTGTGCATGTCCTGTACTATTACAACTTTGCGTAAAAACATCGCACGCTCACAATGTCTGAATTTGCTGCTCCCTGCGCGCGCGATTACTCAATGCTCGCTCGCGGTGCCCGAATAAGTGCTCGCTGATGCTTATTGGTTTGCGGGATATTTAAAGTTAGTTGCTAGACTTGTTTCGTTACGTACGCGTTGCATTTGACAAGACGGAGCTGTAAACGGCTCGTGTTGCGTTGATCACTGCCTGTGTGTTTCTTTTTTTTTCTTCGTCTGTTTGCTTCTAATTTGGCTGGTGACATAAAGTCAGTTGGAAAACATTGCGTGTAGTACTGAACGCGGTGCTTTTGAAAAAAATACAGTGAACAAGGCTGACAGATTATTTCCTGTTTGCCATCGCTGGATGTTTGCACGAATCACCAACTTCACACAGATCATTACAAAACGTAAAAAAAGTCTTAAAACATATGTTCTGTAAGTGGTTCTTTTACTTTTGTGATCAAAAACGTAATTTGAATGTCAATTTTGAGGCTGTTCTGTACATTGTTTTCAAATAAACAACAAACTTCTGATCAATCCATGTCAATTTCAGACTTCAAAAAATGCACTGATTTAAGCCGCCCACCCACTTCCGGTGTATGAACAGATACAGATACAGATAATGGTGTACTCGCTCGTCCCTACTTAAGAGTTAAGGACCCATCAATGTCGGTGCAGTCAAGGAATTTAGTCATACACTTTGTCGTACAATCTGCTTGCACTGTGGCCAAGTGGGGGCGCCGACCCAACAGATTACATTACATTTATGGCAGTTGGCACCCACTTTGTAACACCTGCAGGGCTGGAGTGGATCAGTACGGCACCGTGGGCTTCCGTTCACTTAACTTCACTAAACTAAATGTTTGGTTTGTGTATGACGCAATACATCTGAGCCCCCACCCATCTCCTTG
Source organism: Dunckerocampus dactyliophorus (assembly GCF_027744805.1). Lineage (NCBI taxonomy): Eukaryota > Metazoa > Chordata > Actinopteri > Syngnathiformes > Syngnathidae > Dunckerocampus > Dunckerocampus dactyliophorus. The sequence goes on along the minus strand of NC_072834.1, from coordinate 5,640,010 downwards.
TCTGGTGTCACTGGCGCGACAGCACCTTGATAGTCCCAGTCCCAGACACGACAACACAAAGACGAGAGCGTCGATGTTGTACATCTGTACGTCTTTTCTTTTGAGGCTGCTTCACAAGTCTCAAGATTGAATCAAAACCTCAGTAAACCTCGGTTCAGCCAAAAGGACCAACATTGAAGAAAAGGGGAAAGAAAATAAAGAATCAATTGCTTGACTCTTGGTTTTTGCACATTAATTTATCATTGAATTGTAATTTAAAGTGCAGCCAGGCCAGAAATTGTTTTTTCTACCACTTCCTAATTGTTCTTGGTTAGAGTTAAACTTTTTAAATGTGTGTATAAGTCGCCCTTATGGCCAAGCACTGTGCACACCTGTGCCGTCTCGAATGTACAATCGTTTTTATTCATGTGCTTTGCACTGGTGTGGAAACGCACTGCAAAATAAAGTGCGGTACCTAATATTTTGTCTGCCTTATTTAGTTATTTCACCAGTAGAATTCTAAGATGATATATGCATATAAGGGCTGTTTTATTTTTTTTTCATCAACAGCAGTGCAATTCCATCACCTTTCATATCGGAAAAACGTCCCTCCGTCAATCCTCTGAACAGCCCTTCCTCATTCTCCACCACACTCGCACAAGGTGCATTCACAGACACTCCGAACTCCAGACATCACACCATTATGTGTATGTGTCTAGTATGTGTGGTCTAAATAAACAGAACAACAAAGATAAACAATGAATGCAAAGCAACTCACTCTCGATGTAAAACATAATCATTACTTCAAATAACGCACACAAACCACAAAAACCTAACGCACTACATTAAACTATGTTGTTGTGCTGGCCAGGCGCTGATCATACAGTCTTTCATAGATTCCAGCCTGTGCTATCCAGGCCTCCTGACTGTCAAGGGTACCCGACCATTCATAGAAACTAGAGTACTTTTCACAGTGCGTTGACGACAAAGTCTTTGAAGAAGCATTCACAAATCAGAACGAGCTACAGGTGAGGGGCGTCTCCCATGCTCTTCTTTGGCATGTCAGTCCACATGGCCATCCTTGCCTTCGCAGAATCTACATGCTCTGCACCAGCAAAACCTAAAGTGTCAATAATAAGCCAGACAATGACAAGGAACAGGTCCTTGAAGTTGAGGAACTCACTGAAGACTGTCAATGACCAGGATGTAACAGAGGAAACAAAGAAGAAAGACATGCCTTGGAGAGTCAGGCCTTCGCCTGCCAAAACCACCAAAAGTCTGATCAATGAGGAAATGATCCCTTTTACAGGCTGCTGTCCCATCAGGTAATTTGTTCCAAGCAAGCCATGACCTACAAGCTTTGTCCTTGCTCCTCCAGATGGTCTGATGCTGGACTTTGAAGTTTACCAAGGGAACGTTACATTTGCTGATCAAAGGTTGGGAATTGGGGCAGCAGCAGTTTTGCGCATGGTTGAAACGGTTCCCACAGGAAGTCGCCCGTACTTCAGTTGCTGGCCTTCCAGCAACTGGAACCATAAACAAAAACCGTGTCCCAAAGCCGTGTTGGTTGCATGATGACAACTGATTCAAAAGAGGAGGGAGGAGAGCATCAGTAATGGTAGTCAGGAGAAGTCCTGAGTTGGCGATCAGGAAACGGCATGACAACAAGCCAGTGATGATGGCTTCTACTGCACATGACGAACATCCTGAAGATGCCTGCACAAAACCCAGGCCCAGGTAAAGTAGTAGAATGACAACATGGGTGGTGTGGACCTCTGTGACCGCATGCTGAGCTTCCATCGCATGCCAAGTAGAACAAAGAGTTGGACCTTGCGTGCGACTGCTCATTTCTTTGACGTCGCCATCACAAATTCCTGTATCCAGTACAAGTCTGACAGCACAAGAACACTGAACAGTTCCTAGACTTCAAACCCCATATGACAGATGACCTGCTGAAGTACCTAGGGTGTGACCACACTGGCATGAGAGTAGCTGACAGTGAGGCGAGCGGAGAACAGTATGAGCCAATTACACCTCATACATGCAATGCATCAGTTGTTTTTCCTCTGCATTAAATAAGACAAATTGCTTCCTGATATACCATAGCTAACGTGGACAGGATGTAAAATGTAAATAATAATATCTACTTGATTTTCTTCCAATAAAAATCTTCTTCTTCCAATTGTGAGTTGTTTTAGCTCCAGAGAGGCAGTGAGTAAATACATACAAGCATTAAATTATACATATAATTAAAAAACAAAGGACAAAAATTGACTTACTGGTTTGGACTGGATTTCTTTGGCATAGAGTGGTTGTAGGAACTCCGAGTCCCCTTCCAGTTTGATGCCCTTCTCTGTTATTCTGAGGCTGCCCATGCCGTCCTGTGCGGAAACAAACACAGCAGATGGCCAAATGTGTTAAAAGAAAACTGTTAAGTTATTGCAAAAACAACATTATACTGGACACAGGACAGATACGCCCCTTTAGGTAGTCTAGTTAGTGTATCTGAAAAGGGAAACGTCACCTGGAGTCATGTTGTACACAGTCTATCATGGCAAAGACGTAGCCTCCCATGCATGGTGCCTTTTTAATGCCATGACAAAAAGGAAACAACAGCACCATCATGTCAGTCCGCAACACAATGCTGCGCATTGTGTGTCAAGCTGCAAGAGAGGATATTAAGCGGCGATGGCGAAAAGAGATTCTGTGGGCGGCGCTTGGCCTGGCAGTCACTTTATATCCTGTGGTTTATATTTGACATCACCTGCTGGATGATAAGACGGTGTGTATGATGGAGGAACACTTTGTTCCCCCACAGCGCTGTCTTGATCTCCATTTGCTCCTTCAGAACCCGAGGGATGAGCAAGACCCGTGAAATCCCAACGTAACAGAGGATGGGTTTCAAGCTGCGTTACACCCCTCCCACCACCACCACCACCACCACCATCCTTGTCTTCTGAGCAAAACATTAAAATTCTGCTAGTGGTGTGGACCTGTCACAGAAAGCCCGCTGATGTTTTTAAGCTTTTTCACCTTTGATGAAAAAAAGAGGAGCTACAACTCATTCTTATCTAGCTGTCCTACTCTTGTCTCTAATTGCTGAGGATGAATTTCCATTTCAGACATTTTATGCTCCCCCCCACTCCCTTCGAGAGTCAAACATCAAAGTCATGTACACACTTCATCTCCAGTCCTCAACCGCTTTAACAAAAATAGCATAATACTTTGTATTATGAAGAAATAATACTGAAAACATGATGAAATTGTCACATTTGTACCCACGTAGAGTGTGTTTTGACATCGGACAACAAATCATATTTGGTGAGTTGTAGTAGATTCCTTCAACCAACAGAGCACTCATGTCATAGAGACGATCTTTGACTCGCGCATTTGCACTCGGTTGTTGAAAACAGCAGAACGCTCATGCCATATAGATTTTTTACTTGCTTTTTCACAGAGTGCTTTGGTCATATTGAGGATCTTTGACGGCCATTTTTGCAGTAAATACCCAAAAAGAACAAAGCGCTCCTTTTGAAGAGAATCTTTGACTTGCTTTTTGCAGTACATCCTTAACAACAGCAGCAAGCGCCTGTCATATAAAGCAAGGGTGATTAAAATGATTTTTAAAAAATGTAAATAACTAAATAAAATTTTATGTCAATGCATTTACATTTTGGAAATATGGGCCATACTTATATTCCAAAAATAATGTACAGTTAGAAATCCCCCAGTTCTTGCGTGTTTATGTTGATTGTTGCAAGCGGCGACCCGTCCAACATTGTTCGACGGTCCTTGAAAGCACCATAGTCGTTGTGCATGTGCTAACTTTCTCCCACGCTACACAGAAAGACTAAGACTACTATACTGCATTTTTCCCGTTCTTCATTCACCTCTGCCAGAGGTTTGTGGGAGCACGAATCGGTCCGTGGGTGCAAAAAGGCTCATATAGAGGATCCAGTATGTCCTTAAAAACAACAAACCGCTCCTGTCACGTAGAGGATCTCTGACCAGTGTTTTTGCAGTACATTTTTAATAACAGCACTGTTAGTGTCATGTAGAGGATCATAGACTAGTGATTTTGCAGCACAGACCCTAACAAACAGCAGAGCACTCCTGTCATATACATAATCTTTGACTTTGCTGTTGATCTCTAAAAACAATCTTCACTAACGTTTTTGCGGTCGGTCCTTAAAAACAGCAAAGCGCTTCTGTCATTCAGAGGATCTTTGACTCGTATTTTTGCAGTAGATCCTTAACAACGGCAGACAACAGGATCTTTGATTAGTGCCTTCACAATAATAAAAATAACGAAGAGACCGTTTGAGAGTTTCAGCACCAAGGAGAGTGTCAAAGTCACGAAGACGAGCCGGTTTGAATCTAGCATGTGTGTTCTCTAGCAGCCCGGTGGCATACTATTCACAATTTGCTGCTTGAATTCTTTCCACCCAGTCAGCAAACTGGTATATTTTTAGCTAAACCGTTCAACACATGGACAGATGCATGCAGTTGCTAACAATGTCAGGCTAATTAGCCACATTATGCAGACAATATTTGTACTTTCCGGTCCTAACTTTTCTTTATTCTCTTTAGCATGCACAGTACGAAGCGAGCGGTCATGAATAATTCACCACTTGAGTTCTCACCAGGACACTCAGGTGAGCATCTTTACCTCTCCCTTTTTCTCCCTTCTCCTTCTTCAATACTGACTTTAAAACCGCGCTTTCATCTTCTGAAACTCTTCACCCTCGTTTGGTTCCCTTGATGACCATTGTGTTTGCCTCCTTGCCTCTTTTCGCCTTCACGCCGTCTGCTTTTTTTTCGACTTTTTGTTCACCCTTCCTGCCATCACCTCCCTGCAACTCGAGCGCTGGGTCTGCCACTTCATGGAAACCACGTACATCTTTAGAATGGGTTGAAATTGAAGAACAAAAACACACAAACATTTTACATTAAGACCCCATTCCTTAAAGGTAAAATCATACATGAATACACGACATGATCACTTGAAGTATTTGAGTTCTGGCAACAGTTGTAGGGAAAAATTTGCCCCTAAAGATTTCAGCTGAGTGAGCATCCAAACGATTAACTTGACCAGTGGAAGATTAACTATTGTGCACGTAGGAAAGCTTTGCAGAGCAGTGTCCTGGCTGCACAGTACAAAATGGCAACAATGATAACAAGTAGTAATGTAAACAGAAACAAACAAATTGTCTGTATACAGTTGCAATGTTGCTATTAGATTATCTCTTCCTCCCTATGTGATGGTTTTTCAGAAACTAATTCATAAATAATCGCTGTTTTGTGGTAGACTATAGTCTATCCTTAGTCAAAGCATATTGAAATACAAGTGATATGTAGCATTCTGCTCACTAGGCGGCAGTAATGACACAAAACATTGAGACATTACCTTACATTACATGACTTTAACACTGCATGGAGTCAGCCATGGCATGTCCGGCATGATAGAGCGTGGAAGTGGTAAGTTTTCGGCTTCTTAAGTTTAGAAGAAATAAATTCAAGGCTCACTGATTAGCTCGCTAACTTGTTAGCTCGAGTCCCTGCAGCGTCGAGATGAGAGTCGCAATGAATAACAGGAGTGTAAAGGTGACTATAGGTGTGTTATTTCATGTCTACGGGGCTCTAATAATGGTAAAAATACATATTTAGAAAGTCATAAGCAGGTTTTCTATGCTCCAACTACGAAAATATTAAATTTATTAACATTGAATTCTCTATAACGGAAATTCATTTAACGTGGTCATGTCTGGAACCAATTAACTGCTATAAATGAGAGGTGACTGTATTAAAAAAAGAGCCTAGAATAAGAAATTGAACTTACTGTGGCTGCTGGTAAGCTGCACAAAGCGGTGTCCTGGCTGATTAGTACAACATGGCTAAGCCAGCAATAACAGTAATATTAATAAAAGAAAAATAACGCAATAGACACCGCAAAATCTCATCGCTTTACACGATCTGACTCACTTCCGAGTAACCACATACTGTTTGCTCTTTGTTTTACTATTCACAGCAGTTAAGTTGACTTTTTACACTTGTACTGTATGACTGACAGATAGTAATGTTACAAAGTTGACTACATAACTTGTAATTGAGCTTATTGTGTGCACAAAACAGTGACACAAAGCGGTGTCCTGGCTGCTTACTACAACATGGCTAAGTTAACAATGGCAATTATTTTTATACAAGAAGAACGGAATGAACGTCGCAAATTCCAACATAAAGTTTTTTTGTTGTTGTTTTGGTTATGATATTAACAACAGTGAACTTCGTTTTACACGAAAATATTCAGTTGATTTAATACTGACTCCTACTTTGCGGAAATTCACTTATCGCGGTCATGTCTGGAACCAATTAACCACAATGAACGAAGGACGACTATATTACAAAACGCACTGCCTGCACAGTTAAAAAACGTTTAATGTTGCCGACAGTTTGAAACATACTAATTTATATTCCATTATCAATCGCTTGCCTGTAATCTCCCAGCCTATCATCAATTGGCCATAGTCTTGTATCTTATGGTGTATATACAGTAGATGACCCCGGGGGGCCTTCATTGTCACCACTTATTGGCCTTTCTAAGTGCAGTTCCTTTTTAAGTGCAGTTATGGACTGGTGTAACTACCCTGCTTTATATTTATTTCATGTTAGCACAACATATTTGTATCTTCCAACATTCATCATCCTTTGCCATCTTAGTTGAGATGTCTAAGAGAACTGAGGAGGGCTCCACTATCAATAATACAGAGCACTCAGGCTATTATTGAGTGTCGCCGTCGATATGCATCAAGCCTTAACCCTGAGGCCAAAGCAAATATGGATGTTTTATATAGATGTTGGAGCGGGGGTACATCACAATGACTCCTGACATTAAAAAAACACAAGTCGCCAAAAAAATCCCAAGGATTTCCATAATTTACAGTATTGAGGTGGAGATACTGAACGAAACTTGAAAGCAACTTCCCCTGCGCAATTGTCACTATCCGATGGTAAATAGAGGATCTATGTCTAGTGTTTTTCCAGTATGCTCTCAAAAACAGCAGAGCGCTCCTCCCATATAAAGGTTCTCTGACTTCTTTTTGTGCAGTAGCGTCTTAAAAACAGCAGAGTGCTCCTGTTATATAGAGGATCTTTGACTAGCATTTTTGCAGTCGCTCCTTCAAAACACTGCCAGATCTTCTGCTATGGCTCCGATGTTGCTATTTTGCAAGATCTCTGTGAGAAAACGGGCTCCAGCGTCCAACCAACAGCAAACTAAGTCCTCCCTGACCAGACCGGACTGTTACAAAGTGTAAAAGGCAGTACCAGCGCTCATATCTTGTTCCACAGGTGATGGCCTGCACACGTCATGTAGAGATAAACACACGATGGCTATCAGTGGAATTAGCTTTGAGATTACAAGCCCCCCCCCCGCCTCCCTCCTCCAAACTGGTCTGATTGAGGTCTTCGCCGCCGCACCGCATCATCCATCAACGGGATGAGAGAAGAGGTGAGTAGAATGAATGATGAGGGAAAGCAGAACCAAAGGAGGGAGGTTGGAGGTTCTGATTGAGTCACACAGATAAACAGAGAGAGCAAGATTAGGGCAGAATGAAAGGAGAACGACAGCGTGATAAGTCCAGTAGCAAATGAGAAAGAAAAGTCAGGAAGAGAGATTTAATTGAAAGTGAAAAGGTGACAGTGGTTGACTTCTACTTATACTTATTTATGACTCTTAGAAGTGGAAAAATGTGTGTGTGCTCATCGAGATCCGTTATTATTCATTTGAGCGCCTCTCAGGTGTCTACATAGAGCAATAGTTTTAGTTTTATATACAGGATTACCTTCTATTTGTACGTGTTTATGGCACTTAAAAGTGTTAAAACTGTAGTTAAAACATTACCTGTACAATTCATAAAATGATCTATGATCGTAACAATCTGATTGTCTGCCAAAAGATTAGTAGTTTTACTTTATTTTAGTTTTATTATACAGTGGTTAACATCTCTTTATATTTATTTCTGACCCTTACAATTGTTAAAATGTTACGTGAAACATTGCCTGTGCAGTTAATAAATATTTTGACATATTAACAGCAACAATTTGACTCTGCCTTTCAAGCATATACATGGAGTGAGTAGTTTTGCTTTATTTTGGTTTTATTATGCTGGGGTTACCTTCTATTTATACTAGGGCTGTCAAAAATATCGCGTTAACGTCGGTACATTGATTTCATTAATGATGTTAAAATATTTAGTGTAATTAATGCATGCACACCATGTCAAGCCACTCCTCTCTCATGATGGCAGACAGAAGCACAATAGCGTGCCCACACTGTCTGACGCTCTTTTATAACCTAAATCTGACCTGAACGCGCCAGCGGTGCAATTCCAACATTGTAGATGTATCTCCAACTCACAAACATGTCCCTAGTCCTTTTGGGAATGACACTTCTTAATTGTCATGAGACAACAGCAAGGTGAATTGAGGGGCACTCCGAACATCACAACGTCTTTATTATGGTCTAAATCAGGGGTCGGCAACCCGTGGCTCTTCAGCCTCCTCGTTGCAGCTCCCTTTGCCGAGCGTAGTCATATTTTTAAACAATGAAGTAGGGGGCATGTGCATTTTCGAAAAGAATATGAAATATCCAACTCACCGCAAGTCCGTGAATGCACCTAGACTGCGTTCTGACTGCTGATTGGATGAGCAAGGGAGGGGGTAGGCTAGTGTATGCAGTGAGCCTCACTGCACGGGAGAGAAAAAAAAGGTGAGGGAGTTTTGAGTTGAGTCTGAAGCAAGTTACTGCGCAGTAAAATAAAATCACCGTAAATTCCGGTGTATAAGCCGCACATGTTCACGTCATAAAGTGGCATACTGTGAGGACCAGTCAGCTCTTTATTTGACAGGAGCCAATTATGTATATTTGTGTATACACCTTTTTAGTATTAAGTTGCTGTGTGATGAATGTAGTGCTGTTAGTCAAGTGTTCTTTGAAAAATGACACCGTGAGTCACATTGTTATGTTCTTCTGCCTCCACTGACTTCCAGTGGGTTGATGAGTTCGTTGTGAGCGCACTGCTCCTGCCAAAGAAAGAGTTAATGTCTCCCCACCGACTCGCGAGCGGCACAGTATTTAAGCAGTTAGTAGTAGTTCCGAAGTAAAGGAGATGTCACAACATTAGAATTTAGCCATAAATTAGTTGCACCGCTGTATAAGCCGCAGAGTTCCAAGTTTAACAAAAAAGTAGCGGCTTATACACCAGAATTTACGGTATGTAGTTAATGAGAGCATAGCAGTATGTTTTAGTTATGTGCTCGTGACACGCTAATCGCAGACGAGTGACTCCGGGACAGGCAGATAGTGTGCCACATGAGCTGACTGTGCACTCTCTGTTCATGACTGCTGCGAGTCCGGCCGGACCTTTCAGCAGCAACCTCAGAGCAATATATGCTTTCACTTTTATGTCTCCAAATACCAGAAAAATCTCCCACATTTCTCGCTAGTCACTTTGACAAAATAAGTCACCAAGATGGTTTGGAAAGTCGCCAGATTTAGCGAGAAAATGGCCAAGTTGGCAACACTGTGATCACATTAGATCGTATGGAGGGGCGAGCTGTTCACAAATGGACAATACATGAAAGAATCGATTAGAAAAATATCAGAGCATATACTCTCCGAATTAAAAAATAAACAGGAAATTATTCAGAAAATCTCTCTGCAAAGGCAGTCAAGGACAGGACCAATATAATGCTTATTGATGGCAATTCAGCGCTGAGCAAGGTTGCCGACCCCGTCTAAATAAACAGAAAGAGTTAACAGTTGTTACACAGTGGTTAGCATCTCTTTGTACTTATTTATGACAGTTAGATATGTTAAAATGTTACTGCAAACAATGCCTGTGCAGTTAATAAATGTTTTTCAACTGAGAACATTTCACTCACCTTCTCAGTCGTCTTTAAAAAGCGAATAGTTTGACTTCATTTCAGTTTTATTATAGAGTGATTACCTTCTATTTATACATATTTATGATGTTGATGTGTCGATGTACTAATGTATCAATTTTACTCTGATTGTCAGGTGAGTAGTTTTACTATTTTAGCTTTATTATGCAGTAGTTTGTGTTTTGTTATACTTATTTAGGACAGTTAAATTGACACACAAATGCTTGTACAGTTAATAAAAAGTTATAAGATAGCAGCATACGGTAAAAAAACATGACAAAACACTCATTATACGCTGTAAAACACATATTAATTCCAGTAATGTCTCCTACAGAGTAATCCCTGATTCACAGAGGGATTCATTAAGTTTCTTATTGCATTTTAAGTCTTGTCCCTGGCATCAGATATGAAAAAGTCAGCATTTTAAGTCAGCTTTAATGCATATTGTGTAGAAGCGAGCTGCGTTCAGTACTATAAAAAATAACAGCTTGCGAAGAAGCAATCTGAGGGTAGATTGAACATGCTCGTTAGCCCTTGTTAAAATCAACCCATGCTTTGAATTTAGAATCCTTTATACTTCTGCAGTGCGCAAGCATTACCCCCCAAAAATGAATAAAAACTCTCTTTTGTTCTACACCTTCACCCTCTCGGATGGAACATTTAAAATGAGGTCTTTGTTCGGCGGCGTGCCCAAAAAAAGCTGCAGGCGCCACCGGAGATGCCTTCAATGACGACGTTGCTTCCGTTGCACTTTTGCTTCCACTCTCTGTTTTCCATTGAAAGGCTGTCAAGGACCCAAAAAGGCATTAGTGTGTATATGCCTGACTCATGTACTGTATGTGCACACTTTCAACTCCCTCATCAAATGTCTTCAGAACTCCAATAATAATATTTTTACGATTCTTCTTTTAGGCATTGTCCTGAAATGGCCAGAAAAAATCTTACTCTGCTGCTGTGGTGAATGGTGCATTCACTTCCACCAGTCCTAGCTGCCCTGCAATCTGCAGTTGGGGGGCTTGTTTGTGGAGGTGGAAGTTGTCCGCTTTATCTGTCCTACAAGCGTCTTTCCGTGCCACACAGACTGAATCCTAAAAGATTATTGATCTGCAACAGTATTCATGTGTATATGTTTTTCTAACTATATCAAAATAAATGCATTACATTGCACTAATGTCCCACTGCAAGTGACATAGCCACACAAAGACTCTTACTAAATATATCATTAAAATAGACGGGATTTTTTTTTTTGCTACAAAAAAATGTATAACTAATAACTATATGAAAATAAATCTATATGAAAACTATATGTACAACTAAGGCGGGACAAGGCTGGTGAGGCAGATGCACAAAGACATGGACTAAAAGAATCATAACAAATGCTAGAGTTATTGTTATTATTATTATTTATTAGATTTTTTTGTATTTGGATGTATTTGGAGAAAAATAAAAAATGCACAGTATAAATAACAACAACAAAAAATCTTATTTGTGGGGTAGACAAACTAAAAATATTACAAAAATGCTGACTCTTAGTTCTTAAACAATTTATTTGTATATTTTATTTTTTATTTTTATTATAACAAAAATAATATACAAATATAATCTGAAAAAAAAAACAAATAATAAAAAAATAACTAAAAAGGCTTAAACAAAAAATAACTGAAATCCAATCATAAATCTCATTTTACATTTAAAACAGAACAGCACTGCTGGGTGCAGACCTCCGCCAAGGCCAAACAATCTTAATTTAATTTGGCTCAGCACCTTCATAGAAACGCTGTCCTGTCCATGTCCTGAGTAGGTCTGAATTTTGATTTTTTGAAATTGATGAATTTTGAAGATGTACGCAAGTATTTTTTCATGTGAAATTAGGAAAACCCAGAAGACGTCCTAGATTTGCATATTTGCACCAAAATGTAGTGCGGTCTTCGGTTAATGACATTTTTTTTTCTGTAATCCTGAAATAAACAACAACATAACAACCAAGATAACATTATGTGCAGATAATAGATGACATCATGTGTTTATTTGCTGTAGTAGTGTGGATGAAATGAGAGCCACTTAGTTAAAGGAGGCTGGTTCTGAGCTGTCAAGATGTAAACTGACCTACTTTGATGGGAATCTGCGGGCAGACAATTTGTCATTGACTCTCTATCTGAGGGGAACCACTTTGCGTCAGGGTGGACATCATCATCATCACTGGTGGCCGCATCGCTCAAAGCTCATATTGATCTATCAGACAACACACAAGCATTTATCTGCATGGAACAAGATGGCGCTGGGTTGGCAGGAGCCTGTCAAAGGTGGCCTTCCTCCTGGTGGAGTTGCCCCAAGGTGTTCTGAAAGGAGCGAATAGACTCACTCACTCCCTGACATGCAGCAACTGAGCATGAGTACTGAGCTGGAAGGATCTCGATCTATATCTTTGCAAAAAAGCCTGCGGCAACACAACAACGTCTCCAAAGCCCAAAACTCCAAAAATACCGTAAATTCCGGACAATAAAACCATAAAACTTTCACACGCTTCAAACCCTGCAGTTTAAACAATGATGCGGCGTAGTGATGGCTAAAAAGAACGACAGTTTCCATGAAGCTTAGAGGGCCGAAGTAGTGAAGCGGACTCTATTATCACGTTTTGAAGTCTTACGCAGCGATGGCGTTTTGATCTGACAAATCTTAAGTAAGTTTGATCGAGTGTAGAATTACTACAGCTTCTGCTTGGATGGCTTGGACCACGGCAGCTGTTGAACTCAGACGGAAAAAAGGCGTCTCACTCATCGGAGCTAACGAGTGATGGTGAGAACACCCTGTGTAGCCCTCGAGACATGAAATAACATCCCTATGGTCACTTTTACACTTGTATTATCCAATATAGTAGACATAATCATAGAAAATATAAATAAGACATAACATACACTCACACGTTAGCATTGACCGCGTACTTCCTGCGGTGGCTATTGTCTCCTCAGTGCTACTGACACCTAGTGGCCAGTGTATAATACTGTTTGTGGTTAAGGAGCGACTCACTTAAAGGTGTACACAAGCCACAAATATAATGCCACATATCACGTCTTCTTAATGTCTTATATTTATAGTTTCGCTCAGTTAGCCATTTTTATGCTTTGAAATGCTTAATTTAGGCCAAGAATTCTTACAATTTGCTTTATTTTACGAATAATAAGCCGTATTCAACCACGAAACAGCAATAATTTATTCATGAATTCATTTTTGAAAAAAACGCAATAAAGCGAGGGCGCGATGTTCGAACCGCAATGTAGCGAGGGACGATTGTACTATGGTTAACGTCTATTTATACTTATTTATGACAATTAGATGTGTTAAAATGTAACTTGTAAAACATTGCCTGACCAGTTAACACATGTTCTTCAAAGGATTAGACGTTTTACCTTATTGTGCTTTTATTATACAGTGGTTAACTTTTCTTCACGGTTCTTTAACCATTAGAAAGTTAAAACACTTCAGTTAATAATAAGTTAATAAGGGCTGCCAAACAAATTAATTGGCTTCACATAATTTCGTTTGGGTTAATTTGAAACTAGAACAGCATTAGTATTGGACGTCATTTGGTGTGCCTAATATTGAGTCCTGTGCGAGTATTTTCTGTTGCAACCTCATTTTCACTTTCAACTCCTATTGAATTTTTTTTGGGGGGGAAAGCAATTACGTCCAAACAAGCACGACGCAGCGGAGTGGAAAATGGAAGAATTCATTTCATCAAAACAATCCAAAGGTATACGCTAGGAAGCTTGATCGTTTGTTCTCAGTAAGGAGCAGAATTCAGCAATTGTGTGCTTTTGCTGTATCTTATTTCTTGAATACAATCATGTTTTATAGTCATTATTTATGTTGCAAATGTTGAAAAAGCCTTTCCCATTGGATACAATAACAGAGTGAAGCTTAATTTGATTCGTCGCCAGCCTAAGTGTAATTGCTGCCTGTAACTCCACTGAAATGCACATGAACTGTAAGGAAAGAGTGGGAGATTGGGCTTTTTCTGTTCTGCCTCCCCGTGTGACTCTTACCTCCGTGTGGACGACCTTTCAGGAAAAGCTGAAAGAAAATGCTGAGCTCTTAATTGTCCCCAAAGAGAGCCACTAACTCCAATCTCAGATTTAAGCTACCAATTCTGTCAGAATGTTTTGTAAGAAAAGAAGCCGGGCTTGTTTGTTCTGGAGGCAGCTGGGTCAGGAAACGTGTTGACAGGTCGGCCTTGGAGCACGGAAATCTATTCTTTTTTGTCTTGTTTTTTAGCTACTGTCTTTTGTTTATGTTTTCCAAATGCTTCCATCAAAGTAGTTGTGTTTTTATCAGTGAAGGTTTGTCCACTTATTTGGTTGTTTGCATGCAACTTACCGGCCGCTGTTGTTTTTGAGGGGCCCGTGTATAAAATATCATAAAATATTGGCATTTTAACGCAATAAATAAAGTTTATAATACTTTTACTAACTACTACTACTACTACTAATAATAATAATAAAATTGCATAGTTAAAAAAACATACATCTCTGTGAAATCTAATGTTATTCCAACAATAATATGTTACATGGTCAGAGCAATGCTAAAATTCGGAACTACGGTGGAACCTTGGTTATTAATTTGTTCCACGTCAGACTCCAACCAAAACGCATGCGAACTGAATCCATTTTTCCCATAAGAAATAATGTAAGTCCAGTAAATTAGTTCCACAAAGCCAAAAATGTTTTACTTCTACAGTTATAGTTTAATTTTATGTTACTTAATGTTACTTTTACCTTCATCAAAGACGTGGTTCTTGATGTGACTGTGCCCAAAGACACCATGTGTCAACTAGATCAACCACCACCACCTTCCTGTTTTGACATGTGTTGTTTCTTGAATTCAATAGTGTTTGTCACCTCCATAACCCAAAATGGAGCCAAAAAAAGTTGAAAATGCCAGCATTCTGATAAACAAAAAAGATGAGAAACACGATTGAATTCAAGAAATAACTCATGACAAAACAGGAAGATGGTGACCGTGTGGTGTCTTGCTGCCACATTTAGTCTTTGGGAACAGTAGTCTTCAATGAAGGTAAAAGTAACCTTTGTAATTTATTTGCATTTTGATTGTTTTATTCATGTACAACTATAATTTTAAAACTATAAAAACGTGTTTTGTGTTAACATTTTGAGAGTCAAACACCAATGACGGGAAACGTAAAATCAGGTTCCGGTTGCCATTTTGTTCTCTAGCTAATAGGACGCTAACAAGGAAGGACATTTTTTAATAATAAAAAAAAAAGAATACAGATGGACTCATGCTGTGTATTAATAACCGGAGAATGCACGCAAATCGCAAAATCATGGTGTAAAATTACAACGTTAACAAAAAAACTGCTAACTGGGGTGGACTCTAACCGAGGTTCCACTGTAATCACAAACTGCATATTGGAACAATTTAAGAAGAGACAATACTTTGTTTCCCTGTTAAATTGTATCCCATATGAACAAAATGTGCTATGCGAATGCATGATTCGAGGCCGGAAGTTTCATTTGGATCTGGTTCAGATACCAAAAAAAAGCACAAAGCATTTATATCTTTGCCAGATCTGCATCTGGATGTCAAACCACATTTAATTCCAGTCTTATCCAGATTGGTCTTTTGGAAGTGTTACACATTCCTATGCTTAAATTTCTATCAAATCTCATGAGGACTCAGAATACAGTTTCTTCACTCATTGATTTCGACGGGTGACGAATAAGCCTTGATGGCTGTCTGAATGACTCGATGTGAGGAATCCGTCAAAAGGCTCATTACATGTCTTCATACTAGGTTTAGAAAATGTCACTTCCATTAAAGGCTAGGCCCATTAGGATGAGTTTCTATAGGTGTGATGATCATTACTTTTACTTGCTTGTCTTGTCTTTAACCTTCTTTACCGTTCCTCCCCGAGGGGAACACATCCAAGCACTGCCTCGGGGAAGGCAGGCTGCAATCAGATAGAAAATGACGGCTTTCTATCAGCAACAATCCACAGCTCCAATAGGGATGCTTATCCACTCAAAGCCTCCAGCTGCATTATGGCAACCGTCTCCATTGTATCAAAAGAAGCTCTGTCTTTTTCTTTAGTCTTCTGGAGTATTGGGGGGGGGAAGATAGGATTGCCTTCAATAAGCCAATAAGATGTGAAGGAAGGAGGCTATTTGCATGAAAGTCATCTCATCTTTTGCTGACTGACAATAAAGTTTTGCGAGCAAAAGTCAGAATTGAAAGAAAAAAGTTATAATATAATGAGATATTTTCCGGTGAAGTGAATAAAGTTGTAACATGAGGAAAAAAAGCCATGATTCTGAAGTCATATGAAAATATTACGTAATTTCCTCTTTATTTGGACGACAACCATGTCATTGTTATGAGTGAAGTTGTAATATTATGTTAATAAAGTCACTGTAATATGATTTTAAAAAACTTTATGCAAAAAAAAACCCTTTTTATTGTGCATGAAGAAAGTCGGAATAGTATGAGAAAAAAGCCACAATCAGGTGAGGGGGATAAAAAAAACAAAAAACTTAAAAAAACGTAACTGTCCTGAAAAAAAGACAAAAAAAAAATCCTTTTATGAAAATTTATCGTACTAAGTCGTACCAATATCACTTAAAAAGTTATTTCATGAAAAGTAGTCATTTTTAAATTTGGCAAGAACTATTTTACAATGATATGATAACTAGGGATGTCCGATAATATCGGCTACTAATAATTATAGGCCTGATATTGGCATATAACTGTGATATGGCCAACATCCGCATCAATGAAAGCCGATATAAAGCTTTTATTGTCAAAGTCGCTAAATTGCAACAATTTATTCAACAAATAAATTGTTGAATCATATAGTTAATACTGTGCCGCTCACAAGCCTGTGAGGAAGAAGTAAGTCTTTATTTAGCAAGCAAAATAACAACAGAGCTCAAAATAAACTTACCACCTCCAAATAAATCGCAGGGGGGGTTACCATTCCACATATCATTCTTACTCACTGTGTCTTTAAAGAAAGAGCTTTTTTGAAATGTCCTAATTTTATGAGAATAAAGTTTTTAAATGACCCTTGACTTGCAACATGATTCTTGTTATGTTACATTATTCTGGTATTATTCCAATAAAATCACGACTCTGCAAAAACCAAACATTTATGCTGTAAAAATACAACATTACTGCTGTAATCTTTATTTATCATAAACATGACTCCATCATCATAATATCATCACTTTATTCTTGTAAAATGATGACTTTTTCACACATAATATTATTACTTTAATCTGGAAATACTATGATAACTTTTTTGTCATAACATAATGAATGCGTTCTCATACTGAAACACTGTTTCATTTGTATTCATAATATGTGCATATATTACATAATTGTATATGTGTAAAATCATCATCTGTGTGTTCCTCCTCTTTCTTTGTATTTTGGATAGCCGGCATTTTGTGTCTTTTTTAACAGCTGCCAAAATGCACTATAGTCTCGCAAAGATGCTCGCAAATTGATCTCCTGTTGAACGGAAGCACACATGACTCAAGGAATACGAGCGCCAATCTTTGTCTCATCAGTAGTCACCTGCAGTGCTGGAAAAGATAGCATTTTTGTCCTCTCTAATGCATTTGGAATGTCCCCTTCCTTTCTAATGCGTGGGCAGATGTATTAAAACGTCATCCCGCCTGCATGTGCCACAACACACACCTCGACGTGGAAGAGTGTGATTTATGTAGATCTCATATTAAAGCACCTGCTGTGAAGTGGACCTCATGTTTTATTCACGGGGAGCGTTTCATGTGTGTGTGTGTGTGTGTGTGTGTGTGTGTGTGTGTGCGCGCGTAAGATGGTATGAGCAGTGTGTACAGTATATGTATCTGAGTTATCACAGGCATTTGTTGATGAGAGTGGGAGGGGGGGAAACAGATGGACTGACACTGAAAGTCTGCATGAAAGCCACAGGTGGGACACTCGAGTGGAAGCCATGTGATTCCATGAAAGAATGATGTCAGTACACACCAAATACAACATGACGTTACTGAAAATATACAAATTCATAATGGTTCTCAGGAGATCCTGAAAAACAGCACAGAGCTCCTGTCATTGAGAAGATTGTAGGCCCTTCAAAACAGCAGACATGTCATATAAAGGATCTTTGACTAATGTTGTCACAGTAGGTCCCAAAAAACAGCAGATTGCTTCTGCCATATAGAGGATCTTTGACTAGTGCTTTTAGACTAGGTCAGTTGTCGGCAACCAGCATGCCTCCTTGTTGTTGCTCCTACGCGGAGCGCTGTGATTTTTATTTTATTTTTTATACTGACGCAGAGGAAATGTTTGAAAGAGTTTGAAATATCTGACTCGCCTCTAGTCCGTGAATGCATCTACACTGTGTTCTGACTGCTGATTGGATGAGCAAGGGAAGGAGGAAGGAGTCCATTTGTTCAGTCAGTGAAACACGAAAAAGACGTCTTGACAGCGTGCTACCCCCATGGTAAGCTGTCCATAACCATGAATACGCCCCCAAAAAATATATCGGAAGAAAAAAGTTTGATTCTGAATGGATATATTCCTTTGCCTTCAGTGCCAATGACGCTGGCTTACCCCCCGCGGACTTGATATGAGGCGAGAAATTAGCGGTAACGGTGAAAAGACATTTTGAAAAGACTTTTTCTAAAAAGTACCCAACTGCAGATGGGCGTAAGGGAGCGATTTCGGAACTACTACGGAAGGTTGAGCAGAGCAAACATACTCTGAAGAAGTGGATGAAGGCTCCAAAGTGAGCTACAGCTGCTAGCGTTGTGACTGCACTGGAGATCGTAAGGAGGAGGAAGCCATTCACAGATGGACTATAAATGAAAGAATCGTTCATAAAAATATCAGGGCATCTATTCTCTGAATTAAAAAAATAATCAAGAAAAAATAAACAAGATATTAATATTGTTATGAATTATTCAGAGAATGAAAGAAATGCTCCTCCGTGCAGAGACAGCCAAGAGCAGGACCAGCAGAATGGCAACAAACATCACCAGTAGGAAAATGGATGACATTCATTCAGTGCAAATTCAGTGTAAAATTTGACAAAGATTAAAAGTTTATAAGCTGTGTCATGATTTGCGGCACCAGGCCATTTCAATTTGCTAGAAGAGGAGGCAAAATGGTTGCCGACCCCTGAACTAGGTCCTTAAAAACAGCGGACGTGTCACAAAGACGATTATTTGACAAGCATTTTCACAGTGGGTCCTAAAAAACAACAGAACAGTGTTCCTGGCATATAAAGGATCTTTGACTTCTGCTTGTGCTCTTGTCTAATAGAGGATCTTTGACCATGTGTTTTCATAGTTGCTCCTTATAAAACAGCAGACGTGTCACGTAAAGGATCTTTAACTACTGTTTTTGCAGGTAGTCCAGTTGTATCGAAAATCTTTGACTAGTGTAGCAGGTTCTTCAAAACAGCACCGTGTCTGTCATATACAGTAGTACGTTCTTAAACACAGCAGAAATGGCATGTAAAGGATCTTTACATGCTCGTGTTTTTGCAGCCCGTCCATGAAAACAGCAGCGCCATCCTGTCATATCAAGGATCTCTGGCGTCAGCATTAACATAGTGCCTCTGTGTTGTTCTTCTCAAAAGTTTGCAGGTAAGGTCGACTTTGTAAAGTAATCAAAGGTGTACTTACGATGGTGAAGTTCATGACCTTGAGGATCCAGATGGTGAGCGCCAGGTTGATGAGGATGAGGATCATCAGCAGCAGCACAAAGAAGTAAAGGCAGCGTTTCCTCCAGCCGTAGATTCCCACTTTGTACACTTGTGGTTTGTCTGAAGTCTGGACATTGTTCCTATGACTGCACTGTTCCTGGGTCATCTGGTTCAGGACACAGAGGGAGGAGGTCATGATGACTCAGGGCAGTCAGCGTTTTGTCGTAATTACAAAGCCAGCGCTTCTCTTACAGCGACATTAGCGGCCTCATTATGCAAATGACTTCTACTCGGGTGCCTAATTGATACGACAGCCTCGTAAGTTGAAGTGACTTTTGGTCCTTGTGGACAGACTTTGCGCTGAATTTTAGCAGCCAGCATCAAGTACAGTTATTCACTCTTCTTGTTGACATTTTGGAGAGGTGAGAAACAGCGCGGCTCTGCTAATTAGCCCTTGACACATGAATCCTGCATGAAGCGATCTGAGATGTTTTGACGACTGCACCGCCATGTAAACTGTGAAGTCACCTCCCCTCGAACATTTAAAAAAAAAAAACAGATTTCTTTTGGCCTTTTGTCAAAATGCTAAATCACTTCAGGTCACTGAATACAAGCTTTTTTGTTACTGTTGTGTTATGGTTTTGCCTCATTACGTATTATCTTGCCTTTTCCAGTTCTGACTTTCTTCTAATTGACTCAGACAGCCTTGTGGCTACAGTGCCACCTGGTGCTCCGGCATGCACATATCAGACTGACGGCGAGACTTTCAGTGGCAACCACGTTTAATATGGCGCTGTGATATGCGCGCTAGGCTAGGCCATGTCCACAAGCATATCTTTAATCCTCAACACGGTTTTTATCGTTTTGAATCGCGCTTCATGAGTAGCCTTTAAATGTAACCGACACTTCGTATTGCAGCCTTAACTCCTGATCGGTGGTGTGTGTGTGTGAGTGACAGGATGAAAAGCTCAGAATCTGACAGTTGTTTGGGGCTTCCTGCTGGAAAAAAGTGTCCCCATAACCAAAACAATTGGATTTCAACCAGGAAATGAGCTGATCCTATCATATCTCTAATGCTGTGTTTACCCACAAGTTATGCCTATGCCCTTGGCTCTCGGCCATCATATTTGTAAAGCCGCAGAGAGCCAGCGGTCATTGACCAACAGCGGGTGCTGGTACTGATCCACAAGCAGTCTATAAAAAGGCCTAATGGGCAGCTGCCTGGCTGTTTGGCAATCACCAACCAGCCAATAACATTTTGTAAAAGCTCATTTCTCCCTATGTAATCGGAGCCATGCTTTTGTTTTGGATCCTGGCTTCCTTCACCCTCTGGTTGGTTGAACAGCAGAAACATGATCCAATACTTTGTTTTGCCTCTAATTTGTTTCCCTCCCATCAAGTCTTCATTTCACTCAACGACAATTAAAATCGAATCAAATCTTATTATTACTTTTTGTGCTCGAGGCGATGAAGCTATAAAAACTAGCCCAAAAAATTGCCAAGTTGTCAGCATGCCCTTGTTTCTCTCTTCATGGATTAGTTGAAAGTTGAAGCCGGTGCGAATAATTTAATAATTGTTCCACTGCTCGTTTTTCCTCTCCCGCCTCTTGAGCTCCTTCTTGTCCATCATTCGAGACGTTGCCTCTTCCTCTGCCGTCAAGTCCAAATGAAAACCCGAGCCGGGCGCCTCCTTGTCTTATGCCATTTGTTTCAGTTAGCAGCTAATGCGTGCCGTTGTCAAAAACAATTCACTCCTGTGGTCGGTGGCGGCACGTACTCCTAAACTGGCGAAGGCTGTAAATTGTATTTTAGCCGGAGAGTTATTAGGGCCATTACGGCGACGCTTGAATTGCCTCCTCATCCTCACAGTCACACAATTAGAATGATCATTAATCGCTATCAGCGCATCGACGGGGCAGACGAGACATCATGGAGTTATGCTAAGCATATGGGCCAATGAATCAACGATCGCTAACTAAACTGTCCGTTATCGTTCTCTGACAGGAATGTGCATAGGAATCGGCTGATGTGGTTTTCCAACGGTGTGCAAGCTAATTGCAAGCAAGCAAAGCTTGAGTGTTGACATTACTCTTTTACTCTTCAGGTTCCATTTTGAGTCAGTTATTGTTTATTGCGGTTAATTGGTTCCAGACGCGACCATGATAAGTGAATTCCCACGAGGTAGGATTCTATACTAATAAACTGAATATCTTCGTAGCAAAAGTGTATTATTCATAACGTATACTTGTCTAAAACTAGATATGACATAACACCCCTATAGTCACCTTTACTCTCCTATTATTCTTTGTTTACACCACATCGCTAATGCGCAGGCTAGCGAGCTAACTAGTTAGCATCCAATGTATTTGTTCTAAACTTAAGGGTTTCACACGGAGTGGGAAGAAGGACAAAGTAAGAAGCCAAAAACTTAACCCCTTTCCATTTCACCTCAACTGCTAATGCATTTGTTTGTGCACTCCGTGTATTCATCATGTACCATTTACCAATTTTTAAATAGAAACCAAATTGAAATGCCATAAGAAAAGGATAAGGCAATAGAAGTTAAGGATTGTGATGTATTGATAAATGACGTAACATTGCTAATAAATAATCATGAATGTATCATTAGTTATGAAAAGCTAATAGTTGACAGAAACATCGTTCAAAATATGTTTTTTGGGAAAAGTGAGTTAAAAAAAAAGTGCAAGTGCAGTTTAAGTTTGTGTTTACATGGGATCATTTTCAATTCAGAACGTGAAAAACGTGTCAGGTTGCTCTTGTGTTTACATGAACCGTGTTTTGGAAACGAAATAGACGTGAATGTAGATCAAGCATTAGCGGGAATGTGGCGCACTTAAAACAACTCTTCCTTTAAAAAACGCGTCTCGTCTTACATTCGAGGCAGAGAGAGTTATGAATGCAAACTGGCAGGCAAGATATTAAAACATGGCTTCCAAAAACAAGTCTTGAATGAGAAGGGTTGTCTGATACGTGTCGCGCAACCCGCCTCTCACCCAAAGTCAGCTGGGATGGGATCCCGTGACCGTGATGAGGACAAGCGATATAGAAACTGGATTGATGAATGGATCTCCTATTTGGGCGTACGTGTGAATGGGCCGATTTTGACACAATCCTTCTTTAAGGCTTTGTTGCTTTCTATTTTACCTCTGGAATAACAACGTAACGACGTTCAGAGATGCTAAAATCCAACATCAAATCTTCTTTTTATGTTCCTGAATGATTGTTGGAGATAAACTCAAATGTGAACAACAGATTTTTTTTACTCAGCAGCAGCCTTTTTTTTCTCTGATCATTACCAGCCAGGTTTTATTGTCCTTACTTGCTGGCCCTTTGCAGATGAGCCAAGCGTGCTTAATACTTACAGACACTAAAACGCCTCCCGAATCACAGTAAACCGAATAACGAGTTTTGTCCCAACAAATCTGCTTTTCACAACAATAAGGACGGGGAAAAAAAACCTAAGAAAGCAAAGCTGCAGGCTAGAATGTGCTTAAATAGATGAGTAACTTCCTCATTCTGTCTATTATGTTTATTCCTAATCTGGTGCACAAGCAGGGGATGTTTTTGTGTCTTTTTTGTGTATGCTAAGTAGCTTTAACACGCTCGTCAGCGGCACGACGCCGCACTTAATGAGGATCATTTGGCAGAGTCCAGACCACTTTCAAGGCTTCCACGTTACAGCTGAGCTAATGAAGAGAGAAAACACACAGATTGTCATCGCACGCGTTTTTAAAACTGGCACGCTCCAGGCAACGCTATAATGAACCTCTGTCTAAAACGTCACCATTGGTAACGGCGCAGAGGAACTGACTTTGTCCCAGTTTTGATCCTGGATTGGATTCCGCACGGATAGAACCAGATAGGATGACAGAAAACGGGTCCATAGACACCATCTGAGCATCTGAGGGAAGTGGAAGTGACTTTGCCAGGCTTAGTCTGAACTGGCGCCCCGCCGTGATGAAGACATTTTGGACTTAAACTAGGCTAAGCCCCAAAAAACCCCCAAAAAACTCCAAAGCAAACCGAGAAAGAGAGTTTTGGGAATAAACAACAACACAGGGCAATTAGTGTAATAACTCTCCTCCAAGAACAAATTACAGTATATTGTTGGTTTTATGGCAAAAACTGTTCAAATTTATACCTTGAAGGGGAGAAATACCCAAACATTCATGGCGTCCTTCTTTGGCATTAATAGCGCTCATGAGTTCATGTTCATCAAAAATATAGCTAATAGCTGAGTAGCATGATTGGAAAGTGCATGCAGAGGTAGATAAAGCTGCTGGATGCACACTCACTGTACTGCCATCTTGTGGTGTTAATTAAAATGAATGCATCAGGAGGTTGCCTACAGCCACAGCTGTTCACGCCAATGTTTTTTTTTTTATTTTAAAAGGTACCCAAAGCGCCTCACGGTGAAGTGAAGCCATTATTCATTCACTCCTCGGTCACACACTGGTGGTAAACTACATCTGCATCCCCAGCTGCCCTGGGGTAGCCTGATGGAAACGTGGCAAAGTGGGTGAAGTCTTTTGCCCACAACAACAGTGACTGGGTGGAGGTGTTGCCACCGGCGCCACAAGTTGCGGATGCTAACCGGAAAACGTACGCAAACTGAGGCAAAATGTTGGCATGATTTTTTTACATGAACGGAAAAACAGTAACTGGGGCGTAATTGGTACTAAGACGTATTTGAAAACAAAGTTTCTAACGAAAGCGAATTCTTCTGTCATAAAAAAAGAACTCCAACGGACTCAGTGCGTCACCAGCCACGAACCTCACCGCACGCCACTGGCCATGATGATGCATGGTATGCTGACCACCTCCTATTATGACATTTTTACCCAGAAAATGTTGGTGATACTCCAAATTTGACACGGTGTTCTAAAAGGGAGGTTCCACTGTAGCGTTGTTATGATTTCTGTGCTGCTTTCCGCCTGGAGGCTCCTCCACCTACGAGCATATGAGTGTTTACGGTTCATGACACAATTATGATTAAGAGGTTCGCCTCTCACCGCCAGGGAAGAAGTGGGGAGCGTGAATACAAAGAGTGATAAATAAATAAATAAGTAACAACAAGGGAGGAAAATAAGGAGAAAAGCAATTTAGCGTCACTGTCTTTCTTGGGGGGGAACGGCGGCGAGCTACGTGGAGTTGACCTGCCCCTCCATGTGACGTCTCCATCTTTATCTCAACACCATTTTCCCATTAAAGTGTAGAGATTGGCCCAGGGGGAGCGTGAAGATACCGTACGCAACATTTCATTTTCACTGTGATTAATTTCCGTCGGTATCTCGATAATTAACAACACAATGTAATTGCTTTGAGCCAAACGGATGGTTTCCACGCTGAAAAAAGCTTATAAAACACTCCTTTTAGCTAGCACAAACACTCTACGCGTAAAGTTAATTAATCGCCATTGAATAATAAATGATTGTGCTGAAAGAAATTGGGTTTTAAATCATTTGAAAGGAGATAAAAGTAAGCAATAAAGGAAATACGCATCTACATCACCTTTCGGTGGCAGTGAAGAAGACAATACACGCATTAGTGTTTAATACTTACAGACACATTAGTGTTTTATTGTTTGTAACGCTTTCATATTGAAATGGCTGACTTCAGCATATCCTGCATCATCACGAGACAGCCGTATGAGACTTCATTTGTGTGTTTGTGCGCGTCTGTGTGGTTCACGTGCGCTACATTAGCTTCTCGCGCTAACCCGCTAACGAGGCGCCATCGAGCTAGCAGCTTCATTTTGTCTCTTGTTATCAAAAAACGCAATAAAACGCAATGAGAAGGTGTTCTATTGTTTTTATGTTCTAAAAGGTTGATGATGGTGACAGTTGAAACAAATTACAGGCGTTCCTTGCCACTTTGCCGTTCAAATTGCGCACGTTTTTTCTAGAATATATTTATTAATAAATCATGCAGCCTATTATTAGTCAAGAAATATGCACACTGAAACAAATGTCTCATTTTTTTTCTTAAATCAGGAATTTTCAAGCATAAAATTGACCAAAGGAACTAAAATACAAATATAAGGCATTCAGAGGACGCATTAAAAGATGCTGTGAATGATATGTAGTAATCTCCACAGGTCACTAGGTGTCAGTAATGTTACTGTACTGTACTGTTCGGGGAGACACACAATCACAAGACTTGATCGCCGGATGCTTTTATTGCAGATTTGTTGTATCTTGCAACGGGCACAATAATCCCGAATAAAAATCCCTAATAAACGCTCGGGCTGTTGTGGCCGTAACCCACGGCAACCTAAAACTCCACTCTGAACACCCAACTTCACTTCCTGTCCGCCCGCCACTCAGCTCCCAAGGGAACACATTTATAGCAACACACACGAGCACAAGTCTTATTTAAATTGAAATGGCTTATTTACTCTTGTCATGTCTACTATATTTGGTAATACAGGTGTAAAGGTGACTATAGGGGTGTTAGTTCATGTCTAGAGCACTCTAATAATGTTAAAACCCGTATTTTGAATGTCATAAACAGGTTTTCTATAACTAAGAAAATATTACATTTAGAAATAAGGAATACTTCTTCGTGCGGGTCTGGAACCAATTAGCCGTGATAAACGAGGGACTACTGTATTCCAAATAGAATTCACCTCAGTGAAAATTTGAGCATCATGGATCAGATTGTGTAAATTCTGAAAGTTTTGCTGTACTGTACTTTTTTTTAGTTTTTCACTACAATGCAGGACATAGATTCTAGTAAATATAGCCCACACTACCTCTCCCACCCGCCGGGCCAAGAGAATATTGTTAGTGGTGGGTTCAAACCGAGCAGAAGGTCACGACACTCGACAGGATTTGAGCGAGGATTTGTCTTCGGAGCGTGGAGACGGAATTGTCACCTTTTCTACTTGTTTGTTATCTCACCCAAATCCTCTGCAAAAAATGCGTCCTTTATTGTGAGGCTGTTTTCCTCATTCATGCATTTCCTAAGCTTGGTACTGAATGCAAAACATGCAATTTTAGACTCAATACCAAAGCACAAATTCCGCTGCTTGTCTTGCTGTTTTATCTTTAGTGCACTTTGAACACTGTTCATATGATTTCAAGGTCCAGTTGTTGGTGTTGTTTTGTGTAAGCTCGCTGACTGATCATTGGTATGCGCCATGCTGTGTGCCGTTCGCCACCCTGAGCCTGAAATTATAATGTTTATGTTAAGTGGCCATCGGTCTGGCTCCACTGTCAGGCGACGTGATGCAGCAAACAAAGAGCTGGCTGTAAACGCTGAGACGATGAGGCGGTGGTTACAGAGTCGCTTAATAAATGAGACTGGGGGACGTCGATTTTAGAGCAGAAGATCTATGGTCATCGTAAGACTTTTGATGATTAAATTTGAGGTGACATTGAAGAGTAAACATCCGTCAACGCATCAAAGCAGCACCTTGTTAAATCCCTGAACTGACCTGAAAGGGCTAAAAACCCAAACAAGCATGGTGTCTACTTCTATTGAGGGACATTATAGTTCTATGTGGTCATCAAAGCATTGTTGAAACTGCAAATCTCATGGTGGCCTAAGATTTCCACACAGGTACATCATGTACATCCAGGTTAGGGTTAGGGAATGTTGTCTGACCCAGCCGGGAGGTTAACTGATTCTGTGGACCACACAGGAGACTCGGCGGTTACACGGAGCGAGGCGTTAATTGGAGCATTTACAGCCTTCCCCCCCCTAAACACCCGCCTCGAGACCAGTTTGCTTCAGAAAGCAGTTGTCAGGTAAGAACGACCCAACTAAATGCTTTTTTTTACTCATTTAACCACTGATAGAGGACCACTCTGCCTGAGCTATACCCAAAAACACCCCTTTAAGTGCCACCTCCAGTGTCAAAAGGGTCTACGATTTCCAAATCTTCTGTTTTGTCTTTTTTGAAGTGTTCATAACAACCTTTTAGCCTCCAACGGACCAACATGAATGCACCCTGGTACTCCAAAACTACTTAGTACGTCTCACCGCGTGTTTACTCAGCGTGGACTGAGCACGCTGAAGGACAAACGGCCCTGAAGAAACTACCCAAGAAAAAACAAAGTGAAAATCAGGTGGATGGGGAAACAAAGCAATAAATCAAAGTGGTCATAAATGTCCGAAAAGAGAGCCGGTTTTGGACATTGAAACAGCAGTTTCACTGAGGACACCTTTTAAGGACTTGCTGAAATATTAACATTGTAAAATTCTGAGTAAACTTTCATTCGAGAGTAGCGGGTGCGGAATGATGGGGTTTGGCGGGTGGTCCCACTTGAAACAGGGAGACGGTATGAATAACATTGAGACGGAGACACAGAGTCGCGGTCAAGGGCTGGAAGGGCGTAGGGTATTTGGGGAGCGGACTCTATTTGCAGACGTTTTAAAAGTGTGCGGTGTGACAGCTGCCGAGGGGCCGGGGGGGCAGTAGGTTAACACACTAAGGAGCTTGCATAGTTGAAACAAATGGGCTTTAAATGACTGATGGTGGACAGTTAAATTTGAGTTTTTTTAATTTTGGGTTACATTTTTAAGTCTCTAAGGTCCCACAGAATATTGAAAGCATGTTGTCCAAAATGTAGCCTTGATGCGACATACAGTTTAAAAGTGCTTTTGGTAAGCCCTACTGGGAGCACGCCGTTTTGTGTGCCTGTGGCTTTAATGCTAATGAGCGGTTTGTCCTTGTTTGTCTGTGATACACTGTGTGACTCCTACAAGTACGCTTTATCTGCTTTTTACATGTGACGCATAATCCAAACCTGCGGAAAAAACACACATGACAGGAAGGAAGAAGTGAGAGAGTGTGGAGGAGTGTAGCGTGCAGAAGGTGCAGGGTAATTGTAACGCATGCACACACACGCGTGCGCACACATGCACACACATACTTCAGTTCCACATATGAAAATGATAAATACGTCATGGTGTTATATTTGTAAATAAATGGCTACTTTGATGTAAAACAACCCATTTTTGGTGTTGTTTATGTTGTGGTGTAGTTGTTTAGATATTTCAGCTGTCACAAAAGCAAAAAAATATTTGTGTTAAAGTGAAAGTTATGCTTGAAATGTATCTTTTCACAAAAAGCTGGTTTTCTCCCTTTTCTAGTCAGGAACTGATATTTTCCTGGAACTTTCCTATGTTCTGCTGCTGATTACTAAAGAACACAAAATGGTAGACACAAACAATTTTTTCTGATGAAAGATGGGAGTCTAATCTTTCTTTTGGGTAGTTGTCGAAGTTTATATAGCCATAGAACACAATATTGCGATTGCCTTGAAATAGTAGCCAAAATCATCTGAAATGGCCGGTACTGATGGGGTTGTCTTTTGAAAAATGGCTTGGATTGAATGAGTTAAAAAAACATGCAAATACAATGTCAAATCCATGTAAAATAGTGGCGAATAAAACTTTGTATCCATCGAAATATGTCAGTGATAACAATGGTGATGATTTGGACACCACATGATGATGACGACGATACACATAATTAAGTTATTAACATTTTATTCACCTGGCGTGATTGGCCCCCATAACGACAACCGAGCTTCTTCTTGAACAGAAGGCGTTCAAGATCCTCCCCATGCTAAATAACATGCGTGACGGCGGCGGACATGAAAGGTAACTATTTTGATTGGATTTCCATAGTTCCTGTATTTTGCCAATGTTGTCTGTGGAGCAGAAACTGTGTGCCTCTTTTGCATTTTACAGTATGCGCTTACTGTTAACATCAGAGGCCACACAATGAAACCATGATATTCGTGTCAGGTTTTTGCATTCCCCCATAGATTTTGATAGATTTGCATAGATTTTTCCCGCATTTGGTGCTCATAAACAGGCTCTAAGGGTGCATATTACAGTTCATAAGTCAGTTTTGCATAATAGGGGACCTTTATAACAGGGCACGCTCCGGTCAGTGATGGAGCAGTTGCAATTTTTCCTGATTTTCTTGAATAGCTGACAGTTATTTTCTTCTTATATCAGAATTTGAAGGAGATTCGACACAAGCTGCCTGAAGCAACTGCAGTCAAAGATCACGTCGGTGTCATTTTTTTAGCGTTATATTGATTGCGTTTGCTAATTGAAGATTGCATCACGGGGACGCATTTTTTCAGTTACTTGCGTGTTCTTTCAAATCAAAACACATAAAGTTGTATCGTACTTGCTTCTAATCGCCTACAGCCACTCTAAGTATAATCACGTGTTCATACTACGATCCTCCTCCAAAAGTTAATGACACTTTAATAATCCGAAATCCTGTATTCTGGCATTGATTCCCTTATTTCAATTCACGGACATAATGTACTCTGGTTCATTATAACAAAAGTTCGCCAACTTTCTGTTGTCCAACCACAACTTTCCTCGTTTGTGATCATCCTCTGCACAAATCTGGCCTCAAATCTCAATTAGCTTAATCAAGCGTGGACATCAGTCCTGTCGCAGAGTTCTGCAGAAGAATCCTCGTGAATATGGAGATAATGAGAGCAGATTCATTCTGAATCCCGAGGCATAAATTTGTTGTATTTTTGCAGAGCAGCGGCATTGGCCTTCTCAATGTTCTTGATTTAGTTGAAGAAATTGCTTTTGTGTGATAAGTAAGAGCAAGCTACTAATGAGCAAGTTTTCGAGGTGCCAATGTTGCATTTGAGACTTCACGGCAGTCAGAAATATCACACTCAAATTGTTCCTGTAATCAAAAAAAGAGATTGTTCCTGGCAAACATGTAAAAATAAAAGGCCAGGGATTACTGTAACCTCTTCACTCTCTTTAGCAATACTGCAACATTGGTTGTGTTACTGCTGGCTGCCAATATTCCACACTCTGAGCTAGGATGACTCTAGCAT
Organism: Dunckerocampus dactyliophorus; assembly: GCF_027744805.1. Taxonomy (NCBI): domain Eukaryota; kingdom Metazoa; phylum Chordata; class Actinopteri; order Syngnathiformes; family Syngnathidae; genus Dunckerocampus; species Dunckerocampus dactyliophorus. The sequence continues at coordinate 5,609,524 of NC_072834.1, read as the reverse complement.
GGAAAAGTATGACTCGACACTCACTTATTCCACGTTTTTTTTTGATGAGTTGCATCAATATTCCACCTTTGCTGTGTTCTATATAACAAGTAAAAACGGCATATACTGTGGTGGGGGTTTCTATTACATCTAGACTCCTGGTGGCACCCCAGTGCACTTTTCCTAGCCAAAAATCAGACATAAAGTTTTGGAAATGCTGCAAAAGTCAAATTGTCACTTTTCACAACTTTCCATTTCCATTTTCTGGAGACTGTCCAAACTTCGTTTTTTACAAGATGACTTTCTACCACATCAAGACCTGTCCCCAAAGACTTTAAAAGCAAACATTGGATTTTCTTTCCTTGCTCGGCCACTCTCTGAGTGACCCAAACACTCAAATGTCTGCAGTCTCCAAACGGCAGTAAGTAGCTTCCCTCTGTCTGCGTTCTTCCTTCTTATTTATAGCAGCTCTTTTCCCCAAGAGGTACGGCGCAATTGAAACCAAATGTGTGGCCGGGAGCCGGCCACTCAAGCCCACCCACTCGACCAACATCCCCCCTTCTCATTCTTTCCTTGGTTCTCTCTCTGTACACTAACATGAGTCAAGGACTTCATTTCTTAGTATGTTTTTTTTTAATTCCTTTGGTCAAAATAACTCTCAATGCAAACTATAGGAAAAAAGCTAGTAGAAAGCAATGTTTCAGTGTTGCACGATATCAAGTTCATGCTGTTGATGGTTGTGAGTGAGCTAGAACAAGCTTGTAATGTGTTAAAAGTCAAAGGATTAAGAAAACTACATGTTGTAGAAGAAAATGATAGTCTTGTCAAGAAATGACATACACTAATCCCTCGCTTATCGCGGTCAATTTGTGATAAGTGAATTTCCGCAAAGTAGGACTATGACTGACTATGACTATTGTCATAGTCAGAGCATAGAAAACCTGTTTATGACCTTCTAAAAATGTTTTTTTTAACACTATTAGAGCCCTGTAGACATGTACTAATACCCCATAGTCACCTTTATGCCCGTATTAACCTGTATAGCTGACATAGAGTACAGTTGACATAGACTCATGTTCGCGTGTTGCTATAAATGAGCTGAATGGCGAGCAAACAGGAAGTGACGTCAGGAGTTCAGAGTTGCGTTTCAGATTGGCGTGGGTTACTGCAGCACCAGTCGCCCGTGTTTTTATTCGGGATTATTGTGCCTGTTGTGAGATACAGTAATCCCTCGTTTATTGCGGTTAATTGGTTCCACAAACGACTGCAATAAGTGCATTTCCGCAAAATAGGAGTCAATATTAAAAAACCCAAGAGCTGTTTATGACTTTCTCAATACTATTTTTAACATTATTAGAGCAGACATTAAATAACACCCCTATAGCCACCTTTACACTCATATTACCCAATATAGCAGATATAATCACAGAAAGTAAACCATTTAAGACATTAAGACGTTTCAATAAATGTGGACAGGAAGTGACGCAGCTGGAGTATGGCCACAACAGTAGCCTGTGTTATTATTATGATGATGATGACCATTATTATCATGTTATTACTGTGCCTGTTGTGAGATAAATAATTACTAAATAATAAAAGCCTGTCATTGGCGATCAAGTCTGGTGCGTAATACTAGTGACACCTAGTGGCCAGTGTACACTACAGTTATTAGTATTGTATTATAACGTAGTGCCTTAAAATGTATTTGCATTTTAGTTCATTTAGAACATTTTTATGTTTGAATATGCTTAATTGCGGTCATTTGCGTAAGTATGCATTTTTTGGACTAATAACAGGCCGTACCAACCACGAAACAGCGATTGTGAGGGTGTGAGGGAGCGATGGAGCGAGGGACGACTGTAAAAGCCTGTTGTTCTGCCGATGAAATCTGCCGTTTGTGTGTGCCACTGAACATTACAGTAACATTACTGACACCTAGTGACCAGTGTAGAATACTACATATCATTCACAGCGTCTTTGATTGCGTCTTTTGAATGCCTTGTATGTGCAATTTAGTTCATTTAGCCATTTTTATGCTTGAAAATGCTTAATTTAGGCAACACTTGCTTCAACATGCATATAACTAATAACAGGCTGTATTTAAACAAAACAACATGATTTATTAATTGATATATTTTGGAAAAAACGTGATAGAGAGTGAAGCCGGGAAATTCGAACCAAAAAGTGTCGAGGGACGACTGTATATGGAAGGAAAAACCTGCACAATGTTCTTTCTAACTCTATCCTGGAACTCCCTAAAAGGTCATGCTGGGAATTGTACACAAACATGAGGCAAAGACTGAATTTGTACCTCGAGGTGTTTGAAATTCATTCAGTGCGATGACTCACAATAACTCAGATTGAACAGGCTAGGAAATAGGCTAGTTTAAAACACTGTTGTACTACAGCAGTTTAAGTGTGATTGATGCCTGTGAGTGAGGAAAACAAAGTATTTAAACTGCGAAAACAAAGGTGTCGATGAAAATGATGGCGAACCCAAAGCTGCTAGTCCTTAAAGAAATGGCATTTATGGAAACAAAAAATGCAAAATGTTCTCTCTACCCTGATTGTCTTAATCCCTTCAGTCCTAAAGAAGTCACAAAGGACAGGATAGGAAACAAGCTTGTTTAAAGCACTGTTGCGCTATAGGAGGTTTGTGTGATTGATGCTCGTGAGGGAGCAAAAACAAGCTAAGAAACTTTTAAAAGTCCGAAAACAAACAAAAACAAGAAGCTCCAGAAGAATAGGATGGCCAACAAAAGCAAAAACTTGCAAAAAATGTTCTTTCTAACCACATCCTTCAAATTAGTCATGCCGGGAAAGAGTTAAAGCAGACGTCTTTTTGGGGGAATAAGTAGTGTCCACCCCTCCCCGCCCACAACACTTCATGAGCACTCCAAAGAGAGTGAAAGCAAACTTACCATGACTTCCCCCCTCTTCTGTTTTTTGTTTGCCTGTCCTGTTTCCTGTTTAACTCCTCTTAATAATTGTCCTCCCTCCTGAGCTCCCAAATGGACGTGTGATAAAAATAGAACCGGGGCTTAAAAAGTCTGCTGTAGCTTACTCCTTTCTCTTCTCCTCGTCTTTGCTGGCTTCTCTCTTGCCAGCCCTTCCAATAACAAAACGCCCCCCGCCTCTTTTGGCCCTGTGAGCTGTGTGAGGACTGTTTCCTGGACGCCTCGTGGACGCCCGTGACCCAACTGTCTCGTTTTTTTGTTTTTTTTTTTGCTGCTGCTGCTGCTGTAGCGAGTGGAACTGTTGCTGGTGGCCCTGCCTCCCTGCCAGATTTAGAAGCGCATTACACACATGTGGTTTAGAGTTTTGGAAAGAGGCTGGACTTGGCTAAGTGTGTTAGGTTGTCATGGCGACCCAACCAGTTTTCTCACGTGTGCACGTGTGGTTTGCATTGCATCTTCTCCTAACTGCACATGTAGTATCTCATAAACGACAGCACGCGCTTCACATATTGAAACTAAACAACATATTTTAGAGGGGTGATTCTCAACTGGTGGGTCGTGACCCACTTTTGAGTTTTCAGATCTTTGCCTGGGGAAAAAAATATGATAATAATCTCATTTTTTAAGCAGCGGGGTGCAGTGCTATTTAAAACCCACTGTCATAGAAGCAGTAGTCTGTTGGTAGTCTGCTGCCATGATGATGTTGAATGTGCCAGACCTGTCTCTTGTTGAACCTTAGAAAGTGTGTGCCTGTATTTTATGTTGATCATACTGTATACCAGGTGTTGAAGTGGAAATGTATATCTAAGTTGTCAATTTGGAGGCATTCCAATGTAAAAACGCTAATGCTAATTGCTAGCGCGTGTAAGGGATTTTCAGCGTAAATTACTATTGAGCGAGTGCATTTGTTCAAATGCAGTTCGTTTATGGTTCTGATAGCGGGAGCAGAGTGGAAAACCTTTATACACACTTTGAGTTACTCAATAGAAACTTATTTTGCACTACCTCAAATTCAAACCGCACTGTCTTTTGATTGAGAAGATATTTGGAAAATTTCCGCAATATGGATCATCGCTTGTCAGTAAGGGGTGATGGTGGGTTTGCGCATAGCCAAACCAGTTGAGAACCACTGCTTTAGAATAGTCGGTGCACAGCGTGGGAAGGAGTACAGAGCATCTTCTGTGCCCGTGTGTTGACTTATATATAAAGTGGATGGAAAAACTATGCAGTCGTCGCTCATATATAGCGGTTAATTGGTTCCAGAACCGACCGCGAAAGTGAATTTCCGCGAAGCAGGATTCAATGTTAATAAATGGAATATTTTCGTCATTAGAGCACAGAAAACCTGTTTATGACTTTCTAAATCATTATTAGAGCCCTGTTGACGTTAAATAACACCCCTATAGTCACCACGTCTATTATTCTTTGTTTACAACGCATGCTAATGCGCAGGCTATGGGATCACTGCAAGTACACAAGAGACGGCCACGGCTGCAGAGGGTTTCAAGTGTCCACGTTTCTTTTTCTGAATGAAAAATCTTGTCACATTTTAATCTCTCGGAATCTTGCGATACAGGATCTTGCGACGCCCCTATGAATAATATATATAAAGATGGAGATGCATATCTGTTTTTGCAGAATTGTATTATTTTAAAAGGGGACGAATGAGCCCCTTTCAAGGGTACCAAATGTTTTTTTCCCCTGCTGTTCTAAAATGAGTGCAACAACAAGGCACCCAGCAAGAACGAATATAAAAGCAGAATGGCTTTCCAGAAGTAAATATATAAAAGTATCATCTCATTTTCTCATTTGCATTTGAATGAGAACACAAATTAGAGAATGCAAAATACGTTCTGTGGCCTGACAGTGAGGGAGGACAAAGCCTCCCTTCCCTTTTCTTTGCAGGGCCTCCTCGACACTTCACACTGATCACATTCGCTCCGGCGGGCTGGGATGCTGGAGGTTGAAAAAAGCCAGCTTTGATGGTCCAGCCAGCAGACTCATTGTCTTTGTTAGCACAAACAATAGCCAATTTTAGATGGTTATAGGTGGTAGTGGAAAGAAGTATATTCTGCATTGTGTCAGGGGGCTAGAAGTTTAGTGACTGTCATCCTGCAGGGTAAAACGACACTTTAGGGGTTCAAAACAGCCGCCTAACAGCACCCATTTGGCTTCAGATGCCGCATAAATGGTCTGTCATCAACACTAATAAGCAAGAAAATATGGTGGGTTTTCCACTGAAAGGGCAGCAATGACCACGTTGCGTTTCCATTTAACTCCTACATGAGCCACAATGAAAACGCGGGCTGTGTCACCAGCAGGGCAGCCAAGAGAAAAAAAAACAATAGAAATCATTGTCTGGCAGCCGAGGCGGGTCTTGGACCCCTGATTCCTAGGTGGGCAGACCGGGGAATGTGCTGGTTGTTCTCTAGACTGCATGTCAAGCTCTGTGTGCTGATTTATTTATCACACATTCATAGGCAACAACAACTAGATCCAATGCAAGGACTGTGTCTAAAATTCAGGAGAACTGTGCAGATCTCCGCCAAGTATGAAAAGTTACTTGTTCAGCTGCAAAATCACGTCATTCCGGGCAAAATTTCCTGTAAACGACTCCGATATTGTTCAGCAGCTCTTCCCTCAAACTAATGTTGTGTAATGAACACATTATGCTTCTTTTACTGTGATGCCACTGGATGCATTTCACAAATAAACGCTGTTTGTGCAAAAAAGGACAAATACTGCAATATGTAAAGTAAGTTATAGGAATATTCATTTTATATATTTTGTCTCAACAAACAAGACAGGTTAGTCTTCATAAATTCACAAATCCATCCAATTTCTATGCCGCTTATCCTCATTAGGGTCGCGGCGGTGTGCTATCCCAGCTGACTTTGGGTGAGAGGCGGGCTACACCCTGGACTGGTCGCCAATCATTCACATATATGGACAATTAACCTAACCCACGCACGGGGAGAACATGCAAATTCCACACAAATTCCTCCCAAGCGGAGATTCGAACGCAGGTCTTCCAGATATCCTGACTGTGTGTCCATCGTGCTAACCACTCGGACACCGTGCGGCCCGCTTAGCATGTTTGCTGGTTAACGCAAAAAGGTTATGCTACAATTTTGCCTTGGTTTGCGCGCATTCACCGATTAGCGTACAATATGTTGCGCATCTTGTTGTGTTATTCATACACCGCGTGAGTCCAACTGGGTCCTTGATGTATTTTTTTTTTTAACACAAAACGTCCTTCTTTGTTAGCATCCTATTAGCTAGCTAACAAAATGGCAACTGAAACTAGAAGTCAGCTCCGTTACATCACCTATGATGTCATCAGCGGTTGACTCCCAACAATGTTAATAAAAAACACGTTCTTATAGTTTTACAATGATAGTTTTACATGCATAAAACAATTCTAAATGCATATAAATGATGCATTAAATGGATCAATAACGTTTAAGGTTACTTTTATTGCCATTGAAGACGTGACTGTTCCCAAAGACACGAGGTGGCAAAGAGATCAACCACCACTGCCTTCCTGTTTTCCAATGGGCTATTTCCTGGATTCAGAAGGGTTTCTCACCTCCGTTGTCAAAATGCTGGCACTTGCAGCTTTGTTTGGCTCCATTTTGGGTTATTGAGGTGAGAAACACTACTGAATTCAAGAAATAACTCAAGACACCACAGGAAGATCGTGGTGGGTGACCTCACTGCCACATCGTGTCTTTGGGAACAGTCGTCAAGAATCACGTCTTCATTGATGATAAAAGTAGCCTTAAATGTTCATTTATCCGTCTCACATATACATTTGGAATTGTTTTCTGCAGAGTTGAACCTTCTGGAAGGAATTATTGACGCTAACCAGTGTACTCACTTTGGAAAGCTGCACATTTCTATGTGGCACAAACAACCATATAAGAACAAAGTAAAGTGCGAAGTACTAATGCATAAGTGAAATTATTAACTGGGCTCATTCAGCACGTCTCGTGTCGCTTTTTATTTTGCTGCAGCGGCATGTGACTCTTCCAGTAGTGTAAGATTAGATTAGAAGTATAAAACAAAGATGCCGTACTCCCCCCTCGCGGCGTTTTACAGCCTTTGCAAATTTCATATTTACAATGGGAAGGCATTGACGACGTCATCACACGTGCGCTGCTTTCATTATTATCGACAGAAAACCCGATACTGACATGCACCGATATCTCATTTTTATCCCAATAAAAATGATATTATCGGACATTTGCACTTTAACCTGTGCTTCTCCCAGAACACCCGGAATGTGATCTGTCATCGACAATACCGACAGTCCCACCTGTCAAAAAAACACCTCTATGACAAACACGGGTCACGCTAAACGCTTGCATCTTATCTTGCCTTTCTCCATCCCACTGCATCTTCCTCTAGTGGAACTTGTCTTCATCACTGCACTCCAGCAGAAATGTACTTTCTTCATATCGGATGATGAATAGCCGTCAAAGTAGACAAAGGTAGTCAATGACACAGAAAAAAGATGGCTGAACTCCCTCAAACTTTTCAAGAAGCATGGAAGAAAAGCACTACAACTTTTGCCCAGCTAATCTCATCACATGGTGATAACAGGATCCTATGTATGACACATAGTCACCTGTGACGCTGTGCCGTATCCACAGCCCTCATTCGCGTCACCGTCACCTGTAGCTCATAATTAACGCCAAACCCCGCGACACACTGCCTCGCGCCACCTCTCACTTTTCATCAGCGTTCTCCCCCGGAGTCCTCGTCTCGGCCACCCCTGTCGCCAAATTACCTCGACGGGGTTGAGACGGCTTCCATTACAAGCCCGACAGATGGCTGGAGGCCTGAGGCGGCACAGTGATCATTAACCTGCTGGGCTTGTCTCCATGTGCACCTTGTCGCTTTTAATTTGAAGCTCTCTCCTCCTTTCTCTTGAGTCCCAAATGCCAAAACTTACCGGAGACAAACAGAGAGGCACAGGGGTCTGGACAACTGGTAGTTTGCTGATTTGAGCATTTGAATGGATGCCAGTTTATTATTACTGTCAATAACATTTGAAGGTCTTGAGCATTTGGAGTTAGTTAGATTATTGGTAGTCAAGCGATTCAGACTTTCAAGCAGCTGGGCTCAATTACTGAGTCATGCGCTGTGACTAACCAGTGACCAGTCGACATGTATACTGTATAAAACATGAATAACTTATCTTCATTTGTTTTGTATTTTTAGTGTAGTGGTTCACCTGGCTGACAACCAAGCAGCTGGACTTGATTCCCAGTCACACCTAATTCACAATCGCCCTGCGACCTGACTGGTGACTACGGCTGGGCATCTTTTGAATTTGAACATTTTTGGTTGTGTAGTGGTTCACCTAGCTGAATTCCAAGCAGATGGACTGGATTCCGAGTCGTGCTCTGCAGTGATTCCAGCACAGCAACAGGTAAAAAAGCAGCATGCGAGAACACCTAAATCAGCACCACTATTTTCTGCTATTCAGGCTGGAGTGAAATCCATTTAGTTATTGCAGCAGGAGTGATTTCTCCATTATTTATAAGAATAATTGCTCCCTAATCATGAAGTATATGGAGTGTGGGGAATAAGGGTGGGGTAGTGATTTTCATCCAAATGGAAATATGGATTTTCTTTTGAAATAAACAACCTGTGTGGCTGCTCTTAATAGGGGGATTGTACAGTAAAATAAAGAAGCCACCAGAGACCTTTAAGGTTTTGCATCTGCAGTCCATACTACAGTGCAGAACAAGGCAAATGTGGATATTTTAATGAATTTGCCTGCATTCTGTTTAACCAGGTTGGAAGGTGCCAGTAGAGTCAGACTCTTTTGCAAAGCAGCACACAAAAAAATGTGAGTACAATTGGAGGAAAAGAATTGTATTTATTCATGATGACATCTGTACCACAGCACATATTCAGCTGCCTGCTTTTGGACCGGCTCTAAAAAACCTCCACCAGAGAGCCTTGCCTAGGCTCCTAATTGGCTGCGAATGAAAAAATACCGAGGAAAAGAGGACTTTTTTTTGATGGGGGGTATACAAAACAACTGCATCGGTTATGTATCTGTATAAGAAAGACATGCAGAGAAACATATCCGGCGGGACGTCGAGCGCTGACAGATGACTGATGGAGAAACAAAACGAGTGTCGTGTCGTGTAACTCACACAAAGACACAAACAAGTTCTCACTGCTTGTAGGCAACACTAACAATGCGGGGACAGGATGACTCACACAAGGACAAAACTAAACTAATTAGAGCCCGTTGTTTGCTATTTGAATAATATAATATAATATTAGCTACAACTGAAAAATACCATAAACTTCCAGCATTGTGCCTTTATAAAAAAAAACAATGATTATTATTGATTAAAAATAGCAGTCAGTATGATGCAGTGCAGTTTTCTAACACTGCAAACTATTCATCCATCCATCCATCCGTTTTCTATGCCGCTTATCCTAATTAGGGTCGCGGGTCACTGCAACCCCAACTCTTTGAATGCCTTACATAAATGCTGTACAACATCAACATATATCAACAAGAAGGAAGCGTTGGTTCTGTTAAAAAATGCCTGTGAATAT